>NC_090935.1:635072051-636382885 GCF_040938575.1 Ambystoma mexicanum | reverse complement strand
CCCACCGAAGCACCCCGGTGGGAGGCCGGCTGGCGGGCTTCGTCAGCGTGTGGGAGTCCATCTCCACCGACCGTTGGGTGCTGGACGCCCTGGCCCGGGGCCACGCGCTCGAGTTTCAAAGAAGGTGCCCGCGCGTCCCCCCCGTGGCCAGGAAAGAACTTCACGTCCCTCAACTTCTCCTGGAGGTAAAGGCGATGCTCAGAAAGGGCGCCATCGAACTCGTCCCAAAGAGGCTTCGGGGCTCCGGAGTCTACTCGAGATACTTCCTCGTGAAGAAGAAGACGGGAGGATGGCGCCCCATCCTGGACCTGCGACGTCTGAACAAGTTCATCAAGGCGCAGAAGTTCCGGATGGTCACCCTCCAGCACGTCCTGGGTCAGCTGGAGGAAGGAGACTTCCTATCGTCATTGGATTTGGAGGATGCCTACTTCCACATTCCCATCCTAAAGGGGCACCGCAAATTCCTCAGATTCGTGGTCCTAGGGCGTCATTACCAGTTCAAAGCCCTTCCCTTCGGACTACGGTCGGCACCCAGGGTATTCACCAAGTGCCTTGCACCGGTGGCGGCGCAGCTGCGCCGCGAGGGGATCCACGTCTACCCCTACCTGGACGACTGGCTCATCCGCGCCAAGACGAGGGAGCTCGCCGTGGTCCACACGGCAAGGACCGTCCAACTCCTCACGGACCTGGGATTCTCCGTGAACTACGCCAAATCCCACCTGGTGCCCGCGCAAGTCGCACTGTTTCTGGGAGCCAGGCTCGACACAGTGTCCCTTCTGGCCTCCCCGTCGGAGGAGAGGACCAGGACCATCTTGGGCAAGGTGCAACGGATGTTGGTGGCCGACGCGGCCAAAGTGAGGTCCATCAAGTCCCTCCTCGGGATGATGTCTTCCTGCATCTACCTCATTCCCATGTGCAGGCTCCGGATGCGCCCGTTGCAAGAATTCCTGGATGCGCGCTGGATCCAGACGACGGGCAGCTTCGAGGAAAGGATCAAGCTCGACGAGAGTTTCCGACGAGCGATACGGTGGTGGGGCACCCGCGCGCATCTGACGGCGGGCATGGACTTCCAGACCCCAGCCCACCAGGAGACTGTGACCACGGATGCCTCCCTGGAAGGGTGGGGAGCGCACACCGAAAATCTGCACGCAAGGGGACTCTGGCTCCCGACGGAGAAGTCCCTACATATCAACGTCCTGGAGCTCCGTGCAGTGTTTTGGGCCCTCAGGTCCTTCCTTCCGTCCCTCAAGGGCAAGGTGGTGAGGATCTTCACCGACAACACCACCACCATGTTTTACATCAGGAAACAGGGCGGAACCAGGTCCCCAGCGCTGTCCAAGGAGGCGCAGGACCTGTGGCATTGGGCCGTCGCCCAAGGGATTTTTCTGGTGCCGTTTCATCTGGCAGGGATAAGAAACACCATCGCCGACTCACTCAGCAGGGAGCTGCGCTCGTGCCACGAGTGGGAACTACGGCAGGATCTGGTGGATCGCCTCTTCCGACGGTGGGGCACACCCCAGATCGACCTGTTCGCGACGGCGACGAACGCCAAGTGCCGGAGGTTCGCCAGCAGGTTTCCCCAGACGAGGAGCATGGGCGATGCTTTCTCGTTCCCCTGGGAGGGCCTGTTCCTCTACGCGTTCCCTCCCTTGCCTCTGCTAATCCGGCTCGTCAACCAGCTCAAGAGGTCACGGTGCAGGATGATCCTCGTCGCACCTGCGTGGCCGAGGCAGATATGGTTCCCGGACCTTCTGGACTTGTCAGCGTCCCCGCCGATCAAGCTGCCGGCGGACGCGGATCTACTCTCCAGGGAAGGAGGCGCCATCCTCCACCACGACCCGAAGTCGCTGAACTTGCAGGCCTGGCTCCTGCAGCACTAGAGTTTGGAGGATACGACATACCGGCCGATTGCAGAGAGGTTCTTGCAAAGGCCAGGGCGTCCTCGACTCTTAAATGTTATGGACACAAATGGAAGAGGTTCTCTGTCTGGTGCCACGCACAGAAGATTAACCCTCTACGGATTACGGCTCCCCAAGTACTGCCGTACCTGCTGACGCTGGCCAAAGCTGGTCTGGCACATGCGTCCATCAAGATTCATCTTGCTGCGATCTCCCGATACACCAGAACCACGGGCCGGACGTCCTTGTGGTCTCATCGTCTGGTGAAAGAGTTCATGAAGGGACTGTTCAGATCGTTCCCGCCGGTGAAGGCTCCGGCCCCGGCGTGGGAGCTCAACGTGGTGCTGACCAAGCTCATGGGACCTCCGTTCGAGCCTCTGCACTCGGCCCCGTTGAAGTTTCTATCGTGGAAAACAGCTTTTCTTGTGGCCATCACCTCCGCACGACGAGTGGGAGAGATCCAGGCCCTTTCCTGCAAGGCCCCGTACTTGACTTTCCACGACACGAGGGTAGTGCTCAGGACGCACCCCTCCTTCATGCCCAAGGTACCGTCGGACTTCCATCTCAACGAACCCTTGGTGTTACCTGTGTTCTTCCCGTCGCCTTCGTCGCCGGCTGAGAGGACTTTGCACTCGCTGGATGTAGCTAGAGCGCTGAAGTTCTACGTGGACCGCACGAAGGGTTTTCGGAAGACGTCACAACTCTTTGTGAACTTTGGACCTGTCAATCAGGGGAAGGCTCTCTCGAAGGCTTCCATCTCCAGATGGCTCTCCGGCTGTATCATGTGCTGTCACCGGTTGGCAAACCGACCGCTGCCTGGCCGTCCGAGAGCCCATTCCACCAGAGCGATCGCAGCTACCACGGAGTTCCTATCTGGTGTGCCCCTGCTGGACATATGCAGGGCTGCTACGTGGAGGTCGACGCACACCTTCACGAAATTCTACTGCGTCGACCGGGATTCCAGGGAGGAGTCCAGGGTCGGCCAAGCAGTGCTGCGCAACCTGTTCGCCTGAGGTGAGCCTGGTGAGGAGGTAAGATGCTTAATGTTGAGTTGATGTGATGCTTAATGTTGAGCCTTTGCCACCTCCCGTGGTTGTGCATGTGTGTACTGCTATGTATTCTTTATTCATGAGCATGTGAATCCATGCCAGACCCCATGCTGGAGAAGGAACAAGTTACTTACCTGTAACTGTTGTTCTCCAGCATGGGTCTGGCATGGATTCACATGCGAACCCTCCCGCCTACCCCTCTGCGGCTCTTCACTTGGTCATACTGCCACTTCACGTGCTTCCAAATCTGAAGATGGCTGCCAGAGGCGGTGCTTAGGTAGAGGGCAGTCATTGGCTGTGGTCAGTATGACGCAGAGACCAGTGATTGGTTATTACTACGAAAGACAGATCAGAAACGAAACTGATACTGGTTTTTTCTTTACCGAGGATTCCCAGCCTGACGACGGGGAATATTCATGAGCATGTGAATCCATGCCAGACCCATGCTGGAGAACAACAGTTACAGGTAAGTAACTTGTTCCTTACTGCGATTGCTTGACACAAATCCACAGCTAACGCTTGCGGTGTTGTCTCCCGAACAGGAATTCAATGTCGGCTTGGGCATAACTCAAGTTCTTTTAAAGTGTAACTTCAGGATTCGAGGAACTGCAGCTTTAATACTTCGCTGCCCTTCCCTGTATCCTCTGGAGACATATTGGCTTCTACACTACCCGCCATGTTCCCCTTAGGAATCCACAAGCCCAAAATGCAGGAGTGAAACACGTGGAATGTAGCCTACTTCCACATTCATTCTGATACTCAAATGTAATCTATTGGTGAATGTTTTCAACCAGCTATAAAGGTTAAATTAGCTGGTATATCAGAATGTGCTCACTCATTTACCATCCTTAGGCATAACTGCTACGTCTGCGAAGCCCATGTGTTACTCTCTCATTGTTGGACACTTAGTGTCCTGCTTGAACATCTGAGATCTACCACTTCATCTCTTCAGAAATGTCTCATCCTAAAAGGGTGGCTGAGTCTCCCAGGCAGACATTTTATTTAGCACCTATGAACAACCTATCTCCCCACCTATAACACTAGAGGTCCAAGACAGAGCACCTGCAGCAAGGTATCCAAATTTAGTAGCACAAACATTCCTGGTAATGCCTGTGCAATCGACATTGATCATGCAGGCCAGTGTGTGTGAGAACCTGGTCCGATATTCTGATTCTAAGTTCCCACCAAGATCCAACTTCCACCCAGCAACACGAAGGCCTTAGTAGCCAACTCACCGCTGCATCGACTGCTAGGGGCCATCTCACATTACAAGAATCAAACAAAGGTTTGGGTGTATACTTGGATTTACGGGACCAGGTCTGCTGAAAAAGAATTCCATCTCTATGTACATGTTGGCAAGTCCTGCTGTGTTCTAATTGGGGTTCTTTGTTGTAACCTCTCTTTCTTGGGAGTGTTTTCTGATACCATCTCTTCCTTGGGTGCTTCAGTGTACCCACCTCTTTCTTGGGATACTTCAATGGTACCCCCTTTTTTGGGTTGCTTCCGTCTCGCCCCCTCTTTCTTGGTTTGCTTTAGTGTATCCCTTTTCTTGGGGGTGCTTCTGGGTACCCCCTCTTTGTTTGGGTGCTTTGGGGTAGCCCCTCATTCTTGGGGTGCTTTAGTACATCACCCTATTCTTGTGATGCTTTGGTGTACCCCATCTTCTTGGTGTTCTTCTCTCTTTCACTCCACTCTGGGATTCTGTCGCGTCTCTCCCACCCCACTCTGGCATGGCAGACCCCCTTTGCACTCTAAGGAGAATGGGGCGAGCTGCTTATGTGATACTCAAATAGGACTCACCCATTCAGCTTCCACTCATTCTGCCAGGATCCCCGGATCTTCCCGTCTCTCCCTCTCTCGGGCGGGGTCTCTCCAGATGCAGCGGGTACTGCAGCTCTTCTACCCTGGGAACAGTCAGGGAGGGCACAGCAGGACCTCCCTCCAAGCAGCTTCACCAGGTAGCTCTCCCAGACAGGCAGTCTCCTCTCTCAGGGAGTCAGCTCCTCTTTTTGCACCTCTCCAGCAGCAGCTTTTCCTCATTTACCTCCTGGAGCTGCCGAGATCCACTCCCTGACCTTGTCAATCTTCATCTGAAACAGCCCTGTTTATATAGCCAGAACTCCCTCCTACGGCTGGTTTCTGATTGGTTGGGAAATATTTTTCCACTTGTCCTGCATGTAGTTCTCTTTTGTCATTTGTCCTTTCAAAATTCAGTTAGTTCAATTAGTCTCTATTAGTAGGTATTTACTTTTTTTCATTGTTAGTTTAAATTGCCCCTTTTATTTATTATTGTTACCATGCTGTGTCCAAGTCTTTAGGTATTTTATTTTAATAATTTAGACATGTGCCTTTACAAGTTTGCCACTGCAGATTTCAAACCCGGGTATTCCCCATGGGATCCATTGCTCTATAAGAGTTTGGTCTTCTGCTCATAAAGGGGGAGGCGAAGGCCATTCCTCTCAAGCTTCTCATGTGCCTCTCTGCCCTCTGGAGCCCTACAACAAGCCAGCTCGGGTCCCACTTTGTCCTTCCCCTTCACCCATTCCTGGCTTTTTGACATCACAGTGAGTGCCAGTCAAGCAGGTGTGGGGTTTTTTTGAGGCAAAGGGGGGGACACAATTCACCACAGGAGGTATGTCAATTTCATCCATAAATTTGAAAGATTTGTTCCAGAAGAAATCATGTGTGGGGTTACATTGTTTATGTTGATTCCTGCAGTATATTTATAGTACTGTGGTTCTTACCCAAACTTGACACTTAAATGATATAATATTGAAATGCAGTTTGGGGAAAGGCCATGCTTAATATTTCTGCGTCATTTACTTCGGTATTGCACGAGTATACACACATATCCATTTATCTTACTTTCCATGATTGTAAAAGCTGCCCAGAGGAGGAAGAAGGAAACAAGTGCGAATCTGACGAGGACAAACGAGTGGCTGAGGCAAGAACAGCCAAAATTCAAAGATTTCAAGGTATGTTGCGCTATTTTACATGGCTTGTCTATTTTAGATGGCCTCCAACCGCTAAGTAGAAGGTGGTATGCCATTCAAGAGGGCCATGGTCTGATATTGCTTCATATGATGAAGCTGTGCATTGCGTAGCAAAGACACTGGTATTCACAGAGTCTAGTAGAGAGGTTTAACATTAATAGTATGTGTCAGCTGTGTGTTCATTTATGTTCATGCTATGCTGATTGACTGTGGGAGAAGGTGTAAAAAAAAGCATAAATCAGACAGTCTTTAAGTGACAGTGGATGTGAAGTGATCCATCGAGGTCTGTTGATAGTCCATTTAACTATCCCAGAGCGGCTGATTGCAGATGTGGGCTCAGCATAGGTAGAAAACCAATTGAAAGCAAGCATACATTCCATATTGTTATACGATTCACACCATAATCAACATCACACATGATTACCTAGTGTAGTATTACCACATATAATAATGCAGCAGGAAAGAACATTACAAGGCGTACCAGGACATAGCACAGCAAACCATAGTATTACAAAACCCATGGCCTTAAATTCCATGGCATGGCATACTCACTTAGCTCAGCATAAAAAGACCCAGAAAAAATTGTTTAATACCATTGTCTAAAATACCATACAAACCTAGCATCATAACATAATCTAACATACCAGCATTACATAAACACATAGAATCTCTTTTAACCAAGGTCCTGTGCCTGAAAAGCTACATTTTAAGTTATGGAAATTGATTACTTACCCAAATATTGATGACTAGGTCTAGGATGTCATGGGGCTTGCAGTTGGAGTGACAGTTGCAAACAGAATGCGGTATCTCTATCAGAGATTTAAATCATTTGGTCTTCCTTCAAGATACCCTATACGAAACTGCATTGTGAAAACGTGTCTGATTGTGGATGTTTGAGCGTCAATTTTCTTGGAGTACATACCGTGGGCAAAAGATAAGAAAATGTATACTGCTTTCAATGGTTCTGCTAGCAGCCTTCCACTTCATGGCTTAACTGCTACAGGCCACTGTTTCTTTGATCCTGTAATATAGCAATGATCCCTAAATTCAGGACAACATTCAGAAACAGTTCTATTTTTTTCAAAAGATGCATGCAGTCCCTAAACATTTTCTGTCCTTGCTCCGTGTAAGACATGGTGTGGCCCTGTAGAGCCTCATTTTGTGACTTAATTATAGAGTTTGGCTTTGTTTGGAATACTGTGCAGTGTGGACAGGAAAAGCACTATCAAAGGCTCACACCTTTTTAAAGTGTTCTATTCATAAGTAGTCTGATACATAATCTTACCATAGGAGTAAAAATATTGTTGCCACCCCCCCAAATACCAGATGTGCTTATATTTTCTTTTATAACCAGTCACCTTACTCTCTCTCTTTAAAGAGCCCCACACCTTCCCTGGGTAACATCTGAGCCCACTTATGGGCGCCAGGCCCACAGTTTGAAGGCCGCTGCCCTAAGGCCTGTTCCCCTGCATCTGGCCTGCCTGTGTGCAAGCCATGTGCAAGGTAATGAGCAGTGGAGGTACGGTTCCTTTCAGACCACTACTAGCTTTGCAGTGCCCAAAATCAAACGCTCATACAGAACATGAGCATGTCAATTTTTTTTTATATTACGCCTCTTAACTATTGAAAGAAATGAAATACATGTGTTGCAAGTGATGGGCCCTTTCAGACCCATTCCTTGCAACGTGCAGTCTGCACCCTTATGGGGTTCTACCTGCTGGGCTTCACAGTGCTTACCTAGGTGTCTGACGCACATGCTCAACATTTGTATATGCAAAGGGTGGCCAGAGGGCCAGACCTGCTCCTAAATCCCAGCCCTTATTATCCACACTGTACCCGTGTGTGTGTAAGCACACCTGTGTGAATAAACAGACCACCCAAGTGTGCAATGATCAGTTAGCTCCATCACATCCCATGAAGCCCAGCCAATGTAATCAGGCTGATGGCTTTCTGTGAAAGTAGTTCTTCCTTTAATAAATGTTAAGGAAATAAGAAATGAGAAGATCTTCACCAAAAAAAAACAATAATGGTGTATTTCACACCCACTAAATGTGCCCTAAGTCTAATTTGTTGCATCTTATTTCATTGTAAGATTTTTGGGTGAGATAAATGCTCATCTTGAGTAGCTCTGCACCCTGTAGACCACATCCATGTTGCATGTACAGATAGGATAGTTAACATGCAAGTAGAACCCACACCCGGTGTAGCACCTAAAGAGAGTTTAGGGGTTAGCACATGCCCCAAAGGGACCCCAACATTTAGAGTACATTTTTGTTCTAATTATTTAACATTTATGTGGTCTCAATCTACTACTAGAAATGGGCGAATGCAATGTAACAAAATGTGGACACTGTAACTCGTACATTTCAGGAGGCAGGAGTGCAGTGCAGCAATTTATTACATTCAATTGTGTAATATTTCCTATGTAGATGCTAGAATTCCAGCCTTTGGTGAGAAGCTATAGGGACCCTAGGGGGAACCACAAAGAAAATGGGGAAAGTCATGTAAGTATCCTTCGTAGTCGTGTTAGAGTAGGTCAAATGCTTGTAGAAAGATTCCCTTAGGAATACATTGTACAATGTCCATATGCAGGCCGCGGATATGGGTAAAAGCCAGGTAAGTACTTGTTCTACCCCAAAGGTGCTGACAATGAAGCAGCCCCAAAGATGACCCCTTTGAAGCACTCCAGCTCCAGGTTCAAGACCCATGCATCCATAGAAAGAAGGAAGCAGAGAAGGAAGGAAGCAGAGTAGGATTCGAGCCATTGTAAGTCAATGCGAACTGCGATAGAGGGGGGGCTGCAACACCCCACTAATCAAAAGGAGTCACATAATATATCCGGGCACTCGGACGCTGGTTAAGATATAGTTCCAGCCGCTCAGGATTCATGTGGGATAAGGCAGTAAGATTAGGGCTTCTTTTACATGCCTGGAGACATGATTCCATTATCAGGTCCTTGAACTCCCGATCATCGATAACACAGATGGATGAAAAAGAGAACAATCGCTCTAGACAGGTGATAACCTACCAGCCAAAAGTAAAGCAGCTATGAAGAATGCACTAGCAGCATGTACGTTCCTGGGCAAGGATTTCCAGGCAGCTCGGGAGGGAAAATGGGCAGCGATCCAGCAAAGAACGGTTCCAGCATGCGAACAACGAATGGCGGCGACCTATCTATAATGAGCTAAGATGGAGCTGAAGTGAAGTAGTGGAGTTTCACCATTCTATCCCAGGGTGATATCTTACCTCGAAGTGATTGGTCAAAGAGGATTTTGCTGGGAGGCACCATCACAGTGACCCAGAAATGGTCCCAGCACAGGGCAGCCAGACCAGCCAGCAAGAAGGACTGGTGGGGAGAAAGGGAAACAGACCTCGAAAAATGTCCAACAGCCAAATGAAGAAATCATAAGCAATAAAAAATTAGCTATGATTCTCATATGTATCAGTCCGTCTTTAGGGCAATAATTCAGCAATTCAGGTAACCATCTGGAAAATGAGTAGGAGACGGTCTCCCCTAAATATACATTCCCTCATGGTCTGCCCCAAGACTGTCCTCCCAATCACAAATCAGGCAGGAACACAACCATTTTGGTGGCCAGTCAGTCAGGCTGACCTGAAAAAATTGGCAAACCTTCAGTTGTACCCATAAAGGAGGTGTATTGGGCTCTTCAGGGGAAGGAAACTTGGCTACCGCAGTAGTTTAAACCACTCTATGACATGGCAGGGCTGGGCTCAGAGTGAGCGTGTTAACACAAAGGCCTTTTTGTTAGGTAGAATTTTGGGTGTAATTCTCCCCAATTGTGAGTCCCCCAGCACTTCTTGCTGGACTCTTGGATTTTTTACCAGTTCTCCTGAGTGAGTGGGAACCTTTGTCCACACTCAGTCCTTTACTCTACCTTTGGGACCCCTTTTCAAGCTTTTGGTTGTATCTTTTTGGAATCATGCTTCCCTCCAACAAAGCATCTGTTATTTATTGTTGCAGCGTTCATCACTTTCTGTGCATGTTGCTGGGAGCTCCTTGAGTTGCCTTTTTTCCCCTTTTAATAGCTAACGTTACCAAAGACAGAGAGACACTTTATATCCTAACTATGCTTTTCTTTGTAAGCTCTGCACACACCACCTTATGCAGAGTGCTGAGAGGACACATTGTATCCATTTTCTCACTTCTGCCGCAACTTTCTAGTTACAGTGACAAGTCTAACTGAGTGGCTGGTTGCCGTGAATGTTTTTCTACTGATTTTGTGAAACTTACATCACAGGCTGTATTCGCAGCTGCGGTAAGGGACACATGGGGCACCCTTGTTCCAAAATGGTGTCTGTTTCCTTTTCCACCAACTCACAACAGCTTGGCCTTTCCTGAGCCTTCTTGTCCCGCTCATTCCTCCGTCTTTGTCGGGCTCCCATTGGGAAGCCCATCCAAAGGCACCAATGTGTCTGAGAGGACAGGAAACTGGGAGGTCACTGGAAATCCCCAGGTCTTTGTCCTCCAGTGTGTCTCCTTGGATCCAGTTCTGACTGGGTGCCTGGCTGTCTGCCACCACCCAAAGTTTGAATGTTGCATGCATGCTGATGGGCTGGGTTCCTGCATAAAAGGCGAGGTTCTTGATACTGAAGCCAGAGTCGACCAGTGGAAGATCCATTCCGAAGAGGAAGAAAGAAGAATGCGTCTGCATCTACCTCCAGCGAACACCAAATCTGCTGCTCCAACCATCTCTTCTGTGAGAAAGAGAAGATCCAGACCGGATTACTTCCTCCATTCGACTGGTGGGCCCAACCGGACTCGAGACAAGCTACAGTTTGAGCTATCCCATGAAGTGCTGCAACCTTCCAGACCTGCAATATCTGAATACCCTGGTACCACTGGCACTGCTGCGGTGCATCGTCTCGTCCCATGCGGTTGTGGCTGCAAGCTTGTGGGCATCTGTCTGGGCCTACAGAGACTCCATCCTGATCATAGAAGTCCTCTCAGAAGAGTGGAGTACCGGGAGAAGGAAGAAAGTCTGCTGGAAGACAACTGATGCTGCTAAAAAGCCTGTGTCGAGCCTCTAGAAACAAGTGCCATGAGGAGTATCTGCTTGGCATCCCTTTGTCAGAGTTTGACCATCTGCTCCTGCCAAAAGTTCCTCCTCCAGCCACCAAGGCCAGGGACCCAAACCGGAGTTTCTGCCGTCTTCCCGTGGGGACCTACCAATGACATTGTTGTTCTTCATCCTAGAAGGTGCTGTCTGACTCCTGGGTACTTATCTGGGCAGTTGTTGTGTTTCTGTTTGCTCCTCCTGAGCTTCCCGAGTCACTGGGTGGACTACCCAACTGTGTTCTCCTGGGCCTAAGGTCATCGGTCCTGGAGGCTGAAATCCTTCAGGTGGCCTATCTAGCCCGCAAACATAGTACGGGTACAAGTCTATTAGTTATAGATCAGTCATGTAATAGCATACCAACTATATGACCCTCCAACCGGCCAAATCTAATTTAGGGATCTCCCAGTAACCAAGGGACACCGTACATCAATATGTGAATGGACAAAGTTCACACATTTTTTAAGTGTATGATTTGAAAGATTGAAAGATCTTGGAAGCAGTACCATTAAAACAACCAGAGTTCCTGTTAGAACTAAGCAATGTGGGCCCAGTGGGAGGTGTCCCCCTTGTGCATTTCTTAACTTAATTTCGAGCAATAGGGTCAGCCTCTTCCTGTCCACTCACCCTAGATAGGCGGCTTACCACCGGTGACTAGGGATATTCACTGCTCTGAGGGCACAGTTAGTACGGTTGGAGGGTCATCTAGTTGGTATGCTATTACATGACTAAACAATAACTAATAGACTTTTTTATTTACCTGTACTATGTTTGTGTCAAAACTTTAGTGATTTTGTACAGGGTATTCACCCACCCCCAGTCCTTTCGTGTGTTTATTAGCCTATCTAGCGCCCCGAACCCTTTGAATCCAATTCCATAACCTACTTGTTACGAAAATGCTCTTCTTATATTTGACAACTTTGACAGTGTCTGTCTTCCTTTGTTCTGCCACCCAAGAGTCACTGGTCTCCCACTGGTCCCCATCAGACTTTTGAGACACTAAATCCCCAGTTAAGTTTGGACTCCTAAAGATAAGGTTTTCCTAAAGTTTCCAACCTACCAGTATTGCTAATTAAGTAAATGTTGGGTGATGAAGGATTTGCTTATCTGAAGCTACTCTATACTTACCTTTTATCATCAAAAGGTCTACTATTGAACTGAGTATTGAACCAGCAAATATCTAATGTATATGTCAATCAGTGTGAACTATTTTTACTTACAAGAACTGTAATGATTTTAAAATTGTCTTTGTATCTATAGTAAATAACCATATTTTTGTATAACTACAGCGTATAAAGTGTATTCTTGACTATAGCTGTGCCCTGAGTTTTTTGTACTTACCTACAGCCCTTCTCCCTCCTAGACTAAGCCTAGCTGCTCGATCATAGCTAACAAACCTTTTGGGTAGTTCAGGCCAAACCTAAGAGTTGGGGCCCTGTACTCCTTAGAGTGAGCCTTCTACAGTCCTACCATAGGTCGACTTTAGTAAAACTCCCTAACACTTTTTTATTCCTAACTCATGATCAGCACAGACAAAGGGATGTCCCAAAGTAAAGGGCAAGTCGTAGGACTTAAAAAAATATGTTAGTAGAATAGTGTCTACCATACCAATGCTTTGGGCTACTAATGTCGTAAAACTGGCTGCACCCACAGTGACGTCAAAGCTACATTACAGCTGCCACCAGTCTACTCCATAACACCATTGTAGGTTGATTGAATCGCACACGGGACAACATAGGTTTCTTAAAACGCACCCCTGTTCTTGGAATCATAACATAGGTCAGCAAATCAAAAAAGGAAAAAGAAAATACTTAGGGGTGCCATAAAATGGCACTGCAGAATCTCCAAAAATGTTGTCTGAACACTTTGTATTTTGGATATCCCAAACACCAGCTTCCATGTTCTAGTTGGTGGCTGAATGAGTCGTGACATGCTGAATTTCCTTCGTTTAGAGCTTCCAAGTATTTGTGTTCTGAGACTCTATAGCGAAGGCACAAACGTTGGGTCTGTTCTTTTTGAAGGACCTGTTTCTTGTATCTTTTAAAGATATGTGGTTCCACAATTCCAACAATTCTAATGCCCCTGACATCTAATAACTTTATTTCTACATTTGTTTTTTGTGCACAAACTATAAAAACAGTCATTAAACATCACTTAATTTTACAGAATTACTCAGTAACCAGGATCAGCAGATCTGTGGTTTTCTGGATGATAAGCTTCACATATATGCAGAACTCGCGGGAATGAGTGCCGGAGAGGATATCCACCTGGAACACAACCTCTTGGTGAAGCCTGACACAGGTGAAATTCCACAAGCCTCATCACTGCTGAACGCTGCTCTCAGGGAAGGTATGTTTAAAATTCTTGAAGTGGGTGTGCGTTTATTCAGAGCATTCACTGGTTACAGGTTCAAGCCATAATAATTGAGTCTATTTACATGTGTGCAGATTCAGAATCAGAAGGTGCAAAGATACGGGGGTTTTGGAAAAATGTGATTTCACTTTGACTTGCATTCACATTTGTGTTCCAAAATAACTATTCGTATCCCCACAGATGCAGTTTATCACTTGGCCCTTTAGAAGATGCTTACATATTTCTTTTAGTTACCAAGTAACAAAATCAAGTATACAAGATTAACTTTGAGTTGCTCACAGCCATCTACTCACTTGCTCTTGCGGAAAACATTTTGAATCTGTCTGAATATGTTCAGCACAGACATATTCTATGCTTTTTCTCTCATCAAAAAAATAGATAACACAGATTGTATAAGGATAGAAAACAGCTAATGCACATACAGAACCGTTTTGACTGATGATGACAATAGGAAGTTGTTTACGAGAAATATCTTCAAGCATGTGTTTTCATTTAAAACCGACGACAGCATACACATCCCACAGTCATACCTCTTAGTCTTGTAAAATTGTAATGGTCCTACCCTGATGGTGTTAAAAGAATCTTTGTACTTGAACTGTCCAATGAACTTCTCTACACTGGATGAAGGCTTTAATATTTTGGAAGAGAAAAGTGCTACGTTTGTGATTCAAATATCATTTTGTGATGAAGATTGAGGGTAAAACGAAGGTCTGAACCTCAACGGTTGTCACTTGGGATCAAAGTACAAACCCCATTGTATCCATGCTCCTCAACAAAGCTTCTCAAGGAGCTCATAACTGGTGAACAGCATGGACAATATTTACCCTGTGGTGGTGCAGAGTGGAGATCATAACTACCCTTTATTGGGGTGAAGGTTTCACGTGTTGCTGTGTGCTTTATTTATTCTCACATGCTTTGATGCAAGAATGATGGGTATGAAAGGGAGATAGCAGCCTCTGCAGATGAATGTGGACAATTTGGTTGAGATGATATCATTAGCATTACACCATATTCTATGAAATATCACAGTCTCACTCCCTTGCCCAGTCGTACATGGACTGCTTGTTCTCGCCCACTACATACATGCTCAAACAAAATTTAATCTGGACATTGCTCACGTCAAGATTCCATTCAACAGTTCTGTTTTCTTTTGTTTGATGACGCCTGTTACAGCCCGCTGCACATGGGCTGTAATGACACATCTGCATTTTTTGCACATTCTCTCATCTCAAAATAGCATTTCTAATCTCGCAATAATTCATGCAATCTCACAAAATCACAGTTTTCTTCACCTCTCTGTACACTTTCTCCTTCTCCACTAATATCCCAGGTTAAATATCAGCCATTCCAGCCACCACCAGCTCCCAGCTACCCTCATTTTAATTGTCAACAAGCAATCAGAATGTTGCCTTCCTTCTTAGTTTGGTCTCTCACTGTTTTTCTCTATCTACCTCTTCCACAATTACCCCCCATATTGCATCCAGATATTTCCCAAATCAGGCTCCTCAGGCACCCTCGCATCCAGCATCTTTGCCTCCCTTTCTTTTTAAACTCTCCATCCACCTTTAATTGCCATACACACACCTCTAGACTCTACTTCTACATCATATCAGCACCCTTTCCTGTCATATGCAAACTCTTATTAATTAGATACATGATCATTACTCTCGTGGATCTTAAGCCTGAAGCTGTCTGCTTCCATTAGTGTAATTGATGCTCTAGAGTGGCAGCAAGCACAATTATTTGCATGCATTCAGCTCTCCAGTGCTGATCTTCTGCTACTGCATTGCCTATTGTGTCCCAGGGATGTTGGCTACAATGGCTTTTTGTCTCCCTAAGAAGCTGCTGGAATTGAATCTTTGACATTTATATTGCATCAGTCTTATACAGTGTTCCCCCAGTGGTGTTTTTTTTTATAACAAAAATGTTTTTTCACTGGTGCACAGTGTTTCTTAGGTGAGATTTCTCCAAGGTTTGTTATGAAAAGCAATATTGATATAGTAAGGAATTTGTTTTTGTATTCTCACATCGTATATGTGCTAATTGATCACGGTGATCAGGGTTTACGGAAAAGGTGGATAAGCATCCAATCAGACATTGATAAGAAATACCTGCTAAGCAAATGGTGGCTCTATTGTAAATAACAAATGGGTGATTAAGACTCCAGGGGTGAATTTATGGATAGGTGCTGTGAAATTTACAATTTTGATTCACCATGACTGGTCCGAAACTGAGAGTTTAGAAACAGGATGACCAAAAGTATCAATGGATTGGCTTGACTTACAATAGTAGAAACAAAATAAGTTCCCGATTTGGAAACTCCTGTCTCCTGCACGCTATCTATGGCTGAGTAAGCCCAATTAGTTTATAATTCCTAATGGAAATTCAATGAAAATATAGTTGACACATCATATTCTATTTAAGTGCATATATTTTTAGGAAAAAAGCATTTGAAACAAATGACTTAAGTAAAACTTCAAAGAAGGTTTTCAATTTGTTCTCAAAGATTATTTATTTTCCATATGAATATGCCCAACGCATTTCGAGATCAATTCTCTTCATCAGGGGCTGTATTAATTCATTCAACGTTCAAATACTCTATAAATACAAAAGAAATTTAGACATATATGTCAGAATTCAAGTTATCAAAAGAAGTCATAGTGTAAAAGACAAACATTCACATATGTAAACTCGATGCGGGAAAAAGTTTGTCCTTAGAGACCCTAGGTGGCAGTCAATGCTATAGATCCATAATTTGATATTCTTATGAACAACTGGAAATATTGTTTATATATAAGTAAGCATTCAAATGGTGCACATGACAGAAAACCAAACTAAGTAGTGGTGTTAGATACTTAATTCAATTACAAATTTTGCAATTGGTCCCAAAAATAAAAATGATCCTATATAGAATTGTGTGCATTTTTTAAAAAAAATAGAAGAAAAAAGAAGACGTAAAGGGGATGGCATACCGTGATCAAATTATTTTTCACAGGATGAACAAGTAAAGTAGAGCAATGCTGGACAATAGTGCTCCATATATTCCGGTGTCATGGAATATTCAGAGCCCTCTCTAGAGGATGAACAATGTGTATATTAAAGAAAGATTTCCTCCTAGTACATACAATATGTAATATTGATTAAGTAGAAGCACTTACTACTCAATGTTAAAGTTGGCAGTTGGCTTGTGGAGCTTACACTGAGAGAAGGATTTTGCCAGACATCAAGGGAATACTTGAAAAAGTGACGTTTAATCCGTGGCGACCTGCGAAACATGATGCCATATTTTTATAGTTTCTACTAAGCATCTTTGTGGCAAACAATCAAGAACACCTATGGTGCTCAGTATTTACTAAGGCCATGGTGCGAAGCGGTGATCCTGTCCCCCTGTGGCTGCCTAACAGACTATTTCTCTCTGTAATAGGGAGCGGTAAGTATACTTACTAGGTTCGAGCAGAATCATCAATGCAGACGGAGCCGTTCCAGCCGCGCGCTGTGATCCAGGCTCACAAGATGGCAGAAAATATATACGTCATGACTATGATGTCATCACGTAAGAACGTGAATGAGGTCACTGATGTAAACGATAAAAAAGTTATAAAATATATTTAGCCGAAAGAACGGCATGGTGTGAGGTTCACAAGATGGCAGAAAATATATACGTAATGATCGTGACGTCACTGATGTCAACAATGAAAGAACTGGAAAAAAATGAAACATGTATTACGCCATAGGAACGGCATAGTGTGAGGTAATAAATTGGAAGTGCACAAAAGGACACTCCAATGATCCAAAGGTCTAAAGGAGTAATTGTGACATTGCTTATCTGCCGTGGGTGTCTACACGCAGGTCGGCAAGATAACTGTATGATGCATTGATCTTTTTATAAAGAATAGATGCATCTAATGCTGTCTAGATTGAAAATCTGAGTTGGCATATCACAGCCGATATCGATCAATTCCAAGGGAAAGTCGGACCAATAGTATCTCTTGAGCAACGGGTACAAAAGGCATAAAATGTAAGTTTGTACCACAATGCAGTGTCTGGCTTGTGAATATAAGGTCTGTTGTTATTAGGTGGATTCTGTGTTTCTATCTCCCAATGTATAATACCATTCATGGATATAAGTACAACAGTAGTTAGCTGTGTTCAAAGTTTACTGTCTCAGATTAATGAGTTCACAATCTTTTCATACACACAGTTAAAGATTTTCGGGACCTGTACACATACCAATTGCATATTCGGGCCATATTTATGGCATTGTAGAAAAGGATGTTATTCACATCACATACATATTTAACAATTTACATAATTGCGAATTGTTCTGTCTCCTTCATGGGAATGCACAATCTTGTTACTTAAAATGGCTTTTGCAGAATATAAATCATTGTCAATCAGGAGTGGTTAAATCCCATTAACATTATTTGATGCATACAGTTTTTAAAGGAATTGACCCAAGTAAAAATTATCATTTAATCCGTGAGGGTTAACAGCTTCTAATCTGTGTATCCAATTTAGTTCTCTCTGGGATCGTTTTTTGGCAAAGTCTCCCCCTCTAGGTAGTGAATGTACTACCTCTAGGATTGCCCATCTCAATTGTGTAATATTGTGGCCATTCTCTTTAAAATGTCTAAACACTGGAGATTTATCATTACTAGTCCTGATATTTGATTTGTGTCCGTCCAGCGTTCCTTTGCTTTCCGGATCGTTTTGCCGACGTAATATTTCCCACAGGGGCATCTGGGGGCATAAAATACGTTTTTGCTGTCACATGTTGCATAGTCAGTAAGTGTACCGCTTACCTCTGGGGCCCTGCAGGAGTGCCTGGTCCGGACTGTCGGCGAGTTCTGGTCCGGTCTATGGATGCCTCCAGATGTTGCCCAAAACACTCCCTCCACTCTGTCCACTGCAGGTTTAGTCACCCAGTTGTCAGAGAGGCAGGAGTGGCCTGGAAGACTTGATTTTAGGAACGCTCCTGTGTTCCCCTTTAAGGCGTCCTACACCAAATGTCACTTCCAGTTCCTTCACTGGTTCAGTGATGTTATTACCCAGTTTCCTCACTGGAGCTTGTATTAGTTCAGCTCAGTTTCTTCACTGAGCTTTTTGACTGACTCCCAGTTCCTTTACTAGTCTTTCCCCCAGTTCATTAACTGACGTTAGGCGGATTGCCAGTTGTTTTCACTGTGTTACTAGGATGCCCAGGCCTGCTTCGACACCCCAAATCCACCTTGAGTTCTATCCTTATGTTCACCTCCCCACGTGTTAGTTGTTCACGTGTCTATAACTCTTTCTGTTTTCTTTCCCCCAGATGCGGCGAGCCAGTGGAGGAGGTTGGCGTGGGTACTCACAGAAAGGGCAACAGTCCAGATAAGTGATGCGTGGGTGGTGGGCGGGATAAGCACAGTATCTTCAGGGCACCGCTTACCCTGTGTTTATGTCTTTGCAGATTCTGTGGTGAAGCACGGAATGCAGAGGCGCCGGTGGAATCCAGCAGGTGACGAAGAAACAGAGTCTGAAGTATCGCACGGTCCGCGCACATTACGGTTGGTGTCTGGTATGAATCTTGACTCGCGTTGTGTAGTTCCTGGCTTCCCGAGGTTGACACGTTGTGCAGGGCTGATGGCACGAGTCTTGATACGTCGTGCAGAACAGGATTCAGACGTCTTGACCCGAAGTGCAGAACAAAGGTGATCCGTGACAGGCAAGCATCACGCTGGCAGCCGGAGAAAACGGTAAGTGCTGGGTGTGGCCCAGGGTGGGGTTTATATAGCCCTGGGCCCACCCAGAACCACTAGACCACCATGGAACATGTACAATGGCACTCTAGAGGCCATGTTGAATGTCTAGAGGCCATGTTGAATGTCACTAATTGGTCCAACCTGGGGGCCATCTTGGATGGGGCTAAGACACATGCATCAGCCTGTGCCTGCGCCAGGCAGCCAGTTTCTCAGTCCAGGTTCCTCCCTGACTCTTGGGGGTTCCTGGAATTATGACAGCAGTCCCCCCAAGCTCCCCCCCCAAGGAGAGCTACTCCGGGGCCTGGCCGTTCCGGATATTCCCTATGGTAACGAGCCACTAGGCGAGGTGCATGTAGATGTTCCACTGGTTCCCAAGTCCGATCCAGTATTCCATAGCCCTTCCAGTCCACTAGGTAATAGAGTTTCTTTCAGACAATTTTAGAGTCCAGGATGTTTCTGACTTCGTATCTGGCTTCTCCCTGCACTATTATAGGTGGAGGTCTCTTAAGGGTGTCTTGGGTCCCTGGATGTACTGGTTTCAGCAATGAAACATGAAATACTGGATGTATACGGAGTACGGGTGGTCGATCGAGTTCCATGGCCACAGGATTAACAATGTTCTTTATCGAGTATGGACCAATTTTATTTGGGTGGAATTTCCTGGGTCCTTTTAGCTGTATATGCTTTGTAGACAGCCATACTTTGTCTCCAATCTGATACTGGGGCTCAGGTGTTCTTTTTCTGTCTGCAAAACGCTTCTGGTTTGTTTTGGCTTCTTGGAGGGCTTGTGTAGCCTTTTTCAGGGTTTCTTTAATGTTGGTGTGCAGGGTGCACACAGCTGGCATGTCCAAAGCCGCTGGTGGGTCTAGGGTGGAAGTTTGTGGATCTCGTCCATATAAGAAGAAAAGATTTGATATTCCGGTGGAACTATGAACCGTGTTGTTATACGCATATTCAGCTGCCCATAGTAGCTCCTTCCAGTTCTGTTCTGTTTGGGCAAGCATGCACCGAAGGTACTGCTCGAGTGATTGATTTGTCCTTTCGGTCTGTCCATCGGTCTGTGGATGGTGACTGGTAGACAGGCATACCTCAATCTGAGCTTTGGCACAGCAAGCCCTCCAAAATTTGGACACAAACTGGCTTCCCCGGTCTGAAATTACCACTGAAGGGAATCCGTGTAGTCTGACAATGTTGGTCAGGAAGGTTTGAGCTAGCTGTCCTGAGTTAGGTATGCCTTTCAGAGTGATGAAGTGCGCCATTTTAGTTAAGAGGTCCACTACTACCAGTATAGTATTATAACCTCCACAGGGGGATAGGTCTGTGATAAAGGCTAAGGAGATAGTGTGCCATGGGGTCGGTGGAATTGACAAAGGGTGAAGCAATCCTTGAGGCTTGGTTCTGGGTGCCTTGTTCCTAGCACAGACATCGCAGGACTTCACATGTTGCACAATGTCTTTTCGCCAAGTAGGCCACCAGAAATGTCGTTGAATTTTTGCCATGGTTTTTGCTATGCCAGGATGATCTGCTGTAAGAGCATCATGATAAGTGTTCATGATTAATTCTTGCATCTCATGATGTGGCAAATAGAGGCGCTTTTGATGATATGGCAGATTGTTGATTGCAGTACGTTATGGTCCCTGTGAAACCCATGTTTGTACTTGCATTGGGGTCATGGCTTCCTTGACTTTTTCATGTAGATTCTCCTGTGTGGCCTGGTGATTGCTAATTAACCCAATTAGCTTCTCTTCGGGTATGATGGGCTGTGGAGGAGGGGATGAGTACGCGTCTTCTTTCTCAGTATTCCAGCCAATTCGTGATAGCGCATCCGCTTTTCCATTTTTCACCCCGGGACGATAACTGACTGTGAAATCGTAATCTGAGAAAGACTGAGCCCATCGCAGATGTCGTGGTGTTTGCGCCCTGGCTGTCTATAGAAATTGCAGGTTGCGATGGTCGGTAAGCACTGCAACTGGATGTCGTGCTCCTAGGAGATGGTGCCGCCATTCTTTGAAAGCTGCTTTTATGGCAAGAAGTTCCTTGTTGGTCACTGCATAATTCAGTTTTGCTGGATTAAATTTTCTTGACCAAAAGGCCACTGGATGTAGTTGGTTGGAACCTGGATCTCTCTGGGACAACACTGCCCCCATCGCCACATTGGAAGCGTCTGTTTCAACCAGAAATGGGAGGTTTGGATTTGGGTGGCTGAGTATTGGTGCTGTGGTAAATCGTGTTTTCAGTTCCTGGAAAGCTTTCTCGGCTTCGGCGGTCCAATGAAAAATGCAGTTCTTTCTGAGCAATGACGTAATTGGATGGACTACCTCTGAAAAGTCAACAATGAACCTCCTGTAGAAGTTTGCAAAGCCTAAGAAGCTCTCGACCGTTTTGATTGAAGTAGGCGACGGCCATTGCAATATTTCTTCCACCTTGCGTTTGTCCATCTGGATGCCCTGTGGACTAAGTATTTATCCAAGGAATTCCACCATGGTGACGTGAAAGGCGCATTTTTCAAGTTTTGCAAACAGATGGTATTGACACAACTTAGTGAGGACTGCTCTTACGCGGTGTACGTGTTCTTCGATGGTTTCGAAATAGATCACGATGTCGTCTATGTAAACCATAGCGCAAACGTCCAATAGTTCTCTTAGTACATCTGTCATAAAGTACTGAAAGGCTGCTGGGGCGTTGCATAGCCCAAAGGGCATGACAGTGTACTCAAATAGTCCAAATTTGGTGCGGAAGGCTGTCTTCCACTCGTCTCCAGCCTTCACGCGAACCTAGTGATAGGCCCCCCTGAGGTCCAATTTCGTATAGACCTTTGCCCCTTTTACTTGGTCTAGGAGTACAGGGATCAGGGGCAAAGCATACAGTTTTTTTACCGTGATTTTGTTGAGCCTTCTGTATTCTATGGATTTCCTCAGGTCCCCCTCCTTCTTGGGGACGAAGAAGAGAGCTGAGGAGACTGGGGATTTGGAAGGCCGAATGAACCCATTGGCAAGGTACTGGTCCAGGTATTCACGTAGGTGTTGGTTTTCCTTTTCTGTAAGGGCGTAGATACGGCTACATGGAAGTTGTGCTCCTGGGATTAGGTCAATCTGGCAATCGTAGGGCCTGTGGGGTGGTAATACATTGGCCTGTTCCTTGCGAAAAACATTCCTGAAAATCGTCATACTCTGGAGGCAGTTGACCTACGATCCCAAGGACAGCCCTTGCTGTTGGTATTGTTGGCTCAGATTTCTCTTGGCTTTTAACCGAAGCTGGATAACAGGTCTGAGCACATTCGGGTGGAAACTTCACCGTGTGCTTACGCCAAACTATAACAGGGTTATGACATACTACCCAGGGCATTCCCAGAATTAACTGGAACTGAGGGGCGCTAATAAGGTCGAAGACTATGTTTTCCCGATGGCCGTCGTGGCATAGCATCTCAACCATTCCAGTACATTGGCTCACCGGCCCAGAAGTCAACTGAGTTCTATTCACGGACAATATGGTATCAGCCTTTTCCCTTTTTTGGGCAGGCACCCCTATCCGTTGGGCCATATTGATGTCCATGTAGTTGCCTACTGCTCCGCAGTCGATGTATGCTTCCAAGGCGTGCATACAGTGTGGCTGTTCGGGGCATAGTAGGATAACTGGCGTTGTTAGATGCGAGACCGTTGACGTCTCTTCTTGTCCCGACAAGCTGGTCTCTACTCTTGTCGAGCCATGTAGTTTTCCTGTGGCTCTTGTGGCTCTGTCGTGGCCTCCATAGCCCCCAAAGGCTTCCCAGTTATCTTGTTTGGGCAGTCCTTTAAGAAATGTCCTGCTTTACCACAGTACAAACATAATTGTTGTTTCCTGCGTCGTTCTCTTTCCTCTTTGGTCAGTGGTCCTCGAATGCTTCCCAACTGCATTGGTTCAGGTGCATTATCAGTGGTCCGTGGCGTATCCCGGGGTCAGATGTACAAGGGCCGGTTTTCAAAACGGGTCCGGTCGGACATTCTTTCCTGCAGGCGGTGGTCAAGCTGGAATACCAGATCTATATACTCAGCACAGCGATCGGGCGGGTTCACGACCTGTGCTAGAACGTCCTTCAACTCACTTCGTAAACCCTGATAGAATAGGGTGGTTCTCTTGTCCTCTGGCCATTTGGTTTCAGCCACCAGTCGATTAAATGTAGTAATGTATGCCAGTGGATCCTGGGACCTTTGTCCCAGGATCCACTGCAATTCCTAGCAATTCGGCATCCAGAGCATATCCCCGGGTACGGTGGGAGAAGACCTTGTCCATCTCTTGCTGAAATTGTACAAAGTTATGGATCATCTCGGTCGACCAACGGAACTGACCAATTAGCGGCATGCCCTCCTAGGTAGGACAGAATGAAGGCTACCTTGGTTTGGTCTGTCGGAAACGCTCCTGGTCAGCATAGAAAATGGATCCGACACTGGGTCATGAATACTCTGTATTTCAGTGGGTCACCCATGAATCTTTCCAGAGGAGCTAACGGGACAGTAACAGGAGTGGTTACCTGTATCTGGGAGGCTGCTGCTGCTGCTCCATCTGCTGAGCCATGCAATGGGGTTTGTCCTGCTCGAGTACTGGTGAGGCGCCTTGCCAGCTCTTCAGTCCTCTCCCGGTTCACTACCAGCTCCTTTCTTACGGCATTGGTCTCCGAGCATGCTGCATGTACCTCGGCTCTCAACTCGCCCAGCAGGAGCGCCAACTGGTCAACCTCTAAAGCCATGGCACCCAGGCAAAGCAATAACGTGTGCTTAGCGTTCTGTAACGCTTACCTCTGGGGCCCTGCAGGAGTGCCTGGTCCGGACCTTTGGCGAGTTCTGGTCTGGTCTGTGGATGCCTCCAGATGTTGCCCAAAACACTCCCTCCACTCTGCCCACTGCAGGTTTAGTCACCCAGTGGTCAGAGAGGCAGGAGTGGCCTGGAAGACTTGATTTCAGGAACGCTCCTGTGTTCCCCTTTAAGGCATTTTAAACCAAATGTCACTTCCAGTTCCTTCACTGGTTCGGTGATGTTATTACCCAGTTTCCTCACTGGGGCTTGTATTAGTTCAGCTCAGTTTCTTCACTGAGATTTTTGACTGACTCCCAGTTCCTTTACTAGTCTTTCCCCCAGTTCATTCACTGAGGCTAGGCGGATTGCCAGTTGTTTTTACTGTGTTACTAGGATGCCCAGGCCCTCTGCGACACCCCAAATCCACGCTGGGTTCTATCCTTATGTCCACCTCCCCACGTGTTAGTTGTTCATGTGTCTATAACTCTTTCTGTTTTCTTTCCCCCAGATGCGGCGAGCCAATGGAGGAGGTCAGCGCGGGTACTCACAGAAATGGCAACAGTCCAGGTAAGTGATGCGCAGGTGGTGGGCGGGATAAGCACAGTACATCAGGGCACCACTTACCCTGTGTTTATGTCTTTGCAGATGCTGCAGAGGAGCGTGGAATGCAGAGGCGCAGGTGGAATCCAGCAGGTGACGAAGAAACAGAGTCTGAAATATCCTGCGGTCCGTGCACGTTCCGGTTGGTGTCTGTGATGAATCTTGACTCGCGTTGTGTAGTTCCTGACTTCCCGAGGTTGACAAGTTGTGCAGGGCTGAGGCACGAGTCTTGATACGTCGTGCAGAACAGGATTCAGATGTCTTGACCCGAAGTGCAGAACAAAGGTGATCCGTGACAGGCAAGCGTCACGCTGGCAGCCGGAGAAAACGCTAAGCGCTCGGTGTGGCCCAGGGCGGGGTTTATATAG
The DNA here is from genome assembly GCF_040938575.1 of Ambystoma mexicanum. Taxonomy (NCBI): domain Eukaryota; kingdom Metazoa; phylum Chordata; class Amphibia; order Caudata; family Ambystomatidae; genus Ambystoma; species Ambystoma mexicanum. The sequence continues at coordinate 636,358,021 of NC_090935.1, read as the reverse complement.
CCCTGGGCCCACCCAGAACCACTAGACCACCATGGAACTTGTACAATGGCCCTCTAGAGGCCCTGTTGAATGTGACTAATTGGTCCAACCTGGGGGCCATATTGGATGGAGCTAAGACACATGCATCAGCCTGTGCCTGCGCCATGCAGCCAGTTTCTCGGTCCAGGTTCCTCCCTGAGCCTTGGGGATCCCTGGAATGTGAATAGCTTGTACACATCGATTCCACACCAACAAGGGATCGACTCATTAGAATGGTTCCTCCTAAAGCACAGAGACTTTGATTCAAAAGGTTTTTGCAATAGAATTAATTAATATCATTCTTTTTAACAACTACTTTTGCTTTAATAGCAAATACTATCTACAAACAGCCGGAACATCTATGGGCTCACCAGTAGCACCATCATACGAGAACATTTTTATGTTCCACTTTGAGGAGACCCATGTACTGAACAAAGATCCCTGGAAAAACAAGATTGTATTTTGGAAAAGGTTCATAGATGATATCTTCGGGATATGGCAAGGCACTACAGAAGAACTCAACCTGTTTTTCTAATATCTCAACAGTTGCAATGAGAGAATCACTTTTACTCTGGAAATAGGACAACCTAATATTCATTTTCTGGACATCAATATTGAAAAAATAAACCAGCATCTACAGGAAGCCTACAGATTGCAACAGCACACTACATTTTGATAGCTGCCACCCAACCCATCTCAAGGACAATTTACCCTTCAGTCAGATGCTAAGACTGGAGAAAGCAGTTACACGTAAGGAGTCCCTAGTAAGGACTGACCTCCTTGAAGAAAAACCCAAAAAACCAACAACAAGACTAATCCATACCTTGAAATTTTCCAGCCAAAGCTACCAAATCAAGAGGATTATCACCAAAAACTGGGACCTTATAAAATCGGATCCAAATCTACGCAGGTTGTTCCCTGAACCGCCTATGTTAGCCTACAAAAGCGGTAAGAACTTTAAAGACAGTTTGGTCAGAGCTGAAAAGAGAAACACTACAGATCAAACCTCCTTGAGAAAACAAAAACCGGGCACTTATCCATGTTTGCACTGTCAACATTGCACTAATATAATCAAGGGAGATTACATCCGCCACCCCAGTAATGGCAAAACAAATATTCCTTACTCACTATGCAACATGTGGCAGGAAAAATGTGATTTATGCCCTCAGATGCCCCTGTGGGAAATAATACATCAGCAAAATGATCCGGAAAGCAAAGGAACGCTGGACGGAACCCAAATCAAACATCAGGACTAGTAATGATCAATCTCCAGTGTTTAGACATTTTAAAGAGAATGGCCGCAATATTAAACAATTGAGATGGGCAATCCTAGAGGTCGTACATTCACTACCTAGAGGGGGAGACTTTGCCAAAAAACTATCCCAGAGAGAACTACATTGGATACACAGATTAGATGCTGTTATCCCTCACAGACTAAATAAGGATTTTTACTTGGGCCCATTCCTTTAAAAACTGTATGCATCAAATAATGCTTATGAGATTTAACCACTCCTGATTGACAATGATTTATATTCTGCAAGCGCCATTTTAAGTAACAAGATTGTGCATTCCCATGAAGGAGACAGAACAATTCACAATTATGTAAATAGTTAAATATGTATGTGATGTGAATAACATCCTTTTCTACAATGCCATAAATATGGCCTGAATATGCAATTGGTATGTGTACAGGTCCCGAAAATCTTTAACTGTGTGTATGAAAAGATTGTGAACTCATTAATCTGAGGCAGTCAACTTTATACACAGCTAACTACTGTTGTACTTATATCCATGAATGGTATTATACATTGGAAGATAGGAACACAGATCCACCTAATAACAACTGACCTTATATTCACAAGCCAGAAATTGCATTGTGGTACAAACTGCATTACATTTTATGCCTTGTACCCGTTGCTCAAGAGATACTATTGGTCCGACTTTCCCTTGGAATTGATCGATATCGGCTGTGATACGCCAACTCAGTTCAATGCATTATACAGTTATCTTGCCGACCTACGTGTAGACACCCACGGCAGATAATCAATGTCACAATTACTCCTTTAGACCTTTGGATCATTGGAGTGTCCTTTTGTGCACTTCCAATTTATTACCTCACACTATGCCGTTCCTACAGCGTAATACATTTTTCATCTTTTTTCCATTTCTTTCATTGTTGACATCAGTGACATCATTCACCTCTTTACGTGATGAGGTCACGATCATTACGTATATATTTTCTGCCATCTTGTGAACCTCATATCATGCCGTTCTTACGGCTAAATATATTTCATCATTTTTTTGTTGTTTACATCAGTGACGTCATTCACGTCCTTACGTGGTGACGTCACAGTCATGACGTATATATTTTCCGCCATCTTGTGAGCCTGGATCACAGCGCATGGCTGGATCGGCTCCGTCTGCATTGATTATTCTGCTCGAACCTAGTAAGTATACTTACCGCTCCCTATTACAGAGAGGACTAGTCTGTTGGGCTGCCACAGGGTCACAGGATCACTGCTTCGCACCATGGCCTTAGTACATACTGAGCACCATAGGTGTTCTTGATTGTTTGCCACTAAGATGCTTAGTAGCAACTATAAAAATATGGCGTCATGTTTTGCAGGTCGCCACTGATTGGATGTCATTTTTTCAAGTATTTCCTTGATGTCGGGCAAAATCCTTCTCTTAGTAGAAGCTCCACAAACCAACTGCCAACTTTAACATTGAGCAGTAAGTGCTTCTACTTAATCAATATTACATATTGTATGTACTAGCAGGAAATCTTTCTTTAATATACACATTGTTCATCCTCTAGAGAGGGCTTTGAATATTCCATGACACCGGAACATATGGAGCAACATTGTCCAGCATTGCTCTACTTTACTTGTTCATCCTGTGAAAAATGAGGAGAGCACGGTATGCCATCCCCTTTACGTCTTCTTTTTTCTTAAAAAATGCACACAATTCTATATAGGATCATTTTTATTTTTGTGACCAAAAAATTTGTAATTGAATTAAGTATCTAACACCACTACTTAGTTTGGGTTTCTGTCATGTGCACCATTTGAATGCTTACTTATAAATAAACAATATATCCAGTTGTTCATAAGACTATCAGATTATGAATCTATAGCATTGATTGCCACCTAGGGTCTCTAAGGATGAACTTTTCCCCCTATTGAGTTTACATATGTGAATGTTTGTCTTTTACACTATGAATTTTTTTGATAACTTGAATTCTGACATATATGTCTAAATATCTTTTGTATTTATGGAGTATTTGAACGTTGAATGAATTAATACAGCCCCTGATGAAGAGAATTGATCTCGAAACGCGTTGGGCATATTCGTATGAAAAATAAATCATCTTTGAGAACAAATTGAAAACCTTCTTTGAAGTTTTACTTAAGTTATTTTTTTCAAATTCTTTTTTCCTAAAAATATATGCACTTATTAAGAATATGATGTGTCAAATATATTTTCATTGAATTTCCATTAGGAATTATAAACTAATTGGGCTTACTCAGCCATAGATAGCGTGCAGGGGACAGGAGTTCTCAAATCGGGAACTTATTTTGTTTCTATTGTATGTACAACCCATATGCCAGGGCTGTCAATTTTCTCCCATGCACCTCAAATTATCTGAATATCTCTCTTTTGTACAAAAGAGAAAACAAACCTTCTTCATACAAACAAATGGTTTCTAAAAATAACTAAGAGTGCAAGGTGTCCAATTCCTATTTTGACTTACAATAGTTGCAGTTTAGTCATTTGCACAATAAAAGGGTTAACTTCGGTTGATGCATTTATTAATTAGTGAGTGTAATTTGATATAAACTTCTAAGAGGTTTCTACAAATCTACCTTTAGCATCTTGTGGAGCTTTGTGCATTCACTCATGTCAAAACTTTAAGAATACATTTGCAGTTTTGTTCTTATTTGGTTGTGACGGCCACAGCACTCCTAGCCCGTTCTCTGCCCATTATGAACGGTTTGCTTGATGGGAATGTTGGGATAGCACAATATTATTAATAAGGTGTTTATGACAGGTTTCTTATGATTCATGGCATACTGAAAACATTAACATTACTCTAGCAAACCTTGCAAGAATCCGCTAAGGTCGTGTGGTAGAGCTTGGGCACAGAATCTGTTGGGCCACGCTACAGGACAACAATCTTAATGAAACTGTCTTGTGTGTCAGGCCCCACACATCGAGAAGCCAATACACAATGTGCCTCAAATGAAGCTCCCACATTAGATGCAATGTACATGTTTTTCTGTGTTACATTTGACACATCATGCATTAAATGTGTTCAAGAGGTTTCCTAATGCCTCTTCATACAAATTCCTAAACACACAGGGCTTGATTCAAATCGGTTTGTACAGGAGGGACAATAAGCCTTCGAGAATCACTGGTTGCACCTCCTGCTTTATATCAGATTTACAAAGCCTACAATTGTAGCAAGCCATGGATATGTCTGAAGCATCTTTTCGATGCTTCTGTCGAAATGCAGCATCCCAGAGATGCTTCAAGCATATCCATATTTGCTCTGGTTTAAAGGTGTTTAAATTGGGTTTGAGGTAGTGGGTGCAAATAAGGAATGTTCATGGTCATTTCCTGATTAGCCCCTGGGTTTGTGAGTTTTTTATGACAATGTAGGAATTACTGGTTCTTAGCAGTGGTTGGTTTTGTAAAGTCTCTAGCAATGCTAATCTGCTTAGTTGATTTTGCTATTGTCATGATTGTCTGGAAATTGGCATCAACATACCCAGAAGACGATTACCGAGGTGGTCAGTTATACTGTATTCCAGCCGGGCACAATCCTTTGAATAACCTTCCTCTATTCACATCCTGAACCCTTTCTGCCCTGCAGTTTATGGTGTAATTGACTGCGATTGAAATGTTCCCCTGTGAACAAGTAGCATCACTATGTAAAGCAAAAGCTCAGACTAATGTCATAGGTAGACTACAGAGTAACATATGTACTATCATTGTCTACCTGTACCTTGATTCTAGGGGAAGCACCTCCATCGGCGGGAGCGGGGGACTCTGTGGAATCTCGGTGACCATGAGGAAAGCCCATGTTTCTTCTGCATGACCCAGTGCATTTCACTGTCTCATTAATTTACTGTGGGTTATTCTGGGTCACAGCCACAACCCTCAGGATGTAATCATTTATGTGCCATGAATAAAATCCTTTAGTTGAGAATGCCACTTATGAGCCGGTGCTAATATGTGTTTACAAATAAATTGTACATGTAGTCTTTGATAAAGTATTTTATTTTCAGAGGAGAGCATAGCGGAGATGAGTTTTGTGCAAACTGCAGTTTAAAAAGGTCACAGATGTATACTTTACATGCTTCCGTAATGTTTGAGTCATCATAATTATCAACAGCAGTCTTTCTTCATGTTTTATTGATGTTAATATTTTTGTTGTAAAACATCACCCTTCTTATGCCTAGCTGAAAATCTCCACATAGCCGTAACTTCCCAAATGGACAACACAATCAGTTCACTGGAAGAGAGTTCGGAAACATCTACGTCCTCACACAGGTTTACATCCTTTGAAAGCGTCGAAGAAATACTGGATTTGTCTTCTGAATGTGAGTATGGATACCTTTTTCTTTATGGTGTGGGGCACTGAGAGTGAAAGGGAGAGCAACTGTTCAACAATGCCCTGTCCTGCTGTTCTTGACATACTTAATAACACGAAGAAGCTTTAATTTCGATGCGACCCACTATTGCAATATATGTTTTTGAATAATTTTGCTAAATCAATCTGCAAACACAAGATAAGTACATCATGAGTGGGGGGGCGTGGCTTGGAGCCGATGGCGAGCGGTAGCTGATCTGCCGAGCTCCGGCCGAGACGCCGTTTCCTGATCCTTTTTCTCCGGCTCATGTGCGGCCCCAGCCCTTGCAGAGGAATGCGCGGTTGGGGGAAGCGGTCCTGCATCTGAATAACCATTGGGCCCGCCGAATTGGACCCCCCCAGACGCAGCTGTGGCCCTAAAGCGGCTCTCCCCCCTGCCGCTCTGATCGGATCCAAGATGGCGCCTCGCATCGCATAGCGGAGCCTACGAGGGGTATCCCTCCCCCAACGGACTTCCAGGTCGGGTGGGGAGAAGCGGAAGCACGAGAAAGCAAAACGACTTCCCCGGGTGCCGCCCGTCTGACAGAGGACTGGCCTGGCTCGGGTCACTCTACCGATCCAGCCCCACAAGATAGGGTGCGCGGGATCCCGCTTCACCCGCGAGGGGGGCCTCCCGCCTACCCTTACTCTTCTGATACCCGACTCTGTGGGTCGCACAACCAGACACAGGGGCAAAACACAGCTTACGGCCCGAAATTTCGGCTAAGAAGAGGGCCTCACTAGCAACCCTGCAAGCGATCTATCCTTTGAGGCCTACGGCATCCGCAATCATCACCTCAAGATGGCCGCCAAGAATAAGACCAGAGCCGCCACCATGGACTCCTTTGTTTCCACCAAGCTGAAGACCCTCACTCAAGCCGGGGCCGGCTCCTCTGAAGTCGCCCGGACGGGCGAAGGGGTGGCCGCCGATAATCACTCTCAGATACTTGATGCCATAGCCTCCCTAAAAACGCATATAGACTCTAAGATCGACGAATTCAAAATTGATATCCAATTGATCCGCCAAGACGCTCGCAACTTAGCGGAGAGGGTCACGACCGTCGAACAGTCGACGGAGGAAACATCCACGACCACTACAGCCATGAAGTCAGAAGTTGCCCTCCTGAAGAGGAAAGTTGCCTTCCTGGAGGAAAGGGCGGAGGAGGCCGAAGGTCGGGCCAGACGGAGCAACATCAGGATCCTGGGCGTCCCAGAGGGGAACGAGGGGGCAAACACCATATCCTTCGTCGAAACCCTTCTGCTGCAAGAAATAGGGGCCGGCAAACTGACCCAGGGATTCTCGGTCGAGAGGGCCCACAGATCCCTCCAGAGGCGCCCTCCCCCTGGATCGCACCCCAGACCTATAATCGCTAAGATACTGAATTTTCAGGACAGAGAAACTATCTTACGGCGATCCAGGGAGGGGGGACCCATCGAAAGAGGGGACTCAAAAATTTCCATCTATCCGGACTACACGCAGAAGGTTCAGAGAGAGCGGAATTCATTTGTCCCGATAAAAGCTAGGCTCCGACAACTGAACCTAAATTATAGATTGTTATATCCGTCACGCCTCAGGGTCGTCCACAAAGAGAAAGTGGTATTCCTCGATAATCCAGAGGCAGCCAACATGTGGCTAGAGGATAATAACCTGGCGGATGGCAAGGACAACTCACGGAATGAGGCCTAACCCCCCCTGATCCCACAAGAGACCCCTGAGTAACAGTAAGAACTATCGTACATGACGCTGGAACACAGAAGGTAATCCAACTTCAGTTTTTCACTTGGAAACGGCCTCGCTCGGCTCCGCCGCCAGACCCTCGCCCCACCCCCAGCGTAGAATTCACCCGGTCTGGGCGCCTGCCTGACCTAGCTCGCGCCCGACTCCCGGATGGGCTCCAACGGCTCGAGAGCGCCTGAGCACCGCAACAACGTTGTAGTCGCTGGGCGCACCAGTTTGAGTTTTGTTATTAGTTTTATTAGTTATACAGTCTTCATGCCTCTTTTGCCAACAAAGACCGAGATGGGTCCAGGACGCGACCCCGACGACCGGAATTCAGTGATATTTCCCCCGCAGCCCACCTACGGAGGACTAAAACAGAGCCGGACTCCGGAGACCGAGTCCCGCATCAAACCCGAAACTCAGACCCGATGGCGGCACAGTTCACTGTGATGACATGGAATGTGAGGGGTATGGGCTCATACCTCAGACGCAATCGTATACAATCTTATCTCAGAAGGAAGAAAGTCTCAATTGCACTCCTTCAAGAGACTCACCTCACGACGGAGGCCATGTCCAAGATTGCAGACCGATGGGCTGGGACTGTGAGAGGGTCCCCATACTCCAAATACGCTAGAGGGGTGCTAATATGGATAAGCCCGGATGTGCCCTTCCAGATGGAGGGGAGTGAACAAGATAAGGAAGGGAGATACGTAGCGATTTGGGGCACAATGGAACAGACCCCAGTCTGCTTGGTCAACTCCTACTTCCCACATCACGGAACACCGGCGTACTTCGCCACAATGATCACAAAGCTGATTCGGCACCGGGACCGCACTTTCATATGGGGAGGGGACTTCAATTGTGTTGCTGACGCAAGCGCGGACAGATCGCTGCCCCCCCCACACCCGAGCAACCTTGCATCCCGTGCCCTGAGTGAAACTCTGGAGCAGCTCAATCTAGTCGACATCTGGAGGGAACACCATCCGGCCGATAGGATTTACTCCCACTACTCAGCCCCACACGGAGTCCATACAAGAATTGACTACCTGTTTATCAACAAGGAGCTCGCCCCATGTGCTGCATCTACAGAGTACCTGGGGCGAACGATCTCCGATCACTCCCCACTGACCATGCTATGGCAATTGAGGGGCCCCATGTGGAGGATGCCGACTGCAGCACTTGAAGATCCCGAGTTCAGGGAAGACCTTGCCGAAAAATTGGAAGATTACCTGGAAATTAACATGGGGTCGGTATCCTCCTGGGGCACATTGTGGGAAGCTATGAAGGTGGTGACCAGAGGGGAAATTATATCGAGAGCCGGCGGTACTCGCAGGCAGTTGCAGAAAACGCTCGAGGCACAGGAGGCTGAGATCTCCCGACTAGAGTCTGCTCACGACAACTCCACAGAGGCCGAGAATAAATTGAAGGAAGCCCGTGCAGAATGCCAACAAGCATGGGAAAGACTGGAGAAATTCGATTTCACCACGCATACCACCCGATCCCACAAAGAATCGGACAAACCAGGGAGACTACTGGCCTGGCTCTGCAAGCGGGAACACCCCAAACACCTCCCAGTGGAGATACGGGACGCCGACGGGACATCCCACACGACCCAGTTGGGGATCAATGAAGCCTTTGCCAAATTTTACACTGATCTGTATGCCCACAAGGCGCAAATTCCTACTGAAGACATTATAGACACACTTGAGGAGATAGAACTTCCCAGCATCTCACTCGAGCAGAGAGAGGAACTGGAGATGGAGATCACTCTGGAGGACGTACAAGTGGCGATCAGGTCCCTCTCTAACAACAAAGCCCCTGGCAGCGACGGCCTCCCACCTGAGTTTTACAAGACGTATGAGCCCATCCTTACCCCAGTTCTCCACGAGGTCTACCAGGAGGCATACACGAACGGGATTCTCCCCAACACCATGAAAGAAACCATAATCGTCCCTATGCTCAAGCCACACAAATCGCCCACCGACTGTGAGTCCTATCGCCCTCTGGCCATGCTAAACTACGATGCCAAGATCCTCACATCCATATTAGCTCGCAAGCTGGCCAGAGTGGTGGGATCCATCGTCCATGAAGACCAGAACGGATTTGTACCTGGGCGCAACACCACTGCTAACCTCAGGAGGCTACAGCATGTAATGGCTGAAACACACGAGAGGGACGAGGACCTGGCGGTGTTGTCGCTCGATGCTATCAAGGCCTTCGACTCCATATACTGGGAATGGATCAGGGAGGTCCTGAGAAGATTTGGCTTCGGAGGGGGCTTCATCAGGTGGATCGAGGTCCTCTATAATTCCCCAATGGCGAGAGTGAAAACGGGAAGAATGGTATCAGCAGCCTGGGAAATACAAAGGGGAACGAGACAGGGGTGTCCGCTATCGCCCATGCTGTACATACTGGGCCTGGAGCCGATGGCACTATACTTCAGGCAGCAGTTTTTCGACGCTGGTATCAAGGTGGGCACTGTACACCACATGATATCTCTATACGCAGACGACGTCCTCCTTTACCTAAGCACTCCCGAAGTTAATGCACCGACAGCACTGGAGGTACTAGATAATTACGCGAAGTACTCGGGGATCCGATTCAGCAGGAGCAAGTCCTCCGCCTTCCCCCTGGCGGGCCTACGCAACACTCCAGAAAGCAATCTTCCAGTGATAGGAATAGGTTGGCAACTGGTCAAGTTCCGTTATCTGGTGATCAACGTAAGCCATAACTCGCTACTCACGCACGAACACAACACTGAGGTCGCCATCATGAGTCTTCGACGCTCTATAAAATTCTGGTCCAAGCTCCCATTGGCCATGGTGGGCAGGGCAGCGATAGTCAAGATGATCGTACTCCCCCGATTCCTATATTTCTTCGTGAACATTAGCCATTACGTTCGACCGCCCTTCTTCAAGAAGCTGGAGGCTATTATCAGGGACTTCCTTTGGGGCCCCCACAGGCACAAACTGTCGCTATCTGTTCTCTCCCTGCCACACAAAGAGGGTGGAATAAAGCTACCGGATCTCCAGTTATACTATCTGGCTGCCCAGTTGAGTCACATAACGAAATGGCTCTCGGACGAACCTTCGGCTGAGACGGAACTACTGAGGCAATCCTCGAACAATGTGATCCCCAAGGAAACCCTGTGGCACCCCACACGACAATCCCCGGTCACCTCACAAGTGATTGACCTGGGAAGGAAGATATGGGCCAGGTCCTGCTACATCAGGCGAGTACAACATCCATACTCTCCGGATAATCCCATTTTAGCAGACACCTGCCGAACGGATGCAGACCTCTCCACAGCAAGGAGGTGGGAAGAAGCCGGCATATACACATGGGGCGACATGTACGAGGAAGGAGAATTCAGGGACTTCGAAACTCTTAAGGCCGCCGAAGGAATACCCCCGGGCCAGTTCCTCTGGTACCACCGCCTTAAACAGACTGCCAAGAAACAATGGACCGGCTGGCCGGAGGAACCCCTCCCCTGACCCTCTACTTCAAGAAATGCATGACCTCTCAGATGGCTGGAGACCAGTCTCCAGGCTCTTCAGCAGATTATGCGACAAACCTAACCCTAAAGGCGAAGATCTGAGGGCGAAATGGGAGGAGGACCTTGAGACCCCGATCACGGACAAAGAATGGGAGAGAGCACTGATATTTCCCAAAAAAGTGTCCAGGAATACCAGATTCGGCCAGATTCAACTGAACGTCCTGTATAGGACATACATGACCCCACATAGGGTCGCCTCCTTCAATAAGGCATCCTCCCCTGCATGCCCATGGTGTGGGAATGATAAAGCGGACATGATCCACATGTTCTGGACTTGCACTAAGGCGATGACACTATGGTCCAAAGCCAAACAGACTTGCACGGACGCCGGAATGACGAGGTACGAATGGACCCCCGGAGAGTGCCTCCTGGGGAATTACCCCAGACCTAGCAAGTCCAAGCATACTGTCAGACTAATGGACATCTCATGCATTCTGGCTAAGAGAACAATTGCGATGGCCTGGAAAACGCCGTCGGGCCCCAGGCATGAACGATGGCTCAAAGAACTCGAGAGATGGACAGTAGCTGAAACCAGGGCCTGGCAAGAAGGAATCATGTCAAGCGGCGAAACCGAGTGCGGCACCCTGGAATCATGGAAGGCCCTCCTCAGAGACATACGCTTCAGCGCCGACCACAAACCCCCCTGAAATCTCGTAGCTTCACACTGGCACTATCCCCTGATGCCAGCACTGGAAGGACAGCCTTTGTATGCGACCCCTCCTGCTTTCTGAAACTCTGGGTCGCAGGCCCTAACCCATCCATCTATTGTAAGTTCGCTGCAACATGAAGACTGTTGTTGATTTGTTTGACCCTTCCCCTCCCCTATCCCCCTTGCACCGTCCCCTCCCTTGTTTGAACCACTGTTTGATTTCTCGTTGTATTGCACGTTTTTTTTTTGTCTCACCAAAATCAATAAAATACGTTTAAAAAAAAAGTACATCATGAGTCAGACACGGACAACATATTCAACTTCCTCAACAAAGTGTTATTAGCTCAAAAAGGTAGGGTGGATTAATGCCTAATTTGCCCTATGTTAAGGTGGGATTTCCCTACCTAAAGAAAACTAAGAATAGTCTGTGTCAGGAAGTCCAAAGTAAAAAATCAGTATGTGGCCAAAATCTATCCTTGCCCTCACATCTGACTGAATTCAATGTGTAGGTATGCCAGCATCAGAAGGAATATTGTTCAAAGTAAAATTCTGGGGGTCTTCTAACTCTTTGGCTTTTAATCGGGTCCCCTTCCCGAAGTTCAAAGTAGTCCATTAAACACAGGGTTCCCTTCACCAAGAGTTCAAATCTTCCAGCGTTTAAAACAACACTTGACTTCAAAATCACAAAACGGTCTTTTCACAACACAAGCTTCTTTAAAGGTGTTTTCAGTGACTTTTCCTTTCAGGGCCTCCCAGTGTAGGCGCAGTTTTCGGACCACACGGTTCACCCATTACAGATCACCAACCGGCACCCTTCCTTGACAGCTTTTCCTTCAACACCAGTCCACTGCTTCTCCTCAGCAGTGAAGTTTGCCTCAGTCATATGTGTCACACTCTCCGGGAACTGTATTGTGGCTTGTCTGGCCACTATGCATGTGTTGCACCTTCATATGCTTCCTTGGCTTGTGCCAGTGCTTGTTTCCTTATTATATACAGTTCTTTGCACTTTCTTGGCTTAGACCAATGCTGGATTTCTCATATCATGCATACAACTCTTTGTGCTCTCTTGGCTTTGCTAGCACGTGTTTCAGTGAATGCTGTTCAGTATTTCAATGCAGTTCAAAACCTTCCTTTCAGTAGGATTCGCAACCTTTCATTCACTCCTCTTAAGGTGCAAGAGTGTTCCCAGCTTGCTTTGTTTTCATTCAGTATTCACAATGTCTTTAGATGTGCTTTAACTTGTTTTATTTTGTTCGGTATTCAAAATACCTTGCTTTCATTTCGTTCTGTATTAAAAAGTGCCTTGCTTTCAATTTCATCAATGGCCGTAACCTTATTTCTGTCACCGCCTGCCAGCCTGGTCCCCCCTTTGTGGTTTCACTCACTGGTCGGTTTTATGGCTCCTTGTGCGTTATTCTGCCGCCACAGGTTTCTGTTTCTCCGTGCAGTCGCTCATGTCTTCTCCCAGCAGTCCCCTTTTGGTTTGCGTACAACCAGCAGTGCTTCCACGGCAAAGCAGGACTTGCACAACCGTTTCCCTTGGTCCCGCCAGCCTCCTTCTTAGGGCTTGCCACTGTCCTCCAATGACCTGTGCCTTTGCTTTGCTTTGCATACGCACTGCACTTTTCCATGGGTCTCGAGCGCTCTTCCTGCCACACCACAACACCCGAGAGGTCTTCCTTTACCCAGCAGTTCATGGGCGTTCTCCCACAACTGTCTCCATTTCTTTCGTGCTTCCAACTTTTAAAAGCTCACGCCTCCATTTTCATGCCAAAAAGGACTAGAAGGCTCACCATCAAAAGAGCTAAGCAGGTAGTCCTGTTTTGCTCTTGTTGTCCTCCTCCTCGTCTCAGTACTTGGCTGGGGTTGATCATTGTTTATTTTCACAAAATGAGAATGTTTTGTTCCAGTCATCCTCTTCTTCGTCCCAGTACCCAAATGAGTTTGATATGTGTCTGAATTAATAAAATGAGGATGTGTGGTTCTAGTTGTCCTCTTCTTCGTCCCAGTAGCATACTGGGATATTTTGGGGAATGGTTGGGGGGAGCACAGGGAAAGAGCTGAAAAAAGCCTATGAAGGCTTTTGGGATGGAGGGTCTGTGGTGAAAGGGAAATGGGGAATACAATGTCTCACCTAAGGATGTTATCTCCCCACTCCCCAAGTCTCTTCCACCCAGGTGATCCTCCCTTGCATATCCACCCCCAGGGTCAGATCCAAAAGTGATGTCCTTTCCCTGGCCACCTGAGAAGAGGATCCCAGAGGAAAATAAGTGAGAATGCCCCCAGGTTCCTCACACCACCTAGAGATAACACAGATAATATAGTTTGTAGTGTAGTGTAAACAAATGATCACTTTTGCCATCAATTCTAATTTCGAAGTGATCTGGTTTATTGCAAATTTCAATTAAATGTGTTGAATCCTTTAATACACTAGTGCCCATTTAGTTGATATTTCCACTCTCCTGCACACAAATAAGGCTAAATGAATTCTACATGGTTTTTCTGTTATTCTTGCATGTGTTCTCTGCTTTTCACTAATTGAGTCTGAAAAGACATTTCAGAATTAAGACCATAGTTCTTTCAGAAAGTTGAGGATCACTAGCTGCAATGATAGGCACATTCTAAATTAAATGCTAAAATCTTAATACAGCTGATCTATAATGCACTCTTTCATATGAATGAAAACAAAGTAGGACAATGCTATTGAAACATTTCAAAGCACAGCATGGAAGGTATTACTGTACCAGTAAAGTTCTGCTGTTGAGCCATGTCATCCTCTTAGGTCCAAATGCGTTTTGCTTGAGGATTTTCTGTGCAGTATAGAACACTGCAGGCCTTCAAACCATGTAGACATTTGCCCATCAGCACATGCATCTGTCCCAAGCTCGGCAGACAGGGATAATATCGTAAGATCGAATGTAATGCAAATGTTATGGATTTTCTTCTATGTCCCATGAAAAGAGAATTTATATTTAAGTTCGACCATTTTTTTTTATCACAAGGAAGTGTACGTATCAACTTGATAGAACTGGTGCATACATCAGATATCAATCCAAAGGTCAGACTGACAGGCGTTTCTTACAATGAACATGCTTTTTCAAGTTCACACATAATTGGTGTTATTTTTAAATATATTTCCTTCAATCGTATCATGTTCTTTGTGTAACAGAGTAAGCTATTTTTATTTGTAGCACAAATGCAGTTAAATGTATCCAAGTGGAGATTCAAATTCCTAAAATGGCTGCGTGCCAGAGAGATCAGGTCTTAACACAGCCAAGTCCCTTGTTTTGGAGGCAATGGGTGAGATGAAAATGAGCCTATCTTATGAATATTACTTGTGGGATGGGCTTGTTCTGTATTGCACTTGTCTGGGAGGTAGTTAATTGATGTTTGTTTCATGCAACAGGCTCTTGTACTTGCCTTTCTCACAGTAAGTCACATCCTTTTTGCCACCTTTCTTTGCAAGGGATTCATTGGACTGCCTCTTCACAAATGTTGGTCATATTTTACAAGTCAGAAGGCAGAAATGTCCTCAACCTGACCCATTGCAAAGTGGAAGTGGACACATGGCTTCAACACATTCTGTTCATTTTCTTCCTTTTTTTATTTAAGTCTTTTTGTTACCATGTAAACAAAGTGTACAGTTCCATAACATTTAACACTACTTCTCAGTATGAGACCATTTGCATCAGGACAATCTCATGCTTTATCCCTCCCATGGTACATTTATATGGCTATTAGGTTTAAACCACTCAGTTTATGAATGCCAATTAGGCAACATGCTTATTCTTCCCTCCCAAGCACAACAGAAAACAGGGATTTGATGACATGGACGAGGCAAGAGGGAAAGAACAGGGCAACTTTAATAGAACGATCAAGCTCAATTCTTTAAGAGGTTGGCCAATCCTTAGTTGTACGGCTCCTACCAGCCACCTTTAATTCAGGTGGTAGTCAGTGGATGGCATGTAAATAACATGCTATTGTTCGCGTGACCTATTAGAGAACCAAATAGCATTGGTGCCATAATGACTGGCTGGGGGGCATGCAAAGCTTGCATGTGGACCATTGGCTTTAAATTTGAGGCAATCCGGTAGATCACAGAACAGTGGATGTTTGCACTCATGCAAGTGCTCAACTGCAAGAAATGAAACAGAATGACAAGGAGGGCTGCATAATAAGAGATTCCGAAACTGTCGCTGATGAGATGATGTAGTGGTTATCTAGGCCTTCATATAAGGTGTTGCTGAACATAGTTTAGATCCACCTAGGTGACCATACGATCCACTGTGTCGGAAGCGGCCTCTTTCTGATCAACACGTACGAGAGGTGGGGCTTGACACGTCTCTGTAGGTCCTTTCCTCTAACCTTAGTAGAGCGAAGTGGCGAGCGAGCAACAAGCGAAGAGTGGAGAGCGATCAGACAACCGACACTATTTGGCTCCGGGGTCTCACGTGGTTCTCCCGAGGCGCTGCCCTGGCCGCTCGGGTGATTCTGCAGGGGAGCGGATCTGCAGAGTTACGGGGGTGCAGCTGAGCAGTGGGTGAGCATCTCGAATGTCCCGGGGTACAGCGTTGTGACTGGCCTAATTAGATAGTAGGTCAGACTGGTCGTAGAGTGTCTACGAGCCCGGGTTGACTCCGGGGCAGAACCCTGCGGCTGGACTTGTCGCAGGCCACTCCGGTTGCGGACACGGTTTGCTGCTCCCTACGACCTCTCAAACGTTGGTATTTTGGTCCATGAGTACACTCCTTGCAGTGTTGGAGGCGGCCTCACACAGCGCGATATTGCACACGCTGGGTGGAGGTGCGGCCTGACACGGCTTGATACGGTTTCTTGATCTCCCTGCCCGAGCTAAACGCGGTTCGTTCGCCGGCGGCCGCTTAGAAGCGGCGTGCTCCTCTGTATCTTCTTGTGTACACGAGAGCTACAGGTGGAGCTGAGCAGTGCCATGAAGAACGGACACTAGAGGTGGGAGCAGGAGCACTCAAGGACTGGGACTAACATTGATTGTTGCAGCCTTAAGTGCACGGCTGCAACTACAAAACGTGGTCCGAGTCCTGGTTTAGTGCCTGGCTGGCCGAGTGACTACGATGGGCCTTGAGTGACTTCCTGTTAGTGAAGTCTTTTTGAATAGGGTCTGCCCACTACCTTGGAGGTGAGCAGGGAGCCGGAAGTAACATTGAACTCAGCCCATTGAGGCTTATTGGCTCAGTACAGCAAATAACTAGCGCAGCACATTAACAGTGTTAAGCTAGGTGACACTGTGGATCTGCTGGAATCGTCAGCCCCCTATTGTCCCACTACATAATCTGTTACCTATCTAAGTGGATAATATCTGGAGACTGTGGGCTGATGCCTTTGATCCAGGTATAGAACAACAACAGTGCGCAGGTTGGAAAATATAGTGGGCTGAACCCTGCAAATTGTGAGTCGCTGAAGCAAGTGGACTTAGTACCTGCAGAGAGTCTATTTGAGACGTCTCTAATGCAATCAGACAAGAACCTGAATCACCCTGTGTACAATCTAAGGAAAACCAAGTCAAGAACAGTTGCTTGGGGCCCCGCCAACATGAAGGCTGAGATGGATAAACTGATACCTAAAGTAGAAGCAAAAAAAAAGTTCTCCGATCAAGCAAGGTGTGATTACTTCCTTTTTTCCCCCTCAAGAAATAAACTCAACTACAATTGAAGAAGATACATCCGACCAACAAGAAAATTCTTTAGTGTATATCTAATTTTGAAGATATTGACAACAATTCATTATTAGACCTATGTCTAAATATCCAGAGAAACATGACACCACAACCCAAAGTAAGATTCAATAACAACAGTGGATTACCGATAGACAAGCCAATGATCATACTCTCAGGGACATCCACGGTCAGAGAAGGATTAGAGAGACTCTCTACATCACCTAACTTGGCGTTAGCTTCAATGGAAGATGATCCTGATGAAGTAATTGACCGTATAGATAAATCAAGTACAGGGGCAGCCGAAATTGCTGAGATTCAGGCATCGGTAGCCTCGCTTCAATTTGCACTCAAGATCTTGCTGAAAATGTCGGGGCGGATCTTGGCCAATATGGACATTCTCATCAGGGGAAACAAGGAGAGAAGAATTTCTGTCGAAGATGTGGAGGCAAATTTATCTGAGGCAATTCATATAACAAGTGAGATTGAAGAGCAACAAAATTTGGAAATCAATGAGGAGACAGATAGACCCGACCCATTTTTCTCCAAAAAACAGAAGAGATTAGCAAGAAAAACAAATAAGGGCAAAAGAGATAGTGCCACACAATCAACAACGACAGAGAAGAATGAGAGGGGAATGACTACCAAGAAGAGTAGGAAAAGAGTCGCAAGAGCCAAGAAGAGAAAGGTAGCTCGCGATGGATATTTGACCAGCTGGTTACTCTCTGAACAGGGACCGGTAGTGGACCGCGAAGAAAGAGCAGAGACTGTGGAAGAGGTGGAGGTGAACCATAGCGTTGTAGTAGATATAGCTATGGTAACAAGTCAACTGACAACACAGGAAGATCCACCTCTTGAAGTAACGGTCACTTCGGTTAATAAGAACGAGAAGAAAGGCAGTCGAATATGCCTGATCAAGAATCTCTATCAGAGTAAGGTTAACAAATGGCTATAGCGATCAGAGTTACTGACAAGATTATATTCTGTCCCTCAATTGCGGGTACTAATCTCAGATGACTTTCAATTTGTAGAACCATTGAAAGGTCCAAATCCTAATGTCTCAGCCCTTCACTGTAAATTTGCGGCTACGGCGGATTTGTTAAAGTATAAAGAGGAACTAAAAATAGTAGACGTGGAAGTGGATGTTGATCTAAATGAAACAGATCCCAGCTGCCTGAAAGAAGAGGTTGCCATTTCTGTGGACACAGTACCTCGCCCAAACATGCAGACAGACAAGAAAATAGAAGCGTCTGATGTCCAACAGGTTTTGAAATGGTTGGCTGATGCCCTTCCCGAGATCTTAAGGAAACCATGAGATTTATCTGTTGTATCTTGGAATTGTCGGGGTTTTACGCATTTACTTACACCAGAGGGTTCTACGAAAATGTTTGATAAATCCAGTTGTTTCTGCTTGCAAGAGACTTGGGCATTAGACCCTTTGATACTAGATGGGTATACGCTGTTCCACGCAGCTGCCAAAAGAGGTGATAAAGGCAGGCCTTTTGGTGGACTGGCGATAGGAGTGGCTAACACTTTAGGCTCCAGGCAGATTGGTTGTAACTGTGAAAACAACCTACTTGCAGTCGAAGTGATATTCGATGGCATAGACTCTATGGGTTCTTTTCTGCTGATAAACCTGTACAATCCACCTGGAGCAATATTGAGTGAACAATTGCAAGACTCTCTGCAGGATGTGCTGGCAAATTGGACACCTGCAGCTACTAACTCGGGAGTAATGGTTGTGGGTGATTTCAATTGCCATATGAGAGGACGGGCGTGCAAAATGCTGAACCCTAAATTGAAAGAAAAGGAAATTATGGCTCACAATAAAAAAGATATTGAGGGCAGTGCTTGGGAATTCCTGTTTGAATTTTGGGATATGATAATGCTCAATGGCAGAACAGCCAGTGATCACCCTGGACAACATACTTGGTCCAACGGTGCTTCTAATAGTACGTTGGACTACATATATATATGTCCGGGGCTTCAAGAGCAGATTGAAGATCTGAAAGTCATGCCCAATGAATGGAGTGACCATGCCGCCTTAAAATGTGTGATGAGTATTTCCTGAAAACAGCCCCCATTTAGTAATATGGGTACCGTAAAAGTCAATAAGGCAGGTACCAGGATGTCCTGGTCAGATAGGAATACTGCACTTGCAGCAGAAACTCTGGGAATAGTAGCGCCTAAAGAGATACACAAATTTAATGCTATGTCCATTAACTCTATAGAGGATTGGATTAGTGCTTTTTCAGGCAAACATGCGGCGGCCCCTATGGGGCGCATGATGAGTAGTGTGGGGAATAAATTACCATTTGATAAAATAATCAGAGATATGAAACGTAACCTTAGAGCTGATCTTCGTAGGGCCAAGAGAACAATGGCCCCCGGGGAAGTTTACTATCGAACAATTAGAGAGATTAAAAATAGATATAGATCGGCCATTAAGGAGAAAAAAAGGGCAGACAAGGTTCTTTCCTGGCAAAAATTGGTGAAGACTATATGTGAAAAGAAGACCCATAACATCTGGTCCCTCTTGAGCGAGGCTCAAGGTATACAGAGGGGGCTATTGAAGCGAGAGTGTGGGTTAAATTTCTGGAAAACAGAAATATGGGGGGTGAGGAAGCAACAATGCTGGGCAGACCGCCATGTGAGGCCCCATTTCCCGTAACGTATGAGCTCATTTTGAATAAAATCAAAGAGATAAAATCGTCAAGAGCACCGGGACCCAACGGTCTGGCTAACATTGTTATGAAAGTGTACCCAGAGTTTTGGGCAAGCTTGCTAAACATCCTGTTTCAGAAATTACTAAAGACAGGTAAAATACCCTGCTCCTGGCAGACAGCAATATTAAAAAGGGCAATAGACTTGACCCAGGCAACTATAGGTTGCTCTCTATGCTAGATGCCACTTGAAAGATATTTGCCTCACTTCTGCTCAACGAGCTACAATCTTGGGCAGAGGGCAAAGGAGTATTGTCTAGATTCCAAAGTGGGTTTAGACAAGGTTGATTATGGATATCCTGCAAGCCAGAGCTTTAAGAATCGGATCGGTTCCGCTCTATGCATTATACATAGATTTCTCAGTGGCGTTTGATTCCATACCTCGTAGTCGGTTGTGGAACAAATTGCATTCAATGGGCTGCCCTGATGGTCTAATATACTATCTAAGACTTTTGCACTCAAACAATTCAGTCAAATTGAAATTAGACTAAGAAGGCCACACAACTCAAAATGTTATACAAAATAGGGGTGTCAAGCAAGGATGCGTAACTGCTCCTTTAATCTATAATCTATATGTTTATGACATCCCAGATGCATTAAATAAGGTTAGCAATTGCCCGCCGAAAATTGGGAAAGTTAGCTGCCCAGAATTAGCATACGCTGATGATTTGGTGATATTCGATCACACCATTAGTGGGATGCGAAGATCTGCGTTGCATTATGGGAATATGCTGAAGAGAATAGTCTGAGCATTAATTTAGGAAAAACAAAGATCATGAGATATACAAAAAAAAAGGTCTCTCGTGGTCAATTTACAGTAGGGGTAGCGAATATTGCATATGTCCCTCGGTATTGCTATTTAGGCATAGATTTTGAAAATACTGGGGATTATGTGGCATGTAAACAAACACGCCGTATTAAAGCTACACAGTTGACCGCCTTATTCTATAGATTTACGGTCAGCCAAGGCTGTTTCACTTTATGGGGTACACGGCAACTCTACATACATTTGTTTGCCCCGGCGATAATATATGGCCTGGAAGCACTACTGGAGTCCGATCTGAGATGGCTACAGATACTAGAGGGTCAATTTTGGCGACATGTTCTCGGTTTGCCTCCCTCTGTCCCTATTGCCATCATCAGATTAGAATTGGGCCTGACCTCCTTAAAGGCATTAGTGTTAAAGAAGAGGGCCTCGTTATATCTCAGAATGACCCGAGATACAAGTAATGGACTATTAACAGCGGTGCATCAAGAAATAGAAAAGGAAGGCTCGATTGTTTTAATTGTAGATCAGATGAATGATCTGTTCTCCGAAATAGGCTAGCAACCCAGAGATGGTAAATATTCAGAGAAAGTAAATAGAGCACTGAGTAAACGCGTAGACCTCTGGGATTGGCTGGAGAACTTTGAACATCTTAAGAGCTTGAGCAGTTACCATTTTGTGCAATATAGATTATTTGATTTTAGGAAACCCCAGAGATACTTGAATATTTGTCCATCTATTAGACTTAGACGGTTTATATTATTGCTTCGCCTAGAACAACTACCTACCCTAAGTAATACGGGGAGAAAAGACAGGATGGCCGTCGAGGAACGTACTTGCCGACTATGTAAATTACAAGAGCAGTTGGAGACGGCAAAGCATTTGTTGACTGAATGTTTGGAGATGGCTGGTACATTTTAACCCCTCCTTGGTAGCTATGTCTATGCTAACGGGACCGTCTTGGTCCAAGGCCCTCAGGCCAACCTTCACCTCTTTGATAGACGCTTCCCATGCCTCATCAACTTCCTCTCCGCTCCCGCTGTCCCCCCTCCTCTGTCCTCGGCTACCTTGCCTCTCCCCTCCCTCCCTGCCCCTTCTCTTGCTCCCTCTTCAACTCCTTCTCTAACACCTCTGCAGGGCGTACCTCTGATCTGTACCCCTCCCCGGAAGTTTTTCAAGGGTGGCAACCTTCTCCACATTGCCACTCTAAACTCTCGCTCTGCCATCAAGCACTCCTCTGATATCTGTCGCCTTCTTGAGGAACTGGACCTCGACGTCCTCGGTCTCACTGAGACTTGGTTCACTGCCAGCTCTGCCACCAGCTTCGACACACTCCTACCTGACGGCTACAAGATCCTCTCCGTGCCCAGGCCCAACCGTTCAGGGGGTGGTGTTGCCCTTATCTTCCCTGAGTGGATTCCTGCCACTGTCACTCCTACGCAGACCTACTCCTCTTTTGAATGTCTTGTCTGCCGACTTTCTCTCTCTCCTAGCCATTCCCTTACCGTGGCTACTATCTATCGGCCACCTGGTCAAATTTCCTCCTTCCTCTCTGAGTGGGCTGACCTCTCCTCCTCACTCCTGTCCTCAACCACCCAACTCCTCTTTCTCGGTGACTTCAACATCCACCTCGATGCCTCCTGTCCCCCCACTGGTCTCTTCCGCGAACTCTGCAACTCTCTCTCACTCTCTATTCTCCCGTCTGGGCCTACTCACTCTGCAGGGCACACTCTTGATGCTCTGATCTCTTCTGACCTTCCCCTCTCCCTCCCTCTCTCCACTCCTCTCTCCTGGAGCGATCACTTTCTCCTATCCTCCCACCTCTCCCTCCCTACCCCACAGGCAAAGCCACCCTCTTCACTGCCACCCACCTTCTCGGTCATCCGACCCATGAAGCGCGTGTCAGTTGAGGCTTTCGCTGCTACCTTCTCGCCCCCTTCTCCCCCCTCGGCTGACTCCCACCCTGACACAGCCCTCTCCATGCTCTATTCCTCTATATCTGATACTCTCGATATCCTTGCTCCCGTCATGAGAATCCGCCTGAAGCCCAAAGCCAAATGTAACTCCTGGTATGACTCGGATCTCGTCACCCTAAAACGCAAGTGCAGGGTGGCAGAGAGGAAATGGCGTGCTTCATGTTCATCCTCTGACAAACTGGCCTGCCGCCTGCTCCAAAGGCAATACCGGCTCTCCGTTCTCACCAAGAAGAGAGCACTTATCCAAGCCCGCATCTCTGAGGCATCTAACAACTCGGCCGAACTCTTTAAAATCTGCAAGGAGCTGGCCAACCCTGCTGCAGTCTCTACCTCTCCTGTCCCCTCCCAGGCCCTCTGCACTGCACTGGCCTCGCACTTCATCTCAAAAACTCAGGACATCCTGTCCTCGCTCTCCTCCTCTCTCCTCCCTCCCTCTCTTCCCGGCTCTTCCTCTTGCTCTCTTGCAGCCGCCCCTCCGCCCTCCTTCTCTGCTTTTCCACCTTTTTCTGCTGATGAGGTTTCCAGACAAGTCCGATCCATGAAAGCCTCGTCTAAACAGGTTCACCCCTGTTCCTCCAAAACCATCAAGGACCACATCGACTCCCTGGCTCCTGCCCTGGCTGACTTTTGCAACCACTCATTCGCCTCTGGAGTCTTCCCATCCCCCCTCAAGCACTCCCTTGTGCACCCCCTCCTCAAGAAACCCTCTTCCGACCCCTCCTGCCCGGCCAACTATCGCCCAATCTCCATTACTCCCTTCCTGGGCAAGCTCCTGGAGAAACTGGCCATCTCCCAGCTTAACCTCCATGCTGAATATGTTGGTAATCTTCATGACCATCAATCCGGCTTCAGAGCGGCCAGAAGCACGGAAACTGCTCTCCTGAACATCCGTGAGGACCTGCTCCTGAACCTCGATTCCAACACTCCATGTGTTCTCATTCTGCTCGATCTCTCCTCTGCCTTTGACACTGTCAACCATGCCATCCTGCTCAACCGTCTCCGTGATAACCTGGGTATCACTGGTCAGGCTCTGGCATGGCTGACCTCTTTCCTTTCCGGTCGACCCTCCCAGGTCCAAATGGGCTCCTTCCTCTCTGACATCTTTTTCTCCACCTGTGGTGTCCCCCAGGGATCCAACCTCTCTCCCTGGCTTTTCAACCAGTATCTGGCACTCCTTGCCCACCGCATCGCCGCTCTCTGCCCCCACTTCCAGTGCTATGCGGACGATACCCAGCTCATTTTCAGGCTACCCTCGGCCTCCTCCTCTCCTTCCCTCATCTCCGACTGTCTGTCTGCTATCCAGGAATGGTGTGCCGCCAATGACCTCTGCCTTAACGCCAGTAAGACTGAGATTCTACTCATCGGCACACCCACTCCCTCCTTCCCTGCAGCTCTCTGACCGGCCTCCCTTGGCCCCCTTCCTGCCCCTACCTGCAAGGCTAAAAACCTCGGGGTCATCTTCGACTCCACACTCTCCTTCTCTCCTCATATATCTGACGTCTCTAAGAAGTCACACTACCAGCTGCACCTCCTCAGAGGTATTCTTCCCTTCCTCTCCTTCCCCCAGAAGCTCACTGTCTCCCGAGCCCTGGTTCTCTCAAGGCTGGACTACTGTAACAGCCTCTATCTTAATCTGCCTGCCTCCACTCTCCGCCCTCTGCAACTTATCCGAACAGAACTGCGAGACTTGTCCTTGGCCTCAAGCCCAGGGACCGTATCTCTCCAGGACTGAAATCTCTTCACTGGCTCCCAGTGGCTGCGAGGATTAAGTTCAAAACCCTCTGCATTGTCCACAAGGCCTTCTGGGGCTTGGGGCCTAAATACCTTCAACTCTCTCTTCCTAAATATCTTCCTTCACGAGCCCTTCGCTCATCCGTCTCCAACTCCCTCATGGTCAGCCGCTTCTCGAAGCAACGAGCTGGGGGTAGATCTCTCTCCGCAGCAGGGTCCTCCCTCTGGAACAGCCTTCCTGCCTCCCTGAAACTCGAGGAGAACCATCTCCGGTTCCGGAAGCACCTCAAAACCTTCCTCTTCGCTTCTGCCTTCTCTCTCCCTCTCCCCTGCTAAACCTGCTTAACTCCCCACTGAATTCTGCACTAAACCTGCATCTGGGCCACTCTCAGTGACCTCAGTCCAGGGCCCAGCCACTCTCCACTTGCACTGCCTCCCTGGCTCCCCCTGCACTGTGGGACTGTCACTGTATCCCTACAGCCCCCTTCCCAGCACTTGCTCTGCACTTACCTCGCACTTGCCACCAGCTGGCCCTTTTATTTATTATTTATTATTTTATTACGCTACTTACCTTGTACTGCACTTTCCCCCCCACCTCCTCCCCCTGCACTTTCTCCTTTTCCCCTTACCTCTGCACTTGCGCGATCTGAATGACACCTGGCCTAGTAGGATCGTTTGTCTGTCTTCCCCTTGTTTCCCTCCCTCCCTGCCTCGTCGCGCCTTGAAACACTTGTGTATAGGCGCGTTACAAATACCATATCATATCATATCATATCATGTGCATGAAATAACACATATTGGGGAAGCCCTGTTTTGGCATTATTGCCTGAACTCTAATAGCTTACGTCTGTTGATAGCTCTATATACTATTTGGTTGCGAATTGAAATAAGACTGGGTATAACTCTTTAGAGGAATAGGTTTTATGAAGGTAATTTTTATATAGCAGGTATGAAATGTATATATATCTGCGAAAGATATGAATTATTTGTTTTAAAATAGTATTTTGTATTGCAAATTATGTGTATTTAAAATTGTATTTGAATTATGTTTGTATTTTTTATATGTTATTTAATGTTAAATTTGTGTAAAGTTTATAATTTAAACTATAGCACAATAAATATTAAATTAAATACGATCCACAAAAGAGGTGTTGGTAGAATAAGCCATGAACGGGGACAGAGTCCCCAGGATGCACAAATTAAATATTATCTCCAGGGGTTTTGGGCTGCCACTTTGGATGTGCCTGCTGGGCCTAGAGACCCAAGCTACTCCTCACTGATGAGCCCCGACAAGGGCGAAACATGTTTGGGGATGCTTGTGGTCTCGTGCAGAAGGGATGTGGCCTAGCAGTTCGGGCTGGACTGCCCCTTTTGGGGTGGGGCCAAGCCTGATTTGCATATGGTCTTTCCCTTCTGTAATGGCTTGGCAGGCGAAGAACGGTGGTCTGGAGGGTTGCCCAGAGCATTGCCAGTGGTTAAGCTTAAGTCTAAACCTTCCAGCCATCACCTCTTTGTTTTTGCTATGTCACCCCGAGTGGGACGGGTATGCCCAGACGTGGGTCCCGTGCCTGCTGGGCCTAGAGACCCAAGCTACTCCTCACTGATGAGCCCCGACAAGGGCGAAACATGTTTGGGGATGCTTGTGGTCTCGTGCAGAAGGGATGTGGCCTAGCAGTTCGGGCTGGACTGCCCCTTTTGGGGTGGGGCCAAGCCTGATTTGCATATGGTCTTTCCCTTCTGTAATGGCTTGGCAGGCGAAGAACGGTGGTCTGGAGGGTTGCCCAGAGCATTGCCAGTGGTTAAGCTTAAGTCTAAACCTTCCAGCCATCACCTCTTTGTTTTTGCTATGTCACCCCGAGTGGGACGGGTATGCCCAGACGTGGGTCCCGTGCCTGCTGGGCCTAGAGACCCAAGCTACTCCTCACTGATGAGCCCCGACAAGGGCGAAACATGTTTGGGGATGCTTGTGGTCTCGTGCAGAAGGGATGTGGCCTAGCAGTTCGGGCTGGACTGCCCCTTTTGGGGTGGGGCCAAGCCTGATTTGCATATGGTCTTTCCCTTCTGTAATGGCTTGGCAGGCGAAGAACGGTGGTCTGGAGGGTTGCCCAGAGCATTGCCAGTGGTTAAGCTTAAGTCTAAACCTTCCAGCCATCACCTCTTTGTTTTTACTTTGGATGTGTAGCACAGGGCCATGCCTTGATGGAATGCCTCTCTTGGATTTTCAAAAGGGCAAGCAGAGTTACTTGAAGAGCCATGTCTTTTTAATTTCCATTTTGTTTCATAAGCAGAGCGGGATACAACTTTAATAAACTGAGAATCAAGCATTTTTATGCAGCCCTGGAGTTTTCATTTTGCAAGCACTTCTATGGCTAAGTAGTACTGTGCCAGGTATCCACATGTAAAATACAAAGATATGTCAGGCTTTTAGACACCTCAGTGATGAAGCAAGGTTTGCAATACATAGATAAAAGGGTAACGATATGTTGGAATGTGACAGGGCATTTGCCATTATGTTTTTAGTAAAAATTCAGTGGGCCAGGGAAGAAATACGTGTCCGAACTATTTCCAAGATAAGTGTTGATCTAAGTGTATGGCAGGACTAAATAGATTTCCCTAAAATAAGAGTAGTCGGTAAACCCAATATGGTATCCAATCTCTTTCAAGGACTTTTGCTACAAGTCACCCATCATCTATCACATTTGTCATTTTCCCACTGTTGAACCACTTGAGCATCTCAAGATGGGCCAGAAAAAGTGGGTGGTTGAGGCAATGTGTTAGCAGTGGGCTGAGGTGTAAGAGTGCATGGGTGCTTGGAGGACTATTGGAGGAGAGTGCAGAGAGTACTATGCTAATCTAAAGGGAGTTCCCTGTAGAGCCTCTTCCTCTACCCAATGTCTTCCTTATGGATGTTCCCCCTTCCGCAATAATGCACACAGGACAAGACGATTCTAACACATACAATCTGGAAACCATGGAACTTTTAAATTTAGAAAATGTTTGGCGCTTTTTACTGCAAGGTTCCCCAAGGGAAAATACCATGGGAGCTTCTAATAAGTGTGCCATGGCCATATACATGTTGATACAAAAAAAGTTTCCAATATCCCCCTGTGATGCCACCTGCAGGCATTGAACCGATTTTAAAGGTGTCTGGCTCATCACAGAGCATTCAGAGTGGCAATACAATGAGGCTTGGGCACACATTCCAGACATTGTGGCTCATTATGAGTTCCACTATTACCGGCGGGATACCAGGAAACTACCATACCATCTCTGTCGCCTGATATCTCAGTATTACCGGAATATTACGAGCAGCGGAGATGCCGGTAACTCGTCATTCCATGGATTCCCCTTGGACTCTGTGGGATCGGGTTTTACCGAATCACCTGCGTCAGTGATGCAGGCATTTATCTGCCGGTAGGGGCCTGATCTGCCTGCAGACTTGGAGTCGGCTAGTCTGGAAAAGTGCTTGTATACGTCGTTACTGGCACTTTATTTCCGGACTGGCCAACTCATAATGATGTCCATTACAAAAATCATTGCACTACATTTTGCATTCACAATCTCTTATTCATGATCTGTTATGTTATCCAAAGTTGGACTTCTTTTTTGGGGTAGCATCAGATCATGATTCACACCACAGAATGAGGTATCTCTTGACAGATATAGGGCCTGATGTGATTGTAAAGATGTCTTCCTGGTCTAATGACTGCCAAGACCTAATTCTTCAGCAGCATTAAGATGCATGTAAAAATATCAGACCAGTGAACATCTATTTACAGACTGGAGTAATTAATGTTAAATGGTCATGGGAGGGATGATAGTCCAGACCAATCCATCCAGGAGGCTGTGTGAGGCATTTTACCTTCCTGCTGATGAGCTGCTGCTGCTGGCCCTTTAACTGTGCTGTGGAGGCGGAACACTACAAAGTCACCAGCCCGCACGAAGCACAGGCGTAAAGTGTGTAGCTAAGTATTCTGGTGTTCGGTAGCCAGGAGCTCTTGGCGGTGGGGGTGTCTGCCCTCCAACGGAAAGGATCGGAAATGGCCTGAATGGCAAAGCAAGTCATCAGTCCTAACAGTGAGTCTGTCATGTAACTATAACGTGAACCCTTGTGAATTTTAAATTGACTCTTCTCTGCTCCAGCCACTCGTGCGTGAGGATCTGTGATCTGAAATCTTTCTCAGAAAAATCTAGATTGTGAGGAACAAAGTTGTGATACCTTTATTGTTATTATCTCCGAAGATCACTACGTTGTAGCAGCTGTAAGAGCTGCTGACTGATGCCTTACCTTGAACCTTTCTCGTAACTCTAATTTGAAAACTTTCAATTAAACACGAGCTGCAATTGGCGGAAACCTACTTTGCCGCTCACAGTATATTTTTAATCCATTTAGTTAACTGGAACTAATTTTTTTATATATACTGGTAACTGTTCATGAACCGGCTGATTGCCAAACTAGCAATGAGATAGGAGTGTTTGCTGGGAGGGGCAGGGGGATGGCTGCAGGCTGGGTGCCTTTCGCCCCCCCCCCCAGCTAATGAAATTTCAGAATAATGCATTTAAAAAGCCATCCCTTGGGGGAGGAGGACAGTGTGGGCGCTGAAGCCCTATTGACAACAATCAAAAAAATCTTTGGCATTGGGGATGTTGGCCTCAAACACAGCAGAACTGATGGATGGCAAGAAGGCCCTTCTCTCTGTGTGCTCAAATGGTTTGAAACGCATTTTCAATATTCAGTCATTGTTTAATGCTCAGGAAGCCTGTGGCACTGGCGCACAGGCTGTATTGACTTTACCCACTAACTTAACACCTATAAAAGCCACAACTCAGCCTGTTATTGTCAGCTGCATGATTATATAGCAGCCACTTGCTCGACAGTCTCAAAGTCCCAACAGTAATGGGGCAATTGTCTACAACTATTCCTTTAACCCCACTGAAATCATGTGCTGTAAATGAGAAAATCATCATATCAAACACTGCAAGGGTAAAAAAGCATGGAAAAGAACACAGGCCTTCCTTGGGCCTCCTGGTTTCAATTCTGCAAATTACATCATTGCAGGATGGTACAAGTGCCCCAAACCAGATAGAATATAAACAAAGAGGAGCTCCAAATACCTCGGGAACAAAATGGAGGATAAAGCTAAAATACAGCAAAGGGCGTTCCCGTGTGGCGGAAGTTAGAAAATAGCTTAGGAAGCTATCAGTGATTATTCAGAATAACTCATTCAATTTGACATATGCACTATACCACCTGTCATGCTAAACTTCAATTGTGCCTATTGTTCATAGCACATATCACAAAAAAACTCAAAAATAAAGAAGAAAATATAATTATTTATGAAAGTGAACATAGACATAACAACTTGTTGATTTCGTTAATGAGATACGCCTTCAGCTATCCAATGGTATAGTAAGCGTGAGTGGCCGCGTTCTCTGGTCAGAGGTACATGTGCACCTATGACTAGGGCGTGGCAAAGTTGGCGTTTCTGTGATGTGTTGACAGATAAAGACCACCTTCTTCAGGAGATTTGATCCTAAATTCAGCCCCTACAAATACAATCAAATGTCATCCCATCATATTAGATTGTCTCAAAAAAAATGTTATTCAATATAAAGTATTAGCACGAAAGGTAATTTGGGAAAACCAACAAATGGTGTAAAAATCCAGGCAACCAACCTTTTTGGGTTGGCAGGTGTCTCCCAGCCAATCCCCTCCTATTTCCCGTAGCCAGAGTAAGGTAGAGGTAAAGCCACCTAGTTGTGAAAAACCCATATCCATCGTGCGGAATTATTAGAGAAAAAGGATGGAGGAGGAAAAAATAAATAAAAATGAATATGAATATAAACACCCATACATAGTGTTTAGAACAATTAATGATTAAAAAGTAGAATGGGAAAGAAAGGAAAACAAATCACCAGTAGAATAGCTCCCATTACCACTTGCAGGGATACTGAGTCCATACCTAAAGTTATACTGTGGATGCCTCCTAGACAGGCATTCTGAAGTCATTAAACAGATCACCAAGAACGGTTGACTCAAATTTGCGGATGTCGCCTCTAGGGTATGAAAACACGTCTGTAACAAAATGTGTGTCATATCAGAATTTACTATTCATCAATTTTGAATGTGAAATACTATATATTCACTTGAGTGAACGAACCTGCCGCCGGCAGTGGAGTCGTGTGGAAGGGAGCGCCGTGAAACTCTGGCACTGGTTAAACCGGGAGCATAATAGCTCTGAAACCAACGTGGCCGCCTTTGTGCACGATATTTGGATTGCTAGGAGACCAAGCAAATATATTGGTATCATCGAAGGGCGCTAGGCACAGTCAGCTGTATAAAAGCAGAATCATAACCGCTTACCTTCAATTAAGTCATTGCCTCCAGGGGATTATTCATACTGTCCTGAGTGCGTGTCCTGAATGGTGCCTGGGAACCAGGTAGAGTGTGTAGGCTTCCGGGGCCGTGGATATTGCTGCATTGATGTGCATAGAAAGAGGACTCAGGTCATTGTTCCCCAGGCGGCTCGATACGCAATGAGACAACGTAGGTTACATCGCAATGAAATGTCCAGAATAGAGTAAAGGAAATAAATTAAAAAAGTTAGTGCAATGGATAAGACAAAATTAAACAAAGCAAAAGGATGAGCAACAGAGCAAAGCTGCATGGTGCATCCTTAGGAAGTCGCATTTAGCAGGGACAGATCTCTCCTCATTCTATAATGCATTAGGAACAGCCCGGGGCAAACACGGATGGAGTGTATGGGGCAAAAAAGTTTTTGGGGGAAGTTGGGTGGGAAAAGAAAATATTATAGCCAATGATTATCACCAAATTGGAGATGCTTCATTGAGCCCATGTTCAATCGTGTCCAGTGCAAAAATCCAGCGTGCCTCCTTGTTTGCCAGTGTTTGGAGTGGGTTAGATGCGTTCTTAACAACGTCAATCACCCACCAACGTAGGTCTTCAGTTGTGTGACCATATTCCATAAAATGGCTCACTAGGGGTGAGTTGATGGCTTTACAGCAGATCCGGGAGTAGTGCTCTGTGATGCGTGTATGGACCGGCCGTGTGGTTTTTCCTATATATATGTATATAAGAGCACTCAATGCAATTAATCACCCACGGTGTCTTGCAATTAGAGTAATGTAGTATTTCCCAAGTTTTACCATGCAGGGGGAACACTTTTATTTTGACAGCAAATTTACAGATGGAACAGGTTCCACAGGGAAAATGCCCTGTGAGAGGACGTAGATCCCAGCTTGATGTGATGGATCTTGAGGATTTGCTTTGCATGGAGGCATGGACCAATTGGTCCTTTAATTTCTTCTGTCTTTTCATTGCAAAGATCGGCAATGGTCCTCTTGGTAGGGAGAGTTGTGCCACAGACCAATGTTTTTTGATAGTTTTTTTTTATTAGAAAGGTGTGTGGGCCCTTTCTTTTTATTAGAAAGGTGTGTGGGCTATACGTAAGGGTGCACACTAGTTTATCATGTGGTGCTTGATCCTTAGGTTGTAGCAGAATTTCACGGGGGGTAAATCTTGCCCGTTTGTATGAATTTGAAACCAGTTTTTTAGGGTAGCCACGTTGTTTAAATTTAGTGGTAAGGGTCTGTGCATGGTGATCATAGTCAAATACGGATTTGCAGTTTCTCCTTAATCTCAAAAATTGGGAGAAAGGTACATTTTCATTTTGTGTACGTGGGTGATAGTTGTCAAAATGCAATAGTGTATTGCGATCTGTAGGTTTAGTGAATAAGGTTCATACCAGTTTGTTAGTCTGGTGCTGGATTAGAAGATCAAGAAAAGGAATTTGTGTATTGCTCTTGGAAAGTGTGAATTTGATGGTATGGTGACATTGGTTCAACCAAAGCAAGAAGGCATTCAGGTCGTCAGTGGTGCCGTGCCAGATGAAAATAATATCATCTATGTATCGCCTCCAATTCTCAATGTGCTGGCAAAAGGGTTTTAAGTTGAAAAAATGAATTTGGTTTCAAAGTCGGGCATAGAAATAATGGCCAGGCTGCGGGCAAATGCTGCCCCCATAGCCGTTCCTTGGTTTTGTTCATAGAACTGGTCCTGGTATTTAAAGTAATTGTTGGTAAGTGCTAATGAGACCAGTTCCATAATAAATTCAACCAGGGCTTTGTTGCACAATGTGGAAAGAGTAGGATTTGCACGTATGGATTCCATAGCCTCATCATAAAGAATATTAGTGTAAAGCGCTATGATGTCAAGCGTGACCAAAAGACTAGTAGTGGGGTCAAAAGGCTTCCCTTCAAACAGTGAAATAACCGAGGTACTGTCCCTTAGGTATGATGCTGTTTGTTGACTGATCGGTTGAAGGTATTTGTCAATGAATGGACAGATTGGTTTGAGGATGGTCCCGCAGCCTACTAAGATAGGTCTACCTGGTGGTTTAGTTTCATCCTTGTGAATTTTGGGAATCGCGTAGAATTTCGGGGTTGAACAATTTGCTCTATTGAGAAATTCTGCTTCTTTTTGGGTAATCCAAGTGCGTTGAAGGGCGTAGTCCGTAATCCCTAAAATGGACTTCTGAATGTCCTTGGTGGGGTCTTTACGGAGGGGGCGGTAGCTACCTGGCACATTAAGAAGTTCTGAAACCATAGTATGGTATTATGCCTGATTCAGGACTACTATGCCCAAGCCCTTATCCGCAGGCTTCATGACAATGTGTGGATTATTACTGAGAGATTTAAGAGCCTGTCTTTCTTGTTGTGTCAGATTGTAGCGTGTGGACCTATGTTGTTTTTGTAGTTTCTTAAGGTCTCTAGGAACGCATTTTTCAAATATGAGTAATTCATTTGGCATAGTGTTATCTACTGGATAGAGCCTTTTACTCTTTGCGAAAACACTTTAGATGCCATGCCTATTTGTATGAAAACGCTACTACGTATGGAGGAGGACCCAAATATGGATCTTCCAGGATTAACTAAAGACCCAAACATGGATCTTCCAGGATTACCTAACAAAATTGTATTGCAGAAGATCTCAGAAACTCGAGAACAGCCGGGGACTAAACATTCCTCTGTAAATGAGGATTATCCAATAAGTGACATACTAGTGGTGGGTAATGAAAGCAATATGTAGGGTGTTGCTGTAATTACTGATGTCCTTGAATCGCCAGAGCGGTCACATCATTTAATCCAGAAGACTCAATTATCTACTCCTGCTGTGGAAAACCGTGGATGTGCTAATCAGGAGACACCCAAAAAAACTGTTTAAGAAATCCAAGACTCCCACGATTGGGTCCCAGCACCGGGAAAAATATCCCAGATTATTTTCAGAAATGAGGTCCAATGGGAAGTACGGGTCTTAGACAATCAGCACTAGTCCGTCTGGACAAGGCCTCAAATCCACAAGCTCTGTCTCTATTAGTGATGTAAGTATTTTGTAACTGGCACCACATGCAGACCTGCCACAATTACTGTTTAAGGGAGTTTCACCGCCCAGGTTTTCTAAACCCTTTGAGGTAGAATTTAATTTCTCACTGCTAACAGAGCACTCTACTAGTATTCTGGAGAAAGAGTCTGAAAATCATTTAAGAAGTCTGGGGCTACCTCAACAGATAATGCAACATACTCTCCAAGAATTAGACAATCAGATCAGATTAACTGCACCAGACATATCTGTGTTGAATATGATGCTAAATTCTTTTTCTACCTTATATGATAAACATACATTTAGAACTAAACACACATATGCTGCAGGTAAGCAATGTTAAGAAACACTTGGAGTTGGTGCATGATTCTGTACGGGATCATACTGGAACAGTGGAATCACTTGGGAACCTAAAAAGTGTTACTCCCTTGTCTGCCGAACTAGAGAAAGAGGTTGAAGTACCACAAATCATGCTGGAACATCGAAGAGACAATCAATCAAGAACTAACAAAAGAGGCGGAAAAAGGGGGCAGAGATCTAGGAAAGCTGGCTCAAGGAAATTCTTGAGACACTTACACCTAACTGAAGAAACAGCAAATGTGGCTGAAGTCATGAGTCCCATTTTGATTCAAATGCCTGATCTAGAGGTGCTAGAACCTATGAACAATCTTACTTTTATTCCAGAGAGAAAGGAAGGAGATAGTCCAACCGTCAGCAAGAAAAGATAGACAGTTCAGTACCAGTGATAGACACAGACATTGAAAGAACCACAGTTTCCCCACAGTTGAGAAGGAAAGAATTGGATAGCCAGGCTTAGTGGCCTCTGAAACTCTTTCCAATTTTCCATTTAACACCCCCACCAACTGTCTTCGATTGCAATTCTGTTGAAACAACTGAGGGTTATATATTTGGGAAAATTGAAAGCTTTGGTTCCTTGAATAATATCGACAAGGCACCTATTGCTGTCCATCTGAGTTTGAGTACAACAGAGTTGATCAAACAAGGTGTTTCAGCTGATCACGCCAATCTGAAAGCGTGTTATAAGCAAATTACTACAGGCGTTGGTCAAGGTCCCTCGATTGGAAAATGTAATGGAAATCAACCAACTATGATAGAAATGAGGGAAATTCAGAGGGCAGATGTTCATGCCCCCCGTTTGGCTCTGATGGTAAAGCAATTTGGGGAGTCTTTGTCTGCAAACCCTACTTGAACACACAGTAGCGTGAAAGCTGTGATAGATATGCCCATGAAATTGAATATTATAAATCAGAGGGGATTTGATTGTGATCTGCTGGGCAAACGGATTTGCAAGACACCTGATCATAATTTGGGTCTCGCAAAAGAAGAGTGTGTTGCTTTATCCATCTTTAACATGATGGCCTTGAGCAGGACACGGATTAGATCACCCCTCTGCCCGAATATATAGAGAACATGGCTGTGAACACGAGTTTGATAAAGATGTGAATGTGGGGGATGCTGCCGCAAAACAAATAGTGACTCCGAATTGGGCGGTACCTAGTGAACTAAGGCAACAGCAAAGACAATGTAGAGATAGAGGCTCAATTCTACACAAAGATAACAGCAGGGAAAAACAAAGCCACTTGATGGTAGATGTGGTGAGTGTTAGGGAGAATTTTTATTTGAGTGCTTAATTCCTCCCAATTTAGAGACCCCAGCTCTTTTGCTGGACTTTAGGACTTTTAAATGTTTACCCTAGAGTGAGTGGGACCTTTCCTTCACTCTGACATTGTAAAAGCAAAAAGAAAATATCGAGGCTGAGTACCCCAAAAGGAAATACACCAAACACAGGCTTATAAAGATTCACAGATCTTTATTCTAAAACTGTACAGTTACAAAGAAAACAAAATCAGATAGCTATCTGGCCCTCAGTACATCACAGCGGATACCAGCCCTTTCGATGTGAGAAGTGAGAGGTACTGGACGTCTAAACAGTTGTACATTTTATACATTTCCAATCATGATGTCCAGCCCCTCTGCAGGTTAATGATCCATGGTCTAGAGTTCATGCCGAGTTCACTTCTGGCTTGTCCGACAATGTGCTCATGGAT
The DNA here is from genome assembly GCF_040938575.1 of Ambystoma mexicanum. Classification (NCBI taxonomy): domain Eukaryota; kingdom Metazoa; phylum Chordata; class Amphibia; order Caudata; family Ambystomatidae; genus Ambystoma; species Ambystoma mexicanum. The sequence goes on along the minus strand of NC_090935.1, from coordinate 636,322,089 downwards.
CATTCTCAATTGACATACAAACAAGTTACAATGGCAACAGTGTATTCTTGGATTTAACAAAAAGCCTTAACACATGTCCTTTACAATGCAGTTCAGCTAGTGTCCACGTTCAGTATTTGTTAGACATTGTGACCGGTGTATGTCCGCAGATCGGACTTATTGGTGCAGACAATCCTCTGTCTACAAGTCAGGCATGGGACAAGGTCTCTTTACTCAACTCAAACATTCGGCCAACGGACAGTTTGAACATTAACTTCAATACTTCAGGATGGCTCAGTTACAAGCGGGAAACACTGTCCACCATTTTAGAACACAGAGTAACATTGAAATGGAAATCAAAATGGCGGATGGACCTAAAATGGCAGCGAAGTTGATCTAGAATCGCAACTTTGCAACGCGGTTTTCTTTGCAGAGCGACTGGGCTTAGGCCAATATATACAATAAAGGAGGCACGATATGATATTTCGTTTAACAACATGTGTTTTGACCTGATTTGGATTATATGTTTCCTCTGTTTTTGGAGTCTGACACACTCCATAGGCACCTACCCTTTGTATGATGACACACAGCACCTTCAGTGCAGTGTCACAGAGAAATCCTTTAGATTTCCACTAAGGTTTAAATACCTTGTCTTGTGTGAACTACTGTTCCCAAGAACAGTAAAGTGAAATTGACTTTACTAACCTTTTCTCTTAGTAGGTCCAGCACACACCATTTTATGTGGAGTGCTGGGGGGTTACCTAGTAGCCCCTTATCCTACATTCTCACGTAACATTTTTTTATGTTACCCTCACTACTTTAAATGGCTGGTGGCAGTAGTTTTATTTTCCTACCATTGTTCTTTTCTACTGCAGGGCAAACCCTCAGCTGCAGTACAGTACCCATGGGTGACCATTTTGTCAAAATGGCCCCAGTGTGCTTTTTTCACCATTTTCTGTTTGTGAGGTCTTTCTTGGATTTTACTCTGCGCGCCAAGCCAGGTTTGAACCCTTTGTTCATTTTTGCCTTTGGCGGGCTTCAGTCCTGACCCTGCCTCTGGCTCCAGTGTGTCTGCAAAGGCAGGATGTGAGGGAGGTTCCCGAAACTCCCCTGTCCTTTGTCTCTAGGAGTACCTGAATGCAACCAGTCCTGCATGAGACAAACTCCACTGGACCATCTTCCCTGATTGGCTGTGTTTCTTCGCTGCTGCAAGAACAGATTGCGAGGAGTGGAGAAATCTGTAGTCGAGTGCAACCTCTACAATCCAGCCAGAAGCACCAAGAGTCCCCTAAGGACCCTCCAGAAGCAGGACGATCACAGCTGGAGTCCCCTCACCAGAGTACAGGAGTCAAGGAGTGAAGGAAGCTCAACTGGTATCCGAGATCCACGGTGGTGCTGTTTACCACGAGCTGAAACCGCAAAGTGCCCCTGACCCGAAAAGAGCCCATAGCTGCCGACGACCTCCAAATTGCTGACGCAGGAGTCCTCCAGACGTCCTCCCTCTTGTCCCCATGACTGATGCTCAGGAACCTAGGATCGGATACTCAGGAACCTAGGATCTGCATCGTTGCAACAGGACAGAATCCAGCTGGACCACTCATCTTCAAACCAGACATACTGTTTAGACTTGGGGTACTTACCTCGGTGCCTTTTTGAGCCGTGCTTTTCTCAGTTGCGACTTGCATTGGCTTATCTTAGAGTTGATTCCAACTCTGCTTTTCACAAGTGTAACAGCTTGTGACCCTACAAGTGATTTCTACAAAACTCTCTAACTTTGTGCAAAACCTTTTATTAACTTAGAAGTGACTCTGTTCCATAGACTGTGTTCCAATTGACTTTGGCTGTCCTGGCTCCCTGCAGACTCTTCTAGTCCATAGACTTTGATATTTCTGTCCCTCATAGGTGGTAACTTGTTTTAGACTGTTATTGCTGTGAAAGGCTTGTCTAGACTTATTTGGAATATGTAAGTATACTTACATGCCCTGAGAACCTGTTTAACCTTTTCCCTTCCTTTAACCTTTCCTTTATGCAACCTCAGAATCTGCAAAGTATAAATAGTGATATATAAATGCCATTACTGTCCTTGTGAATGAAGTCACCTCTGGGTGTAGGAAGTGTGTAAAACGCACCTCTAAAGAGTATTCACTAAACTTGTGCCGATTCTGGGAAAGTATTTTAAAGTATATTTGATTGTTACCTATCTTGGCCTTTTTAAAAAAAAAACTAAAAATTGATGTTAAATAAATAACTATTTATAACTGAAACCTTGAGTGTAAGTGTTACTTTGCTACTTCTATTTGTGAATTTCATTGCTACAGCTCTACAGCTCACATTTATCCATCTTGAGATGGACCTGGCTGCTCAGTCACACTACCAACTTATGTAGTACAGACCTAAACAAAAAGGTGGGTTACCTAATACCAAGCAGATAAGTGTTGTGTAGTCTCACACAGTGTTACTACATCAATTCTTAACTAACAGTGAGATCTTATGAAAGTATTACCTTGTTGAGTGCATGTCCCCTTTGTTCTTGGGACAGTAGCGATCAAGTGTCTAACTTGACCTTGGCCGCGCTTACCCAACTACAAATGGATAAGGTGCATGTTATGACTGCTTTTCCTTCAAAATTTCTCCTAGATTGGATAGTAAATGGTCTGCATGAGGTTGGATAGTAAATGGTCTGCATGAGGTTACACTGAACAGAACTAACATTATAAAGCTATTTCATGAAATTCTGCAACTAAGATTATTGGAGTCCAGAAATATTGAAAGGGTATTCTTTCCAGATTATAAGCGATTATGCAGTGTTCAACTGGAGTTCAAATCTAATATTGTGGTTCAGATGATTTTGAGTGAAATGGATAACTTAAGAGCCCTTGGCTATGACTTGAGGAAATATCAAGTGGACCCAGTTGTTGTGACTGAGGAGATGGAGAAGACAGGTCTTGGTGCTTTTAGTCTTGGGTCTCGTCCCCCAGTTAAGATCACTTGCGGATAATGTGAGGAGGGTTGAGTTTGTGCAGCCAGTGATGACTAAAGTTACTATTACTAATGAGTCCCACGATTGGCTTTGGCTGTCAAAAGCTCTTGTTAAGCCCTTCAAGAAATTGGGGGATTGTGGCACTGGACACTAGTCCAACGTGACAAACCACTGAGCACTAAACTCCGGCGCTGGAATACTTGGGGATTTAATTGCTTTCTAGGGCATGCCTCTAGACAAGACATTTTTAATAAGAATCATATTTTGTTTGCAGTAGGTGTGGTTGACAGTCCCAATGATTGTTGGTGGGTTCTCAATCTTCCAACAAATGTCATTGAAGGGCCAGGGGGGTAGATCCCCAGGAGGTCTCATAATATTGGTAGATAGTTCTATCTTGGGTGAATCAGAGGTAATGCCGAATTCTGTTCATGGTTTGCTGGTGATTAGGGCTGTTCTGAAACGTTTCCTATTACAAAGATCAGTGCTGTTAGTCAATATTTACAACAATCCTTGTCACAGTAATCCATTTCTCATTTTGGAAAATTTGGGAGAAATCCTTGATACTTGTTTGTGCAAGAATGATGGCCTCACATTATGGTAGCAGGGGACCTAAATGCTGATTGTTCCTTATGTATGGGTTGTGATCATGGAAACAAGATTGAAGGTGGCGGTACTCATTCACGGGAAAAGGAGGATGGGAAATTATGCGTTGAGTTCTTTGACAACTGGAACTTAATAATTGTGAATGGTTAAACCCCGGGTGATTGCCCACCCAGATATACCTGGAGATCAGGCAGTAAATATGCCATGTTGGATTATTTTGCCTTAACTTCAGAACTGTTCAATTTGTGTTTAGAAATGTGAGCTGATGAGTCTGACCTAAGTGACAATTCACAATTAAGATTGGAGTTACGAGGTGAGGTCTCTCAGGTTACTAATTCTTGTGCAACTGATTTGTTGATTAACCAAGGAGGAAACAGGATCTCCAGGTCTATTCAAAACTATGCCAAATACGATGGTCCGATTTTGGGTTTTACATATAAAACAACGTTTAAACAAAAACTGGCAATCATGACTCTAGCTAATTTCCAACCATTTCTGGAAGACCTTAATAATAAGCCTTCTCAAGAGCAACAAACCACCCATTCATATGATGCCATAGTTCACAATAAAAATAAAATACTGAGAAGGGAGTTTAGAGCCCTCAGAGCTAGCAAGTGTGATTGGGATCTTTATCTGGTTAAACTCAGAAGTTTGAAGCAGAAACTTAAAAACTGGATTAAAGGATAAAAAGGCATCCTGGGTCAAAATGAGGGTTTGAAAATGCTATCAATCATTACAAAACATGATTCTAGGAATTTCTGGAATCTGATAAACTCGATGAACATATCCCAAGGCTCTGTCTGTGCAGAGTAATCCTGTCCTGGAAAATTAGTTGGTGGCTCACTTCTCCAAAGTTTACAGGAAATCTTCCTGATCAATTTCCTTTCCCTGTGTTGATACCCTGTGGAGCATATTGTATGATGTGATCCACCATACTGTACATTCTTTTCAGCAGAATCTTGTCTGCTCGAGTGACACCAGGCATGTGAAATTGTGCGATTTATAAGAAGGGAGACAGGGCTGATCCTAGTAATTATTGCCCTATCTCTCTCCTAGATAGTGACAGTAAGAATTGTGTATCTCTTATTCTGAGTGATCTGGTGGACTGGTCCTCAAGGGTGGGTAGATTGCAAAGATATCATGCTGGTTTCTGGAAGGGCCTCGGAACTGAATTGAATGGGTTGGTGGTTAACTTGTTAAAGGAGGATTCGCAAAGACCATGTACTCTGCCACTATATGTCACAGCTATTGATTTCAGTCAGGTTTTTGACAGTGTAAACCAAAACTTGTTGTGGAGTAAGTTGAGAAACTGGACCATTATTGTCTATTTTGGTCATCCTACGCGACCATACTCTTCTTCCGGTGCGTTTGAATGGGCAGGGCGCCCTGACGGAGACCTTTTGAGCGAATAGGTTCATCAGGGCTGCATATTGGCTTCCTGCCTGTTCAATCTTTATCTCTCTGATTTAGGTAATTTTCTTTCCATGTTTTTGTTTGCACCTCCACGAATTACCACTAATCCAGTACCCTAGCTGGCCTGTGCGGATGACGTTGTCCTTATGGATAGAACTCAAGTGGGCACCAAAAACCAACGGAATGCTGGTATAGAATACGTTGCACAGAATTAATTATGTATTAATAGGAAAAAAACAAGATCATCAGATTTACTAATAATAGTAATTAAAAAACAGGTTACACCTGGAGTATTGGCGATCAACCGCTAGTACTATTGCATACCCTCACATATTTGTGTTTTCAATTGTACACGTATAATAGCGCAGGCAGGTTGATGGTGTACTTAATGACGAAGGCACTACAGGCAGGAATCCAGAGGAAGAAGATCAGAGCCCGGTATTGCAGGTTTTCTATCTGTCCAATGACATCTTATAATGGGATGAAGGTAGTTCCCAGTTTACTCTATGGCATTGAGATAAGTCATGGCTCCAGATGTCTTGCCTATAACAAGGTAGAATCACATGTTTGGAAGAGGGCTTTGGATCTACCAGAATGTGTCCCGATAGCCGCACTCAGGTTTAAGTTAGGCTTTAGAGCATTGGGCTGTGTGGTGGACCTCAGAATCCTCTTGCTTTATTGAAAGTTGTTTGCCCCTCTGAAGGTTTCTCTTTATGAGGATGTGGCTGAAGTATTGTCAAGAACAGCATCATCTGCCATGTTCCATCTCAAGAAGAGGGCAGATGAGGTACTGGTTGGAGCAGAATTGTCAGCCAATTAATTAATTTAACAGGCCCATTTGATAAAAAAAGATTCTGATTAGGTGGGAGTGGATTAATACGTTAGCAGAAATTAGGAAATATAGGCTCTATAACAGTTTATGTCCTTAGATAAACCACAGGGAACCATTCCTAAATACTTTTAAAAAATCCCAATAGATACCGGGCTGGTCATTTCTTATGATATAGGCTCAATCTTCTTACAACCAGGGAAATTCGCCAAGTAAGACCTTTGGCTGGTGAATTCAGCCAAGTTTGTCCCCCATGTCAGAATGAGTTTGAGACTCAGAACAGAGAACATATTCTGTTAAACTGCCCAGCATTAATGGCAGCCAGAACTACATGATTAGGCAAATTTGTTCTTAATTATGCACTATTGGTTCTAGCATAATTCTTTCGAAAGAATATCGAGTGGTGATGACTCCCTTGCTACTATTGCAGTTATCGAAGTGCTATAAGCAGCTGGGTTAATTAAGTTGCGATGGTAAGATTGTAAATCTCATGTGCTTTAGGATTATGGATTTTTAAATAGTATTTATTTTGTTTAGGTTTTTATTCATTTTGAATGTAAACTGTTGCTTTTCCTTTTCTTTTTTTATCATGTGTACATCATAATGTTTTTACTCTTGTTTGAATTGTTTCCTATACGACTATGAATTTTCGTTTCTTATTGTGTACGGTTGGGCATGTACAACCAAAATCACAACAAAACAAAAAAAAACATCCAAATGTGTGATTGCTCTGTTTCCATGATTGACTTTTTCTTTACTTAGGGAAAAATCTTTTGTACTTTCCACTCACATACAGTCAACTACAGAGAGGATTCACTAGTCACTTCTTGAATGTTTACTTGAACTTTTGAACTTTACTAATAACTCGGATATAAACAATCATAGTAATAGAGTTATGTAGACTGACTGGGGTAGGCAGAATATTGACAGGAAGGTTAAACAGGAACGATTCTGGAAGGCAATTGTAGATATTTCCATCAAAAGTAACAACCCAGTCAATGCCCTGATGCTGCATGAAGATCTCATATTAAAACTTGTAGCTTTTCAGTGTGGAACAGAAATGGAGAAATATTTTCACGGTTTTAAAACAGTATGGCACTAGGCCCTTCTGCTGACAATGCGATATGAATACACCCGCCTTAAATACTTCAACACTCAATGACATTGCTGAGGGGCCATGGAGTACCTATCTTCAAAAAGTTATTTGTGATGAGTGTCTTTGATGCTGATCATTGTCCTATTGAAAAAAAACAGAATGGGAAAGCGTGTACACCAACAATGACAAAAACAAATATGTAAAAACCCAAACCATCTAGGGCCCCTGGTCCAGATGGATAGTGGATTGTCTCATAAGGCAATCACCAGGGTTATGGCATGCAGTTTCCCCTCGGGTTTTCTCTGGAATCAGTGAAGGTGGCCATTTGCTGGTATCATGGAAATAACTACATATATAACTTTAGAAAAAGGGCCCAAAGGATTAACCCTGTAACTATCAACTGATCGTCTTACTTACTACTCCGGCCAGTCTATATACAAAATTCTTGCTGGAGTCTGGGTGGAAATTCATTAATGCACAATTCTAGACTGGGTTTCATGTAGGTCAATCTTCGGCCATGAATACCATGGTTCTATTATGTGTGGCAAAGGAAGCTCTAAAACAAATTCACACCCATTTTACCCTGCTTTTATTGATTATACAGTTGTTTTTGACTGCCATAAGAGGACCAAATTATGATTCACATTCAGAAGCGAAGACATCGTAGGGCCTGAGCGGGCAAGGCCCACCCAAAATATGTAAATGCCCACTCAGCAGCACTGTGTTAGCATTTACAGATGTTAATGCCACTGCAGCGTGCCCAACCACGTTAGCGTTAGGCCCCACTTGTTAGGCAATCCTGGCTACGCCTCTGTTCAAATAAAACAAATTGGGGATCTGCGCCGGCCTCTTTACATGATCGCGATCCTCTATGAGATCATGACTTTCAAGATGAGATGGATTCTAAGTGGGGGACATTGGACAAAATGATGACCCATAGAAATTTGAAGCAGGGGTATTTTCTCACACCCTCACTTGTCAACCTCTAGATGGTTGACATCTCTGCATTAGAACAGATAGGCTCCTTGCTTGCAAAGTTGCAGGTGTCTCACCTTCAATGGGTAGGACATGCAGATGACTTCATTCTTTTAGATTCTACCTGATTTGGTTATCGGAGGCTGTGAATTCAATCATATCTTTATTCAGTGTAAACTGAATTGGAAGTTTGCCTACATCATTGTTTTCATATGCAAGCATCATCAAACATGGTATAAGTAGTGCATTGTATAAAAAGACCGGAGTTGTGATGTATTTTAAATACATGGGCGTTATGTTCAAAGATGAACTGAAATGGAAGGTATATCAAAACAATGCAATGTTAAATGCATCCAGAAATATTAAGGAGGTGTGTGTATTTGATAAATAATACCAGTTGGTAGGAGTTTTTAAGCCAAATGTTACTTTGATTGCTCTTTTCTGTACAGGTGATTAGGTCCCCAGACAATGTGAACTTTCTTAAAACGATTGAGGTCTTGCACTGAAAAAGAGCACTGGGGCTTCCTCGGGCTACTTCTGTTGAGTACCTTTGGATAGAATCTAGTCTCAGGGTCATCACATGCAACAGCAAGGCATTGGTGTCATTTGCTACAGGGCAGTGACAACTCCTGGAAAGCTTATATGTATTTAATTACGCGTGAGTTCAATAATAAGGGTAGCTTCATCCATATTAAATATACATTTCTGATCCCACATAGTGCAAGCCATCTAGCCTTTGTCTCGATATCTGTAACAGTGAGCCTAAATAAAATGTATTAAGACATCTATGGTAGAATAAGAACTTAGCATCATATAGTGGAGGGGAGGAACAGAGCACTGAATACCTGAAAACTATTGCTCTCCAACCTGGGATGGCATCTTACTGTCCTGCCATATGAGGAGAAAAGATTCTTATGACATTATGCATAAACTTATTGAAGACCATTAATGTTTTTGGTGGACATCCCAATTAAGGACAGAGTATGTAAGTCAATTGGTTTACAAGACAAGCTTGAAACGATGCATCATCTAACTGCTCAAATATAGTTCTATGTAGTTTCATCGCCACAAAATGTAAAATGGTACATTTGGTCATGGCAATGTGTTTCATTTTAATCTTTTTTGTCCTTGTTTTAATTTAGAGTTACCCCTATATACCGTTCCCTACGTCCTGCCAAACTCTCTCTCTTTCTCTCTCTCGCTCTCGCTCTCTCTTTCTCTCTCTCTTTCTCTCTCTCTTTCTCTCTCTCTATAATTAGATATATATTGAATACAAAAACATGTTTAAAGGGATGTTATGGGCACAAGTAAAACCAAAAAACCTCCGAAATTTGCCAGTTATGCTAAACTGAGCAACCAGAACTCGCGCCACTACCGTGCACTCCTAAGACTAACACACAGGACCTCAAATATGACATCACAAATGTCATTGATGACATCACTGATGACATCACATATCTGGGTCACTTGGTTTAGTTCACTGGCAGTCAGAATATTAAAATTCAAAAGGTGCTTTATATATAGACGTTAACCTTGTCATATTTTCTTAAAGTACTTTCCTTAGGGTTTGGTCTCAGCTCATGGTGCATATAAATGGGGCAATAAGCAGGCATTTCATTTGTATACATGAAGATAAACTTTAATGTTATTAACATTTTCTGATGATGCTGTTTCTTTCTTCCTTACTTTATTTTCCCTGTATGTGCCTCTGATTTGCATGCATTGTGGGTCTTCATATGTATTGTTTGTACTAGCAGACGTGTGTAGTAAGTCTTGAATTGTTAGATAGTTATTACATATTTAACATTATTCAACACTCTGATAAGGTAGCATTCATTATTTTACTATCTAAAATTACAAGATTATAAATAGTGTACTTCTATGGTGCAGGCTCCAGCCATTGCCTATGTTTATGCATGATTAGGTTCCTATATTAACAACAACACTCCAATACAATGTTGTTTAGATGAGTACATTCTTTAATAGATTAAGTAGTTCACGATAGCTCTCCCAATCGCCCCTGACATCTTGTTACCAACCTTATAAACACAACCCCATGTAGGGACTTTTCATCAAAATTAATTTCAAATGTGATGTCATCAGTGATGTCATCAATGACATTTGTGATGTCATCTTTAATGTCCTGGGTGTTAGTCTTAGCAGTGCACGGTGGTGGCGCAAGTTATGGTTGCTTAGCTTACCATAACTGGCAAATTTCTGAGGTTTTTTGGTTTTACTTGTAAGCATAACGTCCCTTGAACAAAGTTTTTTCAGTGAATTTCATAGGTTTTTGTTGGTGCAACTTAACCATAACGTCCCTTTAACAAACTTTTTTCAGTGAATTTCATGGGTTTTTACCAGTGCATGCTATTTTCCTACAACGTCTACAACTTACTAATATCATACTTACCCCAATAGAGCAACATTTACACATTTTCACCTTAAACCTCTGCCATTTCCCACCTTCTACCATAATTTTTAACACCTCTATACACTCTTTCCAACTTTTTCCACTGTTTTTGCGTCCGTCGATGTCCACGAACGTCTGACGTCATCACGGACCTTCCGGACAGTGCCATGTTATCATGCACTCGTGCGCGGCATGGCGACGTGTCCGCTCTAGGAAGGAAAATCATTTTCTAAGATGGCCACCATGGAAAGGGAAGGCGGGGCTCCATACAGAACCCCTCTTCCCTTTCCATGGCAGCCTGCAGAAGGCAAAGAGAGAACCCTATGATCATATTACCACAAGCACCATTTTTTTCCCTTTCAAACCTATCCCACTTTCGAATTACTTTACCACATAGCCAGGCCCAGGTGGACATGGCCACTTTAACCCCAGTTGTCATCCATCATGGTCATGGCCAGTAGCCAGATTGTCCGGGTCATGACCTTATGCCATTACCCGGACAATCTGGCCACTGCCCATGGCCACAGGCTATACCTCAGTCACCAAAGGTATATCACTTTTTTTGTACCTACATCATGGCACTTGTCAAAAAATAAAACACAGGCACATTTGCAAAACCATGCTTTAAGATCCTTGCCAATGCTCCTTACATGAGTTTGCTGGAAATCCGCCCATGTTTTATTTTTTCAAGTGTCAAAATGTATGTACATACAATAGTCATATAACTTAGCCCCCACTTGACAAAATCACTTCAGACTTTATGCAAACATTCAAAGTTAGGTCTATAATCTTTCTGGAAACTTTTTTAAACATTCGTCAAATGGCAACAAAGTTATAAGCCATTTAAAAATATTGAGACCCCTCCACTAATTTAGCCCTCTCTTGACAAAATCCCACCAAACTGTACAAATACACTTATATCTAGATCTAAAATGTTTTTGCAAACGTTTGTGTAGATTCGTCAAATGGCACCACATTTACAAGCCTTTACAGTATTTTGGGACCCAGCCTCTAATTTTGCCCTGTTTTGACAGAATCACACCAAACTGTGCAAAACCATTCGGAATCAGGTCTGGAAAATGTTCATGCAGTTTCATGCAGTTTCATTGAGTGGCGCCAAAGTTATAAACCATCCAAAAACTGCTTTTCACCAACCCTGTAATGCAGAAATAGGCATAGATGTCCCCGAACATTTGAAGTGTTCGCAAACGTCACAGGAATTACCCCACCCCAAACATCCGGACCGTCCCTGAACCATCTTACGACCATATCTCATCCCATCCTCATCACCCCTCACCTCGCCAGAGATTGTTTGATAACTTTGACAAGTGCAATGTTGTGTTTTTTAATATGTTTGCTGCGATGACCGCGGACGACGGCCGCTGTCCACGAAACATGGCGGGCATTTCCAAAAATCTGATGCACTTCACGCTTTTTCACCATCCAATCAGTGGGCGCGTCTGTTGTCCGCGGACATCATGTTGCCCTCTAGGCCAATCGGATGCGACCGAATAGGGAAGTGAGGCCGCAGGCCCTACCCAGATCTCACTTATTGTTTTTTACATGCTTTTAGCCCATTTTCAAGACAACTACTGGATGGATTTACACCAAATTTACAAAAGCACACTTTCGGGACCAGGTTGCCGCTCCTGCCGCAAATTTGGTGAAAATCCATCCAGCGGTTTGGGCTGTGGGCGTGAGCAAACATTTTTTTCCAATGTATCTATGGAGAAAAAAAACATGTGGGACCCCTCCTATAACTTTGCCCCCCCCTCTTGATGAAACCTCACCAAACTTGCCAGAAGAATGCAGACCGGGCCATATACTAATTTTGCAAAGTTTGGTAAGGATTCGTCCAGGGGGAGCTTAACCATAACTACAGGGCCACTACCGCAGGCCCTGTAATATACACATATAAATGTATATTTTTTACAGCAGTGCTCACTTTGCTACAACCATAATTACCACTTTTAATTTAGCTGAAACGTCTATATCCCATGGATTATGCATCTGTAATTGAACGGTGGCATTTAAATGCAATCGCTCATGGGTGCAGAAGAGCACATACAATCTTAACCGTTACTTGTTACATTTTTTTAAAGGAGAAGACATGTTTTAAATTATTGCAGGCATTAAGGATTGGTTTCAATTCAATACTGTTTTAGTGAACTGGATCGAATTTAAATCTAAATGTAGTAACTAATTGTGTTTCTATTTGTAGGGGTAACAATCAAAAGCTTTTAATGTTATTTTTTTGGGGGGGGTTTGGAAATGTCATTTACTTTTTTAACATTTGCTGTCATTTAAAAATTAGTATATATGTTGTTTTGGAAACCAAAATATGTTTAATTAAAAAATTTGAATGTAAGAAATTGCAACAAAAAATGACCATCATCTCTTGCCATCCACCACTGTTAAATTACCTGGGACGTTAGAAAGTACACTGTCTGAGAAAGTCTGGTACAGGTTATTCTCTTTAATTCATTCAAATATGCATAAGATATTTCATATCATGGACGTAATGCTGTAAATTCAATTTTACTGCATTTTATTTGCTTCATCCCTCTGTTTATTTCGGTTTTCTGACTATATTCTATGACAAATATGAGTTGTATGTATAGCACCCCTAAGTGTTTAGAAAAGATAGATTTTTAATGTGCTCCCTTAGACTATAGTGCTGTTCAAGGAAACTTATTCATACGTGTGGGCAAACCTTTTACTGTTTTTCAGCACTGAATACGGAGGTAAAAGAAGGTGGCACTAGTGACTTCGATCTCAGTGTTTGTCAAATTCAGGGTGAAATGGAGGACTCTTACTTAGTGGACAAGGTAACTGAGGGGCCATTTTAAAATCTCATACATTCATGTTTGTCCTAATATGGGACATTTTCAATTTGTCCACAAATATGAACATATACTTTCATGAATGCATGCAGCCCACATATACATTTCAACATTTCTTGGAATTCTCAGATATTTTGTTATGCTTCATGTATAGAATGTTCCATGCAGGTGACCCCACCCTTATGCCCTCCATGGTCTGCCATTCGGATCACAGTGTGTCTGTAAATTAATAGACACAACAGCCCAGCATAGTATAGTACAACATAAAATAACAGATTGTAAAGTAGTACTGGTTAGCACAGTGTCACACATACCTCGTAATATTGTATAGATTGTGTATCAGCTGCAGATTTCAAACCATTTGTTCATGCCTGCGTGTAACCCATTTGTTTAATTAGGCACATTCTACGAGTGTGTTACCCTAGGCTCTGCCTCATGAGTTCCTGTGACTTGGATAGTCCTCACAATAAGCTCTGGTTCTCAGTGAGGGTCTATTCCAATAAAATGCATGTAGTTTTCTAGTCCTACTTTAAGGCATCAATATCAATACCTAGAGCTTGACATACCCTAAATTACAAGTTGTTATGACATTTTTGTTTGAATCCTCTGCCAACTAATTGACAGCTTGTATTTCTATAGTTACCCAAGTCCTAATCTTATGTTATTGGCATAGAAATCACTGATTCTTTTTTCAGGTGAGTGCAAGAAATGAAAACAAAGTACTGTGTGATCCTGAAGCTGAAATTGTCTGTGCAGTATGACACTTTCAATTAAATAATGGGGTCCCTACCTGGATGTGAATGATTTAATGCTAAATTGGCATCAGATCATTCACACCAATTGGTTATTAAAATTGGTTTTAATAATAAAGTATGTTAGATACATGGAGCATGGAAGGGCAATATGTGGGTATAGATCGGGCAAGCGATTGATCTAATGAGGTTTCAGACCTCTTTAGGGTACTTGTTTCTCTGTGGTGTGCATGAGAAACTGTTCCATTGAATTGGTAAGGCAATGCAACAGTTTTGGTTCCATGATATATCAGGGATTTGGTTACGGCCCCATTACAACCTTGGTGGATTTTTGACCGGCATTCTGTTCGCTGTAATTATCACTAGCTTAGTGTTAATGGTAGTGGAATCATGGACTACTACTTGCATTCTTCTAGATACCCCTTAAAGTAATAAGAAAATATAAGTTGTTATCTATTTCCATTCTCATTTTAATTGTGAAATTGCTGTTAATGTACAAAAGGGTCATAGTGACTCATTTGGACATTACATGGTAAAGGAGGGAGTGTGTAGCCATTCGATAAACCCTCTTTCTCGCCCACTTCCAATGTATCCATTCCAAACTTGGTTCTCTTGTGGTAATGGAAGCACTTGTGGCAACCTTCTGTACAGTGAAAACATTTTATAATTGTTACCTCCACCTGTGAGATGTAAGTAAAACATTGGTAGACTTTCAACTTGAAAATGCACCCTGTAATGCAGCTGCATTTACTGCCAGTGGTATTCAATTGAAGGACTCGTGAAAGTATCTGCTTCCAAACGTGAACCCGGGGAGGGAGGTATAGCAGGCAGCATTTGGCAAATATGCCTGTTTTGCTGTTACTGGCCAAACTGTAGTGAGCTATTTACAGTTTTCTTTATGTAGGGCTGGCCTACAGTCTCAGGAATGGGAGATTTGCAGTTTGGTGGTGTACCAGAGTGCGCACTACTAAGGGTGTAGTGACAGCAGCGAAAATATTGGATCTAGTTGATTTTGTGGGGACCTCCATCCTCCGAATTGGCATTTTGCCGTTCAGTTACAAATAATACGGCCTATTATTAGTGAAACAGGATGTTGGGTCAAACATGTGAATTCCAAGGTATTATGCCCCACCTTTCTCTGGTACAGGTAAAGGGAATGTCATGGTAGCCTTCCCTCAGATAGGATGACTCAGGCTTATTGCCGCTCTGTTTGTATGAGTCAACACTACAGTTGATGGTTTAGGTTACAGGAAACTCTGAATTCATCATGCATCTGCACTTGCAGGTATATTTATGGTTGACTTTTATGAAGTATAATTTTGCTTTTTGATTATATTTGTTTTGCACCTACTTTGTAAGCATTTGTATTTCAGTAAACAACACTTGCGTCAAGCGATTATCATGCTTAAGCTTTATGCATATGTAGATTAGTTAAATAGTTACATCTGTGTAATTACTTTAGGTGGATCTTGCACGTTGTACAGGAATCACACAAGCAGAGGTAAGCTTTAGCATATTTGTATCTAATGAGTATATTCCCAATATGCATCGATTGGGGGAGAGGGTAGGCACTGGCAAATTAAAAAATAAACCTTTTACTCTTGTTTTGAGACCTCTCATTTTATCTTTTAGATTGTACAAGCAATACAGAACCTGACCCGTCTCTTATACAGCATACAGGTACATTAGATTATTTTAAATACTTTATTTGGGTAACATACAAATATCTGAATGAGCTTGCATAAGGTGCCCTCAGACATAAAGAAACACAACTCCCCACTCTACTCACTCTTGCCATACATTGAAATAGAATTAATGTGAGCAAATTACTATAGAGCTACGTGTGTCATGGGTTTGCAATTGTATAAAGTTGGTACTTGGAAATGTGTGCAGGCCAGTAGCAAAGACACAGTAGTCAGTAAGCATGGGAATTGCTATCAAAGAAGTAGCTGTGCTAGTTCCTCGTCTTGCATTCTATGCAACATCCATACATCCAGGATAACAAACAAGAAGCTGTGCAGGGTAATAGTTTTGTAGATTTGGGATGTGCTATGCATTTGCAGTGTGTTGGGTGAAGCTGGTCAGGGTTGTCATGGGTGATTTCAGGGATGGAAAAGGGAAGGATGGGCCTACAATATGTTAGGACCTATGCCTAACACAGTTAATGATGTTTGCCATTTAATAATAATATTCATAATATCTGATTTCTATATAGCATTTTATGCCTGATTCTCGCAAAACATTACTGTAGTAGAAAGTGTCTGGTATCTTCTGTATATGAATTCAAGACTATAAGGAAGGCCAGCTATAAAGGGTGAAAGTAGCATGTGATGAGATAGGTTGAAACTGTCCTTAGAGGATGGAAGGAACAGCCTCAATCTCTTTGGGACAAGGCTGCATAATAAGTGATGATTTGAGGTGGCGATTATCTGATGTTGGATCATTAAAGTGTTGTTACAGGGGAGGTGGGCACATTTGCAGAAAAACAAGAAACTACATCTGGGATTTGCCTGGCGTAAAGTAGGGTGACTATCCCTCTGTAAGAGATATTTCCTAAACACATAGTGGGGCTCAATTTTATTGATGGAGGGGGGGTCCTGATTGGTGCAGTCCACCCACAACTCTAGTAGGTACTGTTGATGGTTATTTTGAGTATTAGGTGTAGGCTAAATATTTCTCTCAACATAGTATCGCATGTAATAATCTTAATCTGTTTAGCGTAGTGAAGAGGTCCCAGGGGCGTTGTCTCCTCCAATATGATCATGTGTTTGTTGACTATGGATTTCCTCCCAAAAGCTTTAAATACTGTTGCATCCAAAACCCTCTTTTGTTGCGGCACAAAGGTAGCTACAGCAAAAGTGATAGACCATGGTACAGTGACTGATTATTAGCTGACTACAGCACAAGTCAATATAAGCCATTTTCTTCAGATGCAGAGTTGCCTGTGTAAGGATGTGGCTTATGAGGTCTGCCTGCATCTGATGATTTACCTAGGGTTGATTATGGTCTGATTTTTCAGATCAAAGGTAAGTGAGCGAGTTGAGGTGTGGACACTGCGTGTCTTGCATTACGTCCTGTGCCCCCGTGTGCCTCTGTGATGATCTTAAAATGTTCATGATGTCTTCATGTGGAAATCTCAGGCACCTGAAACCTTCTTGTGATCTTCCTGAGTTACACTATGTTTTGAAATCCTAGCAGGTTCTCTGCCAGCCAATTGTATTATTTGTCTTGCCTAATTGACAGTATGTTTGTTTGGTTAAAATGACTGATGCCTTTAAACTCTCTGCTATGAATCTTATAGTTTTAAATGTGCAGAGGAAGTGGGGTAGAAGCTGCTTTGGTGTGCGGTGCAGCTTGCTGGAGGGCAGGTTTTCCAGAACCCTAGACCCTTTTTCTCATTTACAACTGTTCCATAGGTAACGATACTGTGGCAATAGCTTAAATGTGACCATTCTGATTTACAGGCTGCCGTCACCATTCAGGACAGTCATATTGAAATTCACAAGGTGGTGCTGCAGGAGCGCGAGAGAACTGCCCGAGGGACCATGTCCAGAGGAAACTTGCTCCAAGAACAGGAGAAGTACCGGAACCTGGAAAAGCACAGGGAAGAAGCAGCCAACTTGCACAAGCTTCAACACCAGTTCAACCAGGAGCAGCAACGCTGGCACCGGGAGTGTGAGCAACGACTCAGAGAGCAGGAGCAGAAAGAGATCAGGCTCCAGGAGAGAGAAATTGAATGCCAAAGCCAAGAGGAGCAGCTTCTGAAGAGCAGGGAGGAGCTTAGCCACCAACTGCAAGACTATCAACAAAATCTGGAAAGGCTTAAGGAAGGCCAGCGTTTAGTAGAGAAAGAGAAGGAAAAACTGCATGTGCAGCAAAAGCTTTTACGGCACCTGAAACACACCCGCCAGAGCAGCTTACCTGTGATGTTCCCACCTTTTAAGAGTGAGGTATGTTGCAAACAGTCTCAATGAACAACAAGGTTCATGGCCTAACACGTGCTTCCTGTTTGTCATGTGTACTTCAGTGTGCCGCTATATTCTGTGACTCTACTGCCTTTGGGCCCTTGATAAATGAAAAATGACATTGCACAGTGTTGTTTAAAATGTTTTTTTAGAAAATATGTGCATTGAGGTTTAATTAAAGAAAATCAAAACATATTGAAATCAATGTGGATTGGAAAGAAGAGGTGAAGGTTCTTTTCTCGCTTCTGAAATACCCCCAATGAATGTTGGGGATTTTCAGTCAATGTAATTTGATTTGAGCTCTTTGAAACCAGAACCATAAGCTGATAACTCCCTTGCCAAAGGTATTGCATTCCTATATATTTCTTATTCTTTTATCATCTATTTTGAAGCATTTTGTCAAATTCACAATTTATTATGGTGTGCAATTGGCTAGCATACCTCAATATAGTGCTTTATCTCTAAAATACACAAGTGTACGATGGTACTGATACTTTTATATGCACAGCTAATGCAAGTAGGGAATAGCATACTGAGGGTACGATTCTGAAGCTGGCACAGTGAGCGTGCTAGTCAGCATGCTTCACTGTGCCTGTTCCTGACGCCCAGGCACCAGGCCTATTCTGAAGTGGGCCTGGGTATCAGCGCAGTGCATGACAGTGCAATCCAACTGTTTATGTAGGTAACGGACAGATTGCAATCTCGCCAGCATTTTCGTTAAATATCGAGTTAATCTCAATTTAACTAAAGTGTTGCCGAGAACACGTCGGCTCCCATACTACCCATTTTAATCCAGTCAATTTTAGTACAAGGCTACCAGGGCAGCAAGTACTTAATCATATCATTTTTGAAATTCCTTATTGAAAAGAAGTGCTCTGAAATGTGCTTTGGCAGGCGGTGGGTTGGGCCAGTTGCTGGTCTATATTCAGGGCAGAGGTAGGAGAATGTATGCCCCTGCAGTGCAAATCAAAAGTTGCCTTTATTCGAGATAAAAGCACTTTTGCAAGCTTATAACATGTTTATTTTTATGTTTGGAATTAAGAGCACTTTACATCAAAGCTTGCAGCTTCGCCGAACGGTCCCGCTGCAAAGCCTGGGGCTTGTCATGGTCGAGGCAGTCTTGTGGCACTCCTCCACAACAGCGACCCGAACAACACCAAAGCGGTACCCTATATGGGCCCCACTTTTTTTTTTGGAAAAGTGTCACAAGAATCGGTATCTAAAATCAACAATACCGAAAGTGCTGGTTGCTAGGTTGGTTTGACGCCCTTCCTAGCAACCAGCGCACATAATCTGAAAGTGGTGCATTCATTCCGACTTCGGAACAATGCTCCACCTTTACTACTGAAAATTTCAGAAGCACTTTCTATGAGGTTTTTGGTACTTAACACCATGTTCAGAATCGGGCCCCGGGTTCATTGTGATTCTCCAGCATGGGTTCTGCCATGGATTCCATGCTCATAAATATTCCCAGTCAGGATGAGAATCCTCGGTAAAAGAAAAAACTCTTTCACTTTCACTTTAAAACTGTATTTCTCCTCTAAACCAATCACTGTCCTCTGGGTCATACTGCTCCATCCAATGACTATCCTCTCCCAAAGCCATGCCTCTGGCAGCCATCCTCAGATTTTTACCACATGATTCAATGTTGGGAGTCCTTGAGTTTCTCTCCTAGCTGTTTGTATGTTTTTTCAAGTTTTGCAATGAGAAAAGTTAAATTTTTGTTCCAAAGAGTATGTGTGCTCTTTTCCTCATCTGCCAGCAATGGGGATTTGTTGGCGGTGAAGTTCCGTGCCCCATCGAAGATTCTAGAAGACCATCTTGGGCCTACTTTGCGCCCTCCAACCATGACGGAGGAAAAGAAGGAGGGGAGGTCCCTCTTCATGCCCTGCACCAAACGCAGGCCACAGAATGTGTTTGTGGATAACAAGCATCTACAATGCCTCTACTGTCTACACCCAGACCATAAGGAGGTAGAGTGCAGGATATGCCTAGGTTTCTCTAAGAAGATGGCGATGAATGACAGGCATAGTTGGATGGTGGCATGGCTTAACTCGAACAAGGCCTCTGACCCGTCCTCCGAGCAGGGTCATACCTCGCCAAGGACCGGCAGCTCCAAGGACCAGTCTTCTAAGTCCTTTGAGGTCACCCCATCCATTGGGGTCCAAGGTAGGGCCAAGATCTGCAAGTCTGAGTCCAACGGGTTAGCCGATGATGCGGGTCCCAAGTTGGATAGGGCACAATCAGCATCACCTTTCGCCTCAATAGACAGCCTACCGTCAAGCACCCCGGCTAAGCTACGGGAGAAATCCAATAAGCCAAGGACAGAAGAGAAGAAGGCTGCGTACCCAAGCAGCCTTAACTGGCACAGAGAAAGTCCTTGTCGGCGACTTTGTCGAAGGCTACTACTACCACGGCAGCTATGGGCGCTGATCCTACGAGGGTGGCTTCAGCAGCTCAGAAAGTATCCTGGCTCCCACAGCGCCAACTCCATCGCAGAGGCCTTGGCAAACACTGCAGGCTCTCCAGATGGGGTAAAGGCACCAGCCCAGGTACCGGTTCAGAACCCTCAGGGAGGAATTAAGGGTGGGGCGGCGAGGAGGCCCCGAAATAGTCCTCCAGGGTCGCCGCTTGAACTATGGAGGTGTCTTCCAGGGACAACGAAGATCAAGAGTCCATGCATATGGTCCAAGAGGACGATGAGGACGACCTTGGTGGCGCAGGGCAGAGTTTGCCTACTTTTCCCTCTCATCTGAGGGACATTTCATTGGACTATCAACTCTCCACACCTTGGTGTCAAGAGATCCAGTTGAGAATGCCACCGGCACCGATACCTGTAGTGCCCCAGGCCCCCGATCAACCTCTGTCTAAAAAGAGGAAGCTCCACCTGACGCCCCATATCAACCTCATCTACCGCGTTAGGCCGCTACCCCCGGCAGACCCAGAGACGGGGAAAGATTCGGCCACGAGCACAAATGAAGATGAAGACTTCGTCCCTGCAGAGAATGAATCGCCACATTTGGATGCTCTGCACAGGATTTCCCCACCGCATGAGGTGGGATAGTCCCACTACATGATTGCCAGGTCCTCCAAGCTATTTCAGCTGGTGCCTGAGGAAACTAAGAAGGAGGGCTTCTTGTACCAAAGGTGAGAGGCCGAAAGAAAGATGATCATGGCTGTGCCTTTTCTGGACGATATTTGGGAGGAGGGACTGGCCCTCGTGAAAAACCCTTTCACGGCTTCAGGTAAGCAGGACAGGCTGGAGAAGAAGTATACCTCATCCGTCTCTGCAGGTTGCAGATGCGCCCCTTTCAAGAATTCCTGGATGCCCGTTGGATACAAGTGTCCAGAAGTTTCATGGACAAGATACCTCTCAATGTGGAGTTCCGACGGGTGATAGAATGGTGGGGGTGGTCCGCTCCCACATTGCCCAAGCCACAGGATTTCAAAACCCCCCATACCAGGAGACTGTCACCACGGACGCCTCCCTGAAAGGTTGGGGAGCGCACGCCAAAGACCTGTGGCTGCCGGAAGAGAATGATCTGCATATCAACATCCTGGAGCTATGGGCAGTGTTCTGGGCCCTCACGTCGTTCCTACCATCTCGGAAAGGCAAGGTGGTGAGGATCTTCCCGGACAACACCACCACCATGTTCTACATCAGAAAGAAGGGGGCACTGGATCCCCGGTGCTCTCCAATGAAGCTCATGGCTTGTGGCACTGGGCCGTCTGACAGGGAATGTTCCACATCCCTCTCCACCTGGCGGGAGTCAAGAACACCATAGCAGACTCCCTCAGCAGGGAACTGCGCTCCTGCCATGAGTGGGAGCTTCATCAGGATCAGTTGTTCAGTGAATAAGGCAGACCCCAGATTGATCTGTTTGCCACGGCGGTGAACTCCAAATGCCAGGTGTTTTCCCACAGATTCCACCAGCCGAGGAGCTTGGTGGGAACGATATCCTTCCCCGGAGGTCCCCGGGGCGAGCCTCACTGTGGTCTCACAGACTCGTCAAGGAGTTTCTCAAAATCCTTTTCCGATCCTTCCTGCCATTGAAGGCTCCTGTCCCGGCATGGAACTCCACGTGGTTCAGATGAGACTCATTGGGGACACCTTTGAGCCTATGCTTCAGGCCCCACTGAAATGTCTCTTGTTGGAGACGGCTTTCCTTGTAGCCATCATCTCTGCCAGACATGTTGGTGAGATCCAGGTCCCATCCTGCAAGCAGCCATACCTGACTTTCCACGAATCAAGGGTGGTACTGCGTATGCACCCCTCTTTCATGCCGAAGGTTCCGTCGGAATTCCACCTCGATGAGCCTTTGGTGTTGCCTGTTTTCTTCCTGAAACCATCGGCACCGGCAGAGAGGGCCTTGCAATCGCTGGACATTGCTTGTGCCTTGAAGTTCTGTGTGATGCGCCCAAAGAATCTACAGAAGACTTCTCTGTTTGTGAACACTGGTCATGTGAACCATGGGAAGGCCTCGTCCAAGGCTTCCATCCCATGATAGCTCTCCAGCTTAATCATACACTGCCATCGTTTGGCGAACTGACCGCTGCTTGGCCGTCCGAGAGCCCACTCCACAAGAGCAATCGCTGCAAGAACGGCATACCTGTCTGGTGTGCCCTGCTAGACATCTACAGGGCTGCTACATAGAGGTCCACGCACACCTTCACGAAGTTCTACTGCGTTGACAGGGATTCCAGGGAGGAGTGCCAAGCAGTGCTGCGCAACCTGTTCATTTGAGGTGAGTCTGTTACAGAGGTAAGAGTTAATTGCTTCTGTTGAGCCTTGATTCCTCCTGTGGTTGTGTAATGTTGTACTGCTGTGTATTCATTATTCATGAGCATGTGAATCCATGCCAAACCCCATGCTTGAGAAGGTTTAAGTTACTTACCTGTAACGATTGTTCTCCAGCATGGGTCTGGCATAGATTCACATGCGAACCCTCGATCCAGCCCCTCTGTGACTCTTCTTGGTCATACGGCCACTTTACATGCTTACCAAAGCTGACGATGGCTGCCAGAGACGGGGCTTACAAAGAGGACTGTCATTGGATGGGAGCAATATGACTCAGAGGACAGTGATTGGTTTGGAGGTGAAATACAGTTTGAAAGTGAAACTGTTTTTTCTTTTGCTGGGGATTCCCAGCCTAACGACAGGGGAATATTCATGAGCATGTGAATCCATGCCAACCCCATGCTGGAGAACAACAGTTACAGGTAAGTAACTTGAACCTTAATGCATTTAAACTAACTGCACTTTATATTAAGAATCCAGGCATGTCTCACAGAGAGGACAAATTAAACAACAACGTATTTACTTTATTTTGGGTATGTATTGTGAACCTAGCTTAGAAAAGCGATGTATATTTGCTCTGGACACACCATTTAGGGTAGCAATAGTTCATATTTGCAGTTAGTGGGTAACACATGATAGTGTAGGGAGGCATGTGGATATGGAAGAGGGGCTGCTCTGTATAGAGTGGTCATATGAAGAGATGGGTTGGTTTAGTTGAGATTATATATTATGGGGAGCAAAGAAGGTGCTCATTGAAGAGGAAGGTCGTGAACTGCAGCAGCGTGATAGGGAGTTGGTTGATGATGGGTATGAGGTTTGACAGTCTTGGGGTGTGAATCGAGAATGCTTGTTTACTGGTTGTTTCTTTTTTGCATTTCTTCTCTCTATTGTATCTAGTTTCTGACTTCTGTGATTCACTAACTGCTGACTGACTTGGTGACTTTGGCTGCCTGATGGATGGCAAGAATGTGCAAAGGGGCAGCTTTTTATTTGATGCAGATGGCTTTGAAAGTGATTTGTGCTTCTAGGAATAGCCTGTGATTATCAATCAGTGCAGATGTTATTGTATTTGTGGAGACGTTTTATGAAATGGTTATTGGTGTGGTGGACTATTCTCAAAGATGTTAGGATGGTGGTTGGCGGGCTCGTAAGCATGGTGGTTTCTCTACCCAGGTGAGATAGGACAATGTCTGCATGGTAGATCTGAAGCTGGTTCCAGGTAAGAAAGAGCTAGATATTCTTCGAGGTGACGGTTGGTGTCTCCATTTTCTTTTCTGTGTGTGTGTTGATGCATGGGTGGTTTTCAATGTGTCATTTTAAAGACTTGGCACATGATGTCAACTATGAGGTTTAGCCCTCTATGTTTACAGCAAATAGCCAGGTCTGGATGCGGGCATTTTCAGTGTTCTTGATGAGGTGCAGGAATTCCCCCTTGATGGGGTTCAGTTTGAGATACCATGGGTGCATTATGGCATGGCAGGCTTTGTTTTGGTGGATGCATTCGATGAACAATATTTTCAAGTAGAGTTAGGCATCATAGGCATACTAGTGGATGTGCATGAAGGGGCTGTTGAGGAGCGTTCTTAAGGACTCCCATGTAGAGGTTTATGTTCATAGGTGAGTGGATGAATCACTGTGAGACTCTGAAGGTGACAGTTAGAGGTGGTGATCTGGACACATTCAGATATCAAGACTATGAGGGTGTTCTAGGTTGAAGGTGAACCTGCAGAGAATGTTCTCTCTGACACCTATACACTTGTTCAGTTTTTCTTTTATGAGGGTTGATGGTCTCCTGTATTGAAGGCTGCAGAGAGATTGAGGAGTACCAGGAAGCAGGAGTGTCTGTTCGTAACAATGCATAGTTCATTGTCCACCACTTAACTGGTGGCTGTCTTCGTTCTGCAACACAATTTTAGGTCTGTCAGAGGGTGTTGGCATTTATGTTTGCCAGCCAGATATTGTTTAGGAAAATAAGGTTTGTGGTATAAACATAGTTGCTAAGGGCATTAGGATCCAGTGATGGCTTCTTTATCAGGGGGAAGATTTGTCATGTTTCAGGGGTAGTGGGGGAGGGGCCCTAAGTGAGAGATGCATTAATGATTGTACGGATTGGGTGGAAGGCTTCCTTGAAGAGCATATTAATGATGGTGGGTGGCAAGATGTTACCCTAGTAGGATATCATTTTATTGCAAACAAAACAGAGTGGTACATAACAGAGCGGACAAAAACACTGAAAATATTAAATAAATATATAAAAGGTAGTGGGATAAGGGGTTAAAATGGGTCGGCATGGGGTTGGGGTGGCTTGAAAATGGTGGAAACACAGGGTTTTGAGGGGGACACCCCCAAATTAAAAATATAAAATAAACAATCACTGTTTTGTCTGCGATGAAATTTACCACTTTGTTATTGTGGTCGGTAAGATCACATATAACCCATTGAAGGTTACTATGGTTTTTGTCTGGTCTTTCATAGAGAGTGTTGCAAAGGTAATACAGGGTTGGAAATATCATGCAAGCTATTAACCAGGGATTAATGTTACTGGTCTCTTCAGTTTTCCGCATGGACACATTACACCATTTCTTGCTCGCCAAGTGTGATATATAATTTGCCAGCGGGTAGTGCAACTTTTGTGACCTGGTTAGTCCATTTTGTCCTTTTGCATGTTAGGATGGGCATCATTGCAAATGGTATTATCCTCAATGCGCCAATGTATAACATTGCCCTTCAGATACCCTTCACATTAAAATATCCATCCAAAATCATGCTCAGTGGCACCATCTATACCCACAGTTGGGCTGAGATTGTCCCAGGTAACAGGGTCCACCGAGGTCAAGTTGCCAACCACGGTTGCTATGGGTCAGGGTCTGAGCTAGTAGGACATAGAAGAGAAGATATTGGTTGGTCTTGTGGATCGTTCCAACAAACGCATTGTGGATGACAGTAGACTTGTTCAAGTTTGTGGTAAGGACAGATCTGGGTTGGGGACTGTCCACTGTCTGACTTTGTGACAAGAGCCTTGGTTTTGAGGTTGCATTTAGGTATGGTGTTATGGTACTATGAGGCTGTTGTTGAGGTGATCCTTTTCCTTGGGTTCAGAACCTGTATAAATATGGTCATGGAAAGTGGGTCTCTCTTTTGCTGATGTTGCATTCTTGCATATGTGTCAATATACGAAGGAAAGACAAAAAAGGTAGTCAATGAATTCTGTCATTGTGTCCTAACCTTTGGTCCTAACAAATGAACATATCCTTCTTTTGCAAAAAATCTAAAAATGTCATTCAACACCACTTAAAATACACTATAAGCACTCAAATGCCCTACACAAAGCTAAAAATACATAGTATGATTCAGTGAATTTCTGTCATGATAAATGTGTTGCAAATCATTTTGCTTTGAAAACATTGTTAACTAATACAGGTTATATTTGCATTCAAACAATTATACCAAGACGTCATACAAATGTCTGTTCTTCGAGTAATGTAGTTGTGTACATGTTAGGTAAGAATTTGTGTAGTCACACTGTGTGAGACTACACAACACGAATTTGCTTGGTATTAGGTAACCCACCTTTTGGTATAGGTCTGTACTAAATAAGTTGGTAGTGTGAATGAGCAGCCAGGCCTATCTCAAGATGGGTAAATGTGAGCTGTAGAGCTGTACAAATGAAATCCGTAAATACAAGTAGCCAAGTAACACTTAAATTCAAGGTTTCAGTTATAAATAGTTATTTATTTAATTAACATCAATTTTTAAATAAGCGTTCTTTAAAAAGGCAATTTGTTGTAACAATGTAAATCTACTTTAAAATAACTTTTCAGAATCAAAACAAGTTAGTGGAAAAGCTTTGGATATGCTTCTTACACAACTCCTACACCCTGAGGGGACTTCAATCACAAGGACAGTAATGGCATTTAAATATCTCACTAGTATACTTTTCAGATTCTGAGGTTGCAGAAAGGAAAGGTTAGGGAAGGAATGAGGACAACTAAATCTTCCAATTAAATCTAGATAAGCCTCTCCCAGCAGTAACAGTATACAACAAGCTAGCACCTATGAGCGATAAACAGTATCAAAGTCAATGGACTGGAGTCTTCAGGGAGCCAGGACAGCCAAAGTAATTTGGGACACAATCTATGTATCTGAGGCACTTCTTGAATCAACGTTTTACACAGAGTTAGAGAGTTTGTTAGAAAAATCACTTGTAGGGTCACAAGCTGTTAAGCCTTTGAGAAGAGAGTTGAAATCTACTCGAAAAGTTAAGCCAATGCAATTCCCAACTGAGAAGAGCGCGGTTAAAGGCAATGAGGTAAGTACTCCAAGCCTAAACAGTACCTCTCGTTTGAAGAAGAGTGGTCCAGCTGGATTCTGTCTTGCTACTGTGGTGCAGACCCTTGTTCCTGAGCCTCAGTCGTGGGGACAAGAGGGAGGATGTCTGGAGGGCTCCTGCGGCGGCACTTGGGAGGTCGTCAGCAGCTACACGCTCTTTTCGGTTCAGCAGCACTTAACGGTTTCAGCACTTAGCAAACAATACTGATGCGGATGTCGGACAACGGTTGGACTCTCTTCGCTCCCTTGGTCCAGCACTCTGATGAGGGGGACTGTGGATCTGGAGTACCTGCTTCGGGATGTTCCTTAGGAATCTCCTGGAGCTTTAGGTTGGATTTGTTCCATGGCAGATGCTGCACTCGACTATGGACACACAACCCCTGACATTGGGCTCTCATAGCAATGACGAAGTACAGCCAGTCGAGGATGGTGGTCCAGTGGAGTTCGTCTCCGGGTTAGTTGGTCCCACTAACTCAAAAGGAGAGGTTGTTCCATCCGGAGCTTCTCTGTCGAGGTGAAAAAGGAGTTCAGCACAGCAGCAGGGCTTCACTGGGCAATTCACAGGTCCAGGAGGTTGCAGCAAGCTTCATTTGCGGTTTCTTCGTTGGGTGTTTCTCCCAGTGGTTGACTCTGCCTGTAGTCCCAAAACCCTCGCCCTTTAAGCAGGTTTCTTCCATTCATGCACTGCCTAGGCTGTCAATCACAGCCAGCCAGCCAATCAGGACTAGTTGCATTCAGGCATTCCTAGACAAAAAGGACAAGAGAGTGTCGGGACCCTCCCTCACATCCTGTCCTTCCAGACACACTAGAGCCAGGGGCAGGCTTCAGGGCTGAAGCTTGCCAAAGGCAAGACAAACAAAGGGCTCAAATCTGTCTCAACGCACAGAGTGAAACCCAAGAAAGACCTCCCAAAAGAAAATGGGAAAAAAAGAAGACAGAACCATTTTGACAAAATGGTCACCCATGGGTTCTGTACTGCAGCTGAGGGTTCAGCCTGCAGTAGAAAAGCACAATGGTAGGAAATATTAAACCACTGCCACCAGCCATTTAAAGTAGTGAAGGTAACATAAAAATGTTACATGAGAAAGTAGGATCAGTGGCTACTAAGTAACCCCCCAGCACTCCACATAAGATGGTGTGTGCTGGACCTACAAAGAGAAAAGTTAAGTAAAGTCAATTTCACTTTACTATTCTTGGGAACTGTAGTCCACACAAGAAAAGGTATTTACACATTAAGAGAAATCCAAAGGAATTATCAGTGACACTGCACTAAAGGTGCTGTGTGCACCGTGCAAAAAGCAGATGCCTATGGAGTTTGTCAGACTGCAAAAACAATAAAAACACAAAAGTCCAAATCAGGTAAAAACACATGAGAGAGTGAAAAAGAGGTCCCACTCACTCCAGGGTTAAAATTAAAAAGTCCCAAGTCCAGCAAAAGAGCTGGGAGTCTCTAAGGTGGGCTAATAGTACACATACACCACTCTGTATTGTTGAATACCCATATGTTATATTCACACTGAAACTATTATCCCAAGCCCTCAAACACATTTCTGTTCTTGGATTAATACAGTTGTGTACACATATACCCCCCTGTATTCTAAATTGCCCTACATGTTTCTGACCTCTCTTCGCACCAGATTGCTGGACATTCCCAAGGAGCTTCATAGATTGATAAGAGTGATAACAATGTCAACAGTGTATTGTACTTGTGTTGTATTGTATTTGAGTGAATCACAATGCTTTCAAATTCTCCATATCACAAATTCAATGTTTCGTATTCCATCCTATGTGAAGTGATATCCTACAAAAGGGAGAGGAACACAATATTAATTTTTATTGATCATAACACTCAATTCTGTAATTCAATAAAGTCCCCAAATATCAGCATAAAATTCTGAGTTCCTGGACAAATTGGCCATGGTTACTCCTGATTCCTGATTCTTACTATCATTGTCATGTTGGATATGACTTACATGCAAGGGAGCCCTCAAAGGCTCATATGCAAAACAAAAATCACAGAATATGGCCCATGAATTAAAATGCCCTCACTGTTATATATGGTCACAAAGGTATGTTGTATGAACATACATTACCTCAATGTTTCATCAATTATAGGTAGTTATTTTGCTTCATATGACTGGTAGTGGGAACCAACTCTCACGTCTCCTCAAAACAGTGCCATACCTTGGTTATGCCAATAATGCCTGTAAAGAGATGTATCCAATGGTAACATATTGGCCAAAGAAATGGCAGACAATATAGTACTCTAGCCAGTTAATAAAGCATCCATCTTGTCTACAGGATATAGAAGATGGTGTGCAAACCGTTCTGGATTGCGAGACAATTCGATCAAGTGCATCAAAAATGT
This sequence comes from Ambystoma mexicanum, assembly GCF_040938575.1. Taxonomy (NCBI): domain Eukaryota; kingdom Metazoa; phylum Chordata; class Amphibia; order Caudata; family Ambystomatidae; genus Ambystoma; species Ambystoma mexicanum. The sequence continues at coordinate 636,292,749 of NC_090935.1, read as the reverse complement.
TCCCCACTAAATAGCAATCCGTGCCATGATGTCATCGTGTAGGAAGACGCAATTGCGTCAGCGCATATCAAAGACACAGTTGTGTAAAGACTAAGTAAGTTATTGGCGGGGAAACCAGTGAGAAGTTTTATTCATTTGAGTAATGGAATGGCAGTTGAAAAATAGCTATATACCTTTCATTATATAGACATTGTATTTTCGAATAGATTTATAATGGTTAGCATGTATCCAATGGTACGCAATGGTGTTGTGATAATCATATGCTGCACCTATTTCATAGATGGAATGATGACCGTGTTCTAGAAAACACCCCCATGTTTAACATATTAGCCGAAGTATCAAACAACTCAATTTCATTTATACAAAAAATGGGATACAGACAACCAAATATATGGGAACACCACTCATCGAAAACCGTGCCAGTAACAAGTACAGTCAAGAATCAGCGATCTTGCATATACCAGGGAACAGATGATTTGTGTTTGATGGTTCCTTGTTTTCTCCCTCAACACTCTATCATCAAAAGAGACATTCAGGCTAGAGAGTGCCACGAGAACAATCTCCTGTGTCACTGTTAGAAGAGATCAAGAACACTACAGGAACAGTTCCCCTTGTTTTCACCGACAAGAGGAGGGGAAAGAAAGAAGAGAAATAACACTGTGTTGGAAACCACAGGAGTGTTTGACTTTTAAACAAGCCTTAATAGAAGCCTGGAAAGAAGCACAAAGATTGCTGGAAATTGTCCAAAGTTAGCCAATGGCTAACCAACTGAACCAGGAGAAAACCGTCATTCTCCTGGTCCTTTCATCTAAATTGTTGAATCAGAAACTAAATCAAATGTTTATTAAACAGCAGCTTCGGGGCTGACCAAATGGTCCAGTAGGAGATAAAAGTTTTTGAACTGTGGGACTAGGAGAAGGGAGTCATTCTCCTGGTATTCTCTGTGAGTGCAGAACCTCAACTGTTAACAGAGACTAATGCCCCTACGGATGATCCATTATACCAGGAGAAGGGAGATGTTTATGTTAATGTCTTTTAGTGGTAGTGCTATAGTAGGTTAGTCTGGACAGAGAACAGACATTTTGAGTTTGACAATCACTCATGATGAGCACCCAAGTTCTTCTTTAGTTCAGTAGGGAAAACTCTTTAGAGATGGGGGAAGAGAGGCCTTTTCATTATTATTTAAATAAATATGGTTGTAAACATGCCACCCCTTTGTCTGACTCCTTACTCCAGCATGCCATTTCTACCTGGGGGGCATCTTGTAAGGGTCCTGGCCCTTTCCGTGTCCTAAACATTGATCCACAAACTGTTTTTCCATTTTCCAGAACGATAGTTTGCATTTCACCAAGTCTATCTTGCATTGCAATTTTAATAAACAATATGGAAAAGTGTTTCTATTTTGTGAAAGTCTGTTCTATTAGTGAAGGTTTTGTGATGGTACATGTTACCTTACACTTTTCAGAAGTAGTTCATGTCAGATCAAACTAACACAGATGAGGGCACCACTGACCTTGTAATTTGAACTCATGGGATCCCAGAGCTGAATTTCAGCGATGCCTGTGCACAAATGCCACTTTTACATTTTTCCTCCTCTCTGTTTAAGACACATGATTTGCAGTTGGGGCCATTGTGTCGAGCATTCAGATTTAAAGCCCAAACATGATCCTGTTGGATAGAAATCATACTCCCTGAACAGGCAAGGTCAATCTTAAAAATATTCAGAATTCAGGCATGATGTCCTTCCTCTAGGCTTTTCGGCTGATGGGGCTAGCTATTAGTGTCAGGTGAACTGATGTGGGTACATTATGAACTCCTAGGATTTCAATACTAATAGGAATCACCAAACCTTTGCAGATTTTTGATAGTTTGTTCAGATGTAAAGTGTATAGGAGGATAGTGGAGCTTGTAATATTAAGAAAAGGGAAAAGAGGAAGGCCTGGCATTACTGGAAAAACTACTATGAATGTATGGCCCTACATGTGCCATACTATGTGTCCTTTGTAGAGATAGGTATTTGCCAGTTTGGACATCTAGAGTGATATATTGAATCGCCAATATACGTTTTAAAAAAAGAAAGTGATATTTTCCAGGGAGTCAAATATATATTCATTTAGTTCAAAAACTTAAAGATAGACTTTTGCCAGAGAGGTAGGCCATGATCATTTGAAGGAACACAACTTGATGGAGATAGGGTTTTGCAGTGACAAATTATTTAAAATTTTAGAACACCGAGGGTGATAATTGCCATGGCATGAGTCCCAGTTTTTGTGAAGGAACACAAATTGAAAGAGCTATCTGCAACACAATGTTATAGGTTCCTTTTAAGGTATAGAGGCAGAAAGAGGGACAGGGGAAGAGAGAGAGAGAGAGAAATAGAGAGAGGGGGAGAAGGAGAGGGAGACTTGACAGATTGACATGGTAGAGTTTTGTGTGGGGACATATAAAATAAGCATTTATTTGCAACCGCAATTTCATTCATTCAAACAAAAGAAATATTTGCCTGGTATCCAGGGTTCAGTGTAAGTTACAAACTGAGAGAGACTTTTGCAACACTCATTTTATTTTTGTTGAATAGAGAGAGTGGGGTGTTTGCTAGTGAGGCAGGACATACATGATTTAATCTGCCAAAAAATCCAATAGTAGGGAAATGTGTAGAACCTGTGGCTGTTTTAAGGTACAACTAGCTGCCACTGCAGTCGGACACAACTGGAACTGGCAGAATTGTGAGTAGTACTGTGTTACAAAACTAGAGTAACACATCAGCTACCAACACCACGACAAGGACATCTACTGGTCCCCTAAATATCAAATGTCACTGGCACAATGACTGTGCCAGGCAGCATACAACAGAAAGCAAATTGGCCTACAGCCAACCATCCTCAAGGACATACCACTGACAGAAGACCACCAGTTAACATGAGAACAACAGAGGTGCCCGTGCTAGTGTTCAGATCTGGAAAAAAGACAAGGGGTCGCACAACCTCTTTCTGGAGAAGCAGCTGAATTGCTTCATGACATTATTTAAAAGCTGCTGTCAGTAGCAAGACTATTATACCTGCATAATTTGCTAGGTTTGCTAGGCACCAATCCAAATTGCTTCTGGAGAAATCTTTGTGGATGAGTCAACCATGTATAGCCTATAACTGATACCATCAGTAGATCCATTGTTGACAAGTGCACTCCCTCCCCTGTTGTAAGTTCCCAACACCCTTGTTTCTCTGCTCCCTAACCTTGTTCTTACCTGGATGTTTGTAAAGCACTCTGTTGCTTCCAGAGGCTTGAGCCTTGCTCAATAAATACAATAATAAAAATAATAATAATGTAGTCATTGCTGGCAGGACAATCAGACGATTCACCAGGAAAATGTGGTCATCCACATGGTGTAGTGTAAATGCATGTGCGACCACTTTGGCAGCTACAAGAGAACACAGATTCTAAGCATGACTAAAGTATATCTCTACAATATCTTCTCTCTGCTCTATGCCCCCACAGGTTGTGTCACATGCAAGGACTGCAAGTGTACGTGGTGAAGATTCACTCTGCATCGAAGAAGCCCTAGTACACATGTCACTGAACAGTCTCTCTAACACAAGTCCACCTCCAATGTCCCCATGTCCTGCAAATGAACACTTCCATTCAAAGAATGATTTAACAAGGACTTGTGTAAACCATGCTGACCTGTCAGTGAACAATTCTCATCATTCATCCACCACCATTGAGCACCGGTGCTCCCTCAGCCTTCATCACCCAACGGCAGAACACCAACCTCACCTCTACAAAGGAAACAGCCCTTGTAAGAATGGTAATGAACACAAATTTGCTGACTTGTGTATTGATCATGTAACACGCAGTAAAATATACTTTCTACCCTTTCATTTTTTCATAGAAAATGTACACTGTCTGCATTCTGTTGAAATCGAAGAACACTAAGTACCTCAGATTACTCACTGTAGTAATTAAAATCAAGGTTCCTTTGTTTCATAATCAACACTGTCTTAAAAGTACTTACACTCTTACACGACCGTGTAAGTTCAGCCTAAAAAGTGTAATATATCTAAACACTCTATTGATACATCATCAGCAGAGGGCACAGTATCGATTTAAGGGATCTGGAGCACATCAGCTGAAACTTAAACCATGGCTTACTCTCCCCCCTGACACACTCACCATCTCCCCGCATCAGTCTTATTCTCTGCATACAAGGGACTTGCCTTGTTTCTGAACTGTGCTTGTGGCTCTTCATGAGACTTAACTTTTTGCTTTGGGCGTCACCATGCCTAGGCACTAAACAGTGCACCTCTAGCGCTCTTAGTTTCAGAGTCGAGTTCTATGCTGCTCTTTTTGCAGAGCTTAGGCTTGTTCCCTCTTTGGTTCAGCTGTGCTCCCTGCATCAGCTTTTTAGTGAGGATCCTTTCTTCCTGGCTTCAAGTGTGGGAAAATATCTTCAGCGTCTTCCCATTGATGAGTCGCCAAGAGATACATACATGTAAGTATCTACCTTCTTACTTGCACACTTGGGGCAATGACACAGTTCCATCTCCCGCTAGCTTTGAAGGGAAGTGAAGTGTTGAATCACATTAGAGGAGACTTATAACCACCACATGAATCTCCGCCTAAGCTTAATACCACACATGCTCAGGGGCTCTGGTGGCATTACACATTACCTGTGCTTGCTCCAAAGAGCAGTTGCAGCTGGGTAAGTTGTGTGCATGCTGAGGTTCCCAAATGGAAATACTCAGGTGCCTGCACATGGGGGTCCCCTGGAACTGAGACCAATCATTGTATATCGGTGCCCCAGGAGTATTTTCTCCTTGCCAAATCACTGCCTATCTGGTGTTGGCATTGGGAAAGGGTGGTAACTGCATATGTCCAGGGTTGCTGAGGAATGTACTATTAAGCATTGCAAAATTCATCTACTTCCATCAAGCACTTGAAGATGATGGGCAAAGATGGTCCTACAGCAGAGGAGGAGACAGGGAAATGGAAAACCACCATAGTCACAAGCATGGAAGCCACAGCTTCACAGGCTGCCCAGCTTGCCTTACTCTAGATGAAGTTGGTCTGAGGAAACTCCCTTTGCCGCTCCTGCAGAAAGGCCTCTTTATACCTCTATGAGTGGAATGACAGAGCCATTCTTCAGATGGGATGGATCCATCAAGGGAGTCTATGCTTTCCTCCATTGTCTAAGGCAGTCCATCATCCATTGCTGACTTGGGCATGTACTGCACTGGCCAGTGCCACCCTCATTGGAACCCTTGGCCAGGTTCCCCTAGACACTATTGAGGGGGTATGGAATATATGCTTCCCGCATTCATATTTTTATTTGATTTTACCTAAGGGTCATGTCACTAAACTCTCAACCTCCTGCAGCACCCTTGACTTTGGACTTGCTCTCTTACAGGTGTTCTCCAGGCTGAGGTATGTGACTGAGGCACAGCATTTCTCTGTGAGTTGTTTATCTCACGAATGTCATGTTACAGCTCTTCAGTGCATGCCACAATTGCATGAGATCAATGTTCTGGAAAAACATACGTAGTGGCAGTTATGAAACTGGTTCTTCTAATTGCTCCAAAGGAAAAGAAAAAAAAAAGTGTCAGTTCCCGGCTCGGCAAACCCAACACTGCATCTCACAAGGGAGTCATTGCAAAAGCCACACAATACAGAAACAAAGTCAAAGAATGACAGGATGAATCACATGTATTCCCCAATAAATACATAGTTTTGTATACAGGCATTTTCAATAGATGACCCTTCAATTTCCTGACTCCATCCCAACTGAATCCTGTGAACTGGGTTGATGCTGTTATCATACTAGGTGGAGTGTTCAGGATCATACTACAGCCAGTTGTGCTCAGGATCACAGAGGAAATGTAGGCAACGTCGCACTCATCCCAATATATCAGTACAAAACTAGATGCTATGTGACTCTGGGCAGGAAATGCTGTTGCATAATGTTTCTGCACCCAATAATATATTGCTACTGTGACACTGACCAAGAGCAAGTCAATCACAGCCTCTACTGCTTACCCTCTGAACGAGGAGTACAAGTGTCTATGTAGGAGAAGATTAACTCCAATGCTTTTTGCACTATGCCATCCAAATGTGGAAACCTTTTAAGTGGGCCATACCCTTGTCTGTGGAAGGAGATGGGAAAATAGTAAATTAACTGGCACCAGAAAGTCAGGTACCCTTCCAGAATGCCCTTAATGAAGTTCAGCAGTGTAGCCACTGTAAATTGGGCTCAGCAGCCAATCACATTGGTAATATCGATAGTGGCATTTACCTGAGGGAGATGTGTGGACAATGCGGCTTTAAGCTTCCAGCATTCATCAGTGCACCAAGGACAAAGTGCAGGACTAGCTACTGGAGCCTTTTCATTCTACTCAGATGAACAGATTAAAAGCTTCAATGCAAGACCCTTGATGGCAAAGTAATTTTCTGTCATCGTGGAACAGTCAAAGGGATCCCAATTGCTTTCCTGCAGCTGCCCTGTGCATATTCCTCCATACCCTAGGGGTTCAACGAGAGCTCAAAGGCAATCAATGCTGAAGGACTCATTCTGCCATTGATCCTCAGGCCAAAAGAAACCCAAAAAAACATGAGATGGCATTGTAATACAACCGAACCCTTTGGGGGACTGGGGATATTTGTAATCACCTTCCTGCTTGGGCAGTCTTCCAAAATAGCCTAGGCACTCTTTTGGTGGTCTGTAGAGGGATTCCTAAGCCTACTCCCTTTGTAGTCTCCCATTCCCTTCCTTTACTCTGCCTGTTGTCAGAGGAACTAGAGATGCAGGTGACGCTGTTGAGAGAAATGAGGTCCCTTCTTTGGGGATCTCTCAGTGTGCAGGTGTAGCTGCTATCATGTGAGGAGATCACTCTTTTCCTGGCACCTTTCATGCCCTGCCTGAGAGACTCACTTGGTGCTTAACAACTTCGTCGCATGGGGCTTCCACAGTCTGTACCCCACACTACAAGGAGATGTCTGCATCTATGCTCTTCCAATGCTTTTACGACCTTATGGGACCCAAACTCCACCATACTGGTGTCTGCCGCTGCAAACCACATGCCTAATGGAGACACTACATCTCCCTAAAGTATGTAAGTCCTCCGCTCATTTAGTGTGGCCATATTCGGGCTGTGTTTTTTGCCTGCGTAAGTCAACACTAACTGCAACTAATTGCTCTACAATAGCGTATTTCTCTATGGCATGTCCATGCTGGTCCTGAGCTTTGCTGATTTGCTCTTATCTCATCATTTGGGACGTCTTGGACTTGGCAGTTCCATGTTCTTCCTTTCTGCATCCTTTGTTGCTTCCCTAATTAAGGTTCTGCGTCTACCTCATTTCAAATTATGCATTCTAGCTCAGGCACTCTAGTTTCTTTTTAAAAACATCCCTTTCTGCGCTTGTGCCATTGTATCTGTATGCTTTGTGCTTGTCTTGTCATGTCTGGACTACTTGTCCTTCTGCTATTCCATTTGAAATGTTGTCATGGTGTGCACCACTGTTCGTGGAACTAGCCCTGCTACAGTGCTTGACATGATGCCCAGGCTGTACACTGAGAAGCATTCACCACCATTTGCCCTCCCGACTGGATCATCAACATCCAACTTGTTTATTGGTAAACTATTTCCTACATTCAAACTGGATTTTTCTTTTTAGAGTAACCTTTGTTTCCTTACAGCCTGCGGCTAATCCTGGTATCTGTCATTGTATTCCTGTCATTTGTCTCCTATCCTGGTACTCAGGGCACATGCTTCATAGATTCCACTATAAACCTTCTCTTGGGAAGGTTCCCCCCCCCATCATAGTGACGAACCCAGTAGTGCATAAAGTCTGTAGATTTCCAGACCCATCAAGCTTCAGTATACGCTGGGACACCTTTTCATTTGGCATGTAGGTAATCTCATTTGCACAGCTCAAGATGTGTCTTATAAAGTCGAATTGGTACAAAAACCCAGGAAGAGCCACGATTGAAAAATAAACGTGATTGGACCTTTCTGGTCTAATTGTCATTGGTTTTCAGATCTTTTTCACTGATTCACAGACCCCACTGATTTTTCCTCTGTGGGAGGATTTTCTGTCTCAGCAATGGGTTTGGCCTTTCCTTCCCTTCCTACTATCCTTAACCGTGGCTGCCTTCAACCTGAGGATTTCATTTTTGGCAACTCAGACATTAACAATGCTAAGAGCCCACGGTAATGGAAAATGTTGTGCTATAGATGCAATCATAAAATAACATTATAAGCATTTTATTGCAGGGAGCTAAGTCAAATGTAAGAGTTTAATACACAGAAAATAGCTCAGGTTCTTATTATTGGGCTCTAAAAAATGAGATGTATTCTTTGTCTTCATTACTTGATGCTATTCTGTTCATTGTGTTCGATTTGTCCATGTCTGATATACATTAGATTTCCGCTACTCTTATTATAAACTCAGATCAACACTTTTTCTCCAAATACAATATAGTTATTTGAAGCACCTCTGATAGTCACCTGCATTCTTCCACGAGTTAAACATTCAGACACATTTATTGTTCCTCGACAAGGTATTGCCAGATTTTGATTTAAATCAGGAGACATGACTCACTATTTTATTTCTTGATTCGGTTTCAAAGGGAAAGAGTCACCTATTGAGAACATCAGGCAAGCTCATAAGTTCTAAGTTTCCATTTCAGAAGACCAACATTGCTTAGCCTCCCTGATCTGATAACCAGGCAGCAAAGGTCTCCGTTACCCAATGGTTGGTCACGTGTTATTCCTCCAGGAGAGACTCACTTTGCAACATGATTCATATTCCTTTGATCGGGGTCAAGGCAGCTTCAGTCACCTCTCAGTGGCCCTTTTCTCATCTACAGAGCAGCGGCCTGAGCCACTCCAAATTCGTTTTGAAGACATTAGCTACTGGATTCGAGGATTTGGGCATGAGGACATTTTGCCAAGCAGCATTTTTGGTAACAGAAAAATAAACCATCAACCAAATGAATAAATAGTCTCCAAAAGCAAGTCTAGATGGTTTTTATGTACAAACACTATCCTACCACGAATGTCTAATTAGTATAGAAGAAAGGTGACAGACCATAATAGTACGTTTCCACAGCTCACTTTAAACCCAGGTAGTAGTAGTCATATTCAATACTTTTGTAGTAAAAGTACAGAGAGACTGATAAGTGGTGGCATGCATGAGCTGCGTGTGGTTAATTTACACAGTCATGATAAACAAGAATCTTTTCATCCTGTGAAGATCCTGCTTCTTCTCCATCATCGCCACTGTGCACGAGGCCTCAGTATGAAGTTTACAACGTCCTTTCATCGCCTGCATTTCCATCCCCTGCATTTTAGCGTGCATATTACAACGAATATGCTCATCGAATTCTTTTACGGGGGGGTAGATAAGGGTTTGGGCGGGTAGGCAATAGCCAAAAATAAGTGTGGGAGGGGGTTTTGGGGGTGGGCGGAACCCCCCCCCCCCAAAAAAAAGAAAACAATGAGCATTTTCGTTGGAATGTACACGTTAAAATGACAGGGGATGAAATGACATGGAACCGTATGAAGAAAGCAAACAATGGACTAGGGGCACCGAGAAACTATGATTAGTAACTTGCCCTTCTGGTCTTGGGGAGTGAAATTTGATTGATGAGAGTTGGTTGATCTAAACGTCCTGCTTAGTATATAGTCTGGGAATACCGTGCAGGTTCTGTAGTATTTGTTCCTTTAGGAATAATGCACGGTATGTCCCAGGTGAAAATGTGGCTTAGAAACCCCTGGCTACCTAATAGGCTGTCATGCTCATTCTGGGAGTATACACAACAGATTAACACAAATGCTGGTGGCATATGGCATGTATTCAGGTGTGCAGGTGAGACTGGATAAATCCTGATGCAACAGCAGGGATAAGCATGGGAAATGAAATGGTAGATAAGTGAGGTAGGTCGCTTGTAGGTAGAGGGAAGGAAGAATGAGTGGTTGGGGGGGAACTAAGTTGTACATTTCAACAATAGAGCCCCCTCAGAAAGGACAACAAGCAAAAGATGTTTCTAGAGCCACCGGCATTGAAATCACAAACTGTGGGGAAAAATGAAAAGTCAACAGCATTCAGGCCTTCAGAATAACACTGGCTTTAAGTGCAGCCTTCATTATTATACTTGCAAAAGGACTGGGAGCCCCTTTACCGAGAACAAACACAGCTCAATAACCTATTCTCTGGTTAGGTTCCCACTCAGAGGGTCTACAACCACATTTTAGCTCACTGTACCTTTCACAGAGGAGAAATATCCATTTGCATAGCAGTCTGATCCAAACCACTTGGGCTGTCCAGCAGTGAAATGCTAAGCAATTCTCCTCTGAACATGAGTACCAACAGCATCTCCAGACATGTTTTTAGGACAAGTCGGGCCTCATCAGTGAGGTGAAGCTGTGCCTCTCTAAGCACAGTGAACACAGGGTCCACGTCTGGATTACTCTGGGTAACTTAGGGCAAAACCCCAAGTCCCTACAAATATATGCATAAACGTGGGAGCCCCTCTTCTGAGAATTAACACAGCCAAATAACCTGTTCTATGAGTAGGTACCCAGCAATATGCCCAGTCTCATGTTGCTCTTCAGAGATTTTGTATTGTGATTACAAGGGATACCCAAATATTTTGTTATGCCAGTTTTACCTTCAAGTTCCATATATTGGAGTGTTAGCTTCTTGTTGACACTACAGGCCCAGATATCATTCAGAAACCAGGCCTCATGTTTGCGTCTCAGTTCACTATCATAGTGAGGGTGAAAAGTACTTGGATTGTCCGACAGATGGGGCATATCTATTTTCAGTGGCATATCTCTTATGTATAGCAACAAATTCAACTTCTTTGCTCCCTGTTGTTTCTGAATATCTCGTAGGCCTTCAAAGTATATATATATTTACAGGGTGTTCCACGGCTTAAGCCAACATAGCAATGGCCTGAGTCTCACCAAATATTGTATGCCATACCAGCCGAGTTGTACTTTCACTGGCACATTAGGGGCTCTGTTTGGCAGACCCAATAGCCTTTTTAGTATCTTATTATCCTTGATGTCCAGAGGAGAAACATTGGCAAAGTTCTGCACCAAAGGTGACAGTTGAGATGCCCTGCATTTTCTACACGTCCATTGCGTGTGAAATAGTACAGCCACCATAACATTTAGAAAAATGTACAACCACCATCCCCCTCCTTGCCAACTGTGGTGGGTTAGAATAAGTACAAGGACCTTTGTCTTCCATTTTGGAATATTCTTTATTAAAAGAAAAGTGAAAACTCTGAACTTTCCCTAAACTACAGGTTTTCCTTACCTAACACAAACTAACTAGGGTGCTTGTCAGTCCCCAGTGAGTCCAAAAGGAAGATCGGTCCTCTGTCCAAAACTAATCTAACATGTGCCTGCCCCTATCAAAACCAACTAAGACACAGGAGAATGACTCCCTTCACATGTGGTCTGCTTTTCAGCAAGCACACTTTAGTAACTTATTCATAGATAGTTTTTAGTAACTGCTTTGACCAAGTTGTATAGTTCTCACATGGGGTTCTTCAATTTCTCTACCGTGCCTTTTACACTTTGTTTCCCCCTTCCTTGCGATATTGTTCTTCTTTCTTTTCTTGTTCATCAAACTTTCTACTTTTTCTCTCCTCGATTTTTAGTCTTTCCTTGATTTGGCCAGGTAGGACTGTTCTCATGATGATGATTCTGACTCTCCTCCGCTACTTGATAGTTATTGGGACCAGTATGCAGGTTCCCTTAATGATTCTCACTTGTCGCCACCTCTTTGGTCTTACTGGGACGAGTATGAATGCTCCAGTATTAATTTCCACGAGGGTGAGCCTTCCAGTAATAAGACTCACTCTTCTCCAACATCTCGCTCTCACTGGCACGAGTAGGAGTGTTCCAGTAATAATTCTTACTCTTCTTCTTCACCACATTGCTCTTACTGGGACGAGTAGGAGTGTTCCAGTAATGATGCTTAACTTGCTCTGTTATTCCGTCTTTATTGGGGCAATTATGAGTGCTCTCGTATAGATTCCCACTCTCCTTCAGTAACTGTCCCCACTGGAACGAGTATGATTCTTCCCTTCGTTATTCTCGGTATCCCTCCAGGGTCTCATGCCTGCCCTGCTAACTTTAACTTTCAGTGTTAGTGTCACCAAGTCTGCATTCAGAATGGGATTGTTTCCTCTGGTTAGCTTCCCGATTCTAGGTTTCCTCTTCTTCATTGTACCTGCTCCGTGCTTAATCTGGCAAGTAGTCTTGGTGTTGTTATTGGACTTCCCAGTCTCCTGACTCTTGGTCACGCCACCACTTGGATTCGGTTGCTTGTCTGAGTCTGACGCTCTTCTATCGCTCTTGCTTCAGGTTTCCCCCATGTAGGGTGTACATGCCAGCTTCCCCCCAGGCTTGGAAACTGTTCATCCATGTCTTATTCAGCTCTCCTCACAGAGCTGACTTGAAACTCCCGGGCGTCTCTCGCGCTTATGACTCCTCCTTGAAGTATGACTTGTTGCTGGGGCTTCCCGGGCAGAGCATCAAAGCCCTTCTTTTCTGTTAGATGATTACGCTCTATTGCTCACATGAGCTTCTTTTCAGTATTGGACAAGTATTTTTTTCATGTTTACTTAAGGTGTCTACATGACAATAACAAGCATCAGCTTGGTCCTCATGTTTTCTTTGGTTAGGTATTATTAGTGATGGGTTGTAGATGAGTGATTAGGGAGCTCCTCTTTCGGAATGGGAGTCTTTGTCTCCAAAAGGAGAGTCTCTCTCGGTGACTTCTTGCTTGTCTCTACCCTACGGAGGGTATCGCGTAGCAGCCTCACCTCCCTAGCCTCAAAAAGAAAGTCCTCCCCCCTCGGGAGAAGTGACTGAATCCTGTGATTCATTTCATGGGTCAGAAGGAGGGCGCAGACTCTTGTAAATGTGTATTTATTAAAGAAACAAATAATGCCTCTGTCTCCCTACTTCTAAGTGGTGTTCCCTACCTAAGAGACTAGCTAAGGTGCTCGTCAGTCATCAGTGAATGTCTTAAAAGAATCTGTCCACCATCCAAACTAATGCTAACTGACCCTACAACTATCTTAACAACTAACGGGAGGAGAATGGCTCCCTTCTCCTGGGTTTTGCTTCTCACAAGTTGTATTCATTAGCGGATAGTCCATCTTGGCTTGTGATCAGTTCATACCGTTCTTTCAGTATTTTCTTATGCTTTAGTTTCTTCTCAAATTGGGGTCTCTTTGACGCTAGACCGATATCTTCTCCCTTGTGAATGGTTTTCATTTGTTTATCACTCTATTCTTTTATTTGTCTACAGAGAGTTATTCTTCCCTTTTCCCAGGGTAAGGTTATCCAACCTTTCAGATTTTTTCACTGGAATTTCTCTTACTTTGCACTTAGTTCATGTCCTTTTTCCTCGGTAGTGTATCTGTATTTTGATATATGTATTAGTTCATCCTCCTCCTCAGGATTTCCTCTTATAGCTTCACTCTCTTTCTTAATGTTGCTTTCTTTACCTTGATTGTGACGAGTATGAGTACTCCTATAGAAATGATCCTTCACTTCTCTTGGTATCTCTGTTATTGTCTCGTTATCTTGACTGGGATGAGTAGGAGTATTCCGATAATGATTCTCATTCACTTCTCTTGCTTTCACGGTTATCGTCTCTTTATCTTGACTGAGATGAGTATGAAGATTCTTATAATGATTCTCATTCACTACTCTTGCTTTTACTACTGCTGACACAGGTTCGAATCCCGGCAGGGCCAAACTCAGCCTTTCATCCTTCCGAGGTCGCTAAATGAGCACCACACACCGTGGGAAATAAGCAGCGCTCAGATATCTGAAGGTTCGTAGCGCTATATAAATGCACAAACAAAACAAACAAACTATTATTGTTTCGTTATCCTCAATGGGAGGAGTATGAATATTTCCATAATTATTCTCGGTCTCCCTCCCATATCTTTCATTTTCCCCATTACCTGATCTCAGGAATAACGTCACCAGGGTTTCTCTTCATTCGGGTTTGGGTCTTCCTTTTGCCTCTTTGACTTCTTTTCTTCCTTCGGTACCTCGCACTTCGTATCTTCGCACTTCAGGGTGACTTTCTGGTACCCAGGTACTGGGCTATTATGCAGTCCCACTTGCATAGTGGTTTTGGTGCAGTTGCAAGGACCACCAGTACACCACAGGATCTTCTTAGTCATGCCACCACTTGCTGCTTCTTTCTCTCCACTTTCCAGGATACAGCGTGTCCAGCACTTGCGTTTCAGCTGCCGGTTTGTAACTCGCAGGCTTCTCGAAATTCCCAGTCTCCTTCCCTTTCACTTGTGATGTAGCCATGGGCTTTCCCCAGCGTATCTCTGTGTGTCTCTCTCGCAGCTTGTTGCAGTGTGACGTCTCCTCGCCTTCTCCTCCTAGTCCCAGCTAAATGGTGTTTTCCATTTGAAGGGATATTCACAGTTTTTGCTTTGCAATAACACATCCTTGTTACTTCTTTATATAAGTCCTTGTAGAGTATGTCTGAAGAGGTAATGTTGGAAAGATCTTTATGGAGTTGCTCACAGGAACAGGAGTCCTTGTCCTCACAGGGGGAGTCTCTCCCAGTGAGGTCATGCTTGCTTCTACCCCTATGGTGGATAAGGGATGAATTCCTCTGATTCGTCACCGAGAGTAGTAGTAGAGTGGAGAGTGGCAAGTAGCAGGAGAGGGTAGGAAGAAGCAACATCAGAGGGTGGGTGTAGGTTGTAGACAGAGACACATTGGAGGAACACAGTAGGAAGATGTAGGAGGAGAGAGAGTGTGGCTGGCATTGGAGGGAAGAGAATGGCGGTAGGGAAAGGGGAGTTATTGAAAGGCACAGGGAGAGGAACATCTTGGCGTGAAAGGATCTCATGGATTGGGCTTCAGAGTCTGAAAGGTACAACCCCTTAGTACTAATCCGCTGATAGTGTAGGTCAAACCTGGGAAGTTCCCCCAAAAAAATAGAAAGATAAGTTGGTCATCTTTGGGCCCTGATGAAGAGGAGAGCAGAAACAAGTAGGGGTAGAAAAAGCAGTACATAATATCCTGGGGAATAGGGACACCTAGTTTAAAGAGGTTTTTCCGTTCTCTAGATGAGGGAGAGTTGATCAGCCTTTCAAGGACTTTAATAAAACCCTTGAACTGTCTCTGGGAGTTGGTTTGTTACTAAAGCCATCTGTGACAAAATCCTTCATGCATGCTCTCCTGGGAGGATTTAGTGTAACCGTGCATTTCCTCTCGACACAACAATCGGAATCAGGATGTCCCTGTTAGAGAGAAATGTAGGCCATTTACAGTGCAGAATACCTCCAACTGTGAGCAGTGAAGTTGGGTTAAAAGATTGGTTTGCCTTGACAGATTTATTTGATCCACAGATGATACGCACATCTAAGTGTGTTAGGTACTTTTTTCTAAATTCCAACTTGGGTTAGACTTCATAAGACCCATCTCTTGGTTTTAGGGCCCCCAACTTCTAATATAGGCCTGTACAACCCAAGTTGGTAGAGTGGCAGAGCAGCCAGGCTTATTTTAGGAGGTGAAATGTGAGCTGTAGAGCAGTACAAAGAAATCAGCACATACACAGATCCAGAGACACACTTACTCACTTAAAACTAGATCAAAAATAATTATTTATTTTATATACACAAGGCACACAAGCAATTCTAAAAACGAGGTAACTGCCAATAACATTCAATATTCAATTGGGTAACTTTGTAAAATGAAAAATAGAGCAGGTGAGCAAACGTTGATGTACTTTTCAGATCCACACGGAGTGACATCAGTTAAGGTCAGTAAAAGCACTTATTTGTATCACCTGCAATATTCAGTTTAAAGGAAAGTAAAGGTTAGAGAGAACACAGGTAATACTGGTAAGTAACAATGTCACAGTTTCAGTATCAAAGAATGGTTTAGGCAGTCTGTTCCCTAGCTAGAATCCAGTTCACAGTTCAGGTTGTGGAGTAACAAGCCATGTCCATGCAAGTAGATTGAAGAAGACGGCCTTTTGGGAAACCAGCAATGCCACAGTCAAATGGAAAGGACCAGTTCTGATAACAGTGTTCAGAGTAAAGTTAAGTAACCAGTTAGTTGTTCTTGTAGAAAGCCCAGAGGATCAAGGGGAGCCTTCCTGTATGTGTACAGGCTGTAAGTCCTGGGCAATGGAGTTGAGGTCAACTCCTAAATGTGGAAAACAGCACAACCAAAGCAATGGAGCACCAGAAATAGCCTAAGGCAAGTGGAACCAAAGCACCACAGTACCTGGAGGGTGAAGTTGAAGATGCAGCTGGACGCCTTCTGATGCAGCGTTGAAGACCCAGTTTCCTGCTCCTTGGTCATGGTGATGAAAGGGGGCACCTTGTATGGGCTTCTGCGCCATCAATCGAGAGAGAGGGTCGCCAGCAAAGGATTCAGCTCACTCCTGTGGCAGTTTGTGATTCTGGTGTCTTTTTCTCAGAACGTATATTGCTGATCATAAACTCCTCGGTTTACCGGTCCTGAACTGCGGTGAGGGGACTCTTGGAGAATTGCTGCTTCTTGTGGTCCACATGAATGCCTGTAAAGTTTCAGCGAGATTTGTTGATTGCAAGATTGCAAGAGTCGGAAATGGTCCATCTACCCTGAGTATTGGTGTTCTGTAGCCCAGGAAAGTTGAAGGACATCGGAGGATGGCCCAATTCAAAGATGCTTTTTAGGCTGATTATACCCACTAGCCTAAAGGAGAAGGTCATCCTTGGCGGAGCGTTCCTGTCGAGTTGAAAATGGGGTCAGGACAGCAGCAGGGCTTCACCAGTTCCTCATCGGTTGTTGAAGGTGATGCAGGTGTCTCTGCTCATCTTCTGCTTTGGATTTCCAGTTCCAGTGGTCGACTCTGCCTGTGGTTCACCTTTTAGGCTGGAACCCATTAATTCACTCCTATGAAGCTGTCAATCACCTGTGGGGTGGGTGTCCTCCAGGACAGCCAGCCACCCACTTCAAACTGGTTTCAGCCAGGCACACCAACAGACAAAAGCCAGAGAGGTTGTGGGACCCTCCCGCACTTCCTCCCTTCCATGACACAACGGAGCTTGGCTGGTTTCACAAAAGAAGCCTGCCAATGACAACAACTCAAAAAGGACCCACCCCCACCTGGAATGATGGAAGAAGAGCCCATAAGGAACTTAGAAATTAAAAAAGGCAAAAAAAGAAGTCGTGCCATTTTTAGAAAATTATCACCCATGGGTGCTGTACTGCAGCTGAGAAATCAGCCTGCAAGTAACCTGTACATACATGGTAGAAACATATCCACTGCCACCAGCCATTTAGGTTTGTTAGTTACTGTAACTAGAAAGTTACAGGAGCAGTGGGAAAGGAGTTACAATGTAACACCCATCCGTCACCGCCCCCCCCTGCACCCCTCATAAGGTGGTGTGTGCTGGTCCCACAAAAGAAAGGGTAAGTAAGATAAAAGTTACATTGCCACTCCTGAGAACATTTGTTCACATGCGAAAATACAGTAAAACTAAAAGCGAAGTTCAAATGACTCCCCAGCAACACTGCACATAGGGTGCTGTGTGCTGCAAAAGTCAATGGCAGATGCCTGTATTGAAATACATGGAGGAAAGCATAACTCCATTAAAGTAAAAAGACAGCATAAAAGCAGTAAAATAAGATTCCGAGTCAGAGCAAAAGTTCCACTGCTCAGAAGAATAAATCCACAAAAACCAGAGTCCAGCAAAGAGTGCTGGGGGTCTCTCAGGTTGAGGGGGATTGGGACAGAAACTGAAAATTCTCCCTAACAAAGTGCTGTACACAAGTCCTTCTGGGACATCATCCTGTGCCTCACTTGACTGCTTCAAGCACATGAATTCCTGCTGCACTTAGCTGTGAAAAAACTGACTTTCAGAGGCCCTCCCTTGAATCTGGTCTTGGTTGACCAAGAGTATTGGGACTGTTACGTTCTCTCTGTTTAGTGTTTGTGGTCTCTACGACAGCATTTCCAGAGAATACGTTCAGAAAGCAAAGAACAAAGCCATAACATGAATGGATTGTAAAACATGAATACATTTTGTGATCCACATAAAAATGAACTAAATACTTTTCACCCATGTTTCCTTTCACCTAAAACCAGGGGGTTCGTTTGAGGGCTAAGACTTTCACCAGTGCAAAGGCGATGGGTAGGAAGCAAAAACGGTAGAAAAAATATATGCATATGCAACATAATTTGTGTCTTATTTTTGTACATAGGTGAGGGGAGGGAGGATTCTTGCTGCTGTGGTGCAGGTAAAGGGGGGTGCACATACTAGACACTCATTTTGGCTAATAATTTAGTGAGCATGTCTTTATCGTGACATCTCAAGGTTTCATTGGTATCGAGGGGCTCACAGTCTACTACATATGGAAAAATTAGTTGTAAGGCTAATTGTGGGTATGTGAAGTTGGAGAACCCTCCCTTTGCTGTGACCAGCCAGCAAGCCCTGCTCGGTGCCATTTGGAGTTGATGCTCCAAAGTTTGCAGGGCTGCATTCTGTTCTCAGTCCTACCCTGATTCGCGTTGAAGTATCCACCCCAGTCTTCCCTCCCACCAGTTTAACATAGATGTTATAGCTTATTTTTGCAAAAGGTATAGCTCTTTTTTTTTTTTTTTACAAAAAGGTTATTACAACTTGTTTGAGCAAAGTGGTCATGCAAGTTAAAAAATGATGGAATCTGTGAAGCAGCAATTCTCAAAGGGCTTTGAAAAAATGTCATTTGTAATTTGGACTACATGTTTGCAAATAACGCCACCATAGCACTATGCATCAAATGCAAGTTGTGCTTATGAGGGAATGTCCAGTGGCCTTGTCAAGTGCAGATGTGAGCAGATCCTTGGTTCAAATATTTATTTATCTATCATTTATAAAGCGCTCAAAGCCCCAAGGCAACTAGGCGCTGATACAAACTTATGAGGATGGTTACAGGTATTCGGAGCAATATCTAAGCACTCACAACATCGAGCCCCCTGCCAGGTGTTTCCCCTGCACATTGTCTAGCAGTTTGGGACCTCAAAAAATATTAAATCATACTTACATGGTACTGGCTAGTGGGATTCACTTCCCAGCATTTCTTGGAACAGAAGTAGCAGCTTGTTTTATTCCCACCATATCTGTCTGTCCGTACAGAGCTGAAAAGTGAGCACTGTGAAGATTGATTATCCCAAAGGCATCAGGGGCTTCCAACAACCCAGCGATACATCTGGAGGCTATCATAGTAGACCAGCTGATCCTGGACGATTCTGACAACAATGCACAGTGATGGCCTGGCACCACCTACAGTGTCGTCAGGGCACCAGAGTTGCTGCAGAGAGAAAGCACCTTCTTTGTTGCCTATCCAAACATGATGGCTCGGAGGAAGGTTGATGTCTTACCTCGGTGGCCGAAAAAAATGATTGGGAGGATCTCTTTTCAAGAGACAGGAATGGATTTGATTTTGGCCAGCAAGGTGCACGTGGGCTGGACATATTTTATGACATTTTTGCACGATATGGTGGCACTTAGGGATCATGAAAACATTAGTGACGCCATGCAGAAAGGGCCTAAGGAGGACCAGCCTTTCTTTCCTTTTGGGGAGTGTTTTAAAGACCCTTTCAAGGACATCTCAGAAAAGATGATTACAGTGCCAGCCCTGAATAGGAGAATCCTGAGAAAATATAGGTGGGTCACAGGTGACACCTCATATGCAGACTTCTTGACGGTTATGCTGTGACCCCTCACATCCAGACTTCTTGATGGTTATGCTGTGACCCCTCACATCCAGACTTCTTGATGGTTATGCTATCCACTGCAGAGGCAGGCCAGGCCCAATGTTTTCCGATTCTTGTCTCTGGATAGAGAGTCAAAGAAGATAGAATCTTTGGCAAATGTGATATTTACAGCAGATTCTATGTCAGTGAGAAATGGTACCAATATGCTCTGTAGCAAATGGTCAAAACGTCCATTGCCCATTTACCTTTGGAGAGTCGAGAGATGATGGAAGAAGGTGGTTTCAGATGGCTTTGAGGCTTCAATAGATATTTTGGACTAAACACAGTGGATTCAGTGCCCAGTGGGCTGGCAATGTTCATTGGTTTTAGGCACAATAGTCACTTAAGGCTGTCTGGAATGTTCTCCCAGTGTGCTGGCCTAGATAACGGACATGACTTTTCAAAATGACACCGAATTTATGGATAAGCTTAACCACGCCCTGGCTAAATGTAGCGAATTGAGACTAAAGGCCTGCTGCTTAATGTCACTGGCTACACCAAATACGTTCTTTACAGCCCACCGGTACATGCCCATGCCACCCACAATGCAAAAACAACACATTGACTATTTTCCGGCCTATGAAGGGGGGCTCCTTCAGATGGCTTGCAGGAGGAAGAGGTGATAAAAAGATGACTGCTCAACCAGCAGCATCACAGGAGGATGTGTCCTCATATCACCAAAAGCCGATGTGGCCAGATGGTAAAAGAAAGGGCATAGGCTTCCGTTCTTGACATTTCAGACAGTTTGCCCACCAGAGCAAATGGTGTCAAGAGTTTTACCAGACAGTGATGCTCCTTAAAGTGAAGCAAATGGTTCACAAAAGAGATCAGGAAAAATAAGTAGCTGAAGAAGAACAGCTTACTTTACTTGCAATATTTAAAAATCCCAAAGTGAGAACTGGGGGGGATTGTGGAGGAGTTGAGGCTCATTTTAATCCTAACAGGACACTTATTTCCATGCGCTATTC
The DNA here is from genome assembly GCF_040938575.1 of Ambystoma mexicanum. Lineage (NCBI taxonomy): Eukaryota > Metazoa > Chordata > Amphibia > Caudata > Ambystomatidae > Ambystoma > Ambystoma mexicanum. The sequence goes on along the minus strand of NC_090935.1, from coordinate 636,271,993 downwards.
TTACCAGTTTACAGAAAAGTTAATTGTTACAATTCAGCCTAACATTGGCTGTCAGGCTTTTCATCAAAGTGTCTGCTGCTGAGAGTGGTGCTGTCTGATCTTTAACCTGGGCATGTCTCTAAATATGTGTCCAACATTTTGACTTCGATCTGGGGTCATGTTTTCGGCCCACCTGGTCTTGATGCTATGTTCGAGGGGCTTCTGGATTCTGCTTATTCCCCAGGCAGAGCTTAACATGATTATTCTAGAATGAAAGCTCACATTCACACTCATCAATTGACTTGTGGACATACTACCAGTGAACACTCCTTTAATGCAGGATCTAAGCTGCTGGAAGGGAAAGCTCAATGTAATGATGGGGTAGACAGTTGCTCTTTCTTGATAGGTTGCAGCACCCTTCTTTGTTATCTGGATGTGCAGACAACATTGTCAGAATGACTGGAGGTTCCCTATTCATCGGCTGGATCCGAGAGCCATTCGCTTTGCTTTGTAAGCTTTGCAACTGCAGATGCAAGAATAAAGAGTGATAGTCCTGACAGACAACTCAAATACCATGCACTGTGTCAATGAATGCAGAGATGCGGGCTCCCTCAAGTTGTGCAGAGATGCCAGAGTGCTTTGGATGTGATTGAGTGCCAGTGTAAGCTTTTTGCCTGGCTTAGGGAGAGCAATATTGGACAGGACGCACTCAGAAGTCGTAAGTCAGTGTTTCATGAGTAGTCTTTGCATTAGACTGCTGTGCACCATGTCTCTGCGTTATAGTGACTTCAACAGTTGAATTTTATTTGATCCATGCCAATCAGAATGGCCTTCAGTTCTGTTCCAGAGATATTGCTCGGAGTGTTGCTGTGTCCGATGCTTTGTTGATACTGTGGAACTTTATACTGATTTATACCTTCCCGCTACTTCTTCTGCAGTTGGATCTGGGCAAATATATTCACTACAGTAGAATGTTTACCGTGGAGGCCTTAAGGTGGTCATAGAGGGTTCGTTACATAAACTTGCAAAATGTCAACCACAGAGTAAACTGCAGGACTCTGGTGTTGTAGGATCTGTTGACAAAAGTGAAGAGCAGCTCCAACTCGATGATTGGCTACTGAACACTAGAGGTTTAAAGGTCATGATCTGTTGTGACCAAACTGACAATTTCCAGATGGATCAACACGTTAGGTTATGTTATTGTGATTTATTCTACGCACCGCTGTCATTGTCATGGTCTTCTGGTGCTCTACAGATATGAGAAGGAAAGGGGTTGGGGGGTTAGTTAGTGGGATTGAGAGGGAAAATCGCAAGAGAGCTTTGATGTCCTGTTGGTAGCTTCAGTCTGGAAAAAACAGTCACTTTGTGCTGGTTTGTTTTTAGTGGGCCGACATTGTGTGGTGTTTGGTGCAAGGTTGTATATGGGTGGTTTATGTGTGTTTGGTTTAGTGTCCTGTTGGGTTTTGTAGAGTGTCTGTAGTTTCTGTTTTTTTATTTATTTTTTTGGCAGCAGAGGTATGTGCCCTCTTTGTTTAGTGTCAAAGGGTGGGTATGCAGAGTATTAGAGAGTTTTTAGTAGAGTTATTCAGCGGTCATCTGGGTCCTTTTCTGCAGGTTGGGTTGGACCATTGGGCTGATATTATTCGATGTAGTTTTGCGATCAGGTGCTTTCTTTCTTTGTGTGGTCCTGTTTTGGGGGGGGGTCAGGTTTCCGGCATTTTTGTTGTGTTGCGTTGGCGATTTTCTTCTATGGTGTTTCCTCTTTAATTTGGTTAGTGTTTAAGGTTCTGCTATAAATAAGCGCTAAAGTCTGCCTCATAGCACATTGTGGTGCATTCCACTAAGGATGTGCAGCTACATCAGCTTTATTGTGGTAATAAGACCCGAGGCGGCAGGCCAATACCGCCCCAGGTAATGCCCGGGGCCGTAGTTATAGGCCTGAGTGTAGCGAGGGCCGTAACGAAGCCCCCGGGCATTACCTGTGGCGGTATTGGCCCACCGCCGAGGGTCTTATTGCCATTAGTACCCCGGCCCGTTGGATTGGGGTGCTAATGGCATTTTCTTCTGTTAAAAGCAGCTTATAAACATATAACAGTCAATATATAGAATATTATTGTAAAATTAATTCATGTATCAATAATATAAAATACATTGATCAAGCTAAAAATATAATCAGTAGATAAAAACAGATATAAATACAGTAGGGTTCGAAATTGCCAAGAGCTGGGCGCTATTTAGCTGTATACAGTGATAATAACGAATTAGGAATAACAAACAACTTTTTAAACAACCCTAAAATAACGAAAAATACTGATTTTTTTATTTCAAATGTATATGGGGGTGGACTGAGGGAATTAAACAGGTTGGGAGAGGATTGGGGTGGGGTTATGGACCTAGGGAAACAGGGGAGTTGGGGAGGATGCCCCCAAATTAAAAAAGTGTTTTTTATTCCTGTTTTCATTGTAATCACATGGAACCCTATTTAGCTCCTGGTTCTAGCCAAGTGACTTTTGACTCCCTAGGTCAAGTGTTGCCTCTCAAACATAGTTGTGCAATATTAACTGTGTAGGTTTGAGAATGTGTATAACAGAGAATACCGGTCACACATAAGGGCCATTTAAAGGATTTTGGATGATATATAATGGACAAAATGTTAGAGTTTGCATTGTGTGCCCAACTTAGATTTGCTGCGCATTATGTACTAGCTCCTAGTTCCCCAGAGGCAGCTCCTGCCTTACAGGTGATGGCCGATACCCAAGAGCTGCTTTTTGCTCCAGGTCAACAAATCCCAATTTCGAGCCCTGATAATACATATATGCTATGTCAGTTTAAGATAGGACAGCACTGGTCCTTTTTGCCTCTGCACAGCCAGGCTTTGTGTAGGTCGCTAGAAACCAATACGAAGATCCTGGAATCTGTGTTGTTTTACAAAAATATATGGCCTCACAGGCGCAACTAATGTCATGATTTTTCAAATGGAGAATCGGGATGGTTGCTCTCAGATCACTAAATACTGGACAAAAGACTAAAAAATGATAAACAAATTCCTGTGTGCCCTCTATGAATCTCATGCATAGAGATCTCACACAGTTGGGATACATGAGATCGAGATAATGCTCAAAGCCTGGTTGTTTTTTTATTATCCTACATTCACATAGTAACCCACTCCATTGACAGTCAGCAGAGATGCAGTCTTTTACCCTTTCTTTATATACGCTCTTAAAGATTGTGAGACAGGCATGGTATCAAGGGAGACACAGCCTCAAAGATGTTAGTTTCAAAGATGTTAGTTTCAAAACCTTTATTTACTAAAGTTCCTGGGTTGGTGTAATGCCTAACTGGCCCCAACACTAAAGGGATGGTTCCCTTAACTGATGTGTCTAAGGGCCGTCGAAGTCTTAAAGTCAAAAGAAAAATCTGTTTGTGTCTAAACCTATGCTTGCCCTCACTCTTTGACAAAATGTTCTAGGAAGTCTCTTAAAAGAAAAAGATAGTGGTTCAACAGAAAATAGGAAACACAGTTCTTATAGTGGTCTCAAACACTTTCAATTTCTTAGTTCCTTGGAGTTCCCTTCCCCAAGCTTTAACTCTTCTAAGTCCAAAACATAGCCAAAAGAAATACACACAGTTCCTCTTCAAGCTTCTCAGGGTTTCCTTCCCCAAGCCTCAACTCCTTCAGCATCAACCAATAAGTATTCAACTTTGTCAGGCCTCTCAGAATTCCCTTCCACAAGCTTAGGGCTCTCTTAATCTCAAACACAAATTAGGCTTGACCCTCTCAGGGCTCCCTTCCCCAAGCTTAGGCTCTTCTTAATTTCAAGCACAAATTCAACTTGTCAGGATGTACCTTTCTCTTCTATACAGTTCTTTCACATATAATCCATTCAGGGGGTAACATCAGAGACTTTTGAAAAAGCCAAGTTCTTCGCTCCTAACCATGACCACTCTGACCTTTAGCCTCTCTCTTCATTTTTTGCTCTTCCTTTTAATCTTTCACCTTCAGGTGCTTCCTGCACCCCTTCTTGTTCTCGTTGTGTCTTCAGCTTTCTTTCTTGTTCACACTTGCACCTTCCTTACAACACCTTCCTTACTTTCTTTTATACACCTGTACCCTTCTTACTTTCTTGTGCAGACTTGCACAGTCTCTCGCTTGCTTTCCCTTTTCTGTGCCCCTGGCACCTTCCTTTTCCTTCCCATGCCTCTCGAATGCTTTTCTTGTTCTTTCGGTGCTCACTTGTACCCCCTTTTCTTTGCGGGTTACTTGCACCGTTTTTTGAAACTTTCTGTCCTCCTGGTGTTGCTTTATATTCTGTGCATTTCTCCTGCTCCGCTGCCATTACACGGATGCTCCTGAGTTTCTCTCTCACTGCTTTCACAAAACTCACCGGGCCGCACCGCTTTGACAGGCAGTCCCTTCAGGATACACACTGTTGAGGTCCGGGTCTCACCGCCTGCTCCTCAGACACTCTTGGTGCTGGCACAGGTCGCAATGGAACAACCTCTTTCCTGAACGCTGCCAGCAGCTCGTTGGAGACACGGCTCCCTCACCACGCTGCAGCCCCTCAAGGACACTGGGCCAGTGTATCATCACACCGTTCTCCTCGAGCCCTTTCTTGTCCCAGTACTGGTTGGAAATGCGGAGGGGGAGATAGAATGGGTTTAGAAATACCCTATGGAAGCCGAGGGAGAGGGCTGTAAAGTGAAATGGGATTGGAGATTAGACTGAGTTGCTTTTATTTCTTTAGGGAGTGGACATTGAAGGGGGAACATCTTTAACCTTATCTTAATGGTTTCCCCCTTCCTTATGTCTGCGGGTTGGGGTCTTGATGGTATCCCCTGCAACCTGGGCAGGTAGAGGATCAATGGGTCTCAAAACAAGAACGTTGTCCTTGTTTGAAAGGGTGTGACACCTGGATACGAGTGGCGGTAGCCAACATTTCCCATGAAAGCATCCAGGACTTTCTCTTCCCCCACTATTGTCCCTTCAGAATACTGTGTCTAGCCCGGGGTATTCCCCATAATACAACCCCGGGCTCCCCTACCCAAGGCATCCTCTCTCGCTCATCTGCCCCCAGGGTTGGGATCCAAAAGGGATGGCCCTCCCCTGGCCACCTGAATAGAGGATTCTCTGGATCTGGATGGGAGAATACCCCTAGGTTTCTCACAGATGCTGTTTTGCCATTAATGGTGGCAGGTTTATTCATAATACTCTTTATGTGCCTGCACCAGGGTAGAGTGAGTCCCCCCTCTTGTGTCAGCATATCCAGAATGCTATCCCAGTATTTATGTTGGGTTGGGGAAGACCAAATTCTAATCCAATATAGGACCGGAAAAAGGTCCAGGTCACTTGTTACATATTTTCAATCTCGGTTTAACTTTGGCAATGTATTTGGCCATCTTATTGGTTTTTACATACCCCCAGTGTTTTGCACCATGCAAGGTAGCCAAAATTGCCTTACATCAGCTTTAATGAGAGGTGGACCAATTCAGGAAATCTACAGAACACTAACATGGCCTACTCTGTGTACATTTTATAAGCAGTACTGTTTGGCATAAGATGCTAGGGGAGAAGCTCTCTTTGGGAGATGTCGGGTACAACACATCTTCAGTGGAGAGCATCCCTTTTCTGTTTGCTGCAGCCGAGTCCTCTCCTCCCTAAATTGTTAGCTATTGATGGAAGGCTCTTTCAAAGATAAACATCTGAAGAGGAGATAGTATTCATTACAAGGATAATTTACATAGATTGCAGGTAAAGTTGGACCTTCATATATAGTGTCTTCTCTGTAGTATCCCTATCTGCCTGCGGTTATCCTCTCAATCTCCTTGTAATGTTCCCAGTCCTCCTCTGATTGGAGGTATCTAAAGTACTATTGGGCTTTAAGTATGCACCAAGGATGCGGTCACTTCTGGTGGGGATCTGAGTTGTCCATTTTGTGCTACAGGTGTAAATGGTACCACCCAGTGCTGTGTAAGCATGATTCAAAGTTTCAGATGTCCCAGTTTGTAGACGGACATTTCAAAGATGAAGAATCTTCAGTGGAGACACTGTATTGATCAGAAGCCACTTTACCAATCCGATACATAACTGGAGTTAGAATTGTCACAGAATTCTCCAGCCAACTCCAGAGGTGATATTGTGAAATAAATGGTGTGTTTACATGCAAATGGTACATTTTTGGGAATTGGTGCAGAAGTCTGCAGGACATCAGGGATCCCGCAGAATGGCTGAGCCAGCATGCATCTTGACATTAATGAACATTTCCACATTCTTAATCTGTTTTTTTCTTTGAATGGCAGGTTCTTCCTCTGAAGAGTTGAGTTGCCACAATTATCATCAAAGGGAAAATGTTAACTGTAAATCACCAAGCCCAAGGCATCAAGGTAACTTGAAATCCAAACTGTTTAAACATAACTGTTTGATTGAAATAATGTGTAAGGTTCACTATTACAGAATGAACTCGAGGCGCTGTAATGCACATCAAATGGGTTAAAACCCACTTGTTTTGATCCACTGAGGCGTCTGTCTATCTCTCTCCTTAGCGCCATGATGCCTCCGGGCAACCGTGCGCTTTATAAGAATTGGTAACATAACATGATACCATAGGTTAATGATAAAGCGGTATACTTAAGTGCCATCATTTAACTGTGTTTAGATAGAGTAAGGCTTTTCCATATAAATATTTTACTCGCCTCCTCTTTCTTGTCTCTTCATCCATGATCCCGACACCCTTTGATCTTCCTGGCAGCTGAATGCTCCTGTAATGGTACTCCCAGGGCTACTGCCCCTACAGATACTCTGTCTCACTGTAAATCCTCACTAACAGCACACCAATGCACTATATAGGCCATTTCTGCCAGGTGTATGGCCAACATCTCAGACCAAGAAGCAGCCACATACTGTTACCTTCATCCTTTTTTTCAACTGCCCTTCTAGCCACACATTTTAAATATCGTTACTTTGTTCTGACATTTTAGGTGTTGTTTGTTTTTGCAAGCGTTGTTGTTCTTGTGTACAGGTCCAAGTAATAATTGTGAACACTTTGATTAAACATAACTTACCTTTTATAATATTCTTCTCTGTGTTTCCATCTCCCTGCCGATCATCAACCACTCGCTCCACTCTTAAACTGCTTCTCCCCCACATTTTAGTAAAGTGCCAAAGCAACCGATTTGCACATTAACAAAAAAGAGTGTTCTACTTCAGTTTTCTATAGAGAGCCAAGTAGTGTGTAGCACAGGGAGGGAAGTGTTGTAATGAACATAGAATCCTTTTGCAGCATGTTTACAGGAGGAGCTATGGTGGAACTCAGTAGAGTGTGCCAGAAATTGGACAAAAATAATGGGTTGCGCTCTGTCTAAAATATTACTTTACCAAATTCCTTTCCTGGATTTGCACAATTTATGTGTCTACTGGATTCCTTCCTTACACAGATTCCTCATCAGAAATATATCATTTTCTAGTGCTAGCTTTCTTTGGACATTTTCTTCAGCAACCTGATAGCCCAGCGTGGCTTGGTATCGGCTCTGTTTTGGAAACAAAACAATAGTTGTGACATCACTGGGAGGATCTAATGAGCCAGTAGTGCCTTACAATCTCAGTTCCCTTTTTCAAGCACTCAGTATTCTACTTGGAAAGTCACAAACTGATGTTACTATTGCATCATGCATAATACTCCAAAGGCCTCAGACTTCAAGTGTTGCAGTGATTGCCGGATGTCTGTTCCCGATCTCCACAAGGTATACCTCTGCTATCTTGGTGGGAAGCATAACACAGAGGACTGTGTCTCTTGCCAATCTGTGCATTCTAAGGCGCTCCAGGAGCATGCTGCTATGCTCTATGCCCTATAGCGGACAAGAAGAAACACTGCAAGAGATCTCGTTCTTCCAGTGGCATCTTACAGTGACACCCATTTCTCTCGTCCCGAAAGAGGAGCCTTCACTTGCACTCCAGAGATGAGGACTTCTCTGAGGAAGATACCATTCCCCACCAGATCCTCTATTGCAGAGAAATTTGAGGCATTTCGTTGCTATTTGCTTGACATTTTCGCCTTGGGTGGTGGAGCCAGAGTCCACTGTGCTTATTGAAGCCAGCAGTGGCACCTCTTCGGCCCACAACCACATGCCTGCTGGCATTGCTCAGGCACTATCTTTGGCGACTTCTCCCCACAGCACCACTCATCCCTCCCTTTGGGAGCTGCTGTACCGGCTTCAGCGTTGATCAGCTCTGACCTGACAGTGGATTATTCCCTGGTTTCCAGGAGCCTGTTTATGTCAAAAATGGTCAGGACTTTTAATGAGATAGGTGATCCTGCCCCATATGGGTTAGACCTCTTCGACTCTGGTTAAGGTGGAGGACTTCCCGCTACGGCCAGGTTAAGCATCCAACCACATTGCACCTTCCTTGAGGGATGCCAGTATGCTGGATAACTAGCCAAAGCTTGATTTCATGCACACCTCAACCAATGGGAAACACGTGTATTTTCAAAAGACTACTGACAAGGCTGGACAGACCATTGGTTTGTCTGAGCTGGTGAATCTGGTGGTCAGTTTGACCTCACTGGGATCCTTGAAGAAGGACCACTAAGGAAGACCTACTTCTACTCCACTTTGGAGTGGGACCTTGCCAAGAAGCATTGTCCTGATCCCGTGGATCACATATATTTGTTCACACATCCAACTCTTATGAGCCATGTGGTGGAGGCCTCAACTGTCGGGTCAAGTACCTTTCCCCCTTTATCCCCCGAGAAGGAAAGCAAGAAACCTTATGTCATGGGGCTCAAGACATTTGCTTTTGTCAGCCTAGTTTTGAATGCCAGTTGTGCCCTAGCCAAGTACACCCAACCCTGGAGGATTGTGATCTTTAAGGCTATGGAGAACCGCCAATGAAGGGAATGAAGGATGGATTTACCTCTCTGGTGGAGATGGCAAGGAGGTGGCAAACCAGATACTGCAGTCTAGTTTGGACACGAGAGACTGTGTTGCTCATGCTAAGGTCACAGGATCTATCTTGTTCAGGCACTCCTGGAAGAGAATTTCCTGGTTTGCCCCAGATGTCCAAGCTCCCTGAAATGTTGTTTGGCGCTAATACACCAGGGTGTAGCTGTCCAACAGCCTGCTGTCTTCCCTACCAGGGACCATCCCTTTAGGTCCTACACCTCCTTTATCACCTGGTTAGAGACATAGGTGATCAGAAAGTTATGGTGGCAACTTCCACCATTCCAGCTGCATCAAAACTACTTTAATTGGGACTTTGTCCATTCCACTCTGGTGGGAGGAAGTGATCCATATTTTTCAAGGACTTGGACCCCATCACTATTGCTGGGTATTACAAAGCATGTCACAAGGATCCCTCTACCCTTGCATACAACACCCATTCGACCACCGTCTTTAACTTCATCCCTCTCCCCTTCCAGATGTCCTCCTGCTAGAGGAGGTTCAGTAGCTGCTAATGGAGGGCACCATTAGATGTTGCCCACAGCAGAGAGAGAAGGTCTGATATTTGCTTTTTTTTTTATGCCGAGGGCTACATTCAATAGTGGATTTGTGGCTGCTGAATCTGTACCTGTTCAAGGACAAATTCAAGATGGTCACCTTGTCTTACATTTTCCTGGGCCTCAAAGTGGTGAACTGTCTGGTGCCACTGGACTTCCAGGAAATCTATTTCCAGATGCCAACCCATCAATAACACATGAAGGGCCGGAGGTTAATGGTTGGAAACTCCGATTCTCAGGTAAAGATCATGCCCATCTGGCTTTTCTCAGCACTAAGGGTCTTCAAACAGTGGTTGGCTGTGCTTGCCATACATCCGAGAAGGGGTAGGATTCATGAATTTCCCTATTTGAACGACTGACTCATGACTCATGCAAGCTCACACTCTAGATCTGTTGTTTTTGACCACACCTGTTTCACAATTTGGGTTTCTCCATAAACATTTAAGAAGTCCCGCATCTCACCGTACTAGTCACTCTAATTCATTGGAACGGCTCTAGACACTGAGATGGCCAGGGCCTTCCATTCTGAGAAACAGGTAGCAAGCAGCTTGCAGATGATACAGGTCTTCCAAACACAGCATCAGGTCCCAGTCTCTGCCTTTTTGCATCTTATGTGGCTGATGCCCAGTTGTGAATGAGGTCTTTACTGTGGTTGCTTCAATGTCAGTGCTCTCAGATCCAGGGGAATATGATGGACCTGCCACATGTCTCTTAAAGAGAATTAAAAAAACCTGTTGTGGTGCCTGGAAAGACAAACGGCTAAAGGGTGAGCATTTTCAGCACCCTTTGCAACACTTGACGGTTGCCTTGGATGCTTTCCTGAAGGATTGGGCACTCACCTGTATGCTATAACAGTAAGCAGACTGTGGTCCTCTGCCAAGGTGAGGGAGCACATCAGGCTGGCCCTTGTTGTGTTTCTTCATTCCGTGTGGGACAAGTATGTCATGACAACATAGTCGACTTGGATTACCTCAACAAGAAAAATGGTGTGGGATCGCTGCCTCTGTGCAAGAAAGCAATTCAACCATAGTTCTAGGTTTTGGCGAATACTGACCCCTGTGGCCTGCCCATCTTGCTGGAGAGGGAACATAGTTGTGGATGCTTTGTGCAGGCAGATGTCAATTTTCCATGCCTAGGAGCTCTGCCTGGAGGTTCTGGGTGAGCTCTTTACACTTTGGGGACCACTCAGGTGTACCTGTTAACTTCCAGCATCCAAGGGAAGTGTGCATTGTTCTGCATGTCCTCTGTGGGGAGCCTTAGGAAACACATTGATTGTTGATTGGAATCTTCACTCCCCTTTAAGCGCTTCTGCGGATTCCTGTCTTTCCACAGATTCTCAGGAGACCTGAAAGTTCTAGTCTACCACAGTCCTGATCGCCAAGGTCAGGGCTCGAAGGATGTGGTACCCGGTACTTCTGAATTTGTCCATTTGTTGTCCTTGGCACCTCCTGGTGAGGGTGGATCTTTTCTCCCATTTGACAGGTTGGGTTCTTCACCTAAGACTCTCCAGCCTCAACCTTCATGCTTCTCTACTGAGTGGTGCAAGGAGCAGGAGTGGGTTCTGTCTGACATGGTCTAGTATGTGCTCCTTTCTTCCAGGAGTCCTGCTACCAAATACATGTATGCCTGCATGTGGCATATGTGTTTGCCATGGTGTCGGTGGAGAGATGTTGACATATTGATTTGGCTGACCTCTTCTGTTCTTGATTTCCTGCTCTCTTTGTCATTATTGGCCCTTCAGATTGGCAATCTGAGTGGGACCTGGATGCTACTGCAGTCTTTACGAAGACCCTCAAGGGGTCTCCTCATTTTCCATCTCCACCTTTAAACTTTTTTGCAGTGATTATTCAACATGATGGCTCCATGTTCACACTGGCATTCCTTTGCTTTTAGGTTGCTCATTCTTAAAGTGAATTTCCTGGTCACTGTTACCACCGCTAGCAAGTGAGTGTGCTCCAGACTCTTGTCTATAAAGCCTCTTATAATTCTTAAGGTGAGACCGACCTTACTTCCTAAACTCGTGTCAGATTTCCATCTCTCACAGAAGATTAATCTTCCTGTTTTCTACTGTCCCCCTCAACCATCCAAGAGGTTTTACAATTTGGACCTCAATACTGCTTCCAGTTACTATGCCCTTCAGATGGGGTACATCAGGAACATGGCCAGCTCTTTGTTGGTTACTCTGGGACCCATACAGGTAGGATTGTTACTAAGCAGACCCGGTCAATGTGGATCATGACGTGCATTTCAGATGGCTACTCCTGTTCAGTAAGCAAGTGCCTGATGATCCCAGGGTTCATTCCACTAGAGTTCTGGTGACTGCCTCTGCCCTGCAGAGGGGGCATCCCCATTTTGTACATTTATCAGGCAGTTACATAGGCTTTATTGCACATGTTCACCAAGGACTCTGGCATATGTTCCTTATCGGGTTGGGACACCTGCTTTGGTTGAGCGGTTCTCCAGAGACTCCCGGTGTAAGTGATGCATTCACACTCTTCTCTACTCTGGGATTCTGTCTTAGCTGAAGATCTGTGGCAGCAAGAAATCAGCTAAAAGACCAAATTACTTACCCCTCATTAATGTTCTTTCTGGTGTACTAGTCCTTCCCCCTACAGATTCCTCATTGTCCTCCTAGCTGTGCCCTCATGGTGGCTAACTTGAACAGCATCTGCGATTCTGCAGTGTTAGGAATAAAGGCAGAACTGTGGTCATGGGGCACTGCCGGCTCCTTACATACTGACCCTGAAGTGAGCTGTGGTGTCACAGGCTCCCAACAGCACCAAGCAGAGTTGATGCAGAGCTAGACTGAAACCACTGGTGGCTGAAACATTTTCAGCTGGGCTAATCGATCTGAAAGAACATTACCAAGAGCTAAGTAATTTATCCATCACTCTATGTTTCTTCATGCTAAAGTTGGAAGGTTAGTAATTGATCTTTATCATCAACAAGGCTTTCTTAGTTCGGATGGAAAGGTGTTGGATTGAGGTCGCTCAGAGCATTTCACAAACCCTCACCAGTTCACCTGCTAGTGTGCATATGTAACATGCATTCAGTGTGCCTGGTGTCAGAACTCCCGACCATAGGGCAAACCTGTACTGTATGAATTTTGAGAGATTTCCATAGAGAGACACAAAAGTATGGCTTTCCACAACACAGATGGTGTGGTCTAGATGGCACTGTGCTACCTCATCTTACCTTTTATTCTCATCAGTGTGAGATTTTAAGGTGCACTGTCAAACAGGAAGCTGAAGACTCTGCTGCTATGTTTCACTAATTCAAGGTTTCCCACGAGCCTGAAAAAGCAGCACATTCTGCCACACTGATATTGTTCAAAGCAATGCTGCTCATTAAAAGCGTATGATGAGCAGAAGGCAAGTGGTTTTGACTTTCCTTCTTTTATTGTTTATATTATAACTCCACACAGACTGGGAGGGGTGCCACCAAGTGTGGCCACTAGGGTTGTGCGGCTCGTGCTACCCTTCTCTACACCGTTAGGCAACACACTGCAATTGCAGAACATGCTCTTGGGTAAAACAACATACATTATGCCTCTTCCATTCCAACATTTCTACCCAGTCACCGGTCAGATAGCACAGTGAGCTGAGCGCTCTTTTCTGACATCTGTGCGTAGCCTGCTGATGAGGGTTTGAAACCTGGCGGGGCCAACTCGGCCTTTCGTCCTTCTGAGGTCGATACATTGAGTAGCTAGCAGTGGGTAATGATATCAACTATTATTACAGCGCTTTGATGCCCTCAGGTGAGCTAGCGCTATATAAAAATGGGTATTACCCAATGTCAGAAATACTCATTACATTAAGTTTTTGTAATTTATTACAAACATTCAATGGCGTCCTCTTCCCAGCTTTATGGAGGAAGGTGTAGAAAATGTTGAAACAAAAACAAAACTAGACAATATCCCACCAAAACATGGCTGCAAAGTGGTGCCTGAAAGTCAATATAGCACAAACTAGTTACCCAACAATGTGTATGGATGGCTGTGGGTAAGCATACAGGAGTGGCACTATCTTCAATAAAGCCCCACATGTTCCTGAATATATTGTATTCGGGAGATAGTGCTGTTATTGCTTACCTGCTTGATGCCTTTCAAATATAAGTGTCATTTTCTTTTAATTTGAGGGGCGTAAATGTGTACCACAAACAATCGGGAAGAAAACATTTAAAAAAAAACACCTTCTATGAACAAATGGGTAAAAAGCCAAACAGTTTGCAATCGATTTTTATTAACCTATCCAATGGATGCCAGTCACCAACAGAGCACAGGCGAATTTTCCAATGGATTCACATTATGCCTTTTCCAACAATATATGATAGTATAAAAAACATGTTCATGCTGGCTGTGCCCATATATGCCAGTATTAACACATAAGAACATACTCATGTTTGCTTTACACATAATGCCAGTAATGATACCAAGAAACAATATGTCCATGCTGGCTGTGCCAAATATGCTGGCATTTCTCCCCACTTCCCACATCGGGAAAGCCACTGCACTTGGTTACTCCTGGTTTGCTTTCTAGGTTATTTTAGGTCTTCTTAACTCCTGAGTTATGTCCCGGTTTTCACAATGAAGGCAACCCATTCATCAGCTCGCCTTTCGGCTCAGCCAGCTCCAGCTTACTCTTTTACCAGGGAAGGCGCCAAAGCCAGAAGCAGGCAGACAAGCAACAGATTGCTCCACTGCAAATCAGACATGCTGCCTCACCTTCTCAGAGATAGTCACATCTCAAGACATTGCAGACAACACTGGAAATTGCCCGAGCCCCACTAGAGTTCTTTCTTCCATCTGGTCCTGCTTCTCAAGACATGGGCGATAGAAGGAAGCCACAACAGCCCTGTTCATTCCAGGAATGTAAGATCAGAGGAAGACCACTGCCCCTCCCTCTATAGGCCCCAGAAGAGAGGAATGCCCTCCCTCCACCCCGGAAGAAATTGGGATTTGGCAGACTCTGTACCTAAATTCTGCTGCCAGAGTACTGTGTCTACAGATATTTTCCCCATGCACAAGATTTCAGCACCAAGTTTATATATAAACAGCAGGATGAACGTTCTTTTTTTAATCAACATGCAAGCGGACAATATGAACCCAGTTACCCATTTCCTTTCAAACCGAGAATGCAATTTAGTCGGGTTGTTAGTTCTCACAGTTTCCTGGATAGTTAGTGTTTTTCTTTGCAGCACACAGTAAGTCATTGGACTTCAAGAATGCAACTATGATTCACTAAAATGGTGGGTTTCGGTGTATTGTTTGTTAATGTCCAGCAAGCGTAACCAAGTCAAATTGACAGCTGCTTCCACGTTTGGGAAAATATTTAATACCCTTGAGTGTACGAAATCATACGTTAATGTCACCCAGCTACTGCCTTGCACAGTAGGAGTGAAAGGGCATTGGGTGTCCTTGCAGCTCTTTCTTGAGATATATCCTACTATAAAACTTAAGGATTAAATATATTATTATTGGTAATGATGTCTGAGGAGGCATCATTTCTTAAACTATATTGGGTTATCATTAAAAAATATATATGTCTTGGGCAATTGTTGCTGCCAATAATACCTGTCATGCGATCTCCTCAAAGGAGTGTCAGATGTAGCAACCGTGTTATCTACACATCCAAATGTAAGTCTACCCAATGAGTATATATTTTTCCAGGTTAAAGAGTCTTTAATGTTACGGAAAATGTTGTGAAAGATTGAATAAGAAGCAATCCCAATGTGCATTATGTACTTAGTGATTCAAACATACAACTCTTTCATCACAAGAATATTTTTTCAAATATAAAGATCTGCTGCCATCATTCGTATGTTCTTCGATCTTATGCAAAGAAGGCAGGAACCCTCGTTGCTGCTATTTGTCCTCTTCTAATATAAGTTTTTTCAATTGTGTATTTCGAAATAGTAAAATAGGAGTGTACCATACAGTCCATCTTGGAATCATAATCTTCAGTCAGAAAATAATGTATATGGTTATTCTGCATTTTTAATAATGTGCTTTTCTCAGTAAGACACGTTTGACCTTCTTATTATGACTGCAATATATGCTGGAAGTAATCATTGAAATTAATATTTAAAAATCTTAAGTGCCTCTTTACAATGTGTCTACAATTAAATACTTTCCTTTTAATTGTTTATTTTGCTGAGAATACACTTAATTCCGTCTCTCAAAATGTCCTTCCTTCCTTGGAATCTTGCAAGACACCCAATGACCATGTTTGTCTGCCACGGGGCTGTGGAACGGACAAGATACCACCAATCACAACACAATCGGAAGTATGGACACTAGCAGCTGTGCTAGTCATGTGGAGGGGGTGAGGAGCATGCAAGGTTATTAAGGGAGCGGGCGGAGGGGACAGCTAAATCCTCAAACAGCCTCAAATGCAAAAACGGGCACGTACCTCCTGAGGCTCAGGGTGTACAAGCATCCCGTCGTGTAAGATTACACGAGCCCAACCGGTTCAGTCCAGGATAGAGATACAAACTAACCAATACCACTAACAATTTCCTTCTCTGCATACACCTCTCAAACTCCAAACCAAACACAACCACAAACCTCTAGCGCAGCAAACTGCACGAACTTCACTACACTGCAACAACAAAACAAAAACACACATAGACTCGCACATCAGCACACGACGACTACCGGCCGCATACACCCCAGGCCCAGCCGACGGAACCACCGGGCTGAGGCTGCCAACAGCACATCACTGCAATCTTGCACTTTTCCAGCCTCCACCCACTAACCCACCCTCCCTCCCTCTTTCAGAGCCGCCAGGGGACCACTCCGGTGGTAATAGTGCGCGGTACAAATGACCTTTAACATTAACATTAACATGTGACAGACTGGGGCTACTTTGAGAGATGCCTCTGTTGCTGCTGTCCTCATTCTATTTCCACCCCCCGAAAATCCTACATTCACACAAGCATCCATCTCATAGGTAGCCCCACTACATCAGCGCCATCTCTGCACTCAGAAGAGGGGTCGGGTCACTGCATTACCAGCACCGAAGGGTTTCCGATTCCGGGAAGCGCAGATCCTTTCACTACCAGAACTGCCCAATGTCTGGCAAGGTCTCACATACAACACATTCCAAGTGGCATAGGCCACATACACCTTGTCCAAGCTGTCCAACCACCTTGCCCTTCTGCTGGCCCCCCAGCCTCGCTCTATATGCAAATTCCTGTTGTAACATGTATAGTCACAAAATCGTTGAAGTACATTTCTCCCTTTGACCTCAGCTACAAGCTACATCTTTGATCCTGAGGTTCTCAGCCTTGCCTCTAATGTGCAAGTCGCCTAACCACTGCCTTAGCGTTCTGTTTGGGCACCCAGACCTCATCTATGTTATGACTGGGGTCTCCGCTCCCCTGCTTACTGGTCTGCAAAATCTAGGGGTGGGGACAAAGGCTAAGCTCCACCAGGGGCCATCCAAGCTAGAAGAAAAGGCATCATGGCAACAGTTACTGCACTCTAAGCTGGATTGCTGTTCATCATTATTTCACCATGACTTTGTATCAGCCCTCGCTTATTGAGGACTGCACAGACACAGCAGTGAACATCGGGTCATTGGCAGTGGAACAAAAATACATCTTTGAAAGCATACCATTCACGGTATACTATCATGTGTACTCCAGACGGGGCAAAATGAAACCTACATTTGGGGTGCGGGGGGCCTTCAAATTTTGGCAGAGGGTCGCTAACTTCAGACACAGTGGGGGAGGGGCAAACGTATTTGTTTGGGGGACATCCAACTTTTTAACGCATTCTAATTAGACTATTCTAGTGCAGCTTCAATGTTACAAGCAGTTAACTCTCTCTCCTTTAAGCCTGAAAGCAGGACTGCTGCGAGAATGAGCAGTCTTCCTGTCCCTGCTCTGCCCTCCCAATCACTCCCCTGGCATGCAAATACTAACCCCACGTCACGATTTCAATTGCCTAAAAATGTATGCATATGAATGCAGGTGCCAATAATTAAATGCTTTATGTTAGTAATAGCCGGGCCTTTGTTAACAGCTAAGACCAGGTGCCGTTTAACATCTATGCCCTGTGCTGTCCAGCCACAGCTCTGTAGGTCAGTCAGGTCGAGTCAGCATAGCCCAGCATTTATTGGGGGAGGGTGGGTTTTTCTGAAACCCGGTCAGCTCAATGGTGTTGCGTCACTGACTCCAGAAGTCATGCCCGGTTACACCCACTTTGCCCAGTTGTTCCCATATAGACCCAATTCCGATTGCTATCAATTAGGTAATAAAAAAGGAAAAGCCTGAATTGTAAAACACCTGCTGGTGTGGGTTATTTTAGGAGGCTCTACATTTTGTTTACATAACGCATAGACGAGCTGTATGTTAATTACACACCTGTGGGGGGTCTGGGTGTCCCGACCCCTAGAGCCTAGGGCTTCACGGCTATAAACGTAATATGTCACATCGAAATCTCGAGGGGGGCGGAGAGGGGACGTGGGGGGAGGGGCGAATGGCGGTTTTGGAGCGGACCAGAACAAAAACTCCCCCTATTCACAGGCCTGCGCGTGGCTGCGGTCATAACATCAGAGCCAGAGTTTAACACCGACTGACAATGAGATCTTGTTGGCAGTTTTGATCAGCCAATGGGAGGAGTTCTCCTTTTATAGCAGCAAGTTCCCTCGTACTCAATGGAAAGTACCAATCATCCTCCGCTTAAGGGGCATACAATTCATATGCATGCTTTACAACAGTTATTTTGACACAAACCGAAAACATGCTTAGAAATAGCGGGCAGTTACAAACCGTAGTTCCCAAAATACAATTCCTTCTCTCCATTCACTCGCTACTCATGATAATATTCCTTTACATGAACCCCCTCCCCCGGTATCTGAACATCCTAGGGAAATGGTTTGCTCTAAGGGTGGGGCACAACCTACATAAACCCTGCCATTGCAGCTAAACCTCGTCCTTCTCTTCGTAAGCATATTAATACCCCCACTTCTGAATTGCTTCTAATCTCCTTCACTTATTGAAATTCCCTTTCACGCAGAGTCGCGTAACAGAAAGCGAGGTTTCTCGTTCACTGTTCTTAAAATGTCAAACATGCTTCTCGTTAATCCCCGCCCTACACGCCATTGCCCGGCAGCTTGTAACCCATTAACCTTGATACCCGTAAGCCCACCCCCTCGGTCTGCAGTTTAATTTAAGAAAAACCCAACCAAGTAAAGAGTAAGGAAGGGGCGAAGGTACGCCCCATCCACTCCAAATATTAAAATATGACCAGGGAAGCAAAATGTTCAGCGGTTGCCCCCAGTACTACTTTGTGTATTCTTTTTTATAAGTGAGCCCAAGCAGTACCCAATAGTGTGCATATTAACACGGAAACCACAACCAATGTGCTCGCATGTATTATTTGTTATTTTCTCGTATTTCTTCATTTAGGGCTGAGCTAGGTCTGTCACAACAGCTATCATCTAGAGGAGAGAGCACATATCTCATGATGTCCCATATTAGGTGCATACTTGCCAACCCTACAGATTTCGGCAGTAGGCTACTGCTTTTTAAGCAGCCCTACCGGCTACAGATTTCAGTGACAGATCCGAATGCTTTTTACAGTGGCAAATAATGTATGTGACTCTAAGGCAAGCTCCAGGACAAAGCATGCAATACATTAATTAGTCTGTCTGTACAGTGGCTGGTAGGTGATTACTTTGATTGAGCTCAGACCAATCCACTGAACTGACAGCTGCGTGACTCTGCCCTGCACTCTGGCCGGGACAGGCCTTAGGTGAACCACCAGTGAAGGCAAGTGGCAGAGCGTACCACCATCACACAGCATCTGCTTATCAGACTGAGGGGGGTATCAGTCACCATGTCATTCAGTGTTCAACTTGCAATAAATATGTACTGCCTGGGCTGCTGCTACAGAGCAGTGGCAAACGTTGCCCACCAGCTGTGTAATTACCTTCTGTGAAGTTAGGTAATTGAATTTGGTGTAAAGTTACCATTCAGAATTATACATTTTTAACATTTCAACATCTTTCCATGTTGTGCTGTTTGATGGGTTGTGTATTTTAGAATGGTTACATGGTGCCAACAATGTATGTTTTGTATTTTCCTGTAATGTCATCGTTATGGGAATTATTATTTTCGAAACTTCAAAAATCCTACATCTTTTTGGTCACAATGTTGGCAACTATGCAGGTGTGAGATTTTCACTCAGTCCTGTCTTTTATGTGCTAATCACTTTGCATTCTGGTTCTTGGAGTCCTGCCTTCACAGTGTGTTCCCTGAACAACTAGTCTATCTAGACCCGACGGTTCAAAGACCTAAGCACTACAGCGCCAGAGAACATTTTCATGTTGAGGGGGGAATCAGTACATCATACACCCTGGGGTTGGTGTTCAGTTCCTCACCCTAACATTTAATTCGTAGTAAATCCCAGAATCCTTACATAATCCTATATACGTATGATTGAGGCCAAACCGCCATTAATCCTGGACCTCGCATAAAGCTTCTCCTGTAAGTAACCAACAATACTAAACAAGCACCCACAGTCACTCTAGATTGATTCACAGCTCCACTTAGCAGCATGTACAGTATTCGGCACTTTAAAATCACCTGCGGAAACGGCAAATTGACTTTTTAAAACGCCAAAGCTTTTGACATGGCTCCAAATCTGTAAAAGCGATACAATGGCGCCATCTAGCGATCAAAGTCGAAGAGCATCAACGCTAAAAAGCACACGTTTGCTCCACGTTTAAAAAAACGATCCTTGCTGGTGACCTATAGTACAGTGTACAAAACAATGAGATGTAGTGGGCACAGAAAATCTAGCCTTTGCAAAGACAAATAGGTCTAGCTGATTTTATAGGTGTTCGTTCATCGATGGAGGGAAAGTTGGATGGATGGGTCTGTGTGTCTATAGGATGGATGATTTAGATGGATGCCGGATGACGTGTGGGAGGATCTGATTGGTTTGATGCGTGCATGCACTGTGTGGGACATAACTCAGCTATCAGGCTTTGTTGGGAGTTTGACATCTTGCACTTGCTTGGCGCGGCGGGGGGGGGGGGGTGGAGGAATGGGGGGTGGGGAGTGAGGCTGGGATCTGCTAGCAGGGCAGGCTAGTAGAATGTGGTGATGTCATCTAGAGTGTTGGGTGAGTGTCATGCGAGCGTTCCTAAGGTGTCAATTGGTGGCGTGTGTTGGCCTGCCTGGATGTGCCAGTGTTATTCCGTCTTGTCCAGCATCAGTGCCACATTTCCCGGTGCAGCACTTAACTGTGCGAGGTGGACAATAAACCTACATGTAACTAGAGTGTGTCCTCGTGCCTCCTTACCCACGCACGTTACTTCAACATGCCACATAGGTGTTCTGTGAAGGCCAACCGAACAGGGCTGGCATGGGGCAGCTAAGGGGCAAGCAGCACGTGGCTGGTGCACCCGAGTTGGAGGGGTGGGCGTGTGGCAGAGCAGGAAGTTGGTGTGGGTGCATGCCACAGGTGGTGGGGCATTTACGGACGGGCATGCTGCTCTGCTATGCAGTATTTTGGGGGATAAGAATCCATATAATTTATAACAGGAGCTCACCGCACGACCACCCATCACCAAATCTTTCGCAATTACACTGACTGCCAGTGGTGTCCAGAGTTAAATCCAAGGTTGCCACACTCATCTTCAAATGCCTTAATAATGCTGCTCCATCCTAGTTGGCGTCCATACCCTGAACATTGTAATCGTCCCCCTCAATTTAATATTACCTTTGCAGAGGGCAAAGGTAGTCCATCTAAGGTATCACTATCTGGACATCTCTGGCCGAATTCCTTCTTGTCTCTCTCCTGTTTAATTTAAAAAAGGCCATGCTATTTCCTATCTTCTTTTCGGCATTAATCTGATCTGATAGTGTTTGTACCCCTAAATCATCGCCCTTATACACCATTAGATTTTATCGCCACATGAGAATCAATTAATGTATCATAACTTTCTTTCTGTAGGTTAACACACGCAAAATCAAATCAATGCCAGCCACTAACTATACACCACAGCATTTTACATTTTCGTGATGCCTCTGCCCAACAATATATGTCAACATTGTCACTGTAAAACACTTTTGACGCTGTGCTCACACTATCTCGTGCAGGCCTTTTTTTACACAATACATGCCAGCATGGCCCAGTAAGGCCCCATTTCATGCTGCCTGTGCCCAAATATATGCATCTTAGCTTGGAAAACACTTTCATGATGGTGCCCACAATATATGCCTGCATGGGCTGTAAAACCTTTTTAATGCTCCAGTATAAGCCAGTATGACCACTGTAAATAATGATGGATAGATGGTTGGTTGGTACAGACAATAGATTCCTCAGATATTTCTCGATGTCATGATGCTGGTGTGATCCACCCCCTCGCCACCACCAGGCATATGCAGGCACACACATACACAAACATTCACTCAGTTCTTACTCAAGCAGACACACACTCACATTTGCAAACACTCGTTCAAACTCTCTTGTGCCCACACACTTCACAACATTGTCCGGTTATGATTACATATAAAAGGCGTTCAGTCATGTTCAATTAATCTTGGAACCCAGGGCCAAAAGGAACATGTGTGAGTGATTGTAGGCGCCATCCGTGCACCCTTTCTGTCAACCTTCATGCTCCCAGTGGCCAACAGATATTAGCATGGCACCTATACAGAAGCTAGCATGGCAGCTATACAGATGTTAGCATGGCACCTATACAGAAGCTAGCATGGCAGCTATACAGATGTTAGCATGGCACCTATACAGAAGCTAGCATGGCAGCTATACAGATATTAGCATGGCACCTATACAGAAGCTAGCATGGCAGCTATACAGATGTTAGCATGGCACCTATACAGAAGCTAGCATGGCAGCTATACAGATATTAGCATGGCACCTATACAGAAGCTAGCATGGCAGCTATACAGATGTTAGCATGGCACCTATACAGAAGCTAGCATGGCAGCTATACAGATGTTAGCATGGCACCTATCCAGAAGCTAGCATGGCAGCTATACAGATATTAGCATGGCACCTATCCAGAAGCTAGCATGGCAGCTATACAGATGTTAGCATGGCACCTATACAGAAGCTAGCATGGCAGCTATACAGATGTTAGCATGGCACCTATACAGAAGCTAGCATGGCAGCTATACAGATGTTAGCATGGCACCTATCCAGAAGCTAGCATGGCAGCTATACAGATGTTAGCATGGCACCTATACAGAAGCTAGCATGGCAGCTATACAGATGTTAGCATGGCACCTATACAGAAGCTAGCATGGCAGCTATACAGATATTAGCATGGCACCTATCCAGAAGCTAGCATGGCAGCTATACAGATGTTAGCATGGCACCTATACAGAAGCTAGCATGGCAGCTATACAGATGTTAGCATGGCACCTATCCAGAAGCTAGCATGGCAGCTATACAGATGTTAGCATGGCACCTATCCAGAAGCTAGCATGGCAGCTATACAGATGTTAGCATGGCACCTATCCAGAAGCTAGCATGGCAGCTATACAGATGTTAGCATGGCACCTATCCAGAAGCTAGCATGGCAGCTATACAGATGTTAGCATGGCACCTATCCAGAAGCTAGCATGGCAGCTATACAGATGTTAGCATGGCACCTATCCAGAAGCTAGCATGGCAGCTATACAGATGTTAGCATGGCACCTATCCAGAAGCTAGCATGGCAGCTATACAGATGTTAGCATGGCACCTATCCAGAAGCTAGCATGGCAGCTATACAGATGTTAGCATGGTAGCTATACATTGGCCACAGATTATGACCGCCGAGCAGAGTCAGGGGAAGGGAACAATGCAAACATCAAGAGAGAAAACATCCTTTGGCCAACATGATTTTTAATTTCGATTGTATTTTTTACTTCGGACATAACTTATGACTAACAGAAAAGGCAATATGTCACAGCAACAGGCTCCCCAATACAGATCCCCAGGATCAGGGCAATGCTAGTTCTCTTGCTGTGGGTCTCCGTAAATAGGGATGCATGGCAGGCTTGAAAATGAATATAGGTGCACAAGTACTATGGTGTGCACCTAGTGTGGCCTTGTGGGAAATCCAGTCACTCCAGCAAAAACAATACACTCAGTTCTTTGAGGCCCGATTCATGGGACCTAGCTATTTAGAGAAGCAAAACAAAGAAAGAAATTAAAAATGAAGGCAGGTTTAATATGTCAATGAACCACAATGCAGTGTTAAACTTTCCATTTAATTTGTATACATTTCTTATTGTCAAAATGTGCACTGTAAATACCTCAACAAATGAACCCTTCGGGAATGGTTCTCTCAATTGGTCCTTTTTAAGTTTCAAATGCAGGCAACAGAATCAGACAAAAGTGGATTTAATTATAAACCTGTGTGCATGGGAGTGGTAGGGTGGAAAGTTACACATTTACACGGGGGCACATTGTTATGACACAGAAGCCTGGGCAGGGTGAACCCTGCGGCCCACTTCAAAACTCATACCATGTTTACCTTTGTGCACGACACATCCCTGTGATCGATGTTGGGCCCTGATGTCCTAGCACAAAAGAAAACCTAAGCATAATACTAAATAGATCATTTCTGGAATACTAAACCCTGCCTCCTGCATTCGTCCATTGTAAGTAGCCATCTTATTACATGCGGTGTACCCCACTTTTTTGGATCAATGGAGTGGTTGTAAAGAAGAAGTCTGTCATGTATCCCCTAGTCAGTTTCTCTTTAGGGAGGAAGTGACATGGAGCAGGAACAAGAGGTAAGTCAGTGGGGCAGGAAGAGGAGTGGCAGAAAGGAATCGGGGCATCTGCGTGTGCAGCGCCTGAGGTCCGGTAGCAGAATAAAGCACATAGTTAAATGAATGATTGTGTGGCCTAAATCACTTCAGAACAGAGGCCTTGCACAGAAACCTCCCAATACGCCAGTCTGCTTCAACCATCTCAAATATGTATATATTGCATTTATAGTAGCGCGCAAAGCCCCTGGGCATCCAGGCACTGTTTCTTACAGTAGAGTGGGTAAAACAGTTATTTATTTCATTTATTGGGTTTTTATAATGCACCTATACACAGTGTGTTTCAGTCAAGGTTACAGTGTAAGGCGTGTCATACATAGCAAAAGAAAAGGGGGGAGTGTCCCAAGAGCAGTAGTGGAGTGGGACTGCCACTAGACAAAAACAATGAGGTCCACACTGCTATTGAATCAATTTGAAAAGTTACTTAGGTGGTACTTGAATTAATGAGTGTATCAAAGTGATATCACTAAACCAACAAATTAAGGCTACAGAAAACTCTGAAAGCAATCAAAATAGTCTCATGGTGAAAACGAAGAGCATATTTATTTTTCATTTTTCAAAAAACATCATAGAGAATGAATAAAGCAATCTTATGAATGAATAAATAAACTGGTCTTCAGTTGAACATTAACACAGAAAATCAAAAACAATGAGTTTGAACAGTCACTTTGCTCATAAAAAATGAAATAGAAAACTTGAAGAAACAGACTGAAACTTCAATTGAAGAATAAAAGGTCCGTATCCACATTCTTTTAGTTGACAGGTCTGCCTACGTGTAAGTGTCATATACAAAATGAAAAAGAAAACTAAATAGACATCTGTAACACGTTTCGGCAAAAAAAGCCACCTGTCTGGCAAAATGATTCCAGAAATGAGATAGTTGCCTTCCTCAGGGCGAAAAAAACACAACATGACCCAAAATTGGGGCTGTAGCTGAATTAAGAGTGACCAAACACGATGCTTGCCGACGACCGGGGCAGGGTCTCTGGGCAAAGGGGCCAGGGACGACATCACCAGTGCTGCATCATTACAGGGGGGTGCGGCGGAGAAACACCCTCTGTCAGTGGGTGTTGCTGGACACTGAAACGATTTATTTCTGGTATAACAGTGCTCGGCATGCTATGAAGTGAGTCCAATGCCTTAAAAATTCATCTAATGGATCCGGTTCGACAAACCATGAAACGAAAATGGCAGTGCAAATGCTTGAAGCTTTAATGGTGCCTGGAATGGTGGGCGATGAGCCTCATGTCTCCAAAGGCGCAAATGAAGCTGTGTCGCAAAGTTACAGACCATTAGGACGTGGCTGATTCGATCCGACTGTCCAGAGAGCTCCGATGCAATCAAAGAAGGGGGGAGAGTTTTCATTTTTTTCCAGAAGAAGTGGCAAGAGGGCTCCTCCCAGAGTGTGAGTGGGAGATTGTGCCAAAGTGTGGCAGAGTGAACAGGGAGCTGGCACTGCCAGCTCTCTTACGTTTACATCTCAGTGTGGTGAGGCTGTGGCTGTGAGTAGATCGGAAGGGTCTGTTGGCCATGTGTCTCTTGACCTTTTGGGCAAGGTATGGGGTTACATTGTTGGACAGGCAGCGGTGGGTTACAGTTAGAATTTTGAATGAGATTTGTCCACGGACTGGGAGCCAGTGGGTGGATCTTCTTGCCTCCGAGGTCTTGTCATGCTTGGTATGATGTATGATATATGATATGATAGGTCATTCATAACGCGCCTGTACACAAGTGTTTCTAGGCGCGAAAAAAGACGAGGAAGGGGAGACAGAGGAGGACAAAACAGTGATCCTACTAGGCCTTGTGTCATTCAGATCATGCAAATGCGGGGGGGGGGGGCGGGGGAGATGTGCCAGGGGTGGAGAATGCAAGTAGCTCGTAAGTGCTTTGTTGGTGGTTCATAAATGCAGAGAGTCAGAGGACTGTATGGTTGTAGATACAGTGCCTTAAGTGGTTGGGGGCCCAGAGGCAGTGCAAGGGCAACTGGTCTTGCAGCAGCCTGGGCCCATAATTACAGTGGGTGGCCAGGTAACCAGAGTGCACAGCAGACAGTGACATCAGCAAGGGAGCGGGAGAGAGAAAGCGGAAGCGAAAGGGGCGGTCTTGAGTTGCTTCTGGAACCTTAGATGGTCCTGCTCAAGTTTGAGAGGGAGGCCCCAGCTGAATGAGAAATATCTACCCCCCCACTCTCTGCCTGGAGAAGCGTCTGACCCTCAGAGAGTTGGAGGTTGATGAGCGGAGGGGTCGAGAAGAAAGATGTTTAGGTAGAGAAAGTTGGATGCAGTGTGGTCCCCAGCCCCAGAAAGCCTTTTGGGCAATGCAGAGGGCCTTGAACTTGATCCTTGTAGCCACAGGGTGCCAGTAGAGAGATTTCAGGGCTAGAGAGATACGATCCCTGGGCTTGAAGCCAAGGACAAGTCTCACAGTCCTGTTCTGGATAAGTTTTAAAGGGCGAAGAGGAGACGCAGGCAGATTTAGAAAGAGGCTGTTGTAGTAGTCCAGCCTAGAAAGGACCAGGGCTCTGGACACAGTGAGCTTCTGGGGGAAAGTAGTCAGGTTGAAAGCGGCACGGAGAGCAATGTTTTTTAGACTTGTAAATTGGAAAGGGTTTTCTCAGAACTGCCACAAAGTAGTGCATCGGAGTAGTCCAGCTTGGGCAGGACGAGGGCCTGGACAATAGTGAGACAATGTTCCATAGAGAGGAAAGGTTTGCAGGCAGTGATGAGTTTGGTCACATAGGTTGAGGCGATGTGGTTGACATGATGTGTCATTGTGAGAGATGTGACTCTGTTTTTACCGAGGTGACAATGGAGTGGCCATCGAAGTTGAAGTGGCTGAAGGCTGCATCGAGCTTGTCGAGACAGGCAGGAGATCCAATGAGAAGTAGTTCAGTTTTCTCATTGTTTAAGCAGAGGTTATGTGAGTCCATCCAGATTTGAATGGTTTTGTATATGCTGTCTACTTTGGCAGTGTCCTGTATGTGGTACCCAGCGAGGGGAATGAGGATTTGGGTATCGTCGGCATAGTGTAGGTGATATTTAAGGAGGTGAGGTGGTCGCAAATGGGGTTAGTGTAGTCGTTGTAGAGGGTAGGAGAAACACAGGAGCTTTGTGGGACTCCACAGGAGATCGGAGTGGGGAGGCAGCAGCGTCCCCAGCATCGACTCTAGAGGATATGTTTGCTAAGAAGGCAGCAATCCATTCAGCTGCTTTAGATGAGAATTGGGCAGAGGAGGTGAGATGGTGGCAGAGGGTCTGGTGGTCGACAAGTTCAAAGGCGGCTGAGGGATCAAGGAGTAGGAGGAGGGAGAGGATGCCGGCATCCATGGCTTTGTCGAGTTGTTTTTTAAGGTCGAGGAGGGCTGTTTCCATTCCATGTTTGGGGCAGAAGCTGGAATGTCGGGGGCTCAGGATGTGGTGTGATTCAAGGAAGTCCTAGATTTGAGGCCACTTTTTCAATAATATTCAGGAGAAAGGGAATAGTGGTGATGGTCCTTTAGTTGGTAGGGGATGCTGGGTCTAATGTAGGTTTCCTGAGCAGAAGGGAGACTCTTTAAGGGTGGTGGGTACCGAACAGGAGTCAAAGGAAGAGTTGACAATGGCAGCGATGAGGGACAAAAGAGGTTCAGCGCATTTCTTTACAAGGGGGACTGGACAAAGTTAGCCTTTACATCTGGAGGGTTAGAGCACATTGATGTAGGGGGATAAGGGTCAGCGGGTGGGGCTAGGGGTTCGTCAATTGAGCTTCAGATATGCTGGTGAGTTTCTCGCTAATTTTGGATTTCAGTTGTAAAGTTTTCCCTGTGAGGGCATCTTGGATGGGACTGCACCAAAGGTTTTCTTTCACCAAAGAGTAAAGGTGGTCACGGGGGATTCAAGCTCTAGGAGGATTGTGCATATTTCTCTAGGGCTATGGGATGCATTTGCTATTCATTCAATTTAGGAGGATGCTTTGGCGGCAAATATATTGTGCTTGTACTAACGGCAGATGTCAGAGAAGTGGGCTTTGTTGGAGGTAGTGGGGTCTTTTAGGCGGGCAGCTTCTGCTGCCCTCTTGTAGGTACGGAAGGCACGAAAGGTCAGTAGCGAATCACGTGTTGCAATGACTGGTGATTTTCACTTAAGGTGCTTTGAGAGGGGCTAGAGAATCAATTGCGTTCTCCAGTAGTGCATTGTAGTGATTCACAAGGGCGGAGGTATTGTGGGGGAGGGTGAAGAGGCGATTGAGAAGTGGGATGAGTCGGGTACTGGTGAGGTTGCAAGAGCTGCGGGCGAGGGTGGGGGCGGGGGGTAAGAGGGTGCTGGTTGTAGCTCTTTTGCTTGGTGTAGGGATGTAGAAGGAGATGACTTGGTGATCTGGCCATGGGCAAGGTAGATTGGAGGTGATGGAGATGTTGATGTTATGATCCAGGAGCAAGCCGATGGTGCAGCCATGTGTATGTGTGGGCTTAAGGATGCATTGGGTGAAGCCCAGGGAGTGGTGGATTTAGCAATGGCTAAGGCCTAAGTATCTGGGGTATCATCGTTAAAGCCTAGGTTAATATCGCTCAGATTGACAAGTTGGGTAGAGGGCTTAAGGTTGTTGGTAATGAATTATTGGAGGTGACTTTCCAGAGCTGCACATGCTCCTCGCAGAAGATAGATGAGGTGGGTGGTGATAGTTGCATTAGGGGAGCATGTAAGTTTGGTTGAGATGAATTCACAGTGGGGGAATTGAGTGGTGGTGAAGGTGCACAGCGGAATGTCGTCTTTGTAAATAAGGGTGACCCCACTGCCTTGACTGATGGGTCTGTCGCCACAGAATATAGAGTTGCCTGGGGGGACAGCAATGGTGAGTGAGGGACCAGTTAAAGGGGCGAGACAGCTTTCTGTGATGGCTAGGATGTTGAGTTTTTCTGACATTGAGGACTAATATGTCTGGTGCATGGGCCACCATAGGTCTGGCATTGAAGAGGGCACAACAGAAAAGTGGAATCTGCGCAGAGCAGATGGGGTTGGCAGTGGTGGTGGGTAGAGTAACTGGATCCAGGGCGGCCTTGGCAGGGGTGGGGGCATGGTTCCCATCAGTGTGATGACTGAGATTAGTGTTGCTACAAAGGATTGTTGGTGGGAGGGCTGTGAGAGCAGAAGGACGTGTACGCCTTTCAGGTTGAAAGCACGTTCCGAGGTAGGTCATGGCAGGTGCTTGGTTGTGTGGGGCGCTGTTGTCTGGGAGTTGGAGGTGGCAGGGGTGATCATAAAGTGAGGTACGGTTCCTGGGTAATTAGTTGGCCTGTGGCTGGAGGACCTGTTTCCATGGAAAAGCTTGTGGTATGCATTAGTCAGAGTATGGATTGCTGTTGTATGTGTTTTCCTCAAACATGGGTTGCCTTCTTAAATGTGGGCTGCTCAGGAGTTAGGATGTAGAAAGGCGTAGTGCTGCAACCTTTGTGCAGAGAGCCAGCACGTGGATCTCCGTTGATCCTCCTGCTCACCTGCTTTCCTTATTGGACCCCCACCACTACCTAAACCCTTTAAATGCAAACTGCAGTGCACACCAGGAAATGGAAAACACAGTTGCTTTGCCAGTGCTTGTTTTTTTAATGGTGTGTCTGCCTGCACCCTATGATGCCACGCTTAATAATTGGATAAATTCATGGTTACTGACATGGATACCATCACCGTTGCCTGATAGATCTGATTATTACTCGCTCTCAACCTCCTTCTATAAACCCTGATTACTAACTACTAGTGGGTCCAATTGCTGTAGTTCCAGACATAACTCTCATATACTCGAACAAATCATCATTTCTGAAACTTGCCTGCTACGCTGCGGCCATAGGAAAGTGCATGCTCTTCAGGTAGACGCTCTTTTAAAATGGCTATTACAGTACTTTCCTAGGAAATTAAATAAGATTTACTCATCTTGTTGTGGAAACGGCGTTATTAGCTAAAAGGACCTTTGTGATACAAAATTCTTCACTTCCAAATACTGTATTGCAACAAAGAGTAATCATAAGCAAATTAAGAAAATGCCAACTTTGGAGACTGGCTTTACACCCTCGATTTCATGAGATAATACTTTCCTACATGTCAAGTTATTGTTCCATTTAATATTTTCTGCAATCAAATTGCTTTACATTTTTTTCCAATAAAAACAGAACTTAGTAAGTAGGAAACACTATTTTGAATTCTTTCTTTCAAGTCAAAAAATATTATAATACCATCTTCTCATTTTGCTTTGCAGATTTAAATGCATTACAAGTAATATTTCGGGGTGCAATATTGGCAGGGACATACAGTTCCAATACCGGTAACCTCCAAACACATCCTGCATTGGAAGCACTGCCAAATCCACAGTCCGACGTCCCGAAAGATGTAGAAAATGGAACTGTTGAAGAAAATATTGTGTACCTCTAATTTTATATTTGTGCTGTGTACATATCTGTTTATAGCTTTATCTATTATGTAGACATGTATGTTGCAAATGTGTTGCTATCTGTCTATTGATATTTCAAATACTGTGGGACTTCAGAAAGCATCATTCGCGGGAATTACATCATTCCTGTGAATTATAGACTTTCAACTAATGGAAATGGAACATAAGGAAAACATAGTGTGCAACATGGTTCTGTAAACCGGTTCTAGACTTCTGGTGAGATTTACAAAGCACTCATCAGGAATATAGCACATCAGAATGTTACACATTGTGTCACACGCAGAGGCGTTGCTTGGGAGGGGCTGAGGGGGTTATAGCACCAGGTCTTTTGATTGTAGCCTCTGGATAGAAGCTCGGGAGTTTCAACCAAAAAGGCTAGCTAGCCCCCAGTGCGGACAGTCCAAAAATTAGCATAGCCCCGGATCTTTTCCAGACCTAGAAACACCCCTGCACACACGCACGCACACTCAAATGTATAGGCACCGACTCACTGAAGACAACCATGTTTCCTAATATTCCACTGCTAAATGGAAATTGATATGTTTCTGCTGTGCAAATATTCTCTGTAATTTTTACCCTAGAAATGTTGGAAAGTGAACACACATCAAGAAAACACCTAGGGCATTCATTTTGTCTTCTCTCGTGTTTTCATTACACTGTTTTTAAACCCGAGATGGGGAATGTCCACTTTTTGAAACTATACTTATAACAAACACAAATCAGGCAAAAGTTGTTTTCCTTATGAATTTGTTACCAAATTGGGAAGAAAGTATGTTGGCTTTTCTCAAAAACATTGCACCTGCCATTCTCTCTAATGTTTGATCAACAGCGAAATCCTTTATATAAGAAGGGACCACCAACAAAGTACACTCGTGACCTGGCGTCCGCGTCTAATGGCTACATGGATAGAATATTGGGTAGTGAACCTACTTATGTTTCCGACCTTCTCTGGGATTTACAATGACATTTTTCCTAGCTGCATGTCGAAATTGACTTCTGAAATCACTTGGATAAAATGCTCACCCATCATTACACAAATGCATTGCTGTTAGAGAAACACATATGTGACGAATATATGGTCATTGAATTTGCACTTGGCATCTAATGTTCCTGACATAATACTTGCATCATTGTGAGAAAGCAGAGAAGCCCATAACATGCCAACACCAGCCTGTCTTGGTAACAGGTAACCCACCAGCAGAGGCAGCGACAGTTTCTGCTGTTCTGGTCAAAGGAAAAGTCTCTGCACAGTTACTGTTGCCAATTCACGGCGTGAAAATCAAATACATTGGAAGCACAACATAAACAAACATAGCATAATAAAGAATGTGACCTCAGAGAAAATGTGACAAAGTTGTGTACAGTGGGGGTGAGATAGAAATATATAGAAACCTTGTCCCTGGTGAAATTTAAGAAGAGTGTTGCCTCTGCCATTCTCCACTGATATGGCAGCAACATCTATGGCTTTTAGGTGGTAGTGATGTTCCATGTTCGACTTAATTGATTCTTGATTAAATAGAGTGTGCAAGATAATGTCATTGACATTGTATTGCATGGGAAAACCATGTTCCTATACTATGGAGAAACAGTTTACGTAGCCAGATCAAGGGCAAGACCACAAATCATAATGTGATCTAACATTTACATTTCCCACTAAATCTGAGAATATGTTTGCAGCAACCAATGTCTCAAGATGGGGGCCTGACGTCTTGAGGGCAATAGCACAATACAGCATTGCTGGAGATTAGGAAGCACACCACCCCTGTTGGTTAGAGAGAGTTCATGTTTCCTTTAGTAATCAGGGAACATCATAAAAGCGAGATATTCCTTATAGTGGCCTCAGACCCATAGACACATTCTTCCATGGGGATCCCCATGCCCGGCCGAGGATTAAAAGGAACACACCCAATCCTCTCGACCTGGGCCGTAGAACAGACCAGCAGCTACTGCAGCTCTTTCCTCTTGCATGCCTCCGTCCAGAACTGATTTGGTGAGCTCTGAGTTGGGATCTTCTGAAGGGTTGCCCTTTTATATTCCAGACCTCCTTCAGCAATGATCCCTTGCTGTTCTGCTACAGAGCCACATGTAAAGCTCTTGCACTACAATGGCTCCAGTTGGTGGACGACAAGAAGTTGGGCATCACCTTTTTGAGCACAAATCCATTTCCCTGATGACATAGTACACCATGGTCCTTCAGGTGAAACGTGACCTTGTTTACATGGATGAACAACATTAATGAGCTGACATCAGATGACCGTGGAGTTTTGGATGTGTTCGACATCAGAATACCTCTTTGTTCACTGTCAAAAGTACTGTAGTGGAATAGAGAAGGCAGCCTCATTCACCTGCCAAAAAGAGTTTTACCATTTTCTTTCATGGTGAATTTCCAACTCAGGCCTATTCCCGGATCAACCATTTTGCTACTAAAGTGAACACTTTACATTTCCAATTCATACTCTTTATTAAATGGCCACCAAGTTTCTCCAGCCACTCAACAACAAGAGATTTACAGATCTCTACAGACCCCCACCCCCGTCCCGAGCAGTGCACGTATCCCCTTCATTTGACTGTAGCATTTCCGGAGACTACCCCTTCAGAATCTAGCTGAGAATGGAGGACAGGACGTTCAAGGATTCCAAAAAAACATAAGCTTTTTCAACTTACCATTCATCTGCTGAATCTGAAAGTCTTGCCCCTTTGAACATACCGTCTGCTCAAAGAACTATCCCCACACCTCTATGTTTGCTGCTTGGAAAGCAACTGACCACGGCACAATATAAAAGCAGATGGGTAGTATATGGTATTGGGTCGTTCATAAGAGAATGAAATCCTAAGTAGAGTCGATGATGTTATATTTTTCAGTCATTACTGGCTCAGGCAGGCCCATGTAAGTATTCTGTTGAAAATATGTCAATATCGCTGATGTCGGGCACAAGAGAACTCTCCAAACGTATTCTTTTCAATCAAAGGTGATAAATAACAATTTAAATGGTATAATAAAGATGCTGCCACAGCTGATAAAGCAAACTTTGGACCCATGGCAACCAGTGCAGTGAGCCTTCTTACTGGAAGCTGGCCTTCCTAGTGATATCCCGCCTGCAATGAGGACCAGTGGGATTGCATATTTTACTTCCAAGAACCTTCTAAGATCCACAACTGCTGGATTTGACTGTAATTCATAATCCAGAAATCCACATGCCTATCTTTTTTTCTGGCATCTCACTGGGGCAGAAGAACAGAGATCCAACAAGAGCTTGATGCCAAGTAAACCCCTAAAGCTACATTTATACGGAAAAGTACTTGAGAGGTCTCCCCATGTGACCATCATATATTGCAACATTTATGAAGGGGTAATATTTCAAGCAGTAACTAAGTCCATGCAACTAAAGTTATTAAGAAGTCAGCAGAGTTTCTACTCCACAGGGACTGCATGCACATTCCACCACAGACAAGGCAGCATATATGGCTTTTTTATGGAGTGCCGCATTGGTGATTGCCATCTGGAAACATTATTTGTGTCTTCTCCAAGGTGTATAGTTTGACCAACATGCCTTAAGCATGTATGCAAGAAGCCCGTTTACTCCTATGAATTTCTGTGACCTTTGCTTTCAATCTGCTTTTTTGTGTGTGATCAGTATTAAAACATATTTCTGTGCAAGCCACAAGAAGATAGAAAGAAAAACATTGTAACTCAACCTCTGTCTGCATATATGGTTTTCCTTTCTTTTTTAAAATTAAGGTTGACAAATGCCGTCCTCTTTTTTCCCCAGCAGTAAAAGTCTCACCATTGAAGACACTTTAGTAAAGTGGACTAGCCGATGAGCGGCATACGGCATACTGTGTTGGTAGCGTAGCTAAGTATGCTAGATGAGCAGACGTGGTGGGCAGCGGGATGATGGATTCCACCACAGGCCCCTTGTTCTCATTTTCTTTTCTTTGGAAAGTTTTTTAAGTTAATGGAGTGGCTTGGATTCATTAAAAAAGAAAAGAAACATAAACATTGTTATTCAGTTAAAGAATTCACATTAAATCCAAAAACACATGATAGGGGTGACAGGCATTGGAAGACTCTGAATAAAGGACAAGCGAGATTGGCCAGAATAGGTATCTTTCATTTACAGTCTCAACTATGAGGTAGCACAGGTAAATTAGATCGTGTACGATAGTGCATAATACAAACACACATATATACATATTCACAACCATTCATAACAACATCATTTACTATGTGGGTTTAAAAATGTTTATTGTATATTGTGTTCTTAAATCGTGTTGTTGCTATTTACATCCCTAAAAAAGAATAATATTTAATGTTCGTTGTCATGTCTTTTTGTGATTGCATATAATAATTAAGTTATTTTTTGTAAGTACTTTTAAGTTATCTCTTAAGATCACTAAGACTAGTTCACTCCAAGTTTCTAGTATATAAATACACGTGTAAGTTGCTTGCCCAAAAAACATTACTAGTGCACTGCAGTAATACATGTCATAAATGGAGGACCTATGCCATGTTTTCCCTGAATCTTATACAAACCTCATTGTATGAAATGTGTACAGATGCCATATTTTAGAGTTAGCTCTTATTTCCGTTTTTTTAGTGCAGACATTACTACATTGTTACTTACAGTACATCATATTTTTATGTTACTACTAATAAGCCACCCCCCCAAAGGAGAGGAGTTGACCTTCCTCCTGCTGGCTTGCGATATTTGTATACTTGTGAACATGTCAATAAATATGATGTCACTGCTGTGATGCGTATCTTTAATGGATAACATGAAACGTGGGTGGATCTGGGCATTGTCCTGCAGTAAGGTAAGAAGGCGGTCATTCAATCGTCGCAAACATACTGCAAGGCCCATTCGCAAGATGCACACACAGCCTTTTGTAGATTGATTGCCCTTCGTTAGAACACTGTCTTTCCTACTAATTCCTGAAGAAGGTAACATCCCTTGATATGCAATGAGGAAACGTGATGGTGGCTATAATTGCCCACATTATTTTAAGCCCCTCCATAGAGAAAAGGCTCATCACTAACTCACTGTCTAGTCAATGATGCTCGCTCAGTCCCATCAACCCTCTATGAGCAATAACTGGAAAGTAGAAGTTATGCTTTTATATAGAAGGCCCTGCGGTGCAGTTTTTGAAGCTTGGTATAGCAGCACCATTATCAAAGCTTAGGTTATGAACATTCGCAAAGAATGCAAAATACCTAAATTGATCCCTTAAAAATGAAATCCAAGATGTCATCGAAAGACACTCTGAAGTTGCTGTTCTGACTTGCTTTGTAACTAGCAAACATAGACTAAAAAAGTGACCCCCTCATCACCTATGTTCTATTCATGTTGTATACACAGAATTTCCAGATATGTATCAAATTAAGGCATCCTTGCACTTATCAATATATTGGCAAAAAATTCATCTGTATTATCCAAAATAGTAACCATAGCATTATACACTGGGTCTCTGAATCATTGTACCAGCACACACAATATGCAGATAAGAATAAAGCACTGGGAAGGCACATAAATGATAATAAAACATTTTGGGCTTACTGCACAAAAATACCCAGACTCGCTTTTAAGTGGAAAAGGTCGCTTTAACGTGACAGGCCATAGCTCACAAAGAAACGCTAACCTGGCTTCCTGGCCTTGAAACTGACGTATCCGTTTTTAACAAATTGCCAAACAATTAAATAAACAGTTACCATTCCCCCACAATTAAATAATTAAACCATTTCAAATTCCTATCCCTTGCTCCCTTATGTCTCCTTAAAATCCTCATAACCTTCATTCCCGCTTTCTCCTATCTACTCCCTGAGGCCACGCCCCTCCTTCTTCAATACCCTTTCCCCCTCTTTGTACCCCCAGGGTAGCCCATTTGTGCAAACAGCACCACCCCCTTTCTTTACCGTGCTAGTACCCCATTGTGCTTCCCCCACCCCTCCTCCAAAGGGCCCTGTCCCCAGCACCAGAAAATCCCTCACCTGAGGTGTTCTTTCTGCCTCACACCCCTAACCTAGGATTTCTTCTATTTCCACTCTTTATTATGTCTTGCACCGGCCACCGTAGAGTCCACTAATCAATAACTGTTTCCATATACCGGGAGATGCACTCCGTTCTCCCGAAAAACTGAAAAAATCCTCATAAATTATTTCCTTATGCTCCAGCCCTTGCAACCCCACCACACTGCAAAATTTCCCACTCTCCTAGTTAATCTTATTCCCTGTCCTTTCCACTGCCCCTTCGTTCACCGCCCCCATCCAAACTCTCCTCAGCAATAACTTTGTCCAAACCAACCTTACCTTGGCCATATCTCCCTTAACCAGCCAAAGTCCATTTTCATTTTCCTTACAATGATACTCCTGTGTCTCTGACTAAGTCATTCTCCCCCGCGTTTACTATTATTCCCTCTGGAACCCCATGGGGCTCCCTCAATCCCACTAACATGGGCAGCAATTGGTCCCACCTAAACCCCGGTACCCCGGACCATCTGAATAAGGCAATGTTGTAGCTGCAACCCAGTTGTGTCCCAAAAATCCTTTTTCCCGCTTCCTTTCCTGCCGTTTTTACAATTAGATGTCCACAAATCCATATCTGCAGCACCTCATCATTCATTCGTGCTACATCTGCAAATGAAAAATTGTTGTGAATTTCCCTTGGCCACTACAAAGCCCGTCCCATCTCTTGTCGATCATCCTAGCGGCGCCCTTTTCCAAACCCTCTGATGTACCCCTTGTACTTTCCTGACCTCCCGCACCCCAAACTTTTAACCTTTTTCTCTGATATCCCTATCCTGCTACCCTCCGATGCCGCCCCCCCATCCTGACCGAATGAGTTCCAAAACCTGCGCTCTCTCCCCCACGGCCACCCAAGCCAACTTCATGCCCCCCAGAACTTGAGCTGCCATTACTGCTCTCCCACCCTCTTGCTGGAAACCCAACCTTTCTCTACCCTTACATGTCCCCCGCCCAGATAATCCCGTCCTCCCTGGGCACAGACCTTCATCCACCTAATTCTGATAAATGAACATCTCCCCACCATAGACCTCCCTCCCCTGAAATCTTGTTCCACTCCCGTTCTCCTTTGCCCAACCTTCCAGCACCTTGCGACCATATCTTCCTGTTTCCCCCACTACACCAGGGGCCCCACTCCATCCAGTTCCATCTCAGACGCTGCACCACCCCACTGCACCAGGGGCCAACATATACCCCCGTCCATGCCGTTCCCTCTCCTTGCTGCCCCCCCACGGCACCAGGGGCCAATCGTGCACCCCTGCCCATGCAGTCCACTCCATATAACCAGCCACTTCACGAAGCATCTCTGAACACCTGTCCCTTTGTGTGCCACTGTCCTTCTGCTCCTTCACCCGAGTACAAAACTCTGATATATTCCCTTTTTGCCCCAAATACATATTTCAAATACTCCTTGTCCACCTTATCAAGCAACCCTACCTGCCTGCCCACCTTGTCGTGTGGCAAGCGTGAGGACCCGGCCCCCGCATCCAACTCCCTCCCTAGAAATGTCAACACCCACACCTGCTCTTCAATTATATCCTACCGCCCATGGCACTCCCCATTCCTGCATTAATGTCTGACAAGACCTCCACAACCTCCAACATTCCTGTTCTCTGCCCGCCCCCCTGAAAATCACCCAGCTAATGCACCCTCTTACACAACCAAAACTGTAAGAAAACCCCACTGCCCCAACAGCTAAAACACACAACCCTGCACATGAAAATGTCCAGCCCTTGGGCAACACTTTGTCTGAATCTTTTTGGCGTTTGAACTGCATCCATCCCCTCCTTGGACCTTGATAACTCACTTAAAACCCTAGCGAAAACCTCTCCGCAAAACTTGGTTCCTTCCCTGTCCGGGCAAACCCAGCCACTCCTCCAGCACTGCAACTCTAACTGGAATATGGGCCTTCCCCCCAACTCCTTGCTCCGTTCCCTGCCCTCTCCCTCTGTCCCCTGATTGGAAACATTGTATAATCGGATGCCATCCTGCGCATCTGCTGCACTTGTGCCTGAACTTGCACACCGTTTTCATGCAGCCTTCTTTATTGAAAGCCCAACATGCTGTTGAGGGCTGACGGCTGCCTCCTCTCCCCACCTCCTCCGTGGTGGGGCGGCCATGAAAGGGCCAGTAAGGCACGGGCATGTAACGTTGGTACAGGCCTCGTAGGGGCTATCCATTGCAGCCAGAGATCCATGTCAATCTCTTCCCACACAGCCTGGCTATTCTCAGCCATCCTTGCCCTAGACCCTTCATCATATCTCACCCAAGCGAAACCCCCAAAACTCGTAAATGCCTTCCTTATTACATCCATGTATTTCCACAGCGCTACACACCTCTCTGGAAACATCTTGCAGTAAACACTCGCATATATAATAAAAACTGACGTCCAACTGTCAGTCGTGAGCGGCACCTTTGGTCTTGTGGCCAACTCCCTCTCCTCTTCCTTAGTCCCTTCCTTCGCTCTCACCTCCCTGTGCAGGAGTTTAAAAACGTCCACAAACTCCCCTGCCCATATCTTTTCTTTTGTCGCCCCCATCAAATGTGCGCCCAATGGGTTTGTAATGCCCATATAAGGCATCCTCTTGTCCTTCCTTGTACCTTCCACAGCCTTCTAATTAGGAACCTCCATTACCTCTCGAACCACATGCTCCATCACCATGTCAGTTTGTACTTCCACCAAGGACACCCTTTTGTCCCTCTCCCTCACCAAGGCCCCCGTGGTCCAAAATCCCGTCTCACCACCTATACCCCTTACACCTGCTCCCCCATGCATGCCCCCCACCTCGTACCCACCATCTGCCAAGCCGCTGACCACCCCCGTTCCTGCTCACCTCTTTCTGCCCCGCCGTCACCCAGCCTCGGCATCTTGGCCTCCCCTCTGACACTCCTCATATCTTTCCTCACCGGGCTCCTGCTGCGGGGGCATCCTCCCTTAACCAAATTCCCTGCCGTCCTCTTGCACTCCTGACCTACCCTTTCAAACATTAAACCCCTTCTCTCCCTTTCCATCCTCCGTAAACCATTTTGCTTTTCATCCTCACATTGTTGAACATTCTCTTCTTCCCCTTCATCATCCCCCATGAAATACCATTGTTGTTGCGAGTGTATGCTCGGGCAGAGCAACTCCTCTTCGGGGTTCGCCCGGGGTGTCCGCCCTGCCGCTCCATTGACGTCTTCTCGGCGGGGCCGTGCCGACCCCTGCCTGCTCCTCTCTTCTTGGGCGAGGGGTTCTCTCCTCCACCCTTTGCTCTTCCGTGGTAGGGGCTGTGCCCTCTAGTCTGCTCTCTGCATTCTATCGGAGGGGCCATTCTCAAGCCCTCTCCTACCCCCTCCACAGGACCCACGGGGGCTGTACTCCTAGGCAGGGAGGTTGTTCCGCACCTTCCCCCCACCTCGCTAACCAACGGGGACCAATCCCTTTTCCTCCCTCCTGCACTCCTTCGCAGGTATTTCCCTCCTCTACCCCTCTGCACCGCTGTCCCCCCATGCCTGGCCCACAACGCCCCTAACCTGCTTTGTGCCCATCTCTGACCCCACTCCACTAGAGACCTCCCCTGTACCTTTGGCTCTCGACCTCCTGCCAGACCCCTCACCTAACTCTCCCCCAATCCTGGATGCCCTCCTGGTAACCTCACTCCTGCTCCCCCTTGCCCCTCTGTCCCACACTCCTCTCCGCTTGGCTTACCCCCTCCAGCCCCCTGTTCCCCTGTAACTATCCCCACTGCCCCCTCGAGCTGGGCTTTGGTTGCCCTGCTAATAATATCCATAGCCTCCCTCAATGCCTGGGCATCCACCAAGCCCCTACTTACAGGTCCTTTTCTTGCAATCCCGGCACCCAAAATTAATTCCAATTAATGCTGCTGCCCCCTTCCGCTCTCCCCTCTAAGCCGGCAACCAAGCCTTGATTGTAACGCCCTGTGGGTTCTTACCCCAAAATTATCGCTTAATAAGTACTGGGCTTCCTCCTGCAATACCACGGCACTAGTTAAAGAAAGTCCTTAGCTGGCCCACAGGCCCTGCCCCTATGAAAACAAGAAGTGCCCCTATGGCAGAGAGCAGCAGGGGAACACGCCCCTTTACTCTTCTAAATAATGGCTCCTTGCCTCAGAACTAGCCAAAGATTCCTTTTATTTATCTTTTTTTTAATTAAATGTTTTATTACCCTCCCACCAAGGCTCACTCTCAGTGGGCTAAAATACACTATATTCCCCCGCGTAGCCCCCCAGGAGCTGCTCAGCCCTTGAGCTCCTTTCACAGACCAATGCACCCGTAACCCAGATCTGCCCTGCCCTCTGGTGGTGCGCGGGCAGCACTGCACCCCTGTCACTGCTTAACAGCAAAGCAACCGTGCTGGCCCTTTAAGGCGGCCGCACTGCCCTCTGCAGGCAAAGCTTTGTCACTGTGACTACTTGACGAAAAGAGATGTGGCACCCGCGGGCTGCGACTCTTCTCCCAGCACCCGGTCTTGGCGGGGCTATAAAGAAGGGTCTCCCCTTCAAAATACCACCTCAGGGATCTAAAAACCCAGTGGGCCCGCCCCCCAACAGCTCCCCTCCTGGCACCCTCCCACCGGCACCTTGTGCAATGACCTCTGCCGACACCCGACGGCAAGCCCTTTCGGGCACGGAACGGGCTGGACGTCCCTGGCTGCTCACACAGGTACGCGAGGGGCTTTATGTACAGCCAAACCTCTAATTAAAAGTGTACTCACTATCCTTGAATCGATAATTGCTATCCTGCCTATATCTATCTACCAACCCAAAAATAACTCTAACTAACTGCTAAAACCCTATCTCACTGCTGATGAACCTAGGCCCACGCAGAGAAAGGCTTGGGAGCAGCGACACAGGCGACCGACAAACGCTCGTCCCAACTGTCTCTTGCTTCCGAACCTTCCCTGCCCCCTTTTATAACCCCGCTTTAGGCGGTCTACATGCAGGCCAGCTCGCTGGCCTGTGGAGCACCCAAAATATCCCCGGGCGCGGAACGCGCCTTGTGCTCCCCTTCCTCATTGCCATTAACTTCTTAATTGAGTCATAATGCCTGCAGATGAATGTCGACATGTTTCCATGACGGTGGAAACTCCATGCATCTCCTGTCAATCTGTTCATCGGGACATGAAAAGCATGGTGAATTCAATGCCATCTGCATGTTTTCTTTCATGGC
The DNA here is from genome assembly GCF_040938575.1 of Ambystoma mexicanum. Classification (NCBI taxonomy): domain Eukaryota; kingdom Metazoa; phylum Chordata; class Amphibia; order Caudata; family Ambystomatidae; genus Ambystoma; species Ambystoma mexicanum. Next base: position 636,230,122 of record NC_090935.1, on the reverse strand, counting down.
CGCCATCTTGTTTGTCAATCAGCATATTGCTAGTCTATGGTTATATGCCTGAGTCCCCCTGGCTCAAGGATTGCTTTGTAATCTGCCGTGGAGTTAGAGCTTCACTACGTGCTCTTTTTCCATCCTGTATGTGTTTGGTGTTGGGGGACCAGGTGTCTGTTGCATTTAATGCTTATGGAGGGTTAGGAGCCAAGGTGGGGAGCAATTCATGCTGCATCTATTTTCCACCATGTTCCCCCCTGCCTTTTCTCTATCAGCTTCCCTACGCCTGAGATGCCTGGATTTGCGGTGTCTTCTATGCTGATATATATATGCACTTGTTATGGCTGCTCTGTCCTTCACCACCACGACCCCACCCTCCAGAGCCTCACTGCCTCATTTCCTCTATCTGAGTTTGGACGACTGCTGATTCGGCAGGCCAGGCTATGCTTGGAGGTTGTACATTGTGCGCAGGCCCACAGCGCCCAGGCTGCACTCTCCCAGTTGTCACCAGGGGGCATCGCACAGGTTTTCGGATTCTGATGGGTTTTCTGCTCACCGCACCCCCAGTTGCATGCTCAATTATCAGAGTGCCAGGACTAGACTGGCCTCCAAAGCCCACGACTATGCGATTGTCTCCTTCCGGAGCACTGGTTCATCCCCTCCTGCACTTACCTCTCAGCTGCAGCGTCCAGCGGGTAGCGCGTGCTGTTTCGGCCTCTGTCCACGACACCTCTATCTTGATTCAGTGGCACCTGACCATTCTTTACTTTAGAGGGAAGGCGTACAACAGTGAAATCGGAAACATCCCTACCTTTAATCGGGTGTCAGTCCACAGCGGCTCACCATTTTTTGCTTTCTTTGGACCCCAATGTGCAGAGCCTCACAGGTCATCCCACCATCTTGTCTGAGCTCCACAGCGCTCCTCCCTGCCAAAAAACATGGTTTTAAAGGTGTGGTGACCTTGTTCCACAGGGTCATATGGTTTAGTCTATTGTCTGCTCTCTACACCGAACAAAATCTCTATGGAACATGTACTTCATTTGTAACAAAGGTTCAGCTTCTTTACTTCGTGCTTTCAAATAATAAAATAATGTTCCTGCCCATCATTTAAGCCTTTCCTAATAGCATTGGTCATAGGTATCTAACAATACTCCTATGTTTGTACCCTTTCCTCTATACAGTATGTGCGTCCCAGTACAGGGACAGGACTGGTACCATTTTGCCTTGAAAAAATGCGATTTCCCGTTTAAATTTGAAGCATGCTACAGCATGGCCAGGGGCATAACCACTTCCCGGGCACCGGCACCTCACCACAGTCCTCTTTTCCACTCCGACAGAATCGGACCTGCCTCGCGTTAGCACATGCATTTTCTGCTGCATAGAGAATTATTTCCCCATGTTTTTTCCTTCCTATCCGGCCTCGGGCGCCTCCATCCCCGCGTATGTTGGCACTGAGCAGGTTTTCTAGGTGCGCTTCCCGCGACAGATCTTTTCCAGCTTCAGACCCCCATTTGCTCTGTTTAGAGTTTCTGGGGGCATATTACCGGTGGGATTCTTGCACGGCATGTGATGCAGTGACACCGAAGTCACTCAAGATCAGTCTCTCAGGATGACAGGAAATCCTCTTGTGGTCCTGCTGGAGCACCTCAAGGCCTTCAGTCGACAGAAATCAAAGAAAAAGGTACATCAAATTTTGTCTTCACCACCTCAGCATGGAGACTCCTTCCCAGGAAGTTCTTTGCCCGAGAGGGGTCCTAGAGACTCTCATACCAGTGTTACGCCTGAGGCCCCTATGGCTACCAGTACACGCACTGAGGGGTCGTCTGACTCTACCAGGACAATCACTCAGGGACCCAGCGGTCCTTCTACCGGACTACAGCCAAAAGGCTTCACAGCTCTACTACTGGCTTAGGCCTGGGGGGGAACCTGTACGCTAAAGACTACCAGGCCAATGCCTGCAGGCAATTACCATTCCAGAGCTACATCTGATGTTGTTCACGTTACCGGGAATTGTCCCGAGAGCAATAAAGGGCCTATTGGTCTGGGCTCTTCATCGAGCATCCCAATTACCTAGCCCAGATATGGCAGCCAAACAAGTTGACAAACCACGGCATTTGTCAGAAGAAGAGTCTGTCAGGGTTAAGCCCCCAGGCACCTTGGGAGATTGCAGGTTGTTGCCTGGTTGACTATGGCAACCAAAATGGCCTGCTGATACCAAGCAGGTCGCCGGAGCAGTCCTTTTAAGGAAAACCTGATCCACATATCCAGTATGTTCTAATATTACTTGAGTCCCAGTGCAGGGGAAGGGAACAGGGTGTTACCTTTGATGAAACTTTGTTATCATCTCGCCCCTGCATCATCATCACAACAGATATCCTGACCCAGGACACAGAGTAGGACGCTCCTACCGGGATAGAGAGCAGGGAACTTTGTAAAGATCAGCACAGGACTCTTCTCTCTTTCAAGGTGGGTGGTGTGCTGACGTCAAGGTTTCCGAGAACTACAGGATGATCAAGTTCTGACAGTTTGCGAGACCTTTATATTGTCCTACTGAACCATGGAGTTAGTAGTTTCTGATTTGATTCATGCTTTACAAAAGCTACAGGCAGAAGTGTCGACCTCTCAACTAGAGAATGCCTTGTTATTTCATACCCGTTCTGCAATACAGAGTAAGATAGACCACATGGCTTTCAAAGGGCCCATGGGGGACTTATTGGGGCGCCCAACTACGTCAGGGAATACCGCCGGGCATGGTGACACAAGATTGGTTCTCATGCCGGCCACATTGCACCTCCAAATCAAGGTCCCCGTATCCCAGTGCCACCTATGCCCTAAGAATTGAAGGACTTTCTCACACAATGTAAAATACACTTCTTAAGCAGACCGCAGTTAGATGCTTCAGATCCAGTGAAGGTGATTTTTATACTGTTTCCCCTTAAAAAGATGGCACTCACATGGGCTACCCCATTTATAGACTTGAATTACCCCATATTGAATAGATACAATGATTTCTTGGAGGCTTTTCAGGCTATTTTTGGGAGGCAGTGTACTACTCAGTCAATCCAAAACGAGTTTATGGACCTACATCAAGGCAATATGGAATTATTAGCCTACATTACTATGTTTAGGTGTATGGCCGCTCAAACCACCCGGCCTGAGGACGTACAACTCACACTGCTCTACAGGGGTCTTTGGGATGAACTAAAGGAGTCTCTGAGCCAAATCGTAAATCTGACTACCACCTTTGGTGAGTACATCTCTCTCGTAGTAGAGCTGGACCAAAGATGGGGTGAGAGAAGAGGTGAAAGAAGATGGACTGAATGGAAACGTTATTCCACAAGAGCAGTCAAGGAGGAGGCAGGTTCCCGTACCCAGACAGGAACCAGAAAGACAAAGTTGTTTGAATCTTTTTTTGCTGCTGAGACAATGGGCGCACCGCACAATTATATCCCAAACTATCTACAAGACCTCTGGGAAACGATACCGCTTGTCAGTAATAACGGGGGGCTTTGACGAGCTTATTCATGGACTCCCAGATACCTGTTTGTAGCAAACGTCAAGTCAAGCCAAGCATTTCTTCATCCAAACCACCTTGTGTGATTGATATACGTTCTGGAATGAGGTAATCACTCTCATAGACAGTGGAGGAACGGGGAACTTTACGGACCAGGACTTTGCTGCCAGATTCTACATTCCTTTGAAGGATGGGTGCCATCTGAAACTGATTCTATCTGTGGATGGCTCCCGTCTAACATCAGGACCTATTTCTCAAAAAACAATACCACTACGGAAGGTGTGCTCCATGTACTATCAAGAAACTATCTCCTTTGATCTGATTGATGCTAATTTTCAGATTATTTTGGGGATTCTCTGGTTGGAATAACACAACCCTCTCATCTAATGGTGACAGAGAAAATTAACCTTGTTAGGTGATCATTGTCCTCCACCATGTCAGCCACAGGAAGAGGAAATAAAGGCTCTCTTGTCCCCCACCATGGCAACAATTACTGGTGTTAGTTTGGCAAAACATGAGGACTTACCTCAAGTCTATGCAGAATATGCAGACGCGTTTGACCCTATAGAAGCCAACAAACTACCACATCACCGTCCGTATGACTGCCTGATTGCATTACTACCAGGAGCAAAAAATACCTTATGGGAGGTCATATGCATTGTCGGAAAAATAGAAAACCGTGTTGAAGGCCTACATATAAGATCATATCATTTGAAAAAAGGCTTTATCCGTCATTGTACATTGCTAGCTGGGGCCCCCTTATTCTTTATCCCAAAAAAGGACAAAACTGAACTTCGGCCAAGTGTTGCTATCTGGCAATTAAATGCGATTACAATCAAGAATAGATACAAATTAACATTAATTCATGTTCCATTAGATCAAGCCTACCATAGCCGAAATTACACAAGAATGGATTTAAAGGGCGCGTACAATCTGGTGCGGAATTATGCTGGTGATGAATGGAAACAACATTCCGCACTAGGTTTAGCCACTACGAGTACATGGTTATGCTGTTTGAATTATGCAGTGTTTATAGCGGTATTCCAGTATTTCCTTAATTACATCTTTAAAGACCTTTTGGATGTATACGTAGTATTTTTTTTTGGATGACATGTTGGTCTATTCTACCTGCCTAGGAGAACGTATCAGACATGTGAAAGAGGTCCTGGCTAGATTCTGGGACAATCGATTATTTGCTAAACCATCGAAAATGCCTCTTTCATCAAGATTGGAGAGCATACCTGGGTTATGTAATTTCTCCAAGAGCAATTGAAATGGACCCCCGAAAGATTGATGCAGTATTGGACTGGCCCAAACCCCCGAACCGTAAGAAGTTACAAAGGTTCTTGGGGTTTGTCAACTTCATTTGAAGATTTATTCAGGGCTATTCAAGTATCTGTGGAACACTTTCCAATGGGATTCCTCTGCTTAACATGCCTTTGAGGCAGTCAAGATCCTATTAACCACTGCGCCTGTATTGAAACTACCCAACTTATCCCTACCATTTGAGGTCAAAGCCGATAACTCACATTTCGCAGTAGGAGCAATCCTATCCCAAAAGGATCAGAGAAAACCCTTGAAAAGGAGCTTCTGGTTATTAAATATGCTTTAGAAGAAGAGAAAAGAGGATCCAAGACTGGAATCCTCACGCCCCCTGCACACTAATAGCTACCACCTATAGGGTGATTAGTGATTCTGTTTGAACAAAAAAGTCCTTTAATTTTTAGTAATCTGTGGTTCCAAAAGTCAGATTCAGGAATGATTAGTTCAGCCAAATGTTGTGCAACAATGCAGGCAATTTATTGGTGAGGAATATGCAAGCAGAATGTGTCCAAAAATCCAATATAATCAGCTGACGCATTTCGAAGGTATTCCTCTTCTTCAAAAGCCTAATTGGACTGTTGATGAAATATCACATGAAAAGAAAATAGGCATAATGAGTATGTTGTCATGCATGTCTATAGAGAGAAATTAATCTATACAAAACAAGAATATTGAGAATATGGAGATCTAACAGTTAGTTCTTATAAAGAAAACTATGTCTTCAACCGGAGGTCACTTAATTCCATTTGGTGAAACATACACACAGATATGATAAATCGCAGACTGGCTAGCATTATAGCAGGCTACTACTGTCTCAAGTGAATTCTGACCAAGTGTTGGTCCAATCGGCTAGACCCCAGTATCAAAGATTAAGGAGGGACATAATATAATGTGGAGAAACACATTTACTGGTACCAAAAGGGTGTGGCTTAGTGTTCGTCATGCATTAGTAGTCCAATTAAACTCAACTCAAGGTAAGTGCATCACTATATGCATTATAGTCCCTTAAATCTTTCAATGGAGTCTAGTCTGGATGAGCACGAAAACATTTGAAGGTGAAAATAGCCAACACAACATAACAATTCTATCCTATCCCTTCAAAACTCCATAAGGGGAGAAACCCCATGGTGTGTGGCTTATTTCATTCACTGCACAGTTCTCAAAATATGTGGATGAATCGATTCATCTGGATACCTCAGAGGTGTAGATAAAGAGGACTAGAAGAGACATGAAGAATAGCCTCATGGTCACTCACCGATAGGTACAACATCTACAATATGTCTGCATATGAACGGAATTCTGTTAACCACAGGAATCGGTGCATTTCATATACTTCTTACTCATGTGGTTGATCAGAGGCACTGCGGGGAATTATAGTGACTAGGTCAGTCTTTTTAAAGCAGATCCTGCAGTCATTGATAAACAAACATAAGCATTGTGTGTAGAGAAAATTAATTGTTGTAGCTCACCCTTGATGTCTACTGTGGCTTGCATAGACATTCCATTCAGTCGCGCACTGTGTGGCGGTTCAATGCTGTGTCTGAAAGATTTGTGACACAGATCGTATCTTGTCTTCCAGGGTTGAGGCTATGTCCCAGTCACCATAGGAATAATCTAGCTTCAATGGAGTAACTGGCAATAGGATCGCAGAGTGTTAGCAAAACAAAATGGTATTAGACTGAAGAGCATGAGAAGTACTCATTCCAGTGTTCAAGTAACCCACGAGGCATTGGTAACCAGGGGAAGCATGTTGAGTGTAGAATGCCATCTTGTGTAAGTAATAGAGGCTTGCATAAGTGTAGAAAGAAACAAGGGACCCGTCCCGTCTGTGTAGATTGTGGCAGCCATCTTGGAGTGGACACACACTGTGGTGTCACACGTGGATCTCTCTGATTCACTCACTCCATTGAAAAAGATAGGAAATCTATGTGACGAGAGTGTAATAACAAGTTTATATCTAGCATAGTGCTGTAGTTCAGTCTGAATGTCTGAATGCGGGCATACTGATTGTTATGTGCATGGTTTAAATCACATAGCTTGAGAGAACCAGCCATAGGTCATATTGTTCATTATGATGTAATAGAGGAGTACTCACATCTATATTCATCCATTCTCTAATTGCCTATCACATGTTGTTACTACGTTTCCCCATTAGGCGGCATTATCCTTGATTACGGCAAGGAAGGATGTACATAAAATGATGCATTACTTTAGCAAATGATTTCCTAATGAATCCTAATAGGTTATCTCTGTGAAGTGATCTCCTAATGTGGAGATGTGGCTTAAGTGATGTTTAATGTTGGCTTGCCATATCATTCTATCTCTCATGATCGTGCCCACGAGTTCCTACGTTTGACAACTTCATTCATATGCCAGATATAGATGGGCAGAGGGTCCATCCACCTTAGTGGGTATGTTGTATATGTCTCTAAGCCTCAATATGTGGGATATCACTCTATCCCCCAGGTATGATATACAAGCAGAGGGAGTCCTTAAGGGCTCATTAGGGCAGAAGTATCAGGCAGGTGTTTTGAGTAGATGCACGGATCTTCTGGATAGCTATTTTGGAGTGTTATACATATCAATGATTAGTATGGAATAGAGACAAGTTCGAATGTATAATTCCAACTGAAGAAAAACATCCTACTAGATCAACATTTTTGCCCCTCTCTAAAAACAACTTGTTCTTCACACACAATGTAGTCGTATGGTTGACGTTCTTCCCAGGGTGTCAGCCTTTGTCGATGGGTTTATTTATTTGAATTTGTATACCGCACAGCACTCTGGGGCATCGTGGCACTGTTACAAAAAAGGTTACTTGTACAGGTTTACATAGTTATTGCAGAAATGCATACACAAATAGAAGCAGGGAGGGATATGCGTGTTCTGTGATTACAGAAGAACAGCGTATCAAGCCGGAGAGAGCATAAAGACACACTTAGTTGAACAGTATCAGATTCAGATCCTGATCAAGCTTTTCAGATCTCCTGTGTTCTGTGAGATGATGGATGGCAACTGTGATCCCCAATAGGGCATAACCAACAGGGTCATACCAATGCTTCCATCCCTATATGAAACAGTTCAAGGAGACATCCTCATTGCGTCCCTTTGGTTGTGCAGTGTCCAGAAGGTGTATCCAGTACTTTTCTCTTCGAGACAGCAGGGTCTGGTAGTACCCACGCCTCTGTGGTCTTTTGACAACTTCAATGATTTGTAATTTTATCTGGGCAATGGTATGGTGGTACCCTGTAAAATGTCTGGCCACGGGTGATTTGGCATTTTTGCACCTTATTGTTGATTTATGTTCAGACCACCTGTCTTTGGCGGGTATTGTAGTTTGGCCTATATAGAGTTTACCACATGGGCATTTAATAGAATGGATAACTCCAGAAGACAGGCAGGCAGCAAAGTCTCTTATCTTGATCTTCCTACCTATTTGCGGGTGAGATATTGTGTCTCCTTTGATTACATTATTGCAGTGTGTGCAATTCAAACAAGGAAATGTCCCTTTCTTCTTCGTCTTCAACAGGAGTTGTTTTTCTTTAGCCTGTCTTTCGGCTCTCACCAATCTGTCACATATGTTTTGTCCTCTTTTGAATACCATCATAGGTGCTTTAGGGAATAATTTGAGCAAGGTGGGATCGTTGTGGAGTATACCCTGGTGTTTTAGGGAGAATTTTCTGATAAGGCTAATTTCCCAAACCTAGTGAGTCCCCTTTGCTGTTTTTTTTTTTTTTTACTTCTGCTAAGAATGAGACTCTTTTACTCCCACTCTTAGACATGATTTGAGGGATGTCCTTGACTTGTTATGTGCTATGGGCTATGGGGTTTCTTTTTACTCCATAGGGCATCATCTGTTTTTCTGTATGTGTGGTACACAGCACCCTCAGTGCAGTACCACAGGGGTGTCACAGTGACCCCCAAACATGGACTCCATACCTTGGGACTGACTACTGTCTCCCAGGGCATGTAAAGTCACCAATGGCTTCACTAGTCCAAAATTGTGAACAGAACCAGTCAAACCATCATATTGTGGAAGTACTTGTAAGGGGTAATTCGATTGCCCCTGGGTCTGTTTTCGAGGGGGCACTGTCCCGTCCCGCCTCATCGAGTTTCTGGCTTGTGGCAGTGGTTACCACGTGAAATATTCCTCCGGAATATTCTCTATGGGATTTTCCCATTGATTTTAAACGCACCACTTTTTGGTGCAATGTTAAAGATACCTCTGGTTTATTTATTTAATATTAAATCACTGGTTGGGTCTTTTTGCCAGAACTCGATCCTAAAATGGCGTTTGTGTCCGTCTCTGTAACTCTGACCAAGGTCGAGCCCTTTGTTCCACTTTTTGGCGGGCTTCTCCACAGAAGCTCTCCAAATGGTGCCACTCTGTCTGGGTTCCATAGGAAGGGTGGAAGGGGGAATTGGCACCCTGGACTGCGTTACCTTAGCAACCCAAGTCGCACTCTACTCTGATTGGTCCAGTGGTGAGCCGCCCGGCTCACCACTTAGCATGTGTGATTGACAGCTAGGCTGATGAATGGGGGTTTTTCTGCATAAAAGCAGGGCCTTTGGGACTGGAACTTCAGAAGTCACCACAGGACCTAAAAATCCGAAGAGGGAAGCCACTGAGCCATCTGCAATGATGACATCACTGGTGAAGCCCTGCTGCAGCCACCTCACCACTTTCCCGACGACAAGAGAAGATCTTCTGCTGGACGAGTCTTCTTCCCCTGAGCTGGTGGGATCAACCAGTTCGCCCTTTTCGGCTTCCGAAGACGTCACTTGGTCGAATTGCCTGTGCCAAGCACCGCGGCAGCCGGATAGCCAAGCTCACCACTTTTGACCGCAAATAAAAGGATCACACCTTTTAATCGGGAACTCCGAGGCTGGTTTCATCCCTGTGCAGTGCAACGACTCCACGTTTCCTCCTCTACGAGATCTTCTCCTCCCCTGGTCGGAACCACAAACCTCAACCGCTGCCAGGAACAACTGCCCCCGCTGGAGCTTCCTTTCTCTTTAAGGTACTGTGTCCTGCCTGGCTTCCCTTTCTACAGATTGCTAAAGGTGACCCTTAAATCCTTGGCTTCTAAACTGGGTTGGCTCCAGGCCTTCTAACTATATCTTTTGACTCACCCCAACCTCTTTTGAACACTCTGCAAAGACTTTCAGTGCACTTTAAACCGTGTGATCCTGGGCACATTTCGCTTTGTTCCATTTAAAGTGGGCCTGGCCTATGAACTTTGGCTCTACAGTATAACCTGCCCTTCTCCCCTTGCTCTGAACTCTTAAAAGTGTTGAGAACTGTTTTATTTTATGCTATTGGAGTGCCATCTAGGTTAAGCGCTCACTTCTGTCTTAACAAATAGTTGTGCTTTAACCCTGATTTATCTGATAGTTATCAAGGGAGGTGTGTATACTTACCTGACTGTGTTTTAGATTACATTTCATTGAGAGTGCTAGTGTATTGGCTAAAAGTGTGTTTTATATAAATAATTATATACTTTTTATACAAAGCTCTGGTCAGTGTTTGTTTGCTCTGCTGTGTTTTGACCCTATTGTGTATACTCTGCATACTGCCCTACTCTTCTTGAGAGAAGTCTGACTGCTCAGCCACAGCTACCAGGTAAATCTGGGTGGTGCAGACTGCTACCAATTGGGTTTACTGCTGCTCCTGTAGTCTTAATCTTTTTTGCAGTGTTCCCCAAGGGAACTGCACAGGATTCTGCCTAACATGGTGTTTCCTAATGGCCTTGCTTATTTGGAGACTGCCGTAAAAATGTCAAGATGTATAGGAGTGGGGTGTCCCTATTCTTCTCCTTTGGTGTTAAAAGTTTTTCTTTGGTAATGTTGTTTGTTCTCGTTGTGGCTTCTTCAAGTACATCACCTGGATATCCTATTGTCTCGATTCTGTCTACTAATGATGAACATTCTGAATCAAGGCCAGCTGGATCAGAGATGATCCTCTTAAGTCTCAGCATCTGGCTGTAGGGTAAGCTTTTAAGCATTGGTCTCAGATGAAAGCTTGTGTAATGTAGGAGATTACTGGCATCATTGGGTTTGTGGTATACAGTCGTGGCAATCCTCACTTCACTGATCTCTAGACTGACATCCAAGAAGTGTAGCGTTGGAGAGCCGATTTCCATTGTAAATTTGATTTTTTGTTGTGTTGAGATAGGTCAAGAAGAAATCTAGTTCTTCCCTGGAGCCACACCAAATGCCAAAGATGTCATCTATAAAGCGTTTCCATACCAAGACTTTGGATGACCATATTGGATTGTCCAGTACATTGTGTTGCTCGAATCTGTACATAAAGGCATTTGCAAATACTGGGGCCATCGCTGACCCCATCAATGTTTCGGATGCTTGAATGTAGTATTTGCATTGGAAACAAAAGTAGTTATTATATAGTATCAGGTTTAACAATTCAAGGACAAATTCACAGTTGCCCCTTATCCTAGGAGAGTTTAACTGGAGTCAACTGACTGATTCAATACCTTTATCATAAAGAATACATGTATATAAGCTGCAGACATCCATACTAAATATGATACATTCAGAACTAAGGGCTGTGATGTCCTTCAGGCAGTTCAAGAAGTCTGTAGTGTCCTTGAGATAGGTGGGTATTCTCTGAATGAATGGTTGTACTAACCGGTCCACATAGATGGCAAGTGGGTCGAATATACTATCTGTACCAGCTACTATTGGTCTGAGAGGTGGATGAATACTGTCCTTATGTATCTTTGCAAAGCCGTAGAACAACAGTGTTATGGGATGTTTGTTGAGTAGGAATTGGCGGGCTTGTCACTTATCCATTCATTCTCGTAGGCACTATCGATAGCTTTCTCTATCAAGGTTTTTATTCTGTGGAGAGGATCAGCATCCGACTTTCTGTATGTCGTGTGATCATTGTGTAGTTCCAAACATTTATTTGTGTAGTATACAGTGTCCATTACAATGATGGCTCCCCCTTTGTCAGCGGGTTTAATTGTAAGTTCTTCATCCTTCGCTAGTGTTTCTATGTGTTCCAGTTGATTGTTTTTAATGTTCAGGGGGGTGGTTCCCTGATAATTAATCCTGTTGAGGTCACTCAGCACGTTCTTTTCGAATAGGCCCATGATTGAGTTCTGTATATGGGGATCGAAGAAGCTCTTGGGACGTAACTCCAAATTGTCATCTTTAGAATTGGTCGACTCTATGTTGTAGTCAGATTTAAAGAACAGTTTCAATCGCAATGTTCTAAGTGACTTATGGAGACATACTTTCTCCTCAAATAGTGTTGTGTTGCAAGAAGGGACGAATGAGAGTCCACGATTCAATATGTTCAACTGGCCACTAGAGAGGTTTTTACTTGAGATGTTGATGACGAGGTTCTCGCTCGTTTGTTCTTTACTTTTTGGGGTCCTTTTCCCCAAATATACTTTCAGCATTTGGAGACACCATCTCAAAGGGGCAAAATATCCTATTCTGGTTATCACGGATCACAAATATTTGGAATTTCTCACACTGCTGGAGCCACCAACCATTAATGGAATGTCAATGTATTCATTTCTATCCCATTTTGATTTTCACGTCACCTACAAACCAGGTTCTCAAAACAGTGGGGCTGATGCCCTCCCGTAGATATGAAAAGGAAGATAATAGCGCCATGGCTACCTCCAAACTCATAATGAGGCCCTATGGCTACCCACAAGAACCTTTCAACAAGCCCTTTTGGATTGGTCTCATGATGCCGTCAGAGTGAGCCATTTTGGAATCAGAAAAACCCAACACAAAGTCGAAAGATACACTTGGTGGAATATATGGAAGCACATCTACATCAAAGGCTGTCATATATGGGCCCATGCCAAGAATGCTTGGGGAAAGCCCATGGTCCCAATTCACAGAAGCATTTTATAATGACCAAACTCCATTTGAAAACGGTCTGTGAATGAGTCTGTTACACATTTTTCCCATAACTAACATCCCTGGAAGGCTTGTTCCATGGACTACATCAATGACCACCCTCCGAGGCAATACAGCTATTTGGACAATTGTGGACTCTTTCACCAAGATGGCCCATTTTGTCCCACTTCCCGGGGTTCCATTGGCAGTTCACCTCGCCCAAGGATTCATACAACATGTTTTTCAACTTCATGGCCTTCCAGAATAAATCATTACAGACAGGGGATCCCAATTCATTTAGAAGTTTTGGAAGGAAATAAGCCGGTTGCTTGGAATCAGCTTGATCCACAACACAGCCTATCATCCCCAAGGTGCCAGACAGAACGAGTCAATCAGTTGATTGGTCAATACCTGCACTGGTCAATACCTGCACTGCTGTGCTTCCGACAAAGAAGAAGATTGGGTTGCACTTCTTCCATTGGCTGAATTCGCATATAACGACTCGTACCATACTTCCTTATCTGAACCCCCCTTCCATCAGTCTTTTGGATTTCATCCGACCTCTCTCCCATTGTCTTTTGCCAAGGATTTGGTAGTCCCCGCAGCACTAGAGTCAGTGCAAAGGTTGTGAAAGTGTCTGCGGGATGCGACTAACCACCTGAGAAAGGCACAGGATATCATGAAAAGGTATGTAGATAAGAAAAGACGTGAAGCCCTGCCATATGAAAGAATGGGAGAAAAGCCCTGGTTACCTTGCAATCAAAGTAATTTTTGTGACCCTTGTAAATCATGGTCTCACACACATTGCTGTGTTTATGATGTGAATAAAATATGTATAATATGTGATATAAAAGAATGGACCTAGTCTGGTTATCCACCAGGAATAACTTTATCCCATTAGGATTTTGTCAGAGATCTCTTAAGATTAATTAACCGCTCTGGAATACCTTTGCAAAAAGATGCATTAGCAGTTGCGAAAATATTGTGGCTTAAATCTAATTCCACGCCATCTACAAACAAATTCTTTGACGCCAGGTTCAGGCAACTGGAAGGAGAATCGATTGTGTTGGCTTCTCACCCCCAACCACATTTATCAGTGAAAGACGCAGCATCGCTATATTCAAAGCCTTCCCCGCTGTCAGCCTCATCAGCAACATCTGCATTGCCTTGTTGCTCTAGAGAGGACAGGCTTCTGTTATCATTTGGTAAAAAGATGTACCTAAACCCTGTGTTACACCAAAGACAAGCAAATGCTGATGCGCTACTGGCTGCAGCAAACAAAACATTATGGAGAGAAATCAGGGATTTACCGCCAGAGTTGCCAATAGAATTCCAAGCAGCCTTTAAAGCAGGCTTAGCAGAAGCAAAAGTAATAGTTCAGGACATGCTATACGCATCCATATCGCACATTGAGACAGCCAGTAGAGTCATGTGCATGGCAATGGTCATGAGATGGTCTGCATGTATGCATGCCGCTAAGTTTTATAGCAGACATGCAGGAGAGATTCCTAGACCTTCCTTTTGAGGGGAACAGAATTTATTTATTCCTCTAAAAATTAGTAGTGAATAAAAAAGAAGACAAGCACCCAGATGACAAAATCATTGGCGATCTTGTCTAAACCGGTGCCCAAGCAGTTTCAATGATGCAGGCGAGATCTGAGCAAAGTCCTTGCTCATTTGGGGGCTTTAGAGGATTTCAGGACAGGATAGGCAGGCAACCTGACCGCTCGCCCAGTACGCACTGCAGAAAACTGCAAAGTACAGCAACCAAGTGGCTGTTCTTGTCCCCCTCCTCCTCACAGGCCTCAGACCCAAAAAAACCATGATGCCAGCATCCGGGTCGACGATACCCCTGTGGGCATCCTAGACCGCCATGTGTCAATAGATTGTGACCTCTTTCAAGACCCGTGGCTCAGATCAGTTACTTCCATGTGCTTTTTCAGCTCCTTCTTCAAACCCACACCCGCCTTGTCCATCATCTCCTCACCTCCTGCAAATCAATGCATCAGCGCTTCTCAGAGAAATAGTAAAGACAGCTCAAGATCAGGCAGTGGAAAAGGTTCCACAAGCGGAGGAGGATCTAGGCTACTACTCAAGAATCTTTGCGATTCATAAAACAAACCAGGCAGGCCTCTGACTAGTCCTGGATCTATCATACCTCAACATTTCCCTTACCGTAGAAAAGTTCAATATGTTGAAACCAGTGCATATAGCCGAGGGTCTCTGCAAAGGAGAGTGGATGTGCTCCCTGGACCTGACGGATGCCTATCTGCATGTCCCCATTTGGCCCCCACTGAGGCAAATGCTACAATGCTCATCATTTTCAGTACACAGTGCTTCCCTTTGGACTAAACTCAGCTCCACGAGTTTTCACAAATGTAATGAAGGCCATTGCTGCAGTTTTCAGGATGGAGGGTCACCACATAGGTCCCTACCTAGCAAATACGCCTGAGAATATGATGGTTTCCTGTCACAGGCTGATGCAAATACTCTTCAACCTAGGATTCTCAATCAACCTCAAGAAGTCAGAGTTAGTGCCATCACAGACTGTAATGCTTCTGGGAATAAGGTGGGACACATATCAGAAAGAAAGTGGCCCAACCAGGAGAGATTCAAGGATATTGTATAAGCTGTCAATCACTTTCTTGTGAGACACTCGATGTCAGCATGGTGGTACCAGCACATACTAGGTCTCCTAGCTTCTTGCGTCCTGACAGTACCTGTAGCCAGACTCAAGATGAAAGCACGCCAGGTGGACTTATCCAGTTGGTGGAACCAGGAAATGGGAAAACAATCAGACAAAATGTCGATCCCTTCTTCTTTGAAACAAGGCCTCATTTGGTGGAAACAGGAGTCCAATGTCAAAAAGGGACTCCTTTTCACCAATCCCCCTACCCCATTAGTGATAATTCCATGGAAGGCTGGGGTGCCACTTTGAGCGACCTTGCCATGTACAGGAAATGGAGTCTGCAGGAAATATTGTACCACATAAATTATCTGGAACTACTGGCTATTGCTCTAGCATTAAAATAGTTGCAGCCTATCATAAGGAACAAGACTGTCCTCATTCCACTGAAATGTACTACGTCAGCAAGCAAGGGGGAACCAAGTCTCCAGATCTTTGCAAATTAGCAGTGGAAACATGAAATTGGGCTGTAAATGAAGGCATTCAGCTCATAGCTGTTCATCTTCCAGGGTAAGAGAACATGGAAGCGGACAGGCTCAGCAGGCTGGGATCCACCTCATACCAATGGGAAATACACCAGAGAGCTCTCAGCACAGTGTTCAAATTCAGGGGATAAACAAATGTGGATCATTTTGCCAGTCAGTCAAAGCACTTTATTTTAGCTTCACGCCATAAAAGTATACAAGATACAACAGTTCCACATAAAACGTTTTTAAAAATACCACATTAATTTTACAGTAGAAACATTACATTGGGCTAAAATACAAATACAGGACCCACGCCGGTTGACAATGACACCTAAGACCTAACTGTTTTTAAAAATCCCACTTTTTTACAGCAGCAGGATAGGCTTACAAACATAAAATGTGTCACTTTTGCTATGGCAGTATATAGCAGATAAAGTGGACGTGCAACCACTGCATAATTAATAACGGTACTTGAGCAATCAAGGTAAATGTCAGGCTCCACAAAACGCAGGGACGCAGGAGCCATCCCATATTAAATATTAAGTGTTGGAGCAGGACTACAGCAACTTTAGACCAGAACAATACAGACATAGAAGCATTACTATGTACCTAATTTCCTCAGGGTTGCCCATTTTAGCCATGATCTATATGGAAATTCAGAGACGGCAAATACAATGGCTGTGCCATTGGACCTTCTGCAGAGCAGCATTGCATCAATTCTACTTGTAACTCCAGCAGACAGCAACATAGGCTTCAAAAACATTCTTCTGTACTGCTTGTATAATGGGTGGAATAAAACAAGGGGCCTCATTACGACCCGGGCGGTAAGTATAAAACGATGCCGGTAAAGGATTACCGGCATCGCTTACCACTCCGCACGATTAGGACACACCAACCCGCTATTAGCGGCACCGTAATTAATGGTGCTGCTAATAGCGACATGAGCGTGGGCATGCGACCCATCATGGAGGCAATACTGGAATGGCGCAAACAGGGGAACATCACAAGTCAGTCGGACATGCAAATAATGCCCTAGTGAAGGCTGAAAAGTACCTTAGCGGCATGGTGCAAATACCGGCATCGCGGACCACCCGTAAACGGCCATGTGCAGTGTTCCAAACTGCCACAGGTGCACACAATCAGCACAGGTGGAGGCAATACAGACTGGGCCAGCACAAAAGGAGCACACCCCACCCCTTCCCATACCCAGTCACACACCAAAATGGATCCAATACTACCAGCAATGCTGGGGCTGGAGGACATGATTGCACTGGAACTGCTGCAACAACAACAAAAACAGGCAGCACAGAGGAGATGCAGGAGGAGAAGGAGGGTGAGGCAGGGCCAGCATGCCCCACCTGTGCAGCCTGTGGCACCACACAGGCAGTCCCCAATCCCTCACATCAGAGCAAGTCCATTCAACCTAACCCCTGAGCAGATCCACACCCTGTACCGTCTGGACCGGAACACCATCACCACCATTGTCGACATGATACATGACGACATCGTCAGCCTGATTGAAACACGCACCGCCATCCCACCTCTACTAAAGGTAGTGTCTGTGCTCCACTTCCTGGCCACAGGCACCTACCAGCACACAGTGGGGCACATGCATGGCATATCTCAACCATTATTCTCACGTACGCTGAACCAAGTGCTTAATGCCCTTCTGAAGCGCACAGGTGACCACATTTACTTACCACGTACTGCCCAGGAGATTTCAAACACCAAAGTTGGTTTCCATTCACTGGCCAGCATACCTGGTTGCATTGGCGCCATCGACTGCACCCATGTAGAATTGGTGGTCCCACATGCCATGGAGGTAGCGTACCGCAACCATAAGCTATACCACTCAATCAACGTGCAAATGGTACGTGACTCAAACAAGATCATCACACATTGTTGTGCCAGATACCCCGGATCAACCCATGATTCAATGGTCCTGCGGAACTCCACAATACCACGCTACATGGAGCGACATGCAGGGCACAGATCCTGGCTTCTTGGTGAGTTGCCTGTAAGGCTTATGGAAATGCGATGTGGGTAGGTGATTTGGGGATAGATGCATACTTCACCTGGCTGAGTTGGGGGGGAGAGATGCATACTTCACCTGGCTGAGTTGGGGGGGGGAAGAGAGGCATACTTCACCTGGCTGAGTTGGGGGGGGATGCATACTTCACCTGGCTGAGTTGGGGGGGGAAGAGATGCATACTTCACCTAGCTGAGTTGGGGGGAGGGGAGAGATGCATACTTCACCTGGCTGAGTTGGGGTGGGGTGGAGATGCATACTTCACCTGGTTGCGAGTGCCGGAGAGAATGGACCATGCTCATACCCCAAAGCAGCCCAGACTGGACCTGACATCTGACCACATAATGCAAGATGTAAACAGCCCTACCATGTGAATGATGCAGTGCCACAGCCATTCCATAGCCATCTACATGTACACTGTACATAATCAGACCGTATCCCCCTCAACACAATGCAGCTACAAGCAATTACTATGGCCAATACACAGCACCAAATACCATCAACTGAAAGGACAGTCCCCCATTACTGCGTACAAAGGAGACACATGAGGGTCAAATACATTAATACATCACTACACTGACACAGAGGTCCAACAGAATTGCATGTCACCATTTGTTTTGCATAGTGAGATCATCATGAGGCTGACATCAACGGTGCCAGGATGAAAGCATACAAATTACCGGACATCAGCCAGATCATGGAAACAACTGCCGTGCACTAACACAGTGCATGAGCACTCACAAGGAACTGGACCTCCCTGCGCCCACTAGTTGATAGCATGCACACCAGTCCATAAGAGGAATACACACATAGCAGTCACATCGTGTGTCTCCATTCATGCATGGGAATGTGGTTGCAATCAGGAAATAAATGCATGCTATGGTGTCATTGATCGAGGTCCCATATGATGTGATGACTTACACATATACATTGTTGCCCACATACAGGTGATGCAGGCTATCCCTTGAAGAGGTGGCTCCTTACCCCAGTCTGGAACCCACACAACAGGCACGAGGAGGACTACAATCGTGCACATAGACGCACCCGTGTGATGATTGAGCAGACATTTGGCCTCTTGAAGGCACGGTTTCGCTGCCTTAGCATGTCTGGTGGGGCACTCCTGTACCGCCATGAGAAGGTGGCCAAGATCGTCATGGCATGTGTCATGCTACACAATATGTGCATCAGACGGAATGTGCCCCTGCCCCCTGACACTGAAGTGCAACCACCTGACGATGAGGATGAGGAGGGTGGAGATGGGGCAGCACCTCAGGGAGGCAGCGATGCACAGGAGGACGTGACATGCGTCAGACTCTGATCAACCAATGTTTCTAGCACTCATGGATGGGGAGTGTGACATGGAGGTGGCAGTGTCAGGGACATGGACACTGTAGACTGTTCACCAATAAAGCACACATACTCAATAAGCAATGTCCACACATGTGAATCATGAGTCACCAAAATGTGTATTAAAGAATTATGAAAAAGTGAACAAGCCCTGCACCCCACACACCCTCTCCCCCCTGCCCCCTCAACTCCCCCACACACCCACTCCCCCCTCCCCCCTCAACTCCCCCACACACCCCTTCCCCCCTCAACTCCCCCACACACCCTCTCCCTCCTCGACTTCCCAACACATGGTGTGCAGTAGCGTGCACCAGTAGTCCACATGGCACTAGTGTGCATGCCTGTGCCTACTGCCCTCCCCCTCTTCCAGCACCAGGTGCCCCCCTGTCTGATCTGCACAGGTTCCTGCCAGAGCGACACACCGGGCTGGTCCTAGTAGAGCTGGCAGTTGATGATGGTCCTGATTGTCCGGGCAACTGTGGTGGATGCATGTCCCGCATTGCTGCCACCATTTCTGAGAGGACATGGCACACTGCTGCAAGTTCCGCGCAGCTGTCCTTTGAGGTAGACTCAATAGCTGTTCTTAGGGAAGAAGCACAATCCCTAATATCATCCCTTGCACGTGTGCATTCGGTAATATGCTGCGTCAGCAGCCCTGTGAGTTCCTCCTGGCGCCTATGTATGGCCATGATCCCCTCTTGGGTGGTTGTCACTGGGGTGGAAGTATGAGGCATTTCCGCCATTATTTGGTCATCAGGTAGAGTAGGCGTGGGGCTGAAAGTTGCCGGCCATGAATCTCCAGGTGACAGCCCGTGCATGCTGTCGTCCACCACGCTGCATGGGGATAGGTTTGGAGAGTGGAGGGGGCCTGTGGCGGGTGTTGCGCCATGCAGCTGTACGTCGCCCTCGTTGTCCGATATGGCTGCTGTGGCAGCTGTCTCTGACTGTGCTGCTGCCAGCCGATGGTGTGCCCTCTGCCAATGCCTGCTGGGTGATGGTGGCTGGTGTGGGTGTTGTTGTGGGGTCCGTGGTGCACTTTGGTGCTGTGGCCTCTGTGATTTTCATGGCCATCCGAGGTGCTGCATGTTGGCCTCTGCCCCTTGAGGTTGAGGGGCGGTGTTCACCCTCCTCGGCCCTGGCCTTCTTCTGTGGTGTGGCACCAGTGTCCTCATCACCGCTGTCAGAATGTGTGCCTGTGGGGCACCAAAGGAGGGAGAGGGTTAGTGATGGGTCTACGTGCATCGGGCATGCATTGGGGTGGCTGCATTGATTTGGAATGGTAGATGATTAACATTGGGGGGAGTGACATATGGGTTGCCTCACTCTTGGGTGGGTGATGCATGGAGGCGTCTGGGTTGCAACATGTATGGGGTGCAATATGCATGTGGACAAGGTGATGCTCTGCACTGCCTGTAGGCAGTCTTGTACTTATGTGTCTGGTGGACCCTGCTCTACATCAATGCAATGTCAGTTCAGGTGGATATCATCGTGGTGGTATTAGCATTGTTTCATTTGAGACACCTAGCTGCATCGGCTGATGACGGGGCTCCTCGCTCCATGTCCCCGACTCCCTCTATTACCTCGGTGCCTATGGTGGAGGCGCATATCTCCTCCCAAGGTCGCAGTTTTATTGGGGACTCCGCACCTCCGCCTGTCGCCATTCCAAGGTTTGCGGTTGGCGGACAGTATGCTCCGCACACGTAGACGTAGGTCATCCCAGCACGTATGGCATTGTTTGAGCGTGCGGGGTGTGGTGCCAACGGCACTGACTCTCTGGGCGACCTCTACCCAAATCTGCTTTTTGTGCTGCAGTGCTGGACGGGACATGTCATTTGAGAACACCATATCTGCATGCCTCTGCAGTGTCTCCGCTAACATGGTGAGCTCCTCTCTGGAGAAGCACTCCTTGCACATGCGATCTCCTGTTTTTTTCACTGCTTTTGGCATATTAAATTGCAACAGGTAGTGGTGGAGGTGTGTTGGAGCTCTGGGGGTCAGATGGCTCCTGGTTGTGGTGGATGGCAATGGATTGTGTTTTTAATGATGGCCGCCGTGCTCTTTCCCGTTCCTGTGTAATGAGTCTACTTCCGGTTTCGTGTATTTACAGTCACCGCTAACAGCGGTTACCGGGTCGTAATGAGGCTCAAGATGTTCGTTTTCTATCATGTTCATACACATATGTGATGTATTAGGATCCCACTTGTTTAATCTGTATGCAACTGGCAGCATACTGAATTTGAATTTCATGTACAAAATACGTGCAAATCTGGGTTTCATAAAAACTTTTCTTTTCCCAGTATGAGTCTGATGGAGCTGATCTAGAGATGGCGGCAAAGGTATCACGGTGTCGTTTGGAGTCATTTGGAGTTGCAGTCTGCCTTGACTATCTCTTTTAGGCTACTGGTAATAAGTTCTGTTTTTGCCCATGCTTCCTGGTGGCCTGTTCCTAAGAGGATCTTTTACACGTGTGTACACCAAGGGGGAGATAACCCGATTTCTTGGCCAAGAACATCAAGAACTGCGTCTTGGAATTTATTGAACTCCAGCCTGGACCATAACCCGATCCAATAGAGTACTGGTCTCAACGCAATAACGTTTGATATATAGGGTAGACCAGTTTCCTCGTGGATCATCACTGTAGATGATGGGAGGCTAAGGTTCTTTTTAAGGAAACCATTTTCTATCACACAGAGCTTCCCACTTTTTACATGGCCCCAGATCTCTGCCCCATAAAGGATCTTTTTGGAACACATGAGAACACCAAATGTCCTCTAAATGCCTCCTCGACAGGTCAAGGCATGAGATCGCTGGGGGAGGCTTTCCAGATCCCATGTGATAGTCTTTTGTGTTATGCATTTCCCACTACTCCACTAATTTCGAGAGTCCTTCGCAAACTCAAGTACTCAACAGACTGTACAATGATATTAATAGTCCCTCAATGGACAACAAGAGTGTGTACTATCTATGAGAGTTCGACACTAGCTTCCCTTATGATTCAGTGTGACACATAAAAGGATTATAAATCTTGATCCTAGTTTGGAAGTAGGCTAAGGGTTGATAAAAGACCATACCCTCGCACTATCCAATACTAACCTCACCATCATCCCCCACTGAATCTTGAGTAGAGGTTGAGACGAAATATGTATTGTTTCAATTTACTTTTCAGTAGTAAACAATAGTGAATGTATTTTACTGTGTTTTTATTATGTTTTGTGTGAAATAACAATTAAAATATGTATGTGATCATGGCATAAGATGTACTTATAACTCCTTTCCGTGTTTTCTATATATGGTTTAAGAATTGTCACACCTTTTCAGTGCGAGGGAGGGGAGCTAGTGTGGAACTCTCATAGATATTACTGGTTTCTGGTCCTCATCCACCTAGTCCCCGAAAAAAGAGGTCCACTAAGCTCATGTGCAGCATTTATCAACAAGAGTGTGTTACATGGATCTATTACACCTAGCTCAGAAAAAACCCATGCAGCCCCAGACAGGACAACGTTGCCTATAAACTAAACAGAGAGGAGCAGTGATTCACCCTGCCCTGGAAAAGTTAGCCGCAGGACTTGATTCCTCAAGAGGGAACTCTGGGGTACCTACATCTGTCGCAACAGAATTACAGATAATTCAAAATGCTTGAAAAGAGTCAACCGTATCCCAATACAAAAGTAAATGGTTGAGGTTTTGCTTTCGGTCTAAAGACAGCAATGCCAACACATTGCAATGCACTTTTATCCATGTGTTATCTTTTTCAACACATCTTGCTCAGTCAGGAGTATAAGTGGCTACATGTCAAACATATTTAGCTGCATGGGCGCATATAGGAATTCAGAAAAGCACTTGCTATCATCTACTAACCCTACAGTCAAACAACATTTACCAGGGTTTACAAGGATGTAGCCACCTATTTTGTGTCCTTATTCAGTGTAGAACTTGAACATACTTCCGGCAGCGCTGGCTCATAAAGCTTTTGAGCCAGTAGCCTCCATTGACTTTAAGCCAGTCACGTGAAAAAACACTATTTTAGTAGTGTTGACGTCTGCTCGCAGAGTCAGTAAAATTCAGGGTATAGCAGCAAATAAGCCATACAGAGTATTCCATAAGGACAAAGTGGTTCTGAGAACCCACTCTGGTTTCCTACCTATGGTGATATCAGTCTTCCACCGCGACCAAGAAATAATTTTTCCAACCTTTTTTCCAAATCCCACATCTGAGGCAGGCAAAGTTCTGAATTGCTTAGCTGTGTGCAGAGCATTGAAATTTTACTTGGATAGGACCAAGCAGTTCAGAAAATCAGAAGCATTGTTTGTCACTTTTGGTGATTCCTCTCTAGGGTCACACGCATCTGAAGCATCTATAGCCAGATGGATGGTAGTAGCAATTTCAGTATCCTACAAATTACAGGGAAGACCACCACCAGTAGGAATGCATGCACATGCCGTCAGGGCTAAGGACACAGCAGTGGCGTTTCCAGAAACAAGTGCAGTGGGACATCATAAGTAGAGCTGCTACATGGACCTCACCTTCAGCCTTTGGTCAGCATTACTGCCTTGACATTAGTGCAAAGTCAGATACAGCATTCTGACAGGCGGTACTAAAGACCTGTTCTCCAATAGTTCATAATAAATTGGGCCTTCTCCCTGAGAACTGGTGTGTTGGAATCGCCTATACAGTATGGAGGAAAGGGAACAGGATGCAGAGTTATAAAAGTTTACAGTAGTGACTGATGTACTCCTAGTCTCCTTTCCTCCATATGACCCACAACCATACCCCTAAATAAAAGATCTAGCCGACTAGTTTGTCTCGGGTCTGATGCTACAAAGGAGAATGATTTCAGGTGCCGGTGGGCAGGACTAGTGGGGCAGGGTTACGCTGCTGCCACGCCAACGTGTGCTTCAAATTTAAAGGGGAAATCACATTTCTGCGAAACAACATGTTACCTACTGGTCCAGGAAAGGGGACTATGGACTAGGAGTACTTCAGTCACTACGGTAAGTAACTTTTTATGTCTCCCTTATTTTTTAACAGTGTTTTAATGTCACCTTTCCCTCTGCACATATTAACCCTCCAATAACTGCCCATTTAAAATCCAGCTCTTTGCGCATGAGTTCCCCAAAATGGTAAAACCATGTTAATTTACATATTACCCAATTGGTAAACTGCAAACCACATCATGAGTAGGAACCTGGCTATCATTTACATCTAGAGTGTGAAAAGGACGTGACCACTACACCTTTTCTTTAGATACCTTTAGTACAGATTTAAATAATTTGTATTTGTTTTATTTTTTTATTGATCTCGTTGAAATCTCAACCTTTCAATGTAAAATAACACATAATACAATTTACATTACATACACATCTCATTAAAATGAAAAAAGTTGAAAAACTGTCTAACAAATTCATAAAACTATTCTGCATTAATTGATTAATTAGATTCCTTTGTGTCAGAGCTTTCCAATTAAACAAGTTAACAATTAAAATACAATCAAGATTCATAATTTCTAGACAGTTTACATCCAACACATATTTGGTTGTCAACTCGTTAATCTGAGTCAAGATAATATATCTATCTTCCAATTGATAGTTCTATTAAGGAGTCTATATGGAGAATTACCGCTCATCTAATCTTTCCCAAGACTCTTTAGAAAATTCACAATAGCCTAGCTCACATATACTCTTCCATCATTCTATAGGCTGTTCCACAAGGTTTCTGAAGTCAAAATTCGGTAGTCATCGAAAAAATGATAAAAATACAGTTTCCTAGCATCTAAGAGTGCAGGACAAGCAGTTAGCAGGTGTTACAGTCTACGGCTGATTAGATACCAAACAGAATCTGCATATATTCATGTCCTTGGAGATTATCTCACGTGTTGCTAGCACATCCTTGGTGTGCCACAAATTAAGCCGGAATCTCTAGAACAAATCCCTGTGTTTTGATGCTGGAAATTTGATTACATATGATTCCAGAGTTTGTACTCTTTTAGTAAGAGAATTATGACCTTGAAACTGTCGACATTTCCGACAGTCACCTCTGGTGGTAATCCAATCAAATTGTCCTATTTTAACTTTAGTTCCCGTTCGATTTGATTTTAATAAATCATCAGATACATCAGCCAAATACATAAACTCTTGAATCTTTGCTTTCCACACCCTCATTGTTATATGTGTTGACACATCTTTGTACAATGATATAATGTTCAACAAGGATCTGGGTTGACATGGTAGAATTCGCTTTCTATAAAAAAAGACACATTTTCCAAATATACATACTGTAAAGGGACAACAACCCAAGTTCATAACAGAAGATACACATGGATACATTTGTTGGAAGCCAGAAGACTTTCTTGAAAAAGAAACCTTCGATCCGTAGCAATAATTTCTCTTGATGCCATGCTCGAGACTCTGCGCCATACATAACTATGAAGACAACTTTCTGCTTATAAAATGTGAGCAGACGCAATAAAGAAAATTTGCCATATTTGGCATAGACAATGCTCGCCTGAGCAGCTGCTGTCTTTATTTTCCTTTGTATCTCAAGTAAGTATGGTTGGTCAGATGCTTGATCATTTGTGTTGAGCCCCAGGTATTTATACTCCTCTACGATTTCCAAAGGTTTCTCTTCGAGTAGCCATTTAAAGCAAATTTTTTTTTATCACCTGCTTGGATGCGCTTATCATTACTTTAGACTTAGCTAAATTTATAGTTAGGAACTTTCCCTCAATATATTTATCCAATTGTAACAATAGTGCTTGCAGTCCCCTGGGAGTTTTAGCCAATAAGACCAAATTGTCTGCATAAAACAACCAGGGGTCTGCAGGTAAACCCAGTCTGGGGGAATCTCTCTGAAGGATAGCTCAGGGGCAACATGCTTGCCTTGGAAGCAAGAACACACAAGCAACACAGGTTCGATTCCCAGGTCCGTGCTTAGAAACCTCTGGGTATTAAGCGCGTTAGAAATAACCAGTCATATCATATCATAATCAGAGATGGTAGCACGGAAAAGATGTTGTATATCCGATATGTAAAAATTAAACAATGTTGATGCTAGAAGGCATCCCTGCTTGAGCCCCCTAAAAGTTGGTATAGGGGCTGATAGTTTACCATATAGGGATAGTCGTATCTGAATAGTCGTTTTGGAGTGAAACTGCGCTATCCAATGTTGTAAGTGATATGGGCAGCTGCCTTGGCTAGCTTAATCATAAGTCCTTCCTTGATATAGAATCAAATGCTGTTTGAAAGGCACAAAATGCTAGATAGAGTGGCTTTTTCCTAGCATGTTCATGTGTTTTGATGGGGTGCAGTGCATGAAGATTAACAGACGTTCCCAGACCTACTACAAATCCTGTTTGGAATGGATTATAAAGATTTTCCACTAATACCCAGTGGTTACATTCTTTGAGAATGAAGCGTGCAAAAATCTTGCCTGGGGAATATAATAATGCGATGGTCTATAGGTCTCAGGCCTCTGGCGGTCTCCCTTTTTATAAATAGGTACGATGATAGATTGTTGCCATGAATTGGAATTTGTCCTGTGTTAATCACTTGCGAAAAGATGGTGAATACGATTTTTGCCCACGCTTTGGGGTGCAATTTGAGCATTGCATTTGAGAGCCCATGAGGTCCCATAGCTCGTGATGTGCTGAGTTTAGATATGTGTAAAATTAAATCTTCTATGCTAAAGTGAATTTCAGTGTGTCTCTTTTCAGTATGTTCCAAAAAAGGGGTGGGCCAGGGTGCGGCAGAGTATATAGTGCCATAGTACCTTATCCAAACTTCTTCTGGCACTGCACTTATTTGCATCGATGTTTGAGTGTTATTGGTGGCTTTATTCAGCAAGCCCCAGATCAATGCAGAACTTTTTAGAAGCCAGGGCTTTCAGCATCTGTTGGGCGTCAGCTTGGATCATTGCTGCCTTTCTCGCCTTTATCCAGTTTTTATATTTTAATTTAAAGGCAAGTTATTAGGGGCACCCTTCTCAGTTCTATAGATCGTTTTTTCATCATGTAACTTTTGATCGTATATATATATAATATATATGCACATGTCTACTGTGCGGTTTATGCAAGCAGAAATTAGCTAACTTAAAAGTCTGCAAATCTGCTACGTATAGTCTGTCCGAAATAGTCAGTTCTGGACAAAGTATATCTGCTGGGAACCTCAACTGTACCATTAATATCTGCCGTAAGTGTGGTGTCCATTTGAAATGATTTCTACCGTTTGAGATATTAAGTGCTTGAGTGTAGATTTGTGGGATCTCTGATGTAATCGGACAGATCATGAGCACTGCAAGGATAGTAGCTCATGATGACTGCACTTCAAGTAGAGCACTTGAAATGTATTGGTGAAAGCAAATAATTCACGGTCAACATGAATGTAATCGATCATAGCTTTTTGGCTGCCCCTCTGCCAGGTACACTGTGTTGCGGGATGTCATTGACCCTCACGAGTTGTCTTTCTTCCATAAGATTGGTCCATCGCGTCGCCACTTTCGACAACTTGCCACCTGGTACCGGCAGGCATTTAATATTAAGATCACCAGCTATGATAGTATAGTTCACAGAAAAATCATTAGCAACCAGATCCAATAGAAGTTCAAGACCATCTAAGAATTTGTCATTGTTAATGACTGCGTGATTCCAATAGACGTTTATGAATGCGATTGTTATATCCGATGCTTGAATTCTTACCAGCTGTAAATACATTTTGGGTGATGCCCATGGCAACAGTTACTGATTGCGATGTTGGATGAAGGAGGAGGAGAAGGTTGAAGAGGAGGCAGAGCAGATGGATCTACATTTCCCTTGCAGGATTAGGATGATTTCTCCATGGTGAATGAGGAAGGGGTGGTCCTTGTGTGGGCGCTGGCTTTCTGGCACAGGGCCATACAGCATCACTGATCGAATCAGCGGCGTAGGCTGAGACATGGGTGGTGGCTCAGGAGAAAGAGTGGGGGAGGAGGCAAGTCCTTTGGAACAGGCCTCAACTACTTGTACAGAGGATGGGGTGGTGCAGCTTCTTGTGGATGACCCGATGGAGGCAGTACATTTAGTGCATGCCCCAGAGGCAGGGTCACTGGCGCATGCCCCTAGGATGCAGCGCCAATGGAGGAGAAGGCAGGCATTGCACTTATGGTTGAAAAGGGGCTGACTGCAGAAAGCATCCTGAAGGGTGAGTTTGTGGTGGCTCCTATCTGGATGGGGGGCATTACAGAGGGAGGGGACTCCACTGAGTAGGGTGAGGGAGCTGTTTAGGATGAGGGGCAGAGGGGCAGAGCCAACAGGAGGAGAACAGACTGCAGAGGTGCCAATGCAGGTGGTAGACCTACCAGAGGGGTAAGAGGAGCATGGAGAGGAGGCAGTCAAGCTGCAGACAGAGGAGACTCTTCTTGCAACTTTCATTGCACAACCCACATGGTCCTAGTTGTGGTATTATTTTGCCCAGCCACCAGGGATGACAATCAGGGAGAGGAGCCTATGGTCTTCTAACAGTGGGGGGCTGTGGGAAGAGGCCAAGCTGGGGCAGAAGGGATGGGGAAATGAATGCCGGCCATGAGGAACCATCCAGTGGCACACAAAGGTGCACCTGCTGAAGGAGCCCTCTGTCTTGATGGAGCCTGCTAGTGACCTTTCTGCAAACACTGGTACCTCCAGCGGTGGTAAGGATGGGGGAGCAGTTCATATCACTTTTCCGGGCCATGGTTCCACATGGTGGAGACATTGGGCATGAAGTGGCAAAATGAACCCACCAGTCCAGTCAGCCCGGTCATTCTGTGATATCATTCTGTGATATCTGTGGCACCCAGCCATTGTTGGGGGTATTGGTAGGTGTGAGAGCCATGCTTGTTTTAGATCGATAGCAGTCATAAGACCTCCACTTGGCCACCCGTTTGGGCTTCTCTGTCATAACTTACAGCACATTATTCCCCTCTATGTTGAAAGAATGCAATAACATGGTTTCCTAAAATAAAATAAAATCAGACTCTGCAAGAACAGGCGTCGAGGATAGCTTACCAAGATTTATGATGTTATTAATCCCACAACTGTTCCAGGAAAACCCTTTCGACTGTTCAGGCTAAAATAGGGAACATTTTGCAGATGTCATGCTATCTCTAAAAAGGGCAGATGGGTAACCAAGACCAGTCTCCTTGATTCTTTGGTGAATGGGTCAATTCATCCTTGCTACCAAATACTAATCTAGAACCGTTAAAGTTGAAGTCACGTTTGATTGTCAGGGGGGGAAGGAAACCTTCAAATCCACTTCACTGTTAGCACTCACCTTGGTGAATTTCTCCAGCTGGTGAGGATTAGTAAAATGTAAAACATCTAAACCCATGGTTCTAAAGTGGTCTGCTTGGTCCCAAACCAGACACGCTACAATTGGAGAAACAAAACGCACCAAAATCCTTTCCCTAACCTCATCATGTAAATCAACCCAGTCAATATCGCCTGAGTTTATCAGATGAAAAGCCAGTATTAAAGAAAAGACTTCCAATATTCTGGACTTATTAAGATTGATATTGATAATGATATTTTATTTGTATTGCGCCTGTACACAAGTGTTTCAGAGCGCAACAAGGCAAGGGAGGGGAACAAGGGAGAACAAAAACAACGACCTTACTAGGCCCAGTGACATTGAGAACGTGCAAGTGCATGGGGGAGGGAAAGTGGAAAAGTGCAAGGAAGGGGGGAGAAGTGTAGAGTGCAGAACAAAGACAATAGAAAAATATTATAAATAAATAAATAATAAAGGGAAACAAACAGTGGTAGTGCAGCCAGGAAGTGGCAAGTGCTGGGTTTAAGGCAGCAGATAAAGTATGTCTGATAAGTGCAGCGAAAAAGGGGGGGACTGTATGGGTACAGATACAGACCCCAGTGCAAGGGATTGCCCGGAGGCAGTGTGGATGGGTGGCAGGGTGAGCAGGGACCTGTGTCCGGAAGACAGAGGGTAGGCCAGGTGCACGGTGCTGAGAGAGAGAAGATCAGCAGGGGAGTGGAGGGCAGAAGGCAGATTCAAAGAGGAAGGTCTTGAGATGCCACCGGAACAAGAAATGGTTCTCCTCAAGTTTCAGAGTGGCAGGGAGGCTGTTCCAGAGGGAGGCCCCAGCTGAAGACAGAGATCTACCCTCAGCTCATTTCTTGGAATAACTGACCCTGAGGGAGTTAGAGGAAGAGGAGTGAAGATCTCGAGATGGGAGGTATTTACAGAGTGATAGCTGAAGATATTTTGGACCCAGGCCCCGGGAAGCCTTTTGGACAATGCAGAGGGTTTTGAATTTAATCCTTGCATCTACTGGGAGCCAGTGGAGAGATTTCAGGGCTGCAGAGATATGATCCCAGGGCCTGAGGCCAAGGACAAGTCTTGCAGTCCTGTTCTGGATGAGTTGCAAAGGGCAGAGAGTAGAGGCAGGTAAACCTAGAGAGAACCAGGGCTCGGGAGACAGTGAGCTTCTGGGGGAAGGAGAGGAAAGGCAGAGTGCCTCTGAGGAGGTGTAGTAGGAAGTTTGACTTTTTAGAGACCTCAGAGATGTGGGCAGAGAAGGAAAGCATGGAATCAAAGATGACCCTGAGGTTCTTAGCCTCACAGGTGGGGTAGGAGGGTCAAGGGAGGCCGGCCAGAGAGTGAGGGGAAAGGAGGGTGAGGATGTGCCAATGAGGAGGATCTCCATCTTGCTGGCATTCAGGAAGAGATAATTGGTGGCACACCAACCCTGAATGGCCGTTAGGCAATCAGAGATGAGCGAAGGAGAGGAGGTGGCCGAGGGAAGCCTGAAAATTAGTTGAGTGTTGTCAGCCTAGCACTGGAAATTGGAGCAAAAAAAGGCAGTACAGTGTGCAAGAATTGCCAGGTATTGGTTGAAAAGCCAGGGTGAGAGGTTAGTCCCCTGGGAACACCACAGGTAGAAAGGGAGATAGATGAAAGGAAGGACCCAAGTTGGACCTGAGAGGGTCGATGAGAGAGGAAAGATGTCAGCCAGGCCAGAGCCTGATGGGTGATACCCAGGTTGTCACAGAGACGGTTGAGCAGGATGGTATGGTGGACTGTATGAAAAGCAGAAGAGAGTAGGATGAGGACAGAGGGAATGTTAGAGTCAAGGTTGGAGACCAGATCTTCATGGATGTTCAGGAGAGCAGTTTCCGTGCTTCTGGGAGCTCTAAAGCCAGACTGATGGTCGTGGAGACAGCCAACCGAATCAGAATGAAGGTTAACTTGAGAGATGACCAGCTGTTTCAGGAGTTTGCCCAGAAACGGAGTACTGGAAATTGGGCAATAGTTATTTTGTATGTCTGCTGGAGTTATAAGTTGTTTAACTTTGGCTTCAACTTCTTCGATGGATTGTGTGCCGATTAGACCTAGGATTCTTTGTTCGGGAATGATAGGTACGGGTTCAGGATTGACCATGTGCTCTTCCACTCCCATCCGGGAAAGGGCATCAGCTTTACCGTTCTTGTTGCCTGGTCGGTAGGTAATGACGAAGTCAAACTCGGCAAAAAATAGTGCCCAGCGGAGTTGTCTGGAGGATTGAGCTTTAGCTGTCTTTAGGTATTGTAAGTTGCGGTGGTCTGTAATCAGTGTGACTGTGTGTCTGGCACCCAGAAGATAGTGTCGCCAGGCCTTGAAGGCGGACTTAATAGCCAGAAGTTCCTTATCGGTAATGGTGTAGTTGATTTCAGGAGCCGAGAATTTGCGGGACCAAAATGCCACGGGGTGTAAATGGTTTGTTTCCGGATCTCTTTGCGATACGACTGCACCCATCGCAAGACTGGAGGCGTCGGTTTCTACGATGTAAGGAAGCTCTGGGCGGGGATGTCTCAAAACAGGAGCGGAGATAAACTTGGCTTTCAACTCTTGGAAGGCTTGCTCCGCCTCGGTAGACCACACAAAGCGTTTGTTTTTCCTTAGAAGGGCAGTAATGGGCTGGACTATTCGGGAGAATTCTGGAATGAATCTACGGTAGAAATTGGCGAAACCCAACATGCTTTGGACTCCTTTCACCGACGTTGGTGATGGCCACTTAATGATAACGTCTACCTTTCTTGAA
Source organism: Ambystoma mexicanum (assembly GCF_040938575.1). Classification (NCBI taxonomy): domain Eukaryota; kingdom Metazoa; phylum Chordata; class Amphibia; order Caudata; family Ambystomatidae; genus Ambystoma; species Ambystoma mexicanum. The sequence continues at coordinate 636,197,852 of NC_090935.1, read as the reverse complement.
TCCATGTGGACTCCATTTGGTGACAGAATGAATCCTAGAAATTCGACCTCGGTGACATGGAAAACGCACTTCTCAAGCTTGGCAAAGAGTTTATGTTGGCGAAGCCTCTCAAGAACTGCCCTGACGTGTTTCCGGTGATCGGCCTCAGAGGACGAATATATAAGGATATCGTCGATGTAGACAACTGTACACACGTCAATTAGTTCTCTGAGGACGTCATTCATGAAGTACTGGAAGGCGGCCGGGGCGTTACATAGTCCAAAGGGCATTACTTGATACTCAAATAATCCATACTTGGTGCGGAATGCCGTCTTCCATTCGTCGCCCTCTTTTATTCGGACCAAGTGGTAAGCTCCTCTGAGATCCAACTTCGTATAAATGCGAGCATTCTTGACTTGGTCTAGAAGTTCAGGGATCAATGGCAAAGGATATCTGTTCTTGACTGTAATCTGATTCAGGGCGCGATAATCGATACATGTTCTGAGATCCCCTTCCTTTTTCGGAACGAAGAACAGAGCTGAAGAGGCTGGAGACATAGAGGGACGAATAAATCCATTGGCCAGGTATTGGTCCAAATACTGCCTAAGGTGGAGATTTTCTGGTTCGGTGAGAGCATAGATCCTACTACATGGAGGAGTGGACCCAGGTACCAGGTCTATCTGACAGTCGTATGACCTGTGCGGGGGTAGGGAGTTGGCTTGTTCTTTCTGGAAGACATCTTGGAACTCTAGATATTCAGGAGGCAGTTGGGGACCCTCGGATGTAATTGCTGCCAGCTTAATGTCGGACTTCAGATAACAAGTGGAGGCACATTCCAGAAACTGAATCGTCTTTGCTCGCCAATCAATTTGAGGATTGTGTTTTTCTAACCAAGGGATCCCCAGGATAATTTGAAACTGAGGGGCCTTGATCACATCAAACACGATCTCCTCACGATGTCCATCTTTGCTTACTAACGTCACTCCCTCGGTGGTATGGGTAACTGGTCCGGAAGCTATTTCCATACCATCCACTGTGGTAATAACGTCTTTAACCATTTTAGGACAGAGAGGTAGATTCATCCTGGATGCCATCTCGCGATCCACATAATTGCCGATTGCTCCACTGTCAATGTATGCCTTGATGGCATGCAAACGATCTGGCTTCTCGGGGCTTATTAGGACCATGGGCACGATGAAATGCGAGGTCAAAGAACTGGTTTTAACGCTCGGCAAGCGGACCTCTACACTTGTCGGGCGAGGTCGTTTCCCGATTCTGGCTTTTCGATGCTTTTGTCGGAAGCTCCCACGGTCTTCTTAGCAGGTTTCACCAGGCATTCACGAAGAAAATGTCCTGAATTCCCACAATAGAGGCACAATTGCAGCTGTCTTCTTCTTTCTCGTTCCTTTTGTGTTAATGGCCCTTTCACGACTCCTATTTGCATGGGTTCTACGGTATCGACTCCCTTGGTGGAACTCTGTGGTCTTGAAAAAACCTGGCTTCGAATCTGGAGCGATCAGCCTTCCTATTCTGTAACCTGTGATCCAGTTGAACCACCAGGTCAATATATTCAGAACAATCTTGCGGAGGATTTACTACTTGGGCCAGGACATCTTTGAGTTCTCCATGCAACCCCCTATAAAACAGCGTAATCCTTTTATCCTCGGGCCATCTGGCTTCAACTACTAGTCTGTTAAATGATGCAATATATGCCAGAAGATCCTGATTACCTTGTCGTAAAGAGAGGAGTTTGTTGTCTAAGGCCTGTCCCTGAGAGTGTCTGGCAAATAGTCTTTCCATACTGGACTGGAAGGATTGAAAATTACGAAGAATCGGGTCATCCTGGGTTACCAGGGGAATTGACCAGTCTGCAGCACTGCCACTTAGATATGAAAGTACGAAGGCCACTTTGGCCTGATCTGTGGGAAATGCAGCTGGCCTACACAGGAAGTGCAGACGACATTGATTGATGAACACTGCAAACCTTTTGGGATCGCCTGAGAAGCGTTCGGGTGGAGCCAAAGGCACATTTCCAGGTAGATTAATTTGTACAGGATTAGTGGAGGTCGCTGGGATATTACCCCCCCCTGGGGTCGGCAGCGGTGTTTGCCCCGCCTACGTTTGTAACAACTGTCTAGCAAGATCATCTGTGCGCTCTTTGGACACAATTAGCTCCCTCCTTAGGGTGTTCGTTTCCTGGCGCGCTGCTAGTACTTCTGCTCTTAATTCCCCTAGCAACTGGGCTAGTTGGTCAGTATCTGAGGTTTCCATTGCACCTGGGTGGAGGATTTGTGGTGGGCTTCGCGTTCTGTAACGCTCACCTGATTTCCACTGAGGCGCTGGGCTGGACTGAGCTGTCGCCGTGTCTTCTAGTGTGACTCGTAGATCTCGGCCTTCTCCTAGGGCTGGTCCCCTTCTCACGATGTACCGGACGTGTAGAGTGAGGTGTCTGCAGACGGAAGAACAAGGATTTAGGAACTGGATTGACTGAACTTCTCCTTCCTCAGTCCTCTTATTCGAACGAAGGGCGTGGCTTGCTCACCTTAGATATATTAAGGCCGGGCTCTCCATCCTGCGTCTTTGCAGGGGCGCAAGTACCAGTTACTTCACTGGTTCACTGACAATCCTCTTGATTGCAGAGGTTGATGTTGGAAGATACCGCTGTTTACCGCACGAGCGGTTTCTTGATAGTTATTGGAGCACCCTTAATTTAGTCCCTTGCTCAGTCTCAGGGTGTCAAGATTGAAATTGTAGAGGAATGATGCGGCGAGCAGGTGAGTAGGAAAGATGACCGGCTGCTGTCACCCTTTCTAATGTCTCTCTTTGTCCTGCAGGTTTAGGTGCAATGGACGCTGATGAATAAGTGCCCAGGATCGTGCAAGCGCGTATGTACGAACAAGATGAAGCGCGGTGCACGTAAGTAAAATGACTGCTGTTTGTTTCAAAAGCACGCCTTAATGTCTCTTTTGTCCTTGCAGATCATGGATGCAGAGAGCGTTGCTAGATGGATGCCGGCGAACGTGCGAGCGCGTAAGTAGAAAGTTTATGGTTGGTTTAGAATGCGCCTTAAAATGTCTCCCTTTGTTTTGCAGATGCCGGCATGCAGCGCTTCTTGAAGTTCAGAACGTGCGGAGCGCAGGTAAGCAATTCAAAAATGCAATGCTTAATCAAGTCCTTTTCTTTGCAGATGTCGATGGGGAGCCGAAGAAAGCGGCGGTAGGCTTTGGAAGATGCCGCCGTATTTGGTAAGTAAGAGCGCTGCTCTCGAATTGAATTCTGCTAACCTGTTGTTTTGTCTTGGCAGGTGCAGCTGAGGATCGGATCTCTAGCAGGTAAGGAATTCGTTTTCACAGGAACTGGAGCTGAAGAATCTCAGGAAGACTGGAGCTGACACGGTGAGCGTCCTGCTGCAGATGCAGAATAACGCGAAGCACGTTTCATCAATCGGGTGTGGTTTAAATAGCCTTCTGTAGTGCTTAGGCGTCTTCTTCCACAGCCTCGCCCAGGTAAGAAAAGAGTTCCTGTGTTCTGATTCCAGGGAGTGGCTCCTGCCCCACCCAGACAGGAAAAGTAGTTCCAGGCAGAGAAGGATCAGAAGACCATTGAGCTGGTAAGTAAGCAGCATGGTCTGCTGCAGGTAGGTCCACCCAAGCACTCTTAAGCATTATGAGCCCGGCGCTTCCAGCGCCGGGACCGGTCATCTTTATGAGCCTGGTGCCACTGGCGCCAGGACAAGGTCCAAAAGGTCCCGATAGGGACTGGCTGGTACCCAGGATCAAGGTTATGGGCCTGCTTCCAAGGATGTGAGGCAAGTCCTGACCCCTTGGAAGCAGGGATCATGACAGCGGGGCAGGAAGGATCAGCTGTGGGATTCATCAGCTGTGGGTGTCTTAAGGAGAGGACGCACACGAGAGTGCTTCAGAGGGGAGGGGAAGGCTCCTGAAGCAAAGGAGAGATTACTTCAGTCATTAACTTGTCTGAAATTAATAAAACCTGTCACCCCATGTGAGAGGTCCACTGAAGTATAGACTCATTGAATTTTTGAAGCTTTTCCCTGCCCACCAATCGAGTCTCTCGTACAATTGGCCGAACTAGAGGTTTTGGAAGGGCAATCATTATTTTCATATAGATTATTTAAAGTAGAAAGTAAGACACTTGGTGATGGCTCGGCTGAATCATCCATCTCTTCCTGGAAAACAACAGAATCACGTTCCTCCAATGAATCTGCTGATCTCTTTCTTTGGTTGTCCAGGAGAAAGTATTTTGTGATTATATTTAGTGAGATGGCCTTGGCCTTATTTTTTTATATTTTTTAAGAACTTTGCAAGATCTTTTGTTTGGAACAGAAAAGTGAACTTGGAGTTTAAGTCATGATTTCATCAGTCAATGATAAAGCCTGTACGAATTTCCTGTAATATCTTTTTTTGTTCATATTGTTTTTTTAAAGTGTCTTTGTTTTCTTGGAATCACGTTGTTTATTTGTTTGTTGCCTTGGTTCAGTATGAACAATCACCAAAGGATCCACTTGTTCTTGTTGCTCCGAGAGGTCAGCCTCCCTAGTATGATTTGGTTCTGACGTTCTGATTGAGCCTCGTTTGAGAAATATTCGGTGATTGTACCTCAACTGGCAGATCAGCAGGCCCTCTTGGAACCTTACCTCCAGCTGGGGTGTCTGGAACTAGGTCATTCATTGGCAGAACCTCTGTGTGTTTCATCCTTGAGGAGAACTGGTTAAACATACTCGGTTTGTTTGAGATTGCAGATAGTAGAAAATAATTGTGCTCATCAGTCTCATTTATATTATCATAGATTAGATCCTTACTATTGATTGCTGGACTAAATGCTAGCCAGAAATAGATGATGGGCCCAAAGTCCGAAGAAGAGATGTTAGAGGAGCCCATGCCTCGCTCTCTGTCCAACTGAGTGATGAAAAAATTTACCAGCATTAGAAGTCGCCTCAGTGGGGTTTACCGTCGGCGGTAATAGCGCGAATTTTCGGCGGATTTCCCCCCAGATCAGAGCTGGTGAGAAATCCGCCGAAGCCCTGATTTGGCGGACCCTTAAATCCGGCAGTAATAGCGCGACCGCCGGATTTAAGGGTTACCGCCAAACTCGCGATGAGGCCCTATATCAGCTCAAACTACTAACAGGCTCCGTCTCTGATAGAAGAGCTTTTTCGCTGCATGTGATGAGGAACCATGGCAAAGCACACTTTCTCCCTGTACTTCTGCTCCACATGGCATACCTGTTTAAAAAGGTTGAGACCTCACAGCTGAGTGTAACACCAATCAGGTCTTCCAGCAACCACAGCAAACCACACTTTATCCTTGCACTTCCACCAAGTGTGCATTATTATGCTTTTAATTTTGACCAGCCTGAATGTGCAGACCACTAGCTGCATATAAAAGCCGGGGCTATTATTCACCTGAGGTACTTTCCCTAGTTTCTGCCATGACTCATCCCCACCTCACAGCATGGAATGATGGCATCAGCCTGAGCCACAACTCCCTTCACTAAATAAACATTAGTGGGCGCATGCGTGGAAACATCAGTTCCAATAGCACCTCATGTGCAATACATGCACTCCCATACACATGATATTAAATATTTAATTCAGGTTAAAACACACTCGTAGAGTGACTGCCCACTACTTACGGAAAGGGCCACATATCTGGAGTCGAGTATTGTCGTGAAGCATCCCAGTATTGTCCACCTTCGAGCGTCACCTGCCTCTCAGCCTCACACAGCTTAATCAGTGCCGCTCGCTGCCGCTCTGTGCAACCCTGGGCACTCTGCAAGCCAACGAACCATGAGGAGGATCAGAGAATCCTCAGAGGAATATACTTAACAGCACAATATGAACAAAAAAAGATATTACAGGAAATTCTTACAGGCTTTATCATTGACTGATGAAATCATGACTTAAACTCCAAGTTCACTTTTCTGTTTCGAACAAAAAATCTTGCAAGGTTCTTAAAAAATATAAAAAATAAGGCCAAGGCCATCTCACTAAATATAATCACAAACTTCTTTCTCCTGGACAACCAAAGAAAGAGATCAGCAGATTCATTGGAGGAACGTGATTCTGTTGTTTTCCAGGAAGAGATGGATGATTCAGCCGAGCCATCACCAAGTGTCTTACTTTCAACTTTAAATAATTTAGATGAAAAGAATGATTGTCCTTCCAAAACTTTTAGTTTGGCCAATTCTACGAGAGACTCGATTGGTGGGCAGGGGAAAGCTTCTAAATATTCAATTTCAGACAAGTTAATGACTGAAGTAATCTCTCCTTTGCCTCAGGAGCCTTCCCCTCCCCTCTGAAGCACTCTCTTGTGCGTCCTCTTCTCAAGACACCCGCAGCTGATGAAACCCACAGCTGATCCTTCCTGCCCTGCTATCTATTGCCCAATTTCCATTACTCCTTTTCTTGGCAAACTCCTGAAACAGCTGGTCATCTCTCAAGTTAACCTTCATTCTGATTCGGTTGGCTGTCTCCACGACCATCAGTCTGGCTTTAGAGCTCCCAGAAGCACGGAAACTGCTCTCCTGAACATCCATGAAGATCTGCTCTCCAACCTTGACTCTAACATTCCCTCTGTCCTCATCCTACTCGATCTCTCTTCTTCTTTTCATAGAGTCCACCATACCATCCTGCTCAACCATCTCTGTGACAACCTGGGTATCACCCATCAGGCTCTGGCCTGGCTGACATGTTTTCTCTCTGATCGACCATCCCAGGTCCAACTTGGGTCCTTCCTTTCATCTATCTCCCTTTCTACCTGTGATGTTCTCAGGGGTCTAACCTCTCACCATGGCTTTTCAACCAATACCTGGCAACTCTTGCACACTGTATTGCCTTTTTTTGCTCCAATTTCCAGTGCTATGCTGACAACACTCAACTCATTTTCAGGCTTCCCTCCGCCAACTCTGCTCCTTCGTTCATCTCTGATTGCCTAACGGCCATTCAGGGTTGGTGTGCCGCCAATTATCTCTGCCTGAATGGCAGCAAGATGGAGATCCTCCTCATTGGCACATCCTCACCCTCCTTTCCTTTCACTCTCTGGCCGGCCTCCCTTGGCCCTCCTACCCCACCTGCGAGGCTAAGAACCTCAGGGTCATCTTTGATTCCATGCTTTCCTTCTCTGCCCACATCTCTGATGTCTCTAAAAAGTAAAACTTCCTACTACTACACCTCCTCAGAGGCACTCTGCCTTTCCTCTCCTTCCCCCAGAAGCTCACTGTCTCCCGAGCCCTGGTTCTCTCTAGGTTGGACTATTTTAACAACCTCTTTTTAAATTTTAAGCTGTTGCGCCATCAAACTGAGAGCTGACAGCCATCAAGACGCACCAGGAAACTCCAATATTCAGCCACTTCCGACAGCCTGTAGTTACTGTCCTAAAACCCCTCATACACAACATTGCTTGCCGCCAATTGCAAGTAGATCCTGTGTCCTTTTATTGCTCACGGACACCTCTTGCCTGGTAGTGGGAGGAAAAACAATTCAGTTTGTTGGGAAAGCCATGTAGTCAATGCTCTGACCATTCATCCACATGTCCATGTTGAAATTGGCTTTTTGTCCGTTGGACTTCTGTTGTCCCTGCCCCACTGTAGCCATAAACTTATTGTACAATTCTGGTACTGCTTTCAAGAGGAAAAACTATTCAGCTGTGATCGACTTTTCCCATGAGCAACTAAGATCCATTGTCTTCAACAAAAAAGTTGGGCTAGACATCTATTGTCAACACTAAAGCCAGGTTAGCATTGAGACTTGTGATTGTTTTGGCCATCCTCAAATACTTCCCTGACACTTAACTGAAGCAATCGGGGATCCCTGCTATGTGACGCTGGGCTGGGCTGTAGCGAGTTATAGATCAGTATTCCCCTCTCAAGCACTAGGAGAGCTGCAGACATTTTAAGGTGAATTGTGTGGACTCTATGTAGGCCTATGCACTTTACATTACACTACTTACAGGTCTGCCTCTCCAATGAGTCAATTTAAACTTGTTAGTTAGTAACACTTTTGTAGTTTATTCAGTTCCTTAGACATATTCTGTTACAATTTTTATTTATACATTTTTTCTTATTACTTTTAAGTTTGTGCCTAATTTCAAGGTGGTGCCAACATAACTCCGCTAGGAGGCATGTGCATGTGTTTCGCCCTTCCTTGGGAGCTTTCAATGAACTAATGAAGCAGTTTAATAAACAATTATTGGTTCATTCTGACATACAACTTTTAAAGTACTCTTTGCCTTTGTTTTACATAATATTCATATTACAACATTCACAATTTTCTCTCTTCCTTGGCAGTTAGTGATGCTGAGTAGACACATTTCTGTGGTTCTGAGGAGTTAGATTATTAAACTGCTAAAAACTGTAACCAAATATGTCTAAGGAACTGAATAAATTACAAAAGTGTTACTAACTAACACATTTAAATTGACTAATCGGAGAGGCAAACCTGTAAGTAGTGTAATGTAAAGCGCACAGACCTACATAGAACCCACAATTTGCACTTACTGATCTCTGGACTGGTCGGTGGATACCAGTCTCAATGTAGCCATGCACCTATTGATTTCGACACTTGTTGTAACAATCATGAACTAAAGAATCAGGAACCACAAGGGGTAGAGCGCACTAACTATTCTATTCGCCCATCTCACCTATAATTGTGTGGACTGGTGGAGGTATTCCGCTTGTATGATGGTATGGGGAGGGATGCAACTTAGAAATGTTGACTTTGTGTATGAAAGAACCAACAACTACCACAAGGATTATGTATATTGAGTTTCCCTAACTCCTATAATGAAGAAAATCCAGACTTGGCAGAAGAACGGGACCCTAACCTCAATGGAAGCTCGCCGAAAATGGTGGAACTACTTGCTGTACATGCAGACAGGGAACATAAAATAATTTAAAAAGAAATGGAAAAAGTTGAAAAAGAAATCCAAGAAATGGATGCACCTGAAGCAACCAAAAAGAAAAATTACAAAACTATGGATACCATTCTCAAAAAACACCAGGATGAGATTACACTAAGAAAAGCAAGAAAAACATCACAAGATGATAAAGACTACATACAAGGCACAGTATACACCTTCCAACAGAAATATGACGACAAGAGGAAACAAACCTCAAGAAGCAGTAAATAAGGTGCATCACCCACAAGCACGGACGCTGATAGTGAAAATGAGACCACTAACACAAACAAAACAGATAATCTAGAACCAACTAGACGTTGACTTTGTGTATGAAAGATAAATTCTATGTGAAAATTATAAATGTGTACAATTTGATGCTACTTCTAATAGCTATATACCAAGTTCACAATCACAAGTCACCAGCAACATCTGCATGATATGGTTACATTTATTTGACTCTGGTTAATAAAAAAGTGAAAAATGGCAATACACAATATGTACACATAACCCACAAGCCAACAAATGCATAATCTTGCTTAAGCAACATAAAATATAAACAAAAAAAACTCACACTGACAAATACATGGTGCTACATGAACAAATTAAAGTGTGAAGTGCTGGAAAGTACATAAAGACAATAAATTCACGATTTAAAGTCCAACATAATGTGGAAATACGGGACAATGATTCAATTCACAAAACTGAATGCAAAATCAAACATGACATCAAAGGGTAAGCAATCAGTCTCAGTCAACTAGTGGAGACAACATGTTTGATAGAGTATTATGTTGTGCTCTAGAGGTGGCGCTGGAAAGGTGTCGCTGTCACGAGTTTCGACATGTAAATTCACCAGGCTGGGATTATGTTTTCATTAGGACTGAAATACCCAACTCTAAAAAAATCTAAGTACACAAGGGTCAATGTAGAGCGGTGATGGAACATGTGATATGAAATGAATAATAGGATAAAAGAATTACTTACTAGTCACTCAAACTGTTGTGAGTGAATACAATCCCATCGAGCCTGGTTATGCTGAAGAAGGTCTTCAAAACGTACAAGAGAAAGTGAAATAAATCTGCCCCATCCTATTAGTCCAACGAGTTAAGAATAACGAGTGGTGAGCTCCAAGACTCAGTTGTGTGAACTTCTCAAAGAGTATTGCTCCAAATCAAAAAATTCTCTTCATTCTGACAAACTGGCAAGCTGAAATGACATCAGCCGGGAACCCTAGTTTAACCACTGAGTTACCATCTCCAATCATTGCATACCTGTGACTAGGCCAAAAGGGGAAATACTGGTGTATTATAATTACCCGGCCAGTCTTGATAAAACTTTGGTCCAGGCGTGATGAGCCCTGAGTGGTGCGCTGAAATGATACACCAGTGAAAGTGTGAATTAGCAGTCCCACTCATGGAACGTAAAAGTAACACAAATCCAAAATCAACACGCCAGTGAAACAAAATCCCAGATACCTGAATATCCATATTGGCCTACCCGTTAAAAACATCCTGCGATCCTCGTCCCGGACTACAATGTTTACCATCCGGTATTAGATGGAAAGTATTATATATACACCAAAGTGGCCCGCGTACTAGGTGCACGAGTCATGCTTGAGAACGCCATGTTGGACCTAGTTAGATGCATAGACTGCATGTTCAGCTCTGTTAAAGGTCAAGCGCAGTCGCCATTGTAAAAAAGGGACCACTGAGGAGGTATTTATTATGTGAGTGTAAAATCACTCTGCACAGTTTCAAAATATGAAAAGCCAATCCGACTACAAGATTCTTGACCTACACTATCTTATTTATTTATTTATTGTATTTGCATAGAGTGCAGACAGGGCATGTAGGCATAATAGCACTTGGACAAGACTTACACACAAAAATCACATAGATTAGGCTACAAGCTGGAAAGCAGAGAATCCACAGTCAACAAAGACCCACGTGAAAGAGGAGAGTTTTGAGGACATGCTTGAATTTCGGTTAGCTGGAACAGTCTCTTAAATCGGGGGGCAGAGCATTCCAACATCTGGGTGCAGAATGGGAAAAAGACCCTCATGCCACAATAGGCAATTTTGTTTTAGGAATGTACAATAGCCGGGAGTTGTTGGAGCGGAGCACTCTCCGGAAAGGAAGCCAACTCAGTCTCTCGGATAAGTAGCTAGGACTCTTTCCATGCGGGCACTTGTGGGTGATGTACAGGGTTTGGTAAGTGACTCTGCAATCCATGGGAAGCCAGTGCAAGGGCCTCCTTGCGGTGGAAATGTGAACAGATCTCTTTCGCCCTTCCACAATCCGCACCCCATTATTTTGGATGACCAGTAGACGGGCCATTTCACCCTTGCCAGTACACTGTATTAGACTGCCACAGTAGCCCAGGCAAGCCCAAATAATTGCCCCGACAATAGTGGCACAATTAGAGTGGTTCAGGAAGGGCCTAATTTGGGTGGCCAGCAACTTCAAGTGGTAGGCTGACTGGAAACCAGCCTGCTTATATGTGACCGCATGATTAGTTCCTGGACCAGACAACACCCAGAGTTTTGACTTTGGGGAGCGTGGCTATGATGCACCCTAAGATAGTGAATGGCTGTTATTCACTGCCAAGCTTCCATAGCTGTGGTGCTGTACCTGCAATCATGAGCTCTGTTTTATTGTGTGTTGAGGACCAGATGATTGTCTGCCATCCATGATTTGATTTGGTTGTAGATCATTTTAACTCTACTAGTGTCTTTAGCATGATCCCCTGAAATGGGGATCAAAGACTGTGTGGCATCTGCGTAGTTTGCATACAGGGCCACTTTTTCCTCTAGCATCTCAAAGCGTGGAATTATGTATATGTTAAAAAGTGTAGGTGAAATGCACGCCGCCTGAGGCACTCCACACAGGACCATAGAGTAATTGTGGAAGACTTTAGCTTTACGTCCAGAGAGGAAGGATCAAATCCACGCTGCTGCCTTTGGGGAGAAATAAGCTGTGTTCCTCAGTCTTTGCACCAGTACGGTGTGAGCTACCGAATCAAAGGCAGAGGATAAGTCAAGCAGCATCAGTAGCACAGTATTGCCCTTATCGAAATGGTTTAACATATTCACCTTCAGGTTTCACAAGGTAGATTCGGTGATGTGTGCACTTCTGAAGCCAGATTGCTTATGACCCAATATGTTGTGTAGTTCCAGAAATTCTTGGATCTGTGTACATGCCACTTTATCCAGGATTTCCAGCAGAAAAGGGATGTTTGTGATGGGGCGATAGTTTTCTGGTTTGGTTGGTTCCAAGGATGTTTTTTTTCAGAATAGGAGAAATCCATGCTTTTTTAATCAAGGTTGGGACATTGTTTTCTCGAAAATAACAATCGATACATTTGGTAATTTGTTGGGTGAGTTGGACTGCACATGTTTTTAACAACTAAGTCCGGACAGGTGTCTCCTCTTCAGAAAGTAGGTTTAATGCTAGAAAGCACCTTGAAAATGTCCAATTCCATCACTGTCCTAAAGGCAAAAGGTGGGATCGGAGAGAGGGGCAGAGATGTTTACGTAGCCATCCTTGTGGTGGCCAGGATCATATGATTAGTAGCCAGATCATCTCTGATATTAGCCACTTTATTAATCATGGTTTTACACAATTTGGAGTCCTTGCTCATCTCAATTGGAGTAGGGAATGGGTTCTCAAGCTCTTTTAATAATTTAAACACGTCCCTGGTGTTGGAGGCAGCACCCTCGATTCTATGATCATAGTGGAGTTTCTTTGTCTCACAAATGAAGATTTTGTACATTTTAGCTGCATTGGCATATTGCATTTTAATATCTGCTGAATGGTCATTTTTCCATGACTGAAAAGCTCTCTTTTTGTCTGCCTTGAGTACTTGGATCTCAGCCAAGAACCAGGTTTAGATGGTGCCTCCCTGATAAGACGTGTTTTCTCTGGGGCTAAATGATTGACTGCTTTGGACACCATAGGCTGATATGCTTCGGCTAGATGATTAGCCGTGTTGCGATTGGGCAAGTTATTACAAGTGGGTGCCAGATATGGCTCCAGAGCCGAGGGAGACAACTTGCATAAATTCTTACATTTTGTCTAGCTCCTTAAGCCTGTGCTTTTCATACGTTTAAGGGCAATGGGCACAGAGAAATGCAAAAAGAAAGGGTCTGACCATGGGCAGAGGGACCCCTCAATTTCCGTAAGCTCAACATTGTTTTTCGTCACCCAATCTAGTGTTCTGCATTTGGAATGAGTGGCCACTGTCACATATTGATGGAAACCAAATTCTGTCAGAGTTGAGTTAACCAGATTGCCCATAGTATCTGTCGGGTCCAAAAGCCCTAAATTCAAATCCCCAGAACCATCACCGTGGCTGATGGTTTGAGGAGGGAGAGAATAAAATCACTAAGTTGGGTAAGGAAGTCGGCATCTTGTCCGGGGGGCGCTAGATCTAAAGAATATTAATGGTAGTATTGGGGTCAGTGGAGAGTTTAATGAAGAGAATTTCACAGTTTGTTATAGAAACATCTGTGAAATGAAGAACGTGTAGTGAGCCCTGGTATATCAAGGCTACCCCACCCGCCGGCCCTGTAAGCGATCTGTGTGGAGAATGTTATACCCCTGTAGGAATGGCTAGAGCAATAGCGGACATTGAACCTAGAAGTACAATATGCAGATAATCCATTCAGAAGGCAAGACCACAGCAAACAGTCCAGAATGATCTTCTTTTTTACTTGGTGCTGCTTTAAGTACAACCTAAGGGGTGCCATTCATCCCTTTGATTCAAACCCTAGACAAAGTGTGTACATCCAACATTGTTACCGATGGGCAATTTGTCCTGCACTGACTGATGGTTCGCCACAGTTATTTTGTTGATCAACCACCAAGTCAAATTGTATTGATTATGACCCATAGACACAAAACTGTCCACCAGCGGTGCTGCTTCTGATTTGGTTCTGATGCTGGATCCATGCTCTGATATACGTGTTCTTACCCGTCTAATGGCTTTGCCTACATAGACCTTTGTGCAAGGCCATTGAACAATATATACCACATTGCAACTTTTGCATGTGCTTTGAAAATTGACAAGCCACTCCTTATCTGTAAATACAAAGCTTTGTTTTACTGTGGTAAATTTGAAGGCTGTACAATTGCCAAAAGGACAATACCCTCTCACTTGTGGCAATCCCAGATAAGATCTTAAATTAAAGGCCGGTTTCTGAATACTCATGTCTGCAGCTACCAAATGTCTCACATTTTTGCCTTTTTTTTTAAAACAAATAGTGGAGGCTGAATTTCTAAATTCTTAAGTTGCAAAATATGCCAGCCGGTCAGATAGCACAGTGAGCTAAGCGCTCGCCCCTGATATCTGTGCGCAGCCTGCTGTGGCAGGTTTGAATCCCGGCAGGGTTAACTCAGCCTTTCCTCCTTCTGAGGTCGATCAATTGAGTACCACTCTATGGGATAATAATTTTGTCTGTAATTTCAGCGCTCTGAGACCTATGGGTGTGTAGTTCTATATAATAAATACATTATTATTAAGTACCAATTTATTAATGCCATTACTGTGCGGGCAGAAGGTGCTGATGCAAACCATTTTTGAAGAACCGTTTTAATACCTGCTTTCTCTAAAAGCACAGATTTACTTTGATTTCCAGCTCTTTTTCTGGCTCGTCTCAACACATGTTTGCGATACCCTCTTTTAAGGAAACAACCCAATCCTGATGTCTGCTTCTTTTTGGCAATCTTGCATAAAAGTACAATGTCTTCTGATTCTCAAAAATTGGCTATAAGGGGCATTTTGTCTCAACGCTTTACGGTGGAAACTTTGAAAATGAAGAATGGTGTTTCTGTCTGTAGATTTTATAAACAGACTTGCCCCTAATTTTCCATTGCAGACATTGACGCACAAATCCAAGAAAGACATCTCTGAGTTATCCTTGGAGGCAGTGAATTTCAAATGGGGATTTAATGTATCGATCCATATAAAGAAATCATTGATGTTTCCATCTCTACTATGCCAAATCAAGAAGATGTCATCAATGTACTACTTAAACATCCCAATGGCAGAAAAACGAGAATTTGACCTAGTTAAAATGTAGAGTTCTTCAAATTTAGACATGCACAAGTTGGTCCCTGCCGTCCCTTGGCAGCCACTTTCTGTCAGACTATTCAAGTGACCTGAATTGGTTACAGTTTACATTGTTCAGAACTGCCACAATTTTGATTATCATTGTGGTCTAGCCCACAGTCTGGGTTCATGTGGGCGTGATGGCGCTGGCGGTGGTTGTGCTTTTGGTGTTCTGGTTGCCTCACAATGACATGATGTGCTTTCTGATACTCAACAGGAAGGCTGTTTCTAGAGGACACTGTACATGGGTAGGGGAAAGCTTCCACTGACACTAGAGACGTAGAGGCTGTACGTCTCTAGTGTCATTAAAATGATTCTCCTCAGTCCCTGGAAAGCAGAGGTGGTTGTTCCCTTCTAAACTCTAATGGATCATAATCTTTGCCTTGATCATCATCATTAGTGTCTTTTCACCTAATGGCCGTGGCAGAGATGGAGACCTGGGATTGCCTGTTCAGTTACTCCCTCTATTGCCCTTCCCTTATCTTCGTTAGCTAATATCTGCACTCTCCCCTTTTCTGCACCTGAAATGATGGGCGGAAAGAAATTCTACCTTTTGAGTCGGTTTCAGTGGATGTTCATCATCCTGGTGCAATACCTGCGGATTTACTTGCACTTGTGCACGACCCCCAAGGTTACTTGTGATGGTGGGTGTGGAATGTCAGATGTATGATATCTTCAAATGACCACATGCATTTCTGGCCTCCCCACTGCATACAGTGAGTGGCGTATTTAGGGTTTCTGCTGCCCTAGTCCCAAATAAGTGCATGCGCCCCCCAACTTCACTCCGCCTCTGCCAGATTCCGCCCTTTCAACAAACTCTGTCTGCATTATCCAAACTATTCCCCTTCACCGCATGTTGTTCCCCAAATTTGGCTCCATACCATTATAAAGACGTTTTTAAGGTTGTAGGGATTGGAAGGTTATTGCTTCCTCTCTATTAATTCAAGCATTCTGTGTTATATGTTATGTTAGTTGAAAGTGTGTTTTCAGATCTCTGCTGCCTAAGATTTGGAGATGGCAGTGTGTTCTGCTCTGCAGTTGAGTGCACTAGAGGTAATTGTTACAGCTAATTGTCTACTTTCAGTTAGGTCCGAAAACATTCTTTTAGAGGAAGCGATGAGAACATCGGCCAATTGTACACAAGTAAGAGAAGGTTGAATGATAATTTTGGTTTCAATGCTGATGTCTGGTTTCCCTCACAAATTGCTTGCTGTTACTCCATGAGAAGCACCTAGGCTGGTCTGTATTATTAATGCAACTACATTTCTACATCCATTCTTGTGAAAAGGTAAAGTTTACATATGAAATATATGCAAGTGGTGCAGGCACATCTTATAGCAATGTTGAATAAAAAGAACTCAACCTCTTCTCATGATTACAGCTCTGGTGTTTGCAGTGGGAAAATGGAAATACGGCATGTTACCTGCTGCAGGCAATGTACCTCCAATCCCTTGGCTGGAATGCCATTGAAATATGGCAGAATCTCCAGTGACGTTGGTAAACTCTGCTTGGGCATAAACACCTCAGTAGAGTAAAGACAGTTGGAGGAGGTTCTGGGAATCTGAGGCTGTGCATTCTCACGGTGGAGTAATGGATAAGGGCGACCTGAACATTCAGGTGTGGGAAGCAAGCACCTTCCGTAACAAATGAAGTGGTGCATACTGTTAACATTATTGCTGTTTGTACAATTGTTCAAAATGCCCAACACTCCAAGATTAAAATGAAGCAATGGATCGGGTGTTACATCACAATATTACCTTTGTGGGGGTGGTTTGGGCTATGGGTCTTGCCAGCTTTTGTTTAAGGTAATTTAAAACGTTTGTTAACTCCGTAGAGTTGGACTGTACAATACGTAGGAATATTTTGAGATGTGTGGGTATAGATATAGATGTCCTGCAGTCGTTTGAAATACTGTTTCACAGTAAAAGTCCTACCTTGTATTTAAAATATAATGAATGTAAAGATTACTTATAAGCATCACAGTTATGCATTGTGTGACATGTGTTGCAGTTGGTTCTCCTGGTGGTACTGAGCGTGCAGCAGAATGCCATGAAAGACACATGATGAACCCAGCAGTGATGCCATTTGCTTGCTTAGCACTGAGCAGCTTCTGTAAAGATGGCTGAATGGATCTCGTTAGGGGACACCTTTACAGCTGTGAAACAGGGTGTACCTTTAGCACACAGTTTTTGTTCTCCCCCTTCTATGGCCTTGGGTAGCCTTTCACAGGTTTCTTGATGCACTTGTGCATTCAGATTTACTCTTCACCATTTTAACTTCTCTTTGGTCTATTTCTTGCACCATTTGGGCTGCCACAGTCCTCTGAAATGTGGGGCCGGGGAGGGAAATTGAAACTTGCTTCTGAACATCATTGTACTGCCACTTGTGGGAACTCTGTGCTTGACTTAAGCATAGGCATGCAATTACTATTGTAAAATGATGCACCGTTTTTAACCTTTACCTTTCTGAAGTGAAAACCCTAATTTTTGCAAAGGTTTAAAAAATACATGTCTTTTATTTCAATAAAAAAGTGATTGCTTAATACAGTGTATGTGTGTATAGATTAGAAATAACTCAAAAGATAATCTGAAGTGGCACTAATACAACCAATAAGGTTGTGGATGTTTTGTATATTAAAGAGCATTTTGGTAACATAATAATGACCAAAGAGCTGTGTATCTGTCATATATGTCTGAGAGAGTTGTATGACTGAATCACAACTCATGCATGCTGCATTTGGTACTCGTATTCCTTTAAAAATAAATCAAAAGTCACCCTAACAATAATGTTTTTGTAAATGTCAAGCATATATACAAGCTTGGCCATCGAAAACTTTAGCTGTCAGAGTGGAATGACTGCTAACAGCTCAAAATTACTCACAGTGTTTTGGATCAGCCAGACTTGGAGAACAAAAAATGCTTTATATTTTGTTTATTAATGATAACGAGTAAATTGAAAATAAACTGCAATAAAATGCTGCTCCTCTGGCAATCTGCTGCCCTAGGCCTGGGCCTTCTCGGTCCGGTTGTCAATACATCCATGCATACAGTAAGTGTTTCTGCAGGAGGGAAAAATGAAAGAGCAGCATTTTTCCCTCTGCCGCTACTCATTTGTGGGCTGACATGTTGTTCCAAATGTCTCATGCCCTCACTGACTGGACTGCCATCCGTCTACTCAATATCTTCTGAATCACTTCTGCTTACTCCCAGAATAATCATGAAAGCGTCTCTCTTCCACAAGTTGCCCTGAGGGATTCGTAGTTCCTCCCACTCAGCCTGTCAGTGGTCACACAATGGCATGTGTCTTGTCTACTCGCTTCAAGAGACAGGCACTGACTGTAGTCTCACCACCCCCACACAGATTCTCTGATGCTCCCTCCCCGAAAAATCAAGTGAGTGTTTTCCTCCCACAAGCTTCCCTCAGCAATGCCAAGCTACTACCAGGTGAAACCTGATGGCATGTGTCTCATCCAATTGCTTCAATAGAAAGACACTGACTGGTGCGTCACCTGCCTCCCAGAATTTCTCCTGCTCTCGCCAAACAAAACCAGGCAAGCGTTTTTCTCAATAAATTGGTCTTCAAAGATTCCTGGCTCCTTCAACTCCACCCCCGATGTGTCACCAAATGCCACTTATCCCGTCTGCCCATTTCAAGAGATGGGCACTATTTGGTGTGTCAACCACATTCATACATGCCAACGCTCCCGATTTAGGCGGGAGACTCCCGATTTTTCAGCGAAAAATTGGGCTATTTTTCACTGTCTCCCGCCTGAAATAGCTGTAGCCCCAATGCATTCCTATGGGGAAATGTTGGTCTCCCGATTTCCCTCTGTAAATCTCCCTCCCAGCTGTGTCTGAATGTTGGCATATATGCACCTTACCAAATGTCTGCTGCTCGCTCCAAGCAAAATCTGGTGAGCTTATCGCTCCCACAAGCTGGTCTCAGGGATTCCGGGTCCCTTCTACTTCCAAGTGTCACCCAGTGGCATGTGCCTCTTCCACTTGCTTCAGGAGACAGACAGTGATTGCTGTGCCAACCACCTCCCCAAATATCTGGTGATGGCACTTATGTTGCTTACCCACCTGAATTCTCTAAATATGTCCAAATGTGCTGTGTAGGCACTAAATCTTTCACTCTGACCGAGTCCCCGATCAATAATTTATTCTCCCTACCGTTCTTCCTACTCAACGACTCTAACTCCAGTCCAGTTAATGAACCGTCCCTATATTTCTTTCAAGAAGAGCGTCCAGCCATGACCTTGCGACTCTCCGAAAGCTGCCTGAGACTGAATGGATCCCCCAGCCACATGTCCCCTTTTACACCATGAGGTCAAACTTCAGGCATACGTTTTGAAAAGTTTGCCCGCAGTTCAGCCTGGTCGTTTTACCTACAATTCCAGTGATTTTTAGTTTCATGCTGGAACGTTTGAGGCCGAATGTCTTCTAACATTGCCGTACCACCACTCGTAATCTGGCATATTTACCACCAAAACTGGTGTCTCTTTCTGTATCAGAATGTGGGATATTTACTGTCTGCAGATCCGCTAAACTGGTAACGAGCCCCATTGTGTGCACGCGGGATCCTGAAGACTTGCTTACGTGCATCCTGCCCACAACTCATGCATCGTCTGACTGGATCCAGGATGGATCTTTTGTCGCCGTGGTAACAGATGGGTGGTGTACATCTGAGATGCTTTGGACATCTCGTTTTGCTGCAGGGAGGTTCCTTGCCTTCGGGCCACGAGATCTAAAGCCACAATGCTAGCCGACAGATGCTCCTTTGGTGCAGGCACCCTATTTGTAGAACACCTGGGGAAATTTGCAAATGTACCCCATGTTCTCTGCATCTGTACAATCAATCTATTGTAAGCATGTAACTCTATCCATTTCACTGAACTTCTTATACGCAACCGAATTACATCTGAAATGTCACAATTTAATTACCAGAATAGTACAGACAATATCAGTAATGACTTCATGGGTACACAATTCCTCCCCTGTCTGCTCGCCTATAGGAGCCACTCCGCCTGGTCGGAAATATATTAAACAGTCCCGCTTGCTAGCTATTTCAAAGAGTCAACCTTTCACCACCACAGCCCCCCCCATCCCCCTCTTCCTGCAGATGTGCCCCCCTCACAATGCTCCATTATTATAGCAGGCTCTGCCGTCTGCAGGTGCCAGATAGGAATGCCATTTTCAGTGCTGTAACGAGCCCATGAGAACAGCTGCGGTTTACATATCACCAGCGGTTACAGCTGGTTTGGGGCCTTTTGATTAGTAATTACAACACCCCTCGCTCATATGTGCAGTGACTTTGCCCAGGCGGCCTGCAGCATCTGTGCGCAGCCTGCACTCGGCCATTGTTTCCCTTCTGGGGCGAGGCCTGCTTGCTTTTTTCAAGGAGTTTGGGTTTTCACTTACAAAACAAATGTCTTGCATACTCTGGGAAACCGTTCTTTAAAGCGGATTTTATATCATGTCTTTGAAGAAGAAACGGTATATATAGTTGATAATTTTAAGTGGGCAACGGAGAGCGCATGAGGGGTTTGGGTGCTCGGCCACCATGGTTAGTTTTAGTAATTAATACAGTTTGACAGACTTTTGGTCTAAGCAAAACGATTTCAGGATCATTGTAACACTTTGGAATCAAGCCAATCAAAACATTTGAAAAAGAGTAAAGCAGCGCCCACTCACAGGCTCAAAACTGTCATTGGCATGGAACGCCCCAGTGCATCCAGCAAGCGTTCTCCTGTGATGGCCCAAAGGCTGTGGTCAGAGCAGGGGTGTTGCTAGGTCTGATAAAGATATTCCGGGGCTACGCTAATGTTGGGACTCGGGGCTAGCTAGCCTTTTGGTTGTAGCCCCTGAGCTTCTATCTAGGGTACAACAAAAAGACCCTTCCCTGCTCCCCCGCCTCTGGGCTAGATCAGGGCTGCACCCTGCCCTTGGTATGGGTACCTGGTTATGTTATGCCATCAGGTATTATAGAACGATCTTGATCCCCGTGCATGGATGTGGCCTCGGGGTGAAGGCAGTTGGGACAGAAGGTGTCTGAGAATGATGTAATGACACATAGTAATCATGTCATTTCAGCCAGGAGTCAGGGGGTGGGGGGGAATGTGGCATAGCAACACAGCATCATTCTTTCATAACACATGTGAGCGCCATATGCTGGGATACACACATTGCATACCACACCCAGAAAGTGCACAATTCAAAAGATGGGACCGCACCACTCGCACACTCCTGATCTGGCGCCCGGCTAATGGCGGGATCTAATACAAAGCCTTCTGCATTTCCCCCTGGCAATGCCATGGCACGCTGAGCAGTTTCCATGAAGTTGCTGTGATCCATTGATGCACCACCACACTGCAACTAGAACCATCAAGGTGGGGCCTCCACTGCCAACCAAAGAAGCACTGCACCTCTGCCTCTCTGCTACATTAACACTGAAGCGGTGGCGTGTGCCCCGTGGGTACAATCTTAGACCATATCAGAGAAAGAGATATCGTCTCACAGCACCACTCTGTACCTACCCCAAAGGTGGGTATTGCCCCTTCACCTGCCACCCACATATCACCCAGCTTAACATCTCTCTACACAGGGGGCACATTTGTGGTCCCTGGGCAAATAAAAAACATGAGCAAAATATATTGTTAGCAGAGATTGCCACTTCCACATGTGTTATCCAGTCCCAAAATCCAGAACCAATCTTATGTGTGGGGAAAAGGCCCTTTAGCATACACCCCCCCCCCCACACCCACCAATGTAGGTAAACAGAGTCTCCATTTTCAACAGTGCTTTAAGTGGGATGGGACAGTGATGGTGGCTCTAACACAGGGGGGACGAGGGGAGTTGCTAATTGCTGGTTGCGGCTGACAGTGGGACAGGCCGCTTAGACAAGGGCCTCGGGCATCAAGCAATGGATGATACGAGTCTGCAAATATGTATTTTGGATTATGCAGCCTTGTCTCAGGTGGCTATGGTCACATTCCTTCTGCACATTGTAAATAAACCTCTCTCTGGTTCAGTTTCTAAATAAATCCGCCTCACTCAGTAAGTAGACAATTCTACGTCATTCTGTTAATCAGATATAAGAAAGGGGAGGGGGACGAACAGCACCAATGTGGGCACGATTGGGCCTAGGATTTCAGGGGCCCTGGGCGGCAAAATATGTTCGGGCCCCCAATTTCCACATGGAGGGGGGATATCATTGACATTGCGGAACATGACATTGTAGAATGAGTTTGATATTCCAGGGGGTCAGGGCAAGTCAGATTAAAAGAAGTTGACAGGACTAAGTCAAGAGTCAAAAACTTTGTGACGTCCAATAAATGAATGGTCACTGGTTTTGTAATATATGGTGGGAAATCAGGAGTGAGGCTGAATCCCTTCTAGGGAGTTCTACTTTTGGTAGATGAGTCCCAGCAAAATAAAATGATGTGCCCAAGAGCGCACACTTTGGTTGAATGCCAAAGCCAGGACTGGAGTACAGTCTGCAACTCAGGCACTGGAGCACATATCTTCCCAGCTGTAGTCAGTCGATATACTGTATGCCACAGGTATTGGTTCAGAAAGACCATTAGACTTTGAAATGCAGTGCAAAAAAAACATGTGATTGCGTTTTGCAAACTGAAGTAAACTGTTGTTTTTGTAGCAGTTTCATGATTGTTTCTTATGGTGTATACATGTAGCCATATTGTCCAAACTAACTATATTCTCTTAATTTAGAAACTGCAAATGAGGACTATTTTGACTGTCAAAAATTAATCTCCAAACAAAAATATGTGTATTTATAAAATGGCAAGCTACATACCTAATGGATATCTCTTGCTGTGACCACAGGTTCCGACGACATCATGTCAGGTACTGGGCCCGGGTCACATGGGGCAACGTTCCTGTAAATAGGACTCCCTTATAGTGTGATAGACATAGAAACTAAGTACCAATCAGCTCCTGAGGCAGTGAGAGTACACAATTTCACAAGACTTCAAATAGTAACAAAATCAGCAGAGGGCTGGAACCGGGGGGTATGGCGTCCTTTCGCCGACACCCGTTTTTACAACGGGTGTTTTGCCATGGGAGTTTTTACAAAAAACCGAATCGACATTTTGGGGGGGGGGCAAATAAAGGATTGGGGGAACGGAATTAAAAAAATATATATATTAAAATGAACGGGGGTTTGGGAGGGGAACCCCACAAAAATAATTTAAAAAATGTTTTCAATGGGTTTGTCGCAAAATCTCCAGTGGCAAAACACCCAACCGACTAGGGAACCCAACCTCTCTAGGCCAGCTACCTTTCTTCCAACATTGCTGGTGCACCACCATGGCTCATTTGCCCTGTCCTCCTTTTCTTTCCTCACCCTCATTGGCTTTCAACAATCTCTGTTTTATGGAGATCAAAAGTACTGACATATATAAACCCCTTGTAGAGATATGTTAAGGAAAAAGATCAACATGCAAGCGTTATTTTCCCACATCTTGAATGGGAGACTACAAATACCAGAAGGCAATTCAGCACGCGGCTAAAACGATGGGCAACGATGGGCTGTGTTTTGTTTAAATGCACTTTCATAACTGAGGGCCTGTTTTACAACTATGCGAAAGTTCCATTGAAAACATTTTTGTAAATCTGGGCCTCAGACGCCCAACAAAATACAATTTGTGACATGGTAACTTGGTTGCTTTACATTGAATAAAAAACACACGCTTCATTAATGCGGTGAAGAAAATGATATATTCTACAGAAAAAACACTTTTTAGTGTGTCCAGTAAGCTCACGAAAGAGAACATGCAGTTCATAACCTTTTTGTGTGACGTATTGTCGCTGTCTTAAAGAAGACAGATATCTGGCTGGCTAACCGGTTCTCTAGGCATGCTTGACGCAAACAAATGCCCGGATTACAGTGGTCCCTGAAACTTAATGGGCCTAATTCACAGAGCGTTTTCCAATGGGGGTTTGCCACTATAAAACACTTCTGTGAATTAGGGCCAATGTCTTTGTGGAAAACAATGCTGACTTGAATGAGACATCTCTCTAATACAACCACGGGACATCGGATGTCTACAAACAGCTACTCGCTGATAAAGCACCAGCCATCTACACTCAATTATTAATGAGCCTATCACCGAAGACTGGAATTGTGCCAAAATCATAGAAATCCGCATATATTAAACCACTCCTAAAAAACAAAGCAGGAAAAGCAGACAACCCCGCCAAATTCAGACTGATATCAAACTTACCATATCCTTCGACAATCGTGGAGAACCACAGGTACAAAGAATTGCTCAACCACATGGAAACAAAGGGACTACTAGACCAATCCCACGTTGGCTTTATACCCATGAGAGGAACCAAATCGGTGCTCAACTCCATATCGGATGACTTAAAGATGAACACTGACAACAACATCCAATCTGCCCTCATACTACTGGACATATCAGTAGCCTTCGACACAATCAAGCACACAACGTCAATCAAAAGACTGGACGAATCAGGCATTCAGAATTCTGCATTACAATGACTAAATTAATTTCTCACAAAAAAAACCGACCTACCAACGTTCACCTCGAACACAAAAACATCTGCTGTGGAGTACCATAAAGATCAAGTCTCCTCCCGCTTCTCTTAAATAATGAAGCTCTTTAAAACCTACGGACTCAAATGCTACAACTACCCAGATGACACCCAGCTCATTTTTAGATGACAACCAACAATGAACATGACAATGCTCACAATAAGTGCCTCATTGATATAAACAGCTGGATGACTAATAACAACCTAAAACTTAAACCCAAACAAAATGGAAATAATGATGACCCCAGGAAACAACAACCTAACACAGACATCACTCACCTGGCCCAGAGGAACGAGACCTCTACCGGAAGCTTCATCTGTAATAAAAATATTGGGAATGCTCATGAACAGTGGTCTGACACTAGAACCACTGGTCAACACAATAGAAAGAAAACTTTTTCCACCACCTATGCCTAATTTCGAGGGATCCTAGTGAGCATAGCTCAACGGCAATGTGCTCGCCTTAGAAGCAGGACGACACAGAGCAACAAAGGTTCAATCCCCGGGTCAGCGCTTAGAAACCGCTGGGTATTAAGCACGTTATAAATAACCTATCATATCATATCATATCTTCCCATGCCTTAACTTCCCACTTCGAACCCTCATTGTCATCTCCTGGGTATTATCAAGAAGAGACTACGGAAACAGTGTATACGTAGAAATCCAAAACCCAGCTGCAAGACTCCTCCTCAGACTAAACAGAAGCAAACACATCAGCCCAGGCCTGAGAAGTATACATTGGTTACTGGTCAAAAAATGTATCTGCATTGCCCATAGAGCACTTCACGGACAGGGAGCTGAATTCTTCCAATCAAAAATCACTCAATACCAACCTAGAAGAATTCTAAAATCATGTACCGACTTCTGTTTAGAAATAAATCCACTATGAGAAAACTAAATTAAGAGGAACTGCTTTCTCCATTCTCATGGCCAAATTAGGGAATATGAAATCAGGACGACATTTGATTTGTCGGAAACAGCTAAAAACCTGGTAACTCAACACTCTGGGATAGAAGTGGACTGACAACAACCAGGTACCGATCATCCCCTCGGGCGTCACATCGATTCCATACAATGCCCAAACCACATCCCCAAAGGCATTTGAAACTTAAGTCTCCAAGTCAGTGGATCATGAGGATCTAGACAGCCTAACCCACCACACTCCTTACACCAATGTACCAGGATATACATGCCTCTCCCTTTTCAGATAATACCCAAACTGCTCCGTCATAACCTTCCAAAACCCAAGTGCACACTTTTAAGTGGACCAAGAGGACCAAGGTATCCCAATAATTCATACTTCATACATCAGTTCACTGACGATAAATGATTCAATCCGATACAGCTGGTCTCCAGAAACAATACTCATTGCAAGACTAATTCTTCTCTAGTCTGTTCTCCACACCAAGACACGCCCAACTTTGCCACACCAATCCCTGAGATAAAACAACCACACACCCATGCGAATAGGAGTGCCTAACAAAAAGAAGGAATCCCATTCCTGCAAAGTACCGAGAGACTACCCACAACTCGATACCAAAACCGACAAACCATTTCCTTCTCGACCACCCTCAGCTACCACAGAATTATCACAGATGCCCCTGATGGCTGGAACCCCCATCAAAGACTCCTGAAATGAACGTCACTCTCATACTAACTCATAAACCTCTACTAGCCTCAAACAGCCGACAGCTCAGACAATGTGCCTCCTTTGTACAAACAAAGCACACCCAGTAAGCACACACGCACATACGCCAGTTACTCCTGGTTCTACGCACATCTTCAGCTAAGCACAACACCTGTCTTATCCGTCTTTCTACCCTAACCCACCCAGCCCAGCTTGCCTTTCAGAACCACAAGAGCGCCTGGAGAACATGACAATGGCCGTGGTGCATGGCTTAAATCAGCATAACATGACATGGAAAGAGTGGCATGTAAATGCTTTCCTTAACAAAGAGAAAGCTAAGCGTATGCCATGGTGCGGTGTGGTGTGGTGGGGGTTTACATCCCAACAACACAGCGGCTTGGGAATTAATAGCACAAGTTTACCAGTGACAAGCAATGAATGAGAAGAGACTCATGCTTGTAAGCTGAGCAGCACCCTCTACAGAATGCACGGTGTCACATGGTATACATGTGTCCTCTCTGGGCGCACTGCCCTTGCTGACCTGATTGCTCATGCCTAGGGCCAACCCTGAAAGGGGGAGGCGGGCTGCTTTGAATAGAATCAAGGTGCATTTTTAGAACATAAGAATCACCACTGTTTTGACAGATATTATTTTTAATAGCAATTCAATCATGAAACCCTTCCGAGTCCAAAATGCACTCTGGGCTTGGTACTCACTGCATT
Source organism: Ambystoma mexicanum (assembly GCF_040938575.1). NCBI lineage: Eukaryota > Metazoa > Chordata > Amphibia > Caudata > Ambystomatidae > Ambystoma > Ambystoma mexicanum. The sequence goes on along the minus strand of NC_090935.1, from coordinate 636,170,922 downwards.
CTGTCTGAAAACCATAGTCTTTTGGAGAGGTTTAGCATTCTGGATCTAAATGCACAGAGATTGCAAATGAGTTGCACACCATGAGTCTAGTGATGTCCTACTTTCAGCTTCGAACTGCACACTGGAGAACTTGTAGTCAAGACCATGTTAATGGCAGATCAAGAGTGCCCCATCCCCAGAGCACCTTATGGAGACAGCTGGGCCTCCGCGGTGAGCCCCAGCCCACTTAAAGCCCCGCTTTCCAATCAAGGATGGCAAATAGGAAGTAAGGGCAGAGAGTGCCTGCTTAGTAATGTGTAGAATTCACTGCTTTCTCCCTTGGGAGCATGGTTGGTGCAGTTCGCCGCGCAGCACTCACTCATGCAAAGCCACGGGCATTTTAGCTTGTTGGCACGTCAGCTGAACATAAACTCTATAATTTGTCTATCATTTGCAACAATGCTAACATCTTGGCATATAGCTCTCAGCTGTTTCCAAATAGATAACATTCATTAGAGAACACAAAATACATTGTGATCCTAACGGGCGCGGCATGGGTAAGTAGTGACAAAGATCAAACTTTATTACACACAAGGGTAACAAATGAACTCACTGCAGACAGACGATATGCTCGAGCATTATCTTTGCCCACAGCAATGCCATAAATGTATCTTAATATGTGTGCCAACACGCCTGCCTTTGTTAACTTCTCACTTATTTCTCAGCAAAGCATTAGCGAAAAGCAAATGGCTGCCACATTTATAGCCCGTCAAATATAGCACTGTCCACAAGGTCTTTTCCATCCCATAAGACGAGGTTATGAATAGAAGCCAGTATTGATGTCAATTAAAGGAAGAAGACGGAAAACTGAGAACAAGGATTTTGTAATACTTTGTAAACAGGCTTCTGTTGGCAGCCTGGGAAGCCATCTCAGCCCATAATACTCCTCAGAATGGCTGCCTGAGAGTAAGAGAACACGGTGTGTGTCTGATTGGCACTTTCATTGATTACATGGCAGTGATCTTTAGTTGAAATGTACCTTTGTGTGAATTGACACCACCGTGAGTGTAATTTCATGAAAGTAATGTTTTTTTTTTTTTTTTAAACCAGAAAGTGCCAGTGTTTTTATACTGTGGTGCTAATGGCAATATTCACTGGGGTGCTACTTACCCTGTCGGGAACGGCACCTCCTAGCCCGCATTAAGTGCCCTCACTGCGCTCAGGCCACTAGCGGTAGTGTCCCCGTTCCTCTGTGGTAATATCGCCTCCTTTAGAAAGGGGTACATGTTTTGTACAGTCACTGTAGTGTATTTTCAACCTCTGACTTTGCGGTTTTAAATTGTGCTGTTTTTTTTGGTACATCAACTTTTTTTTCCAAGATTACTTGCAAGGGTGGAATTCGGAAAATCCAAACCTGATTTCACTTTTGCAACAAGGCACTTCTGCATTTGGTCCAAATTGAGGAGTCACAGGTAATTATTTATGAAGTTCTTTCCAATTCATTTGTGTATTGCCAACCGGCAATTCCACCAGCTGCACACTTATCTGGTGCCCCCACACACCCTACAACACTATCTCTCTCTCTACTGACCAGAACTACGGTTCCCGAGGGCGTTCAACCTACCAGCGCTTTGAGGTCATACCAATGATATATAGAGCGCTATATAAATGCCAAATAACATAACATAACATAACTTGAACCCAGTGACAGCTGTGCATGCACAAATGCACATGTCGTGTGGAAGACATTTGACGCCATAGACCTGTAGTGGGATAAACAAGCAGGGGTGGTAAATGTGTTTTGCTGCAGCCGGAAGTGGGAGAACCTGATTTATTTTTCAGGCAGGCTCGTTTGTAGGTTACATGATGAATGCGAGTGACTTAAGATCTTTATACCCACTACTCTTCTTTAGGCCATTGTCTTGACTTTGCCCAGTGTCATTATTATTAGGACCCAGCAGGGGGGCGGGGTGGATTGGCGGCCTCCCAACCAATCAGGAGGCTCGGAACAGGGGTGTTTACCTCATGATTAAGCCTCAGCATTGAGCCTCCTTGGACGAGGGAGACTGCCATCTTAACTGCTGGTATTAAGGCAAGTGTGCCCCTGTATGACCCCTTATCTCCTTCCTCCATCCCCCATTTTCATATTCCTCACCTACCCTCACCCCAGACCCACTTTTCTGGTGCTCCCGTTTCCGCTCGTCGGCGCAGGGAACACTCAGTGTTTTTCGACGCATCCCGGTCACTGCAATGGCTACTATGGAAAGGGAGAAGGGACTACGTGTAGCTCCCTTCCCCCTAGTTCATGGCGGCTATCCTGGTATGTCGTTTTTTTCAAGTTGAGAAAAGGTGAAAACGCCCTTTCTGAACTTGAAAAAAAAAAAGTTTAGCATCCTGGTATAACATGCCTGGAAGCTAATAGCAATACAAAGTATTGCTCTGGCTTCTAACTGGCACAGGCATTACCTGACCCAGTAAAGCCTTCACCCGCCAGGGTTTATTGCTTAAATATTAGAGTATTTATTCAGCGCAGATGTAGCTTTGGTAAGCAATAGAGCACTTTACAAGTCAAAGGGAGAAGTACATGAAAAGGGGAGCGGATCACAAAGCATCAATAGAAGGGAGCAGGGAGCGAACAACTGGAAGGTGGAGGATGGGTAATTTGTCAGTAAACTCTCTACAAGCAACCAGGGGAGGAATCGGGGGTATTGAGAAGATCACTCAGTATCAAGTTAGGTGGGGGAGTGGATAGGGTGTTAAGGAGGAGCCATTCCTTGAAGAGGAGGTTCTCGAGCACCTTCCTGAAATGTAGAAGTGATGGGGTGAGTCTGCTGTGCATGAAGAGGAAGCTGCAGAGTCTGGGAGCTTGTCTTCTGGTTCCTTCTTTCCTGCATCATCAGATTTCAGGTCTGAACATGTCCTGCCTTCTGGTGGATCGTAGGCCTCCAGCGATCCTGAGCTTGTCAGCAAAGTAGCTCGAGCACCTCAGGGCAATTGCCTTGTAGAGAATGCATCAGGATTTGTAGAAGATACAAGCACATTTGTGGAGTCCTTTGATGACTTTTGCTACAGCATAAAGGACACATATTAGGAGTAACAAGGTGGTCACAGGAAAGCATTCCACCAGAACATTGCCATCATCCAGATGGAGAGGATCAAAGTTTGAACAGCAGATCTGAAGTTATTTTCAGGGATGAAGAGCTTGAGGGAAAGGTCAGTACTAAGCCATTTGTGTTGTTCTTGCTGTGTGTGGCTTTAAGTAGAGGTGTCTGTCAATGTAAAACCCAAGGAACTTGGCACAGATGTTCAGCTGGGTTGTGAAGCCCTTGAGGCTATTAGCAGAGAGCCATGCCTGGAGGTCAGGGTGTTCGATGTTGTTGGTGAGCAATAGGAATTTGGTCTTGGAGGTGTTGTGCTACAGGTAAGAACTGGACATCCAGGACCGGATCAATGTGAGGCAGGCCTTGAGCATCTGGATGTCTTACAAGGTATGTTGAGGTGTCAAATGCATATTGGTGAATTTGACTGTTGTGTGGAGCCAGGAGGGTTCTGAGCGGCTCCATGTAAATGTTGAAGTTCACGGGGGAGAGATGGATCATTGCGGAACTCCATAGGTGAAAGGCAGGTTGATCTAAAGGAAAGGACTTCTTTGGATAAATTGGTGGTGGTTAGCGAGGTAGGATTCAAGCCACCTGAGGATGGTCTTGCTGATCCCCATGCAACAATCTAGAATGTTGGTGGGTGTCTAGAGGTCTACTGTGCCAAATGCAGCTGAGAGGCTGAGGAGTACCAGGAGGCAAGGATGGCCATTGCTGAGAATGTTACGGTCATTGTCGATCACCATAATGGCAGCCGTTTCTGTGCTGCATCTGAGTCTAAAGCCAGATTAGTAGGACTAAAGGTGGTTGTTAGAACCGATGTGTGGGAGGAGCTGCATGGCTACTAACTTCTCAAGGAATGTACTAAGGAAGATGTGTGGTTTTCCCTTTGTCCTGAGCCAAAATAAAATTGATATCAAAATGCATTTGTTGCAGGCCAGGAATGGGTAAAGTAAATGGCCCCCTTAATTACTGGTGCACACTGTAACCAAGGAGATTTTCTGGCCCAGCTTAAAATCTGGGTGATTCGCCCACCAGTTCACACTAACTTCCACCACACATGGACCACCATACCAGCACACAAAGACACATCTACACTTCAACAATCCCACCTGACTCACCTGACATCAAGAGCCCAACAAAATGGCAGTTGCATGCTATATATGAGATCACTTTATTTTTAAAATGTACTTATGAGGCATAGGGGACTGAACATATAAGTAGTATAGAGAAAGTGAAAGAGATAGTTTGAGAATGAGACAACTCTAAAATTGTTTACGTTAACTCAGAGTGGCAACATAAATTAATTCCAGACATCGTTATGATCAAGTCGATGCTATTTTTTGTTGGTTGAAACTTTTGAAGCCCCATTTTGGTGAGCGAGCCATAGAAGGTATTCTTTTAAGAGCAAGGTATTGTATAGTTCCCGAAGGTGATTACCTATTTTCCAGATCATACGTTTAGGGAAAGGATATACCACATCCTGCCAGGCGTGTTTGTAAAGGCATGTCTGTGAGTATTATGTTATTTTCAATGTATCATGGTGTTTGACATTCTCCCAAAACTGGCAGCTTGTCTTCTAGGTAAGGGGATATCTTGGTGATTAGTGCTTGAAAATGATGCAGTGGTTTTGAAGAGGCTGTGGGGACCAATCCACATACTGGTGGGCGTGCAGGGGGAGACACAGCCTCGGAGGGTGCTGGAAATGTGAGAGGGAGGCCTAGAGCGTGATGCCAACTGGCTAGTTCACTTGTGTGTCTGTTGCGTTATCCTCGGGGGGTTAGATTGTTATTTCTGTTTTGGTCGGGTTAAGCTTGAAGTTGTTGGTTGTCAGTCAGCTATCTATGTCGGCGAGGCAGTTGTTGAGGGTGTTGTTTGGGTCTTGGATTGTGGCTATCTTGACTATGAGTTGGATATCATCTGCGTAGTTGTAGGCGGTCAGTCTGTGGATTCTAATGATTTTCATTAAGGGGGACATGTAGATGCTGAAAAGGAGTGCAGAGAGGCTAGAACCTTGTTCTACACCACAGGAGATGTTTTTGGTGTTAGCAGTAAATGGCGGTAGGTACGTTCTTTCAGTTCGGTTGGTGAGAAGGGATTTTAGCCATTGTAAAGCTGAGTTTTTTACAGCGCCTTTTTCCAGTTTCTCAATTAGCTATGTGTGTCTGATTGTTTTGAATGCGGCTGATATGCCTGGTAGTATGAGGGCAGATTGTGATCTTTTTGTCTGTGTTTATTTTTAGGTCGTTCCACATGGATAGAAGCACTGATTCTGTTCCTCTCATGGGATATGAAGCCGACTTGCGAGTGGTCAAGTATTCAGTTTGTCTCGACATAATTGAGTAGGATTTTGTATACGTGGTGCTCTAGTAGCTTTGCCAGGTAGGGTAGATTAGATATAGGTCTTTGGTTGGTCGGGTATACTGTGTTTCCGGATTCTTTTTTTAGGAGTGGCTTGGTGTAAGCTGATTTAAAAGATTTTGGTACTATTCCTGTGTTTAGGGATAGGTTCTTCAGTAGCCGGAACTAAGATGCTGGGGTGCTGTGCTTGAGGATTTCTTTGTAAATGCCTGTGGGGCATGGGTCGCTGGGGAATCAGGTGAGTTTGGTGTAATTTATTAGTGTGGATCAAACTTCTTCATCTATGGGTTCAAATCAGGCTGTGGTTGGTGGTGCACCTGCTTTTGGTAGTTCCACAGTTGTGATTGTGTTTATTGTTGCGTAGCTCAGCTTCAATGATCTGTTGGATTGTTTCTTTCTTTGTTCTTAGGTAGTTGGTGATGTCACATAGTGATTGTGATGGTATGATGCCTTTGTTGCAGGATGTAGGGTTTTTGATTTCTTTGATGATTTCAAGAGTTCTTTTTGTGGCATAATATGTTTTTACTTGCTTTAAGGACTGCTCATTTCTATATTCTGAGTTGTCATTAGTATTTTATTTTATCAGATTGAGTGTAATAGTTTCTCCATAGTTTTTCCAGTTTGTGGTTTGTTTTTCTAAGTTCCCTCAGTTTTTCTGTGAACTGCCATTGCTGCCATTTTTTTGCAGTGGCCTTGAAAGGTTTTGCTGTTGCTAATCGATCTAGGGCCTCAGTGATCCTGGTGTAACTTTTTTTACTGCTGGGTCAGGGGTCATTCTGTATAGCTCTGAGATGTTTAGGCTAGTTGATTTGAGCAGTTCTGTTAAGGATTACAGGTCAAGGCTCTTCTATTTTCTTTTGTTAGTAGCATGCAGTATTGTGATTCTGGGCAGTATGTGTCTACAGCGTTTGATGGTGAATGGGACCAGGTAGTGATCACTCCATATCATTGGTATCCTTGGGGCAGTGGTAGAGAGTCAGTCTCTGCAGAATATTGCGCCCAAGGTGTGTCCAGCATTATAGGTAGCTATGTTGATTATTTGCTTGAAGTGGAGTGTTTACAGAAGGGTGCTGAGTGAGTTTGTTGTGGTTTTGTTCTCTCTTTCGAACCAGTTGTTGAAGTCCCCCTGAAAGATTAAGTTATCATGATAGGTGGAAAGGTTGGCGATGGAATCAGTGAGCTTCCGTGCAAAGTTTGAGTTGTAGGATGGCGGTCTGTAGATCAGAAGGATCAGTACGTTGGCATGTTCATTTAGCTTTTTCTTGATGAGGAGGGATTCACAGTCTTCTATGTCCACTGAGGGAAGCGTTGTGGTGCAGATGTGGTCTTTGTGCACCATTGCGATTCCACCTCCTCTTTGGTTTTCTATGTTTGCGTGTATTGCTTTAAAATTGTCTGGTATGGCTTTGTGGTTGATTGTCTTGTAGTTCCTTATAGCCATGTTTCTGTGAAGAAGAGTGCATTGTTGCCGTGTTTGCTTAGGTGATGAATTTCTGTTTTGTGTTTCACCATGGACTTTACGTTGAATAAACTGCAGCGCGGTGTGTCTGTTCTTCCTTGTTGGTTGTTGCCTATCCTTCCATGAATCCCAGCCGGGGTGATGTTGTTAGGTTTTAATTTATTGGCATTCTGTCTTGTGTGATACTGTTTGCTGAGATTGTGGTTGGGGGCTCCGTCTCTTCATATTCCCACTGTGGTTATTTTGATGTAGCTTATAGTCTTCAACATTAGCATCCCCACACGGTACTAATTGAGACATTTATCATCCTAGATTGTGTAGGGGGTTTTCAATTCTTTGGAATCGTTTTGTGCTGTGCTTTCTGTACCCGACATACTTCTCAGCAAATCTCAATTAGGCATTTCATGGACAATTTGTCATTGAAGGTTTCTGAATAATAATTTTTTCAGATACTCGTCTGTCCGACAGGCGGCTGACTGCACTTTTCAAGAAACTTCTCTGTGTGCGTGCCGTGAATGTGCTATTCTGTTATACCTACACCAGTAGGGTACAGACCGGGGGCGGGCTCCACGGTCTGTAGACACAAAGGTAGGGCAAGGAGTTCAGTCTCACTGACAGCGGCTGCGAACAACTGCTGACTGCACTTTTCAACGCACTTCTCCACGTGTGCACTCTGCCCACGCTAGTCTGTTATATCCACACCAGTAGAGTGAAGGCAGGGCTCCACGGTCTGTAGACACAAAGATAGGGCAAGTAGTTCAGGCTCATCGACACTGGTTGCACACAACTGCTGAGTCCACTTTTCAATGCACTTGTCCGCACGCGCTACTATGTCATATCCACACCAGTAAGATGAAGGCAGGGCTTCACGGTCTGCAGACACAAAGGTAGGGCAAGGAGTTCAGGCTCACTGACACCGGCCACACACAACTGCTGACTCCACGTTTCAACGCACTTCTCCACGTGCATGCTCCATGTGCACTAGTCTGTTATATTCACACCAGTAGGGTGAAGGCGGTGCTCCATGGTCTGCAGACACAAAGGTATGGCAAGGAGTCAGGCTCACCGACACAGAGCAGATAATGTTGCAAAGAGTTTGTAGGTTAACATGAAATTCCTGTTCAACAGCTGTTTGCTAAGTCTGCCAGTACAATTGTAAGAACGTCCGAGTTGTCGTTGTCAGATCTGTTGCTAAAATCTGTATGTGGTATGCATGTTTTTGTTTTGGTTTGCATTTAAGCGCATTCAAGTGCAATTAACGTTCGACGGCTGCAGAAGCAGCAGTGAGAGGAGAATTGGGAGTGGCTATTGTACTTTAGGAGAGCCAAAGGCTGAGTGATAAGAAATGGGAGACACTAATAAAGCTGTGTGAAACAATGGCTAATCTCAGGTGATTGTATCATGCAGTTTCTTTCTCTGTTTCTTTACTGAGACGATGTATTGAAGCTCGCATTGCTTTGCAGGCTGGTCATTAGAGGCTTCCATACAGGGCGGAAATCAAGCTACAATCATGCTCATTTCCCACAACATGCTACTGTAATGAATTATATTTTGTCAGATTCCTTTTTTAATACAATTTGAGCCTGTTTTAAGTCATCTGTATAAAAAATGAAGGCCTAGGTGTTTTTTTTTACACATTTTACAAACATCACTTGCATGCCGTGACTCCACGCTTAGCCCCGCCACCATTGCTACGGATTAACGCCCCCCCCCTCCCCCACACACACTCCATCCCACTCTGAATTCAACATACACTCATGCGAATCTCCACAGTAATTTCTCATGACGCTATTTTGTGAATCGGCCCCACCGTAAACACGGTCAGGGTTTTAATATAGAGCCCTACATTAGGTGCCCTTTCTAAGTATGAGAGCATCACTCACACTGCTCTCACTTGAGTCATGCCTTTCGAACTGGAGGTTTGATTTGCTGGACCTTGCTTTTCTCCTATTTCACCAGAGGCGAAATCTCAGTCACTGTAGGCTGCTTTACAACAAACGTGACTAGTATTTGTTGCCCCCGGGTTAGGCGCGCTATACAAATTATAAAATAAATAAATAATTAAATGCATTTGTTGGCCTTACCCACTGGTCTATTATTCCAGCATGTCAACAGCTTTTGTCACGGCAGCTCGTAGAGGTCTAAGTATGGGCTAGAGAAGCAATGATATTCTCAGTCACGTGTGGCTGCTGTCCTTATTGCTCTGTGTTTTCGCCGGTGTGTTATTCGTTCATCGTTGGAGTTGGTGTGTGTGTGTGTGCTGGTGAGGTGACTGTAATTCCAGGCTCCGGTGCTCATGTTTGTGCACTGTGCTTTTGGTCCAGTTAAGTGCTACTCCTGGGTTGAGGGGACCTGTGCTTCGGTGTTGCTTGTGAGAGGCGTAGTGACTGACCTTGCTACGTGGTTTCAGTTTCACCCATGTGAGAGTGGCAGGTGATTTTAGATGGCTTGGCTTGGGATGGTTTTAATGATGATGCTATTAGCTCGCAATCTTAAAAAGGTGCGATGTGATTGTATTTTACGATATTATTGAATTAACCGAGTATTTCCTTTTTCATTTCATGATTTTTATATTGTTTTATTCTTATGCGCTAGGTAGTTTCATTATGAAGCATAACGTTGGATTATGTTTGTAACGTCGAGTGGGTAAAATAAACTCAAATGAACTTTAAATAATAGCTTGCACGTGAAAACGTATTACTAACCACTAGATGTCACAGTTGCTTCTTAGTGAAGTTCATGTCAGCACTGTTCTCTGCTTTCTAAATGGTTGGATTATGAATTGACTTCATTGCGGGATGTTCCCTTTTGCTACACACAGGATGATAAGCGAATGAGGCGACTTACAATATGCACCTTCCCGAATCCCTTCAAGGGACTTCCTGACCAAAGAAGTGGACGCTTGGGGTGCACAGAAAAACTATTTGAATATTTGGGTAGCTTAACTTTGACTTCTATTTATATACTAATTTATTTACCAGAGAAGCAACAACGTAGAGCGTATTCAGGAACCATAACGTGGTGTCCTGTCCCTTTTACTGGAAGCACACCAGTCATAGCAGGCTCCCTGCACCCTCCTTTGTTTTTGTAGTAGACATGGGGAATTGCTTAATGCTTACACCGTGAACATAGCTCGAGTGTGGTAGAGCCCCGTGCAGCAAGAGGGAGCCAACATTGGTTTGCCCTTTTATACATTAGTGCAGTGGTGCTGGTGGACGGAGGGCAGGGTTTTTTTATTCATCTGGTAGGTATAATTGAAAGAGCGACATTTTTAGTATTTTGCAGAACTGGAGGATGGTGGGGGCATTTCGAGCCTCTACTGGGACTGAACTTCAGATGGTCGAGGCCGGGCAACAGAGGGGCGGGCTGCAAATCTTCTGTTAACAGGCTAGCAGCGACTGCAACCGTATGATGTTTAATTCTGTGAGTCACAAGAGCCGTCAGAGGTGTGGATTTTAGCCGGCAACTATGTTGATGTTCCATTCATACTGCTTATCAACAATAAAGCCCAGGGATTTGGCTGAATTTAAGAACTAAGGGTTAATCACTGTGGCCAAAGAAATTAAAACTCTTCGGGTCTATCTAGACTCCACACTCTCGCTCAAAAGACAGGTGAACGCCACAGCCTCGGCCACAGCTTATACAAATAAGCTCATCAACGCCTGCAAACCCTTCCTTTCCCCTTCCAGTTGCATTACTCTAGCCAGAGCGCTAGTGCTCTCAAAAACGGACTACTGTAATACTCTCTTTCTCGGCACCTCAGAGCGCAATCTGAACAAACTGCAGGTGCTGGAGAACAATGCCCTCAGAGCCGCCCTGAGTATCCCGCGACACGCACACATCCCCAGCATCAGACAAGACACTCACTGGCTCCCTGTATGAGACAGAATCACCGTCAGATCCCTCGATATCGTCCACAAATGCCTCTCCAATGATGCCGCCAAATACTTGGCAGACAAGTTCTCTAAACACATTTCAACCAGACCAAACAGAACACCATACTCACACTGCCTATCCATCCCCAAATTCTCCCCAAAAAAAGCAGGTGGCTCCAGCTTTCCGGACCTAGCCGCCAAATTATGGAACGCTATACCACTGACCCTTAGAGCAGAACCCTCAGCATCTGGTCCTGAAGCGATCACAAGCAGCTCATCACACTGTGGTCACAAACATCAATTATCTTCTTGTTTGGTTTAAACACCGTCCACATTGATCTGTTTTGCATCTAAAGTGCACGCAGATATAATATTTTGTAAAGGGCTCTGTAATTCCATACTCTACAGTACACCCTTATACAGATCCGAGGTTTTCACTCTCCAAGCCATGTAGCAAAAGCTTAACACTATGCAATTCTGCCGTTTTGCAATGCATGGCTGCAGCAACACACGCACAAACAGAATGACACCACTTTTCTGCTACAAGGATGCGTATGCTCGCTAGGTTTAGAATATTTAGCATTGATAGCAAAGCCTGTGAGGAGACCCAGTGGTTTCCACAAGCAAAAGCTGTCGCACTGGATGGAGAAACAATAATGCAGAGTCGGGTGATTTTGTTTTTTATGTTAATGCCAGCAAAGAATCTTGCAGGTCTCTGTCTTGGTTGTGTGAAGGAATTCATGCATTGATGCATTCGTTAATGAGAATACGATTACTAGTGCTGCGGTTTCAGCAAGGTCACGTGCAGTTTGTAGACCTAGACGTTTTTCTATAGCAGTTATATGAAGTGAAAATGGAACACTTTAGTTCTGATTTAAAGTGGGAAGTGTGTTCTGCAACAATGATAGAGAATTGTTGTGCATTTTAAATATGTTGAAGAAATGTTAAGAATACAATTAGTGGCGTTCAAATGTTGAGCAGTGTTGTTGGAACAGAGGGCATTTCATGATGTTGCTTATTGCCATGCCTGGAGAAATTCATGCACAGGGTTAAGAAATGTATTACTTGATGTTGAGAGATGTTTATCTATTTATTGACACTGATAGAGTGGTGCTTGATCACCACTGCTCTGCCATATGGCACTTTACATCCCCTACCTTTATTTATATATGGTTTTATGTGAATCAGAGTGCATGTTTAAAGGGTAATGATACATAATGATGCATAGTGTAATGTTGTAGAATACATGCTGGTGATAAGTGATAGCGTGAGACACATAGTGTGTTGAGCATGCATGCTTGGAGTATGATGAGATGTGGTGTTTATGATGTGCGTTAGACGCATAGTGTGATGAGCGTTAATGCTTGGAGTATGATGAGAATGTTGTGTTTATTATGTGCATGAGAGGCATGGTGTGTTTAACGTCCATGCTTGGAGTATGACAAGATGTGGTTTTATGATGTGCGTGAGATGCATAGTGTGTTGAGCGTCCATGCTTGGAGTATGATCAGATGAGGTTTTCATGATGTGCGTGAGACGCATAGTGTGTTGAGCGTCCATGCTTGGAGTATGATGTGATGTGGTTTTTATGATGTGCGTGAGATGCATAGTGTGTTGAAACAGCATGCTTGGTGTATGAAGAGATGTGGTGTTTATGATGTGTGTGAGAAGCATATTGTGTTGAGCGTCCATGCTTGCAGTATGATAAGATGTGGTTTTTGTGATGTGTGTGAGATGCATAGTGTTGAGTGTCCATGCTTGGAGTATGATGTGATCTGGTCTTTATGATGAGCGTGAGACGTATAGTGGGTTGAGCATCCATGCTTGGAGTATGATGAGATGTGGTGTTTATGATGTGCGTGAGATGCATAGTGTTTTGAGCGTCCATGCTTGCAGTATAATGAGATGTGGTTTTTGTGATGTGCGTGAGAGCCATATTGTGTTGAGCGTCCGTGCTTGGAGTATGATGAGATGTGATGTTTATGATGTACCTGAGACGTATCGTATGTTGAGCGTTAATGCTTGGAGTTTGATGAGATGTGGTGTTTATGATGTGCGTGAGACGCATAGTGTGTTGTACCTCCATGCTTGGAGTATGATAAAATGTGGTTTTTATGATGTGCATGAGATGGATAGTGTGTTGAGCAACCATGCTTGGAGTATGATGAAAATGTGGTGTTTATTATGTGCACGAGAGGCATAGTGTATTGATGGTCCATGCTTGGAGTATGATGAGAATGTGGTGTTTGTTATGTGCCCGAGAGGCATAGTGTGTTGAGCATCGATGCTTGGACGCTCAACACAAGATGTGGTTTTTATGATGTGCGTGAGATGCATAATGTGTTGAGCGTCCATGCTTGGAGTATGATGAGATGTGGTGTTTATTATTTGCCTGAGATGCATAGTGTGTTGAGCGTCCATGCCTGGAGTATGACAAGGTGTGGTTTTTATGATGTGCATGAGACGCATAATGTGTAGAGCGTCCATGCTTGGATCATGACAAGATGTGGTGTTTATTATGTGCCTGAGATGCATAGTGTGTTGAGCATCCATGCTTGGAGAATGATGAGATGTGGTGTTTATGATGTGCGTGAGACGAATAGTGTGTTGTGCTTCCGTGCTTGGAGTATGATGAGATGTGGTTTTTATGATGTGCGTGAGACGCATAGTGTGTTGAGCAACCATGCTTGGAGTATGAGGAGAACGTGGTGTTTATGTTGTGTGTGAGAGGCGTAGTGTGTTGAGCATCCATGCTTGGAGTATGATGAGATGTGGTGTTTATGATGTGCATGAAACACATAGTGTGTTGAGCGTCCATGCTAAGAGTATGATGAGATGTGGTGTTTATAATGTGCGTGAGGCACATAGTGTGTTAAGCATCCATGCTTGGAGTTTGATAAAATGTGGATTGTGTGATGTGCGTGAGATGCATAGTGTGTTGAGCATCCATGCTTGGAGTATGGTTAGATGTGGCTTTTGTGATGTGCGTGAGATGCATATTGTGTTGAGCGTCCATGCTTGGAGTATGATGAGATGTGATGTTTATGATGTGCATGAGAACTTCCATGCTTGGAGTATGATGAGATATGGTGTTTATGATGTGCGTGAGACGAATAGTGTGTTGAGCATCCATGCTTGGAGTATTATGAGTTGTGGTGTTTATGATGTGCATGAGAGCTTCCATGCTTAGAGTATGATGAGATACAGTGTTTATGTTGTGCGTGAGATGCATAGTGTGTTGAGCATCCATGCTTGGAGTATGATGAGATGTGGTGTTTATGATGTGCGTGAGACGAATAGTGTGTTGTGCTCCCATGCTTGGAGTATGATAAGATGTGATTTTTATGATGTGCGTGAGATGCATAGTGCGTTGAGCAACCATGCTTGGAGTATGATGAGAACGTGGTGTTTATGTTGTGCGTGAGAGGCGTAGTGTGTTGAGCATCCATGCTTGGAGTATGATGAGATGTGGTGTTTATGATGTGCATGAGACACATAGTGTGTTGAGCGTCCATGCTTGGAGTATGATGAGATGTGGTGTTTATAATGTGCATGAGGCGCATAGTGTATTGAGCATCCATGCTTGGAGTTTGATAAAATGTGGATTTTGTGATGTGCGTGAGATGCATAGTGTGTTGAGCATCCATGCTTGGAGTATGGTAAGATGTGGCTTTTGTGATGTGCGTGAGATGTATATTGTGTTGAGCGTCCATTCTTGGAGTATGATGAGATGTGGTGTTTATGATGTTCATGAGAGCTTCCATGCTTGGAGTATGATGAGATATGGTGTTTATGATGTGCGTGAGACGCATAGTGTTTTGAGCGTCCATACTTGGAGTATGATGAGATGGGGTGTTTATGATGTGTGTGACATGAATAGTGTGTTGTGCTTCCATGCTTGGAGTATGATAAGATGTGGTTTTTATGATGTGCGTGAGACGCATAGTGTGTTGAGCAACCATGCTTGGAGTATGATGAGAATGTGGTATTTATAATGTGCATGAGAGGCATAGTGTGTTGAGCGTCCATGCTTGGAGTATGACAAGATGCGGTTTTTATGATGTGCGTGAGATGCATAATGTGTTGAGCGTCCATGCTTGGAGTATGACGAGATGTGGTGTTTATTATGTGCCTGAGATGCATAGTTTGTTGAGCATCCATGCTTGGAGTATGACAAGATGTGGTTCTTATGATGTGTGTGAGATGCATACTGTGTTGAGCGTCCATGCTTGGAGAATGATGAGATGTGGTGTTTATTAAGTGCCTGAGATGCATAGTGTGTTCAGCGTCCATGCTTGGAGTATGATGAGATGTGGTTTTTGTGATGTGCGTGAGATGCATAGTGTGTTGAGACACCATGCTTGGAGTATGAAGAGATGTGTTGTTTATGATGTGCGTGAGAAGCATATTGTGTTGAGCGTCCATGCTTGCAGTATGATAAGATGTGGTTTTTGTGATGTGTGTGAGACGCATAGTGTGTTGAGTGTCCATGCTTGGAGTATGATGTGATCTGGTCTTTATGATGTGCGTGAGACGTATAGTGTGTTGAGCATCCATGCTTGGAGTATGATGAGATGTGTTGTTTATGATGTGCTTGAGACGCATAGTCTGTTGAGCGTCCATGCTTAGAGTATGCTGAGATGTGGTGTTTATGATGTGCGTGAGATGCTTAGTGTGTTGAGCATCCATGCTTGGAGTATAATAAGATGTGGTTTTTGTGATGTGCGTGAGACGCATATTGTGTTGAGCGTCTGTGCTTGGAGTATGATGAGTTGTGATGTTTATGATGTACCTAAGACGTATCGTATGTTGAGCGTCAATGCTTGGAGTATGATGAGATGTGGTGTTTATGATGTGCATGAGACACATAGTGTGTTGAGCGTTAATGCTTGGAGTATGATGAGATGTGGTGTTTATGATGTTCGTGAGGCACACAGTGTATTGAGCATCCATGCTTGGAGTATAATAAGATGTGGTTTTTGTGATGTGCGTGAGACACATATTGTGTTGAGCGTCTGTGCTTGGAGTATGATGAGGTCTGATGTTTATGATGTACCTGATACGTATCGTATGCTGAGGGTCCATGCTTGGAGTATGATGAGATGTGGTGTTTATGATGTGCATGAGACACATAGTGTGTTGAGCGTTAATGCTTGGAGTATGATGAGATGTGGTGTTTATGATGTGCGTGAGGCGCATAGTGTATTGAGCATCCATGCTTGGAGTTTGATAAAATGTGGATTTTGTGATCTGCGTGAGATGCATAGTGTGTTTAGCATCCATGCTTAGAGTATGGTAAAATGTGGCTTTTGTGATGTGCCTGAGATGCTTATTGTGTTGAGCATCCATGCTTGGAGTATGATGAGATGTGGTGTTCATGATGTGCATGAGAGCTTCCATGCTTGGAGTATGATGAGATGTGGTCTTCATGATGTGCGTGAGATGCATAGTGTGTTGAGCGTCCATGCTTGGAGTATGATGAGATGTGGTGTTTATGATGTGCGTGAGACGAATAGTGTGTTGTGCTTCCATGCTTGGAGTATGATAAGATGTGGTTTTTATGATGTGCGTGAGACGCATAGTGTGTTGAGCATCCATGCTTGGAGTATGATGAGATGTGGTGTTTATGATGTGCGTGAGATGCATAGTGTTTTGAGCGTCCATGCTTGCAGTATAATGAGATGTGGTTTTTGTGATGTGCGTGAGAGCCATATTGTGTTGAGCGTCCGTGCTTGGAGTATGATGAGATGTGATGTTTATGATGTACCTGAGACGTATCGTAGGTTGAGCGTTAATGCTTGGAGTTTGATGAGATGTGGTGTTTATGATGTGCGTGAGACACATAGTGTGTTGTGCCTCCATGCTTGGAGTATGATAAAATGTGGTTTTTATGATGTGCATGAGATGGATAGTGTGTTGAGCAACCATGCTTGGAGTATGATGAAAATGTGGTGTTTATTATGTGCACGAGAGGCATAGTGTGTTGATGGTCCATGCTTGGAGTATGATGAGAATGTGGTGTTTGTTATGTGCCCGAGAGGCATAGTGTGTTGAGCATCGATGCTTGGACGCTCAACACAAGATGTGGTTTTTATGATGTGCGTGAGATGCATAATGTGTTGAGCGTACATGCTTGGAGTATGATGAGATGTGGTGTTTATTATTTGCCTGAGATGCATAGTGTGTTGAGCGTCCATGCCTGGAGTATGACAAGGCGTGGTTTTTATGATGTGCATGAGACGCATAATGTGTTGAGCGTCCATGCTTGGATCATGACAAGATGTGGTGTTTATTATGTGCCTGAGATGCATAGTGTGTTGAGCATCCATGCTTGGAGTCTGATGAGATGTGGTGTTTATGATGTGGGTGAGACGAATAGTGTGTTGTGCTTCCGTGCTTGGAGTATGATGAGATGTGGTTTTTATGATGTGCCTGAGACGCATAGTGTGTTGAGCAACCATGCTTGGAGTATGAGGAGAACGTGGTGTTTATGTTGTGTGTGAGAGGCGTAGTGTGTTGAGCATCCATGCTTGGAGTATGATGAGATGTGGTGTTTATGATGTGCGTGAGATGCATAGTGTTTTGAGCATCCATGCTTGCAGTATAATGAGATGTGGTTTTTGTGATGTGCGTGAGAGCCATATTGTGTTGAGTGTCCGTGCTTGGAGTATGATGAGATGTGATGTTTATGATGTACCTGAGACGTATCGTATGTTGAGCGTTAATGCTTGGAGTTTGATGAGATGTGGTGTTTATGATGTGCGTGAGACGCATAGTGTGTTGTGCCTCCATGCTTGGAGTATGATAAAATGTGGTTTTTATGATGTGCATGAGATGGATAGTGTGTTGAGCAACCATGCTTGGAGTATGATGAAAATGTGGTGTTTATTATGTGCACGAGAGGCATAGTGTGTTGATGGTCCATGCTTGGAGTATGATGAGAATGTGGTGTTTGTTATGTGCCCAAGAGGCATAGTGTGTTGAGCATCGATGCTTGGACGCTCAACACAACATGTGGTTTTTATGATGTGCGTGAGATGCATAATGTGTTGGGCGTCCATGCTTGGAGTATGATGAGATGTGGTGTTTATTATTTGCCTGAGATGCATAGTGTGTTGAGCATCCATGCTTGGAGTATGATGAGATGTGGTGTTTATGATGTGCGTGAGACGAATAGTGTGTTATGCTCCCATGCTTGGAGCATGATAAGATGTGATTTTTATGATGTGCGTGAGATGCATAGTGCGTTGAGCATCCATGCTTGGAGTATGATGAGAACGTGGTTTTTATGTTGTGCGTGAGAGGCGTAGTGTGTTGAGCATCCATGCTTGGAGTATGATGAGATGTGGTGTTTATGATGTGCATGAGACACATAGTGTGTTGAGCGTCCATGCTTGGAGTATGATGAGATGTGGTGTTTATAATGTGCGTGAGGCGCATAGTGTATTGAGCATCCATGCTTGGAGTTTGATAAAATGTGGATTTTGTGATGTGCTTGAGATGCATAGTGTGTTGAGCATCCATGCTTGGAGTATGGTAAGATGTGGCTTTTGTGATGTGCGTGAGACGTATATTGTGTTGAGCGTCCATTCTTGGAGTATGATGAGATGTGGTGTTTATGATGTTCATGAGAGCTTCCATGCTTGGAGTATGATGAGATATGGTGTTCATGATGTGCGTGAGACGCATAGTGTTTTGAGCGTCCATGCTTGGAGTATGATGAGATGGGGTTTTTATGATGTGTGTGACATGAATAGTGTGTTGTGCTTCCATACTTGGAGTATGATAAGATGTGGTTTTTATGATGTGCGTGAGACGCATAGTGTGTTGAGCAACCATGCTTGGAGTATGATGAGAATGTGGTATTTATAATGTGCATGAGAGGCATAGTGTGTTGAGCGTCCATGCTTGGAGTATGACAAGATGCAGTTTTTATGATGTGCGTGAGATGCATAATGTGTTGAGCGTCCATGCTTGGAGTATGACGAGATGTGGTGTTTATTATGTGCCTGAGATGCATAGTTTGTTGAGCATCCATGCTTGGAGTATGACAAGATGTGGTTCTTATGATGTGTGTGAGATGCATACTGTGTTGAGCGTCCATGCTTGGAGAATGATGAGATGTGGTGTTTATTAAGTGCCTGGGATGCATAGTGTGTTCAGCGTCCATGCTTGGAGTATGATGAGATGTGGTTTTTGTGATGTGCGTGAGATGCATAGTGTGTTGAGACACCATGCTTGGAGTATGAAGAGATGTGTTGTTTATGATGTGCGTGAGAAGCATATTGTGTTGTGTCCATGATTGCAGTATGATAAGATGTGGTTTTTGTGATGTATGTGAGACGCATAGTGTGTTGAGTGTCCATGCTTGGAGTATGATGTGATCTGGTCTTTATGATGTGCGTGAGACGTATAGTGTGTTGAGCATCCATGCTTGGAGTATGATGAGATGTGTTGTTTATGATGTGCGTGAGACGCATAGTCTGTTGAGCGTCCATGCTTAGAGTATGCTGAGATGTGGTGTTTATGATGTGCGTGAGATGCATAGTGTGTTGAGCATCCATGCTTGGAGTATAATAAGATGTGGTTTTTGTGATGTGCGTGAGACGCATATTGTGTTGAGCGTCTGTGCTTGGAGTATGATGAGTTGTGATGTTTATGATGTACGTAAGACATATCGTATGTTGAGCGTCAATGCTTGGAGTATGATGAGATGTGGTGTTTATGATGTGCATGAGACACATAGTGTGTTGAGCGTTTATGCTTGGAGTATGATGAGATGTGGTGTTTATGATGTTCGTGAGGCACACAGTGTATTGAGCATCCATGCTTGGAGTATAATAAGATGTGGTTTTTGTGATGTGCATGAGACGCATATTGTGTTGAGCATCTGTCCTTGGAGTATGATGAGGTGTGATGTTTATGATGTACCTGAGACGTATCGTATGTTGAGCGTCCATGCTTGGAGTATGCTGAGATGTGGTGTTTATGATGTGCATGAGATGCATAGAGTGTTGAGCATCCATGCTTGGAGTATAAGAAGATGTGGTTTTTGTGATGTGCGTGAGACGCATATTGTGTTCAGCGTCTGTGCTTTGAGTATGATGAGGTGTGATGTTTATGATGTACCTGAGATGTATCGTATGTTGAGCGTCCATGCTTGGAGTATTATGAGATGTGGTGTTTATGATGTGCATGAGACACATAGTGTGTTGAGCGTTAATGCTTGGAGTATGATGAGATGTGGTGTTTATTGTGTGCCTGAGATGGATAGTGTGTTCAGCGTCCATGCTTGGAGTATGATGAGATGTGGTTTTTATGATGTGCGTGAGATGCATAGTGTGTTGAGACACCATGCTTGGAGTATGAAGAGATATGGTGTTTATGATGTGCGTGAGAAGCATATTGTGTTGAGCATCCATGCTTGCAGTATGATAAGATGTGGTTTTTGTGATGTGTGTGAGACACATAGTGTGTTGAGTGTCCATGCATGGAGTATGATGTGATCTGGTCTTTATGATGTGCGTGAGACGTATAGTGTGTTGAGCATCCATGCTTGGAGTATGATGAGATGTGTTGTTTATGATGTGCGTGAGACGCATAGTTTGTTGAGCGTCCATGCTTGGACTATGCTGAGATGTGGTGTTTATGATGTGCGTGAGATGCATAGTGTGTTGAGCATCCATGCTTGGAGTATAATAAAATGTGTTTTTTGTGATGTGCGTGAGACACATATTGTGTTGAGCGTCTGTGCTTGGAGTATGATGAGGTCTGATGTTTATGATGTACCTGATACGTATCGTATGCTGAGGGTCCATGCTTGGAGTATGATGAGATGTGGTGTTTATGATGTGCATGAGACACATAGTGTGTTGAGCGTTAATGCTTGGAGTATGATGAGATGTGGTGTTTATGATGTGCGTGAGGCGCATAGTGTATTGAGCATCCATGCTTGGAGTTTGATAAAATGTGGATTTTGTGATGTGCGTGAGATGCATAGTGTGTTTAGCATCCATGCTTAGAGTATGGTAAAATGTGGCTTTTGTGATGTGCCTGAGATGCTTATTGTGTTGAGCATCCATGCTTGGAGTATGATGAGATGTGGTGTTCATGATGTGCATGAGAGCTTCCATGCTTGGAGTATGATGAGATGTGGTGTTCATGATGAGCGTGAGATGCATAGTGTGTTGAGCGTCCATGCTTGGAGTATGATGAGATGTGGTGTTTATTATTTGCCTGAGATGCATAGTGTGTTGAGCGTCCAGCCTGGAGTATGACAAGGTGTGGTTTTTATGATGTGCATGAGACGCATAATGTGTTGAGCGTCCATGCTTGGATCATGACAAGATGTGGTGTTTATTATGTGCCTGAGATGCATAGTGTGTTGAGCATCCATGCTTGGACTCTGATGAGATGTGGTGTTTATGATGTGCGTGAGACGAATAGTGTGTTGTGCTTCCGTGCTTGGAGTATGATGAGATGTGGTTTTTATGATGTGCGTGAGACGCATAGTGTGTTGAGCAACCATGCTTGGAGTATGAGGAGAACGTGTTGTTTATGTTGTGTGTGAGAGGCGTAGTGTGTTGAGCATCCATGCTTGGAGTATGATGAGATGTGGTGTTTATGATGTGCGTGAGATGCATAGTGTTTTGAGCATCCATGCTTGCAGTATAATGAGATGTGTTTTTTGTGATGTGCGTGAGAGCCATATTGTGTTGAGCGTCCGTGCTTGGAGTATGATGAGATGTGATGTTTATGATGTACCTGAGACGTATCGTATGTTGAGCGTTAATGCTTGGAGTTTGATGAGATGTGGTGTTTATGATGTGCGTGAGACGCATAGTGTGTTGTGCCTCCATGCTTGGAGTATGATAAAATGTGGTTTTTATGATGTGCATGAGATGGATAGTGTGTTGAGCAACCAGGCTTGGAGTATGATGAAAATGTGGTGTTTATTATGTGCACGAGAGGCATAGTGTGTTGATGGTCCATGCTTGGAGTATGATGAGAATGTGGTGTTTGTTATGTGCCCAAGAGGCATAGTGTGTTGAGCATCGATGCTTGGACGCTCAACACAAGATGTGGTTTTTATGATGTGCGTGAGATGCATAATGTGTTGAGCGTCCATGCTTGGAGTATGATGAGATGTGGTGTTTATTATTTGCCTGAGATGCATAGTGTGTTGAGCGTCCATGCCTGGAGTATGACAAGGTGTGGTTTTTATGATGTGCGTGAGACGCATAATGTGTTGAGCGTCCATGCTTGGATCATGACAAGATGTGGTGTTTATTATGTGCCTGAGATGCATAGTGTGTTGAGCATCCATGCTTGGAGTATGATGAGATGTGGTGTTTATGATGTGCGTGAGACGAATAGTGTGTTGTGCTCCCATGCTTGGAGTATGATAAGATGTGATTTTTATGATGTGCGTGAGATGCATAGTGCGTTGAGCATCCATGCTTGGAGTTTGATGAGAACGTGGTGTTTATGTTGTGCGTGAGAGGCGTAGTGTGTTGAGCATCCATGCTTGGAGTATGATGAGATGTGGTGTTTATGATGTGCATGAGACACATAGTGTGTTGAGCGTCCATGCTTGGAGTATGATGAGATGTGGTGTTTATAATGTGCGTGAGGCGCATAGTGTATTGAGCATCCATGCTTGGCGTTTGATAAAATGTGGATTTTGTGATGTGCGTGAGATGCATAGTGTGTTGAGCATCCATGCTTGGAGTATGGTAAGATGTGGCTTTCGTGATGTGCGTGAGATGTATATTGTGTTGAGCGTCCATTCTTGCAGTATGATGAGATGTGGTGTTTATGATGTTCATGAGAGCTTCCATGCTTGGAGTATGATGAGATATGGTGTTTATGATGTGCGTGAGATGCATAGTGTTTTGAGCGTCCATGATTGGAGTATGATGAGATGGGGTTTTTATGATGTGTGTGACATGAATAGTGTGTTGTGCTTCCATGCTTGGAGTATGATAAGATGTGGTTTTTATGATGTGCGTGAGACGCATAGTGTGTTGAGCAACCATGCTTGGAGTATGATGAGAATGTGGTATTTATAATGTGCATGAGAGGCATAGTGTGTTGAGCGTCCATGCTTGGAGTATGACAAGATGCAGTTTTTATGATGTGCGTGAGATGCATAATGTGTTGAGCGTCCATGCTTGGAGTATGACGAGATGTGGTGTTTATTATGTGCCTGAGATGCATAGTTTGTTGAGCATCCATGCTTGGAGTATGACAACATGTGGTTCTTATGATGTGTGTGAGATGCATACTGTGTTGAGCGTCCATGCTTGGAGAATGATGAGATGTGGTGTTTATTAAGTGCCTGGGATGCATAGTGTGTTCAGCGTCCATGCTTGGAGTATGATGAGATGTGGTTTTTGTGATGTGCGTGAGATGCATAGTGTGTTGAGACACCATGCTTGGAGTATGAAGAGATGTGTTGTTTATGATGTGCGTGAGAAGCATATTGTGTTGAGCGTCCATGCTTGCAGTATGATAAGATGTGGTTTTTGTGATGTATGTGAGACGCATAGTGTGTTGAGTGTCCATGCTTGGAGTATGATGTGATCTGGTCTTTATGATGTGCGTGAGACGTATAGTGTGTTGAGCATCCACGCTTGGAGTATGATGAGATGTGTTGTTTATGATGTGCGTGAGACGCATAGTCTGTTGAGCGTCCATGCTTAGAGTATGCTGAGATGTGGTGTTTATGATGTGCGTGAGATGCATAGTGTGTTGCGCATCCATGCTTGGAGTATAATAAGATGTGGTTTTTGTGATGTGCGTGAGACGCATATTGTGTTGAGCGTCTGTGCTTGGAGTATGATGAGTTGTGATGTTCATTATGTACCTAAGACGTATCGTATGTTGAGCGTCAATGCTTGGAGTATGATGAGATGTGGTGTTTATGATGTGCATGAGACACATAGTGTGTTGAGCGTTAATGCTTGGAGTATGATGAGATGTGGTGTTAATGATGTTCGTGAGGCACACAGTGTAGTGAGCATCCATGCTTGGAGTATAATAAGATTTGGTTTTTGTGATGTGCATGAGACGCATATTGTGTTGAGCATCTGTGCTTGGAGTATGATGAGGTGTGATGTTTATGATGTACCTGAGGTGTATCGTATGTTGAGCGTCCATGCTTGGAGTATGCTGAGATGTGGTGTTTATGATGTGCATGAGATGCATAGAGTGTTGAGCATCCATGCTTGGAGTATAAGAAGATGTGGTTTTTGTGATGTGCGTGAGACGCATATTGTGTTGAGCGTCTGTGCTTTGAGTATGATGAGGTGTGATGTTTATGATGTACCTGAGATGTATCGTATGTTGAGCGTCCATGCTTGGAGTATTATGAGATGTGGTGTTTATGATGTGCATGAGACACATAGTGTGTTGAGCGTTAATGCTTGGAGTATGATGAGATGTGGTGTTTATTATGTGCCTGAGATGGATAGTGTGTTCAGCGTCCATGCTTGGAGTATGATGAGATGTGGTTTTTATGATGTGCGTGAGATGCATAGTGTGTTGAGACACCATGCTTGGAGTATGAAGAGATATGGTATTTATGATGTGCGTGAGAAGCATATTGTGTTGAGCATCCATGCTTGCAGTATGATAAGATGTGGTTTTTGTGATGTGTGTGAGACACATAGTGTGTTGAGTGTCCATGCTTGGAGTATGATGTGATCTGGTCTTTATGATGTCGGTGAGACGTATAGTGTGTTGAGCATCCATGCTTGGAGCATGATGAGATGTGTTGTTTATGATGTGCGTTAGACGCATAGTTTGTTGAGCGTTCATGCTTGGACTGTGCTGAGATGTGGTGTTTATGATGTGCGTGAGATGCATAGTGTGTTGAGCATCCATGCTTGGAGTATAATAAGATGTGGTTTTTGTGATGTGCGTGAGACACATATTGTGTTGAGCGTCTGTGCATGGAGTATGATGAGGTCTGATGTTTATGATGTACCTGATACGTATCGTATGCTGAGGGTCCATGCTTGGAGTATGATGAGATGTGGTGTTTATGATGTGCATGAGACACATAGTGTGTTGAGCGTTAATGCTTGGAGTATGATGAGATGTGGTGTTTATGATGTGCGTGAGGCGCATAGTGTATTGAGCATCCATGCTTGGAGTTTGATAAAATGTGGATTTTGTGATGTGCGTGAGATGCATAGTGTGTTTAGCATCCATGCTTAGAGTACGGTAAAATGTGGCTTTTGTGATGTGCCTGAGATGCTTATTGTGTTGAGCATCCATGCTTGGAGTATGATGAGATGTGGTGTTCATGATGTGCATGAGAGCTTCCATGCTTGGAGTATGATGAGATGTGGTATTCATGATGAGCGTGAGATGCATAGTGTGTTGAGCGTCCATGCTTGGAGTATGATGAGATGTGGTGTTTATGATGTGCGTGAGACAAATAGTGTGTTGTGCTTCCATGCTTGGAGTATGATAAGATGTGGTTTTTATGATGTGCGTGAGACGCATAGTGTGTTGAGCAACCATGCTTGGAGTATGATGAGAATGTGGTGTTTATAATGTGCATGAGAGGCATAGTGTCTTGAGCATCCATGCTTGGAGTATGACGAGATGTGGTGTTTATTATGTTCCTGAGATGTATAGTGTGTTGAGCGTCAAAGTTGGAGTATCACAAGATGTGGTTTTTATGATGTGCGTGAGACGCATAATGTGTTGAGCGTCCATGCTTGGAGTATGATGAGATGTGGTGTTTATTATGTACCTGAGATGCATAGTGTGTTGAGCGTCCATGCTTGGAGTATGATGTGATCTGGTCTTTATGATGTGCGTGAGACGTATAGTGTGTTGAGCATCCATGCTTGGAATATGATGAGATGTGTTGTTTATGATGTGCGTGAGACGCATAGTCTGTTGAGCGTCCATGCTTAGAGTATGCTGAGATGTGGTGTTTATGATGTGCGTGAGATGCATAGTGTGTTGAGCATCCATGCTTGGAGTATAATAAGATGTGGTTTTTGTGATGTGCGTGAGACGCATATTGTGTTGAGCGTCTGTGCTTGGAGTATGATGAGTTGTGATGTTTATTATGTACCTAAGACGTATCGTATGTTGAGCGTCAATGCTTGGAGTATGATGAGATGTGGTGTTTATGATGTGCATGAGACACATAGTGTGTTGAGCGTTAATGCTTGGAGTATGATGAGATGTGGTGTTTATGATGTTCGTGAGGCACACAGTGTAATGAGCATCCATGCTTGGAGTATAATAAGATGTGGTTTTTGTGATGTGCATGAGACGCATATTGTGTTGAGCATCTGTGCTTGGAGTATGATGAGGTGTGATGTTTATGATGTACCTGAGACGTATCGTATGTTGAGCGTCCATGCTTGGAGTATGCTGAGATGTGGTGTTTATGATGTGCATGACATGCATAGAGTGTTGAGCATCCATGCTTGGAGTATAAGAAGATGTGGTTTTTGTGATGTGCGTGAGACGCATATTGTGTTGAGCGTCTGTGCTTTGAGTATGATGAGGTGTGATGTTTATGATGTACCTGAGATGTATCGTATGTTGAGCGTCCATGCTTGGAGTATTATGAGATGTGGTGTTTATGATGTGCATGAGACACATAGTGTGTTGAGCGTTAATGCTTGGAGTATGATGAGATGTGGTGTTTATTATGTGCCTGAGATGGATCTTGTGTTCAGCGTCCATGCTTGGAGTATGATGAGATGTGGTTTTTATGATGTGCGTGAGATGCATAGTGTGTTGAGACACCATGCTTGGAGTATGAAGAGATATGGTGTTTATGATGTGCGTGAGAAGCATATTGTGTTGAGCATCCATGCTTGCAGTATGATAAGATGTGGTTTTTGTGATGTGTGTGAGACACATAGTGTGTTGAGTGTCCATGCTTGGAGTATGATGTGATCTGGTCTTTATGATGTCGGTGAGACGTATAGTGTGTTGAGCATCCATGCTTGGAGTATGATGAGATGTGTTGTTTATGATGTGCGTGAGACGCATAGTTTGTTGAGCGTTCATGCTTGGACTATGCTGAGATGTGGTGTTTATGATGTGCGTGAGATGCATAGTGTGTTGAGCATCCATGCTTGGAGTATAATAAGATGTGGTTTTTGTGATGTGCGTGAGACACATATTGTGTTGAGCGTCTGTGCTTGGAGTATGATGAGGTCTGATGTTTATGATGTACCTGATACGTATCGTATGCTGAGGGTCCATGCTTGGAGTATGATGAGATGTGGTGTTTATGATGTGCATGAGACACATAGTGTGTTGAGCGTTAATGCTTGGAGTATGATGAGATGTGGTGTTTATGATGTGCGTGAGGCGCATAGTGTATTGAGCATCCATGCTTGGAGTTTGATAAAATGTGGATTTTGTGATGTGCGTGAGATGCATAGTGTGTTTAGCATCCATTAGAGTATGGTAAAATGTGGCTTTTGTGATGTGCCTGAGATGCTTATTGTGTTGAGCATCCATGCTTGGAGTATGATGAGATGTGGTGTTCATGATGTGCATGAGAGCTTCCATGCTTGGAGTATGATGAGATGTGGTGTTCATGATGAGCGTGAGATGCATAGTGTGTTGAGCGTCCATGCTTGGAGTATGATGAGATGTGGTGTTTATGATGTGCGTGAGACAAATAGTGTGTTGTGCTTCCATGCTTGGAGTATGATAAGATGTGGTTTTTATGATGTGCGTGAGACGCATAGTGTGTTGAGCAACCATGCTTGGAGTATGATGAGAATGTGGTGTTTATAATGTGCATGAGAGGCATAGTGTCTTGAGCATCCATGCTTGGAGTATGACGAGATGTGGTGTTTATTATGTTCCTGAGATGTATAGTGTGTTGAGCGTCAAAGTTGGAGTATCACAAGATGTGGTTTTTATGATGTGCGTGAGACGCATAATATGTTGAGCGTCCATGCTTGGAGTATGATGAGATGTGGTGTTTATTATGTACCTGAGATGCATAGTGTGTTGAGCGTCCATGCTTGGAGTATGATAAGATGTGGTTTTTGTGATGTGCGTGAGACACATAGTGTGTTGAGACACCATGCTTGTAGTATGAAGAGATGTGGTTTTTATGATGTGTGTGAGAAGCATATTGTGTTGAGCGTCCATGCTTGCAGTATGATAAGATGTGGCTTTTGTGATGTGTGTGAGAAGCATAGTGTCTTGAGTGTCCATGCTTGGAGTATGATGTGATCTGGTCTTTTTGATGTGCGTGAGATGTATAGTGTGTTGAGCATCCATGCTTCGAGTATGATGAGATGTGGTGTTTATGATGTGCATGAGACGCATAGTTTGTTGCGCATCCATGTTTGGAGTATGCTGAGATGTGGTGTTTATGATGTGCGTGAGATGAATAGTGTTTTGAGCGTCCATGCTTGGAGTATAACAAGATGTGTTTTTTTTGATGTTCGTGAGACGCATATTGTGTTGAGCATCCGTGCTTGGAGTATGATGAGATGTGATGTTTATGATGTACCTGAGACGTATCGTATGTTGAGCGTCCATGCTTGGAGTATGATGAGATGTGGTGTTTATGATGTGCATGAGACACATAGGCCCTCATTAAAAGTCAGGCGTTAAGGGGTTAACAGCGCCGTGAAGAGCGTCGGTGCCGTTAAACCCTTAACGCCTGATTCACACTTTAACGCCTGCTTTTTGCAGGCGTTAAAGTCCAAGGCGCTAAGCGACCTTGGTGCTAATTACGGCACCGTAATTAGCACCTTCCCCATCCCCATTATGCCCTATGGGGCAAAAATGGGAATGGGGAAGGGCAAATGGTGAATGGGGAATTACCGCCCCACTCACCTTGGAATGGGGCGGTAATTCCGCCATCCACCATGGCGGAATCCGGCATGGACCATGGTGCTAATAGCACCATGGTCCACCGCCTGACTTGTAATGAGGGCCAAAGTGTGTTGAGCGTTAATGCTTGGAGTATGTTGCTATTTGGTTATTATGATGTGCATGAGATGCATAGTGTGTTGAGCAACCATGCTTGGAGTATGATTAGAATGTGGTGTTTATTATGTGCACGAGAGGCATAGTGTGTTGAGCGTCCATGCTTGGAGTAGGATGAGAATGTGGTGTTTATTATGTGCACGAGAGGCATAGTGTGTTGAGCGTCCATGCTTGGACGAACAACACAAGATGTGGTTTTTATGATGTGCGTGAGACGCATAATGTGTTGAGCGTCCATGCTTGGAGTATGATGAGATGTGGTGTTTATGATTTGTGTGAGACACATAGTGTGTTGAGTGTCCATGCTTGGAGTATGATGAGATGTGGTGTTTATAATGTGCGTGAGGCGCATAGTGTATTGAGCATCCATGCTTGGAGTTTGATAAGATGTGCATTTTGTGATGTGCGTGAGATGCATAGTGTGTTGAGCATCCATGTTTGGAGTATGGTAAGATGTTGCTTTTGTGATGTGCATGAGATGCATATTGTGTTGAGCGTCAATACTTGGAGTATGATGAGATGTGCTGTTTATGATGTGCATGAGAGCTTCCACGCTTGGAGTATGATGAGATATGGTGTTTATGATGTGCATGATATGCATAGTGTGTTGAGCGTCAATGCTTGGAGTATGATGAGATGTGGTGTTTATGATGTGTGTAAGATGCATAGTGTGTTGAGCAAACATGCTTGGAGTATGATGAGAACGTGGTGTTTATGTTGTGCGTGAGAGGCGTAGTGTGTTGAGCATCCATGCTCGGAGTATGATGAGGTGTGGTGTTTATGATGTGCATGAGACGCATAGTGTGTTGAGCATCTATGGTTGGAGTAAAATGAGATGTATTACTTATTAACTGACACAATTTCTTACTGCGTCTCGATCAGAGTTTTTGGAGTTTATATGTGAAGTGGAATTTGTGAGACGCATCACGGTTGAGCGTCCATAAAAGAAACAATCTTGGAAATGGAATGTCAGACATTAGATATGTAATGTCCACATCAGTGTTTGATGTTGTTGGGTGAGGGTCAAAGTTGAGTGTTTCTGTGATGCCAGGTGATACAGTTTAGGGGTTTAGGATTAATGTTTAAATTTTGCCACACAGTTGTAACAGGACAGTGTCTTATTGAGTATCCGGTTGAGGCATGACTAAATGGTGACAAGTAAAAATTTGAACTTTGGAAGCTTTGAAGACACTCACAGGTAAAATTGAACTTTTCATACATTTTAAAATTCGTAAGATCTTTACCGCAAGCACTTTAGTTGTCTTCTTCTGTGTTTGTGTGATGTTGTGCACATTATGCTGTTGGGTTATCCCCACAGTGTTTTGTGTTACTTTGCACAGTTACATTCAATTTTGAGTGCTCTTTGTGTTGTTAGTCTCTTTTCTAGCAATCTTTCATTTCATGTATGTGTTTTTTTGTTGTGGCCAGTGTGTTATGCCTCAGCTATTGGGGTGAGGTGTTTTCTCAGGTGTGGCAGACCTGTGGCCAGGGAGTGCCAGTCTTGGGCTGGAGGACGATTAGTTTATTTGGTGGTTGCGATTGCTGGATTGTATTTTGCCCACTTGAGACAGGTTTGTGCTCAGGAGTGGCAGTCCTGAGACCATGGCATGCCAGGCCAGGGGAGGAGGAGATGTTGTTTGTTTTTAGGGAGTTGTCCTGGCATGTTGAAGGTTGGCGTACTTTGTCTAGCCCTTTTGTTTGTTTTGTTTTTAAGGCAGGAGATGTGTAGTGACTTTAAATGAACGTGTGCTGATTGTTTGTATTGAAAGGCCTAGTGGAATGCAGCGATGTGTGTTTGAAACCTGGGAACCTGCAAGTGCCATAAGAGTCGGTTGGGAACTTGGAGCTAAGAAAAAAACCAGAATCGATGCTCAGACCCTGCTTTCCCATTGCTTACCAGTAATGGAAACTAAAGACTAAATAAGCATCTACCTGGGCCAGACTGGCTCCCTCTGCTTCTCTACTTTCTGACAAGGTCTAGATATTTCACTAAGCAAATAGCTCATGGTAAGGAGTTGAGTCTTCAGACTGCCTCCTAACCTCATAAGTAAATTCATAGATCTTTGTTGCACATGGGGTGTACAATGTAGCACAGACATGAAGTATGATGTATCATTTTAGCGAAAGAGCGAGACATGGAGAAAGAGCGAGACATGGAGAGAGAGAAGGCTTAACAGTGGCAATGAGAGAAAGTGAAATGGGACCTGTCTGTGGTTGGACACCAGGATGTTTTGCCTTGTCAGGCCTACTTGCCTGTGCCCCCCACCCCCTGACTAACAGACTACCCTCTAAGATCTTCTTCCAAGTTACAGTAAACACACAAATCTCCTAGTGACAGATGCCACAAGCTTAGCAATTAACCCATTAACACTAATCGAGCTATGGTCAAGCTCTCTTTTTTATCCCTATCAAACTCTCCCATGTAAGTGGTTAACCAGAACGAAAGCGCTGTAGTCTTTCATATCTTGGTCTCTCTGCTATGATAACATACTTCCAAGTGTTTCTACCAAAACCATATAAAGTAGATTAGCACTCAGGTCAATTGTAATTCCGACCTGTACCCGTCAACACCATTGGTTTTGCACATGCCTCTCCTGGTGCCCAACTAACAACACCCTTCTCTTTTCTTACAGAGCCACACACAGAAGCCAGAAGGGGGCTATACAAGACCAGTTTACATTAAATTACATCAGGCACGGTCACCAAGTCCTGTACAGTCACCCATCATGCAGTATTGTCAATTAATTTCCAAACAGGCATAGGGCCTCATTATGTCTTTGGCGGTTCCGAAACATGGGTGCTGGTAAGCTCACCCTTGTTTCAAGACCAGTAAATGACAAGTTTGCCTGCCGGGGCAGCTGCCCCCAACAGGTTTGACCGCGCCAGGCGCAGCGTGCTACGGCAGGCAGACTCTTCACAGAAGCGCTGGCACCGTTTGAACCGTTGCCGGCGCTTCTGTGAACCCATTCCCTTGGAGTCCCAGAGGGAATGGGAACTACATTTATCAGCACCTAGCTTGCCAGGCTGACGGGACTGTGATGTCCCGGTCGCACCAGCAAGCTAGGTGCCGGTAAAATGTCACGAGTATGCGGGCAACTCTGGCACTCTGAATTATCTGGCATACAAGTTGGCGCAATACAAATGGCCAAATATATAAAAATACAATTTGTGAAATCCTCTCCACCAGGGACTATTTATTCCCCCTAAAGACATAATCATACGGGCATATTCGGAAAAACATTCAGCCCATCAACTGGTTGGTCTCATCAATTCAGAACAAGAGGGGCCCTTCTTAGTGAAATGTGTGTTTCGGATTGTGCCAGGACTTGTACATTTGATGGACCATTTCCTCATATGTTCCAACATTTTAAAATTGGATGCTGATGTTGTTAGATGTCCATTTATCAGCAACCGTGAGGCTTTTCTGGAACAGCTCAGTAGAAATACAAATACTGACCACCTGGTCTGTGTTCATTCGTATTGAAACATTTCCAATAAGATCAAGAAAATAATTTTTAAAACTTGAAACATTTTAGAAAATAGTCCATGAAATGTACAAAAAGACAATGTATGCATACAAACGAAGCAAGAATCTAAGAGACCACGACTTGGTGCACAGAGATCTTAAAATATCTACAGTAAGAAGAGTCCCCACGATAACAGAACTATGGGGTTTACCTCGACCTCAAGGGCATTATCCCTGTGAAAATTGTGTTGGATGTATCCAAACGAATGCTACTACAGAAATGCATATAGGATTACCATTGCCATGGAAACAAAAACATCTGTCAAATTGCATTACTAGCCAGCTTTTGTATGTAATTACTTGTCCCTGTGTGCTGCAATACATAGGTATGACCATGAGGAGAATCAAGATAAGAATTGGTCAACATCGCAGCTGCATCAGGAATGTCAGGCGCCAGCAGTCGAAAGGCCTCAGTGTGGCCTTAACAATGGCCACAGCCTACAAGAAAAACCAAAATCGGGCTGCAATAAGGCCCATCATTATAGCTGCTGTCCACCCTATGCAGGAAAAAGCGTCACAGTCGATCCAGAAAAGCAAGGGACAAGAATCCAACAAAAACTACAAGTCCCAAGGATGCATTGCAGGAAAGACAACAAAAACAGCATCCGTGTTTGGAACACGGGTGAGCTGGCTTCTGGAGTGCAGGCACATTAAGTGCGTTCAAGCTGTTGCAGAATCCAGGAGCTTTGCATAGCCTTGGCTCGCAAGCAGGGCCAGCCCTACAACAAGTCCCCCTTGGCCCTCAGGGATGTCATTCCAGCAAAATGCCAGGGGTAACGAATGTGACATCACAAGACCATTGACCTCCGATGACACCACAGGAAGTGATGTCATTTGGCACCATCCCCAAGTGACATCACAGGCAGTGATGAAACACGACCTTTCACCCCTTGAGAAAACAGGAAGTGACATCACATAGCATTGTTCCTAAGTACATTGTGAAAAATATGGTTACGATATCACTAATGCGATATACATTTCATACAAAAATGTAACCACCATATGTATCATTAATATCAGTGTATAGGCCCATATTACCAAATTACTGTGAATGAAAGCAGACATCCAAGGCCAAATGATAATGATGTGTTATTATATCACACTCACGCTTAAGCGCTTTATATAGAACACATAAACAACATCACCCATACTGTATTGGTACTCATTTATCAACCTCAGAAGGATGAAAGGCTGAGATGGCCTTCCCGGGATTCAAACCTGCAACCTGTAGATCACACACGCATCACAGGAGCGAGCACACAACCCACTGAGCTATCTAACCAGCTATAGTAAAATTAGCAATTACATGCCTCAATATTCTCAAAGTCAGAAAGCAAATTACACTCTGTAGTGGATACAATTAAACTGGTAACTATGATT
Organism: Ambystoma mexicanum; assembly: GCF_040938575.1. Classification (NCBI taxonomy): domain Eukaryota; kingdom Metazoa; phylum Chordata; class Amphibia; order Caudata; family Ambystomatidae; genus Ambystoma; species Ambystoma mexicanum. The sequence goes on along the minus strand of NC_090935.1, from coordinate 636,137,241 downwards.
TAACAGCAGGCCAGTTCATCTGCAGGTCTGGTGCAACGTTGGCAGCATGCCAAGCCTGTGTGGATCTACTTTTCAGGCTTCAGAGGTTGTCAAACTAGGGAAAGCAGCACACTCAAATCACATCCCATACTCTGGGCACTCGTTACCTCATACATGCAAATTAACATCCTGAACAGCATGCCAGGGAGATGGGAAAGATAGACACATTACAAGAAAGCATTAATTGTGGCACAATGAAATCAATGGCCACTTGATGTGTTATGGTCACAGTTTTCTACACTGTACACAAGCTTTTAGGCAGAAGGATTTTGTCAAGTGGCAGAGGACACCGAGATGGAATGTCTTGTGATGATCGTAACAGAGAAATCGACAGAAAAAAAACATGCTATAACTGAAACTTGCGAAAAGCCAAATACTTAGTCCAAAATGAATGGTTATTCTACCTGAAATACTATTTGGAAGTTTTTGTCTGCATTGCGTATTTGAGGTGTGTAAGAACAGACTAAATCAGTGACTCACCCCGGGAAGTGTGCCTGAAATAAACCCTTAATGAGTCTAGCAATTATTGTATAGAATTCCAGAAAGACACATTATTTGTTATTCCTATTCTTTCTTATTCTGAACAAGAATTGTAGCCACTCCAGAGACAAAGATCCACATGGTGCTGGCCACAGCCCAGGAGCTTCCATTTAAAGAAAAACAAAACTTTAACAAAAAAAACATTTTTGGGGTAGCAAGGGAGACCACAGGGGTAGCAAGGGAGACCTTAGGGGTCGCAGTTGCGGCCCCTGGGGACCGCCAAATGATGCCCCTGTTGGCCCTGTACCCCAATAAGACAAGTACCGGAGGGCTTTTGGGAGGATTTACTTCCATTTTGCCGCAATTGTGTAACATGGTTGCACCCCCCCTTATACGATCGCCTGGGGGCAGACTATGACTGCTTCAGGCGAACATATATGATGAATGTATGTTCATAGCATGCTATGAGGAAATAGCGATTAGCTGATACAAGGCATTTCTTTCAGAGCTGAAGACACCAGGAGGGTTTGTCCGAACAACAGCTAAGTGTTGACTTTCAATAAACTAATTGATCACATGAAAACTAATGTGCCCTGCTGTGTGAGCACTAACATATGCATGTTAACCTGCATAAAGCTAATGTGGCTTGTTTAGTCTGGTTAATGTGTGCCGCAGTTGTGGAAGTGTGACCAAGACTAATGTTACGGGCGAATGCCTGCCATCGCACTGTACAAGTAGTCACCCTCGATGCAAATGTATGTATGTGCATTGAGCTCCAAAGGTCAGTTGTGCATGTGTTCGAGGCTCCAAGGAACCATTGGAGCTGAGGAGCATCTTTCCCTGCACTCCCTAACCCTATCCATCATTTGTAGCCTAACACTTTACCTGGTCTTCCTCAACCCCCTTACCCATCCAATCAACGATTCCCTAACCCTCTTCTGCCCATGGAGGTGGTGGTGTTCTGGGTGCATACTGAGTACAGATGCCCAAACCCTTGAGTGGATCTTGGGGTTTGTGCTACCTCTGAGCAGGGGGACAAGGGCAGCCTTCAGGTTCATGTCAAGGAAGAAAAACCTGTCAGCCGCCCTGGTACACATTTTCGGGAACAAAAAGCCACAACAAAACTGACTTTGTGTGGTCTGTTCTTCTATCCATTGAAGGGCATTAGTGGATGAGGAGAAGAGACTACCGCAGTAGGAACAATGACTCATCGTTAAAACGAGATCTTGTATCATTGGTTTGAACAAGGACATATTGTGGTTGTCATGGAAACACATCTGCACAACTTTGTCTTGCTTGAACGACTTGTAAACGCATATGTATCAGGACATGAGATAAGTAGCTTTTGACATGACAAAAAGCGTGATTACGCAAGTCCGTGGTTCTTTGGTCTGTGCGCTTTGATAATTATACATTAATATGCTTTTATATGTATGATTTGTTGAGGCGTTTTAATCAGTGATGTTTGAGTCATCACATGTAGGCTTTACATCTATACAGCACATTGATATTCATTAGTAGCACATGGTATAATTGTATCAATTATGATTTGCACTTTTGACTGGTTGCTTTAATGCAACTATGGCCCTTGTTTTGCATTTCAATTCAGTATTGTTCGTCCCAGTAATTCATTAGTGTATTTAGTAACTTCCCACTTAACTTACACATTCATTCCAGTGCCTTTACTCACCAAAATGGCGCTGAGATTTACATGCAACTAGCAGTTGATTCCATAGTCTAGTTGTTCCATAGGTGACTGTGTAAACTGTGAAAAGCCTGCTCTGTGGTCGTGGCTTGTTTTGATCAAACGTTGTGGGTATCCAGTGGAACGTAGAAGATTGTTCCTGGATGCCTTCTAAAATAACGCATAATTACTAAGTATTCTCATCTTCATGAACTGAAAGTTTTCTTATTTAACGGTCATGTGGCATCCAAGCCACTTTTTTATCCTTCAAATGTCCACAAAGTTTAACCATTTATGTTTTCTGTCAAATCGTTCCCAAACTTGTTACGATGTAGGGAGCAAAAACGCCTCTCCAGTTCAGAAGCGGGACTCCCCTTCATAAATTGTGTTTGGTAAATGTTAATGATAATGATAATGATATGTTATTTATATAGCACCTTAGTCCAAAGCACTTTACAGAGCACACATTTACATACAAATGATGTTTTGAGTATTGTGCAGTGATTTAAGTGCCCATTTTTTAAATGTCCCCATTAGGTCCTTGTCGACTTCACTAGACTATTTGGGACAGGGATTTCTGATTAAAATTTTACACAATTTCGAAATGTTCCCACTTTTGGAAGTGAGTGAAAGACAGTTACGTTCCCTTATATCCCAGTGCTCTGAGAGTAATTCTTCCCTCGGATCGATCAATGTGTGGGTCATGCCTCTCAGGGATTGATCAATGTGTGGGTCATGCCTCTCAGGGATTGATCAATGTGTGGGTCATGCCTCCCAGGGATTGATCAATGTGTGGGTCATGCCTCTCAGGGATCGATCAATGTGTGGGTCATGCCTCTCAGGGATCGATCAATGTGTGGGTCATGCCTCTCAGGGATCGATCAATGTGTGGGTCATGCCTCTCAGGGATCGATCAATGTGTGGGTCATGCCGCTGGACACAACGCTCATTTTTGTCGTTGCCCCGAGGAAGATCCCATAACAACACTTGTGATTGAAACATTTTGGGCCGTGTCTGTTCATCATGACTAAGGATAAGAAACATGTAAAGATCTCTGTCATCTTTTGAATATTTACAACTACTTGTGTTTAATCTTTAATTGTTTTATATTTGTGTTGTTTATAAACTTTGTTGAAAGAATTTCACAATACAGTTTTCTATTTATTTGCGATCTAGGTTTTTCTTACGGGAGTTTATCAGAGGTGTACTCCAGGGAGGAATTCATATATGTGGTTTCCTGGCTTAGTCTCCGTCACACAATCACTGACAGGGGTCCTCTTGTTTTGATTATGTGTTCAGTAGTTGCTCGTTTGAACCTCGGCAGTATAATTAGGGAATCCTTTTGTTGTTCTTAGCGTTCTCATAAACTCCCCTGGAAATATTAGTGATATGCATATTTACGTGATGCACAACTTTCTAGTGGCACAGGGCAACATTGAAGTGTCAACTAAAGATCGTTTTTATATATCAATGGGCAGTTGGCATTGTAAGAGTCTATGAAGTGCTACAACCTTTGCCTTATATAAAGGATAAAGTACCCACTGTCATAAGTTACAAGGATATTGCAAGTCAACAAGGATTTACTATAGAAGCTTACGGAACACCAAGGTGATTTGTAATGTCCTTTTTACATACAGCAGGGGTATTGTATTCTTTTTACAACATGATCATAAGTTGTCTTCCCCTTTAATTCTTAGTTTCGAGCTTAATGTAAAAGATCTTCCAGTGCACATTTGTACAATCAGTGTAGAACTTGTTTGGATAAAAAAAAATATATTAATAATATGCAGCTTCTAATATGTTGTAGAAAAATAGTTTAAGCAGGTTAATACGCTTCACCTAAAAAACGGTTTTCATTGTGGGATGTAAAATATTTTATTCATTTATTTAATGTATTTATATACAGGAGGAACAATGCTCTTTTGCTCACAAAAGAACATACAATAGATAATAAATCAGATTTTATGGGAAGCAGTGAGCTTCTTACAATGGGGTGAGTTTGACGGACATGCTGACCAGGTTCAGGAGGGGAGTAAAAGCAACAGTCACTGGGGATAATACATAAGTAGACCGTGGAATCAACTACTAGTGCCTAAATGACTGTCAGTCAGGGTTCTGGCCAAAGTGTAGTATCGAGTCAGCCACCATCCAGGTGGTGAATGATGTTCTCCAAATCATGCAGAAGGGCGACTCATGCCTCATCCTCCTTCTTGACCTCTCGACTGCATTCAACACAGTCAACCACTGCATCCTTCCCTCCTTCCTTGCTGACAGGATGGGATTCTCTGGCACTGACCTGAATTGGTTTACCTCCTAATTCTCAGGCAGACACCAGGCTGTCCAGATGAACTTGTTGCATTCTAACTGACTCCAGGTCTCATGCGAGTCCCCTAAGGCTCCATCCTCTCACCAATCCTTTTTAACCTTTACCTGGAGCCTCTGGCAACCCTCCTCAATGATCCCAATATAGCCATCCACCAATACACATATGATACTCAGTTGTAAATGAGAGTAAATAGCGCACAGAACATCATTCGTCTACGCAATTACCTATCCATCATCCAGTCCTGGATGTCGACTGCCTACCTCAAACTATACCCATCCAACACTGCATTTGTCCTCATTGGTCCGCCCGCTTAAAAACAACTTGTCCAACAATGGATCAATGATTTGCGGCTAGAAGGATTTGATTCACAACTCTTAGACTTAGCAAAATCTTTAGGCTTCACAATTGATAGCAATCTGTCCTTCCAGAAACACATAGCTAAGAAGGCCCATATAGCCTGACTCAGAATCTCTACCCTTTGAAAAATCAAACCCTTTATCCCGCCTCAGGACTTTGAGACCATAATGCAGGCCCTTGTGGTCCCGCACTTCGATGGGGGAACTGTTCTCCTAACAGGGATCCCAGCTGCTCACTTGGCTCCACTAAAAGCAGTCCACCATGCGGCAGTATCTCTTATTACAGGAGCATGGAAATTAGACCGAATTACCCCCATCCTACGCGAACTACATTGGCTTCCACTCCAAACCAGGATACTGTTCAAGACTGCATGTATCATTTACAAAGCAGTCACAAGTAGCACAACAGCGTACCTGGCAGCTAAGTTTGCACCGTGAAACACTTGTGTATAGGCACGCTATAAATGCCATATCATATCATATATCTGGTGGCACACGCTCTGCGTGCAACAAATCGACCAACCAGCTTGAGTCACAACTCGTCGGCAAAGATAGGACCCTCAAACAATCATTCTATTGTCATGCACCCACCCTCTGGAACTCCATCCTGGTGTCAGCTCGGAATGCCCCCACAATTCCCCAGTTTTGCAAATCTCTCAAAACACCTGACCAAGGACTAATTCCAATGGACGCACAAACCAAAGCACAGCCCTCATAGTACTGCAATACTGTTAAAAGATGGCAGCCCACATGTTTGCTACCCATACTCTGTACAGTGCTCTTTTGCTCTCGCGTTGGGCTCGTGCTTTAAACAATAACATTTTTTTAAAAATAAGTAAATATGCTTAGATTAAGGGCAATGAACATTGGACATTTATAAGTGCAGGTAGGCGGTATGGCCAACTGTGCTCGGGCTGTGACCATGCATCTTTAATACCTTAGAATTGGTTTGAAGCTTAGTAAAGTGCATCTAAGAGAACGTTCTCCACAGATAGTTTGCCTGATCTGCTACATTTGCCCCCACCTCTCCTGCTCACCTGACCCCCTAATCTGTTGGTCTGGTGGTGTCATAACGTACGACTCGTCATATTCTCCCAGAGCACCAAGAGGCGCCTTGCATGAATCCCTGTTCTCTGTTTCCCTGGAAGTTATGTTTGGTGAATACTTATTTGGAAGAATGGGTTGCAACAAATAACGATATTGCTAGTAGCGCCCTCATTTTTAAACCTGGATGCATATATTGATAATTGCCTGCTTCAGGGGCTTCACTGGCCAGTAACAGTGGCGCAGTCCAGTGTTAAGGCCATTGATGTATTCAGGCATGTAAATTGGGCTTTGGGGTGTTACCAGCTTATGAAGAATGTGGTGTGGTTTATTATTGCTATAGTACAAAGTGAAAATATGTTATGAGGATTATACTGGAATATTTCCTGCATGGATATACTTACATTTTGTGAATTGCATGGGATATTCGTGGAAAGATTATTCTTTCATTTTTGGTTTCTGTGAACATTAAAAAGACAGCGCAATGTTATGCTTGCAAAATTGTAACATGTATAAAAGATACGTGGTTTTCAATATCTGGGGTGGGTGTATTAGAAAATCAGGTATTTCTGATTACAGACTGAATCTTATGGCTTAACTCATGCATTGAGCAAGCTGACAGCTGCTTGCACAAGCTTGACATCTTTTATTTTCTTTATTTTGTTTCCCCAATATGACCAGTCCTCCAACTCACCCTCTGAGCCCCTTTAGTTACTTGTTGGTTGTGGTGGTGCTGCTAAACTGTTCCTTACAAGGTCGTCATGTTGTCATAGAAATGGCATACATGTTTTACATGGAATGTGAAGTTCCATTTCAATAGTGCTCATGTTGGGTTGGTATTTGTATAGAATAATAAGCCTGCACATGACCTGCTATTTAAATAAATTGCTGTCAGAATTATAGCTGGATGCTATTAGCTATGTTGAGCTGGCATGCACACTTACGTGGCTGATAATTGTGCTTGAATTCAGTGTTAATGCCTTTGCTTTGCTTGCGCCAGTATATTTGGTCCGGGGATATTTCTGACTGGTGAAACTTGTGGAGTAAGTATGCATTACTATAATATTTAATTAGTCCAATATTTGATTAATCTAATATAAGCGTTGTTGTAGTTGTTGTTACATAGAGGCAAGATACAATTTCTATGCACTTTAATTAACATTGTGTTAAAAACCTTTCATGTGAATAGATTTTTGTGGTCATGGATTGTTAGTAATGCACAAAATAGTCCTAATCTGTAATACATGGGTTATAATAATGGTTTGTTGTAGAACTGTTTATTAGCGCGATGGAAGGAGGGCCTTTGAGTGCAGGATATATTTTATTCCATTGTGGCCTGGTGTATAGTAATGTGTGGAGATGTGCTATCCTCCCAAGGTTTAGTGAGGAGGGTTGTTCTGTGGGTGGTGGGAGGTGGCTAGAGGATTTTCCGCCAGCTCTTTAGCTTTTGTTTATAGTCAGGTGTTAAGGGATGTAATGGATTGGTTCTGTATGATATGAAGTTAAATGTAGTTTGTAAATTGGTGAGGGAACATAGGTACTAGAGACAATGGCCCTCATTACGACCCTGGCGGAAATCGAAAAACGATGGCGGAAATGCAATACCGCCATCGAATACCGCTCGGTGCGATTATGACCCGTCACCGTAAAGTACGATGCCATCAGCGACACCGTAGTGAACGCCAACGCAAACTGCACCAAGTACGCGCACGCGCGCCATTCAAAACCGTAATTACCACCATGGCGCAACGGTACGCGAATGCTGACCCTAGCGGACATTCACTTAACGCCATCAAGCATGGCGGAAAGTACCATTCTGCCATGGTGAGAATTACGGCATCGTGAACCAACCGTAAATGGCCCTACTGAGTGCCTGTACACCACTCCCTGCCCACATTGCACAACACCTCGTAGGTGCAATGAAGTTACACAATGCAACCAGTGAAATGTACAAGTCACCCATGCATGCCAACGAACAAATGAATGTAGGGGCTCCAAGTGCCTTGTGAGTGGCCATCCATATTTGGCATGGCACCATTGCCGTACTGATGCAGCACAGGCACGTGAAGGTTCAAGTACAGCAATATGAACTGAAACATGAGACAAAACAACAACAGGCCCCCATCGCTTGACACCAGTGTAAGGCAACATTCAAAGCAGTATCCTGAGGGAGACTGCACCAGCCCTGTACTCTTGCCAGTAAACAAACCAACCATCAGCATAAGCATGTACCACACAAGTTGGCAGAGTGACTGAGCAGCCAGGCTCATCTCAAGAGGGGCCAATGGGAGCTGCAGGGCACAGATGGCACGAATACAGAAGCTATTCCAATGGACATGACCTCAGTCTCCCTCCAAGAAACGCACGCAAACACAGGCACCTGTGACCAGCCATTTTCTGATAATCACATCATTCCACCAATCCACCTGGCTGACCGGCATCTGTTACACAAAAGCTAATCCCCCGCCCCTGAGCATGACATCATTAAAACAGTCATAATGGCAGGCCCCATCCCTGACCTTACTGGGCTTCGTAGGCAAACGCGGCCAGTACAGTACCACGCAACTATACTCAGAAGCCGGAACCCAATGCAGATCTCCTCACAATACACCGCTCCACAAATAGGAATATGCTACATTACTTGCAAAGAATAACGCTACACGGTTGAAATCAGAATCAAATTTTAATGCACATCAAATTCACCAAGCCCATACAGCTATTAGGTCATAAACTCCAAAATATTTTTCATTACTGTGGGCTGCATCCGCAATAAATGACCAGCTTCTTCTTGTGTGACGCCCTGTTCCTTCATGGTACACAGGGGCTACATTCACGTTCAAAAAGGCAACATGGAAGCGCCGAGAACCGCAGGGCCGTCCCATTAGGTAGGCACTAGTCCAGCTGAAAGGCTGATATGTAGCTCCTAGCCACTAGTACTGCGTAAGGGCATGTGGCCCATTGGCGATCGTCCCATAAGATCGTAATGGTGCTCCACTGATTAACTCGAAGCAGCAGGTGTCGGGAGTAAAAGCCATCTGCAGGAGTGGCATACAGATGGCAGCGGCAAAAGGGGAGGAGATACCTGTCACCCAAATGAAATGAAAAAGAATAGCATGGGCATCAGAACTTCATTTGTATTACTCACTTCAATGATCACACTAAATCCACAGCCATATGCATGCTAGCCCACTCAAAAGGATTATTTCCACCCAAAAATCACTTGCGAATCATAACTATATAAATCGAGGTGAAAACACTATTACAAACGAGTGTTTGTGTGCATGCGTCTGTTAAGACAGAATCCATTAGATGGGATTTGTAACGTGCATAGACACAAGTGTTTGAAGGCGCGTCGAGACAGGGAGGGTTCAACAAGGGCAGATAGACGATGGTCCCACTATGGCAGCTCTGCATCACATAGTGCAGGGGAAGGGGATAGATCCCGAAAAGCCATGTACATGGCAAACTCTCAATTAAATCATCTGTCCATGCATCCATACATCATTCCCTCATCCCGGTATGAAAACGCCTGATTATTTACTCACATCACATTTGAAACTTCCATTGAGTCTGTGCGTAATGCAGTCTGCAAAATCCACTGTGCTCCAGCCCGGAATTCTAGTGTTGTGAAGTAACATGTATTTGGGAACGTCCTGCCTTATCGTCCACTACGCTATTGCGCATCCCATAGTATTCATATCAATCATTGCATTCTTGCCATGGCCCCTGTCCCAAGGACATTAAACAATAGAACGTTATATTTGCAGTCAGACCTGTGGGCGTCTCCTCGCCGCTAGCTGAAAACCGAAAGCGCTGTCCATCGAATTCCTCATTTGCAACATCACGTCGATAAGGCATCTGTGACCGCTTGAAATCACAAATTCATCCATGTAGTGCGGCAGTGTGTGAAAATGGCAACTGGCTTCACTCACATATGGGACGCCCCGCCCGTCGGTGAACCTCGGTACAGTGCTACATGAGGGTCCAGCGTTAATCGAGTACTACATTCCACTGACCCTTCACAAATTTTTTCGCGACTGCAAAGATAGTATGTGAAACAATGGGACCATAGCAGAATGAACATATAAACCAATATTTCACTGCCATCGGGATTAAATACATGATTGTAATAGCAAGATGCCATGCGTCACATTGCAGCGTTGTGTGCGGGACGTGCTCGCCCAAAGGGGATTGCAGCTGGCACAGGTGGAATGAATCACCACAGGTGGAGGCTATACAGCCTGAAAACACATAAATTGCACACCCAACCCCCTCCCACAACCACACCCACTCCAAAATGCTACCGGCAGGACTAGCGATGTTGGTCCTGGGGGACCTGATAGCACTGCAAGTACTACAACTTCAAGAAGAAGACGAACACCAACTACTACAACAACCGGCCGCACAGAGGAGACGCAGGAGGAGGAGGAGGGCAAGGCAGGGCCAGCAAGGGCCATCAGCACAGCCACTACCACCACGCAGGCAGCCCGCAATCCCACGCCTCCGAGCTCATCCGTTCAACCTCACTGCTGAGCAGATCCACACCCTCTACCGTTTGGACGGGGACACCATAACCGCCATTGTGAACATGACACACGCTGACCTTGTCAGCATGATAGATAGCCCAACCGCCATCCCACCCCTACTGAAGGTGGTGTCTGTACTCCACTTCCTGGCCACAGGCACCTACCAGCACACAGTCGGACAGTTGCATGGCATTTCACAGCCACTGTTGTCACGGACACTATCGCAAGTGCTCGATGCCCTCCTGAAGCACGCAGACGACTACATCTCTTTACCACGCTCGGAGCAGGAGATTACAAACACAAAAGTTGGATTCCATGCACTGGCCGGCATACCGGGTTGCATTGGTGCCATCGACTGCACCCATGTGGAATTGGTTGTCCCACATGCCATGGAGGCCCAGTACCGCAACCGGAAACAATATCATTCTCTTAATGTACAGATGGTGTGTGACTCCAACAGGATCTTTACACATTGTTGTGCCCGATTTCCTGGATCAACCCATGATTCTATGGTCTTGAGGAACTCTACAATACCACGCTACATGGAGCGACATGCAGGGAACAGATCCTGGCTACTCGGTGAGTCTCATTTCATGCATGATAATGTGGGGTATGTGATGCGGCAATGACCTGGCAGGAAGGGGGGGGATGCGTACGTAGCAATGTCATTCCACAAACATCCTTTATTGTCCACATACAGGTGATGCCGGGTATCCACTGAAGAGATGGCTCCTTACACCACTCCGGAACCCACAGAACCAGCATGAGGAGGACTACAACCATGCCCACTCACGTACCCGTGTAGTCATTGAACAGGCATTCGGCCTACTGAAGGCTCGTTTCCGCTGCCTCAGCAGGTCTGGCGGGGCACTCCTGTACCGCCATGAGAAGGTTGCAAAGATGGTCATGGCATTTGTCATGCTACACAACATGTGCGTACGTAGAAATGTGCCCATGCCCACTGACGCAGAACTGCAAGCACCTGAAGATGGTCATGATGAGGGTGGGGATGTGGCAGCACCTCAAGGAGTCCGCGAGGCACAGGAGGCCCGTGAAATTCGTCAGAATATCATAGATTCATGCTTCTAGCACTCACGCCTGGTGGCTGATACATGGACACGGGACTTGTGGCACTGTGTGTGTCTGGAACATGCACAATGTGGACTGTACGCCAATAAAGGCCTCGTACACAAAGATCAATGTCCACACATCTCATTGGGTGATTATGTAATGTTTATAGCATATGTGAAATTATATTACACACCCCATCGACCCGCCACCCAAGAAAGCCCAACACCCCCCCTCCACCCTCCTACCTCCCCCCCGAACACCAGTGTCCAAAGATGCTCATTGTCAGTGGGCAGACGCTATTGCAAGCCCCCTCTCCGGGTATCAGGGGCACCCCTGCCTGTGGAGCGCAGGTTCCTCCCAGATCTACGTTGGGGGCTGCCCTGGACGGAACTTGCAACGGATGATGTCTCTGCCTGCTCACGTCCATGCATGTCCCTAATGGTTTGTGAGAGCTCAGTGAGCACACGGCGCACAGCGGCAAGTTCACCACATACGTCTTTGGACGTCGCATGCAGTTCCCCCCTCAGGCTCTCGGTGCTTCTCTCCATTTGTACCCTTAGTGTCTCTGTACTTCTCTCCATTTGTACCCTTAGTGTCTCTGTACTTCTCTCCATTTGTGCCCTAAGTGTCTCAGTAGATGTTTCTATGACTGCCTTAGAACCCCCACATTCATCAGCATGCTCCTTGAGGAGCGTGGCCAGTTGCTGCTGTTGCACGATCACCTGGTCGAGGAACTGTTGCCTCTGCTGGGCCATGGCCATTTGCGGTGGTGTCACAGAGGGGCTGATCACCTCATGTTGCCTTGCCACAGGGCTTGTGGGGGATGGCCAGTCGTCGTCTTGTGGGTGCCCCTGCGTGGTATCCTCATGGTGTACGGGATGAAACAAACAGGGGGATTGAGACAGGTCATGGATGGGTCCTACATCGACAGCACCGTTTTCTGTGTCGGAGCATGCTGCCATTAATGCAGTGTCACCTATGGTGCTGCTGCCACCAGAAGCAGTGCCTTCTGTGGCATCCATTGGGGGGACCTGTGGTGCTGCTGTTGTGGGCATGCTGGCTGCTGGGGTGCCTGTTGAAGTCCCCTCCTGTGTGCTGCCACTTGGTTTGTGCTGCTGCCGTGTCTTGATCCGTGCAGCTGAGGTGGAGGGTCTTTGGCCGTTGGTCTTGGCCCTCTTTGCAGGTGTGCTGGTAGGGGTGTCCTGGAGCTCGTCGTTTGAATCGGACCCTGTGGTGGAGTAAAGGAGGGCGAGCGTTATTTATGGGTCTGTGGAAATTGGAATGGCAATGTATCACATGCATTGGGGTGGTACCTGAGGGTGATTTGGGTCAGGGCCTTGGAGGTGGTTTCATTTTTGTGTGGATTGAGGATGCAGTTGTTTTGCAGCCTGCAGTTAGGGTGTGCATGCTGCACGTGTAGAGGGTGTTTTTAGGATTTTTAATTATTTATGTATTTAATGTGAGTTTTAAAGTGCGCTATCAGGCCAATGTATGTGGACGTTCTCCTGGACTGTGTTTCTGTTGCACTATGTGGACGCATGGTACTTCACATGATTGGACATTGTGGATTTAGCATTGTTTTATTTGGCCCACCTACCTGATTCTTCGGATGTCTGCACTCCTTTCTCCATCCCTCCGACTCCCTCTATACTCTCCATTCCAATGGTGGAGGCACAGATTTCTTCCCAGGGGGTCAACTTGATGGGTGATTCCGATCCTCCCCCGGTAGCTGTGGCAATGTTACGGTTGGCTGATAGTATGCTCCGTACGCGTATCCGCAAGTCGTCCCATCGCTTTCTGCATTGCTGTGGGTTGCGGGGTGCGGTCCCCACCGCACTTACCCGCTGTGCCACCAGGGCCCATATGGCCTTCTTGTTCGCAAGTGCCGTCCTGGTCATTTGCGTCGAGAAGACGACGGCAGCATTCTCCTGGAGGGTCTCTGTGAGCACGGTGAGTTCCTCATGGGAGAAGTGGACCTGCCGCTTGCGGTCGCACGCTTTTTTAGCAACTTTTCCCATTTCGATTATTTTAACTAGGGTGGCTAACGGGTTGGGATGTGTCTCAGGGTCGGATTTTTAATGGTTGTGTTGGGATTCTGATTTTATAGGTGTACGGCGTGCTGTTTCCCGTTCCGGCCCCATGTTTTTACTTCCGTTTCCGTATATTTACGGTCACCGTATTTTGCGATTACCGCTCATTACGGTGACCGCTATGATGGGTGGCGGAATTGCACCTAGGGCGCCATACGACGGCGGTGAAGGGCGTTTTGGGGACATTTCCGCCATCGCGGACTTTGCACTTCCGCCATGGCGTAATGCTCGTGCCCGATGGGTCGGAATTAGCCGCACTTTCCTCCATCGTTCAATGGCAGAAACGCTATTTACGCTATGGCGGTCAGGTCAGTTACTTTCCGCCAGGGTCGTAATGAGGGCCAATGTGTGGTTAGTGAGGGAGTTGCATAATGAGAGAATAGATGTGGGTACTGAGGAGTGGGAGAAGTAGGGGACTTTTTAGTTCAGTGGTTGGTTCATATGGGAAAGCAGACATATGCTATGAAGATTGGACAGCAATACACATTACAAAGGGGAAAAGGTTATTACACATTTAGAAAATTCTGACAAGCTTATCTAATGTATGTATTTTTATATGAGTTATTTAAATTTCCTTTGCTCACATTTTTGAGTCATTTCTGCAGATGAAAATTCACATCTGAAATGTACAGATTGGATGCAATTTGCCATGTCCAGAAATTACATTTATTTTATGATTATGATGAGAATCGATGTTGTTGGATTTGAAAAGTATAACTTTGTTTCACTGTATCAATCTTCTCTTAACTGCTGAAATAGTCAGTTTAGATTCGTATTGCTAGTAATCTATTTCTAGCGTAAGTATATGTATACAATAGTAGCAGAAGACATTGTAAATGCAGTAGCAGATATTACTAATTTCCTAATGGACTTTTACTTGTAATTTCAATACAGTGTTGTATTGGAATCATTGGCCCTCATTCCGTGCTTGGTGCTAGTCATGACGCTATTAGCGCCATGACTAGCACCAATACCGGTACCGCCACCGACGTGGTGGTATGGGGACTTCCCGGTCCATTCCACCCTTTGCGGGACCGGTAAGTCCCCATTTGAAATGCCATTCCCCATTCCCATTTGATCCCCCACAGGGCTCAATGAGAAGGGGGAAGGCGGCAATAACGGTACCGCAAATTGCGGTACCGTTATTGACCCCGGTATCCCTTTGCCGGTCCCGTCCTTAACGCCTGCTAAACCAGGCGTTAAGGAAGGAGCCGCAAAAGGACCTCGGAATAGGGCACAAAGGGATTACCGGCACCGGTGTCATTACCGGTGCCCGGTATCCCTTTGCGCCCACCTTGTAATGAGGGCCATAGTTTCTAATTCAAAGGGGATTAATTGTGCATACTGTGAAAATGTACAATGCTGCTATAATGTCCTTGTTATATCTTTTTTCTATGTTTGCTTTACCGTATTTAATTACTAAAACATGCCTGTAGGATATATTCTTAGATGTTGATTGCTGTAGATTCTGATAGATTCAAAAGGTTAGATAGAAACATATTATAATTCCTTTCCCAATGTAGAATCTGCAATTTTATGTTATACACACCCCATTTTTTTCTCAAAATGTGCATGCTTCCATTTTATAATACTGCTATGTGTGTTTATGGTTCACTTCCCTTGCGGCAATAATCAAACACCAGCTCACTCGAGATTGCTTTCAGGCAACGTTAGCTAGAAGGAGCTAGTGATTGTTCTAAAGCACACACAAGTTTTATGAAAGTTCTGACACCTCTCTGTGTCATTAGAGGTAAATTCACTGGACACAGCAAACATGTCCTGTATAGGGAATTACTACTTGTATTAATTTATACAGGACATGTTTGCCATGTCTTTAGAATTGTATTTTATAGAAACACAGTGGTGATATGTCATGCACAAGAATGGCATGTATCTCTCTAGAATTCAATTCTAAACACCCACACAAGTCTTAAGAAAGTTATAACACTGCCATGTTTCTATAGAATTCACTTCTACAGACATGTCAAGGGAAACGTGGTGTTTTTTTCACGAGGTGGACAGCCAGAAGATAGGGCTGGGGCAGGGCTGCAGGCAAATAATTCCTGCACTGGAAGCAAATGACAAGAAATCAAAATGGTGGCAAGTGTTTTAGAGACTTCCCTCCCCTGGCTTCAATAGGAAGACAATCATCCAATCAATATGAAAGTTTCCCTCAGCTAATGGGGAGGGTGTTGAGGGCTTTAAAACTGAGGCTAGGATCCCCAGACAGTGTCTCTTAGCTGGGCCCTGAGGGGTGTGCTTCAGTGAGGGGGGAGAGCCTCCTGAGCCCCAGAGTAGGGGTTTGTTCCAGTCAGAGGAAGAAGAGCCCCTTAAACCCAATAGAAATGTGTGCTCCTTTGAGGAAGAAGTGACCCCTTAGGAGCCTAAAAGAGGTGTGTGCTCCAGTGAGGGGCAGGATAGCCTTGTGAGCCCAGAAGGGGGTTGTGCTCTAGTGAGGGAGAGAAGTGCCCCTTGAGACCAAAAGTAAGAGATCCCTGACGCAAGAGAAGTGGGAGTGAAAAGAAGTAAGAGAGAGAGTGACTTTGTTCCCTGGAATAGGGGAGGTGTCTCAGAAGAGGGGAGCCCCTTTGAAGGGGTGGAGTGCCCTGCAAACCCAGAAGAGGGGTGTGCTTCACTGAAGAAAGAGAGAATGATAGTGATTTCATACCCAGAAGAGGATATGTGCCCATTTACCCTACAAAAAGGGGAATTGGTGGGGATCTGTCCAGTAGTTCTTAATACATTTGGGTTGGAGCGTGGTGCCCCTGCTACCAAAAGGTTTATGTATAACTCCCTTAATGCACTGATTGTAATTACCATAGGCATCTCAGAAATTGAAATCAGACTTTTTTGTTCGTTTTTTTGTGGATGTCCAGGACTAACACGAAAATGTGTGCAACCTAAGAGATAGACTGCTCAAAACAGGATTTGGAAGAACGAAAAAGGTGAATTCACATTAGGTTGGAGGTTTGGGGGAGGAAAAGGGACCACATGTGCAGTTGGAGAGTTTGTGGTGGCCTGGAGATCCCCTTTTGTGGCAGGATATTTTGTCTTACCTCGGGAATCACATGGGATTCCAGCAGAAATGTTGCTAGACAAGCTCAGAAAGAAAGCACGTCATAAGAACTTATGAGTGAAAGGGGATAGTAGGAGAGGGTCAGAGATGATTGACACAGAATACTGCAGATGGGGGTGACATAAAAAGGAGGAGGTGTGCATATTGAGGGTAGCAGTGGGGATCAGGAAAACATTTACATTTTCAAGCATTTTCCCAATTATTGCTGTAATCTGCAAACAATGCATTACCGAGCCAATGATTACTGGCAATGATTCCCATGGTAATACAGGGCGTCAAGCTGACCGTGGTATGTTCCGCATGCATTTCCTGGGGAAACAATCTGTGAAAATGAAAGGAAGGTCATGGGCCAATGGTCAGTCCACTCCCTTTTAGTAGTGTTGGTAAGAAAGAAACAATGCCCATAGCTGTATGGCCCATGTTCTTTTTCGCCTAATTGTTGCAATGTGGATTGGCCAAGGCCAAAAGACATGGCTCGTTGGATCTGGTTAGATACTTGGCAGGGGTTTAGGTCCACAGCACAACACTGTTTTGTTTCCTTGTTCTAGTAAGGTGGACACTGCCGAAGTCCATGTCCATGGCTCACGGCCGGTGGGATCTGGTTAGTTGCCAGGCAGGCCTTGCACTTTTTCAATAATTGGTGCAACATGGAAAGGTACCAAAGACGAATTTAAACTATTTGAAGACTACCTTAACTACCTATATAGATGATCGGATTAAATTCACCACAACCACGAGTGGCAAAAAAGTAGACTTTTTGGACGTCACTGGGAAATATATGGATAACAGAATGACCACCACTTTATATCAGAAACCTAGTGATCATAGCAACTTACTCCAAAAACTCTGTTTTCAACCACTTAACACCATCAAAATTCTAGCTTGTAGCCACTTCCTTCGAGTAAAGAAAATTGGAGAGGATATCAAGACGCAGAAATAAACAGTTCTTTACTCAAGATTGACAACATTAGTCGAGCAACAATATCACAAAAGGAGAAAACCGAAACACAACCCTGTCTCATATATGTAACCAAATACTCAACACAAAATAACCAGATTAAGATATTGTTAACAATCATTGGCCCTTTCTATCTGAAGACAGAACTTTGGGAAAACTATACACAACTTCAGCAGTATTTGCGCACACACGCTTTAAAAATATGAAAGACATGTTGGTAAGGAGCAACAGTAAGAAACTCTCTGAGAAACCTAAGAAATGCAGATCCTATCCATGCCTGAACTGCACCAATTGTAGAATGGTTCAAAGAGGAAACATAATATTTCAACCCAACACAGGTAAACAAATATTTCTAAAAGATACGCTACATCCGACACCATGAATATCATCTACAGTATAAAATGCCCTTGTGGAAGATATTATGTTAGACAGTCCACCAGGAAAGCAAAAGCTTGGTGGAACGAACACTGTTCAAACATTTGCACCGGAAACCTAATATCTCATGTAGCACATCACTTCATAGAAGCCAAACATCAAATTTCACAAATGAAATTTCAAATTGTGGACACTATTGAAAAAGGTGACAGTGGGTGCAACATCACAAAACTCCTTGATCAAAAAGTGACATACTGGATAGAAAAATTGAACTCCTTACATCCAGGAAGGATGAATGAAGAATGCAATTTAGCATGTTTTTTTTTTATAAACCACCGACTCTCAACACACATTTATTGCATACCAAGCCAACAGAAATATTAATGCAATGGACAATTCAATTATGTGCAGTTCCTCAGAACATAACAAAGACCCCATTTACCAGCACTAGAGGGAACTATCTAAAGAAGGAGAACTTTGAAGTACTTACATGTAATACACTGACGTAATGTGATTAATGAGGGGTTCTTACCATGGTTGTGCTACAAAGAACAAGGATATGAAACATATTGCTGTCTTTAGAAAGTATACATTTAGTAATGGCAAATGTGCAATATACTAATAGCAGAGCAGTCATGGAGCCTTAAGAATTATGTAACTTTGCAGTATTAACTGTGCAGATAGGATTATCATGTATTAACAACACAAAGATTTCCTTTCCCCGAAAATAACATTTGTATTTTGAAAGATCTTATCAATCTAACTATGTTATTGATGCTCTGTTAATATCTATTACTGAGTCAGACCAAAGTATGGGCGTTTCATGTGTACACTATCCCACATTTAGAAGACATGCCTTACATGACATATTTATAAATGGAACCACCTCAAAATGGCAGCAGGCATGCGATGACATCATCATGTTGATGACTTCATCATGCTCCGCTCGCTGGTGCCATTTTTAGTATAAAAATGACAAGGGGTACACAGGCAATTGCAGCACTGTGATCCTGGTGTCCCATGATACGTTGACAGGATACTTTGAAGGTAAGAGACATAGGGCCTCATTAGGACCCAGGCGGTAAGGGGTTTACGGCGGCGTAAACAGCGCCGACCCTTACCGCCTGATTCCGAGGTTCCTTAGCGCCATGGAGGATTTAACACCTGCTTTTAGCAGGTGTTAAAATCCATGGCGCTAAGGGACCTTGTTGTTAATTACGCCACCGTAATTTACGGTGGCGTAATTAACGCCTTCCCCACTCCCATTATGCCCTATGGGGCAAAAATGGGAATGGGAAAGGGTAAATGGGGATTGGGGACTTACGCCCCGCCAACCTCGGAATGGGGCGGTAAGTCCGCTAACCACCATGGCGTAAACGTAGTTTACGCCATGGTGGTAAAGGTACGACCCAGGCGGTAACTTACCGCCTGGGTCGTAATGAGGCCCATAGTATGCTTGGACTATTCTCATAATTGAAGTTCTTAAAACTTTCCCTAATTAGGGGTATATTTTATACAGGTCACCAGGAAAGGAACCCAATGAAATTCCTTTGAAGAGACATGGCATAGACTGACTGACTGACATAGAACACTTTAGCTAAACCATTTCACTCATCTTAAGGACAGGAAGGTAAAAATGGTTATACTTTATTCCATTACAGATATGTATGGGGTTCCAGACCTGAAAATGTACAGACATTACAAAGGCACCAACTGTGCTTAGAAAAGGAAACAAAGCCTGGTAAATATGCTGATACAATCATCAAGGAGATAATATTAGTAAAAAACAGCCCTTTTTTTGAGAAGCATTTGCAACTTTTGCTATGTATTATTCTTTCTAGAAACTGTCCCTGAAAATGGTCATTAGGACTGAAATGCATTGGACATTCATACGATAGGCCTTTTTTCTGTGGAATAAATATTTTCAAATACATCTTGTGGACAACAGAACTCCCTTGCTTGAGAATGAAAACAAATAATCGCACAATAATTTATATAAGAAATGGATATAAACTTTGAGTGAGATTTTACACAGGTCCTTCCAGTCATTTGGGTAACTTTACCCAGAAATTGGGTTCCCTAATTTGCTTCATACTCCACTGTGCAAGTGGAGCGTAGTCTGGCAACAGGACCAATTAATATATAGAACAAAAGAAAAGGAGCAGCAATCTGCCAGTGCCCTCTCAAACCTAGGTAGAAATCCTGCAACATGGACAGTGGCCACGGCTGAAGTCCATGACCAGTTGGCTTAGAAGAAGATATAGCATAACAAAACATTTCAAATTCAGTGAAAAAACGTTAGTTAAGGCAGAAAAACAAAACCCAGGCAATGTGGCGGGTGCGGATAGTGACAATCATCTTAAGCTAAATGTTTCTCAATGTCCATAAAATCTGAAGTTTCCATACAAGTAGAATGATTGCAGGTTTTAGTGCACAACTACTTCATCTTCCTCTTAAATACCGGGTCTCTAAGACTTATGAAAGGGACTGAAAACGTTTCTGTTCTTATTCTGATTGACAGTTCATTCATAATATATGGGATAATGTACTCCCCTACTGTGCATGGAGTTTTTTGACCAAATAGAGGAACGAGGCCAAAGTCTGAATTCCTATATGAGGTCACAGTACTCCAACGTGACTTACATTATCCTTTTTATGTATTGTGAGGGCTATTTTATTCCTTAAAATACATGGCCACACACTGTCATTCCCTTTAATACCTCGTCTCTTACTTAAAATAATTTAAGATTTCTACCATTTCTACCATTTGTTGATCCATATAATCAATATAATAAATATAGAATATTTTGGATTTAAAAAAGCAAAAATGCAGTTCATAATGAGTTGCGGAAAAAAAGTTCAAACAGTTTAATGAAATGTATTGAAGAAAACTTTTGTTTTGTGCTGTAAAATTAGGACTAACATGCAGATTTTTGCACATGAGTTAAACTCCATCAATGCACAAATGAAACATATTACCATAAACAGTTCCTTGTAAATTACTGGCTGCAATGTGTCGCAGAAAACTACTCTGCAAGCAAGGAATTTGAAAAGCTTGTCACAGCTTTAATTAAATGCTGCAGTGACAGCTGCAATGTTCTCTGCTGGCTCAATCAGGGGGCATCGTGACGTCACAACCAAAGCATAATAACTGATTACAGAGTGGATGGGTTGTCAGTTTCTTATTACAGCTCAGTTTGTGATATCTCAGCTAGTCCGTAATTAGAAAATTATTTTCCAGGCGTTTATACAGATATTGCAGGCTGCCATCTATTATAAATATCTTACTCTGTGGAAGAGATGTAGAAGGGGAATGAGGAGCACGTTTGAAGTGTGATTGTTTGGGGGTGTATTTAGACAGAGTGGGGGGATATAGGGGCCTCTAATGCTGAGAGTTTCCCATTTCTGCAGCAATCATTAAACAATACGTTACTGCGGAAATGATTACCGTAATTGATTAGTGTGGCAATAGAAGGTGACATCGATGCGATTAGTTTGTTAATGCTGGAATTTCACGTGGGGAAAGGGGTGGGGCATGGGCCAATGATCAATGTATCTTACTGATGCTACATAGAGGCCATGGCTAGTAGGATCTTGATGGTTACTAGGCAGGGGGTGTGAGGAATAACCATCTGGCAAGGGTGCAGAATCCCTGGCTTTTAAAAATGTGCATTAGTTAATGAAATGATGCAGCTTATTCCATTTCAGGATAATCTTTTGATCATGATCAGAGTCCTCTGTCCTAAAGCTCTATGCAAAAAGCCTAGTGTACACCTGTGACCAGCTGCCTCAGTAACATGATCTTCCGTGTCTTCTCTCCAGTGGCACCGAGTATTTTCAGGGGTCACAGGTGCCCTCTTGTTAGCTGCAATGACAGCCAAATCTCTGCAGCACAGGTCATATACATCTCAGTGGGAGTGCAAAAATGGGGAGTGCAAAAGTGGCTTCCTGATTGAAAGCGGTCAGTGCCCATTTATTTACAAACTAAAATAACACATGCCACTGCTGAGGCACCAAACCTGCTGCCAGATTATTGCTGACAAGTGCATTCTCCTCAGATCAATTAATCCTATATGTTATTTGTGTTCGCTGTAGTACGCACAGTTTGCCCATTCACAATAGCACAACTGCGGTAGTATTTTCACCCTTCTTCAGGGAATATATAGATCACGTGTCATAACAAAAGCTGAAATGCATATTGATACATTTGAGTGCCATAATTGTTCAAAAGATAGCTCAGATTGTTAAGCACTTGTTACAGAGATTTGTGTTCATATGCCAGATCACAGTAGCAAATTGCAGTAAGGCTGACTTAGCCTTACATATATCTGAGGTGGATAAACTTGCATGTATATTTAGTTTTGTGATAATAACACAAGGTGTGCTAAACAGAAACAAAACTGCACCAGTTAGCGCCAAATATAAAAAGTAACATAGTATCAGTCTTGTGCAGGTCTAGAGCTTGGTTCCTCCCAATGAGGACTGTTAAAACTGGCAGCCAACCCCCCAAAGAGGGGCATACGTTGGTAATGTGGAGAGGCGATGATGCAGACAAATTCTAGACACTGGAACTAAAGTGTTCAGGATAATATCCTGCTTTGCCAGCGGATGATCATTGTATGCCACTTTATAGTACTGTGCTCTCTTGCATGAAAGGGTTTGCCTTCTCACTTACTGGTAGCGTTGTTTAATCTATTGCCCAATCTTTCCTCACGTAGGCCATTTGAGTGAAAGGGGTTTTAGAAAGAAGAGAGCCGACGAAATGCCACAAGCACGGGCGAGCATATTTTCAGGTCTGCTCATTTGGGGAAAAACAGTCTGCTTTCTTATACAATTTCAAAGGTACATCTTCACATCATAAATAACAGTCCTCAATTTTGTGTGTTAGGTGGAAATTAATGCTTTTGAAAACATTTGATAATCCCAGATGAAACATTTTAAGCTCACATCACTTAATATTGAGGTATTTGTATAATTGCCTGTCATGACCCTTGCCCCTGGCCCTCACTGGCAAGTCACCCATCCAGTTAGGGCCAGGTCAAATACCTTAAAACCTCACCCAAGACTCTCTTGGAGTCAGTCCTGGCACCTTTGGCGCCAGGCTCATAACCATCATGAAGACCAACATTAGAATGGGACTATTTACTTGGGACTATTTAACTTGGGGGAGTTCAGCCAACATTGAGGCACACACATAACTCAGTTACAGGGAACTGAGCTATGCGGTCTAGTCTTTTGGGTGTGGCAGGCCTGGGACTACTTTAACTGGACTACTTTGGGTGTGGCAGGCCTGGGACTATTTTACCTGGACTACTTTACCTGAGACCATTTAAACCGCACCCAAACAGCAGAATATGCTTTGCATTATTCTGCCGTGGGCAGTGTAACGCTCAACGTGTCCAGTTCTTTGATGCCAGCTTACCTGAAACCAAGGACCTGCAGAGAGAGAAAGAACACTATGAAACTTACCTGGAACAGTATCCTGTCTTCAATCCATCGCCGACTTCATTTCCACTCACCTGAAGGTACGAACTCCATCATCCGGCACCGCATGCATTCTGGAATACCATAACCTGGAAAGAGGAGAAAGAAAGACAGCATTAGTAAGCATTTACTTACGTTTCCTCCCGAATGAAGAAAGCCACACAATTCTTACCTGGGTAGTCATCTCCTGGTCAGTATAATTGCTGGAACATTAAGTCGCTCGGCGAGGAACATCTCAACCTGCAAGCAGAGAAAAGACACAGGTTTGCAACATAAAAGGCGAAACAGCACTGTGCATCGCACATTACTCAACAGACAGCATCGCACACACCGCGCTTTCACCTACCAGCCCATGCTCATCTTCAAACCTAAAAGGAAAGAAGCAAGACATTATTATTTGAACTAAGAGAAACATAAGAACTGCATATAAAGACTGTAAAGCAGCAAACCAGCGGAGTCGCAGCAGGCCTGGATTCCCACAGGGGGGCTTGCACCATTGAAATAACTTGGTCACTGCTCGCCCCCACATCTACGCTCCCCTGCCACGAGGAGCAGGAGGGAGAATCCCCCTCTTACAATATTAAGGTGAGGAGAGGGCCCAAGGGGGAGGAAGGAGTTGAGGCCAAGGGAGGTGGGAAAACATAAAGACAATCTAGTATTGAATCCAGCTCTCCTATATTGCAGACCCATCTTTAACCAGAGGCCTTACCAAGGGACTGGGAGAGGTTTCGAGAGTGCAAATCATCCAACCAAGGCTGGGTGGTGTCCCCGTGGATACCAGGTGAGCGTAACAGAACGCAAAGCCTCAATAATATTATCCACCTGGGCGTCATGGAAACTTCAGAGACTGACCAGTTAGTTCAGTTGTTGAGACAATTACGTGCTGAAGTACATTCAGCCAGGCAAGAAACCAACGCTCTTAGGAGGGATTTGATTGTTACTAAGGATCGTACCGACAAAATAAGTAGACAATTGCTCCAATCACAGGCAGGACAGACCCCATTGCTGGTAACATTCCGCCAGCACCTGTACCAACTTCGTCCACCAATCCAGTACAAATAACCCTTCCTGGGGCAGTTCCTTTAGCTCCACCTGAACGATTTACAGGGGACCCCAAGAAGTACGCAACGTTCATGAACCAGTGTCGTCTTCATTTCCTTTGCAGACCTGGGGCTTTTCCTAACGACCAAGCGCGAGTTGCTTTAGTCTTGTCATATCTGAGTGGCAGTGCTGCGGATTGGTCGGTACCATTGATAAGTCAGGATAACTCATTGTTACATGACTTTGGGGGTTTCCAGATGGGAATGGAAAAACTCTTTGCTCGTCATACTCAAGGCCAAGCATTAGACAACAAACTTTTGTCACTCCGTCAAAGAAGTCTAGACTTGCTTACATATAGCAACATTTAACAGACTAGTCGTTGAAGCTGGGTGGCCTGAGGAAAAAAGGAACACACTATTTCATCGGGGTCTACGAGGGGAACTAAAGGATGTCCTTGCTCAAGTGGTTAACCCACCTAAAGACTGTGGAGAATTCATCAAGCTTGTGGTGCAATTAGATCACAGATTAAAAGACCGAAAAGTGGACCGGATAAGGTAGACACTCGAGCTGTGTATGTCCGGTCGAAGGATAATGTTCCACGTACATTGGAAAACACGGTAGAACCCATGCAAATCGGAGGTGTATGGCCCCCTTTAACTAAAACTGAAAGAGACAAGAGAAGGCAACAGCAATTATGCTTGTATTGTGGAAAATTAGGCCACTTCCTCAAAGAATGTCCAGTGAAACCACCAAGGAGAACTGTTGGAGCCACAGAGAAGGAAGATAATAACAAGGAGTCAGAAAACTACCAAGCCCGGCAAGCGTAGAGGTCTGCTTATCAAGCAAGAAGGATGAGCCACAGACCTCACACTTTGCATTACCAGTAATTTTGATCAATCACCAAAAATCGTCTCTGATGCATGCTGTCGAAGCATGCATAGACAGCGGAGCAGTTGGGAATTATGTAGACCAAGATCTGGCAGCAGAGATGGGGCTTCCCTTATGCTCTAAGTCGACTACTGAAAAAGTTACTACAGTTGATGGGACAGAAAAATAGCTTCCGGACCAGTAATCCAATGCACAGCAGCACTAACCCTACTGGGCCAGGATGGACACAGAGAGTCTATTGCATTCGACCTCATCAAAGCTCCTCAGTTTCGAATAATCTTAGGGATGCCATGGTTGGTAGCTCACATCCCTCAAATAGATTGGCGTGCCAAGAAGTTGGCCTTTTCCGATGATTGTGCTTGTGCCTGTTATTACCAAGAAAAGGGGAAAACAGACTTATGTACATCTGCTACTCCCAGCACGGCAGTGATTGTACTAGGTGTGACTAGTATTCTACCAAATTAATACCAAGATTTTCAAGACGTGTTCCAGAAAGAACAAGCCAATACTCTACTACCGCACAGGCCCTACGATTGTCAGATCGACCTCATACTTGGTACGCAAATTCCTTGTGGTCGAATCTATGCACTTACTGAACCAGAAAACCTCCATTTGAAATCTTATCTTGATCAGTACCTGGCAAATGGATTTATCCACCCATCTAATTCACCGGCAGCCAGTCCCTTATTCTTCGTACCAAAGAAGGAAGGAGATTTGAGGACTTGCATCGACTATCACGCATTAAACCAGATCACAGTAAAAAACCGTTATCCACTGCCCCTTATTCCTGAATTATTGGATCAAGTAAAAGACGCCCAAATCTATACGAAACTGGGCCTTAGGGGGGCGTACCATCTTGTTCGAGTGAAGAAAGGAGACGAATGGAAAACCGCCTTTCGTACCAAATACGGCTTGTATGAATACGAGGTAATGCTTTTTGGACTTTGCAATGCTCCTGCTGCATTTCAGTACTTTATGAATGATGTTTTGCGGGAGTTATTCGACATTTGCGCCCTGGTTTACATTGATGACATCTTAGTGTATTCTGCTACAAAAGAAGACCATGTCAGGCATGTCCGCTCCATCCTTACTAAACTCTGCCAACAGAAACTGTATGCTAAACTTGAAAAATGCTCTTTTCATGTCACCGAAGTGGAGTTCCTCGGTTTTATTCTTGCACCAAAAGGTATCAGAATGGATTGGCACAAGGTAGATGTCATTCTTAACTGGCCGTCACCAACTTCATTTAAAGGAATCCAGAGTATGTTGGGCTTTGCAAACTTTTACCGCTGATTCATCCCAGATTTTTCCCAAATAGTGCTTCCAATTACATCACTATTGAGAAAAAACAATAAAAAGTTCCATTGGACCTAAGAAGCAGAGAAGGCCTTTCAAGAACTTAAGAAAAAAATCACTTCTGCTCCAGTTCTACGGCATCCTCACCCAGACCTCCCTTATATAGTTGAAACAGATGCCTCTAGCATGGCTATGGGAGCTGTTCTCTCACAAAGGGACCCAGGAACTGGCCAGTTACACCCTGTGGCCTTCTGGTCACAATAATTCTCACCTCCCGAACTCAACTATGCTATCACAGACAAAGAACTCATGGCTATAAAATCAGCTTTCAAGGCATGGCAACACTATCTCCTTGGTGCTAGACATACTGTCACAATCATAACTGATCATCAAAACCTGCAATACCGAAAAACAGCAAAGGCTCAATCATCCCATCAACTGTGGTGGGCTCTTTTCTTCGCTGAATATGTCTATGTGATCACCTACCGGCCAGGAGTCTGAAACGGAAAGGTTGACGCCTTGTCCCGCATGGGTGTTGATGAAAAGGTATACATAACTCCAGATCCGGTAGCCATCATTCCAGAAGACAAACTCCTGGGTCTTATGACACCATTGACACAGGGTGAACTCCAAAACAAGCTCCAACTCTTAATAGATCCCACTTTCTCACAAGAGTGGTGTACTCAAGGAGAACATTACACTATTAAAGACCAGTTACCATATTTTAGGAACCGTCTATACTTGCCAAGTAAAGATTTACAAGAGCAGGTTATTTCGGGTTATCACAACTCCCTGATTGAAGGTCATCCTGGAATTGCCAAAACTCTAGCTAAAGTAAAACAAAACTATTGGTGGCCCACATGGCGTAAAGACATCATCCAATTTATCCAATCTTGCGGTGTGTGTGCACAAAACAAGTCCCAAAAGTAGAAACCAGCTGATCTTCTCCAACCATTGGAAATTCCTCCCGCACCATGGCACACACTGTCCCTTGATTTCATTACAGATCTACCTCCCAGTCAAGGATTCAACACCATCTTAGTAGTTGTAGATTTGTTCTCTAAAATGGCACACTAAATTCCTTTTAAGGGTCTTCCAAATGCATCCAATTTAGCAAAAGTATTCCTGGAGGAAATCGTACGGCTATATGGCTTTCCATCGATCTTGATCTCATATCGAGGTAGTCAGTTCGTATCCAATTTCTGGAGGAAATGCTGTTCAATGGCCCACATTGACATTCGACTATCAACAAGTCACCATCCTCAAACAGATGGCCAAACAGAAAGAACAAACCAAATCCTCGAGCAATACTTACGTTGCATATTACATCAAGTGGAAAGAAATTGGAAGGACTTCTTATGGATAGCTGAA
The DNA here is from genome assembly GCF_040938575.1 of Ambystoma mexicanum. Lineage (NCBI taxonomy): Eukaryota > Metazoa > Chordata > Amphibia > Caudata > Ambystomatidae > Ambystoma > Ambystoma mexicanum. Next base: position 636,109,136 of record NC_090935.1, on the reverse strand, counting down.
TATGCCTAGAATAATTCATTACACACTAGCACTGGACAAACCCCTTTCTACACTATATATGGTAGACATCCACGTACTTCAGAATTGGATCTCCCAACCCCTTTGGAAATGCCAGCGGTTAAAACCCTACATACGACTATTTCCCAGGCCTTCAAAGAAGCAGCAAAACATTTACTCCAAGCCAAGAACAGACAAAAGAATTTCACTACCAACATCGTAGTAAAGCCCCCAACTATCAAATTGGAGACAAGGTCTGGTTAGCATCAAAATATGTGCCCATAAAAGGGACTCAGACCTTTCGTCCCCGATATCTGGGACCTTATTCTATTGAATCCATAATAAATCCAGTGGCAGTTAAATTAGCCCTACCACCCACTATGCAGATTCATCCTGTGTTTCACGTATCACTCCTGAAACCGGTACAACCCGGTACTCGGGTTACTACACCACCAAAACCAGTATTAGTTGACGGAGAACCAGAGTTTGAAGTAAAGGATATCCTAGACTCAAAATACACCAGATCCAAACTATACTACTTAGTTGATTGGAAGTGATATGGCCCTCAAGACAGATCATGGGAACCTAGTGAATACATCCATGCACCTCGCTTAATTAAAAAGTTCCATCAGAATTACCCAGCCAAACCAGGACCAGGCAGAAGTGTTACCGTGAGAGGGGCCTTGGGGGGGGTGTGCTGCCATGACCCTTGCCCCTGTCCCTCACTGGCAAGTCAGCCTTCCAGTTAGGGCCAGGTCAAAGTCCTTAAAACCTCATCCAAGACTCTCTTGGAGTCAGTCCTGGCGCCTTTGGTTGCAGGCTCATAACCATCATGAAGACCAACATTAGAATGGGACAATTTACTTGGGACTATTTAACTTGGGGGGGGGGTCAGCCAACATGGTGGCACACACATAGCTCAGTTACAAGGAACTGAGCTATGCGGTCTAGTCTTTTGGGTGTGGCAGGCCTGGGATTACTTTACCTGGACTACTTTTGGTGTGGCAGGTCTGTGACTATTTTACCTGGACTACTTTACCTGAGACTATTTAAACCGCACCCAAACAGCAGAAGTTGCTTTGCGTTATTCTGCTGTGGGCAGCGTAACGCTCACCGTGCCCAGTTCTTTGATGCCAGTTTACCTGAAACCAAGGACCTGCAGAGAGAGAAAGAACACTACGAAACCTACCTGGAACAGTATCCTGTCTTCAATCCATCGCCGACTTCATTTCCCCTCACCTGAAGGTACGAACTCCATCATCCGGCACTGCATGCATCCTGGAATACCATAACCTGGAAAGAGGAGAAAGAAAGACAGCATTAGTAAGCGTTTACTCACGTTTCCTCCAGAATGAAGAAAGCCACACAATTCTTACCTGGGTAGTCATCTCCTGGTTAGTATCATTGCCGGAACATTACGGCGCTCGGCGAGAAACATCGCAAACTGCAAGGAGAGAAAAGACACAGGTTAGCAATATAAAAGGTGAAACAGGGCCACACATCGTGCATTACTCAGCGGACAGCATCGCACACACTGCGCTTTCGCCTACCAGCCCATGCTCATCTTCAAACTGCATGACAACACCAAAATACCTTTCCATACCTAAAAGGAAAGAAGCAAGATATTATTATTCGAACTAAGAGGAACATAAGAACTGCATATAAAGACTGTAAAGCAGCAAACCTACGGAGTCGCAGCTGGTGTGGATTACCACAGGGGGGCTTGCACCAGTGAAGTAACTTGGTCGCTGCTCGCCCCTACATCTACGCACCCCTGCCACGAGGAGCAGGACGGAGAATCCACCTCTTACAATATTAAGGTGAGGAGAGGGCCCAAGGGGGAGGAAGGAGTTGAGGCCAAGGGAGGTGGGAAAACATAAAGACAATCTGGTATTGAATCCAGCTCTCCTATATTGCAGACCCATCTTTAACCAGAGGCCTTACCAAGGGACCGGGAGAGGGTTCGAGAGTGCAAATCATCCAACCAGGGCTGGGTGGCATCCCTGTGGATACCAGGTGAGCAAAACATTGTCTTTCTGATAGTGAAAATGAAGCTAGATTCATAGTCCTTTTGCATAAAAGGATTCTATAAAAATGTTTTATATGGTGTCATGTTGAGCTATCATGTGATTGTGTATTTTCTAAAGTTAGTTCTTAAAACAATAGGGTATTATTTTAGTTCATGAAAGTGAAAAATTCACAAATAATTGCAACTTGCTCTATGATGAGAACTGGGAAACAGTGCAGAAATTGAAATCTCAGCTTCACTTGACCAACATGTGTGATCCTGGGCAACTCATTTAATCTACTTTTTCCTAACCTGTCAAAACTGCCAGTTTTTAAACCTTTGAAAATTGAGAGCACCTAAAAGTCATTTAGTTCTGAGGGTATGCTATTCAAAAAAAAATCCCACTCATAGTTTACCTGGCTACAGTGTTGCATTGTTTGAAATAATAATGACCATAGATATAATGCACACCACAAAATCATGTGTTTCTTTGCTGACTGAATGCAGTGCCACTTGAAAGTCATAGCATCTAATTTATATCCACAATCTATGCAATCTGTGTACATGCTTTTACATGTATTGAGACTACTGATCTGAGCCGTTTCTCTATGCTTTGGTATTTGTGCCGTTTTGATATGACTACTTATCTGTGCCCTGCATCTGAAGTACACCTTTCTCTTGGCTGCTATTTTTAAAATGTGTCCTGTACCTATGCTTGAACACAAGTACTCTTAGCGTAGATTGAAAATGTTTCCCTTCAAATGCTGCTTGTTTATTATTCTAATTTCAGCAAGTCTGTAGAGGGTAAGGGGACTGGAAGGAAGTACCGTTTCATATTCTCATTACTTCAGAGCAGCATACGCTGCTTTGGGTTGCTATTGCATTGAGGGTGTAAGGGGAATGACCAGAGATTCTGTATCTGTAAATTTTTTGGTTAGGATCGGGACCCCAAAGGAGACTGTGCACTGGGCTCCAAAATTCCTTAAAATGGCCCTGGTGCGGGGATCGCATTTAAGGCATGCACCCCTTTTCCAAACCCTACATAGCTATAAGACTGTTGTCATGGTGGCAACAGTTTTTGAGTGTGCCTTCGAACAACACCTAAGTGACATGGCATCTCTAAGAGAAGAGCAGGTGAAAAAGCCAGGGGGTGTAGGATAAGCAGTGGTCTGGCGATCTGCAGTCTTTGACCAATTCTGTACCTGACTCCGTGTGGGCCACCCATGACAATGAAGGACCACCCATGACAATGAAGTACAATATATCCATACAGCAGAGCCAATACAAATGAAGGTTGATCCTTTTAAGAGGATGACACGCATTCCCCGTAGCCCCTGAAACCTGAGGCCGAAGCAGGTATGTCAGTCATTGAATCACGCTTCAGTCATGGGAGCATTGTCCCTACTAGCAGTGCATGCAATACACTGATTTTCAAGTGAAAGGAGGAAGGAGGTTTGTTCAGGACCTGAGAGTCGTTAATGCTAATTTCCGGTGGTGCCGAATCCGGCCACCATCCTGCCCTGTATGCTGCCAGAGGCAACGCTCTTCATGGTAGTTGGCCTCTGTTCTGCTTTGTTGTCAGTGCCCATATGCGAGGATAGTCAATATCACTTTGCATTTTCCCATAGAGGAGTCTAGTACACCTGGACCCGTTTGCCCCCACTCTTTTCGCAACAGCTAAAGAAAGATCTCACCTATATTAAGCTGCCTGGGAAAATGATGCTAGTGCAATATGTTGCTGACTTATTGATCACCTCACCATCATAGGAAGCTTGCAAGGAAGATACCAAAGTGCTGTTAACAGCATTGGCAGAAAAGGGGCACAACGCCTTCAGTTGTGCAACCATACAGTCTATTACTTAGGTCATGATATTATGGAGGAATATCGGCTGATATCTTCCATCAAAAAGGAGACCATTTACAAAATTCCTAAACCTCAGACAGTTGAACAAATGTAAGTATTTTTGGGACAAGTCGGTTACTGCCAGCAAGGGATCTTGGGATATACAGGGATAGTTAAACCACTTGAGGCGTATACCCGCCTTAACACTGTAGAGTCCTTGCAGTGGAAACCAGAGGCAGAATAAGGTTTTACTAAAATCAAGTCACGACTGGCCACCGAACCGGCCCTTGGCTTACTTGATTATAAAAAGGGATTCACTTTGTATTGCCATGAAAGAAATGGCATTGGTCTGGCTGTCCTCACACAAAAGCATGGGATTCATCATAGACCGGTAAAATCCTGTGGCAGCTGGGATGCACCCTCATCCGGATGCAGCGGGGATGCCACCCTCTTTAAGATCGGTGTCTGCCTCTGCATTAGCTGTAGAACAGAGTGAAAATATTGTATTAGGATCACCCGAGAAGTGGCTGTCCCACATGCATTGGTATCTTTGCTGTTGAAAACAAAGATACGACATATGTACATTTCTATTGCGGGTAAATACAAGTTGCTTCTACTAAATGTATTGAACATTACTTTGACCCAGTGCGCAGTCTTGAATCCAGCCTCCCTGTTGCCTACACCACAAGAGGGAGAGCCACATGACTCTACCCCTTATTATTGTGTCTCAGTCACAGATTGCCTGGAAATCCCTAGAACAGATATTTCTGATGTACCGTTCCCGGACCCAGAATTAGAGTATTTCCTCGACGGTTCTTGTTTTAGTGACCAAAGTAGGAAAGTAGTTACGGGGTATGCATTGTGTGCCAAAGGGGAGGTTGTAGAGACTGGAAAGTTACCCCAAGTAATGTCTGCAGGGTTAACCGAGCTGATGGCCCTCACTAGGGCCTGCCGAATGGCTGCTCAACAAGCAGTTAACATTTACACTGATTTCCGTTACGCTTTTGGAATAGACCAATGACTTTGGTCAGCTCTGGAAACAGAGAGGCTTCATGGCCTCAACCGGAACACCCATAACGAATAACCAATATGTAATCGCTCTGTTAGATGCCATAATGCTTCCTGAGCAGATTGCGATCATTAACACATCAGTCTTTGGATGATTCCAATTAGTTCCAGTAATGATTTTGCTAACAGAACAGCCAAATTGGTGTCCACCTCAGAAAGGATTCATACATATATCCTGCCTGTTAAGTCAGTTCTGAAGGAAACCCAATATAAAGCAATGGAGGACCTAGCTTATAGGCAGGGGAATGCCCCATTCAGCAAAAAGGATTATTGGATTAAAAAGGGCAGCCTGTTAAATGAGGACTCTCTGTGGAGAGATGAGCAGGGTCCTTTAGTTGCTCCAAATAATACTAGTGGCCCATCTTGTTAGAGTGTATCATTGTCAGGCACATGTGGGAGAAGACATGACTGAAGAGAAGGTCCAGAGACCACCCCTCTACACCTCCAAGTTCATGTCAGGATGAAGAGCAAGAAATGCTTGCTGCATTCATCTTACTTGAACAGATCTCGAGTGCACCCATGATTGACAAGAACCCTGAAAGGTATCCACTCAGCCAGTTATACAGACCGAACACAATGCAAATCTTTATGTGTGTAGGAGAAGAACCAGAGATCATGGACAGAGAAACCTATATGGACAGCCTCGACTAAGCACCAAGAAACCTTGTGTTGACGTCATTACTGACATCACGACGTAGCAGCATTAGACATGAAGCACATTTGCAGTCCTGCACTGTATCAAACAAACACACATAGCTAGAGGACAGATACATATACATACTGTCAATACTTTTATTATTTTTTCCATTAGTCAAATGCAGTAACACAGAACCTCAAGACCCTGAGCAAGCTTGCCTATGCTTAATGCAAATGAACCTAGGGACTACAGGGATATATATGGTACCTGATAAGACCAAGTGTGACTAACATATACAGAACCTAGCATGACATGGACAATGTAGAAACCACATTATAAGGTTTTAGGAAAATTACAGCAGGCCTCAAGCCGCAGAGCATGAGATGAGGAGAAGGTGATTCAGGCTGCACAGAGAGCAAGATGTGCAAGACAAGCACACAGCCAAGGTCAGAGAGATGAGGACACATTCCAATCTCCAGATGACAAGGGGACCAGCTGCAGAAAATCCTCATAAATGTGAGTCGAGGATCCCAAATTTGTGGTCTCTAAACACATGGTACAGCCGAACGAGACAATGGGCAGTCATCTGTGGTGGGAAAGCAGAGCTGATCCCAGCAAACCAAATCCAAACTGCAACAAGTGTTGTGACATGAGGAGCATAGTCTCATAGGCAAAGGTCATACACACAAGATACAATGCAAACATACAGTCATTCACGTCACCTTGAAGAAGTACACAGCGAGCTGCGAACTTGATCGAGTCCCAGGTCTGGGGACATCAGCTCTAACCAATCACAGCTTAGAATCTCAGGGGTGGATTCCAAGGGACACAAACCAATGGTAAGCCCACTACTCTGCAACAATGTAATCAATCAATTCTTGCTTGGCTACAGAACAGGCCAGCCACCTGACATGCAAGAGCCAGTAGAATAACATCTATAGGAGACTGTATAGGCTATAGAACTCTCAATACCAATCCCTCATGCTGATAGGTTTTTTGGAAAAGGGCCCTAGTGATGACGCTGGAGTCATACAAAATCGGCCTGCACCCCATGGAACATTGAGATGTACTCGAGATGTCCTGTTTACTTGTATTGATCCTTGTTGGTTTTGTTTGCAATAAACCACAGTTTGTACTTTCTGTCTGACTTAGTCCTCCGTTTATTCTGGGAAGGTTGTTGGCCCCTCCAAGTCCACGGAGCCCCAGCCTCGCTCTGGCATACCTGGGAGTCCCACCCAACAGGATGATAATGCTGATTAATCGTTCGTGGTTTGCACCTGATTCACGACTATGTCTCAGGAATACTGCCAGAGATGTGTTATTTGTTTACAGAATAATGTAGGGAAAAATATGCCGATCATTCCAGGGGCACATTCTCCTCCATGTGGGTTATTTGTTGGACAACAGGTTGATTTTCCGCAGTTACTACAGGCACATCAATGGCAGTACTTGCTTGTTGTAGTGGATGTGTTTTCTAGATTGGTGGAGGCTTAGCCTTGCAGAAAGGTGAACGCAGTAACAGTAACAAAAATCTTAATATGTGAATTTTTACCTAGATTTGGGAAAACTGTGTGCATTTACAGTGATCAGGGCAGTCATTTTGCTAATATTATTATCAAGACACTGTTGTCCACTTTGATGATTCAACATCATCTGCACTGTCCCATCACCCTCATTCAGGAAGGACACTAGACAGATAACTTGGGGCCTTGAAGAACAAGCTAGATAAGCTAGGCTATGTGAGGAGACAGGGTTAACATAGCCAGAGGCCCTCTAGTTAATTTTAATCAGTAGTAGAAGCACCCCAAACACGAAACTGGGCTCAGTCCTTATCAAATTCTCTACAGGCAATCAATGCGAATACCTGTTTTTCCACCCATGAAAACTGTGGCTAATAATATGCAGCTCTCAGACGACCAATTACTTGAGTATGTGAAGTCCTTAAAATCTTCTGTCAGTCTTGTAGGGGAGCAGTTGGACACATTTTCCGTAACTCCCACCCCCTCACCACCGTCATACTGGAACAGCAGGAGAAGGGCCCTGTGTGAGACTCCATGTGTCATGCCTATACCTCATCAAGGGTATGAGAGATGATATGCAGTGTATGAGAGATGGAATGCACTCAGACAACCGTATCAAATGTACCCTTGCACTAAAAGTGCGGAAGGATGCTGTATGGAAGGATGCCATTGGACATCATGGAGCGCTGAGTGAAATCTGACGAGGTCAGAGTGATGTTATAAAGAAGATATATGAAGCCATGCTGAAACGATATGAAAATACTTAAGAATGATGATGTAAATAAAGCGATAAGAGAAACATGCACGAAATGATAAAGTAATCATGAATACAAAAGAAGACAAAGCAACTTGCTGACCAATACGTGTAAATATATGTAATGTAAGGTAGAAAAGATACATAGAAGCTTGCTATAGACGAATATACAATGTGTCAAGGAGGTCCATAGTTGGAAAATGGACACTGGCTTGTGTAAATATTCAATTCAACTACCTCAGAAGCCGATCAGGTGTGCAGAGTCTGGAGACGCTTGAAGAACAGCTTTGTGTGCAAAACAAATAGGAGTTAATGTTGGCTTGGGATCAAGGATGATATTTTTAAGGAATAGCTGCAAAGTATGTAGGAAGGTAGACAGATAAGCCATGGATGAGACATATTTCTCTTCGATTAAAGAAGAAGGACACATCTGCAGAGGCCAAGAGGAGCAATAACACCCAGTATACTTAAATCAAATAGCAGTAAATAAGAGGCTGAAATTGACAAATTCGTGGTCTCTTAACTGTGAGTCAGAAGTAAAAAACAAGGACTTTTTATTAAGCCTAGGATGAAGATAGGGATGTGCTTTCACTCCCTTGAATGTCCTAGAACAGAGAACAGGCTACAAAGTCCACTACAGCTGGGAAACTTTGGCTCATGGACAGTTTGATCAGAAATGATGGACTAATTGGGAAAGTAAGGAGTAATCTGACGTGATTCAAGTGCATGGGTTTTGGTTTCCTTACGTACAGCTAGCCGAGCCGAAAGTCCAAGGTTGGGTGAGAATACCAACCAATCAGTCGGTCTATGGGGCAACCTGTTATACAATGTTGTATAGACCAATTCACTGCCATTTTCTTCACTATAATCAGTATTATACATATAAACCTGTTTTCCTTGTGGGTTTATTTGGGTGAATGGCAGAGTTTCACAGTTGGCTGGCATTTTTTTCTTTTCGCCTTCTTGCTCTCCCCCACCCTGCTTGTGTCCTCTCTTGTCATATTGATTTGCGCTTCCCACGCGAAAAAAGCTGATTGCAGTCAGTACATGGTATCCTCTGCCTGCAGGGGGAGCGGACCTGTGTGTGAGGTGTTTTCACCTCAAGGGTGATGGTAGCTCCCCTGCCGGCCACTGCAGGTGGAAGGTCCCTGCAGAGGATAAAGACCTGAGGGGAATCCTCACCAGCAGTCAGTGCCGGGATGAGAGAGAACTCTGGAGCATCTCAGTGGGCAGCCAGGCCCTCTGTTGCGATGGGACGTCCCTTGAGGGCGTCCACTTTTCCAGGCCAGCTTTTCTCTTTCCTCTACCTAGGGTTGAGAGAGTTGTGCTGGGGTCGATATCAGTAAGAGAAACTCGGGGGCGGTGGTGTAATCACCAGCACCTCTCGTTGAGGGACAGAGCAGCGTCGATCGATTTGTGCTGTGTGATAGCGTACAGGTAGGTGTTGCAAAGAGTGGGGAAAAGGCTCTGCATATCGCGTGTGCAAAATTACGGTGAACATGTGGGTCCTGTCATACAGGCATGAACATAGGTTCAAACAGTCATGTAGCAGAGAACTGGGGGAGGCCTAACGTTACGAGTTAGCCCCACAGAGTGTGGTACTGATGTGTCTTACCTCAGGCAAGCGTTGGGTGCCCATTCAGGGTACGAGGTGGAAAGCCACGGTGCTATCCAGAGGGTGCGACTCACCCTCCTTGTGGAGGTGTGCCATTGCTGCTACAGATGCCACATTTGACTGTTGGGTGGTGCGTTAGAGGGTCTGTGTTTTTTTTGTGGGCAATACCAGCCCTATGTGGCCTTTCCCGGCCATGCACGTGTCTAGTGCAGCAGTCTGAGGTGGGCACACTTATGTGCGAGAAAGACAGTTCACCCGAGCTGCACTACGTTTTTCGGGGTCAAACAGGACCTTGGCTGCCTCACCCAGGTTATAGCAGGTCAAGAGACAGTTATATACTCATTCCTGACCTTACAGCTTAGGCGGCCCGGCAGGAGATTTGTGTCCCTTACAGACATATCAGGGGAATCGCCGGTCTACGTGTGATGGTTGGTTACGGAACAGTGCTTTTGGCAGGTCGAGCTGTGAATGTGGTTCTAGAGGCTGTGTGTTCAGGAGGTAGTCTGCAGCTACTGAAAGTATAGCATTTCCGAATTTGGGCTCAGGTTACCACTCAGGTACTGGGAGGCTTGCACCAGGCTCCCAGAATACGGAATGAATGACATTGGGCCTCATTCCGAGTATGGCGGTAAGGGATAGCGGCCACCGGTAACGAGACCGGTGGCGGTGATCCCTTACCGCCATACTCCGAGTTCCCTTTGCGCCCTCGCCCTTAACGCCTGCTTTGAGCAGGTGTTAAAGTCGAGGGCGCAAAGGGGCCTCCAAGCCAATAACGGTGACCGTAATGAACGGTCACCGTTATTTGCATCTTCCCCATTCCCATTGAGCCCTATGGGGGCTCATTTGGGAATGGGGAAGAGCCTTGGTGAATGGGGAATTACCGCCCCGCCAACCTTGGAATGGGGCGGTAATTCCGCTATCCACCAAGGCGCTGCCGGTCCGGGTACGGCGTCAACCAAGGCGTTAATAGCGCCATTGGTTAGCGCCGTACTCGGAATGAGCCCCATTGTATTGTTTATTTACCATATGTGATTCAACTAGGTCCCAGGTGACCCCATAATGGTTATATAAGTGTTTATTTACCAAATGAGAATCAACTTGGTCCCAGGTGACCCCATGAATGTTATGTGATTATTTAATTACCAAAGGTGAAGCAACTTGGTCCCAGGTGACCCCATGATTGTTATATAACTATTTATTTACCAAAAGTGAATGAACCTGGTCCCAGGTGACCCCGTGAAGGTTATTTAATTATTTATTTACTCAATGACCAGTTGACCCCACAATATTTAATTATTTATTCATCAATGAGAATCAACTTGGTCCCAGGGGACCCCATGAATGGGATGACCCCATGAACGCCACCAGGAGATTACAAGTCCGGCGGCCCGGGAAGTCAGGCGCTGGTAAAAGATAAGTCCCCATTCCCATAGAGTCGCATAGGACTCTAGGAAAGTGGGGACTTTGAATCGTCAGCACCATTGTTAACAGGGCCAGTGCTTCCGTAAAGAGTCCCACCGTGGCTGCTGCGCCCAGCAGGGTCAGACCTGTCGGGCACAGCGGCTACGACAGACAAATACATAGTTTGCTGGTCCGGAAAAAAGGGTGCCACCAGTGAGCTTACCGGCACCCTTGTTTCCAGACCTGCAAACTTCTAATGAGGCATGTTGCTCAAGCATTGTCCATTTTGTATTCCAGGCCATAGTCTTCTCCCACCACCTTATACATGAATTTGAAAATGTGAGTGCAAAGTAGGAGCTCCTGTCGGTACATATCGTCATTAAACATAAAAATGTTTTTTGACAGAATATGGGCATATCAAGAAGCATCTCGGAATGCTGCTTGTAACTGATGTGCATAGCTCCCAAAAAGTATAAACAAGCTTTCAGGCCCTTTTCACGAATAATCCAAATAATGAATGTAACTCCTTTTAGTACATTTAATGTGATGAGTTTGCAACCTTCTTCTGAAGGGATGGTCTCTCTTTCCTTTTTAACATCTTTATTATCACATACATAGGAGCTTGAACATACACATTAAAATATACTTTTCTAAGGAGGAGAACTTTCTTGTGACAAGTAAGGTCACCAGGGGAGGCTATGTGCAATGTGCAGCGTATGGTACTGTCCTGGCCTCTAGTCCAGTGTATACACAGAAAGATTTAATTGGAGTTCAATTAGGCAGTCACAGAGATATCCTCATTTGAGTTGATTGTCTCTTAGTTTCCCATTGACAAAACCCATTATGTGTTCAGACTTTTGCAAGAATTTTGTTGTTGACACAGGCTATTAAAAACCAGCTCTAGAAGATCAAAAGAGTCTAGATGTTAAGTCTTTGGAAAATGTGTCAAACATTACTTCCACTATCAGGAGTTTGTTGATGTTTGACTGGTACATGAGTGTGTCCATATGAGGTCAGCCTTTGTGTTACAGCACCACAGCAACCATGAACACATAATGTAAGTTTGTCACAGGTGTGACGGTTTAAGTCTGAATCTACATTCAGGTATTTTGCCCGCGATGGAGTTTGAATGTGATGGCAACCAATGGTTGAGTGGTCACCAAAATGTTTACATGAATGCATTCCTGTGATTGTGACTTTGGTTTGAACTCTACTCTAAGTGGGCATAAATCCGGAGGAAATGCTTTAATTGCTTGTAGAGCCATGGCGTAAACACTGTCACATCAAAAAATATTCTAATTTAAAGATCTGGCATGAGAATTCCTGAGTAGAATCTGCAACCTTCTGATTCCTTCCTTACACCATGAAACTCTAACCCGTGGCTGTGGGATCCAGGGTGGGACCAGGGTCTGTACTCACTCCCTGGGAGGGATCAGTTGTGTTAATCAATCTATGTTAGCAAGGGATTGCAGCTTCTGCCCATTGCTACCCACAAATGACGTCAATCTGCTCCAGGATCTTGAGAGAGGAGTTGGGTGCCAAATGTGGAGCTAGAAGGAGCAGTGCGAGGATGCTTTGTTGCAATGTGTGCAGTTTTGAAAAGAGAGGGTTGTCTGTGGTGTGTAGGTTTGAGATATTTTGTGGTTTTTCTGAAACAGTGGTTTATTGTCTGTTCCAGTTTGCCAATTTAAATTATTTGTGTGGTGGTTGTTGGTGCCTTGTGAAGTGAGGGAGACAACAGCAGTTAAGTAGAAACAATAAGATTTATTGTCAAGGAAATGGATAACTCGTCTGCCCAGTCACAATCAACATGAACTGAAAAGAACGTGGAATCATGGGCAGGAATACACACCCCAGTGTTGTATAGCAACACTTCTCCCCCCTTAATAATGCATAGATGAGAACACAAACAGGGAAACAGGGAAATAAGGGAGGAAGAGAACAAGAACGAAACAAAATGTCAAAACATCCCAAAATAGAACAATGGAAAAACAACAATGACACATAGCCAACATCACTCTCCCAAACCCGGCCAAACATAGTCCTTCAATTTGAGCAGAGGCTGCCTCCTTCTCTGAACCCTGATGTCAAAAGCAGGTCCCTTCCTCGAAGTGATAACAGCCTGCCCTTCACCATTTCCTCTGCTCTAACACCCTTCCTCAGTCATCGCAACCTCCACACCACCCACATCTACCTCCTCACACACACCTTCACACTCCTGCACTCCCTCAAATCCACTCGAACTGGACCTTGAACTAGGCCCCCAAGAGAAATCACACAAGTCGCTCAGCACACTCGAAGCACTCGCACTGACACCTCAGGTGCACCTCTTTCCACCATGATCCTCCTCTTGTTCCAACATGAGCCATCATCCAAGACCATGTACCCCGCACCCACCTTCTCAACTGCCTGCGGTGACATGTACACGCTCCCACCTTTGGGTACGAACGTTGGGTTCTTCACACGCACACAATCCCCCAGCTTTACACCAAGAGGTTTCCTTCCCACCTGCTGTAATCTGACTCTCTCCTGCCGCATGTGCACTCTCTCCAACACATCTGACATATTCACCTCAGTGGGGACTCCTCCTCCAAGTGCAACCATCCTCAACCTCGAACCAGCCTTCCTGCCCCCCATGAGTTCAAATTGTGAACAACCTGAAAAGATGACGGCGTACACCTAAAAACCGTCAATGCTTCCAAGACTACAACACTCCATTCCAAACCATTTGCAAAAGCCAATTCAATAGCCCCTTTCATGAACCTATTCATCCTCTCCACCAAACCATTGGCCGATGGATTGTACAAAGACGTCTTGAGATGCCTAATCCCCATGTTCTTCAGAATCTCCTGCATGCTGAGAAACAAACTGGGCTCCATTGTCCGTGACAATACCAGCTGGCACCCCTTCCCTGTCAAATACTCTACACAAAAACTCAATAACCTTCTCCGTTGTCAATGATTCCCACGCAACAGCCCCCACCCACCGCAAGGTGTAATCCACCAGCACCACCACAAATCTCAATCCTCCTCCAAGACCCTCCATGGGACCGATGACATCTAATGCAAATTTTGACCACACTTCACCCAGAACCACAAATGGATAGAAGTGCTGCGGCTGCAATGACTTACTTTTATCACTCACGGAACACGGCACACACTCCTTCACAACATCCTCATCCATTCCCGGACACCAGTATGATTCTCGCAACCTCCTTTTCATAAAAGACCTGCCCAAATGTCCTTCATGCGCCAACTCAACAATCCTGGGCCTTGATCTGAGAGGCAGAATCAACCTATCTCCTCTCGCGATGCCCCACGGACCCTCCACCAACTCACTCAAGACATGCATAAATGCCTTCCCTTCCTTTTTGACATTCAAACTCTCCCACACAACAGGCAAACCTTCCATGGTCCAGGCCAATTCCCCATCTTCCACACATTCTCTCTCCCATTCACTTTTGTCAACCGCAGAGAGAATTCAGGCAACTTGGATACTCCTCTTGCTCTCCGGCTCCACATCGAGACAGTCCACCACCCCATTCCTTGGACCAGAAATATATTCTACCCTCAAATTAAACTCTTGCAGATCTACCATCCATTTAGCTATCCTGGGGGACACAGAGCCCATGCCCTTAGTGGTCAAGTATGTGAGGGGTATGTGATCCGTTCGAATCACATAAGGAATTCCGCACAAAAATTTCCTGAAATGCCTAGATGCCCTAGAAGCTGCTAAAGCCTCTCTCTCGATCACAGCGCAACACCTCTCCGTATCTCTGAGAACTCTAGACACAAATGCAGTTGGTCAGAATTTGCCACCCTGCCACTGCTCCAACACTGCTCCCAGACCAACATTGTTTGCATGTACGGAAAGTACAGTCCTACTCTTGGGATCAAATGAACTCAATGTTGGATTCATGTCCATATCCTTCTTCATCTGCATAAGCTCTTCCTGGCAATGCTCTGACCACTCAAACTTGATGTTTTTCTTCAACAATACCCGCATGCACACAGTCTTTTCAGCATACCACGGAATTCATTTTAAATAGTACATGGTCATTCCCAGGAACGACCTGAGCTCCTCCTTGTTCACAGGCAATGGTGCCTCCCTCATCACATTGACCAGACCTTTGTTCGGTTTTATGCCACTAGCATGCAATGTGTGCCATAGGTAAGTAACACAATGCACTCCCACCTAAGACTTATCACAGTCAAACCGCTTTTATGTAGTATTTGTATTCCCCGAAGCACTCTCTGATCATGTTCTCTCGCCTCTCACAAGTATATCATCTTGGAAGTAACTTACTCCGTGGACTTACCCAAACAACGCTTGCATCAACTGCTGAAAAATGGCTGATGCGGATGCCAAACCAAACGGTATCCGACAAAATCAGTACACTCCAAATGGCGTGACAAATGACATATGGGGATGAGACTCAACGTGCAAAATTATTTGATGGTAGGCAGATAATAAGTCGAACGTAGAAAACCATGCAGCTTGACCTCTGGTCACCAAAAGTTCACTTATATTAGGTAGGGGATGTCGATCTACCCAGATGCCCGTGTTAAGCTCCTGGAGATCAGCACATATCCTCAGGCCCCCATCCTGTTTGCGTGCCAAAACCACCGGTGACGATCCGTCAGAGGATTCAATCTTCTCTATTATCCCTGCCTCCATCAGCTTGGAAAGTTCGCCCTTCGGCCCCTCCCTAGCCAACACTGGTACCTTTCTCACTTTGTTGGCCTTAGGCACTGCCCCTCTCTTCAATTTAATCTTATGGGGGAAATTCCACGAAACATGCCCAACTTGTCTGAAAACACAGTGGGATAGTTGTTCTGCAAATAATCAGCTTACACTCCACCCTCCAGAGACATTCAAAACCCCATCCTCCACGCAAAACACAGCAACAGGCTTACAAGGACGTATCTCTATTTCCAAGGCAGCTTGCTCATCCCATCCCAGGACACTCTTATCCTTATGCTACACTTACGACTTCCATTCTGTACGGCGCCCTTTGAACTGAATGCATGCCCACTCATATGCCAGAACCTTAATTGGTATTTGCACTTAGGAACTGGGGTTGATATCTGGGGGTATAAGGGCTGACACCTCCTTTCCACAACACTTTTTGTACAACTCTGATAAGATCATAGTATATGGGGATCAGAGTCTACCAACATTTCCATTTGGACCCCATTTACAGTCACAATGTCCCACGGGCCGCTCCTGGTGGCCCCTTCAACATTCAATGGAACACCTTCCCGTGCTACACTGCCCACATATCCCACCACAGTGTTGGCACCTCCTTCCAGCTCTACCATCCTCACTATTTGTCTTTGTTGCATACTGCTACTATCACTGTTCCATTTGCACATCCTGGTGTAGTGCCCCTTAGTATCGCACTTCCTGCATTCTACACTCCAGGCAGGGCACTCCTTGGCACCAGTGGAATGACCTATCCACCAGCATCTTCTGCATCCTTGTATGGTCCTCTTGTGTTTTTGTTCATGTGGTAATCCGCTTTATCAGCCACCCTAACCTTTGGCTCTCCGCAGCTTTTCCTCGTTGCTAACACCGCTTGCACACACTCCTCTTGAGCAGTTCTGTCCCTTTTTTCTGTTACTGCTTGCACACTGGCTGGTGATTCTTCAATGGCCCTTGCAATCTAGATCATTTGTCTAAGGGGGAATCCCTGTCAATCCATAACCTCTCCCCCACTTTGGTGTTGTGGGTTTTCATCATTACTTAGTCTCTTATATATTAATCCAGCACCCCTGTAAACTTGCAAGTTGATATGATGGTACGCATGGCTGTCACATACGAGTCAATTGATTTACTGGTGCCTTGTGCCCTGGAGAAGAAGTGATAATGCTCCAACACCACAATGGGTCTTTTTCCAAAACACCCTTCCAATTTCTTCAATGTGGTCTCATATAAACTCACCACACTTTCTCCTTCACCACCACCGGAGATGCACACTTCCTACACTGGTAAGTGTCTGAACACTCTGAGCCCTTCAGCGCCCAAACAATTCAAAAGGACAGCCTCCTTTTCAACATCAGTGTATTTGGCACTACCAGCTTCCCTCAATAGAACTTGAAAGCGTCTACCCAGAGGTCCCGCAGCACTGACGGTTCACAAGGGGAAGCCAGAAAAGCAGGCGGAGACCTAGCATTGCCCTGCTGCATAGTCGTGGATTTCTTGTCATAGCACTATTCTTCCTGGAATATGCGCTGCAGTGTGCCCACCACGTAATTAAGCAGATAGATTTTATGACGATACCTCCACCAAGCAGCTGCTGCTGTGTGTGCACTTCTGTGAGCACCTCCTGCTGTGCAGAAATGCTGCTGTGCATCCTTTGAGGCAGGTCGCACTGATCCTAATCCTCGGCGCCAGTCCGGAGGCCTGATCAGCTTGGGTTGCTTAGCAACACCAAAATGGCCACCATGCTAGGCCACATTGATAGGTCCTTTCCTCGTACCCTGCTTGCAGTAGTGAGTGTTTCCGCTTGCGCACGCTCTCCCCTGCACGCATCTCGGCCCACTCGATCTTCCCTGTGCCGGTCCCCAAAATCTGCAAGGATGCCAGAAAGGGGGGCTGGCCCCAGCGCTGGAGGACATCCTTACCACAGAGGGGTCAGAGGCTCTGTCTCACTGTGTCAGCAGGGAAGAAAAGCATGCCTGCAGTTATGGCCGGCTGGGCGGTATACAGTGGAAGACAGCACTACAGGCACCCACGTGGGTTTGAAGGTTATCCACTTCCTCTTCCTCAGTGAAGTGAGGAAGACAACAGTAGGTAAGTAGAAACAACAAGATGTATTGTCAGGGAAATGGACAACTGGTCTGCCCAGCCACAAGCCACATCAACTGAAAAGAACATGGAACCCTGGGCAGGAAAAAACACCCTGGGGTTCTATTACAACACCTTGCAGAGTGGTGCTTAAGTGGAGTGAGGAGTGTTGTGTTAATGTGGTGATCAGGGGCATTTAGTGTAGACATATGAGTGTTTGGGTAGTGTACGTTCCGTTGTGTTACGCTGTGTTATTTCGGTACTGGAGTTGCGTGTAGAGATGTGTTGCCAGTTAGGGTGTGAGATGGAATGATTTTGAGGTTGCTGTATTTACCATACTTTTCACACCAGACCAACTAATAACAACTGGGAGAACACATTTGTATCATAGTTGGTCACATGATTTGTTAATATCCATGCAAAGAGTTCTTTCTCCACTTTGTTTGCTTTGCTATGTTATATCATGTGATGCTATGCTATGTTACACTATGCCACAGTACAAATTCAAGGTGCACAATTTGTATTCAGTGCTCTGGGGCTTCCCTTCTAACTGCCCACTAACACCGCAGAGACAGTTCAACCGCAGCGGCACTCCAGTTTTCATGGGGTTATGGTAAAATTCAGCTAGACATGCTGAATGAACTACCAGCTATCAAACACACCACAATACAACCACAGCATTACTATGCTGCCAAGTACTAATAGAAATGTTCACTTTGTCCTTCCATTCGATCATGTTTATGGTCAACGTCAGAAGCGAGATGTGCATTAACTTGCACTATTTCCTGATAACTTCATACTGGCTCAGACAAACATTCCTAGGGGTAGAATTACCACCTCCATTAGTTTGCACTTCCCACACAGAGTCTATGAAGGCCTCCCCTCCTCCACCATGTGACGTGTTAGACCCACCGCCACCCTATGTTTCAGTCTAGCTGTGCCCCTGCAGTAACTTAATTGTCTACTGAGCTTTAAATTGCACAACAGTGGTGATTTGGTGCAGTATAAAAGCAGAGTAACATAACATAACAATGTAAGTGGAAAAACTTGTGGAAAATGATGAGGGGACATGACATCTGAAGGAAAATGGCCCCTCCGAAATGAGGGGGACAAAATGGTGACAAAAAGTTGGGTGGGGACAAACACACTTCCCCCCCTAAAACTACGCCCATGAGCCATTTATTTTCATTTTCTATTCATTTAGCAGGAATATAGCTCAGCTAACCGAACTTTGGGCCTCATTCCGAGTATGCCGGTATCCTGGCAGGAGAGCCATCAGGATACCGTCATTTGGTACTTGCCTTTACCGGCGGGACGGTGCTCATCCACATTCATGGAGTCGTGTAGAACTCCATGAGGTGATTTGCCGTGATTACTGCCACAGGCAATGCCGGTGGCGGTAATGACAGCTTTTATTGCCAGCAGGGTGCCTGGCTAACCTCCATCTTTTAGCTGGAGGTAACCCATGTGTCCCACTGCCAAACCCGTAGACGGGGGGTCTTGTAAAGTGCCAGTATCCACAAATACCGGCACTTTTTTTACTTGGAATGAGGCACTTTTAACTGAATTACCATCATTTTCATTACAATTCTCAATACTTTAAGTAACATTAATCAAATTCATACACATTTCTTAAAGGATAGTTCCGGGACTTTTTTTTTATTGTCCCTACGGTTCGGCCATGTGTTTTTAAGCATAAATCGGTAGATCGTAGAAAACTTTCCTATGGACCTTACCCGACTTTTCGTCCATTAACGCACTCGAAATCAGCCGCCATTTTCTGATAATCCTATCATTTCCCCCCATCGACCTGGCTCACCTGCGTTTGCGGCACTAAATCATATACCCCGCCCCTGAAACAGACTTTATCAAAACATTCATATTCCCCGCCTCTATCTGTGACGTGACTGTGCTGCGTAGGCAAACGCGCCCAGGCGTCTTCTACGTGACTCCACACAGAACCCGGAAACCAACACAGATCAGCTCACAACACAGCGCGCCACAATTCGGAATATGAAACTGTACTTTTAAATCAAACCGCAAGATTGTAAATTTGGTAAAGTACATTTATTTGACATCAAATGTTTAGAGAATATTCAGCGATTTGCATTTTTCTTTGCTCTCAATCCAAAATAGTTCGTCTTGAGGCAAGCGATGTTCGTGTGCAGTACACAGGGTGTTGGTTTACGATAAAATAAGCTCTTCGGTCGCACTGATAATCGCATGGCTGTTCCAACAACGAGGCACTAGGCCACCACAACGGTATGTATGTTGCATCTAGCCGTTAGTACCGCGTAAGGGCATACTTGTACTTGGCGATCGTCCCATAAAATGGTCAGGGTGGTAACGTTGTTCACGCGGAGAAGCAACTGGCGGTTGTAAAAGCCATCTACCGGTGTCTGGTACTCGTGACACATACAATAATGAAGGATGTACCTGTTTTAAAAACATAAAAAATGAAATTAGTCTCACCATCAGATCTTTATTAAAATTATTCATTTTATATATTAGGTCGGGAAATTATTTCATAGCTAGGACAGTGCAACTGGGTATTATACGTCATTTCCAGTAACCCACCCCCTCTCCTCCGCCTTTTTCAGAGCCGCCTGAGCGCCAGTGGACCACTTTGTCACTGATATGATATATTATGGCATTTGCAACGCGCCTATACACAAGTGTTTCAAGGCGTGGCGAGGCAGGGAGGGGGGGGGAACAAGGAGAAGACAGACAACGATCCTACTAGGCCAGGTGTCATTCAGATCGCGCAAGTGCAGGGGTAGGGGGAAGGTAAAAGTGCAAGGGGAAGGGGAGGGGGGAAGTGGAGTACAAGGTAAGTAGCATAAAATAATAAATACATAGGGCCAGCTGGTGGCGAGTGCAAGGTAAGTGCAGAACAAGTGCTGGGAAGGGGGGGCTGTAGGATACTGAGACAGTCCCCCAGTGCAGGGGTTGACAGGGAGGCAGTGCAGGTGGAGAGTGGAAGGGCCCAGGACCGAGGTCGCAGACAGTGGACCAGTTGTAGCAGGGGAGAGGGAGAGAGAAAGCAGAAGCAAAGAGTAAGGTTTTGAGGTGCTTCCGTAAAAGGAGATGGTTCTCCTCAAGATAGTGCGCGGTACAAAACAATATGCCACATAGAACGAACAAGTACAACTTAACCCGTCTTTAAAGCTACTGTATAGTAATTAAATTGCGGTATAAACTCATCTAAAGAGTTACTTACATTATATTTGCATTTTCCATTGTGTCTGTGCGTAGGGCAGCCCCGAAATACCACTCCTTCTATGCCGACGTTATTTCTTCTAATGAACGAACATTAAATGGCTTTCGTTTCTGAAATTATATTCATTATCGTTTCTTACGTTATTGCACCACACCCCCAAAAAGAAGTCTTTCGGGATGGTCCCGGCCTGTCGAGGTCAAATAACAATAGAACCTTATACTGAGTCGTGGGCCATTCCGGCACCCGAGCAAAAAATCAAAGCAGCTGACCTTCACTTTGAACGAGCACACATTCCTAGTTAGCTACATTCAGTGCAAGGCCATCTCACAGGACTTGAAATTTACACTCCATCTTTGCATTTTGTCTGCGTGCATTTGCAGCCCCAGCGAACCATAAATACGGAGACATTCTATATTTTTGGAAAAATGATTTATATTACTGTTTGGTTTAATTTAATGCGCAAATGAACAAGGGTGGAGAGACACATTGCATGTACACTGAGCAATCACTTTTATTTACACAATACATAGCTACACATATTCAATGGGCCTGCGACATGAGGAGACTCGAGAGAACAGACAATCAAATTACAATCATTTAAACCGTGATGTGTATTTCTCAATGAGCTCTGCTTTAGGTGGACATGGAACAGAGGCAATGTTGGGTGGCAATGCAGTTGTCCCCTGCACAGGTTCGTTCACAACTCCATGTATGTGCCTATCTAGGACATCAACAATAAGTCTCTCAATAAACTCATATTGCATATCCTCAAACACTGGTTTGATCACCCATTGTTTACTTCTTTTAGTGAAGGCCTTATTGTAGCGAAGCGTCCCTAAAGTTCCGGTCGTCCTACTTTGTTGACGGCCAACATTATGGTTATGTGCCAAGACCGCTAGAAGAGTCCGATTTATCATGCCCTCCATGCCAAAATGCAATCGTTTTGGCCTGTACTTTAGGCACATATTGTGGAACACCTCCAAATCTCCTGTGTGGCAGAATTCCGTGAGTCCCCTCAAATCTCTTGTTATAGTTTTATCAAATACAATCTTTTCAATGGCTTTGTGAGTGGGTGATGAAGGAATCAACCACTTCTTCTTCCGTGCCTCCTCTGTGGACAAATGGCCATGTTCACAATTGTGGAAATGTTGGTTTGTGGTCCAGCGGTGAACATTGCTACAGTGTAGCATTACTGACCGCCATTTTTCCAGTAGAATTTCCAACGACCCTCCACATGTTTTTGAGCTCCACCAAAGATGGTTGCTGATTGACTTGGACCACTGTGAAATACCTTGCATATCTTTTTTTTTACCTGCAGCCGACATTTTTTTATTGATTGTTTTTGCAAGATGCCATACGTCAAATTGGTGATTTATATTTTTGTACTCTTCTCTCATTGTCTTGGCAATTGAAACGTTCTGTCCGTGGCTATCAGGTCGATCACCATTCCCCGCGATTGTAGTTCTTGCAATGATGCTACAAAGCCAACTTTCTCCATGGCCACTGAGGATGTACTTTGTGACACCTGCACGACCACCGAACTCACAATTTTCTTACTTTCCATGTCCTGAAAGTGGTAGGTGCAGTACTTGGCTGAAAATCCTGGGCTGTCGCACTGTCCATCACCGGCTAGCCTGAACCGTTTGCCCGCGAATGTACTATCAATAGACATTTTTTCCATTCTCCAAGCTTCGCTAATGGCTGGAAATAGATAATCGGTTTGGTATTTGTAGAACTGAGTTTTCGCAATGAAATGGATTCCCACAAACTGAAAGAAAGACTCTAACTTTTTAAAACTTGAACCACTAAAAAGTGCGGCCGCTGCACAAAGTAGATTGCCTGCTGGCAGTTGCCCCAGCACGGGTTGTGCAGACCATGAGAAAGGATGATATTTTGTACAGGTGGCATGTATTTTAAGGTTAGTGCCTCGAATTGCACGAGTCACATTAATCAATGGCTCCCCACATACTTCCCCACCAACCGAATGCCCACATTTCATCCTAATAATAATATCAATCAAACAACTATCGAATACAATGAATTTGGCCTCTTTCCTTATACTGTCACTCTGCATCCCAGCTGGTTCGGCCTGTAACGTTGAGGACATGTCACTCACATGAAAGGTAGAATCTCTGATATCGTCTTCCGCTATGTTCAGTGATATTGATGGTGTTTCATTGTCGTCCACTTCATTCTCTTCCATTGCAACATCTGTTCCTTCTCCGGCGATGGGTGAATAAAACAATTTCTTCAACTTTCTCGCGGTCTTAGTTTTTGCGGGTGTGGATTCTGTGAATTGATCTCCGACTGCATCCGAACTACCAGGAGGACATTCACTATCAATGGCTGGTGGTGGTATAGCTCCGTTGTCAATCACTTCATATTCTTCCCATTGGCACGATGCATCTCCAGTCTCAAGTCCCTGCCAAAAGGTTTGACAAGCAACATCTCTCGTTCGCTTCACTGTCTGTGTAGATCTAGTTCGTACACCCACTCGCAACTAAAGGACAGATTGGAAAAGGGATGTTCAGTTTAAACACAACTTACAGCATTGAACTATTAACAGTGAAAAACAACATAATATAGTGACCAGGACACTAACCTTCTTTTGCTTTCTTTTCTTTGAAACTTTCTTGCCTCGAACTTCAACATCAGGACGCTGTTGCTCCGACTCGTGTGTGCATGTCTCCACTTCCTCTTGCGCTGCAACGACTATATTTTCATGATAAGCACATCCATCACGCACTGACGCTCCATCGACTCCCTGAAACATAGAACTTTCATTAGTATGTATAATAATATTGAAAACACAAAATGTACTTGGGGACCAATACCCACGTACATCTCAATAGCAAAACACGAATGAACGCTTTGTGTAGAACATTCAAACGACAATTATTCACGCATTGTTGATCTAGTTAGATGGAACTGTCAAGATCCATACCTCGGGCTCCTCATAGACTTCCATTGATGATATTATTGAAGATGACGCTTCAGCAACTCCCTGAAACACAGTAATTGCATTAGTATGGTTTTCTATTTTGTTAAAAAGAACATAAACTTTGTGCAGGCGTCAACGGCTCATCTAAATAGACCTGCACAAATGATCAGTTGTCTAAAATAAATAATGGATATCTAAATATGATTCGATTTGCTCGATCGTTGGAAGTGTCACCACCCAGAGATCTGCATCAACTACTAGGGGTGATGTTCTTGTAGAAGAAGCTCCGTCATCTCCCTGAAACATAGTACTTGCGTTAATAAAGAAGGAAGTATAGCGGATGTAATCACATCATATGATTTCGCTTGATCAAACTGTCAGTATCCATACCTCGAAATGCATAAGAACATCAAGGGACGCTGTAACTGCGGTGCACACTTCTGCAAGCTGTTGCGCCGACCCGTAAATGCATGCTCCCCCTTCTTCTTGGACTAATGCTCCATCGACTCCCTGAAACATACGACTTTCATTAGTAATGAACACAATATTGAAAAAAGAAGACACATAGGAGGGCGACGACAGAAGGACATATCAATGGCTAAAAACGAAAGAAACATTGTGTGTAACAATCACGCTACAAGAATGCAAGATCTGATGATCTCCATCGATGGAACTGTCCGGAAACGTACCTCGAGCATCTGAGTGACATCAACGGTTGTCGTCAATGCGTTGGACTCCTCAGCATCTCCCTGAAAGACAGTACCTGCATTATTTTGGATAACAATAATTATAACTGAAAACAAAGACTAGAGGACGAGTACAAGGGTGTACCATTAGGTAAAATAATTACACGATAAATTAAAACTATTGATTTACATGCCTAAAACAAGTCAGTGGCAGAATAGCTAAGTAAGATTACCCGATAGGCGCTTGAAGTGGCTGATGACTGCAATAATGACACGGATGGAGAATCTTCCGCCTTCATATTGAGTGGATACATAAATGGGGAAATTATTGTTAGCTAATGCTACACACTACCGCAAGGCCGAGAGCTAAATACGTAAACTTGACTCACCAGTGGAGGGATGTGGACGAATAGAGTGGGAATAGCGGTTGAGAGCAATTTTCGCTTCGCTCGCGGTGTGTTCTTCTTTATTAGCAATGATGTGGAGTACATGTCTGAGCTAAAGTGCCTGCTGCAGATGCGGTATCGATCACCCCTCTTGTCCGCAAAGACTTCTAGGACTCTACTTTCAAGCTCAGACGGTGGATATCCGCAATATCGGACCCATTCTCTTATCTGATCTATTGTCTTAGGGAAAACATGCATTATAGTACCTTCAGATTTTTTATGGGTCTTCGAAGGGCAACCGCCAATGGAACAGGCAGGCATTGTGGAAAGTTCTGAAAAGTAAAGATCAACAATTCTATATGAATACCAATGTGTTAAAAAATTAAATGACACATAAAAGGTTCAATGCAAGGTTCGTTTTGGTTCTTGGAACTATACACGTTATTCACATGCGGATAAGTATTTGAATAACTTTAAAAAAATAGAAAAATAATTTGACTAAACTCAGAACATGTGACTAGTTCCTTGCATGTACTGTCTTGAACGAAAAGAAATTGGACGCAAAATGATTATGGTACATGGCCTTACCTTGACGAACAAACAGTTAGATGCAGGGATCAGAGTAGTTTCTTGTCGTAGAACAGGGAGCAGTTCACAGGTTGCAAACTGACGAGTTTGCTCGAAGTGGTCACGGAAGTTCACAGAGACGAAGAGCAGATAACCAGCACCTTCACGGGTTGACTAGCAAAGCGCAAAGAAGTTCTCATTAGAAATATGAAGTGGGTTATAAAGAATTCGATAAAAGGGGTGTGTTTGTGAATGAATGACGTGTATATGTCGTGGCATTATGCGGTTTGCAGGGGGGCCTTCCAGCGTGAGGGGGGATGCTTGGCAGGAGACACGGGGTCTGGAGGTAGACATGGGAACAACAACCCATGCTCTATAGACCACTTTGAAGTGTACATGGTCTTTGGCACCTCTTGGCCTTTATCGCTCCCTGACAGCTCCACTTGCCAGCACAAGTACCCCAGTGCGAACTGCCTTTGATAGGGCGGGGGTCGTGCAGACAAGACACAGGAAGACTCGTGAATGGAGACACACTTATGTGGATTGCAGGGGGGCGTCCAGCGTGAGGGGGATGCTTGGCAGGAGACACGGGGTCTGGAGGTAGACATGGGTTCAACAACCCATGCTCTATAGACCACTTTGAAGTGTACATGGTCTTTGGCACCTCTTGGCCTTTATCGCTCCCTGACAGCTCCACTTGCCAGCGCAAGTACCCCGATGCGAACTGCCTTTGATAGGGCGGGGGGGTGGATTGGGGCGGTGGTCGTGCAGACAAGACTCGTTTGACGCAGGGCCTCACCAAGGACAGGCCATCTAACTGCATGTAAGAGGCAGGCTGCAGGATCTAGTACATGGAAGGCAGGGGGGTGAGTTTATAAATACCTCACCCTCCCAGGAGAAAATATGGGTGCAGTTCACCCTGGAGACCCTGGATGCCTAGGCAGTTAGTCAGCAGCAGGCTGGCCTGTGGTGGAAAGGCGGCACGGGCCAGAGGGGGTCATCTCTGTACCCGGTGCCCAAAAGGATGATTTATTATGATCAACCATATTGATTATTTACCTATAACCATGTTTTGTATCAATAAAATCCAACAGCCTTTTATTGCCAACGCTTGAACAAAGTGGTGTGGTAAGTATTTTTGGGGGAGGAGGCAAGGCCGGGAGGCTTGATGCCAACCCGCAAAATAACATATGTATGTCTGCTGATTATGGGTTCAACGGTTATGTGGATTGAAGGTGGGCGGCCAGCGTGAGGGAGGATGCTGGCCGGAGACATGTGGTGTGACAAGACAAGGCACAGGAAGACTATTCAATGGAGACACACTAGATTCATTTAAAAAATCAAAACAACCATTGTTAAAATATATGTTGGGTTTTATTTTAGATCTTAATTTCAATTGAACATAAATAATAAACATTACACATTGTAAAGTTCCGGTTGCAGCACATCCAGGGAAAATCCGCGGTATTGTCCACTGTCGCTGGGGAAATGTTGTCTAATGGCAAGTACCGCACAGGCAGGTATTACTCTCCGAACGCGGTGTCCGAGCCTCCCGTGAAGCCACCAAGTGAAGCAACGATAGGCCACCAGCCTGTACCACCTGTGAAAATGAAAGATGCAAACTGTATTAAAATGACAAAACTTTCTTATCAATGTCGATTCAGGTAAAAAATGTCATTCTGCTTTGAAAAAAATTCTATCTAGAAAATGCACAATATGGAACCAATTTACATGCATTCGAAATGATATGTAGATGTAATTTTATATGTGGGAGACGACCATGAAATAGTAGTGGCATCACTGACATCACAACCAGAGTATACTTACTCGTTACTCGGATTACGCGGACGAACAGAGCCGCGAAGTTCGTGCATAAGCACCATCATCATCCTCAACACGGTCCGTGAGAGGCAGGCTTCCCTGAACTCTGGCAGCTCGGTGATGCATTGCGGACTTGGCTCGCCTTCCGAAATGTAGGCCAAGCACCCGGAATTTTCACGGCAGCAGCAGTTCTCCTCCTCAGTTGGCATTAGCTCGCACCGATTGCAGGTGCACTAGGTGGAGACGCCGTCCATGCGACATGGTCCAGGCTCTTCATCCGTTGACTGGTCCTCCCAACTGCCGTCCGAATCCCCATCGTTTTCGCGTGCTTGCCTTTCCAGTAGTTCTTCCTCGGTGTACTCGGGCTCGTACATATACGGCATTATTGTAGCCATTGTGTGGTAAAGAAAGTAAAATAATTTACAGAGATGGTACAGGTGTTCACAAGGCCTAGAAGCGGCGAAGGTAGCTGACCAGAGCACAGAAACGAGTCACAGAATACTCAAAGTAACACAGAGAGAGTAATGGAATCGAAAATCTGCTGCTGTGTGTTGTGAAACGGTGTGTTTATACTTATTGAGGAAAGAGGCGTCCTGCCATTTCCATGGCGACACTTCATTAGCTGAGGCGCAGCGATTGTTGACACGAAACGTGCTTTGGCGTTGGGAAATGGGCGGTACGCGTCTGCTGATGTCAGGCTCAGGGGCGGGGGATTTGATTTAGTGCCGCAAACGCAGGTGAGCCAGGTCGATGGGGGGAAATGATAGGATTATCAGAAAATGGCGGCTGATTTCGAGTGCGTTAATGGACGAAAAGTCGGGTAAGGTCCATAGGAAAGTTTTCTACGATCTACCGATTTATGCTTAAAAACACATGGCCGAACCGTAGGGACAATAAAAAAAAGTCCCGGAACTATCCTTTAATATAAAAATCCCCCAATTATTTTTTAAAATTGTACTATTCTCATAATAGTTCTTCTCTCATACCCTCATACCATTTCGTAGTACAACAAAAATATAGTAATCAATTAAACACAGTCCTATGCAATTCTTTATAAATGTAATCGAAAAAGTGTACTTTTTCTATTTGTTAAGGGAGTATACGAACCACTAAATGCCATAGACCACCATATATCCACTGTTAAAACTCTTTGCTGCGCTATACATTTGTCCAAATACATGGCTCTCAGTTCGGCTATGGATAAGCATTCAACGAGCAGGTGTTGCATTGTCTCCCTTGCCGTATTACAAAAATAACAGTTGCGCTCAAGGCTGCAGCTTTTTTTCCTGATTCCTGTCACCTCTATCGTCGGTAGAAAAGTATCTCGCATCTGCAGAAAGATGGACCTAAAGCTCATATTAGGTAAGTTTCCCAAATATTTGGGTAAGATATCACAGGCTTTGATCTCACCTACAAAGTTTGCAAGGAGTTTATATTTTTTTACATTCTCTTTTTGTCCTTTGCCAATCTCAATCCTAAAGTTCTAATTTACCCATCATGGGGGTTGTTATTAAGAGATCTAGACCAATATCAGCCTCCTCTGTAATTGCCAGATTATCCAATCCCCATATTCCCATCATCTGATCTTGTTCGACTTCTAATGCCTGCTTCCACTTGGAAAAGCGAGAAATGGAGGTTGCCACTATCATCTTTCTAAGCAATGTCAGTGTCTTCCATTGAAACATTTGTCCTTTCACCACTTGGCAGCGAAGGCAACCAGTAGCCAGTGCTGATATTGGAGTGGGTGGGAGTTAAATGTCTAAGGGCTAAAATATACACATTCATTATTGGATAATAACACATAACACACAAGACATGGGGTATCATTATGAGGTTGGCGGTCCGGAAATAAAGGTGCCGGTAGCAACGTCCTGGCACCCTTTCCAGACCGCCAAACTGTGAGCTTGCCGGTAGGGGCACGGAATCCTGGCAGGCCTGACCTGCCGGGAGTTCATGCCCCCTACGGCATACTTTTCACTGAAGCACTGGCACCGTTACTAACAGTGCCGGTGCTACAGTTTTCCCATTCCTATGCAGTCATATCGGACCAAGCGTTGGATGGCTCACCCACTAATAGGGAACGTGAGCTGGGTTTAGACCGTCGTGAGACAGGTTAGTTTTACCCAGTTCATTCCCATTCAGTCCTATAGGACTGCATAGGAATGGGAAATAACCGTTTTACAGGGTCAACGGCAACTCACCGGCTACCTGCGTGTTTTACTGCCAACCCTGTAATGAGGGCCAGGTTCATGCAGAGACAGCTAGACAGTATACAGTTTACTTTGGCAGTTATATTTCATATATTAGATGAACATTTATCGTGGTATAAATTATGCAGCAGTACAGGAAATGCATCATCTGGAGACCCCACAACAGGCTTTAGGCTCCTGGCCTTCCCCCCCTAAACATGAGTAGCTTTTCTTTCAATCTTTCAAGGGATATGAGTGCCAACAGCTCGGACTGAACAGTCTTTCATCGATGCCCATGACTTTCCTAGTGAGAAGCCGTATCAAATTTAAGGTCCTTTGTATTGTACATCAGGCTATTTTTCTCTCTGGCCCTACCGTTCCCCAAGCTAAACTAACCTGTTATGTTGTCCCATGGGCTCTGCGATCAGCGTCTCTAAACCTTCTGGAAGTCCCACGCTTTTGTAAGTCGTGGGATTGAGGGCGATCCTTTTCTGTTCTGGCCCATCTCTGTGGAATTCTCTTCCTGGTTACCTGCTAGGGATCCCTGATCACCTCCAGTTTCGAAAATGTTTGAAAACCTTTTTGTTCTGATTCATGGCATGGTTGTAGGTTGCGCCCAGATGCCTTCAGGTTATGGTTTGCTCTTAACAAATATAGTTACATATATACATACATGCATACAGAGAATGGCTCTTCTGACCATCTCTATTTGCAAGTTTCCACATATACTTGACTCCATCACTCTCTGCATGTAGCTTCACTAGCTTCTTTGCAATATGTTGCATGTGTTGACCCTAAAAGAAACTGCCACTGCCTTTTGGGGGTGGAGGAGCAGTCACGCATTGTGTTGGGTGTATTATGTGTCCGATTACTGCATTTATTCCATTGTGGGGATCTGCGATTCACTTGTGGGTGCTAGGACTACTTGCATGCCCAGGTAAACGACAATCTGCATGTTTTCTTTCCTGCACTGGCTGTGTACCAGGATTCCCCTGGTAACAGCCTGAACATCCTTGCGAGTGCTGCGCCTTCTTTGGGTAAGAAGTTGCTGGTGAGGGCCTGAGTGTCTCAGAAGCTTTGTGAGGTGGCACAGCCCAGGGGGGCGGTCATTGTCATGAGGGCCATTACTGAGGCATTAGTGAAGTGCGAGCAGGGAGTTGAGAGTATGCGTATTATTGCTGAGGCTGTTGGAGAGAGACGTAATCAACTTTTAAAAAAATATTCCAGGTAAAGGACAGTTGATAATCATTGACTGAAAGGGTCCCTGATTTGAAGAGTACCCTCCTTTCCTTTGGCTGCCAGATGGAGCGGGACCCAACAATATGCCTTCATACCCACTTATAGCATAGGTCTCCGAGTTCTGGAGAGGTACCACAGAGAGAGAGATGGTCAGGAGCTTGGCCCCGGAATGAGTGTTTAGAGGGAATTTTGCCCCCAGAGAGGGCTGCTGAAAAATGAATGGATTTATGACTAGTTGAAACCCTACTATGATGCCAGTGTAGTTATAAAAGCTACCTGTCGGAGAACTGGAGGAAGAAGAGAAGAAACAGAGAATAGATTAAGGAGTGTGTGGAGTGAAGTGTTCCCCTTTATGTATGCATCTGGAGCCAGCCTTTGTGCAGATCACCCACAATGAACCAATTGTGGTTTCTCCCCTGTTAAAAAATTATGTGTTAGCTCACACTAGGATCCCACAGAGGTCCATGTGTGACTGGTTCCCTGTCCTGACATTAGGGAATATCTCCCACAAAGGTTAAACGCGTTGCATAGGCAACATAGGCAGGCAAGATATATGTTTCCCATATGTGTTACATTTTGGTTTAGGTCTCTCCCCAGACCCAAACCCATGTAATATGTAAGGATGGAAAAGGGGACAAAAACATGTTGCCTATCGATAGCCAAGGTAAAATTAACATGATATTCCCATCACACAATTTTACTCACATAATGATGTTCTTGATATTAGATGTTGGCCAAACTAACAGAGACTACCCCACAGTGACCTGTTTATTGCACCATATGGAATGCCTATCCAGTGACCCGCTTAGGTTATGGGAATGATCCTACCATCGACATATACATTTCTGCGTATTGTTGTTGAGCAAATGTGATGCCTATCATGATGTTGTATAGAGCGAATGGGGAAGAGATTGATAATCTCCTGTTTTGGCTCTACCCAATCTGCATTTATCTGTTCTGTGAGTGACGCACCCACAATAACTCCATATTATTAAAAAATGCCTAGAAATATAAATCGAAGTCGGGAAACCTAACCCCACCATATGTTTTCGGGACTATGAGATACAGACTGGACATTCCAGCAGTTATATTACTGCAGAAGAATGAGAATACAAATCATGTAACATACTTTCCTATCACCCCACCAGACCAAGAATAAATATCTACCAACAGACTAAAAGGAGTAGTCAGGGCATTAGATAGGCACGTTGGAGACAGGACATAATAGTATTGGAGACAGGAATAATTTGATTCTTATTTCTTTCTTTATACTTTATTTTGGAACTGATTGTCCCATCAAAGTACAATACAGTAAAAAACAGCATTAACATTCAAATTCAGAAAGCTGTACTTTAAACAAAGAATAAGTTGGGTAAGTGCAGTCTATCTATTACATTTGTATAAGAGGAAACTCAAATTAATAATAAGAGTAGCCAATGTCCCTTGTTCACTTTAATAACCATGGCATTTATTTCTGTTGTTTCTGTCAATACAAACTACAAGGATATACTTAAAAGAAAGTCATTTTCCTCCTGAAGATCCACTTATGGTGGTGAAACACGTGTAGATGATTTAGATGAATTTGAGGACTGAGCTGGAATTGTACTATTGAATGATACTCAGCATAAGATGCTACACAGCACAAGGATTATGATAACCAGTAGTCTGATGATTTAAGACTTTACATACATTTTATTTGGATATTGAAACTATATGCTGTTTATTTGGACATTCCAATACCATGAGGCAAAATAATAAACACATATTGTTCACAAATTAAAATTGCTTAAGTCTCTTGAAAAGGTTTGGAACTAACACTGGGAACAAACAAATGACAATTTTCTTTTTTCTTTTTTCTTTTTATTAGCATTTAGCTTCAAGAGAAGCTTTTTACCATTTACAGTTTGAATTTAAAAGAAAAATTCCATACCGGTTAAAGCATATGATACAACTATTTCAGCCATTTGCTACGAAAGAAGGAAAAGAGAAAGAAAAAGAAGAACAGAAGAAAAACTGTAACCGAGCAGAATTAGTGGCTCCTACTGTCCAATTATACAAAAGTAAACCTCTTTATCACTTCTGTCCTTCAAGCTTTTTGAAAAAGATTGATACCATCTCCAACAAGGTGAAAGTTACAGATAGCCTTGAACCCTGTAACATGTGTAGCCAAACATCTTTCTTGGTTAGAGTTTGATTGTTTACAAAATAATCTGCCTAGTAGATTACATTGAATGTCCTTAATGCCCTGACAGCTCATAATGAGGTGGCAGAGTGTTTCAATTGGGTGACTACAGAGCCGGCATTTGTAGTCTCTCATACTTTTCGGTTTCCTGGCTTCAAGAATTTCTTTTATCGGAAAGATGTTAAAACAGAGTCTTAGAAATTGCTCTCGCAACACAACTCAAACTTACTCAAATAGAGCAGAGTTAGACCACGCTTGTTTAGAGCCACGCAATATTTTCCATGAAGTTTGGACGACTGCGCTAGCTCGGAGGACTCAATCAAGTTATATTCAAACAGGCTTTTTTTCACAAAATCTGGATTTTCAATGAGTAGTTTCTCTGTGGTGTCGATTGAGTCTAACAATCCCAAGCATTTTGTGCTCATTCAACGACTAACGGCTCTTTTTCTGTTTTAAGTGCCTGACCCAGCAACCCAAATCCACTGACAGGTGGAGGCAGTAAACATTTACGATAAAAGGATAGAGTTTTCCAACTGACATAGGTGATAAGAGAAGTCAGTCCAAACTCGTTTCTTATCACCGGCATTGGCATACAATTTGGGAGGTCAAGTACAGCTCTCCAGAAGAGACCCATAGTTTGCCATATCTTCCAACTCAGCTGGAGAGAGCACTCAGCCCCATAGGTCACAATAGGGGCTACCTTCATGGTATAAAAGCAAAGCAAGTATAATGTTTGATCTGTCTTGCCTGGGCTGTTAGCATCTTCAGTTTGCACCTCAGCACTACTTCTCTTGGGGCTTCACTATAACTTTCGTTGATTGGTATACCCAGGTAGAGCAATTCTGTTGTCTGTCGAATCTGATCATCATTTATGTACCAACCCTTAAACTTCAAAGATTTGCGCCTTGACTTCCCCAGAATGAGGACTGTTGATTTGGTAGCATTAACTCTTAGATCGTTGGAAGACAAAAAAAGGTGCCAATGCATCCAATTGGCACTGAAGCCCGATCAGAGTTTCTTCTTAAAAAATGACATCATCTGCATACAACAGTCTATTCATCGGGGTGCCTGCAATGCATGGTGGAAAACACCTAATGTCCGTAAAGGCGTCACCCATGTCAGAGTTAAACAATTTAAAGATGGCTGGGGCTAATCGGCACCCTTGCTTAAGACCCACTCCTGTTTTAATGAAGTTTGTCATGTCACCCTTTTGGTTTAGTTTGATCTGTATACTTGTATTGGTGTGAAGTGCCTACATAGCCTCACGTAGATCAGCAGGGCAATCCCAGTCCTTTAGCTTCAGCCAGAGTTTCTCTCTATTGACTGAGTCGAAGGCTTGTGAAAAGTCCACTAATGCAAGGTATACATTTTTACTGTTCTTTTTTACAGTTCTCAATTTCAGCTAGTTGATTAGAAAAAGGTTCAACAAAGTTCCAATTCCTTTTTCAAACCCAGCTTGCCAGCCATCCCAATGTTTGGAATCCCAGCTCCAGGCTGTAAGATGATTCTAGATGAAGGCTGTGAAAAGCTTCCCAATATAATCCAAGAGGGCGATAGGGCTGTAGTTTGTTGCCACAGACCTATCACGCTTCTTGAAGATCTGGACAATGTTAGATTTTGTCCAAATGGCCGGATGCTACATTTCGTTTTCACCAATAGAAATAGGCAATGTAAGAAAGTTGTCCATTCCTCTGGATGTTGTTTTAATGTCAAATTTGTAAGCCCATCAGGACCTGCGGCTCTGGAATTGCTGGACGATCTAATTAAGGCAAGGATGCCCTCCCTTTCAGTCTCAAACTCCCAAATTAAGCATGAATTTTCTACAGCCTTCATAGCATGTGAGTTGGGCTTTGAGAAAAGCTTGAAGAAGTGGTCCATCCAATCCTTCACTGAAATAGGTTTGTTAATGAGACTCTGCTGAGGGCCATCCAACATGTTAAAGATTTGCCACATTTCCCCCGAGTTTTTGGATGCAACCAGTTGCAGCATGTGAAAACGAGATGTGGTAGTCCCAGAGTTGCGCTCTTTCTATAAATGAAAAGGTCAATACTGGTTTGTAATTTCAAAATAATATTTTTGTCGCTTTAATGGTCAAAACAAAAACAAGAGGAAATTATTACAGCATAAACAAATAAACAGTATCGGACAGTATATTTGAGTTTTTACTATCTGTCTGTTATGGTTTGTTCAAGTTAACAAAAAAATGCCACTTTAGGTCCTTGTGATTTGATAAATTTAGGTAAATTCCAGTTCTCCTGATAATTTGGAGGTCTTGGTGTCAGATCCCTGTTGGCTGGAGTCCTCTGGTATTGTCACTGAAAGTCTTTGTGATTGAATTGATTAGATTCGATTACAATTCTCCTTAGTGATTTTGAATCTTAATGCTTGGGCCTCTTTTTAGAGTTCTCAGATGTTGTCATTTGAAATCCTTGCGATTGGATAGGTTAGATTTTATTTCAGATTTTCCTTTTAATTAGCAATTGAAGTACCAAACCTCTCTTGTTTTAAGCAAGTATTCAGTTGTGGTAAGTCCTTTGTCATGAAGTATGCTTGTATAAAGTGATGCAATGTCCATTGTGATGAGCCAGTAGTTTTTATCCCATGGTATGGTTTCTGTCTGTTGTATGATATGGGTGGTATCTCTGATGTATGAAGATAGAGATGTGGCTAATGGTTGTAACTGATGATCGATGTACTCAGAGATATGTTCTGTTATTGATCTGATGCAATTGATGATAGGTCTGCTGGATGGTAGGTTGATGAAGTGTTTATGAACCTTGGTTAGAAAATAGATGGTTGGAATAATGGGAATGCACTGTATTCATGTATTGATATTCATCTTCTGTGAGAAGTGACTGATCTTTCCAGTGTGTGCTCCTGGTTCTACATTCTTCACCCAACTTCGTCAATGGGTTAGAGGTAAGTAATTCATAGCACTCAGAGTTGTTAAGATGTTGCATTGCCATTTTTATATAATCACTGGTTTTAAGAAGTACAATGTTTCCTCCTTTATCTGTTGGCTTTACAGTAATGTTTTGGTTGTCTCTGAGTTCTTTAAGTGCTTTATTTTGCGCAAAAGTTAAATTGGACGAGTGGCTTCCTTTTTTGTTGCGTTTGCTTCCTTTTAGGTAGATGTCTCTCTTGGGAATGGGGATTTACAGAATTCCGCCTCTGGAATTACTGGGTCTCTGGGGTTGTAATGCCCCGGTGATTCCGGCAATCAAAGAGGCGGAATGGTATTAACGGTCGGACTCGTAATGAGGCCCTATGCTCACTTTTATTTATTTATTGCATTTGTATGTAGCGCCCAGACCCGGAGGTATCACAGCACTAGGAAAAATGGTACAGTACAGGTAAATAGACATTGCAGTTAGTTTTTATGTGGCAAAGTAAAGGAACAATCAGGGCAAGAGCAGTTTTGTTTGTTCTAACATTACAGCTAATGCAGTTACTAGTATTTATTAAACAGTGATGTTTTCATTTTTTCTGCAAGAGATGGTATGAAGGTTCTTCTTGGATACACCGGGGTTAACAATGTTTGCTCACGGTACGAGCACAGGATTGGAGCCCTCCCCAATATTTGTTCTCCCTGTAGAGCTTTAATTTGCTCAGACAACTCACATTTCCTTTATTGTCCCATTCTCTTTGTTTCTTCTTTATTGCTGATAACTCCAAATCCGGTTTCGATAGCCACCTCAACTAAACACATTTCACACGTGTTAATGAAGTCTTTCAATTATGTATCTGTGTCTTCCCAAAATACCAAACCAAATTAAAAAAACAAATTGTGGTCACCCTCTGTCTTTATTTTGAAAAGTAGGCACGGTTTATTCCATTTATATAGACACCACCAATCCCCAACTCAATTCAAATTGCTCCTGTCGGGGTAGACGTGGGCAGATTCAGTGTTGCATGCCAAATGTTCCCCTCAAAACTATTTAACCATTTTCTTACTTCCAATG
The DNA here is from genome assembly GCF_040938575.1 of Ambystoma mexicanum. Classification (NCBI taxonomy): domain Eukaryota; kingdom Metazoa; phylum Chordata; class Amphibia; order Caudata; family Ambystomatidae; genus Ambystoma; species Ambystoma mexicanum. The sequence continues at coordinate 636,072,311 of NC_090935.1, read as the reverse complement.
GGAGCAACTTCAGGCCATAGGAAATCATTGCCGTGACTTCAGCCTTAAATAATTAAATCACGGGCAGTACCGAATGGAAACAAAATTTCCTCTGTACTATTTTCAATTGGATGAAAAAAGCCTCAATTTTCACATCAATTGTATCTTTAAAAACATGTAAGTACTTCTTGGTGTCACAAATGTAACCAAAATATAATAATGTATCTACCATCTCAATCTTGTTTCCATTGATATCCCATGCAAAGTTCTTCCACTTTCCCTCTTTATTATAAATCAATATATGGGATTTATCCAGGTTAATCAATAACTACAGTAGTAATAATACGATTTGTCTGCTCTATGAAGGCGTTGTCCAAACAGGTTTTCCCCTGTTCCTTCAAATTATTTAGGACAATATTGGCTCCCTTCCGCCTGCACTCGCTGATTTCTGCAATGACTCTTTTACTACTGGATCGTTCCCCTCCTCCCTCCATCCGCTCCTGAAAAAACCTTTTGCAAACCTGTCTTGTCCAGCCAACTACCGCCCCATATCTATCACTGCCTTCCTGGAGAAGCTGGCATTCCGCCAACAGACCCAGCACGCTGAACTTGTTGGTTGCCGTCACCACCATCAATCTGTATTCCGACATCCAGAGGCACGTAATCTGCTCTTGTGAACACTCGCAAGAAAGTTCTTGGATCTGCTGATTCCAACTCTCCAGCTGTTCTCATTCTAGTTGAACGCTTTTCTGCATTTGATACGGTTAACCACCCCATCCTCATAAAATGACTCCAGAATACCGTAGGCTGACCTCCTTCCTCAGTGACCGTACATCCCAGGTTATTCTGGGATCTTTCTCCTTCCCCACCTCTATCTCCACCTGGAGCATGGCCCAGGGCTCCAACCTTTCTCCCTGGCTCTTTACCAACCACCTTGCTCTGATTGCTCACCTCCTTTCCACCTTCTCCCAAACTTCCAGTGTTATGCAGATGACACACAACTCTTCTTCAAACTTCCCTCTGATCCTTCTCTTACTTCCTCCATCATTCCTGACTGCCTATCTGCATCCAGTCCTGGTGTACTTCCAAAGATCTCTGCCTCAATGCCAGCAAGACTGAGATCCTTCCTATTGGGACTCCTGCTCCCTCTTTCCTTCCCTCACTCTGCCCATCGTCTGTAAGGTCTCTCCCCCTTCTCCTTCATTTAAAGCGAGAAACCTTGGAGTCCTGGAAGACGCCTTTCTTTCCTTCATCCCTCACATTCAGGACCTTGCCAAGAAGTCCCACTTTCAACTCCACCTCCGGAGCTCTCGTTCTCACTAGGCTAGTCTACTGCAATAGCCTTTTTCTTAATCTACCCTCTTCTTCTCTACGGCCCCTCCAGCTAATCCAGAATAGGGCTGCAAGACATATCCTTGGCCTCAATCCCAGGGACTGCATCTCTACTGCCCTAAAAACTCTCCACTGGCTCCAGGTTGCTGCAAGGATCAAATTCAAATCCTTCTGCGTCATCCAGAAGGCTGTCTGGGGCCGGTGACCACACTATCGACGGGTGCATGTGATTATAACTAACCAATAAATAATGAACAACACTTTGGTCTAAACATTTAAAATGAAAAATATTGAATTCTTTTTTTTTGCGTGGGAGGTCCCCTTAACCCCTTTTTTACTTCATTACTAATCCAACCCCAACCCCTCCCCACCCGTTTTAAACTCTTACCCCAACCCCCACACACATATTTTATAAAGTTTGTCTTTTTTCATTATAAATGTTTAGATCAAATTGCTCTTGATTATTTTCCATTCATTATAATCACTGCATACCGCTGTCTACAACTTGCTCTCACTAAATATTCTCCCTCCAGATCTTTACGTTGCTCCAGCACCAACACTCTGTGTGTTAAGCGCTTGGATTTTTGGAAGCTCCTTAAGACTTTCCTTTTCACCTCATCCTTCCCTTCCACCCTCCTGTGCTAAATCCCACAGTTGCTGAGATTGGTGAGCAGGGCCCTTATGTGTCCTCCCACACCCAATCGCCTACAGCCTCCACCCAACCCCCAGCGCTTTGCCTTGGCATCCACTGGCCACGCCACCTAGGCACTTACAGCTGCACACTCCCTAGCTCTTGATACACCTAGCAATTACCCCTCCCCCACTCCCTCATCCCTTCTCTCTTCTCTCTGCACTTGCACGTTCTGAATGCTCACAGGTCCTCCTCTAGCTTTCATTGTTGTATTTGTTCTTCTTTCCCATATCCCCTTCCTGTTTCCCTGTGGGGGCCTTGAACTACAATTTACTTGACGTATAAGTGCCTGACAAATGCACAATAAAATTTAAATTAAATAATAATCCTCTCACTCAGAAAATATTGTGAATGAACATATGCCATTACTTGCACCTATTTCCTTATTGTGTAAATCCCTCTACAATATGTACACTTTTAGTTTCACGTAACAGAGTTTGCTACATATTATTCTTCTTGCTAAATTTCGACCTCATCCGGATGGTCCAGGATGGGTTCAACATATTCTAGTGTTTGGTCTCCTTTGCATCTCCTTAGCAGGATTCTCTGGAGTTAGTAGTGGAAAGAAGCGTGTTTTATGTAAGAAGAGTTCAGTGGCGGTAGAAAGCTTCACAATCTGCTCATCTGGAATTTTGTATTCCTCATCTACGTTATATTCCACATATTAAAATATTTCAAAAAAGGTAGCAGGCGCTCCTCTCCTTTATTGACACATATTAAAATACCAGCATCTCCTATCCTATGCTAAACTAAGAAGGAATGCTACTTGCCATTACGATTTAAACTACTCTGTGTGTCCTGCTTGTACTGTTTCCTTTGCATCATTTCTATTTTCTCTTCAGTTATGTTGTCCTTGTGTTAGTTGCATTATTTCCAAACCTTGATGCCAACTGTTGTCACCAGTTTGTCAAATTAAATGTGCGTATCAAAGTGAATTTGCTACAGTGATCTCAACTAGGTAGGGCTATTTTAAGCACTTTTGGGGCCTGGGCACGGACATCTTTGGGGACCCCCTCCACCAAACCAAAGGAATGAAGGTATCAAGAATACTGGTTGTGCTCCCCTCCCCCTACCCGTTGCGCTCACAACCTATATGTTGATATGCTGCCTCGCAGCATAATAAGCACGTTTACCCCCTTAAGTCCACTCTCCTCTTCTTTCTTGCTCTAATCAGAATGATAAATAAGGAGCATTTGAAGACCAACACATTACCAAACATGACAATTTTTAAACACAATATTATAGAAAGGTTATGCAAAATGGGAATGATTCTAGCTTTACTCCATCATCAAGGGAAGTATATAAGTACCAGCATACCAATCGATGTAATTTAACAAATGTAATCTGGGTTTGTATTTTCTATTTAAAACTTTAAATACTTCCAAAACAATGGCTTGTGACATTTTCATTTATAAACGTGCATGAAAACCTTAGACTGTTACCAAACAGCAAACCGTTTCTTGTGTCAAACAAGCAGACCTTAGAATATGCTTGCCTTAGTCCTACAACATCTGGTCCGCTCTCTTCTGTCTACCAGCCCTTCCACCCAAATGGCCTCCATAAGATGAAGGATCAAGTAATGGGCTAAACGATACCAGCAGCATGCAAGAAAGCAAACCTCACAGAAGACAGCACAGTAATGTAAGAGATATTAGATGATTTGACCAGGATCACTGTATCGTCTGCTGGCAAATCCAGGATACAAGCATGAACGCTTTTGTTCCATAGTCTTGAATTTGGATACTTATTCACCTCTTGGACTAACGGTTTATGCCATCGTTGGAGGCGATTGCCTAGGTTTTACAACACCCCATCTGAACAAACCAATTTCGAGACCTTCACCATATGGATGATACATTAGTTTTTATAGCAACATATGAATAAAATATCATATCATATCATATCATAACCCTTACCTGGTGCAGGTACATTGCTGATAACAGCAGATGATGTTCTGCAAAACCAAGTACATATGCAGGCAGGTTTATAAACTTCAGACATGGGAAAGGCTCAGCCAGCCTTGCTGGAATGTGATATTCTAATTTTGCATATGAACACATATCTCTGCAATGGGTGCTTCACACACTGAGCTAACTTCTGAACCATTGTGGCACTCAATTTATCAATATGCATGTCACTGTTGCCTATTGCACATGATCAGCATAATTCCCACAGGAAGGAAAGAATGCTACAGAGTTGTGCCGTAAGGAACACACAAACATGTATACCACAGTGAACACAGAAAGCAATACATGATGAATTGATCAAGGCAGAACGTGTTTGTCCAACAGAAAGGCAATGGTGTTAGAGCCTCAGCAGCACCCCGTAAAATATCCTGACGTGTGCTATATAACACTGGTGAACAATGGAATCTTACTTCTTCAGATCAAGCAGCCTTGTGGGGCCCCCTCCAATGTGGGGGCCCTGGGCAAGTGCCCCTTTTGCCCTCCCATAGAAATGTCTCTGCAACTAAGCACCAGGTCCGCAAGAACTGAAATATGATTTGCTCACAGAAGAAAGCCCTGATCCTGCAAAGACTACCCTTTACATGCATAATAAGTAAAGGTCTTTGTACCATGCACCCCATGGGGAGGTGTTGCAAAATTGGGTCTTCTTTATGAAATCCCTCAAAATAGCAAGGGCACTAGTGTGTTAAAAACCTGACCTTCATCATGACCCTGACCCTCATCATTGAGAAACACATTGGGTTACCTGTTTCATGCTGTTGCCCAAATTCAACTCTATGGTCTTCTTTGGAGGCCCTGTTAAGAGTCCAATTGGCATCCAAGTATGCTAGGATTTTTAAATTCCCCCTGCTTTCTTTTTGGACAATTCTTAGACATGTTTGTGTGAGGATTTTTGCTGTGCTGGTATATTGAGTGATTCGAACAAATATATTTAGGAACCCAGGTTTCCCTCCCCACCTTTCTGAGTGGCTGGATCCTATGCTCCAATTTAAGCACCTCTAGGAGTGTCAGGCAAATGTCTTTGATTGAAAGAGTTCTGTATGACAACAACTGGAGAGCCACTGTCCATGACATTAATGGTCTGCTGTATTTGAATGCACACTGGGGCTTCTGTCCTAGGACAAACATGTATGTTGGCCAAAGTCTATGTTATGAACTCTTGTCTGTTCCCTTGCTGATCCTAACTTTAGAAGTCTCCCAAATACAATGGCCTATGGGTTCCATACGACTGTTGGGGATTGTAACATGTCAACATGATCAAAACTCTTCGTGATGCCTCTTTCTATACAGCTACATATAGAGCAAATATTGACAAAGCCAAACGTTTAGACTTTTGTATAGTGACAATCTTCTCTGTGCTATGGTCGAATCTGTAAAATATGCATGGGAGTATTATGGCTGAACAATGGTGCGGAGCATGAACAAGGCTACTCGTGGAGAAGCATGATGTGGGGCATAAGAGAAGAATTGAGGGAATTAGTGGATTTATAAAGGCTGTGCAGGCCACATCTAGCCCTGTACTGCCATCAAATACCCAGGTGAGGACTCATACCCAGATACAAGCAGCATAGGCCTAGGTTTATCCTCATATGATCACGTACTGCCCTATTAGACCCAGGCACTACCTTCAAATTACCAAGTTATTTTGCACAATCCCAGATGATTGCATCATATGTAGAGTTGCATACATATTGTGCTAGGCTACGTCATTGTGTGCCATGGTAGTCCCGGTATAGCTTAGGTATTCTATAAACATGTAACGATTGCCATAAAATACCCAGTTGCATCCATTAAAAGCCTGGTTGCTCACATGATATGTCAAGTTATTCACTAAAATGGGCCAGATTTTGCATTCATATACCCAGATATTATGGAAAGAAACATGGGAGAGGAACAGCAGAGAAGAGAGAGGAACAGCAGAGAAGAAGCGAGCATAGAATAGGTGGAACACCAACATTCTAACAGGGAGATAAGCAGAGAAGGTAAGTAAACAATGGAAGACACATAAGGTCAGTAGTGGCTTCATATGGTGATGTACTTCCATAATACATTCAAGTGATTCCTTATGTGCCACTATAGGTCTCATAGGCTTGCGTGTACCAACATATCACCATACACTGTAAACATTCCAGTGGCCCAGTACTGTGTGAAATGCCCAAACTCTCAGATAGCCACACAACATGCGAAGTAGCAGCATCATATATCCAGTTACTCAGACATTGCGCCAGGCTTGGCTGTCTTATGCCCTGGTGGTTCATTTATATTTATAATTGTTCTTATATAACGTGCATAATACCAGAGATTAGTTTCTAAGTGCGGGATTGGGATTTGAACCTGTGTTGCGGGATTGGGATTTGAACCTGTGTTGCGCTGCGTTGTCTTGCTCCCAAGACAAACGCGCTGTCACTGAGCTATCCCCCCTCACCAATTCAGAGGTAATATAATATACAGGCACTGCTTTCAAATGCTAAAGTACTCTCACAATATGCAAAGTATTGCCACACATGTCCAATTACTCACCCAATGTTCCTGGGAGTACTGGTAAATGATGAGGTACTCCCACTATATACCAGTAATTTCCATAATATGTCCTGATATTTCTGTAATTGTCAGATATTGTCGCCATTTGCTTGGTGTTCAAATCATTGTGACTGGGGCTTACAGATTGTCCATACATTCACACATACACACTCAAAAACACACACACATACAATTTCAAATTAATGTGCATACAAACACATCCACATATGTATGCTCACACTACGGACAACACACATACAGGCTCTCATGCACAAATAGAAAGACGCCCATATCAAACAGACTCACAACCATGTAGACTCAAAAGCCCACGAACAATCCCATAACCAAACATTCCCTATGATTCAACCACCCATCACAATGCAAGGGGAGGAGGAGTAGCACTCGTCGCAAAAGACTCACTACCCATTAGAGTTACCAACTCCTCTATGCCTGATAACTGTGACATACTATCAACTAAACTGACCATATCAGACTCGGACACTATATCCATCCACATTATCTACCGACGCCTTGGCCCAGGCACAACCTGTGAGGAGAACCTCCTGCACACCCTGGGTGCCTTCCGCAAGCCTTCTTACAAAATGATCTTCTTAGGAGACTTTAACCTTGGGTACAATGACACCGATGATACTCTCTCAATGCTCTCGGCCTTACACATTGTATTAATACTCCAACACACAACAAAGGCTGTATCCTATATTGGATCGTAGACCTCAACTGCTGGGTTACCATTCACTCTAACTATCCATGCCCTTGGTCTGCTCACAATATTGTGTAATTCGCTGTCTCCCCGCCTGTGCACACCTCCCAAAGCCCCATCCGATGCTGCCTACCCTTTCACGAAGCTCCAAATCCCTCACTAAGGAGCGCCTTACTGCCATGCTCGCTTCACTTCTATCCACACTCCCTTTCCCCACAGACCCTAGCTTACTAACACACCTGCATACCAAAACCCTATCAAATGCTATTAACACTATAGCTCCCCTTGAGCAACGCAAAACTAAACCATCAGCACACAATAACACTTGGTTTACCCTTGAACTCCAAACACTCGGATCCAACAAACGATCACCAGAAGCCAATTGGAAAAAAATCACCCTCCGAGGAGAACAAATCACTGTTTACATTAGCATCCAAACAGTATACAAAAGTGATCTGCAGGGCTAAATCCTCCACCTACAACACCTGCATCACCAGTGCCAAGTCCGTCACCCGAGAAATCTTTGCTATCCTTAGGGAACTGGAAACCCCTGCCGCCCACATATCACCATATAAAAAGACGATTCCTGGTGTTCCAGAATTCAGAATGCTATCCTCGGAAAAATTGATACCCTGCATAGCAAGATCGACACAAACAGTCCCTTATCGATCTCTCACAAGTGCTGATAACTATCACTGCACAATCCCCCCCTCACCTCACATTGCTCCCATGTTCCGCTTTACCAATGTTTCTGTAGAGTAAGTCAAAACAATCCTCAAAGGCTTCAAACCCTCACGATGCAAGGGAGACATTTGCCTGGCTAATCTGATCAAAGAATGTGAAGACCCCTAGCTCCACTAATCACAGCCTTCATCAATGCCTCGTTTACTATTGGTAAAGTCTCCACTAACCTCAAGGAAGCCTGGGTACTCCCATTAATTAAAAAAAACATCCTTAGACCGTGCCATCTGCACCAACTACCGCCCCATCACCACGGTTCCCTTTCTGTTAAAGATTCGGGACAGAGCAGCATACCTGAAAATCCAACGCCACCTTGAAGCCAACAGTATCCTAGGCATGCGCCAATCAGGTTTTCGCCCAGGCCATGGAACTGAGTCAGCTTTACTTGACTTGAAAATACAGATTGATGAAATCAGGGATGAAGGCAAGCCTGGATTGCTACTCCTGCTTGACTTATCTGCAGCATTCGACCTGGTGGATCATACAATCCTAGGTCAGCACCTCACCTCCTCTGCCAACTTCTCCCCAGAAGCCATAACATGGATTGCCTCCTTCTTAGGTAATAGATCCATCTGAGTCTTTGCAGAGAACACCAGCGGCCCCCAGCACCAGTCACCTCTGGTGTGCCACAAGGCTCCAGCGTGTCCCCTTCCTTGAATAACATATTTACGATTCCCTTATTTGCCCTCCTGGACTCCCTTGGAATATTTTATACAAATTATGCTGACGACACGCACATCCTCCTACCCCTCTCAGGCAATTACCTTTGCTTAAATGATGATAAAACTGAGCTACTCTTAGTGGGTCCCCGCTAGTATTAAAAAATGACTTGACCCCAAATATGCCTCTTTTAATATAGACGGTCTCCCTATTCCTGTTTCACCTTTTCTGAAAACCTTAGGGGTATACCTGGACTCCTCCCTGTCGATCTCACAATAAGTCAATGCCATAGACTCGGCCGCAGCATATTCCAACAAACTAATCCATGCATCCAGACCATTTCTCTCCCCAGACAGTTGTCTCACCAGAGCCCGAGCCACTATAGGATCAAAACTTGACTACTGCAACACCCTCTTTGCTGGCACCACTGATCACAACATAGGAAAAATGCAGGTCATTCAGAACAATGATCTTCGAGCTGCCTTGAACATCCCAAAAAAAGATCACATCACGGCAGCAAGAACAAAAGCCCACTGGCTCCTGATTTGAGAACGGATCACCTTTAAGACACTCTCCATCACCCATAGAATCCTAAGGATGCACCCCCTTACCTATCCCATAAATTCACCAGAGGCAACTCGTCTAGACCTACCAGGGAAGCATACTCCACCTATATCACCCAGCCCAAATTTAAACGGGTTAGGCCGGTGGGTCCATCTTCCCGACTATATCTGCCAAACATTGGTACCTCCTTCCCCCTACCCTGTGGGCTGAACGTTCATACTGGACCTCTCGGAAGGCGCTGAATACATTGCCATTCGGCTAACAGATAACCTCAACAATCCTTTCCTGGATGTTTACTCTTTGACCTATAAGTAATGCAAGCTTCATTCTTCTCTGTATCTTGCCTTGTACCCATAACTTGATGCCCCAGGGCTTAGTGCTATCTATTAATATATATACACACACACACACACACACACACACACACACACACACACACACACACACACACACCACACCACACCACACCACACCACACCAGACCACACCACACACACACACACACACACACACACACACTTAGGTGTACTTACAGGCAGCAGACATAAAATCACACGTGCACACACATCTGATCAGTGGCTGACAGTTGCAAACACACATACATACATCAATGCATGTGGAGATGCATGCACCCATGCATGCCAAGATACACACAGAAACGCAAGTATGGCGGGCTGCTTATCGATACCCATCGACCATGCCCCTCCCATTGGCAGATCAGCTCCAGTCATGCTGCCACCAGTAGTGATTTTATAAGTCAACGTTCATGGGGCAGGTGGGGAAAGTGGCATAGGGCAGGAAGCATCGCTTGGGATAGGGTGATACCTACCATCCCATATGGGCCACTGCGCGTTTGATGTTGAGCTAATTATGGATCCTGGACCATAATAGAATGTCCCCACTTTCAAATGGCATTAAATGAATGAATGGGCAAGACCTACACCCCAACAGAACACACCACTTCCCAATAATGCCCCATCTCATTCTTCGAGATCAGATGGCGTGGCGTCACATTGAAACGTAGCACCAACTGGTGCAAATGCGAGTCCGTCTTCCACGTGCAATCCCTTTATAGGATTGCTTTGCTGGTAAAACACCACCAATGAGCCAAAAGCAAAGAGAGTCAGGGGACGACATTTGCGCTTGAATACATCTTCGCGAGTCTCTGCCCGATATTTGCAAATGTGAACAGTCAAATGGCACGTGTTTTCCTTTAGGTGAGGTAGTACAGCTTCCATAATGGTACGTTTACCTGGCTCTGGAATGTGTGATCACTGTTTACAAAAGCGGCTCAGCTCTTTAATTCAGTCAGTTCACAAGAGAGCTGGCATTGCACCTGCTTCTAATTGACATGTGGCAGGTTGCATAAGACTTACAAGTACCTTTGCAGTCTGGGAAACATTACCATCATTGCAGTGTATACAGTGTATGTAAGTATTTGCGCATGAAAAACACACTATCAATTAAATGCTGCTCCCATCATGTTATTATGCCAGTAAAGAAAATGAAGTTCGCTTGCAGATTGCAGGTAAATACATTTCAAGTTCCGATTTCCTAAAAACAGCCCTGCGCTGCATCTAATTGCGCTTCTGTTGTGGGACTTGATATGGCGCGTTCTAGGAGAGCTCAGTGGGTCAATGTATCTGCTGCAGAAATTAATGATCAACAACCAGGCCGTGCATATGGGGGCATTTGAAACTTTTATTTTTCCAAGTCTTTTGAAGCTTGGAATTTTTGTTACTGAATCGGTGAAACTACAGCCATGGAGCCGATGTTTTAATAGTTCATTCGTTAAATAGTAACAACAAAAATCTCTTGGAAAATGAAGATTAGGGGAAATAGATAGGTAAATAGATAGGTATGGAATTCCGTTTACTGAAAATAACTTAAAGAAAGCAAAAATAACCTACTTTATAATGGAATGGAAATCAACCAAAACTAAAAGAAAAACAATTCTGAACAGGAACATTATCATTTTTTCTCGGCATTGATAATTAAAATGGTGTTTAGGAGTATGGGCGGGGGAGGTTTCCCCCCTCTTTGAAATCATAGCACCGCTTTTGTAAATAGCGAATGCAAAAGGAGTTCTGAGTTCAGCTGGAGGTACCAGCAAGAGGTGATGGGGGCATTTAGCTTGATAAATAAGAAACACAAACCACATTTTTTCATCAAGGTCCATACAGTATGTATCATGGACATTTCTAATTTCAGCCGACAGATAATGAGGCCTTTATCGCGATACGGTACCCAGCAGCTTGAGAATTATCTCTCACACACTTCTTCAATGTTTCCCTTTCATCACTACGTCTAAAAGCAAAACTACCCCTCATAATTCTCTTCCTGGGATAGTGTTGGGTAAAGAGGACGCCTTATTTCCCCTCAATAAAATCGGAAGGAGAGAAAGGTTATTTCCTCCCTGTTGATAGACATGAGACCCTGCTTGCAGATCCTCAGGGAATGGAAAGCGAAGACGGCCAGAGACGACGAGGAGTCGTGCAGCAGACCTGAAGTGCATGCGCGAGACCAGTGTGGACCAGAGAGGAGGTAAGAGCTATGCAGAGAAGACAGCGAGGCGAAGAGCAGGCTGCTGTAGGGCCAATGGACTACCAACAAGATTGCCTGCCGTGTAGCCTATTTTTTTTTTATTTTTACAAACAAAATGTTTAACATCTTTTTATTGAATTTCAGTAATTAAAGTACAGACAATGAACAACCCCCCTTACCACTCCCCCCAACCCCAGAATCTGTGGCCTGTTGACCGTCAAGCGCCTGTGTAGTCTTCTGTCTTTGTATAATGCGGATACCAGTGCTTTTGCATTGGGGGATGTTGTAATGTGCTGTAACAGGGTGGGGGTCGTGGTGGGGTGGGTAGTTAGGCCAGAGAGTCTTAAGTACCTCCCAGAGGTGGAAGTATAGAAAAGTAGTCACCATGTTCCAATTTCCCCTGGACCTCAGAGCCTCCCATGTGACCAAAGAGCCATCAACCGCAAGGTCCCCCAAAGTATGGATTCACAACGCCTCAAAGTTTGTACAAAATAAATCTTTTTGTGTGTCAGTGGTATACCCCGGACTCTATATATGGAGAAAGAGGGAGAGTAGAGGCTAATGTCGCCAAGCATGCCCGCCAGTTTTGCCACCCTACATGTTACCTCTATTGGCTGTATCTACTCCCGATTGCCTGCATTTGGACCATGCAAGAGCGGATCCCTCAGGTCCTCTGGGTGCATGATCACCTTTTCCAGGGAGACATGAGGGAGGTCAGTTGCGGGAGACCACCAGAATGAATACTGAAGTTGTGAAGTCAGGAAATACAAGTATAGATCTGGATATTCCAGCCCACCCAAATCATATAGAGCAGTCACCACATCATAGGACATTTTAGCCTGTTTTCCTGTCCTTGTCAGACGTATCATTAACTTACATACCCTGGACCAGAATTTGGACGTGGGCCACAATGGGACATTATTAAACATATAGAGGAACTTCGGGAGGATAACCATTTTAGCGAGGGATATCCGGGTGGCTTGTTACAAGGGAAGGAGAAGCCATGATTCTACTCTGCGTTCAAGTTTCGTTAAAGTGGTCATGTAGTTCTCCTCGAGCAAATCTAGTGGGGATGTGGTGATGTGTATACCCAAATATCGAATGCCTCTTGGGCACCATCTAAAGTCAATTCCTCCCTCGCCTTGTGAAACCGCAGATGTTAGGGGCAAAACCTGAGATTCGGACCAGAAACGTCCCAAATTGTTGGATGGTGCTAACGACTGGAGTAAGGTAGTCCCTAGGATGCTTCATGTACAACAACATGTCATCTGCATACAGTGATATGATGGAGAGATGAGAGTGGATCCTGACCCTGTGATGGATATGGTATTCCCTAAGAAAACATGCAAGGTTCAATGGAAAGGGCAAAAAGGATAGGTAACGGGGGCAGTCCTGTCTTATGCCTCAGGGTGGGGTAAAATACTCTGAAAGAAGTTTGTTTGTGAATATCGCTGCTTGGAGTTCCTCATATAGCAGTGGAACCCACCGAAGGTAGGACAAGCCGTTTTAGAACTTCGAATACGAAGGGCCATTCCACGGAGTCAAAGGCCTTTTCGGCATCCATGCGGCCACCACTATAGGAATTTCCGGGTTTAGGTTAAGCATAAGCGTGAATAGCTGCCTAAAGTTGTTTTGTGTGGACCTACCCAGGATGAAGCCCGCCTGGTCAGGTAGTACCAGCTCGGGCATATATGGGAGGAACCAGTCGGCTAGAATTTTATTAGCCGTGTTGATTACGGACAGGAGTCCTATGAGGAGCACTTTATTGAGTTCTTACGCTGTTTCAACAATACCGTCACAATGGACGATCTGGTGGACTTGGGCAGAACACCCTGGGAGAATGCTTCATCGTACATGCAGAGTAAATGGGAGGATAGTAATTCAGCATACTCTTTGTATAACTCTATAAGGATCCCGTCCATTCTGGGGGCCTTCCCATTGGGGAGAGAAAGCATAGTTTTGGGAATTTCTGCCTCCGAAGTAGGTGTGTTGTGCTTTTCCCCCAGTGCAGGATCTATCAACCCCAGTGTGACCTGGTCCAGTTATCGATTTATGGAATTATGTCCTGCATGTAGCTGTGATAAATATAGGTGTTTATAATAGTGAGTGAATATCTTGTTAATTTGCAAGGGGTCCCTAGTTGAGGATCCTTCAGAGCATTGTATCCTTCGGATATCCTCGGGATGGCGTTCCCGTTTAAACGCTTACAGCAATGTGCGGGTCACACGGTCCCCCTTCCCGTAAGCGGTCACCTTAATCGGGTCCTCCAGGAATCTCTCCTCCCGGGCTATAAGGAGATGCAATTCGACCCATTTGTACCCAATAGTCTCCTGAACAGAGAGGGAAGCCCCGCCCCCAGCTGTATTAGTCTTTCAGCGCCCGTTCTGCACTAGAGATGGATCTGTGAATGGACTTAAGTACCCCACCTTCTCTGGACATGCAGCAGCATGGAATAAACACTTTGAAGGCCTCCCACACTATCCTAGCATCGGGGACAGACCCCACATTGTTCTAAAAATAGGTTTGGATGGCCTGCCTGATGTTTTCCCAGAAGATAGCTTCCTCAAGAGCCCTGGCCCTAAAGCTCCAGCGCATGAATTTCTGCTGCTGCTGTGGAGGACAAGTGAATAGGTCCTTCACTGGGGAGTGCTCTGAACGGGAGTGGGGCAGGATCTGGGCTTCAGTGGCCGCCCGTAGGAGGTTTAATGTGGCCATTACGTAGTCAATCCTTGATGAGCTGCCGTGCCCCCCTGAGAAAAAAGTATATTCCTTAGACGTGGGGTGGAGCACCCTCCAGACGTCATACAGTCTGTGGTATTCGGCAACCGCAAGACATATTGTCACCACTTTGGGTAGTATGGACTTGTGTGTTGTAAATCTGTCCAGCTGTAGTGTCAGTGCCAAGTTAAAGTCACATGCCCAAATGGGGAGTCTGTTTGGGTCTATATATTTATTATAATGATTCTGATCCTCTGGACCTCACCCACAAGAAGCAGAAATCGACCCTGTGTATATATGTAGCGATCCCCTGAGAGTGTGTGGAGAAGGATGAGTCATATTTGTGGACCCCCAACCAGGCTTATTAGGGGTCTCAACATCTGGGGGCAGATGTGTCTCCTGTCAGCAAATACTATTTATGCTGTGATTCCTGGCATAGTTAGTTATGAGCCGGGACTTCTTGTGATTTGTTAGACCCTGTATATTCCAGGATAACACTGATATATCGTCTCCTACTTTTGTGCCACAAGCAGACATTGATACCTTTCAATCACACAGCAGGACCGGTCTATGCAATCCCTTGACAGGGCCTCACCCCACCAGGGGCTAGTCATTAAGTACCGATGGAAAACCCATGAACGTGGAATTGTTGGACTCTCATTGCCACCACCCCCCTGTCAAAACGCCCCAACTTCCCCAACCAAACCCTCATCAATGAAAAGCCATCCTCACCCCCGACCCACGCCAGAAACCAGAAAATTCTGGCCTAATCCCTCACCTTCGCCAAATAGCAAACCAAAAACTATGACCTGGAAAGCCTGCAGTTGCTGCGTTAACAGGGTGCCGTTGGCAGGCGAGGCACTCAGGCTCCAACCAAACAGTATGATACCGTTCTGGAATGTTCGATTACCAGCTACTGTGCTTGATCACTCTTTGCAATTTTGGCCGTGAGTCTAAGAGGGTTCAGGAGAGTGGGGTGGCAAGCCACTGTGGTCCAGCAACTCCATAGCGAAACGTTTTTCAGCCTCTGGTGTCATGAAGAACGTGGCCTTGGCCATGTGAAGAACACAGAGCTTGGCTGAGTATATCATTGCATACCGAACATTCTTCCATTTTAGGATATTCTTTGCCGTCTGGAAGGTCCTCCGCTGTACCTTTACCTGAGGACTGAAATCTGGGAATAATTGGATTGTGGCGGACCGCCAGCGGAGTTCGTCCTTTTCCCTGGCCACCCTGATCAGGACATCTCTGTCGCGACAGTTAAAAATGCGTGCGATAATAGGGCACTCAGGGGTGCCGGGTAGGCCATGGAAGCCAAGGAGCGATGCTCTCTTTCCAGGAGGAACATCTTGGATACTGGGGGGTCAGCCAGCAATTCCATGACGGTTTTTTCAATAAATTGTTCCATGTTTGTGATAGGGGTGGACAGGTGCTTTCCTTCAGCAGAGGCAAACAAAGTTTTGAAACTTCTGAGCAACTTTTGGAATGTGTAGTTCTGCCTCTTTGTTGGAAGCAAAGATTGAAATTAAACACTGAGCTATTTTAAGAATCACCCTCTTAAGGTTGCTTGTGGCAGAATTTTACTGGACCTTAATCAGAGCTCTGAACAGTTGCACTCGGATGCTGCGTCCAACTACATCACTCCACTTACTACACATCTAGGTCTGAACTGCTACACACGCCTGGAGTTTGGAATGTCGGCAACTGACAAAGTTTTATTTAAAAAAAGAAATCTCAAAAGACATATGACCATCCTGCAATTTCTGAACTACAGCGAAGACATCCCGGCATGTGGTGCTTATCTGGAAGGTCATGATGAGACCCTTCAAAGTGCCTGTGCAACCCTTGAAGAGGCTGATTTAACATTCACATTGCTTAGTCGCCATGCTTCCAATGATAGCGTGACTCCCGACCCTGACAAGGTGTGAGCACTGACTTTCAGGATTCCACCCCCCATTATGACAGACCCTCACTCTTTATGGGCACAGTCAGCTACTGAGGCCCATACATTCCTCATTGTGATTCCACCAGTGCTCCACTTCCCTACCTCAGATTCCAATGCATGAATTACAACGGACACGTGTGCCAAGGGCAGTTCGTCAAGAAACAGAACCTCTGCTCAAGGGGAAAGGGAAAGACTTGTGGTGTTTTTTTCTGATCTTCCCTGCACACATGCCCGCTGCACAGTATTTTTTCAGCCCTATCACACAGGAGCGGGCTGATTGGTTTGAGCATTACCATATGTAAATCTAGGGATATTAGAGCACGGAAGTGCAGCGGGCGTGAACCTTGTGTGCCAAAGTTAAGACCGCCTGTGCCTGTTTGGTGCTCGGCTGGGTCTTTGAAGAGCAGTCCCTGGTGCACTCGGGTACTTGTGATGTTTTTGTAATTGTAATGGGTTATTTATAGCACACTTAATAACCAGAGATTTCTAACCTAGACCCGGGGATCGAACCTGTGATGTTCCACGTCATCTTGCTTCCAAGACGAGCGTGTTGCCCCTGAGCTATCCTCCCGAGTCGATAAGTACCACTAGGTGCTCCTGTGCTCTGTCTTTGCTTTTGCAGCCTGCTCCTTCTACTGCATTTCCTATCAGCGTCTCCTTTATTGATAAACGTCTCCTTGGCCCTTCCCCCAACTTTTTAAATGTTTTTTATTCAATGTCTGTTCCCTCATTGCCCATGCAGCACACTGCCATGATTTGTTACTTGACAATCGTCCAGATTTTACTTGTATTACTCAAACCTGGTGTTGTGGTTCTTCTGGCCCTTCCTTGGTTCCGCTTCACCCAGCAAGTTTAATATCTGTCACCAAGATCGTATTGCCGCCCATCCGGGAGGTGGAATAGCTATTGTATCCAGCTCCCGCTTTACTGGGACTGTGCTACCCTTTATCCTCAATATTAAAATGATCGGTATTGCTTGCCCGTTTTGAACTGTCCTCAACGCAGTCTATACACATCTTGACCGTGTATCGTCCTCCTGGCTCTGATTCTAGTTTCTGTGATTCTTTTCTGGAATTGGCTACCGATTTGCATCTTCGCTTTCCCAATCTCTGTGAGGTTGGTGATTTCAACTTTAGACCTAGTGATCCCTTGAAATTGCAAACTCACAGAGTGATCTTGCTATGACTCGGCTAGTCACAGGCCCTACTCATCAACCTGGTAATACTCTGGATCTTGTTTTCGCCTCTAAGATCCAAATCTCCGTCCACCCTGAACTGCCTGTCTCGTGGTTTGACCACTTTATCATACCTTTTTCTTGAGAAGTTAAATTAGCCAATTCTGGACATAAATCCTGTCGAAGCAGGCACTTAGTTCCCCATGATGTCATTTCTACTGAAGTGTAAACTTTCTGTTCTGACCATCTGACGCCTGACCTGAATGTCATCTGGCAGGCCTTCTTATTGACTTTAGGCCATCTTGCTTCACTCAAAAATCTTAAACCCAGGGCTCCAGTTTCTGAGCCATGATCTACAAGCTCTTCGGTTGCAACATAGACAGGCTGAGTGCAATAGGCGTCTCAGCTATTGTCCCATGGCTAAGATTGCTTTGGGGCAAACTACATCGGCCTATCACAAAGCAATATATGTGGCAAAGTGTGCTTATTTCTCACACCGGGTGGAAACTTTGGTGAATAAACCTAGAGAGGTTTTCAGAGTAGTGCGCTCTCTGTCGTCAGTTTCTTCTGAGGCCATTTTTCCCTGTCAATCCTTCTGTGATTCCCTTTCAAATTATTTTGTAGACAAAATCTGTAAAAATATCTGCTCCTCAGGACTAAGCTCTGGGAAAGCACAGGACACAAGCACTATCCCTTTGGTTCAGCAGTGCTGGGCCTCTTTCCTGACATTCACCCCCGAGGAGGTTATTACTGCCACGATCAGGTTAAAGTCGGCCTCTCCTACTGACCTTATTCCTCTGTTGGTATTTTATTTATTTTATTTATTTATTGGATATTTAAAAGGCACTTATACAACAAGAACAGTGTTTCAAAGTGCTACAAGGCAAAAGGGAAGGGAGCAAGGGAACAAATAAACAATGGAAAGGCAATGAATAAATAATAAAAGCGGTCCTACTAGGCCTTGTGACATCTCAAACGTGCAAATGCAGTGACCAAGAAGAGGGGGTGCGGGTGGGTAAGTGCTAGTGTCCCCCAGGGGGGAGTGCCAAAGGTGCCTGTGGGGAGTCAATTGGTAAGTGCATGGGCAGAGATGTCCCAACGCAAAGAGACAGCTCTACCACTCAACAGGTAAGTGCAGGGCTGAGACAAACCAACCTACAGGTGGGTGTGGACCCAGAAGGCAGTGCAGGTGGGGGGTGCTAGTGGTGATTGGACAGATGGCCAGACCCTATTGGACTCTTGAGGGACAAGGCCGCCAATCTCAGCGACTGTGGGGATGGTTAGCAGGGGAGGAGGAGAAGAGAAAAGTCTTGAGATGTTTGCATAACTTGAGGTGGTCCAGTTCAAGATGGAGAGAGAGAGAGAGAGAGAGAGACTGTTCCAGAGGAGGGAGCCAGCCGAGGAAAGTGATCTGCCATCAGCTCTCTGCTTGGAGAAACGTTTGATCAGCAGAGAGTTGGAGCAAGAAGATCAAAGGGATCTGGAAGGTGAGTATTTAGTGAGAGAGAGCTATAGGTAGTGGGGTTCCAGGGCCCAGACAGCCTTGTGGATGATGCAAATGGTCTTGAATTTGATCCTTGCAGCAACCGGGAGCCAGTGGAGAGATTGTAGGGCTAGAGAGATATGGTCCCTGGGCGTGTGGCCAAGGATAAGTCTTGCAGCCCTATTTTGAATTAGTCGAAGAGGGCAGAGGGAAGAAAGGGGCAGGTTGAGCATGAGGATGTTGCAGCTATCCAGCCTGGAGAGGACCAGAGCTCTAGAGACATTGAGCTTCTGGAGGAAGGTGAGGAAAGGGAGAGTGCCATAAGGAGGTAAAGTTGAAAGTGGGCCTTCTTGGCAAGGTCGAAGATGTGAAGAATAAAGGAGAGGGAGGATTTGAAGATGACCCCAAGGCTACTGGCTTCAGTGGAAGGAGAAGGTGGAGAGCCCATTGAGGGTGGCCAGAGTGCAGGAGGGTAATGGGGAACAGGTGTCCCAATAGGGACAATCTCAGTATTACTGGCATTAAGACAGAGATCGTTGGAGGTGAACCAGGACTGAATAGCAGACAGACAGTCAGATATGATAGAGGAGGAATAGGAGGAGGGGAGCTTGAAGAAAAGTTGTGTGTCATCTGTGTAACACTGGAAATGAGGAGAGAAGGCAGAGATCAGGTGAGCAAGAAGTGCAGGGTAGATGTTGAAAAGTCAAGGCGATAGGATAGAGCCCTGGAGAACACCACATGTCGAAAGAGTGGTGGTGGAGGAGAAGAAACCCAAGAGCACCTGGGGCCGGAGGGGGTGCGTTTGGTGACAAATCCAGTGCCCGATCTGAGATTCCAAGGGTGTCATGGAGCCGCTTTATGAGGATAGAGTGGTTGACTTTGTCAAAGACGGAAGAGAGGTCAGGGAGAATGAGAACAGCAGGAGAGTTAGAGTTAAGATTAGCAAGTAGCTCTTCACAGGTGTTCAGGAGAGCAGTTTATGTGCCTCTGGATGCTCGGAATCCAGATTGATGGTCATGTAAACAATCACAGAGCTCAGTGTGTTGGGTCAGTTGGGGGACAGCCAACTTCTCCAAGAGTTTCCCAAGGAAGGGTGTAGTAGAGATAGAGTGGTAGTTGGCCAGACACGAGGGTGGCTTGGCTGAAGGATTTTTTAGGAGGAGGTGCACAGGGGAGTGCTTGAGAAAGCGAGGGAAAGAGCCAGAGGCTAAGGAGTGTTTGCAGAAGTCAGCAAGAGCTGGCGCGATGGAGGTGATGTGGTCATTGAAGGTTATGGAAGAACAGGGAGACACCGGTTTTGATGAGACCTTCACAGTGCGGACTACTCTAGAGATGTTGCATCTCATTATGGGCGCTGGTTGTGCTGGCGCCGTGTTAGTCACTGGTATACTGTTGCACTCGTCCAACCCAATATGGCCGCTTGGAGGCCCTGCTCCTTCAATGCTAGACTGCCTCTTGCAGCTTATGCCTTGGCTCTGACTCCTCCTCCGTAGGATATAGGCAGGCTGGTCCTGGACTGCAGTGCATCACTACTTTAATTCAAGACGCTTCGTAAGTACGCCAACTAGGGAACATTCTTTCCAGTAACTGATTGCTTACCCATCTAACCATTCTGTCTTTCTTAGAACGAAGTCCCTCGCGGTTACGTCTGTCCTTTGCCATCGTCCTCTGCTATTGTCAGATTCGAACAGCGTTCCATGGCCGCCACATTCAGAATATTTCTTAAGTGTTCCTTGACCCATAGGATCACGGTAGGAACTCCCAAAAGTGCTGTTCACAACAGGTACTCCTGTTGCGATACCTTGCAGCCATTCAAACTTACACATGTTACCCGGAAAACCCAGTCACAGCACAACAGGATTCTCCCGGCACCAGGTACGCGACTGCAATCCGTGGAACTCACGTCATTAGACTGCACGCTTCTTCCAAGTAGGTTACGAAGGAACTTGTCGGATTCTGTCCCCCTAGTTAGGAATCGTTGTACTCATTCTTCCTTCTGTCCTCTGACTCACACAAAGCACCAAAGCGTCCTGGAAACCCATCAGAGACTTCTCCCCACGATCACAGGTGCAGATCGAAACCACTGCTTTCTTCATCTAGAATTTATCTCTTCACTAATACCCCTTTCAATCTCTCTGTTAGACTTCATGAGGACGTCTCTGACAGAAGCTGTCCAGCCTGAATAACCCGGTCCAGAGAATCACAGAACAAAGAACCACCGCAGACCTACGCACTCAATCCCGCACAGGGTTTTCTACCCCAGAGGGTTTCCCTGATGAATTTGTCTTTCTCTGTTCCCTATTATACCAGGCGGAGGGCAGCAAAGTTCCCAGGGGGGTTTTCGTGTCTTCAAGTACTTGCCATCTGATCAGGTTAGTGGCTTTCTGCATCACATACCTTGTGTACATGACAAGAGACCTCATCTGTTGTAAAAGGTGAGAAGGAGAAGTGAGAGGGTGGGGTTAAGGGAGAAGCCAAGGGTGGCAGGGGGGACAGGGAGAGGAGTGGAGGAAGGGGAAGAGGAGAGAGGCCAGAATGCCCTGAATTTTAGAGGTGAATTGGGTGGCCAGTGCAGTACAGAGCGCCTGAGATGGTTAGAGGAGAGGTATTAACAGCAGATGGATTGGCTAGGGCCTTGGAGATATTAAAGAATACAGCCGTGTTGTTAGTTGCTCCAGACATACTGGCCTGGATGTGGGCCCTTTTCTTGGAGCAGATGGAGAGACGGTATTGTCTTTGGATCAGACAGGCCAGTTTGTCAGAGGATGAGCCTGAGGTATGCCACTTCCATTCAATAACTCTGCACTTGCGATTCAGAGACGCTAAGTCGGCATCATTCCAGCTGTATGCCTGGAGGCAGGTTTCAGGCGGATCCTCATGACAGGGGCAAGAAAGTCAAGAGTGTTAGTGATAGCAAGATGAAGATTGGCAAGGACAGAGTCAGTGGGAGAGTCAGAGGGGGGATGAAGGTGGAGGCAAAAGCAGCAAATGACACTCGTTTCATCAGTCCGATGACCGCGAATGAGACTGGCAGTGATGGTGTTGGCTCGGTCAGGGGGCTGAGATGTCCCATGTGGGAAGAGAGGAGGTAGTGGTCAGATCCGGAGACAGGGGTAGTGAGCCAGTTGGAGATCGGAAGAGCACTAGGGATGAAGGCATCAAGAGTTTGTTGGGCAGAATGGGTAGGGCCAGAAGGGCGAATGGTGAGAGAGAGAGAGGTACAGAGATTACAGAATAGTGTGGAGGCAGGGACGGTTGAGTCAAGGACGATGTTGAAGTCTCCAAGGCGGAGGAGTTTAGAGGTAGAGGTCAGAAGAGAGGATCGGAAGTCAGCCCACTCCAAGAGGAAGCGAGAGATAGGACCACGGGGCATGTAGATAGTGGCAAGGATGAGAGAGAGAGTAGGAGAGACAACGGGTTTGCACACAAGGCTTTCAAAGGAGGAATAAGGCTGAGTGGGTATGATGGAAGCAGGGACCCAGTCAAGGACGATCTGGGCTACTCCACCACAAGATTGATTGGGCCGAGGTGTGGGGAGGATCTTGTAGCCATCAGGGAGGAGGGAGTCAAAGCAGTGAGGGAGCTGACATTGAACCACGTCTCAGTAAGAGCGAGGATGTCAAGATCAAGTCTTCAAGAAGGAGGCAGATGTCAGAAGAGTGTTTGACAGCAGATCGAGCATTCAGAGTGGCTAAGTGAAGCTGGTTACCACCTTTGAAAGTTTTCTGAGGAGAGGTACAGGGGGTGGTACACCCGTCAGAGGTGGTGAAGAGGGTGCAGAGAGAGAGGAAGGAGGAGTAGCAGGAGAATGTAGGAAGTTGATGAGGGCTGGCAGACGCCGGTCAAAGAGAAAAAGATTGGGTTGAGAACCCTGTGCCATGACAGTGCCATTGTGATAGACATTAATAATGCACCTAGAGGATGAAAAGTGTGTCAAAAGTACTTCCCATCTAGCACCGCCATTAATGGGTGTCGAGGAAAAAGTGTAGATGGTAGAGATTAGATGGGAGAACCATAGATCTGGAAAGGGGATAGAGAAAAGGATATCCGTGATAGTCTGTCTGGAAGTAGCACTGACGTAGGTGTTGGCAATAGGTAAACCAGGATTGGAGGCCAATAGATCTTTTTAAAACTTTTTTCTTCCAGACTTCATGATAGAGGAGGGAAAGGGGATAGAATAACAGTTCGAATAGATAGGGAGATGGAGAATGCCATTGAGGTGGAGAAGAGGGACAGAAGGTGAGGCTGCACACTGCTTGAGGAGGGTTACCAGGTGGCATAGCAGCCCAGGAAGACAGGTGGATGCACACCTAAATTCAAGGACATCGTAACTCGGTAAAGCATCCTGATTACTCATGCAATTAACACCTCATTCCTCACTGACCATATCCCTGCTGCTCTCAAACATGCTTTAGTTTTCCCTCTATTGAAAAAGACTTCTTTAGATACTACCACTCCTGCTAATTTCCGTCCTATATGACTTATTTTGTTTTTGATGAAGCTCCTAGAATCTTTAGTCTGTCCTCTGTTACCTACTTTTCTGGAGGCTACCACTTTCTTTGAGCCTTCCCAGTCAAATTTTCGACCGGGACGTGGTATGATAGCATGCTGACCTCGGTTGTTGACAATCTCGCTCAACTGAGTGATTAGGGCAGCGTGTGAGCATTCATTTTGCTTGACCTCTCCGCTGCCTTTGGTAAGATCAACCACACCGTCCTGCTGGATCGCCTCACGGTGGCCAGCCTTTCAGGTGCCATTCTTTCCTGGTGCACATCTTTTCTCTCTGAGAAATCGCAATTCCTTTCTCTTCTGCCTCTCACTTGTGGTGTCCCCCAAGGGTCCGCCATATCTCTGGTGTTGTTCAATATCAAATCTAACCTCTCACTAAGCTCATCTTTTCCCAGGGATTCCGCTGCCACTCACGTGCAGACGACACTCAAATCTTGGTTCGTCTTGATATCTCATTTCCAGAGACATCGTATAGGCTTAGGGCCTGCCTGATGGCTGTGGCATATGGATGTGTAACCACTGGCTTAAGCTTAACGGTGATAAGACTGAAGTGCTTGTGGTGGGCCTCCCTCTGCCACTGTCTTATGTAGCCTCTTTTCTGGCCTCCTTCTCTTGGTCCATTACCCTCTCCTGTTTTGTTGGTAAAGGATTTAGGGGTTAAAAATCGGCCTCCTTATCAGCAGAGCCCCAGATCAGTAGGATATGTCAAAGGGGCAACTTTCACCTTAAAACCCTCCATAAGGTTCTTCCTTTTCTCCCTTTATGGCTCCATGCTCCCGTGCTCACCTCGCTTGTATTATCTTCTCTGGATTATTGGAACTCTTTGTTCTTAGCTCAGCCAGCCGATTTGATCTGGTGACTTCAGGTACAACAAAAATCTGCAGCCATAGGTGCCACCTCCATTCCCAGGGGTGTGCATATGTCTCCTGTTCTCCATCATCTTCATTGGCTTCCCATGGCCAAACACATTCAGTTTAAGGCTCATTGCTGTGTTCATCATGCATTCTATGGCTCTGGTGCCTAATCCCTTCAGGCGATTCCTGGTCCCTTGCTTTAACTTTGCCCATATTAGCATTTGGTCATTCTCTGTCACAACAGCTCAGCTCTGGAACTCTCTTCCCTGTTTGCTTCTTGCCACATAGAATTACCTCTCATTTAGATGTCTCCTTAACAAGTACCTGCTATACTTGTCCAAGTCAGCACCAAGATGCCCTTGGGTGTATGTGCGCTATACCAATTAGAGTAACATAACATAACATTAATCAAAAACAATATGGCCCTGAAGAAGCTCTAGTTGAGTGAAATATGTTTTAGCCCTTAGTAGATATAGCTTATATCACTGAAAACCATCAAACAACTAACTACATTACTCAAAGTAGTTATCCCTTGCAAAATTTGAGACACGGTACTCCTAAATAAAGCATTTGTTTCTTTACAAGCGTATGAGAACATAGTTGATTTAATTTATAACTAACCACAAAACATTTCTGTACATTTCCCAGTTCAAACAGCACATGTGTTAGTGATAATATTTGGTGAGACCTTTGATGAGGTTGACAACTGCATGGGGGATGATTCTTGTGGGTGTTAGGGTGGTGGTAAGTAGACTGGTGAGCCGGGCATTTTCCTCCATCCAGGTGTGATAGGACTGGGGCCTGAATAGTGGATCTAAAGCTAATGTCTGATAATTACGGCTTGTTTTTCTTGGGGCAGTTGGTACAATGCTGTCTGAATTCTCTTTGTTACATGTGTTTTAAAGTTGAGGCGGCCGTCTATAGGGAATCCCAAAGACATGGCACATGGTGTCAGCTATGAGGCAAAGCGCTCCAGGTTCCTGGTGGACAGCCAGGTTTGGATGTCAAGGTGTTCATTGTTGTAGTTGTGGTGCGGGTACTTGATCTTGGTTCTTGGTGGGGTTCCATTTCAGATAGTTGCTAGACGTCTAGGTTTGGGTCGGAGTTTGGGAAGTCCTGGGTTGTTAGATGTGTTGTTTAGATGATATTTTCAGGGAGTTATGCGTATCTCCTGCACACCGGTGGCTGTGTTTGTCCTGACTTGTTTGCAGGGATCACAGATGCTGCATGGAGAGGTTGAAGATCATGGCTGAGAGGATAGATCCCATTTGCAGGAACTGATGATGTCCTTCTATGTAGGAGGTGATGCTTGCGACTCTGCAATGTTTGCGGCTGTGCACAGAGTTTTGCCATCCTTTAATACTGCTCATGTCCCATCGCTCTCACTGAAAAAGCCTTCAAAGGGTTATAACACCAAAGCTTACATAGAGGCAAGAGGTGACTCTGTTGTATGTGTGAGCTATACAATAATTTGCTAATGCACACTTTTATCTGTGAAAGCTATTGATCTAGCACGACTGAACATCTACTCAGCTGTGAACGGAAGACAATGAGAGTGATGGGGGCACTTAACATGACACATTCGTCTTAGATTGACAATTCATAAGCGCAGCAGGAGAGCACACATCTGCATTAATAAAGGAACGAGAAACCTCTTGCAACATTAAAAATGCATGTTTTCCAATGGTTGTTGCTTTCCCATTCATTACTTCCATGGCTGTTTGAAGGTAGTGTGGGTAGGGCTTGCTTTGTGCTTCAGCACCTTTCAAGGTGTGGGAAAGCACTTCAGTCTGCCATTGCTAGGAGGGACGTCTCAACACACAAGTGTGAAGCCTCCAACGTGCTGCATTAACTTCTATGAATAATGGATGAAGCACACCGACGAGTGTTACTAGTTACAACTCAGCCTCACAGCTTCAGATGGTGTGATCACAAATTGCTTCAAATCCACTTAGCATTAATGATGAAAAACAGAAGCTGTCTCCGCTGCATAATTAACCACAAAATGAGGCCGTGTGCTAAAGCCAATGCCTGTTATTAATTGAATGTTTCAGGGCGTGCCTTTGTTTTCCAGATTGCTCTGCCTGTTTTTCATATCTGAATAACATTGCTGTTATCATTCAAATTAATTAAAACACATCGGAATGCTCTTTGATGCCGTACCACCTCGATCAGATGCTCTTTCTAAAGATGTCACCCATGGTACA
Source organism: Ambystoma mexicanum (assembly GCF_040938575.1). Taxonomy (NCBI): domain Eukaryota; kingdom Metazoa; phylum Chordata; class Amphibia; order Caudata; family Ambystomatidae; genus Ambystoma; species Ambystoma mexicanum. The sequence goes on along the minus strand of NC_090935.1, from coordinate 636,045,702 downwards.
TGACAATCTGCAGGGTGAAGCCATTTATGTAAATATGCCCTTTAGTAGGTGGAGAACGGGTTTTAGGAGCAGACAGCCTGGGAGAGGATTGGTTCTGCCTGCTCTGAAGAGTCCTATAGAAAGAAGCAGATCATTCCAATGTCGGAGTAACTTGATAGGCCTTATAGGTTCCCGTGATGTCTGAGACATGTTCTTGTAGAGCTCAATGCAGTGCATTTGCTCTTAGTTAATGGTTTAAATCTGGTACATTTGCTTGCCTTCACTAGCAATCTGAGTGGGTTTTGTTTAGTGGGCCTTTGAACACACAGGGCCTAATTCTCAAGTCTTTTTTTTTTACAAGTTGAAGATGCAGCAGACATGTGCAAGATTTGCGCATGAAATAGAGGTGCAGTATACGCAAAGGTGCAACAGTTTGGCAAAAGATGCCGAAGTGGGCAGCGAGTGGGTGTAAAGCACACAAAGCTTCAGAATGAACTGTGCATGCAAAGTGTGGCTATGAAAATGCCCTAGAAATGAAGTAAAGACGCACCAGAATATGCTAAGAGTTGGAAAGAAAGCAAGGTCACAACAACCAAGCAACTGATTTGGCTATGAAATTGGACACAACACTTTCTTAAAATCCAAAACCTTGAGCAATTGGCTTACAAAGAAGGAAATTATGTTGGAAATATCATACATGCAGCACGAATGTTTCCAATACATGTCCAAAGGCAAACAGTGCAGAAGAGACAGAAACCTTTTATGCACAAATATGTACATTTTTGTCCAACAATAACACAAAAGTGTCAGGATAGACCAAAAACACAGAAGAAAACAACCTGCACCTTTGGCATAATGCATCTTACAACTGAAAAGAGGTTGGAATAGACAAAGCAAAATGTTCAAAATCACCTGTAACATAATCACTGTCACGTAGTTGATCTCTGACTTGTGCATAGGCCCAGTGCCCACTGCATATTTGGAGGAGTCAAGGTATCACATGGTATCCGCATGGTGGGTGTGTGCTCAACTGGGCCTTTTTGAAATTTTAAAAAAAATTGAATGATGGTAGATGGTAAATGAACTTCTGGAAAATGTGTGGGGCTAATCTGCACACATTTTCCTATGGTCACCACATGACATACACCTAGACCCGTCTACAGGCGCTGTCCCCCCTGTGATATTTAGTTGGGATATGATAACCAAGAGTACATCAAGGCATCTGAGAAGATGGAGGGCGAAAACCTTCCCCCTGCTATGGCCAGCCTAATTGACTAACAAAGGCTCCACGGATCCGCCCTTACCTTTTGTTAGCTGTTTGTGGCAGCTTCACATACTATTCAGAGTTAAGTTAAACTGGGCCACGGGGGGCGGGGGGCTGGTCACAGGACTAACAAAAGCCAGGAAAACCCCAACAACCTTTGATATGCATTGTGTCAACCTGAAGCCAGCTCCCACCTCTCACTATCAAGGGCAGGTACCCATTCACAAGTTACAAGTATGTGGTTTGTCAGAGACCAAAATTCTGGTCTCGCCACAGCTTCAAGAAAGACTTGTTGCTTTAATTAGGAACCACAAAGACCTCAATTAACCAGAGAGACCCTTTGATCTACAACAGACAGGAAGATGGGTGGGACTTAGTATTATATGTGTTCACCCCTTTACCTTTTCTGTTGCAAATCACTCTGGTTATGGCATCAAGCATATAGAAGATTGTTGGTGGGGACCCAGGATTGGTTCATTAAGGTAGGCTTAGCATAGACCAACCACTGGGCCCATTTGGCTGTAAAAGAAGGTTGAGTCCCTCTTTTGTCAGATCATCTGAAGACTTCGCAAGGAGTAACAAGAAAAAATCAGCATTGGACCCTGGCTGAAGGTATAGTCTGCCTTCCATCTTCAGCCAGTGAAGGAAAGCCAGGATTTCCAAAGGGGTAAGCACGATCCCTCCCGTAAACATCTTGCAGGGAAACAAGGGAGATACTGAATCCAGAGGACCCTCCAGCAGCTCCAGAATTGATACCCAGCCAGCACACAACATGACCTGCTAGGCTCTGCAGCAAGCTTCCTAGGTGGAAAGGTCCAGAGAGTCTCTGAACCAAACTAAGGACAGGGCTGGTGCCTGCAACACTCTCTTCAGCTTTGGGCCGTCCCCCTTAAAGGACGACACACGCACAATGAAGAAGGTAGAAGGAGTGCATTGACAAGCAACTACCGACGTTCAGCTTAAAGAACATTTTCGAGCCATCCGAGCCCCTTGAGCTGCATCTAACTGCACCATTGACTGCTGTTATGCCACAGTCGCTAACGCCGTCCGTGACACCTCTACCAGTGCTTCAGACCCGCCAACCAGCACTGAGACAATGATTCCTGACTCTGAATCACTGTGTGGGTCAGCCTGCAGCTGTCCATCCAGCCTCGCTCACCGAACTGCCTCCGTCTGATACCAGCATCAGTCTCCTGTCTTGAACTCTGTTGCAGAAGCTGCAAAGCATCCTGAAACCAACTTTACACTTTAGTGCAGCAAGAACTTCTACAAGTAAAAGGTACATTGTGGTTCTGTCCCCCTGGCCCTTCTCCGAGGGCCCCTAGTGACATTTTATGGCCCTTTGCTCCCTTTGTGTTAAAACCAGGTATCCTTGAACTATTGCGATTTATTACTTTACTGACTACCCTCCTGTCAGTATGCAGAGTGCATCCCTTTTCCTTATTGAAACTGTCTGTCCTCTGCATTGCTTTATAGGGTGGGTTGTATTTTGTAGTGTGATAGACTGTCTGTTGTGATAATAATATGATAATAATAAAGTATATATTTGTATACAAGCTTGAATGGACAGTCCCTTTTATCATTGGGTAATAGTATTTTTGCTCTGTTGCAACTAACCAACAAGCCACGTCCTTGCAGTGATAAGCCTGCCAGTCCGTCCACGTTACCAAAATTGGACAATCAGGATTTTAATTTGCTCGTGTTTCCAATCTGTTCGGATCCCTTCTGTGTACTAGTGGTGTGGGGCTGATTGCCCCGGAAGTTGATTCATCACAGTCACTGTCATGGCTGAACTTGGCTGCCATGGCAGCTACTTAGGCCTCCAGGAAAGACGCCAGTCAATTGGCAACTACATTAGTCTCATTGTGATGAGTCATCTGAAGGAGCATTTGGTGCCTGACAAGCAATACTCACACTTCATGTGCCGCAGATTTCCCTTATTACACCCATCCTCCCTTTCCCTGGGGTGAGGATGGTCCGAATGTCCAACTGTTGAGGTTCATCTGGTGCTCTCAGGTTATTTGAGTGCATACTGGGGAATTAGACTGTCTTTTATGCCCTGGCCATCTGTCTGTTCGCTCATGGGCACTTTCATCAGCTCAAGGACCTGTGTAATGTGCTGCTCGTGTCTGTCATCACCCACTGATATTTGTGCTGGTGGTGCCACTTCACCGGGCAAGGCTGCTCCTTTGGATGTGATAGTTGACAGAGCCCCTTTCCCCTGCACCTCATCCCGCTTGGAGATTGGCATGTCTGCATAGATGATGTCCACATGTGCGTGAATGGCACTGTGTCTGTTGGTTAGCAGAAAGCATCATTACTTAGCCTGCTTCCTGCTTTCGGGCATGAACTTGTGGGAGACTTTGTCAAGCTTCCTGTTCCCCATAATTCCATACTCTTTCATTCATTCTCTTCCATCCTTTCTGCTTTCACTGTTACCAATTCAGCAATGCGTTGACACTTTCTCAATCCATCCCGTTATATGATGTTTTCTTATGTGCTGATGTCACTGTATACTATGTTCTTATCCTTGATGTCACTGCTTGAATGGTTCTGGAATGTTAGCATTCCAGAGCCATTCAGTTGAGGTGTTCATCCCTGGTGGCGGTATGCTCTGGGGGCTCAATTTAATAAAGCAGAGGTTATCGAAAATATATGCCTCACAGTCTACTTACTACAATTGGTGACGAGGACTGAGCCCCCAGAGAAGGGAACCCTGACTGCGCTCTGCAGGATCGTTGGCAGCGTGATGAACCTGTGTGTGCTGAGCGGATACAAAGGAGATCCAGGCCGGACCACGGAGTGAGCGGAGCAAGCACCGGTCACCAGCGGGTGTGTGGCACAGAGGAAATCCAGGCCGCACGGAGGGAAGAAAAGGTACCCGTTAAGAAAAGTAAATAAAGGATAAAACCAACGAGGAGGTCTGCACGACAAGTGCGTCGTTTGAACGATTGCCATTTGCCGATGTTAAGGGAAAGCACCTTTGTGCGTGCCGATGCGTGGCAGCCATTTTAGGTTTGTTTATGGTTGCCATAGCAACCAATGTACGGAGCTTGTCGAAGCAAGTTCAGAAAAAGAAAAGAAAATAGACACAAATTTCAATAAGGAAAGGCAAATCATTTTTTGAGCCTCAACACCCAAAATATCCTAACAGACAATGGATAAAAGTCTCTAAAGATACCAAAGAGAAGTGTTTTACATGTTATATAAGTACAAGTCACACACCTTCCACTGACTGAAAGACATGCTGTCTGGCCGAGTATCTGCACATTATAAATGCTGTTAAAGTCTAAATGGATTTCTTTGCAATGAGATTGCTGAGACTGTAAAGGTAAATATCTGCAAAAGCACTATGGCCATGCAACATGTACCTGCACCAATCCGGTTTCTTCCTCAGCCAGGGAGCCCCGCGTGCCCTTGGGAACAGTGGATAGATGGTTTCCAGGTATATCTGAGAGCTGTGGGAGGAGCCAAATTCAATGATGATCTTAAGGAGGCCACATTGCTTAACTGAATAGGGGGGACTCTCTTTTTAGGGCATTGCCTGACCTTGATGGTGCATTAGGTGGATCAGGTGATGTTATGCTTGAACTAAAATGGTGCTGGTGCGCAGTGTATTCTGGGAGCGCTCGGAGCCATGATGGATATTTACTTCATGGCGCAGTGAAAAGCTGCACACATTTTGCTGAGTGTTAGATTCACGGTGCTGAGGAAAACATGCTTTCCAAACCTGGTATGCGGTCAAGGACATTTCTGCTGGGAAAGCTAACTTTGTTATGGTTTGGTACTGTTCTCCGCGGCGTGTGTTTTTAGAGGAGGGAGGCACTTTGCTCCTTGAGGATAGCTCTCAATTGACCCAGCTGGCAACCGACGGCTGCTCATCAACTGCGCAAGTGCCATTTCCAGATTGTTCGAGACCTGCCACCCCTTAGCGGTGTGTGTATATATGCGGAAACCCGGAGGTGGTCAGGTCAGACTTCAGCCGGAGGAGGACGCTTAAGTCCAGCACTCCTGTGAGCTGTGGTGCTCTCGGCCTGGCTGTTCCCGGGGTCTTCCAGCCGCTTCTGGGCGAGATGAGGAATCCAGTTACCCTCACGGTGATGTATTTCCTTTTGAATGCTTTGCTTCTTCTGTGATTTATGACTATGCTACTTCTGTGAGTTGTTTCTATGTTATCACTGGTTGCTTCTAAGCTTTGAATAAATAGCCGTATAAGTGCTGATTATCTTCTAAGAATGTGTGGTTGCGAGTTATTGAGTCTTTCTGCGTTCAAAGTATTTGCTCTATAATTGCATTGCTGATTTATGTTTTTCCGTGCACTCTGGGGAGAGCAATACATTTTTGGCATCACAAACAGGATACTTGTGATGAGATGTTCCGAGTATTCAAGAATCTGTTGGAACGTAGATAGGATTTGGTTGTCTTGCAAGTGAAGTTTTTGAGTAGTGAAGTTTTTTTCCTTTGTCGGTGTGTGCGTGCCTGTGGGAGTGATTGCAGTGTGGAGAGAAAAAATATATAGATACAAAGAGGTTTTGTTTTGTTTGCGATAATGAGTAGTTTATTCAGGAAGAAGAGCGTTACCGCTGGCGGTGACTGTTCTGATGTTGTTATTCCAGGCTGGACTAAGAGTCCATGGCCCTCATTACGACCCTGGCGGAAAGTGACTGACCGGACCGCCACAGCGTAAATAGCGTTTCCGCCATTGCAAGAAGGAGCAAAGTGCGGCCCATTCCGACCCATCGGGCACGAGCACCACGGCATGGCGGAAGTGCAAAGTCCGCGATGGCGGAAATGACCCCAAAACGGCCCACACCGCCGCCGTACGGCGCCCTAGGTGCAATACCGCCACCCATCACAGCGGACACCGCAGTGTGCGCCTACCGTAAAGTACGGTGACCGGAAATATACGGAAACGGAAGTTAAAACACGGGCCCGGAACGGGAAACAACCCGCCGTACACCTATAAAACCACTAAAACCACACAACCACTAAAATCACCACCCTGAGACATAACCCAACCCGTCATCCACCCTAGCGAAACCAAGAAAAATGGGAAAAGTAGCGAAGAAAGCGTGCGACCGCAAGCGGCAGGTCCACTTCTCCCGTGAGGAACTCACCGTGCTAACAGAGACCCTCCAGGAGAATGCTGCCGTCGTCTTCTCCACGCAAATGACCAGGACGGCACTCGCAAACAAGAAGGCCATATGGGCTCTGGTGGCACAGCGGGTAAGTGCGGTGGGGACCGCACCCCGCACCCCACAGCAATGCAGGAAGCGGTGGGACGACCTGAGGATACGCGTCCGCAGCATACTCTCTGCCAACCGCAACATTGCCACAGCCACCGGGGGAGGGTCGGTATCACCAATCAAGCTGACCCCCTGGGAAGAAATCTGTGCCTCCACCATCGGAATGGAGAGCATAGAGGGAGTCGGAGGGATGGAGAAAGGAGTGCAGACATCCGAAGATTCAGGTAGGTGGGCCTAATGAAACCATGCTAAATCCACAAAGTCCATCCATTCGAAGCACCATGTGTCCCCATAGTGCAACAGAAACACATGTCCAGGAGAACGTCCACACACATTGGCCTGATAGCGCACGTTAAAACCCACAATAAATACATAAATAATTAAAAACCCCTAAAACACGCACTACACGTGCAGCAGGCACACCCTAACTGCAGGCTGCCAAACAACTGCACCCTTACTCCACACACAAATGGAAGCACCTCCAAGGCCCCGACCCAAATCACCCTCAGGTACCACCCCAATGCATGTGATACATTGCCATTCCAATTCCCACAGACCCACCAATAACCCTCACCCTCCTTTACTCCACCACAGGGTCCGATCCAAACGACGAGCTCCAGGACACCCCTACCAGCACACCTGCAAAGAGGGCCAAGACCGACGGCCAAAGACCCTCCACCTCAGCTGCACGCATCAAGACACGGCAGCAGCACAAATCAAGTGGCAGCACACAGGAGGGAACATCAACAGGCACCCCAGCAGCCAGCATGGCCACAACACCACCACCACAGGTCCCCCCAACGGATGCCACAGAAGGCACTGCCTCCGGTGGCAGCAGCACCATAGGTGACACCCCATTGATGGCAGCATGCTCCGACACAGAAGACGGGGATGTCGAAGTCAGATCCATCCATGACCTGTCCCAATCCCCCTGTCTGTTCCATCCCGTACTACATGAGGATACCACGCAGGGGCACCCACAAGACGACGACTGGCCATCCCCCACAAGCCCTGTGGCAAGGCAACATGAGGACAACAGCCCCTCTGTGACACCCCCGCAAATGGCCATGGCCCAGCAGAGGCAACAGTCCCTCGACCAGTTAATCGTGCAACAGCAGCAACTGGCCACGCTCCTCAAGGACCATGCCGATGAATGTGGGGGCACTAAGGCAGACATAGAAACATCAACTGAGACACTTAGGGCAGAAATGGAGAGAAGTACAGAGACACTAAGGGCACAAATGGAGAGTAGCACCGAGTGCCTGAGAGTCCAAATGGAGAGTAGCACCGAGAGCCTGAGAGTCCAAATGGAGAGAAGCACCGAGAGCCTGAGGGGGGAACTGCATGCGACGTCCAAAGACGTATGTGCCGAACTTGCCGCAGTGCGCCGTGTGCTCACTGAGCTCTCGCAAACCCTTAGGGACATGCATGGACGTGAGCAGGCAGAGACATCATCCGTTGCAAGTTCCGTCCAGGGCAGCCCCCAACGTAGATCTGGGAGGAACCTGCGCTCCACAGGCAGGGGTGCCCCTGATACCCGCAGAGGGGGCTTGCAATAGCGACTGCCCACGGACGATGAGCATCTTTGGACACTGGTGTTCGGGGGGGAGGTGGGAGGGTGGAGGGGGTGTGTTGGGCTCACTTGGGTGGCGGGTCGATAGGGTGTACAACATGATATCACATATGCCATAAAAAGTGCACGATCTTTGTGTACTAGGCCATTATAGGCGTACAGTCCATATTGTGCATGTACCAGACACACACAGTGCCACGCATCCCATGTCCATGTATCAGCCACCAGGCGTGAGTGCTAGAAGCATGCATCAATGAGATGCTGACGAATGTCACGGCCCTCCGGTGCCTCGCAGACTCCTTGAGGTGCTGCCACATCCCCACCCTCATCATGACCATCATCAGGTGCTTGCAGTTCTGCGTCAGGGGGCATGGGCACATTTCTACGTACGCACATGTTGTGGAGCATGACACATGCCATCACCATCTTTGCAACCTTCTCATGGCGGTACAGGAGTGCCCCGCCAGACCTGCTGAGGCACCGGAAACGGGTCTTCAGTAGGCCGAATGCCTGTTCAATGACTACACGGGTACGTGAGTGGGCATGGTTGTAGTCCTCCTCATGCTGGTCCCGTGGGTTGCGGACTGGTGTGAGGAGCCATCTCTTCAGTGGATACCCGGCATCACCTGTATGTGGACGAGAAACGTATGATGTGGAATGCCATTGCTACGTACGCACACCCCCCCCCCTTCCTGCCAGGTCATTGCCGAATCACATACCCCACATTATCATGCATGTAATGAGACTCACCGAGTAGCCAGGATCTGTTCCCTGCGTGTCGCTCCATGTAGCGTGGTATTGTAGAGTTCCTCAAGACCATAGAATCATGGGTTGATCCAGGGAATCGGGCACAACAATGTGTAATGATCCTGTTGGAGTCACACACCATTTGTACATTCAGGGAATGAAATTGTTTTCGGTTGCGGTACTGGGCCTCCATGGCATGTGGGACGACCAATTCCACATGGGTGCAGTCGATGGCACCAATGCAACCCGGTATGCCGCCAAGTGCATGGAATCCCACTTTTGTGTTGGTAATTTCCTGCTCCGAGCGTGGTAGAGAGATGTAGTCGTCTGCGTGCTTCAGGAGGGCATCGAGCACTTGCAATAGTGTCAGTGAGAACAGTGGCTGTGATATGCCATGCAACTGTCCGACTGTGTGCTGGTAGGTGCCTGTGGCCAGGAAGTGGAGTACAGACACCACCTTCAGTAGGGGTGGGATGGCGGTTGGGCTATCTATCATGCTGACAAGGTCAGCCTGTGTCATGTCCACAATGGCGGTTATGGTGTCCCGGTCCAAACGGTAGAGGGTGTGGATCTGCTCATCAGTGAGGTTGAACGGATGTGCTCGGAGGCGTGGGATTGCGGGCTGCCTGCGTGGTGGTAGTGGCTGTGCTGGCGGCCCTTGCTGGCCCTGCCTTGGCCTCCTCCTCCTCCTGCGTCTCCTCCGTGCGGCCGGTTGTAGTTGGTGTTCGTCTTCTTCTTGGAGTTGGAGTACTTGCAGTGCTATCAGGTCCCCCAGGGCCAACATCGCGAGTCCTGCCGGTAGCATTTCGGAGTGGTTGTGGGAGGAGACTGGGCGTGAAATTTATGTGTTTCCAGGCTGAATGGCCTCCACCTGTGGTGATTCATTCCACCTGTGCAAACTGCTCTCCCCTTTGGCCGAGCACGTCCCGCGCACAACGCTGCAATTCGTGGAATGGCATCTTGCTATTGCAATCTTGTATTTGTACCCGATGGCCGTGTAACATTGGTTGATATGTTCATTCTGTTGTGGTCCCATTGTTTCACATACCATCTGTGCAGTCGCGAACAGAGTTGTGAAGGGTCAGTGGAACGTAGTACTCGAGTAACGGTGGGCCCTCATTCATCACTGTACCGAGTTGCAACGACGGGCGGGGCGTCCCATTCGTGAATGAAGGCAGTTGCCATTTTCACACACAGCCGCACTCGATGGATTAATTAGTGTTTTCAAACGGCCACAGATGCCTCTTCGACGTGATGTTGCAAATGAGGAATTCGAAGGGCGGCGCTTTCGGTTTTCAGCTAGCGGCGAGGAGATGCCCACAGGTCTGACTGCAAATATAACGTTCTATTGTTCAATGTCCTTGGGACAGGGGCCATGGCGAGAATGCTATGATTGATATGAATAGTTTGGGATGCGCAATTGCGTAGTGGACGATAAGGCAGGACGTTCCCAAATACATGTTACTTCACTAGACTGGAATTACGTGCTGGGGCACTGTGGATTTTGCAGGCTGCATAACGCACAGACTCAATGGATATTTCTAATGTTATGTGAGTAAATATTCAGGCGTTTTCATTACGGGATGAGGGAATGATGAATGGATGCATGGGCAGGTGATTTGATACAGTGTTTGCCATGTACAGGGCTTCTTGGGATCTGTCCGCCCCCCCTGCGCTATGTGATGCAGGGCTGCCATAGTGGGACCATCGTCTATCTGGCCTTGTTGAGCCCTCCCTGTCTCGACGCGCCTTCAGACACTTGTGTCCATGCACGTTACCAATCCCATCTGAAGGATTCTGTTTTCACAGGCGCATGCACAGGTACACTCGTTTGTGATGGTGTTTTCACCTCGATATAGGTAGTTATGATTCGCAAGTGGTTTTGGGGTGGTGATGATCCTTTGGAGTGGGCTTGCATGCATATGGCTGTGGATCTAGTGTGATCATTGAAGTGAGTTGTTCGAATGTAGTTCTGATGGCCATTCTATTCTGTTTCTTTTCTTTTGGTTGACAGGTATCTCCTCCCCTTTTGCCACTGCCATCTGTATGCCACTCCTGCAGATGGATTTTACTCCCGACACCTGCTGCTTCGTGTTAATCAGTGGAGCAGCATTACGATCTTATGGGACGATCGCCAATGGGCCACATGCCCTTACGCAGTACTGGTGGCTCGGAGCAACATTTCGGCCTTTCAGCTGGACTAGTGCCTCCCCATTGGGACGGCCCTGCGGTTCTGTGCGCTTCCATGTTGCCTTTTCGTACGTGTATGTGGCTCTGTGTACCATGAGGGAACAGGGCGTCACACGAGTAGTGGCTGGTCATTTCTTGCGGATGCAGCCCACAATGGTGAAATGTGTTTTGGAGTTCATGGCCTGATGGCTGTATGGGCTTGGTGATATTGATGTGCATTAAAATTCTATTCTGATATGGGCCGTGTAGCGTTCTTCTTTGCAAGTGATGTGGCATATTCCTATTTGGGGAGCGATGTATTGTGAGGGGATCTGCATTGGGTTCCAGCTTCGGAGTTTTGTTGCGTGGTCCTGTACTGGGCGCGTTTGCCTACGAAGCCCGTGAGGTCAGGGATGGGGGCTGCCAATATGACAGTTTGAATGTTGTCATGCTCAGGGGCGGGGGATTGGGTTTTGTGTGACAGATGCCGGTCAGCCAGGTGGACTGGTGGAATGTTGTGATTTTCTGAATATTGCTGGTCACAGGTGCCTGTGTTTGCGTGCGTTTCTTGGTGGGGGACTGTGGTCATGTCCATTGGGATGGCTTCTGTATTCGTGCCATCTGTGCCCTGCAGCTCCCATTGGCCCCTCTTGAGGTCCATTTGTTCGTTGGCATGCATGGGTGACTTGTGCATTTCACTGGTTGCATTGTGGCTTCGTTGCACCTACGGGGAGTTGTACTTTGTGGGCAGGGAGCGGTGTACGGGCAGTCAGTGGGGCCGTTTACGGTTGATTCACGATGCCGTACTTCTCACCATGGCGGAATGGTGCATTCCGCCATGCTTGATGGCGTTAGGTACATGTCCGCTGGGGTCGGAATTGGCGTACCGTTGCGCCATGGTGGTGTTTACGGTTTGGCATGGCGCGCGCGCGCGTGCTTGGTGCAGTTAGCGTTGGCGTTCACTACGGTGTCGCTAATGGCATCGTACTTTGCGGTGACGGGTCATAGTCGCACCGAGCGCTATTCGATGGCGGTATTGCATTTCCGCCATCGTTTTCCGAATTCCGCCAGGGTCGTAATGAGGGCCCATATGATAAGTTGGCCCAGGCGTGGGCATGTGGTGCAGGTCTAAGTGAAACATGGGATCAAGGATTGGGAGATGCCGATCTGGCTGATGTAATGGCATGCTTGCAACAAGTTCCAGTAGAACGTGGCAGAGAATGTGCGGCATTGGGTAGGCGAGGTTTGGTTCTTTTGCATGCTTATAGGAAAATACATCAAATGAAGGTGGAAATGAAAAATGAGGTTTTGCGATTAGAAAGAGAGCTGGCTGCAGAACGGCAGACTGCGTTAATGCAGCAGATTCAAATGAAATTGTTTAAAGATAAGGCTGACACATATCAGGCTGTGGCCGAGAGGGCAGCAGTCAGAGTAGCCCGATATAAGTATAGGAAAAGACGGGGAGGGGTCAACAAAAGAAAGGTGGCAACTGTAATCGCTACCGCTGGTTGGACTGGGATCCGGATAAGTAGGATGGTGATATTTTTGATTCGACCAGTCTAGAAAGTAGTTCCGCAGATGAGTCTGACCCTAAAATGGAAGCGAAACAGAAAAAAGTGGCGGCTAATGCCGTTAGAAGACGGCGAGCCGGACCCCACCCGCACAATCCTGCTGGCGGAATGGTGGATTTAACCACGCTGGAGGATTACACACAGCAGGAGGTTGGGGAAATTATTACCCGTTTGAGGCAAAAATCAGGGGAAGCTTTATTGATATGGATGGTGAGATTGCTAGATGGGGTGCTGCAGGGTTGTTGGTAGATTCTACGGATTCACCGTGTTTTTTACCCCTGTCAATTGACACCAATGTACAGGAGGTCTTAAGGGCAGGACCACCCCTGACGCAAATGGTCAAGATACTCAGGTGTCTTTGTTACACCTGGTAGCCCTAGCATGTAACCGTAAATACCCCATTACCACAGATTGGCCTAGTGAAGAAACGAAGTGGTATACGTTCAGAGAAGCAATTCAAAAAGTCAGAGAGCATGCTATGAAAGAGGCTATTCACATAGATGCTCCTGATCACATGGGAGCCGTGCCTCTCTCAGTTTCAACTCGAAACATGGTGATTAGAACCGTGCCACCCGCATACAAAAGTGTCATTATGACTTTGCTCGTAGGTATGACGGGCAAAGCTACTGATGAGGTAGCGGATGCCATTCGACAACTTGCAGATTTAGGGGAGTGGGATAAGAGTGATAACAAGCCACGGCAGAGAGAGGGGCGGAGTGAGAGAACCGAAGGCAGGCGGCAAGATAGCCGAGACTCACGAGTGTCCCGAAAAGACATGTTTTTGGCTTTGTTAAAAGATGGTGTGCCACACAAAGAAATTGATGGCATTGAACCCAGAGTAATGTATGAATTATACAAAAAATGAGGACTTGCAGCCAAAGAGCGCTATAAACAAGTTAAGAAACAGGTAGTCACCACACCACAGGGGGACAACTCACCTTCTGCTCCCCCTGCGGAAGAACAAGATGAAGGGTCTATGGGGACACCTTCCCCGTACCAGCCAACATACGCTGATTTGAGAAAGGCGGTGAGTGCAATGTTCGAGGCGGAGTCGAGTCACACTCATTCGAAGTTTGACTAGGACTTCGGCCAAGCTCCGGCAGCGTCTTCCCGCATAAAAGTTGATACGCGGCCTCATGTTGACGTTAAGATTTTTTGGGGGCCAGGAAATACACAAGGGGTGCGAGCATTGATAAACACCGGGGCGGAGGCCTCTTTGATTCATGGAAATCCAACACGATTTGAAGGCAAACAGTTTACTATTACAGGTTTAGGGGGAAAGGAGACCCCTGCAGTACAAACGAAAGTGGAGATGAAAATAGGCATTTTGAATAGGCAGAAATACCAAGTGTTGATTGTCCCGATACCTGAATATATAATTGGCTTTGACATTTTGGAAGGGTTAACCTTGGGACTTGGCGGTAAAACGTACCAGTTTGGGGTAATGTTAGGCAGAAACCTGTGCAGTTCCCTTAGGGACCATTGAAAAAGATTTAAGACTACAGGTGTTTGGCTGTAAACCCACTTGGTAGCAGTCTGCACCACACAGATTCACTTGGTAGCTGTGGCTGAGCAGTCAGACTTCCCTCAAGAAGAGTTAGGCAGTATGCAGAGTATACACAATAGGTACAGGGACACAGTAGTACAAACAAACACTGACCAGAGCTTTGGTGTAAAGTATGTAATTATTTATTTAAAAATACACTTGTGATTTACACTAGCAAAAAAGAGGTAAGTAAATTCAGCACACAGTCACTATCATATATATATACAACCCTATTCACTTATTAGACAAGTCTTAGTGAGAAACACCACTTATTTTCGGACAGAGGTGAGCGCTTAACATAAGATGACACTCTAATAAGTTGTAAAGAAAGGGAGGGAAAAAGGCAGAGTTAAAGAAGCACACAAGTTTCAATACTTTTTCAAAGAACCACCGTAAGGCAGGATAGGCAGAGTTCTACTGGAGAGCAAGGAAGTCAATTGCAAGGCCCACTCTTGGAGAGAACAAGCAGAAGGGGTCCAGGTTCACCAGTGGGGTTATGCCCAAAGAGTCTTTGTAGATAGTTCGCACAAAAAGGATTAAATTAAAGTCAGGAAACGTTAGCTAGGTTGTCCCAGGCTAGCCCAGGTTAGAAAGTCGAGGCTTTACTGTCACCCCGAATGATCGGTCGCAAGGGAAACCAGGCGGGATACAGTTCCTTAAGTGTGAAGGAAGCTCCAGCGGGGACAGTTGTTCCTGGCAGCAGGTGCAAGTTGGTGTTTCGTCCAGAGGAAGAAGAGGTCTCGCCGTGGAGGAAAGATGAAGGTCGTTGCACTGCCAGGGAAGAAACCAGCCGCGGAGTTCTCCGGTTAAAAGGCACTACCCTACACTTTGCGGTAGTGGTAAACCGTGGTATTTTGGTTGCCGGGGTGCTTGGCACGGGCAAGGTGGCCACGAGATGCTCCAGGAAGGTGGAAAGAAGGCGAAACTGGTTATCCCCACCAGTCAAAGGAAGAAGACTCTCCGGAATGGAGATCTCCTCTGTCGTCGGGAAAAGTGGTGAGACGGTTCAGTGGGACTCCACCGGTGGTGTCGTTGTTGCATGTCGGCTCAGCTTCTCCCTCCTCAGATTCTTAGGTCCTGTGACGACTTCTGTGGCTCACCACTTGGGCCAATCACACAAGAGTGCGACTTGAGTTACCAAGGTAACTCAGTCCAGGGTGCCTAAACCCCCTCCCACACCCCCTCTGGTACCCAGACAGAGTGGCACCAGATTTGGAGGCTTCTGTGGAGAAGCCCGCCAAAATATGGAACAAAGGGCTCGACTTGGGTTGGAGTCACAAAAGAGAACGCAAACGCCATTTTAGAATCGAGTTCTGGCAAAAAATACCAACCGGTGAATGAATATTAAATAAATAAACCGGCAGTATGTTCGAGTCTATATGAATTAAATAATTAAAGTTGGTAGCCTCGAACAAAGGGAAAATCCCATACAGATATATTCGCGGTTGAATATAAAAAGTAGTATCCACTGCCACCAGCCAAAACTCGATCAGGGGGGATGGAGACGTGCCCCCTCGAACAACAGACCCCGGGGCAATCGAATTGCCCCGACCAGTACATCCACAATATGATGGTTTTTACTGGTTTCTGTTCATAATTTGGGACTAGGAAAGCCAATGGTGACTTTTACATGCCCTGGGAGACAGTAGTCAGGCCTTGGGTATGGAGTCTATGTTGGGGGGTCGCTACGACACCCCTGGGTTACGGCACGGTGGGTGCTGTGTAACCCACATCAAAAATACATGAGACCCTATGGAGTAAAAGACCCCATAGCCCATAAAACACTTGGAAAGTTAAAGGAACACCTCAAATCATGTCTAAGAGTGGGAGCAAAAGGATCTCACTCTTAGTAGGAGAGAAAAAAATAAACCCCAAAAATCCAGCAAAGCTGCTGGGGGACTCACTAGGTTTGGGAAATTAGCCTTACAGGGAATTCTCCCTAACACTCGCCCCCCCCAGACTAAGGGACAGGAGGATTTAATCCACTCCTGGATGAACCTCATACCTCTAGTCGATGACATTCATCCTAGAGAGTCCATCAGCATTTTGATGGTAACACCCTGACCTATGTTCTATAGTCAAATCAAAGGATTTCCTTTGTAAGCTAGATGACCTACAAACCCTTTGAGGAACATCAGTCTTTTTGAAACTACAGGGGATCTGATTGACCAGTCCCTCAGAAGTTGATATAACTTCTGAACCTGTGATAGGCTTTTTCAAGGGGCCCTTATAAAGGATTCCCTTAGATCTAGAGGGGCCTCCAGAGGTCCTCACCACCTCTCTGTTGGGAGAAGGTTGGGTTTTAGGCCTCTTGGTCGGAGGGGATGGAGATAAGCAAGGTACATGCTTCTCCTTCCTCTTAGATCTACCTTTACATACTTTAGGAGTTTCCCCCTTAAGACTAGGAATTGGGTTGGAGTCTTCTGTGGAAGGTCCAACAGTCTGAAGGTTTTTGGCCTTAGATTTTTCTTTTCTGGTTTTCCACCAGCACTGAGAATTACCAGTTCTCTTAGGCCTAGTTAGGGTTCCAGTAGGTCTGTCCACCTCTTCCTCAGAAGCAGGGGGTGTCACAGACTCTATAACTGGGGGAACAATGATGGAGTTTGGTTGGGGCTCCCATTTCCCTAACATTTTAGGCTGAAATTTGCCTGGGTCAGAGGTCAATTTACCAACACCAGGGCTTGTAATGGGGTTCTCAGTAGAGGTTCCCACAGGCTTAGAGTGGTTCCTTAAGGTGGCCTCTCTAGCCAATTTGGTTTGGTTCTGGGTCTCCATACTGGGAGGCCTGGGGGTACTGGATACTACTCCTAGAGTTCTTAGATCATTCCCCAACAGGACTCTCCCAGGCACCTCAGTCTGAACACTGACAGGAATCAACACTGTCATGTCATTACACTGAACGAGGACTGGTAGAATTGGAACCATTTGGACAGGGCCTCCAGACATCTTAGTGGGACCTTTGGGTGCCTTAGCAACATCCTCAGGCCTGAAAAAGATTTCATCCACTACTGTTCTGCTGGCCCCAGAGTCTCGCCTGGCAGGAGTATCCTGGCCATTGACAAGAACACTGTCCATATAATAAATTTTAGAGTGTTCTGGTATGGAGTTGTACACACCCCTATTCTGATCACTAACCAAATCCATGGACTCTACTGTTACACTTGCTTGAAGACCCAAAGGTTCTTCAGCAAAGACTTCAAAGGAAGCACTAGCCATTTGGACTTCCTCCTCAGGAGTGAAGGCTAAGGAGACTGTGCTGATCCCTGTAGGTTTACCCTTACATCTGGGATCTCCTTTGATGTGGTCAGTTCCACCAAAGAGATAGCATGTTCCAAATGCTCTCTGGAAGGATGTCTTGGCCTGACCTCCTTCTGGTTTGTGACCAGAAGGTACACTAGCCTGTTGTGGTTTATCCTGGGGCTTACCCTGGTTATTTTGTTGTTTGGGGCCCTCTTTGGTCTGGGAGGTATTAGAAATCTCTTGGTTCCCTTTTGGTGGCTGCTTTCCCTCATCCTTTTTCTGACTGACCCCTGAATCCTTGTGAGTAGCCCTGTTGGCAACCCACAAGCCAGCAGCCTTAGCTAGCTTTCTAGGATCTAATTCCTTTGAATCAGTCAAGTGCTGTCTGAGCTCAGGAGAGCAGGCATCATAAATTGACTCCAACATTACAAGATTTCTCATTCCCTCATAAGTGTTCACTTTGTAACCCTTAATCCATCCCTCTAAGTTCTTCAAACACTCACTCACCCAGGTAGCCCAAGGGGTACCATCATTCTTTGTGAGGGTCCTAAACCTCTTAAGGTACTGGGAAGGGGTCTTCCCAAATCTAGCTATCAAAGCTAGATTCACACATTCATAACTCCATTACCACATCAGTTGCAACAGGGGGGAGCCTAGAGAACAACCACAAACGTAACTCATTTCCTGTAATGTTCTGGAGCCCATGATTATATTCATACAAACTCAACCAATCCAACACATCCAATTTAGGCTCATTCATACCCACCAACTCTTTAGGCATCCGGGGTCTTTTGGGACTGGAATGTAACGCTCACCTGATTCCCACGGAGGCGCTGAACCCGGCTGGGCTGCTATCGTTTCTTCAATTGAGAAGCGTAGAGCTCGGACGACTCTCAGGACTGGGCTTCCTCTTATCGAATGT
This sequence comes from Ambystoma mexicanum, assembly GCF_040938575.1. Classification (NCBI taxonomy): domain Eukaryota; kingdom Metazoa; phylum Chordata; class Amphibia; order Caudata; family Ambystomatidae; genus Ambystoma; species Ambystoma mexicanum. The sequence continues at coordinate 636,027,445 of NC_090935.1, read as the reverse complement.
CTGACTTGCAGGGTAAGTTTTCTGCAGGTGGAAGAAAAAGGGTTAATCACCGTTTGATGGGATTCCTTCTCCCACCAATCGCCAGTTTCTCCCACAGCCTAGCTTTCTACTTGTCTCGGCGAGCTCTCACCTTAGGCGTATAAATGCTGAGCTCTCCATCCTGCGTCTGGTGCAGGGGTGCATGGATTCCAGTTACGTCACTGGATGAGTTCAGTGTTGAGGCTCAAGTCTTTTGTGGCCTTAGTTGTGGCACTGGTGCTGGGATGCCGAAGAGAGATGCAGCCGTTACTGCACGAGCGGATGCCTGTAAGTATACTGTAGTCTTTAGGCTTTAAAAGATGGGCACCTCAATAATGTCCCTTTTCCTTTGTTTCAGGCCTCGGGATGCTGTAGGCGTAGTTTTCCGTTGCCGCTGCACGTGCCGATGCACGTAAGTATAATGTTCGTTGGCCGCTTTTAATGGCACCTCTAATAATGTCCTTTTTCTAGTTTTCAGGTGCCGGGATGCTGCAGGCTTTATATCCGTTGCCACTGCACGTGCCGATGCAGGTAAGTATAATGATCATTGGCCGCTTTTAATGGCGCCTCTAATAATGTCCTTTTTCTAGTTTTCAGGTGCCGGGATGCTGCCGCTTCTGCACGTGCAAAAACTGGTAAGTTAAGATGAATGCGACTGCCTTCACCCGAACCCCTTTTTAATTATGTCCTTTGCCTTTCAGGTGCAGAGAAGCTGCCGAAGAGAAGGCCGCGGTTAGCTCCATGGCAATCACGGATGGATCAGGTAAGCGGGCGCGGCTGCGAGCGAGTTGCACTTTTCTAGGGCCCCTGTAGGGGTCTGCTGGGTCCGGAGTAGTGGAAGACGGGTCTGCTTCCGAGGGCGCTGGGCCAGTCCTGGCCCCTCAGGAGTAGCGCCCATGACAGAACCCCCCCTCAAGGCCCCTCACAAACTTGTCCTCCCCGGGGGTTTTGGTTTATCGGGAAAGGTTCGGTGAAATTTCTGGACTAGACGAGGAGCATGGTCGTGGTCATAGGGTTCCCATGACCTTTCCTGAGATCCGTAGCCTTTCCAGTCGATTAGGTAGAATAGATTCGATCTGATGTCTTTTACTTCAAATTTGGGCTCCCCATTCACTTGAATGGGCTCTGGAGGATTGGTCAATCTGGTTCCAGGTTGCATGGGTTTCAAAAGAGATACGTGAAATACAAGATGTATTCTCATATGGGTTGGCAATTCTAATTTAACGGCCACTGGATTAATTATGGCCGTAATTGGATATAGTCCCAGGTATTTGGGGTTGAAGGTGCGAGGCCCTTTAAGCGATAAATGTTTGGTGGACAGCCAGACTTGATCCCCAACCTGGTATTGAGGGGCATTGCTTCAGTGTTGATCTGCTCCTTTTTTGTACCTCTCTTTAGCTTGTTGTAGATGTGCAGTCGCTTCCTTAAAATCTTGGGTAATAACGGTGTGCAATTGATCCACGGCGGGTGTTCCAAGATCTTGAGGTGGATCAAGGTTGGAGGTTCGAGGATGAATCCCATACAAGATGTAGAAGGGACTCTTCCCGGTACCCGAATGAACTGAATTGTTGTAAGCATATTCAGCTATCCAAAGGATGTCCTTCCAGTTATTCTCCGACTGTTGTAGCATGCTTCGTAAATATTGCTCGAGAGTCTGGTTTGTTCTCTCGGTTTGCCCGTCGGTCTAGGGATGATGGCTGGTCGAAAGTCTTACATCGATTTGAGCTAATCGACAACAGCTACGCCAAAAGTGGGAAATAAACTGGCTCCCCCTATCTGAGATTAGTACTGACGGGAAGCCGTGTAGCTGGACGATGTTTTCAAGAAATACTTTGGCTAGGACTGATGCTGAAGGTAAGCCTTTTAGCGGAATGAAGTGGGCCATTTTAGAAAACAGGTCCACAATAACAAGAATGGTGTTGTACCCGGAACAGGAGGGTAGGTCTGTGATGAAGTCCATGGAAAGGGTATGCCAGGGACACGGTGGGATGTCTAATGGTTGCAGAAGACCAGCCGGCCTCTTCTTCTGACCTTTGTTGTGAGCGCACACACCGCAGGACATCACAAATTCCTTTATGTCTTTTCTCCACGAAGGCCACCAGAAGTGTCTCTTCACCTTTTCTGTGGTTTTGGCAATGCCAGGGTGACCCTCAATTAATGAATCATGATAGCAGGAGATTACCTGTCTTTGTAAATCGGCGTGTGGTAGGAACAATCGTCCTTGGAAATAAGGCAAGTCATTGCTTACGGTGAAATCTTTTCCTTTTTGTAACCAGTTCAGTAAGTCTGGTGAGGTTACAAGTTGTTTCGTTTTTTCTTCAATATCCTCAATGGATTGTGAAGAAATCAGACCCACGATCCTTTGTTCAGGAATTATTGGTACAGGTTCTGGATTGGCAACGTTATCTCCCATTCCAATTCGGGAAAGAGCATCCGCTTTGCCGTTCTTGTTGCCGGGGCGATAAGTGATCACGAAGTCAAATTCAGCAAAGAATAGAGCCCAGCGAAGCTGTCTGGAGGATTGAGCCTTGGCGGTTTTCAGATACTGCAGATTTCGATGATCGGTGATCACTGTGACGGTGTGTCTGGCCCCGAGGAGATAATGCCGCCATGCCTTAAAGGCTGATTTAATCGCTAGAAGCTCTTTGTCTGTGATGGTGTAGTTGATCTCAGGCGCTGAGAACTTCCGAGACCAGAATGCCACAGGATGCAGTTGGTTAGTCTCTGGATCTCTTTGTGATAGGACTGCTCCCATTGCTAAGCTGGAGGCGTCGGTTTCAACGATGTAAGGGAGGTCCGGGCGTGGGTGTTTCAGTATTGGCGCCGAGGAGAATTTAGCCTTTAGCTCTTGGAAGGCTTGTTCTGCTTCTGCGGACCATTCAAAGCGTTTATTTTTTCTTAAGAGGGCGGTGATGGGTTGTACCACTCGTGAAAACTCTGGAATAAATCTACGGTAAAAATTGGCAAAGCCTAGCATGCTTTGAACGCCTTTCACGGAAGTAGGAGACGGCCATTTGAGGATAGCGTCTACTTTTCTCGAGTCCATGTGGACTCCTTTGGGTGTCAGAATAAATCCCAAAAATTCGACCTCAGTGACATGAAAAACACATTTTTCGAGCTTGGCAAAAAGTTTATGTTGGCGAAGTTTTTCAAGGACCGCCCTAACATGATTTCGATGGTCAGCTTCTGAAGTACACAAGAATGTCATCTATGTAGACGACAACGCAGACATCAATGAGCTCTCTGAGGACATCATTCATAAAATATTGGAAGGAGGCCGGTGCATTGCATAGTCCAAAGGGCATCACTTGGTATTCAAATAGCCCATACTTAGTGCGAAAGGCCGTCTTCCATTCATCTCCTTCCTTGACCCGTACCAAGTGATAAGCTCCCCGGAGATCAAGCTTAGTATAAATACAGGTGTTTTTTACCTGGTCAAGGAGTTCCGGGATCAGAGGTAAGGGGTACCGGATTTTTACTGTTATCTGGTTCAGAGCACGATAATCTATACAGGTTCTGAGGTCACCTTCTTTTTTTGGTACGAAGAACAGAGCCGAGGATGCAGGGGACTTCGACGGACGGATAAAGCCATTGGCCAGGTACTGGTCTAAATACTGTCGCAGATGAAGGTTCTCAGGTTCGGTAAGGGCGTATATCCTACTGCAAGGGGGAATTGCACCGGGTAGCAAATCTATCTGACAATCGTATGATCTGTGGGGTGGCAAGGTGTTAGCCTGTTCCTTTTGAAAAACATCTTGTAACTCTCGATACTCTAGAGGTAATTGTGGACCGTCAGCCGTTACCGACGCTAGGCCAATGTTGGGTCGTGGATAACAAGTTGATGTGCACTCTGGGAACTTTATCGTCCTTGATTGCCAATCAATCTGAGGATTGTGTTTCTCCAACCAAGGAATCCCTAGAATTACTTGGAATTGAGGAGCCTTGATCACGTCGAACACAATTACCTCCTGATGCCCGTCTTGGCCTAGTATCGTCACTTCAGTAGTGGTATGGGTCACTGGTCCGAAGGCGATTTCCGTCCCATCCACCGTGGTAATGACGTCTTTAACCACCTTTGGACAAAGAAGTAAGTTCATCCTGGAAGCCAATTCGCGGTCCACATAATTTCCAACTGCTCCGCTATCAATGTATGCCTTAATTGCATGCAAACGATCCGGTTGCTCTGGGTTTACGAGGACCATTGGCATTATGAAGTGTGAGGTCAAAGAACTGGTTTTTACGCTCGGCAAGCGGACCTCTACACTTGTCGGGCGAGGTCGTTTCCCGGCTCAGGCTTTTCAGAACTCTTATCAGAAGCTCCCACTGTCTTCTTAGGTGGTTTCACCGGGCAATCTCGAAGAAAATGTCCTGAATTTCCACAATAGAGACATAGTTGCATTTGTCGTCTCCTGTCGCGTTCTTTCTGGGTTAGGGGACCCTTTACAACCCCAATTTGCATAGGTTCGACGGCTTCAACTCCTTTGGTGTGACTTTGAGGCTTAGGGAACACTCGTGTTTCAAACCTGGATCGATCCCCCTTTCTGTTTTGTAGTCTGTGATCCAATTGGACCACCAAATCAATGTACTCTGAACAATCCTGAGGAGGATTCACTACCTGGGCAAGGACGTCTTTGAGTTCGCCACGCAAACCCCTGTGAAAAAGCGTGATTCTTTTGTCCTCAGGCCATCTGGTTTCCACGATTAGCCTATTGAATGATGCAATGTAGGCCAAAAGATCTTGATTGCCCTGTCGTAGGGAAAGGAGTTCGTTGTCCAGGGCCTGCCCCTGGGAATGCCTTGCAAAAAGTCTTTCCATATTTGCCTGGAAGGTCGGGAAATCACGAAGAATCGGGTCATCCTGTGTAACCAGAGGTATCGACCAATCAGCGGCACTGCCGCTAAGATACGAAAGCACAAAGGCTACCTTAGTCTGGTCAGTCGGAAAGGCTTCAGGTCTACAAAGAAAGTGCAATCGGCATTGATTTATAAACACTGCAAACCTTTTCGGGTCACCAGAGAAGCGTTCAGGCGGTGCCAATGGCACATTTCCGGGTAGATTGATTTGAGCAGGATTGGCTGAAGCCGCTGGGATATAGCTCCCTCCTGAATTAGGTAGCGGGGTTTGCCCCGCTTGTGTCTGTAATAACTGTCTGGCGAGATCATCAGTTCGTTCTTTTGATATTATCAATTCCCTCCTAAGGGCATTCGTTTCCTGGCAGGCAGCATGAACTTCAGCTCTTAATTCCCCTAATAACTGGGCTAGTTGGTCTGTGTCGGAAGTTTCCATAGCGCCTGGGTAGGAGGTTATTGGTGGGCTTCGCATTCTGTAACGCTCACCTGATTCCCACGGAGGCGCTGATCCCGGGTGGGCTGCTATCGTTTCTTCAATTGAGAAGCGTAGAGCTCGGACGACTCTCAGGACTGGGCTTCCTCTTATCGAATGTCTGACTTGCAGGGTAAGTTTTCTGCAGGTGGAAAAAAAAGGGTTAATCACCGTTTGATGGGATTCCTTCTCCCACCAATTGCCAGTTTCTCCCACAGCCTAGCTTTCTACTTGTCTCGGCGAGCTCTCACCTTAGGCGTATAAATGCTGAGCTCTCCATCCTGCGTCTGGTGCAGGTGTGCGTGGATTCCAGTTACGTCACTGGATGAGTTCACTGTTGAGGCTCAAGTCTTTTGCGGCCTTAGTTGTGGCACTGGTGCTGGGATGCCGAAGAGCGATGCCGCCGTTACTGCACGAGCGGATGCCTGTAAGTATACTGTAGTCTTTAGGCTTTAAAAGATGGGCACCTCAATAATGTCCCTTTTCCTTTGTTTCAGGCCTCGGGATGCTGTGGGCGTAGTTTTCCGTTGCCGCTGCACGTGCCGATGCACGTAAGTATAATGTTCGTTGGCTGCTTTTAATGGCACCTCTAATAATGTCCTTTTTCTAGTTTTCAGGTGCTGGGATGCTGCGGGCTTTATATCTGTTGCCACTGCACGTGCCGATGCACGTAAGTAAAATGATCGTTGGCCGCTTTTAATGGCACCTCTAATAATGTCCTTTTTCTAGTTTTCAGGTGCCGGGATGCTGCGGTTGATGCGGCCGCTTCTGCGCGTGCAAAAACTGGTAAGTTAAGATGAATGCGACTGCCTTCACCCGAACCCCTTTTTAATTATGTCCTTTGCCTTTCAGGTGCAGAGAAGCTGCCGAAGAGAAGGCCGCGGTTAGCTCCATTGCAATCACGGATGGATCAGGTAAGCGGGCGCAGCTGCGAGCGAGTTGCACTTTTCTAACCTTATGTTTATTCCTTGCAGGTTTTGCCGGTGACTGGATTCCGGGATCTGGTAAGTATTGTTCTGTGTCTTTCTGCATCCACAGGTTGCTGCGCGGAAGCTGAAGATGACTGTGGACCTGGAATGCAGGAGCCGACTCGGTGAGCGTCCTGCTGCTGCTGCAGAATAACGCGAAGCACGTGTTTTCCATTGGGCGTGGTTTAAATAGCAGATAAGTGCTTCCAGTGTGTGTTCTTCCACCGGTTCCACCCAGGTAAGAAAAGAGTTCCCGAATGGAGGGAATAGTTCCTCCCAGCCCTGATGGCTGGGGACTTCAACCAGACTGGATTGTTCTGGGTAAATATGCAGCATGGTCTGCCTCAGGTAAGTCCACCCAAGCATTATTACACTGTTTATCAATATGAGCCCGGCGCCTAAGGCGCCGGGACTGAAACCCTTCATGAGCCTGGCGCCAAAGGCGCCAGGGCACGGTCCAAAGGGCCCCTGTAGGGGTCTGCTGGGTTCGGAGTAGTGGAAGACGGGTCTGCTTCCGAGGGCGCTGGGCCAGTCCTGGCCCCTCGGGAGTAGCGCCCATGACATGGAACTCCTAGAGGATTCGGAGAGAGAAGCACTTTCCACAGACATTTTTTTTCATTTCTAGCTCATGGTTGAGCACCATTTCTCTGAGCCTTAGTTCTTGGTGCCATTGTTCTGTTTGAGCATTAATTCTTTTGAATTCTAATTCAAGCTTCATTTTTTCTGGTTCCATATATTGAGGATTAAGTGTGGGACCTGTTAAGGGTCCAGTAGGTACAGCTGGCAGGGCAGGTAGAGGCCCAGGGGATACAACTCTATCATCTTCCACCTCCTCTTCTGCTTCTGACTCAAATACTACCATTCATATCAATATCATTGGTGTTATCTACAGTTGCTGGAGTGGTAGGTTCCTTTGAACCACCATCCGGCCTTTGGTTTGCTAACAACCTTTATATTAGCTCCATTTTCTTATTTATTTATTTATTTGCATTTATCAAGCGCGCTTGCAGCCCATAAGGCATCGAGGCGCTGTTACAGATGATAGGCAGACTAGATTTACAGGTGGGTGCCCAATGGGCTCATGGTTACATGGTAAAAAACAAATATGCAGGGAATTGTTCAAACCAACTTGTGATAGATATTCTGTTTAGACAATGAGTCTAGTTTTAATAGCCTTACGGAAGGCTAGGTGTGATTCAATCAGTCTTAGGTGAGGTGGCAGGGCGTTCCAGTGCGTGGCTGCTTGAGTGGGGAAGCTGGAGCCTCCAGCGCGCACCTTTCGTGAAGTGGGTGTGACAATCGTGTTGGCATAGCGTGATCTTAGGGGTCTGGTGGTCGTGTGCCTGATGATTCTGTCGGTCAGGTAAGGCGGGGCGAGCTCGTGGAGGCATTTGTGGGTGAGGGCAAGCGTTTTAAAGACAATTCTCTCTTTGACAGGGAGCCAGTGGGCTTGCCTTTTGATTTCAGAGATGTGGTCTTTTCTGGCAATACCTGTGGCTGCCCTGAGCGCATTGTTTTGAGCTAGCTGCAATTTGGCAACGTTTTTGCTGGAGGTCCCAGTGAGGAGGGCATTGCAATAGTCTAGCCTTGGCCCGATAATTGCCCTTGCAATGGTGAGGCAGTTGTGGCGGGCCAGGAAGGGCCTAGCAGCGTTGAGGATTTTAGAGTAATAGGCTGAGGAGGTGGCGATAGCATTGACCTGTCTGTCCATGGAGAGGTCGGAGTTAAGGTAGACTCCGAGGGTCTTAACATGGTTTGAGACCTTGATAGGAATGTTATCGATGGTGAAATACGAGTAGTGGTCTCCAAGGTTGCCCAGTGTGAACGGTGATCCTATGAGGAGGAGTTCCGTTTTTTTCACTATTGAGGCAGAGCCAGTTTTCTGCCATCCAGGATTGGATGGTGGAGTAGATAGTGGTGAGGGTGTTAGTGTCTGCTTGGTAGTCGCCAGAGAGTGGGATGAGTACCTGTGTGTCATCCGCGTAATTGGTGTAGGATATGCCAAGGGAATCCAGGATGCTGAACGGGGGCCTTGTGAAAAGGTTGTAGAGCGTAGGTGCTATACAGGACCCCTGGGGAACACCGTAGGTGAGGAGGCTCGGGGTGGCGGATGCAGACTCCGAGAAGACTTTCATGGCCCTTTTTTGGAGGAAGGAGGTGATCCATTGACAGGCTTTCGGGGAGAAGTTGGCTTGGGTGGCTAGATGGTGGCACAAGGTGTTGTGGTCCACGAGATCAAAGGCCACGGATAGATCAAGGAGCAGTAGGAGAGCAGGTTTGCCTGCATCTCTAAGATCGTCCATTTGATTCTTAAGGTCTAGGAGGGCCGCCTCGGTGCCGTGGGCGGAATCCAGATTGCTGCAGGCCTAGGAGCCGGTTACCCTCTAAAAACTTCTGGACTTGCAGGTAACCTGCTTTGTCCAAAATTTTGAGCAGGAAGGGTACAGTGGTAATAGGTCTGTAATTACCAGGGACTGTGGGGTCAAGTGAGGGTTTTTTTAAGGAGTGGGCGCACCCAAGCTTCCTTGAGGCCGGACGGGACAAGGCCTGACTGGAAGGAGGAGTTGATAAAAGCTATAAGGAAGGGGGCTAGGGTGGGTGCTGAGTCTTTGATGAGGCTAGCTGGGCAGGCGTCGCTCATGCAATTGGAAGGTTTGATGGAGTTGAGCAGGGTGATGACCTCTCGTTCAGTGACATCTTTGAATTCAAATAAAGGGGAGGCGCTGGTCTTGATGGGTGGCTCAGCGTGCAGTTTGGCTATGATGTTGGAAAGGGCTTTTTGGTTGCAGCGGATTTTGGTTTGGAGGGTGTTGAGCTTGTCGAGCATGGCCGACTGAATGCTATTACACCACTTGTCATCTTTGATGATTGATGGGGGGGGGGAGATGGTTTTCCCAGTTCCCTAAAGATGGTGAATAATTCCTTGGACCCTGACTTGGCTTCAGCGATCCTGGTGTTACAGGAGGCGGCCTTCGCTAAGGTAACATTAGTCTTGTAGGATTTGGAGATTGTTTTGAACTTCAATTTGGTGGCCTCAGAGGGGCTGGCTTTCCAGGCGGAGAGGGCCGTCCTTTTTTGCGCACGTTGTTCAAGAAGTTCTTTGGAGAACCATGAGTTGGCATGTTTGGCTTTTTTTGCTTTTTTTAGGGTCAATGGAGCAATGGCGTCAACGGCAGATGTCATGATATCCTTAAAGGTATCAGCTAAGGTTTCGGGTTTGTGGGAGGAGGGGGCCTGGAGGGCAGGGTTGAGGAGGTAGGGTGCTAGATTCTCAACTGTGAGAAGACGAGAGCTCCTGGCGTAGGTTGCTGGGCACGGTGGGGGGGGGGGCGAGGGCCGCTTTCTTGGTTCCGAGGGTGAATTGGATGTAGTGGTGGTCCGACCAAGGGATGGGGGTGTTAGCAGTGATGTGAAGGGAGCAGTTGTGATGACTGATCCAGTCTAGGGTGCGCCCTTTTATATGAGTGGGCTCGGAGATGGAGTGTGTGAAGCCGAGGTTAGACAGGGCTTTCTTGAGGGATTTTGCAGGGGGGTCCTTGGGGTCGTTCAGCCCTAGGTTGAGGTCACCCAGAAGTAAGACCCGTGATGTTTTTTTGATGTTGTTGGACAGTGCGTGGATAAGGGTGTCATGGAAGTCAGAGGATGAGCCTGGGGGTCTATATACAATGTGCAAGGTTATGGTGCAGTTGGGAGAAACGTCAATTTCTAGAGGGAGATAGTCGCTGTTGGTGTCAAGCAGGCCTTCAACTTCTCTAATGGCAATGGCTTCCCTGGAGATGAGGGCAACGCCTCCACCTTTCTGCGAGGTGCGGTCTTTCCTGAAAATGGAATACCCAGGTGGGATGGCAAGGGATAAGGCTGGGCCTGACGTTTCATTGAGCCAAGTTTCAGTAAGGATGAGGAGGTCGAGGTCGTCCTTGATGAGCAGGTTGTTGACGTCAAGGGCGTGTGCGGGTATGGATCGGGCATTGATCAGTGCGCACCTGAGTGTGTAGGCAGAGAGATGTGTGGAGGTGGGCGGGCTAGCCGGAGTGGAGAGTGGCTCGGAAATAGAGAGTGGGGTGGAGTCAGGGGTGGCCATGGGGGCGTCAACAGCATGGGCAGTAGGCATAGGCATAGCATTAGGCAACATAGTACAGTGATTGGCCATGTGGGCGGCATCAGCATGTGCAGTAGGCATAGCATTAGGCAACATAGTACAGTGATTGGCCATGGGGGCAGCATCAGCATGGGCAGTAGGCATAGGCATAGCATTAGGCAACATAGTACAGTGATTGGCAATGTGGGCGGCATCAGCATGTGCAGTAGGCATAGGCATAGCATTAGGCAACATACTACAGTGATTGGCCATGGGGGCAGCATCAGCATGTGCAGTAGGCATAGGCATAGCATTAGGCAACATAGTACAGTGATTTGCCATGTGGGCGGCATCAGCATGTGCAGTAGGCATAGGCATAGCATTAGGCAACATAGTACAGTGATTGGCCATGGGGGCGGCATCAGCATGGGCAGTATGCATAGGCATAGCATTAGGCAACATAGTACAGTGATTGGCCATGGGGGCGGCATCAGCATGGGCAGTAGGCATGGGAGAGCCAGTAGGTTTGGGCATTAGTGGAGGTGCAGAGTTAATGTTAATAGAGGTACTTTTGTTTGTGGCAGCCATGAGGTCTTGTTTGGTGGTATGGACAATGAAAGTCTGTCGTAGCGTTGCCACCGAATGAGTGGCATTACAAGGGCTGGGGTTTGCCTTAGTGAAGCAGCGCGAGATGCTTGGAGGCTGGCTTCTCACGCCAACCCTTGCATTCCAGTACCCTATATTGGGTGTGTAAGTGAGGGGAATGGTAGGCAGGGTGCATGACCGTATTCCTGCATTCCTGTAGGGACAATGCGTGGTGCGCATGGCAGTGACCTGGGTAAGTACACGTAGGGGGTGTGACTGGCAGGCGAGGAGGCTGGAGGCCTTACCTTGTGCGAGCTTGAGCGAGCGTGGAGACGCCATCTGCACTGTCGAGCAGCGGAGAGCTGCAGAGAGTGAGCTTGGCCTTTTCTCCTGGCCTTCGCTCCTCTGCGGCTTCGCCTGCCGGTGAGCCCCCCCTCCATTAGAGGCAGGAGGGGAGGGGAGGGGCGAGCAGGAGCAGGGGACCAATTGCGGGCCTCGGCGGAGGCTTGGTGATTCCTTGTTGTTTTGGCAAACACGGTGGTGGCCATCTTGGCCTCTCTGTGTATCTCTGTGTATCAGGCCTCTCTGTGTATCTCGTGGCCTGTTGTGGCCGTGTGGGGCATAATTAAGCACTCCGGTGCTGCGGCAGCATGATTACCAGCTGATGTTGATGTTGAACGTTGCTGCAAGACTGGCGGCATTTCTGGGCACTCCTGTGCGCCGGCTGCGCGCGACACAGTCATCCTCCTGGAATCAGCTGATGGATGGAGGATCAGCTGGTGGATCACTCGCAGCCGAGCTGCAGAGAGTGAGCTTGGCCTTTTCTCCTGGCCTTCGCTCCTCTGCGGCTTCGCCTGCCGGTGAGCCCCCCCCTCCATTAGAAACAGGATGGTAGGGGCGAGCAGGAGCAGGGGACCAATTGCGGGCCTCGGCGGAGGCTTGGTGATTCCTTGTTGTTTTGGCAAACACGGCGGTGGCCATCTTGGCCTCTCCGTGTATCTTGTGGCCTGTTGTGGCCGTGTGGGGCATAATTAAGCACTCCGGTGCTGCGGCGGCACGATTACCAGCTGATGCTGATGTCGAACGTTGCTGCAAGACTGGCGGCATTTCTGGGCACTCCCCTGCGACGGCTGCGCGCGACACTGTCATCCTCCTGGAATCAGCTGATGGATGGGGGATCAGCTGGTGGGTAACTCGCAGCGGAGCTGCAGACAGTGAGCTTGGCCTTTTCTCCTGGCCTTCGCTCCTCTGCGGCTTCGCCTGCCGGTGAGCCCCCCCTCCATTAGAGGCAGTAGGGGAGGGGCGAGCAGGAGCAGGGGACCTTTAGTCAGGAGATTCTTATGCTTACAGAGAACTCTTAAACAATCAGCAGTTTTTGTAGCAAGGGACTCTTGACTATAACTTTCCATAGTTGACAGATTTTAGAAAATACTTCTTTTAGTGCTAAGCTTTGTGGTTAGTTGCACTAAGGTATCTTTAAGCACACTAAAATGTATACTCAATACAAATCCCACCGCTGTACACCAGTGTGTGCCTTTAGTCAGGAGATTCTTATGCTTACAGAGCACTCTTAAACAATCAGCAGTTTTTGTAGCAAGGGACTCTTGACTATAACTTTCCATAGTTGACAGGTTTTAGAAAATACTTCTTTATGTGCTAAGCTTTGTGGTTATTTGCACTAAGGTATCTTTAAGCACACTAAAATGTATACTCAATACAAATCCCACCGCTGTACACCAGTGTTAGGCAGAAACCTATGCAGTTCCCTTAGGGACCACTGCAAAAGATTTAAGACTACAGGTGTTTGGCAGTAAACCCACTTGGTAGCAGTCTGCACCACACAGATTCACTTGGTAGCTGTGGCTGAGCAGTCAGACTTCCCTCAAGAAGAGTTAGGCAGTATGGAGAGTATACACAATAGGTACAGAGACACAGTAGTACAAACAAACACTGACCAGAGCTTTGGTGTAAAGTATATAATTATTTATTTAAAAACACACTTGTGATTTACACTAGCAAAAACGAGGTAAGTAAATTCAGCACACAGTCACTATCATATATATACAACCCTATTCACTTATTAGACAAGTCTTAGTGAGAAACACCACTTATTTTCAGACAGAGGTGAGCGCTTAACATAAGATGACACTCTAATAAGTTGTAAAGAAAGGGAGGGAAAAAGGCAGAGTTAAAGAAGCACACAAGTTTCAATACTTTTTCAAAGAACCACTGAAAGGCAGGATAGGCAGAGTTCTACTGGAGAGCAAGGAAGTCAATTGCAAGGCCCACTCTTGGAGAGAGCAAGCAGAAGGGGTCCAGGTTCACCAGTGGGGTTATGCCCAAAGAGTCTTTGTAGATAGTTTGCACAAAAAGGATGAAATTAAAGTCAGGAAACGTTAGCTAGGTTGTCCCAGGCTAGCCCAGGTTAGAAAGTCGAGGTTTTACTGTCACCCCGAACGATCTGTCGCAAGGGAAGCCAGGCGGGACACAGTTCCTTCAGTGTGAATGAAGCTCCAGCGGGGGCAGTTGTTCCTGGCAGCAGGTGCAAGTCGGTGTTTCGTCCAGAGGAAGAAGAGATCTCACCGTGGAGGAAAGATGAAGGTCGTTGCACTGCCAGGGAAGAAACCAGCCGTGGAGTTCTCCGGTTAAAAGGCACTACCCTTCTCTTTGCGGTAGTGGTAAATCGTGGTATTCCGGTTGCCGGGGTGCTTAGCACGGGCAAGGCGGCCACGAGATGCTCCAGGAAGGTGAAAAGAAGGCGAAACTGGTTATCCCCACCACTCAAAGGAAGAAGACTCTCCGGACAGGAGATCTTCTCTGTCGTTGGGAAAAGTGGTGAGATGGTTCAGCAGGGCTCCACCGGTGGTGTCGTCGTTGCAGGTCAGCTCAGTTTCTCCCTCCTCAGATTCTTAGGTGCTGTGGTGACTTCTGAAGTTCCAGTCCCCAAAGCCCTGCTTTTATGCAGCACACCCCCATTCACTCAGCCTAGCTGTCAATCAAACATGCTAAGTGGTGAGCCGGCCGGCTCACCACTTGGGCCAATCACACAAGAGTGCGACTTGAGTTACCAAGGTAACTCAGTCCAGGGTGCCTAAACCCCCTCTCACACTCCCTGTGGTACCCAGACAGAGTGGCACCAAATTTGGAGGCTTCTGTGGAGAAGCCTGCCAAAAAGTGGAACAAAGGGCTCGACTTGGGTTGGAGTCATAAAAGAGAACACAAATGCCATTTTAGAATCGAGTTCCGTCAAAAAATACCAACCGGGAATTAATATTAAATAAATAAACCGGCGGTATGTTCGAGGCTATAAGAATTAAAGTTGGTAGCCTCGAACAATGGGAAAATCCCATAGAGATATATTCGCGGTTGAATATAAAAAGTAGTATCCACTGCCACCAGCCAAAACTCGATCAGGGGGGACAGAGACTTGCCCCCTCGAACAACAGACCCCGGGGCAATCGAATTGCCCCGACCAGTACTTCCACAATATGATGGTTTGTACTGGTTTCTGTTCATAATTTGGGACTAGTAAAGCCAATGGTGACTTTACATGCCCTGGGAGACAGTAGTGAGTCCCAGGGTATGGAGTCTATGTTGGGGAGTCGCTACGACACGCCTGGGTTACGGCACGGAGGGTACTGTGTAACCCACATCAAAAACACATGAGACTCTATGGAGTAAAAGACCCCATAGCCCATAAAACACATGGAAAGTTAAAGGAACACCTCAAATCATGTAAGAGTGGGAGCAAAAGGATCTCACTCTTAGCAGGAGAGAAAAAAATAAACCCCAAAAATCCAGCAAAGCTGCTGGGGGACTCACTAGGTTTGGGAAATTAGCCTTACAGAGAATTCTCCCTAACAGGTAAGTGCATTGATCTGTACACCCATTACCTTAGGCAAATTGAAGATGCCCCCAGTGCAAGTGCCGGTGGCAACCAAGCGAGTAGCAATTAAACAATACCGCATTCCTGGGGGGCACAAGGACATTTCAGACACCATCAAAGAGTACGTGGAGGCGGGTGTATTACGCCCTATTACCACCGCATGGAACAATCCTCTCTGGCCTATTAAAAAGGGAGATGGGTCGTGGAGGATGACGGTGGATTACAGGGAGTTGAATAAACACACTCCTCTCTTAGTGCCCGCAGTCACAGATGCCATTACCTTGATTGAGAATGTCCAAGAGTTTGAGGGGACTTGGTATGCAGTGATCGATTTAGCCAATGCATTTTTCTCTGTGCCAATTGCTGAAGAGTGTCAAGAGCAGTTTGCATTTTCGTGGAGTACACGTCAGTACACTTTCACGAGGCTACCTATGGGGTACATACATAGTCCGACTATCTGTCACCGGCTGGTGGCAGAGCACTTAGACAAGATACCGTGTAAACCTGACATACAAATCTCTCATTACATTGATGATATTTTGATTCAGGGCAAGGATGAGCACAGTGTGCAAAGCCAGTTAGATGTCATTATGGAAGGATTGAAGAAGGAAGGGTGGGAGATTAACCCAAGTAAAATTCAAGGTCCAGCTGAAACAGTGATATTCCTAGGGATTCAGTGGCATCATGGGCATCGAGAAATGGTGCCAAAAGCCTGACAGAAAATACTTGAATTCACCACTCCAATAAACAAAAAGCAAGCTCAACAGTTTATAGGGCTGTTTGGGTTTTGGAGACAGCATATTCCCCATTTAGGGCAGATATTGGCCCCCCTCTACAAGGTGACACGAAAGAAATATGAGTTTCAGTGGGGGGAGGAGCAACAGAAAGCCTTTGAGCGGGCGAAAGACACCGTACAGCAGGTGCTTGATTTATGGTCATTGAAAGAAGGCGAAGTGGAATTAAATGTGTCTGTACAACCGTACAAGACAATTATGCTAACTGGAGTGTGTGGCAGAAACAAGACAGGAAACGTGTGCCATTGGGGTTTTGGAGTCGTAAGTTGCCCGATGCTGGTAACTCATACACTCCGTTTGAGAAGCAATTGGTGGCGTTTTATTGGGCTCTTGTTGACACCGAGCGATGGGCCATGATGTATTGATGAGACCAGAAATAGCAATCATGCAATGGGTACTGAGCTCTCCTAAAACACATAGGCCCTCATTACGACCCTGGCGGAATCCGAAAAACGATGGCGGAAATGCAATACCGCCATCGAATACCGCTCGGTGCGACTATGACCCGTCACCGAAAAGTACGAAGCCATTAGCGACACCGTAGTGAACGCCAACGCTAACTGCACCAAGTACGCGCGCGCGCGCCATGCCAAACCGTAAATACCACCATGGCGCAAGGGTACGCGAATTCCGACCCTAGCGGACATGTACCTAACGCCATCAAGCATGGCGGAAAGCACCAATCCGCCATGGTGAGAAGTACGGCATCGCGAATCAACCGTAAACGGCCCCACTGAGTGCCTGTACACCGCTCCCTGCCCACAAAGTAGAACTCCCCGTAGGTGCAATGAAGTCACAATGCAACCAGTGAAATGTACAAGTCACCCATGCATGCCAACGAACAAAAGAAACACAAGAGGGGCCAATGGGAGCTGCAGGGCACAGATGGCACGAATACAGAAGCCATTCCAATGGACATGACCACAGTCCCCCCCCCCGAAACGCACGCAAACACAGGCACCTGTGACCAGCAATATTCCGAAAATCACAACATGCCACCAGTCCACCTGGCTGACCGGCATCTGTTACACAAAACCCATTCCCCCGCCCCTGAGCATGACAACATGCAAACAGTCACATTGGCAGCCCCCATCCCTGACCTCACTTGGCTCCGTAGGCAAACGCGCCCAGCACAGTACCACGCGACTAAACTCCGAAGCTGGAACCCAATGCAGATCTCCTCACAATACATCGCTCCCCAAATAGGAATATGCCACATCACTCGCAAAGAAGAACGCTACACGGCCCATATCAGAATAGAAATTTAATGCACAACTAAATCACCAAGCCCATACAGCCATTAGTCCATGAACTCCAAAACACATATCACCATTGTGGGCTGCATCCGCAAGGAATGACCAGCTACTACTTGTGTGACGCCCTGTTCCATCATGGTACACAGAGCCACATTCACGTAAGAAAAGCAACATGGAAGCGCACAGACCCGCAGGGCCGTCCCAATGGGGAGGCACTAGTCCAGCTGAAAGGCCGAAATGTTGCTCCGAGCCACTAGTACTGCGTAAGGGCATGTGGCCCATTGGCGATCGTCCCATAAGATCGTAATGCTGCTCCACTGATTAACACGAAGCAGCAGGTGTCGGGAGTAAACGCCATCTGCAGGAGTGGCATACAGATGGCAGTGGCAAAAGGGGAGGAGATACCTGTCAACCAAAAGAAAAGAAAAAGAACAGAATGGCCATCAGAACTACATTCGAACAACTCACTTCAATGATCACACTAAATCCACAGTCATATGCATGCTAGCCCACTCCAAAGGATCATCACCACCCCGAAACCACTAGCGACTCATAACTATCTATATCGAGGTGTAAACACCATCACAAACGAGTGTACCTGTGCATGCGTCTGTCAGAACAGATTCCATCAGATGGGAATGTTAACGTGCATGGACACAAGTGTCTGAAGGCGCGTCGAGACAGGGAGGGCTCAACAAGGCCAGATAGACGATGGTCCCACTATGGCAGCCCTGCATCACATAGCGCAGGGGAGGCGGATAGATTCCAAGAAGCCCTGTACATGGCAAACCCTGTATCAAATCACCTGCCCATGCATCCATTCATCATTCCCTCATCCTGTTATAAAAACGCCTGAATATTTACTCACAAAACATTCGAACTTTCCATTGAGTCTGTGCGTTATGCAGCCTGCAAAATCCACAGTGCCCCAGCCCGTAATTCCAGTGTTGTGAAGTTACATGTATTTGGGAACGTCCGGCCTCATCGCCCACGTCACTATTGCGCATCCAAAACTATTCATATCAATCATTGCTTCCTCGCCATGGCCCCTGTCTCAAGGACATCGAACAAAAGAACGTTATATTTGCAGTCAGACCTGTGGGCATCTCCCCGGCGCTAGCTGAAAACCGAAAGCGCCGGCCTTCGAATTCCTCATTTGCAACATCACGTCGAAAAGGCATCTGTGGCCGTTTGAAATCACTAATTAATCCATCGAGTGCGGCTGTGTGTGAAAATGGCAACTGCCTTCACCCACGAATGGGACGCCCCGCCCTTCGTTGCAACTCGGTACAGTGATGCATGAGGGCCCACCGTTACTCGAGTACTACGTCCCACTGACCCATCACAACTCTGTTCGCGACTGCAAAGATTGTATGTGAAACAATGGGACCATAGCCGAATGTACATATCAACAAATGTTACACGGCCATCGGGTACAAATACATGAATGCAAGAGCAAGATGCCATGCGTCACATTGCAGCGTTGTGTGCGGGACGTGCTCGGCCAAAGGGGAGAGCAGCTTGCACAGGTGGAATGAATCACCACAGGTGGAGGCCATACAGCCTGAAAACACATAAATTGCACACCCAGTCTCCTCCCACAACCACACCCACTCCGAAATGCTACCGGCAGGACTCGCGATGTTGGCCCTGGGGGACCTGATAGCACTGCAAGTGCTCCAACTCCAAGAAGAAGACGAACACCAACTACAACCGGCCGCACGGAGGAGACGCAGGAGGAGGAGGAGGGCAAGGCAGGGCCAGCAAGGGCCGCCAGCACAGCCACTACCACCACGCAGGCAGCCCGCAATCCCACGCCTCCGAGCACATCCGTTCAACCTCACTGATGAGCAGATCCACACCCTCTACCGTTTGGACCGGGACACCATAGCCGCCATCGTGGACATGACACAGGCTGACCTTGTCAGCATGATAGATAGCCCAACCGCCATCCCACCCCTACTGAAGGTGGTGTCTGTACTCCACTTCCTGGCCACAGGCACCTACCAGCACACAGTCGGACAGTTGCATGGCATTTCACAGCCACTGTTCTCACGGACACTATTGCAAGTGCTCGATGCCCTCCTGCAGCACGCAGACGACTACATCTCTCTACCACGCTCGGAGCAGGAAATTACCAACAAAAAAGTGGGATTCCATGCACTTGCCGGCATACCGGGTTGCATTGGTGCCATCGACTGCACCCATGTGGAATTGGTCGTTCCACATGCCATGGAGGCCCAGTACCGCAACCGAAAACAATTTCATTCCCTGAATGTACAAATGGTGTGTGACTCCAACAGGATCATTACACATTGTTGTGCCAGATTCCCTGGATCAACCCATGATTCTATGGTCTTGAGGAACTCTACTATACCACGCTACATGGAGCGACACGCAGGGAACAGATCCTGGCTACTCGGTGAGTCTCATTTCATGCATGATGATGTGGGGTATGTGATGCGGCAATGAACTGCCAGGAAGGGGGGGGGGGTGCGTACGTAGCAATGGCATTCCACATCATACGTTTCTCGTCCACATACAGGTGATGCTGGGTATCCACTGAAGAGATGGCTCCTCACACCAGTCCGGAACCCACGGGACCAGCATGAGGAGGACTACAACCATGCCCACTCACGTACCCGTGTAGTCATTGAACAGGCATTCGGCCTACTGAAGACTCGTTTCCGCTGCCTCAGCAGGTCTGGCGGGGCACTCCTGTACCGCCATGAGAAGGTTGCAAAGATGGTCATGGCATGTGTCATGCTCCACAACATGTGCGTACGTAGAAATGTGCCCATGCCCCCTGACGCTGAACTGCAAGCACCTGATGATGGTCATGATGAGGGTGGGGATGTGGCAGCACCTCAAGGAGTCTGCGAGGCACCGGAGGGCCGTGACATTCGTCAGCATCTCATTGATGCATGCTTCTAGCACTCACGCCTGGTGGCTGATACATGGACACGGGACTCGTGGCACTGTGTGTGTCTGGTACATGCACAATATGGACTGTACGCCTATGATGGCCTAGTACACAAAGATCATTGTCCACACATCTCATTGGTTGATCGTGCACTGTTTATGGCATATGTGATATCATGTAGAACACCCTATCGACCCGCCACCCAAGTGAGCCCAACACACCCCCTCCACCCTCCTACCTCCCCCCCGAACACCAGTGTCCAAAGAAGCTCATTGTCAGTGGGCTGTCGCTATTGCAAGCCCCCTCTGCGGGTATCAGGGGCACCCCTGCCTGTGGAGCGCAGGTTCCTCCCAGATCTACGTTGGGGGCTGCCCTAGACGGAACTTGCAACGGATGACGTCTCTGCCTGCTCACGTCCATGCATGTCCCTAAGGGTTTGTGAGAGCTCAGTGAGCACACGGCGCACTGCGGCAAGTTCGGCACATACGTCTTTGGACGTCGCATGCAGTTCCCCCCTCAGGCTCTCGGTGCTTCTCTCCATTTGGACTCTCAGGCTCTCGGTGCTACTCTCCATTTGGACTCTCAGGCTCTCGGTGCTACTCTCCATTTGTGCCCTGAGTGTCTCAGTTGATGTTTCTATGTCTGCCTTAGTGCCCCCACATTCATCAGCATGGTCCTTGAGGAGCGTGGCCAGTTGCTGCTGTTGCACGATTAACTGGTCGAGGGACTGTTGCCTCTGCTGGGCCATGGCCATTTGCGGGGGTGTCACAGAGGGGCTGTTGACCTCATGTTGCCTTGCCACAGGGCTTGGGGGGGATGGCCAGTCGTCGTCTTGTGGGTGCCCCTGCGTGGTATCCTCATGTTGTACGGGATGGGACAGACAGGGGGAATGGGACAGGTCATGGATGGATCTGACTTCGACATCCCCGTCTTCTGTGTCGGAGCATGCTGCCATCAATGGGGTGTCACCTATGGTGCTGCTGCCACCAGAGGCAGTGCCTTCTGTGGCATCCGTTGGGGGGACCTGTGGTGGTGGTGTTGTGGGCATGCTGGCTGCTGGGGTGCCTGTTGATGTTCCCCCCTCTGTGCTGCCACCTGATTTGTGCTGCTGCCGTGTCTTGATGCGTGCAGCTGAGGTGGAGGGTCTTTGGCCGTTGGTCTTGGCCCTCTTTGCAGGTGTGCTGGTAGGGGTGTCCTGATGCTCGTCGTTTGGATCGGAGCCTGTGGTGGAGTAAAGGAGGGCGAGGGTTATTAATGGGTCTGTGGGTATTGGAATGGCATTGTATCACATGCATTGGGGTGGTACATGAGGGTGATTTGGGTCGGTGCCTTGGAGGTGCTTTTATTTGTGTGTGGGGTGAGGGTGCAGTTGTTTGGCAGCCTGCAGTTAGGGTGTGCCTGCTGGACGTGTGGTGGGTGTTTTAGGGGTTTTTAATTATTTATGTATTTATTGTGGTTTTAATGTGCACTATCAGGGCGATGTGTGTGGACGTTCTCCTGGACATGTGTTTCTGTTGCACTATGTGGACACATGGTGCTTCACATGATTGGACATTGTGGATTTAGCATTGTTTTATCTGGGCCACCTACCTGATTCTTCTGATGTCTGCACTCCTTTCTCCATCCCTCCGACTCCCTCTATGCTCTCCATTCCGATGGTGGAGGCACAGATTTCTTCCCAGGGGGTCAACTTGATGGGTGATTCAGGACCTCCCCCGGTGGCTGTGGCAATGTTGCGGTTGGCAGAGAGTATGCTGCGGACGCGTATCCGCAGGTCGTCCCACCGCTTTCTGCATTGCTGTGGGTTGCGGGGTGCGGTCCCCACCGCGCTTACCCGCTGTGCCACCAGAGCCCATATGGCCTTCTTGTTGGCAAGTGCCGTCCTGGTCATTTGCGTGGAGAAGACGGCGGCGGCATTCTCCTGGAGGGTCTCTGTTAGCACGGTGAGTTCCTCACGGGAGAAGTGGACCTGCCGCTTGCGGTCGCACGCTTTCTTCGCTACTTTTCCCATTTTTCTTGGTTTCGCTAGGGTGGATGACGGGTTGGGGTGTGTCTCAGGGTAGTGATTTTAGTGGTTGTGTGGTTTTAGTGGTTTTATGGGTGCACGGCGGGATGTTTCCCGTTCCGGGCCCATGTTTTAACTTCCGTTTCCGTATATTTCCGGTCACCGTACTTTCCGGTAGGCGCACTCTGCGGTGCCCGCTGTGATGGGTGGCGGTATTGCACCTAGGGCGCCGTACGGCGGCGGTGTGGGCCGTTTTGGGGTCATTTCCGCCATCGCGGACTTTGCACTTTCGCCATGCCGTGGTGCTCGTGCCCGATGGGTCGGAATGGGCCACAATTTGCTCCTTCGTGCAATGGCGGAAACGCTATTTACGCTGTGGCGGTCCGGTCAGTCACTTTCCGCCAGGGTCGTAATGAGGGCCATAGAATAGGACATGCTCAAGAAGCCAGTATAATTAAGTGGACATGGTATATTCAAGATAGAGCCAAATCAGGAAAGGGTGGAGTGGCAAAATTACATGAGCAAGTAGCCAACATACCGCCCTCAGATTACATACCACCGTAAGTGCCTGAAAAATGGGAGTCTCCCGTGAAATGGGGAGTACCTTACAGCGATTTGACCGTGGAGCAAACAGAGCATGCTTGGTTAACGGATGGTTCAGCTCGATATGTGGGAACTGAGCGGTACTGAAAAGCAGTGTCGTACAATCCCAAGACAAAAAAGATGTTGACAACGACAGGGAAAGGGAAGAGCAGTCAGTTTGCAGAGCTTTACGCAGTTTACCAAGCATTGAAACAAGATACCCCTGGTCAATGTTATGTGTACACAGATTCATGGTCAGTGGCGAATGGATTGGCAGTGTGGTTGCCAACGTGTCAAAAGAATGGGTGGAAGATTCATTCAAAAGAGTTGTGGGGAAAAGAACTGTGGCAAGATATTGCAGAAATGTTATCACAAAGTGAAGTCACTGTATATCATGTGGACGCGCATTGTGCCACAGACTCATTAGAACGTTGGTTTAATTCTGTTGCAGACGAACACACCAAGATTTCATCTGTGGATTCAGAGGCTCAGGAAGACAATTTGGAGGGTTTGGCCAAATGGGCCCATCAGAAATGTGTGCACCTTGGAGAAAAGGCTACTATCAGGTGGGCACAAGCTCGAGGAATCAGTCTTCCTTTAGAAGTAGTGAAAACGATCATTTTGCAATGTCCAGTGTGCCAACACCAACTGCATAGATCTATCCCTCAGATTGTTCGAGGTACATTGAGAAAAGGAAAATTACCAGGTCAAATTTGGCAGATTGATTATATCGGTCCCATGCCAATCAGTAGAGGTTGTCAATATGCATGCACTATTGTGGATACATACTCAGGATATTTGATGGTTTTGCCGTGCAAACGTGCAACACAACTGAACATCATCAGGTTGTTAGATCAGATCATACTACATTATGGAGTACCTTTGCAGAATCAAAGTGACAATGGGTCACATTTCAAAGGCAAATTAATCTAGGATTTTGTCAGGAAAAGAGCATTGAGTGGTTGTATCACGTGCCCTATTACCCAGCTGCTTCAGGGTTAATTGAACGAATGAATGGGTTATTGAAAGAACAGTTGCGCAAATCTGGAGACGGCAGTTTGGCAGGCTTGCGTGATCGTGTGTTTGATGCGGTGCAAGTATTAAACAATAGACCTGTGTATGAGCATGAAACTCCTTTGGTGCGATTAATGACTCCTACTTTACAGGTTCAACCCAATTCAGTCAGAGAAACACTATTGTATTGGGAAATTACTTAGGGTTCTTTAGCTCCCTATCGAGCAACTCCAGAGTCAGCAGGGGTAGACTTGCATTCCCATGAAGAAATCAGATTAGACCCGAGAGGGATAGTTGTAATTGAAACAGGGATTGGAGTACAAATTCCCCCAGAGCACATGGGATGGATTGCCCCTAGATCTGGCCTAGCATTGAAGGGAGTTCAAGTGTTGGGGGGGGTAATTGATGCTGATTACTAAGGCGAGATTAAAGTCATCCTAATGAATAGTGGGGACCAATTGTTATCAATCCACAAGGGTGCTCGAGTGGCCAGTTGATCATTATTCCAGTTAAGTTGTCCATGATTAAGAAGGGGGAGCCTCCTACAGTGTTAACTACCCATGGGGATCGCGGTTTTAGCTCTTCAGACAGTATGGTACCGGGTGCAAAGGTGTGGGTGGAAAAGCCAAGTGGCCCACCAGTGCCCGCAGATGTCATTGCATCAGGCAAAGATCAAGTAGTTTTAGTCACTACTAAAACTAGTAGTTTTACCCAGACGGAGAATATGTGGATGTATCTGGCACAGCAGGTGCTCAACATATCGCACTTCTGTCTTACTGATGTGCCCAATGCTGAAGCTTTACTGACTACGTGCTTAGTAGCAGTGCCGACGCCTGTTCCGGTTTTAAAGCATATCTTCGGCGTCACACACAATGATTCTTTGGTTCAAGATTCTGATATTAGGCAATCTTTTTGCGTTTATGAGTACTGTAGGTTCTGCCAAGAAACCAATCACAAATGGAGAAATTTGACACGTGTTATTACTTATAATATAACCCAAGGTGATGTATGTTATTTTATGACCTGCAATGCACAAGAAATTAGCAAATGCCGACAGATCGATTTAACCAACCAGCACAATCATACAATGTTTGAGAGACGACTATGTTCGCGAGTGCCACGCAAATGCACCAGTGTAAATAATACTATGTCTTGTAATCATACAGTGATAGCTGCCAGTCATTTGAATCATGTGAAACTTCCAACAGGATGGCTCTTTTCATGTGGCAACATCACATACACTTATATTCCAGCTAACATTTCCGGAGGTCCATGTGCTTTAACTCGATTAGGACTAATGATGTTTCCTTTACACCCAGCAATAACTCGAGGTAAAAAGGTCAACTTTCGAATCTGTGGGTCTATCTCCTGATTGTGATTCACATGTACACTTGTTATCAGAAGCTGAGGTTCTAGCATTAACCCTTTCATTAGTGGGAGTTTGGGGTTTAGCTGCTGGGGGTTACAAATCTTTGATGAAATTAGCATGTTTAGTAGTCAAAAGCGTTAATCATACTTCTTAGGCATTAGAAGAATTACTCCTTGATAGTCAAGTTATTAGAAATGCAACTTTGCAGAACAGAGCTGCTGTTGATTACCTATTGCTAAAACATAATTTAGGGTGTAACGCATTTGAAGGTATGTGTTGTTTCAATTTAAGTGACCATTCACCATCTATTGAAAGTCATATTCGAGGTTTGGGGGATCTCATTTCTCAAGTGTCTCAAGATCGTACTGGGAATTGGTGGGATTGGTTACCCCCTGATATTGGGGGTACACTATGTTACGCTTTTGCTTGCATTTTTATTATTTTAGCTATCATAATAGCTTGTTGTTGTTTAATTCAATGTATTCCCAATTTAGTTTTAACGTTTCGTAGGTTTCAGAGACTGGCTCCTTTGCCACCGGGCTATGGAAGGTAAATATCCAACGGTGGAATTGTTATGCTTGAACTAAAATGGCGCTGGTGCGCGGTGTATTCCGGGAGCGCTCGGAGCCATGATGGATATTTACTTCATGCCGCAGTGAAAAGCTGCACACATTTTGCTGAGTGTTAGATTCACGGTGCTGAGGAAAACATGCTTTCCAAACCTGGTATGCGGTCAAGGACATTTCTGCTATGAAAGGTAACTTTGTTATGGTTTGTTACTGTTCTCCGCGGAGTGTGTTTTTAGAGGAGGGAGTCACTTTGCTCCTTGAGGGTAGCTCTCGATTGACCCAGCTGAACCGACAGCTGCTCATCAACTGCGCAAGTGCCACTTCCAGAAGGTTCGAGAACTGCCACCCCTTTGCGGAGTGTGTCTATATGCGGAAACCTGGAGGTGGTCAGGTGAGACTTCAGCCGGAGGAGGACGCTTACGTCCGGCACTTCTGTGAGCTGTGATGCTCTCGGCCTGGCTGTTCCCGGGGTCTTCCAGACGCTTCTGGGCGAGATGAGGAATCCAGTTATGCTCACAGTGATGTATTTCCTTTTGAATTCTTTGCTTCTTCTGTGATTTATGTCTATGCTACTTCTGTGAGTTATTTCTATGTTATCACTGGTTGCTTCTAAGCTTTGAATAAATAGCTGTATAAGTGCTGATTATCTTCTAAGAGTGTGTGGTTGCGAGTTATTGAGTCTTTCTGCGTTCAAAGTATTTGCTCTATAATTGCATTGGTGATTTATGTTTTTCCGTGCACTCTGGGGAGAGCAATACAGGTGATATCAACCGCAAGTTTGAAAGCACTCGGGAGAAGTTAGCTAAACATTTTGGCAATAAAATAAACATTGTTCTGGAAATATATACATTTTTCTCCACAGACGTCAAATGAAAGGTGAATCTATAGACACTTATGTTGCAGCATTAAGAAGCCTCATATCAACATGTAGGTTCACTGGCCTTGGTGACAAGTATTTGAGAGACCAATTGGTGTTGAATGTGGCTGATTCCAGATTCAACAGCGACTTTGGCAAGCCAGAGACCCATCGTTAGAACAGGCATTGGAAATTGCCAGGACAATGGAGATGGGCGAACGCTGTATTAAAGAAAGATTTGAAAATTATGAGATCAAGGAAATTAAATCCATTCAAGAGGAGAGGAAAGAATACAGTGATGAACCGTTAGTGGCACTGGTGAGGAGAATGACCACTAACAATACCAGAACAAATTTCAGGAGAGAAAAGGAGGCAGGCCACAAAAACCAGATTATGAATCTCTGCCAAAAATGTGGTTGGTACAAACATGCTAACATGGAAAAAGAATGCCCTGCTGTAGCTGTGGATTGTTATACATGTGGATATATGGGACATTTCACCAAAGTGTGCAGGAATGTACGTGGGAGAGAAGGTAGATATGGACACCAAGTGATGAACAGACCACCACAGAATATGGTCAGATTGGGTGAAGAAGGCAGGGGGCCTGATAACATGTTGGCCATTACCGATGGAGACAAACAGCATGTACAGATTCTCACTGTTAAGGCCGTAGTAGAGAATAAAGGGCCATGGGTGCACATGCAGATAAATGGGGTGTCCATACCCATCATGGTTGACACTGGGTCGCCGTATACTATGGTAGACATTGATACTTTTGTCAAGGACTTATTGGGGAGAACTGAGGAACTGAAATGTATTGGTGTGAGGGTAACAGGATATGGCAAAATGCCTATAGACGTTATTGGTTACACATGGGTGAAGCTGTGTTTCCGAGACAGGGAGACTTTTTGTAAACTATATGTGGCAAGGAATGGGTAATCTGTAGTTGGATGGGGAGATCAAGCCACTCTTCAACTTAAAATTCATCCAGGTGAGGAAGTTCCGATTTCAAGTGCCCTGAGAGATAATGGTGACATTAAAAGTGTTCTGGCCAAACAGTTCCCCAAGGTATTCAATGAAAGTATTGGACTTTTGAAAGGTTTCCAGCATAAAATAATCCTCAAGAGAGAGGTGAAACCAGTAACGCATAATGTAAGAGGCATTCCTATTGGGACAAAGGAAGCGCTGCAAAAATAACTTTCTCGATTGTGTGAGCATAGTATAATTGAGCCTATAGAAAGTTCAGTATGGTTATCCCCAATTTTTTAGTGAAGAAACCCGATGGGGCTATAAGGATGTGTGTTGACCTAAGGGAGCTAAACAAGAATATTTCGGTAGATAGACACCCTTTACCAAACATTGGGGAATTGTTGATGACCATGGCTCCAGCAAAGTATTTCACCGCTTTAGACCTTTCTTCAGCATACCATCAGATAGTGTTGGAAGAAGAGTCTAAACACATGACATTGTTCATTACTCCAATAGGGGCTTTTATGTTCAAGAGGATGCCTTTTGGTCTTGCTTCGGCCGCAGCAGTCTTTCAGAGGTTAATGGCACATTTGTTTGGAGGTCTCCAAAAGGGGTGTATTGCTTCCAAGATGACATTCTAATATCAGCTGAGACGGAAGAGGAACATGCTATTAAATTGAGGGGTGTATTACAAGTTATTCTGGAAAGTGGTCTCACTTTGAAATTGGAAAAGTGCAAAATTAAATGTGAAGAAGTGTCATACTTGGGTCATTCTATAAGCACAATGGGAATAAGTCCCAAGAGAGAGTTAATAAACTCCATAATTAACATTCCGGGCAACAAAGACCAATTAAGATGTTTTCTTGGAATGATGGAATATTATTTGAAATTTGTGGCCAATTACACAGAAAAAAACAAATGTATGAGAGAATTGATGAAGAAATGTACAAAATGTATATGGTCGGATGGGTTCAAATTTGAATCTGAACAGATAAAGAAAGAGATCAATAATGCTCCTATTTTGGGTATGTTTGACTGTAAAGCAACGACAATAATAACTGTGGATGCAAGCAAAATCAGTTTGGGTGGTGTATTGGAGCTAGTTCAAGACAAGGGTCCAGTACCAATTGCACTTGCTTCAAGGATCTTGAGGGGTGCAGAGTTAAACTATTCAACAATTGAGAGAGAAGCATTAGGAGTCAAATGGATTTTGGAGCATTTTAGGAACCTGGTGTGGGGGTTGCCCATTTTGCTCAAAATCGATCATAAACCATTAGTGCGTGTATTTCATTCTAAGACACCACATTTGATTTCACTGAGGATAAGATGTTGGGTTTTGGATATAATACAGTACAACATATGCATAAAGTATACTCCAGGTAAACTAAATATGGTTGCTGACTGTCTCTCAAGGTTACCATGGGATTGTGGTGTTTGTGAGAATGTTTCAGAGAGTGAGTGTGATTCGGATGACATTATAGTCATGGTGAATCCAGGTATAACAAGGAGGGAATGGAGTAAAAGTGTAGATGATGATCCAGAACAAGTGAGTCTCAGGCGGGCTATAAGTAATGAGTGGAGTGATTGTGATGAAAATGTTGGCATATATTCACAGATAAAAGATGAAATATCTATGGACTCATCACATATATAGAGGTGAACGGGTCATTCGGCTAGCTGACTTAAGAGAGAGGATAATAATGTTGGCTCATGAAGGGCATGTGGGAAGAAGCCTTACTAAGGGAAGAGCAAGGAACACTTATTGGTGGCCAGGAATGTGGAGAGATATGGAAGAGAGTGTCAGAAATTGTATTTCATGTGCTGCAAGTGATAAAGTTAAGACTGTGAGAAAAACACCTTTACAACCTGTGGAGATTCCTAGTCAGGTCTGGCCCAAGTTGGCGATTGATGTCAAGGGGCCTTAAGAGAATTTGGATACTGTTAAGATCTACATTGTTGTTATTTTACATTACACCTAAAAATGGGTTGAGTGGGGTTTTATTGAAGGGAATGTCACCGCTGGGAAGATACATTTATTTTTGAGTGAAATTTTCAATAGAGAAGGTGATCCCAAGGAGATTGTGTCTGACAATGGAGCTTAGTTCATATCAATTGAATTTCAATTGTTTCTCAAAGAAAGGGCAATGGGACATATAACTACATCTTTATACCCTATCATGGGCAATGGCCTCGTTGAAAGAATGAATAGATTTGTGAAAAGTGTTATTCAATTAGCATTAGTGAATAAGCTTCCATGGAGGGAAACCCTGAAGGAAGCTCTGTGTAGATATAGAACAACTCCACAATCTACCACAGACATTGAACCATTTACCAGATGCGGGGAAGTTTAGCATCTAATCGGTTAAGGCCTGCATGCATGTTCACGAATACTTGTAAGAGATATATTGACATTGAGCAAATTATAAGAAGGGTGAGAGAGAAACAAGCAAAGTATAAAGAGTACTATGATTACAGGAATGGAGTAAGAGTAATGGAGTATAGAATTGGAAGTGGAGATTGGGTTTGCATTAAAGAGCTCAAGAAGGTGTTAAAAGGAGAGTCCAAGTTCAGATCTCCACAAAAAGTGATAAACTGCTCTGGAAAATCTGTCTTACTGTGTTAGACAGAATCCTGTGCAGTTCCCTTAGGGAGCACTACACAAGATTAGGACTACAGGTGAGAGCAATAAATCCCCTTCGGTATCAGTCTGTACCACAAAGATTTAGTTGGTAGCTGTGGCTGAGCAGTCAGACTTATCTCAAGAGGGAGATGAGCAGTATTCAGGGTTTACACAATAGGCCTACAGTACTATGGCACAAGGAAACACCGACCAAAGCTTTGTAATAAAAAGTAGTTATATATTTATTTTGTACACTTCTAATAAAACAAATGTATCACAGTCATCAAGCAAGTTAAATTAAGTCAAAGTAACAATATACACACTCCCAAGTTAAATTGTAGACCAAGTGAACCAGAGTGAAAACTGAGCAAAAATGGCACAGTGAAAACCATACACAAGGGATACTCTAACTATTCCTTACAAGCGAGGGAAAGCACAAGTTATAGAGAAATAGTTTTCTACACACCCTAGCAACACTTCCCATAGGTTTGTGGACCAGTTTAAGCAAGACAGTACATCAGTATAGGCAATAAAATGAAAACTGAGCAAAATGGCATTTCACAAGGTTTAAAAATGGGAAGGAAAGGGTAGTTGTAAGAAATTGGTGCACCACACAGTTCTAGATGAAAATCAATCTAAAGAAGGCAGGTCTAACAAATGTAGCCAGAGTCAGTAGGCCTGTGCCACAGTCAGTGGTACAGGGCAAGGGCCCAGGAGCAAAATGTTCTTGTAGCTGCAGTCAAGTCTTTGGTTAACGATTTTGAAAAGATGGATGCAGAAGTTGAAAAAGACAATGTTAAGAGAAAGGAGCGGGCAACCCAACAGGTAGGTAAAGGATTTAAAACACCTTTAGTGCTACCGCGAAGAAAGGGCGGTCTGGCGGAACAATGTACCTTAAATGAAGAGTTGGCTCCTGTGGTGGCGGTTGTTCCTGGTAGTTCCTGCAGTTCGGTTGATCCAGCAGAGGAAGAGGGGCTCTCGTCATGGAGGAAGGTTCGAGTTACTGCACTACCCAGGGATGAAACCAGCCGCGGTGCTGCCCGACGAATAAAAGGTACGCTCCTTCAAATCGTGGTCCGGGTGGACTGGTGCCTGGCTATCCGGCCTCCGAGTACAGGGTTTGAGAGATTCAACCAAGGCAGGTCCGGGAAGACAATTGGCAAACTAGTTGGCCCCACCAGCTCAAGGGAAGAAGGCTCTTGCAGATGAAGATCTTCTCTCGTTGTGTGGAGAAAAGTGGTGAGAAGCTGCAGCAGGGCTTCACCGGTGGATCAGTCATTGCAGATGTCTTTGGCTTCTCTCCTCTTCCGCTTATTAGTTCCAGTGGCAACGTCTTGCTCTTCCAGTCCTCAGGACCCTGCTTTTATGCAAAAAGATCCCCATTCATACAGCCTAGCTGTCACTCACACAGTGGAGTGGTCATCATAGCGGGAGATCCTCCAACCTATCAGGATAGAGTGCGACATGGGTTTCTGAGGCAACCCTGTCCAGTGGTCCTACTCCCCCTCCCACACAATGGACCCACCCCAGACTCAGTGGTGCCGAAAGGAGGGCTTCTTGGTAGAGGCCCGCCAAAAGGACGAACAAAGGATCCCCGACCTGGGTTAGGAGTTTAGAGAAAGACACGAGAAAGAAGTTATATTAAAGTTCTGGCAATAAAAACCTACCGGAGTAAAGTTAATATTAAAATTCACCGGTGGTATATTAAAGGCTGTCAGAAAAAGTGGTAGCCTCGAACAATAGGAAAATCCCATAGGGAAATATTTGCGGTTGAATATTTATGGTAGTAACCACTGCCATCAGCCAGAAACCTTTGAGAGAGGGACTGTATGGTACCCTCTCGAAAATGAACATGAGGGAAAAACTATTAACCCTTTCCAGTACCTCCATAGTAAGATGGTTTGTAGTGGTTTAGTTCATAAACATAGACTAGGAAAGTCAATTGGGACTTTACATGACCTGGGAGACAGTAGTCAGTCCCAGGGTATGGAGTCTATGTTTGGGGGTCGCTACGACACCCCTGTGTCACTGCACTGAGGGTGCTGTGTAACACATGTGAGTAAAGATGGTTTCTATGCGTGTGAAAAAATCCCATTGGCCCTCATTACGACCCTGGCGGAGGTCCATGGTGCAATTTGCACCATGGACCATGGCGCAGAGCTGCCAATACCGCCATGGGGGTTGGCGGATTTACCGCCCCATTCCGAGGTTGGCGGGGCGGTAAGTCCCCAATCCCCATTTACCCTTCCCCATTCCCATTTTTGCCCCATAGGGTATAATGGGAGTGGGGAAGGCGTTAATTACGCCACCGTAAATTACGGTGGCGTAATTAACAACAAGTCCCGTAGCGCCATGGATTTTTCCGCCTGCAAAAAGCAGGCGTAAAAATCTCCATGGCGCTACGGAATGTCGTAGTCTGGCGGAGAGGTACGCCATGCATTACGCTGGCGTAAACCCCTCTCCGCCAGGGTCCTAATGAGGGCCATAGACATTAAACACAAAAATAGCCTAGAACACACATAGCAAAAATGCCTAAGAGTTGGAAAAAGAGTCTCACTCTTAGCAGGAAAAAGAAACAAACCCTTCAAATCCAGCAAAGCTGCTGGGGGACTCTATAGGTAAGGGAAATTAGCCGTAGAAGGAGAATTCTCCCTAACATACTGGATAATGAGAAGAAGTGGTCCTGTGATGATGTATTAAAGGTGAATATGGATACCAATAAACCAAGTGCTCAGGAGTCAACAGGAGGTAATAAGAGGAATTCGCAGAGGTGTGGATATGGTAGCAAGATCAAAGACTTGGAAACAAATATCGATGTATCAGGAGGTGTATTGTCAAAGAGAAATCGCACGGTGATTCAAAAAGTTCCTATGTCGTTTCAGTGTCACACACCCAAAGTACATCTACCTTGAGAAACATCATGCAGATATGAAGTTTCAAGGAAGATTTGGAATGCCCAGTCTTGCCATCATTGTTTGAGCTGATCCGGCATTCGGCACAGCTGGCGATTATCTGACTGTGTATGGTGAATATATGTGGTGCCATCTCAGATGCATGTATTCATGTTGACCTCATCGGGGCTGTCTACACACCAATGTCTGCCATGCACATTATCCCATGTGCTGCACTTACCGCACAGTCTCTTTCAGCTCAATTCCTTCTCCCACTATCATTTGGATTTGCCACTATCAATGCACAATTGTAATAAGGGTTCACAGGATCAAGCATCTGACTCCAGTCACTGTGGACATGGTGATGAATGCTGATATGACCTTGTTTGTTTCTGTCAGGTGTGAGCTGTGCTTGGCCCCCGTCCAGCAACAGTATGTTTTTTTTTCTTTTGTGTGGTAAAGTGTACCCATCCTTTGATGTTTGATGTCTCCCAACTTTTTTTGAAGTCTTCAGCTTTGTAGTTTACAACACTCAGGAAAGTTACACTCTGCATCACCGCATGCCACAGTGCATTCCTTCGTAGGTTGACGAGCTCATCTTCATGTTCCTTCTATAAAGACACCAGTATCTTAACTTCCTCCTTTGTAAATTTCTTCTTCCTCTTGGCCTTCTCCTAGTCCAATCTTCCTTCTTTTGCCATTGCTGCAGATACTGATGCACCTGTGGGTGTTTGGGAGCTCCCCAAAATGATGCTTCATGTTTTTTCAGGACTTCATTACATGCACACGTTGCGCACATTTCTGTGCATGTGCACTTTATTTTCTCGCCTGCAGTCAATGCACTGCAAACGGGTGCATCCGGTGACGTTGCACACTGTGGACTCTAGAACAGTGATGTTGCACATGTATGTCCTTCCCGCTGCCCCCTGCTTACCAGCTCTCTTCTTCCCTTCTCCTTTCTGCCACCCTCCCCCACTACACCTCTTTCACTACAGG
Source organism: Ambystoma mexicanum (assembly GCF_040938575.1). Taxonomy (NCBI): domain Eukaryota; kingdom Metazoa; phylum Chordata; class Amphibia; order Caudata; family Ambystomatidae; genus Ambystoma; species Ambystoma mexicanum. The sequence continues at coordinate 635,993,743 of NC_090935.1, read as the reverse complement.
AGTTGTCTCGATTCACTATTGTCTCACCATCACCGACCTGTTGCAAACACTTGGATTGGACTTTATGGACACATTGACTTGGTGTTTCACCTTCTCAACTCTCATGCTGGACCTCCCTGGGATCTCACACTCATGGTGGCTCTGAATCATGCTGTGCCCTTCTTGATTCCTTTCCTACCTTCTCTGGTTCCTGCAACATTATGTGTTGTACTGACTTCTGCAACTCTATTCACTCTACCCTGTGTTTCTCTACTCTTTTTCACAGTTTATTCTCTGTTCTCTCCTGCTTTCTCTTTTTTCTAGCACTTATTCTATCAGAATTGTCCCTTGACCTAGTATGATAGCAACAACGTTTGTCTCCCCCCCTCTTATGCTTGTCCCCCCCGCCCCTTCAAGCACTATCTGAAATGTCATCAGGCCCAGTGTGAAAGTCGCTTTTTTGTTCCTCTCCCTCCTTCTCACCCTTTCTCCCTCTCCTCTTGTGAAATTCCAGCTCCCCCTGAAATGTCGTCAGGCCTAGTACGGTAGTCACCTTGCTGTTTCCTATTCCTTCCTATCTGTGTCTTTGCACTTGCTCTATCTGAAATGTCGCCAGGCCGAGTACGATAGTTAATTTCACATTCTTGTTGTTCATGGCCTATAAGAATGTCATTGTATTTTTCCCTTGTTCCCTCCCTTGCCGTGAAGGGTTTTGAAACACATTGGGCCTCATTACAAGGGTGGCACTCCCGTAATGAAGGGTGCCGGTACGGGACCGGCACCCTTCATTACTGGAGCGCCGAATACGAGGTTCCCTTTGCGGGACCTGGACCAGACGTCTGGTAAAACCAGACGTCTTTTCCGGGTCCCGCAAGGGGAAGAGGGAGGTAATAACGGGCCACTAGTAATGTGCCCGTTATTACCTACCTCCCCATTCCCATTGAGTCCTATAGGGGATCAATGGGAATGGGGAATGGTTCCTTCAAGGAGGAATTACCATGGCTACCTCCAAACTCGTAATGAGGCCCATTGTGTATAGGCACTATATAAATAAACTATGATATCACATCATATCCAAAAGATAGGCAGTATTTACACAGTCGACCATGTTTAAGATTAGCAAGTAGAATATCTTAAGCAAATGAAGCAAAAGAGTCCCAAATCTGGCTGGTAGATGGGGAAACCATGTGAGAAAGACGCAACTGCAATTAATGGAAAGAAAAATGGCGAATTTGTACAAAGGGAGCGTATGTTTTGCACAACAAAAATTGCCCCCCAGCGCCTGCTCCAATACTGAACTTGAGCCTCAAAAAGTTTCCTTTTCTTATTTTGAGCAGGACAGATACCTTTCATCACTTGCTTCTCTTCCCAAATGACTGATTTCTTCCATTGTGCTTTGGCATCTATCATATGCAGGAGGTGGGAAATGGAAAACATCTACAGTAGAATAGTGCCATCGTATGAACTATCACATGACGTCTTCACGAGCGACCACTTCCTCATCTGGAAACATGAAATACAGTCACCGTGTTATGGTGAGTGCTGACTGCACCTACCATGCATTCACATGCCATACAACTGCAAGAAAAGCTCGTAGCTGCCCTGCAATGCCTTTGTACTGGAACCTTACATAGCACCAGTGGTAACACTACTCAGATATTTCAGTTGTCAGAGCACTGGACCTTGCATCACGTCAATATATCTCCTCCCCGCATGATGCACTGCTAATGTATAGTATATTGTGGGATTGTTTTGCATTCCTGGTTGCCTGGGGTGTCTGGTGCCGTTGGCTGCCCTCATGTGGGCCTCACATCACCCCTAGCACAGAACATGTGTATCGGAATAGGAGACACAGGAATTACGTCAATGTTCAGATGCTGTGCGATGCCATCAACATCATCGAGAATGTGAATGCCAACTTGCCTACATTCACCCAAGATAGGTACATAGTCACACAACTCAGTGGGTTTGAGCACTGATATTTATTATTTTATTTTATTTTTTACATTTGTAGAGCGCACTGCAGCCCATAGACATCGAGGTGCTGTTACAGGAAGGTGTATGCAAGCAAGATTATGTAAACATAGAAAACAAAGGTACTTAGTTACAGAGATAGAAAGCGGAGGGTGGTTGCATATGACATTTGTGTGTCTGAAGCGATCATGGCAGGAGGGTTTAGACAATCAGCCTGGTTTTTAAGGCTTTGCGGAAGGCTAGGTGAGAGTCAATCCCCCTGAGGTGCGTAGGTAAGGCGTTCCAGTGTGAAGCTGCTAGGGCTGGGAAGCTTGAGCCACCTGCACGTACTCTGCAGGTCTTGGGTGTAGAGATCAGGTTAGTGTAGGCAGATCGCGCGGGCCTGGCAGAGGTGGGTCGTGAGATCCTCTGGGCAAGGTAAGGGGGAGCAAGGTTGTGGAGGCATTTATGGGTGAGGGAGCGTATTTTAAAGGTGATTCTCTGCCTAATGGGTAGCCAGTGGACCTGCCGTCTGAGGTCCGAGATGTGGTCTTTCCTGGAAAAACCTGTGGCGGCCCTGAGGGCGTTGTTCTGGGCAAGTTGGATCTTAGCAATGTTTTTGCCAGAGCTTCCACCAAGGAGCGCATTGCAGTAGTCCAGCCTGGATCCTATCATGGCCCTGGCAATAGTGAGGCCATTTTGAGAAGAGATGAAGGTTCTTGCTGCGTAGATGAGTTTGGAGTAGTATGCAGATGAGGAGGCAATGGCATTAACATGCCTGTCCATGGTGAGGTTGGAGTCAAGGTAGACTCCTAGAGTCTTGACTGTTTGGGATACCGCAATCGGTATGTTGTCGATGGTAAAGGATGAGTATTGCTTGTCGAGGTTGCCTAGAATTGTTGGTGACCCGATGAGTAGAAGCTCGGTCTTCTCGTTGTTAAGACATAGCCAATTGTCTGCCATCCAGGCTTGGATGGTGGCATAGATGGAATTGAGGGAGTTCTTGTCCAATATCATACCACCACATCACAGGACATAGAATTCAACTGAGTGGACATTTGGTATCATTAATTCCAGGTTCTTGTGCTGGCCCAATTCAGTGGGGTGGACTGCTCTACCACTGAGTGCACCGTATCCTAGTGGCATGCAGAATGTTACACAAGTACGCAATGAGGCCTGGCCTCAAACTACCTGTCATTCTTGTATGCTCCCAAAGCCGGCAATTCCAAATGCTGCTCTGAGTGGACGGACTGGGGGATGCAGGACTGTGTGTAGTACTTAGGCTTAGTTTCTGTTTTTCTGATTTCTACCACAATATGTGCCACAGGCTTCACTATACCCTGACATGCCACTGTGTTTCAGATGCAGTGTATTGAAAATGGTCCAACGATTGTGTCACCTGGCATTACCATGTGAATACAATTAGCACACTGTGAGGAATTCGACCATCCACACGGGTAGTGTGAGCTCGCCTGGGCTTTTTTGAAATTTTGCAATGAAATGGAATGTTGGGAGATCAACCTCCGTAAAATGTGTGGGGCTAATCCTCACTAATTTTCCCATGCTCGCCACACAACAAATACATAGGGCCTCATTACATGGTAGGCGGTAAGGGATTACCGGCACCGGTAAGGGCACCAGTGGCGGTAATCCCTTACCACCCTACTACGAGGGTCTTGCCAGGCGTTATGGAAGGGACCCGCTAAGGGACTTCAGAGCTAATAACGGTACCGCAAATTGCGGTACCGTTATTAGCGCCCTCCACATTCCCATTGAGCCCTATGGGGGCTCAAATGGGAATGGGGAATGGTTCCCGGAATGGGGATTTACCGGGTCCTCCAGGGTCAGAATGACCTGGTAAGTCCCTATTCCGGGAACACGGACCCGGAATGCGGTAAGGGGGTAGCCATGGCTACCGCCTACCATGTAATGAGGCCCATAGTCATGTGTACTCTGGGTGGACACAGCCTACAGGCGCAGTCCTCGTGGCACGTTCAGCTGGAATGTGACAGCCACAGGTACATCAAAGCATCTCAAGAAGGAGGAAGGCAAAACCTTCCTCGTGCCATGGCCAGCCTCATTAACTGACAAAGGCTCCATGGATCCACCCTATCCTTTGTCCGCCCTGCTGGTGGTGGCACATACCAATGAGAAGTTAATTGAACCAGGCCTGTGAGAGGCCTGGTTGCAGAGCTGCCAAAGGGGACAGGAATCCCAACACCTTTTTGATATGCATCTATGTCAACCTGAAGTCAGCTCCTGCCCCTTAGTATCAAGGACAGTGAACTGTCATGTCTGGGACAACTGTTAACAGTAGGCAATCCACGCAGGGAGACACCCTTTCAGAGGTTAGAGATGTGATTTGATGGAGACAGAACGTCTGTTCTCGCCACAACTTCAAGGAAGACCTGCATATTAATATATATGGCTTACTATATATCATTACCTTTGTATACAAAGAACTGAATCTTTTATCAACTACCTTAGTCTACATTAACTTAATCTGAATCAATTGATACTTTTCCTTGAATATTTGGCTTTCTTTAGGCACTGAGAGTGTGTAGGGGACAGGAGTTCCCCTATTGTGGGAACTTTTTCTTCTTGCTTTGCATATTTCGATGGTCCATGTGCCAGGACTGTTATATTTTCCCCTGAACCGTAAGACTCTTAGCCTGCTTATCTAAGGAACATTATATTAACATTCACACTTCGTCTACTGACCATTAATATTGGTTTGCGGTACATACCATTTGCTTTTCTCTTTTCACCCTTAGGAGTTAGAACAAATTGTACACCAGCACCCACAGACAAGAGAATATATTTCTCAAAGATGAGTTCTCTAATGAACAAAACAGCTACCACATTAGCCTTTAGTGAGGAAGAAGCTACCCGCATACTTGCAATTATATCAGATTTGGAGAGGATACCACCTCCAGAGAACATCCGGATAGACTGGCATTTAAATTAGAATGTCTCATAAGAAGGGAGATTTCTCAGAAACTGCATGCTACCACATTAGCTCAATATTACATGGCTAACAGGATCCCAAGAGGACTAAGAGTTTATCTTAAATCCACTTTATGTAAGGAAAGTCAAGGGTTTGTCAAGTGATGGAATACTCAAGAAATATTCCTTTGACCTAATCCTCCTCACTATCGAAGAATTATCCAAATGTTTGACCACCATACACCAGGAGATTGATGAGATCAAAGTACAATTCCTTATACTTCAGTCAGAAGAAGCACTCAATAAGACTCTGGAGGACGTCAAATTGGACGACTGCAAAAAAGACATCGAACAAAGGAAAATTTGGAAGTTCAGAAGGGACACACTTGATTACGCCAGAGGTATTGTCTACACCTGACAGGAGTTCTACAACTCATCCAGACAGATACCAACCAAATCACGGCAACCCACGACGCCTAATAGTGAAACGACGGGTAGTAGCAAAGTGAATAGTGGGGAAGGTGAGAATCAACCAAAGACACCTACTGCCCTAAATGGACACAACAACGTAGTCAGGTCTACACAACCAAGTGTTAGCACCTCACAGACCAAGACTCCCTCACTTCCTTTTTTAGAAGAAGCAAGACCAGAAGAGGGAAGAAGAAAGCCAAGAACACTGACTAAATAGGTGAATCCATAGTGGTTAACATCTCATCAAGAACCCTTACCAGATCACAACTAGAGACACTCAATTTAGGTTTATCCTACATGCCCATGGGAAACAGTTAGAGTTTTGAAGAAGAAACTAAACTCTTCAAACTAGTCAGGAAAATTTAACTGATTTATTTTTGGTTTCTTTACCCTTAACTTTGGCACAACCAGAGACAATACAATTTCTTGAAATGAAGCCCAAAAATGCCTTTTATCCACAGGTTAACAATCCCATCAGTGATTTGTTTAAATTGAAAACCACAAGAGATCTTAAAAGAATTAAATATAACCCCCATGCATACAACAACTTTGCAGACATCAAACCAGACCGTTGAAGGAACTAGCAGAAAATCTGTCCATTACAATGAAACCAGCGGATAAGGGAGGAGCCTTGGTGATCATGGATTCCACATTCTACAATCAGAGGTGCCTGGAACTTCTATGGGACACTAGAACATATCTAGAATTGGATCGATACCCCACCATAGAGATCAGGAAATTGATTGCGGACACCATCTCTAAATCTGAAGACCTTGAGTGGATAACACCCTGTACAGGTGACTACTTGATTAACAAGCACTGCATAACTCCAGTGTTTTATGCACTGCCTAAAATCCACACGAATCCCACTCATCCGCCATTCAGAACAATAGTAGCAGGGGCGGATAGTGTATTTAATTCACTAGTGATATACTTGGATACTGCATAATAGTCCTTGGTACAGTAATCTCCAATTTACCTTAATGATAACCCACATTTCCTATAACTATTAGGTGAAATACAGCATTTGGAACTGGACATGATAGTATTTTCGCTGGACGTGACAAGCCTATACACCTCGATCGCACATGGAGTGGGGATTGAAACCCTTGAATGGTCTCTTTTGAAGCATGAAAATGTTACGATACAGAAAGTACTTGCCATCGAGTTTATAAACATCATCCTCTACACCACTTTCTTTCGCTACAAGGGCAAATACTTTTTTACAGATTGCAGACACGTCTCTGGGTTCAGCAGTGGCCCCCACATTTTCAAACATCTACATGTACCACTTCGAGTCTACCCATATTTTCAGCAACAACGCCTGGAGCCCCTAACTAGTGTTCTGAAAATGGTATATTGATGACGTCTTTGGAATATGGAAAGGAAGCAGAGTGGGGTTTTGAAATAATAATCTGTACGCCGAAGATCTCTGTGTAGTCAGGGTGGATTTTGACCTTTCCAGGATGGCGAATAGAGAGTGCTCCACATACAACATAACTGAACACCCCATTACAATAGTAGAACTTTTTTCTATTGGAAATTCAGCAGCTGCTAAAGATTGTTTGCACACAAACTGCCCTTGCATCACTGAATCCAGTGTGCCGCTTTAAACCGGCCAACGGCTTATGGCCCATAGTGCTCTTCTTTGTCAATACTGCGGTCATGCGCTGGCCATCTGAATGTGAAAGTACAATTCCTGTATGTAGTCTGGGGTGACAAGTACGGGTGCTGAACTAATGACTTCTTTTAGATTGTCAAATTGTTTTATCATATCTGCAGTCAACTGTAATTTATGAGCTTTAGTTGTTTGTGCTTCCTTAAGGGTCTGCAGACGTAGACTTGTGCATGCTGCGTAATCCAAGATCCATGCCCTACAGTAGTTGCACAGCCCCAAAAACATCTGCATTACTTTAACTGAGGAGGGTCTGGGGGTGGTGCGTACTGACGCTGTCCTATCTGGTAGTATTCTTTTACCATTTCCTGATATGATCTGCCCCAGAAAGAGCACCTCATGTTGGCAGTATTGCAACGTAGCCTTATCGACCTTGTACCCCTTATAGGCCAGCATTTGTAGGAGTGTAATGGTATCCCTTCGGCAGTGCTGCTCACTGTCACTACACACTAGCAGATCGTCCATGTACTGGATAATCACACTCGGTACGTGAATGTTCCTCAAATCAGCGTGCAGTATTCTGTTAAAGATGCTCGGGCTCTCACAGTACCTCTAAGGTAACCTAGTATGTTCGTAACGCATTTGGCCCCGTGTAAATGTCATGAGGTAACTCAACTCAGGATGGAGCAGAATCGAGAAGAATGCATTCTTCAAGTCCACTACAGTTAATTATGTGGCTTCTTTCAGGATACTGCATAGAAATGTCACAGGATTAGGAACGACTGGAAATTCTTTCTATACCACGTCATTTAGACGTAAGATGTAAATCGTTCTCCAATTGCCCCCTGTTGATTTTCTGACAGGGTATATTGCCATGTTACACAGGGACATAGATGGAACGATGATCCCCTGGTCCATTAGGGCCTATATTGTATTTCTAATAGCCTCCTTCACCTTCCTTGATAATGGATATTGTTTTACCCTGAGAAGCCGCACACTTTGCTTCAGTGCAGGGGTCACGTCTTTCAGTAGTCCCACATTGTGTCAATTTGTAGTCCACAACTGCGGAGGGATGTGTTGTCTTTGTCAAGAAATCGGGGTGGAGTTAGTACTGCCATCAGGGGCACTGCACCCTTTGGTACTGTACCATTATGTTGCAGGGGATACAAATCTCTAATATTATCTTACCATTTTTGTCATTGTTCTCAAACAGCTCTTCATCCATCACTTCCTTTAACTGTACTGTTGGATCTGTACAGAGCACTCTGCACCATTCACACCCGTCCCTGTCTATTCCTAGCATGACAACCCCCTTGTCAGAGACCAACAATCCCTGTAAATCCAAGGACAATATTGTTCCCGCCAACCACCTCAGGTGACACAACTGGATGAAAGATTATATCTGTGGGCACTCCCTAACACTGCTTAGGGATCTGAGGCATCACCTCCATGAGAACAGTAATACCATAAATGAACATGTCCGGATCCACGGGAGTTCCATGAACTACCACCTCCCTTGTCATTGTGTGTATTATCAGCATTGCCCTGATTGTGCACATCCCAGGCATAGAGCAAACTATAATGCGATCTGTAAGTGATATTGGGCCTCATTACAAGTTTGGCAGAAGCCTTGCTGGTAAAACCGGCAGGCTGCCGCCAAACTTTCAATATTTTCCGGCACCCGTGAATGGGCAATTACTGGGTCATTACGACCCTGTAATTGCCCATTCGCGGGCGCCGTAAAAAAGATGCTCCCCATTCGCATTCGGCCCCATAGGACTGAATGGGAATGGGGAGGTTGGATGTACCGGCACCGTTTATAACGGTGCCGGTGCATCCGACATGCTGAGCTCGTGGGTGATTTTCTGCCCGCCAGGTCCGACCTACCCGTCTGCGGGACACGCTGTCAAGGGATATATTCCCCCATGCTCTGCTGGTGCCCCACCTTCTCCCACCCTGACCTTCCATCTTTCTGTATCTGTGCTCCTGCGCCATCCCCTTGGCCCCCTGTGTCCTCAAACATTCACCAGAGGTCTAAAATGTATTTTCTCTCTGTAGCTGTTTCCCCTTATACTTAGCTACTAAAAATATGGACATGTTTTCCAAGATGCTCTTATAGTGGAGGCCCTGCTCTGGCCACGGGCAGGGCATCTCCCCTCGTCCCATCTCTGTGATCCACTTCTTATGGTATTTCTCCACCCTGTCATGATACAGTGGCAGGGCCATATACATATACTCTATTGGTGTTCCTCCTCCCATGCTGGCGCTGTCTATGTCTTACTAACCCCGCAAAGTCTTGCTTATGCACTGCGCACGCTACCACTGCTTGTAACAAAAGAAAGAATATCAACCCCCACTTTGTCTGTCCCCATGCCCCACGCACACACACTCCTTCACCAACCATTCAATGCCAAACCAATGCCGCGACACCACAATCAATGCCCCTCCTAGGGCCTGTTCCTCATCCAATAAAAACATGAATACAATAAACTAAAATAACGAGCTAAAATAACAACCACTACTTGTTCCAGGCCCACTATTTACAAAAGACCATGACTTTTATTTCCGTATTCCTCCTTTAAATAATATATTTTATCATGGTACCACCTTCCCTCCCCTTCCGAGGGGGGGCACCCTGCCATAACTCATAATGCCTTACCAAAAAAAATCTCTTTACAATACAAACACCAATAAAAAATAACACAAACCACACCCACAGCACATCAACGACCGTGCTCTCCACATATTCACACTTCCCCATGCATCTGTCCCCTACTTGTTATCGTTTACAAGAGTCTACTCACATTTGCGTGCTCACCCGAACTCTTCCATCACGGGGTTCCAACCTCGGCCTGCACTCCCCTCGGAGCCGCGCCCGGCTTCAAAGAGCAGATAGGACTTCTCTTAAAATGGCTCCTGCTAAATCACTTGGAGCACGTGTTTTTTTTAGGACCGGTCGATGTAGGTGGTCATGGCTCCTTCTTGAGAAGCGGCCTGGAAGCCTCTGAAAATACAGGGGGCACAGGGATAATGTCTGGGTCATCAATTCAAGGCACGCCCCTGAACGATCACACCAGAGAGAATACAACCCGCTAGGGAAGAAAGGTTCAATTTGATCTTGCAAGGATAACAAGTTTTAATCTCACACAATGATGAGAGCAATTGCTAAGAACGTAGTGCCGAAAAAGGGTACAAGCAGAGGGGTAAGAGGAGACACATCATCATCATGATGCAATACTGTACAGTAAAGTCCTGCATGGCTGGTTAGTGTGCGCCTATGCAGGGTCTGCCTGCCCCATAAAGGATGCCAGGTCATTAGGCCCAGCCCACTCCGTCCGTCTTCCATCACGTGGGTGCTGCAGTGATCATCTTCTTCTCTTCAAAGAAGATCAAAGAACAAATTAACTGCACTCCTAACTCAATGATACTTCATCATTATACTGTGCACCTGGCAGGCTTCAAAACTGGCACAAAGGAGGTTCTGGGGCACTCTGTTTTCCACACACACATTATACTCACTCCCCTTTGTGCCATCCGGCCCTAAGGTCTCCACCCTCGTTTTGAGTTTTGAGCTATAATTTAACCCTTCCAGCACCTCGCAATACAAATCACATGATTCTATCTCGCAGACGGGCAATGTCCATTCTCTTTGAACATTCAAGACTTTTTACTTTAGGGGTGATGGTTGAAGGCCACCTAGTGCCGTGGAATTCAAAGATCTTGGGGCTTAGTCAATTATATTGGCTATAACTCGTGGTCGCCTGGGTGTGGGCCAGGTCAGACTTTGGCCAGTGCGAGATAACATGCACACCAGGCACCGGTCTATGATCGTGGCCTTGTAAGGCACATTCCTTTCGGGTAGAAAAACGCCTTTGCAACACTTTTAGAACAATAAATGAGCTTTATGGCGGTTGGAGGTGTGGGTTATCCTCATGGGAGCTTGGGCATGGCTGGAAGTTTCCCTCATCTCGCAATTGAAGCCTAATACATGAAATGCTGTATTTGTCGAGCAGGCCTTGTCTCCTGACTACGATTACTAACAGCTATACAAAATACATTAACATTCACACAAAATGGCAGTCTTGTTCACGTCTGGCCCATACTATGTGGGTTGATTATATTGGGGTGGGTCCTACCACCGTCCCTCCTCCCCTCTGGCCCATCATAGTGCTTTGAATGCAGCTTGCCTTACTCTAAAGTGATTAGAGGGGTGGGACGGGGTTGCCCCTTCCCAACATATGCCATCTCAACAGTATGAAGCTTACATGTTTCAGCCATACACATACAGGTACAGCACTTCAAGTGTACATGCTTCAGTCTGAGGAATTACAGTGCGGAGCATGGGTAAACCTGTTAATATATATATATATATATATATATATATATATATATATATATATATATATATATATATATATATAAAATTTGTGGATACATAACTGTGTCCATTTGAAATGTTCAGCATACTTCCCGACATGCTACAAACCTGAAATGTGTCATGTGGGTTGGTTCAATGGAGTAGACAATGTAAAAGTATAAATTATACATTTTTCAAATTTGTCCCATCTCGGTTCAAAATCTTCAGCATGCTTCCGAACATGCTGCAAACCTTAAATTTGGCATGTGGGTAGGTTACATGGTGTAGACAATGTAACAAGTATACAATATACCTGTTTCAGATTGATTTATTTTTGAAGCGTGTTTGCAATGCTTACCACTGCCATATGGTTCTTTGCACCATAGTTCTGCCACAGTTCTACGTTGATTGTTCCTAAAGTTCAGCGGTTCATGAAAACTTCAGCAGTCCATTGTTCCTAAACTTTCCACACTATCAGCATTCAGCTAACATTAGTGGCACTCACTTTTGAAGTCATAGAGGTGACACAAACGGTGATTTTTTAGTAATGTGTTGACAGGAAATGGTGCATGTCGCTTCAATAGTTTCAGCAATGATGTTGTCCATCACATCGTGGCAATTCTCTCACGATAATTACAGAAACTTAATTTCTCACAGACGTTGCTGAATGTATGCCATCTCAAAAGTGCAAGGCTTAAATGCTTCAACCGTACACGTACGGGTATGGCACTACAAGCTTACACGCTTCAGCCCTACACATACAACACTTATGTTGAGGTTGCTGCTGCCTTGGCTATAGATCGAAGCAACAATAATGTTGCTGCACAATCTCAACTGTAGAGAAGAAGCCTAGTACCCTCACCTCAACCACTTCACCCATATTGCCTATATGTTGGGAACCAGAGTGTGAGACATGTGCAGCACCATTGAAACAACAGATACTAAGGAGAATCCTGGAAGCAATGTTCCCATTAAGAAAGCCATACCTGCATACACGACAGTATGATGACCATTTGAATGAATTCCCAGAAGAAACAGGCCAGGTGAATGGAAGAGAAGAATGGTTATGTCACACACGAAGCAAGGCTGACGTACATAGAAGAGATGCAGAGACAAGAGAATGCAGATATTCTATAAGGCATCAAGAAAGTATCAACGATAAGTGACATCTTGGGCTCAAGATGAAGAAGCTTATGCTACAGAAACGATGAAGAGATCAAGTCATTTTACACATGTACATATGCAAAGAAACGCAAGCAGATGAAGTATACTTGAGGCTAGCTTTGTAGTGAATACATTGCGACACGCGCCACCTTATGCGTATATATATATATATAGGAGTGAATAAAGAATGGATGTTTCCACTACATATTATAGCAGTGTTGGACAAGAAAGGAAGGCCTTTCCAGTGTGTCGCAGTTATAAAAGAAATTGGATTAATAAGAGTGACACTCAGAAAGGAGAGGCTGGATGAGCCCCAGGAAGCCAAGGTTGTATCAGACTGGGATGAACAGGCATTGGATACAAATCGTGTGAAAAAACGAAACTCCTGTTTAGAAGGAATGGACGAAACAAGGAAGACATCCGAGGTTTATTAGAAAATAGTAGGTCTTCAGTCACGTGGTAGGATAAAGTTGGACAAACATGACAACCACACCTAAGCATGAAGGCAGGGCGTGCCTTCTCTCCCCTGAAATTCTCCAGAGCAAAGAACCCTCTCAAGGACAAGTTCAAAGCCTTAATTGACAGCAGCCAAGTGAGGTGATGATGGATCATATGTTAATTGGTGGGACCATATGGTTAAGACCAGCTCACCAGCACCTGGAAGCCCAGCCTGCGTGCTGCTAACGTAGGTGGAAAAGTACTGACGTAGGTTAGAGTGCAAACCAATTGTAGGGGGCTGCATGATTAAGGATCCTACAGTTTGGGTAACCAACGGGATGTCGTGTATTTAGTGACGTTCATGGTGACCTGTTTTAGGGGAGGGCTTAGTTGCCGCGTTTGATGTTAAGAAGCCTATTACTTTCTTAGGCTAGTATGGAATGTATACTTAGATGTTCCCTTAGACCCTATCACAATTGCCACTAGGTTTTTGTAGTTTGCCACGTAGGAATACGTTAGTAAATACGTTGGTTGAAGTCACCTATGATGAGTTTTTAATATAAATGCAGTGTTTTTCTGAAGCAATTTGAGAAACTATGCGCTGAGACGTCCGCTGATGTCCATTGTACTCCATGTTTTAGATAATTGATATTAAAACAGTTAACCTTTTTGCCAACTAGCTGAGTCGTTTTGATTATTGATGTTTCAGTAACTTCTGCATCCCCATCCATCTCCAGGGTATTGCTGCCTCGTCTTAAAGGGCTGGGCGGACTCCCAATTCACAACGATCCAACTCAGAGTAGCTGGAACCAATTTACGGGATTCATGCTTTTCTCATGATCAGCTTTATGTGGCTTGCTCCAGAGTTGGAAACAACGACCGTTTTTTCACACTAGCCCCTACAGGAAAGACTAGAAATAAAGTCTACGCCGAAGCATTTGCATTGTTCATTGAATAAACTTCAAACTAGGGCGGAAGTCACGTGTACACCTGCAAGGGAAAGATATCGCCTCACAAGCTCACTTTCTGCCATCATATGCCCCAGCAATCCCATTGTAAACCAATGAGTACCTCATATGCAGGTATAGTCCCTATATGTAAGATAGATTCACAATTGTAGGTGCTGCCATGGAATACCAACCGCACTCTCAAATGCGCAAGTAATTCCTTTACATGATTGTTAACGCTTCAAATGCACTACCTTACATATGCACATAAAGCTGCCTAGCGTGTCATAATGTCATATGCCATGTGCAGTTCTAATGTCACATGTAGATGCAGAGCCTGTTAATGCTACATAGTACAGGCTTGCATGTTGAGGTGCTGCTGTCATATATCCCATTAAGCCTCAAATGCCAAAGTACTGCCATCATATGTTAAAACAAGAAAAATGTCATGTACCAGCTACATTCATATTGTGTACAGTAAAGCTGGCGATGTCATTATGCTGCAAGGAGTGGTTGCCGGCCCTGGCCCACTGCTGCTATCACCTTGAAGGACCTCCTGAGCCCTGCTGCCATGGAGTGCTGCAGAGGGGGGTTGGTAAATCGGCTTGTGCCCCAATGCAAAGGATCCTATAACCTCAACCCATTTCTACACAGAGGCCTGCGGTGCATGTGCAGGCTCCTTGAATGTGCTGCATGAGCTGGCACAGGGAGGTAAGCAGGGCATGAGCCACCTTTCTTCCTCCCCGCCCTCTTGGCTTCCGGTCCCTCACAACATCATCAACTTCTGTGTGATGTTTTGAGTGTGGGAAGAATGCATCCCATCACCTCTCTGCCGAGCCCCACAAGGGGCTGCTTAAAGGGCCATGAGGGTAAACGTGTGTGGGAACTACAGAAGAAAACACAACCCTTGAGTCATATTTGCTTTTGGCTCCGGGGACTCTTCCTGCGGCCCAGAGGTCGGCGGCAGGCCCAGGGGTAAAAAGTGAGTTTCCAGGGATGCCACTCAATGGAGGTCAAAATCAGTGCATAAGTAATTAACACCTCCAGTTCCAAAATCAGGAATTGGCTCTGTTTTCATTCTGTGACTGGTTCTATCAGGTCACCGGGGAATGGAAAACTATGCGCGGGAATTTGAGATGCCGGCACCTTAGTCAAGTGCAGGTGTGCAAATATGTTTCTAGTCCAACATTCACGCACGCTTGGCTGATTCTCATCTCCTGTGCACTCCATTGTGCCCCCAGAAACGGAAGTATTTACTGTGGAATGTGCAGGGCTGTCAGCATCATTCACAGTAAAGAATATAGAAACAGGACTGAGGTACAGGGTATGACAGTGTCTCTTTGTAAAACATAACAATGTTGGCTTCCACAGTGGGCGTGCCATATAATCCGCATGTTAAGGGAACACAGTAGTCCCACCCCTTGGCAGGTCTGCCTCTGAAATAAGCAGTCTTTGGAGGGGCTACTCTTTTCTTACACCCGATAATGCAGCGAGACGGGTGAGTTATTCTGAACAATTGATTATTGCCAGCTGTTTCCATATGGCAGGGAGGAGGATAACTAACATCCATCACGAACGATAGATGTGGTTTAGATTGTTTTAAAGACACAAAGCCAGTACCGTTTCAACACAGAGGCCAGTATTGTTCCAACATAGACATCAGTACAGGTTCCAACAGAGAGGCCAGTATTTTTTCAACACTGGAATCAAAGACGTCATTTGGGGGTCGAAACTCTGACCCCTGGGGTCTCCCTTGATACCTCTGTGGGCTCCCTTGCTACCACCCAAAAATATATATTTTTTTTAATTTCATTTTTATTACTTGTTTATAGCCTAATACAGGCTTTTACAAGAGCAGGAAGACATTTTTGTAGTTGGATGTATAAACAAAAGAGAGGTAGCGTAGAATCTTTGAAGTCTGGCATCAACTACTTTACAGTTTTTAAAGTTTGTCCATTATTTATTTATTGTTTTAAATGCCAGCTTGTGTGCTGGCTGTGGCCAGTGCCATGTGGGTCTTTCTTTCTGGAGTGGTTGGCTTTCTTGTTCAGGCCTCTTAAAAAAACAAAAGTAAAACAGGGGGTTGCACTAGTGTAACACTTTGAGCAGTGACCCTAAATAAGAAAGAATAGGAATAACAAATAATGTGTCTTTCTGGAATTCTATACAATAATTGCTAGACTCATTAAAGGTTTATTTCTGGCACACTTCCCGGGGTGAGTCACTGATTTAGTTAGTTCTTAAACACCTCAACACAGCCTTTCATCCTTCTGAGGTCGATAAATGAGTGCCAACACAGGTTGGGTGATATTGGATGTATATTTGTTCTATATAAAGCGTTTAAGCGTAAGTGCTTTAAAAGAACACATCATTATCATTTGGCCTTGAATTTCTGCTTGCATTCACAGTAATTTGGTAATATGGGCCTATATTAAATATACATATGTTGATCCATTCTTGTATGAAATGTATATCACATTATAGTGATATCGTAACCATATTTTTAATTGTATACTTAGGAGCAATGCTGTATGAAGCCCCTTCCTGTTTTGTTAAGGGGTGAAAGCTCGTGTTCCTTCGCTTCCTGTGATGTCACTTCGGGGTTGGATCAAATAACATCACTTCCTGTGATGTCATCCTGGAGCCAAGGGTCGTATGATGTCACTTCCGCTACCCCTGACATTTTGGTGAAATGACGTCCCTGACTGGAATTCGTATAGTTTTCCACACAGGCCCATTGTTTATTCGAAGACAGGGAATAGCATGATTTACAACACAGATATCAATATGGTGTATGGTGTGCAAAGCAGAGGCCTGTGTGGTTTCCAACACAGGGCATATTTTAGTTGCCAACACAAATTCCTGTATGGGTTTCCAACGCATAGGGCTACACGTTTACAACATAGATTCCAGTATGTTTTGCAACCCAGGGAACATATGGTTTCTCGCAGGGGCAGTGTGCTTTGAAATAAAGAGGCCAGTATAGGTGCCAACACAGCGCCAGTATGGTTTCCAGACAGAAAATGTAAGTATTTTAAGAATAGCAATTCTTTCAGCAGCATCGTGTACTTATTTATCTATTTATTTGTTTATTTCAGGGAATTTTTGGCAGTGGCAAGATTCTGCTGTGTAGCTCTTGCCGTGTGCATTTGTAAATGCATTAAAAAAACGAACGTTGAATTGCGATGAAGACAGCAGCAAACATCGACAACCTATTGCCACCTACACAAACATGGTGGCGTGGTCACGATCTTATGGTGGGGCTGCTCTGCTAGGAAAACCCTTCTGTGTGTTCCAAGGAGGCGGCATAGGGGCGGGGTTTGGAGGTGGCAATCATTTGCTGTGCAGCCCCTGAAGTCCGAATATGGCAAAGCAGTCTGCACTTGTTCAGCACGTCTTGAAGTCCTCGATCAATCAAATGCCTCCATGAGGAGTGCTCATTTGACTCTCCTTCTAAAGGGGCGGGTGGGGGGGTGCGGCTAGGTTGCTTTCACACGGTCAGGCCGGTGTTCCATAGCCATGGGGTTTGTACCCCTTACACGTGTTGCCAACTCTTTTTCTGTGGATGGTTTGCCATATAATGTGGGAAAGGTTTCAGGTCAGGATTTAGTGGGGCCCTTAAACATTAGCCATACGACTCAAAACATGATTCTCAAATGTTCAGGGAGCCAGTGAGTGTTATGGGGTCGGCCTGTCCAGCCCCATGCTGGTGGTTGCCCCTAGGGTGTAGGGCGGCACACCCGGGCCTTGACGCAGCAGGTAGCACCTGGGCTGCAATAATCAGACAGACACCAGTAATTAGTGTTACAGCAACTGCCTAGAGGGAAACCGCTCAGCCCTTTTATTAGCTTGGCCACAGCACATGTGACCATTCAACATGTGACCCAGCTCACACCCTCTGGTGTCATGCTGAGGTCACAACATCCCATGCCAAGGGTACAAACAAAATGAAATACACAATACGTTATAACAGTAAGTGGCCGGCATTATTATCGCACATACATGTATGCTGTAGTATTGTTGGCTCTGAAGGCAAACCTCTGTACTGGGCCCCCTTTTTAAGCGTGGGAACATGAAAGATCGCATCCTTGGATGGCCATCAATGTCCCTAGCTGTACCCTGGGGCATAATGTCATGTGACATATCATTACATTCAGCAGTTCCTTTATTAGTCCGGCAGGTGGTCATAGCGGCAGAACATGAAGGAACAGCTTTGCAAACAGGGGACATGGGACCTCCCACTAACAACCAAGTACCCAGCCACTGGGTCCTCTTTAAGCATGGCGACCATGTGCAGCATCGCAGCTCCTAACATACATTATTACTGGGACTACTCTGAGCATGCGAACCACAATGCGGGCTCACAGCATCACACACACCTCATTACCACGTCCACTCTAAGCAGTCAGGGTAATGCAGGACAACAGCTTCACAGAGGACACACCATTGTCAGTGAGGAGCAGGGGGCATGGCCGGCTCCTGACCCACGCTAGGGCCGCGAAGCCACAAGGATTGGCACAGCCATTGGGTTGGTGGACCACTAACATGGTCAATGATACTTTATTAAACCGCACTGGGGATACCTGGGCCACATTGGCAATTTGATCATGGGTCAGTTCATCTTGAGTAGTCTGCTCAAGGTGGCGAACGCGCATCTGCTCGCGTGCAGGCAAAACCGCACCCAGTGAGGTGTAGTTGTCACAACAATAGGCACAGTCATGAGGTTGGGGGACCATTCCCTTAGGGAATCACATTTTATTACTCCAAGAGCTGAGGGCACACTTTACCAACCGGCAAAGCCGTACCCGGGGACAGCGCGGGGGGCGCATCGGCTGTAGTCTATTGATGGTTGGTCCAGCAGCAGCACGACACTGGTAGCCGATGCTTGTGCACTCTCTCATGGGCGGGACCTGCTTTCCTTCCTGTGGTGGCAGTACAGGCTGCCCCCCTTCTCTCCTGGCTGGAACCTCAGGAAGTTTCACTTCTGAGTGCTGCTTTTATCCATTGCTCGTGTCTCTAACACAGGACAGAGTCAGCGAGAACCCTTCTTTCTTTGCAGTTCAGCTCCCGACTGTGGGCAGGCTTTCTGCCATTGTCAAGGGAGAGGGCCCTCGCTCCGCTGGCAGGCAAAACCGCACCTGGGTCCACATCCGCTTGTTGGCTCCCCTGGGCGGCAGATCAGGATGGTAGTGTGCTGACGACATGAAAGGAATCGAGCTTATCGGGCACCGTGGATGAGGGGCGACAGGCCTCTGTTCAGCCCTGCCGCAGTAGCACCCTCCCGATGGAGGGCATGGCTGAAACTGCACTGTCATGATGGTGTGCCATCCATCAGGATGGCTGGTGGTCTCAGGCCAGTTGATGATGGACCCTCTGTAAGGTGGGGAACTAGTGGCAGCGTGGGTGGGTGGCGCCATCTTCCTTGGCTCACCTCTTGCCTGATCGCATGAGCGCTCTCTCTGGGGAGAGCTGCGGACAGGCCACGGCTGCTGCCTCAGCATCGGGGCCCTTACCATTACCTGATGTGTGGGTGTGATGGGGCTGTGGTGTCCCAGCTGTTGGCGTAGTTGCAGTCGTGCTGTCCCTCGGGGAGGTACTCACATCATTACAGCAGCATGTTTGGTCTGCCCCATCCTTCCAGGTGAACCTTCTGCTTGACCGCACAAGCACTCTCTGGAGGGTGAGCCGCGGTCAGGCCAATGTTGGTGCACCCTCGTGTTGACCATGGTTGTCGGTCCATCGCTGAGGTTTCCTAGAGAGGTATTCTCAGTGCCGTGGTCACACTGGCTTGGTGGTTGCCAGGATCACCTGGTCTTGTGTCAGCGGGAATGTGGGGGTGGCGGTGAAAGCTGCACCCTTGTTCTCTCCCCCAGTGTGGAATTCTGCCGTGGCTGCGGTCCAGATATGTAAAACTGAAGGGAACTCCAAACTCAACGGGAACTGAGGGGAGCAATAGAACCAACACATACCAAGAGGTGTTCCCGTTGGACAATACTTAAATTTAAGTCATAAAGCATTCAGCATCAATACATGCATGAGACTTAATCACATTGTTCATGATGTGCATGTTATATTGAACAATTATCATGCAATAATGGGCGAAAAGATAAGTGATCACTTTTTTATTAATGAATTAGATCTTCTCAGCAGCTCAACACAAAATCACAGCCCGAAAGTATAAAAGACATACATTCAAGAATATGTGACAATAAAAAGAAAATGTGTATACTTAATAACAAAGGAAGCAATGCAAACGTATTGATAGGAAAACCAAACAAATGGCAACCAGCCAGGGATAGAATGCCAACAGGCTAATGCGAGTGGGCACAAATAATCACACTCTAAATCTGACTGACCCTGACTGTAATGGATACATTTCACAATATTTTGTTTGTTTGTTTGTTTATTTATTTATTGTGCGCACCGGACCCTGAGGTAGCAGGGCGCAAGAGAACAAGGAAGTTTACAGCTTAGTTACGTTACAAGTTACAGGTTACAGAGCAGGCAGAGTGGACATTACTTGACTTTGCAAGGTAAGACAAGTGCAGGTGCAGACAAAGCGCAGCCAAACAATCAAATCTATGGCGAGCGAACAATATAGCAGGTCGGTGGCGAACGAGCTATATAGCAGGTCGTTGGGTGTCAGGTGAAGTACAAGTGGAAGTGCGAGGGTAGAGAGTCATTTATATCTCATTCTCGGTGAGCCATTTTATGGTATTCTTTCTGAAGTTGTTGAACGTTTGGTCAGATCTAAGTGCATGAGGTAGGGCGTTCCATAACTGAGCTGCATTGACTGGGAAGCTGGATCCTCCAATGGTGGCTAGTTTAAATCTGGGCCCTAGGAGGCAGTTAGGGCTGACTGTCCTTGTAAGTCTAGTGGGATTTTTTCTGTTGAAGCGTTCTGAAAGGTAGCAGGGGTCTTTGTTGTTTAAGCATTTGTGGATAAAGGAGGCAGATTTGAGGTTGATTTTTTCTTGGGTGGAAAGCCATTTGTGTTTAAGTCTTATTTCTGAGATATGTACTCTTCTAGGGATACTTAGGGCTGCTCTAAGTGCATTATTTTGGAGCACTTGGATTCCATTGATTATTTGTTTGGTTGTCCCTATGTAAAGGGCGTTACAATAGTCTAATTTTGATAAGATGAGGGCTTTAGCTAGGATAAGACAGCTGTCCTCTGATAGGAATTGTTTCCCAGCTCGTATTAATTTGCATGTATAGGCCGTGGATGAGCCCAGTGAGTTCACCTGTTTGGTTAAAGATAGTGTTGCATCAAGGTAAAAACCTAGGGTTTTTACTTCTCTAGCGACCTTGATAGTGTTGCCACGATGATGAAGGCTGAGTAGTTTTGGTTGAGTTTGGAAATGCGGGCTGCCGTACCCAGGATGATGAGCTCTGTTTTGTCATCGTTCAAGCATAGGCCATGGTTGGCCATCCATGCTTGAACGATGCTATAGACTCTGTTCACCAAAGCCAGATCTTCAACGTAATCCCCAGTAAGTGGTAGGAGAATCTGGGTATCGTCTGCGTAGTTGGTATAGATGATACCCAGATTATCGAGATCGTCGAAGAGTGGCTTTGTGAATATATTATAGAGTGTCGGCGAGACACAGGATCCCTGGGGCACTCCACAGGTGATGGGAATCGGGTCTGCTGCCGCTGCGGGGGAGAACACCCTCATGGTCCTGTCACTAAGGAATGGCTGTATCCAGACTCTAGCCTCCCCTGAGAAGTGGGCCGCAGAGTCCAAGTGATTGCATAGGACTCTGTGGTCCACCAAATCAAAGGCGGCTGATAGGTCTAGAAAGAGGAGGAGAACTAATTTGCCCTGGTCTCTGAGTGAGTCTATTTGAGCCTTTAAGTCGATAAGGGCAGTTTCTGTGCCGTGTTGCGGACAGAAACCGGATTGGCGGGTGCCAAGGAGATGGTTCATCTCAAGGAAGTTCTGGATTTGGGTGTACGCTACCTTGTCTAATATTTTTAGTAAGAAAGGCACCGTGGTGATGGGTCTATAATTTGTAGGAATGTTGTGGTCCAATGTTTGCTTTTTTAGAAGGGGGAGTACCCAAGATTCCTTTAGATTGCGAGGGATGGTGCCCGTAGTGAAGGAAGCATTAATAAGTTTTGTGATGAAGGGGGCTAGATCTCTAGCCGCGTCCTTGATCAGTTGTGCGGGGCATTGGTCACCTATGCAATTTTGACTTTAAAATAAATGTGTGTACACTATATATCTCAGTGGACAAATACAAAGATATTTATTGTGATTGTAAGAATTAGGATCTACATTTATGAACACATACTGTCTCAAAGAACAATGAAAAAGAATTTTGTAAAGAATTATAGAATTTTTTTTTATTTATTTATTTATTTCACATTTATAAAGCGCTCACACAGCCCGCAGGCATCGAGGCGCTGTTAAAGGAATTGTCTTTTTTTTTGTTTTTCTTAGTTGCGTAATTGTGTGTTTTTTTTTACTTAGTTACGTATTTATAACGCGCTTAAACACCCAAAGGTTTCTAAGCGCGGACCCGGGGATCGAACCTGTTGTTGCTCCGTGTCGTCTTGCTTCCAAGACGCGCACGCTGCCGCTGAGCTATCCTCCCCCCATTAGGGTCTATGCCATCCGCCAGTGCAGTACTCTGGCATGACAAATGGTTCAGGCAAGGCATGAACAGCGGTAATGCTGTTTCGGCGGAATTATGAGTTGCTCACCGCCTTCTTCAGGACGGGGTATCGCTACCAGATCCTAAAGAAATAAACAAGGCACTCACTTAGTGTTAGCAAGAAAATATCGACCTCCAAAAACCAGGAAGTGTTACTAGTGGAATATCATGCACAGTACCTAGTGAGGGACGCAAAATCCTTGCGTGGCAAGGAGCAAATAAATAGTGTGGGGACACCCAAGCCTACAAACAATAGCACCACTCAGAACCAGCAACTAGGCACTGGGCCACATTACGAGGTTGGAGGTAGCCTTGCCGGCAAAACTGGCAAGGCTACCTCCAAACTCACATCCGGGTCCGGCACCCGCAAATGGTCAATTACCGGGCTATTCCGGCATAACCAGACCCGGTAATTTCCCTTTCACGGGTGCCGAGCCCGGTACATCCCCATTCCCATTTGAGCCCCATAGGGCTCAATGGGAATGGGCAGGGTGGTAGCACTGGTACTGTTAATAATGGTACCGCTGCTACCATCATGTTCTGCTTGCAGGTGCCGGTACGGCCAACAGGTTAGACCTGGTAGCTGCAAGGGCACCTGCGAGTAGAACTCCTAGTATGGCGGTACGGTAGCAATGGTGCCGTCATCGATACCGGCGCTGTTATTGCCTTACCACCATACTTGTAATGAGGCCCAATGTATGCCTATACCAAAAGGCAGTCAAAGACAAATATGGGCACTGAGATCGAAAAAGGTGACTACAGAAGAAGAGAAAAGAAAAGGCCCTGCACGGAAAGGCAAACTGGTTGGAATCCATATGTATGGACAAAGCAGGGAGAAGATGAAACTTACCGTATCACTGCAGCTTGTGGTTCTCTACTAATGGCACATGCTGCCATGCCAGATGCATAGATATATTGAAATTGCCCTCACCATGTGCTGCGCTGTTGGGAAGGAATATGCAACACAGTGCCAAATGTTGGGCTGCTAAAAGATGTCAAAGGAGCAATTAATACAAAAGTAAAACGTGGCTTCTGTACACAATAGTAAAACAGACATCAAGAATAATGTACCTGAAAATGAGCGTAATGACACAGCGTTAATATGCGTCAACAAAGAAGAACCGGTTCATAATCCTGGTAAGCATGGAGCTGCCGGTCCCAGATGAACGCAGAATATGCGCGTGTTGCCCAGTGTGGCGCTGCCCGATGACCAGGCGCGCACGCGATGGCGTGATGTTGAACGTCGCCGCGTGCAACAAAAATAAACAGGGTATTCCCGGCCGCGTCAGAGCGACTGGGAAGCCTGAACCGAGAGGACATCTCTGAGTGAGTCTTTCGCGGTCTGGGGCTTACGGAAGGCGCTGGGGGTCCCGACCAACCCCCAACAGTGGCGATGAGTGGGGGAAACAATGCCTGGGCCCGGCGGTGACTTGACCAGTAATTTTTTTATTGTTGCAGCGAGGTCTCTTGAGACTTCGCTCCGGCCCACAGGCCGTGCGTTACCCACGCGGCTGGCGGCCATTTTGTGAATCAGGCCGTGAAACATCTCCAAGCTCTGGTTTGAGCTGAGAAGTGCATCCAGGCCTAAATTTTGGCAATCCTGTCAGCAGGCAGTGATACCTGCATGTGATTATGCCCAGTTGGTGATTTTGCATTTTCCTGGGTCTCCTACGTCGAGTGCAAGCAAGAAGGAGGGCTACAATGGCAGGGCCTGCATAGCCCACATTTCTGTCTTGTTCTAATTTTTGGAGCAGCTGGAAGCTGAGGCTTCTCTTCACCTTCTTCATCATCAGACTGGTGGCCCCACTGATCGTCATCCTCTTCATCATCACAGAGGTGTGGTGCCGCAGTTGTTTTTCCATGGTGCAGGCTGGAGGTATTTGGACTTGGTGTTTGAGTTGCGGCCCATGTCTTTCACGCTGGGGGTGCCTGTGCGCTCGAACTGATGAGTGATACTGAGGACCAGGACAGAGCGGCGGTGCAGCAGCCTCCACGTGCGCCAGCAGAACTTCAAGGTTTGCTGCCTCCATTGCAGCCGGCACAGCAGCCTCCAGGTGGTCAGGCAGGTCTTCAGGGTCCTCTACTTCCAGCACAGCCTGTGGCAGCACCTGTTGTTCAGCAGATTCCCCCCGCTATGGCTCAGATACGTGCACAGGCGGCTCTGCAGCCCATCCCAGAGTTTGATGTATCGGGCCCGCCTTCCAGTTTGGGGCCCAGATGGAGGAGGTGGGTGGACCGCCTGGACATGTACTTTCAGGCTGCCCAGGTGGTGGATGATGACACCCGGCTGGCAACTATGCTGTACTCGGCAGGTCCATCTGTCCAAGAGACTTTTGAATCGCTTCCACTAGGGGATGGATCCTATGATCAGGCGAAGGCCGCTCTGCAGGCCTACTTTCTGCCTCTCGCCAATGCGGATTATGAACGTTTTGTCATGCTCTCTGCCGAACAGAAAGACGATGAGACTCTGGACACTTTCTATGGGCGCCTAAGGCGTCTCTCGCTGGCCTGTACTTGGGGTGATGCTGAGGACATGATCAGGACGATGCTTATCCAGGCTTGTTCATCAGGCAAATTAAGGTGGCAGGTGTTAAGGGAGCCTGGAATCACGCTTCAGCGCATCCTTGAACTGGTGAGGTGCCATGAGGTGTCGGAGGCGAGGGCAGCTAGAATGGAGGCCAGGTCGCGCCCCATCATGACCGATGAGGTATGTGCGATGTGGCGAGGTGGCAGGGGCACCCGAAGACCTGCCAGCAGTCCCCGGGATCGAGCCTGGAGGGCAGGAGAAATCTGCCAAAAATGTGGGTATGACCTGCCCCACCCAGCTGATTGCACTGCGGCTGGAAAGACCTGTGGACGGTTTGGGCTACCGGATCATTTCTCGAGGCTATGCAAAGCAACAATGCCGGTGTTGGTACCGAGGGGCCTGGGGCGGTCCAGTTTCAATCGCCAGGGTCGACTATCCAACGTCGCTCAGGTGGATCAGACTGAGGAGGATGCCCAGGTGGAGGAAGCGGAAGAACAGGAGGAAGAGAACATCTTCTTTGTCTCGAGTGTGGGGATCCTGAAAAGTAAGAACAGGAGACAGCCAAGGTGCGTGGTCGAGGTGAACCAATCTCCAGTCCCCATCCTCGTGGACACTGGTGCATCGGTGAATGTAATGGCCCGTGGACACTATGATGCCATGGACCAGCCCCCCAAGCTGGCTGCTTCCAAGGCCCGCATCTTTGCCTTCGGTGGTGTTGACCCCATCCCTCTGGACGGTGTGTTCATGGCAAAAGTAGAACATGAGGGCTCCCACAGCACGATTCTACGTGACACCAGTGAGCGCCAATACATTGTTAAGTTGTGCTGTAGCAGAGGCCCTCGGCATCGTCAGCTTCGCATACTCTGTCTATTTAGAGGACATCAATGACTTGCTCGAGAATTATGCCGCACTGTTCAAGGGGATCAAGCAGATGGCTGGTGACCCAGTGAGGTTACACATTGATGAGTCGGTGCAGCCCATTGCCCTGAAACATCAAAGGGTACCGTTCCACCTCTGTGAACTTGTCGACAAGGAGCTGGACAATTTGGTCAATCTTGACATTATAGAAAAGGTTGAGGGCCCGACGCCCTGGGTGTCCCCGATAGTGGTGGCACGGAAGCCTAAACAACCCAATGCTGTTCGAATCTGCGTCGACATGAGGCTCCCGAACAAGGCCATTAAGAGAGAGAGAGAGACACCTCACCCCGACGATCGATGACATCATTGCGGAGGTACAGGGTGCTCATTTCTTTTCGAAACTGGACCTCCGAGCGGGCTATCACCAGGTTGTCCTCCACCCCGAGTCGAGGTACATTACCACCTTCACGACACACTGAGGGCTATACCGCTATAAGAGACTGAGTTTTGGTTTGTCATCGGCGGCGGAGGTGTTCCAGAACATTATTCAGGGCACCCTGGCTGATCTACAGGGCGTTTTGAACATAAGCGACGACATCCTGGTGTTTGCAAGAACGGAGGTAGACCATCTGAGGCGGTTGGCGAAGACGTTCGAAAGAATACAATCCTTGGGACTCACCCTCCACAAAGAGAAGTGTGAATTTCTCCGACCATCGATAGAATTCTTTGGTTGGTGTATTCAAGGAGGGGGGGGTGTCTCCTGATCCCCGGAAGGTGCAGGACATAAAGAAGGCGCAGCCTCCGGAGTCCGTGTCTGAGGTGCGAAGTTTCCTGGGCATGGTTACATACTGTGGATGATTCATTAAAAATCTGGCCTCCAGATCGGAACCGCTCTGGGCACTGACCAGGAAGGATGTCATCTGGAACTGGGGCCCGCTAGAACAGGCGGCTTTTGATGACATAAAGGGTGCTCTGGCAGCTGAAGACACCATGTTGTTTTTCGATCCTGCGTTACCATCAGAGATCATCGTCGATGCCAGCCCATTTGGCCTGGACGCTGTGCTAACACAGATTGACAGTGGTGGGGGCGTCTGCCCAGTGGCTTATGCCAGCAAGGCCCTCTCCGAGGCAGAGCAGCGGTACTCGCAGATCGAACGCGAGGCACTGGCAGTACTGTGGGGATGCCAGCACTTCCGGTTCTACGTCCTTGGACGCCCGGTGACGGTGGTGACAGACCACAAGCCGCTGCTTCCCATCCTAGCAGGGTCGTCATCCAAGCCACCGGCACGCATTGAGAGGTGGATGCTCGCCCTTTTGGAATATGGAGTCACCTTGGTATACCGGCCAGGGGCGAACAACGCTGCAGACTATCTCTCCAGACACCCTGGGGTGTCCGCAGGTGAAGACCAGGATGCCTGTGCAAAAGAAGCAGAAGAGCACGTCCTGGTGGTGGTGGAGGCAGCCACGCCGAATGTCATGCCTCTCCAAGAGCTGGAGGCAGCTGCAGCGCAAGATGAGTGCTTCCAAATCCTAAGACACTCGATGCAACAGGGCTCCAGGAAGTCGGTGCTGGAGGCTCTGGCGGGGCGCACTCAGGAGGCCGGACCAGACTTGAGCAATTATGGAAAGTCCGGGAGGAGTTATCGTTCTCAACATCTGGCCTTCTGCTCCGCAGAGATCGGATTGTGGTGCCCCAATCGAAGGTGGACGAGGTGATCGCCCTGTCACACCGTGGTCATCAGGGTGCCACCAAGACCAAGGCACGCCTACGGCTGAAGATGTGGTTCCCTGAGCTGGAACGCAAGGTGGATGACTTCGTGGCGGCCTGTGTTTGGTGCCAGGCGGCATCTCCCCTGCAGCGTGAACCTGCCATAGAGACAATGCCTAGGGGGAGGCGCCCTTGGGAAATTGTTCATGCGGACTTTGGGTCCACCACCATGGGCACCCACTTCCTAGTTCTGGTCGACGAGTACTCTAGTTACCCCGAGGTGGAGTTTGTGGACTCTGTGGCATTTAAGCACGTCGTGGTGGCTGTGGAAAAGGTGTTTGCGGCCCATGGTTTCCCACACACGCTGTGATCGGACAACGGGGCGCCCTTCCAGAGCGAACGCTTCTCGGAGCTGATGGAGAGCTATGGGGTGGTGCACAGGAAGATCATGCCCCTCTGGCCCCGGGCCAATGGCGAAGCATAACGGCTCATGAGGACTCTAAATAAGATGTTTAGAATTGCTCAGAGGCAGGGACAGTCACTCCAGAGAGCCCTATACCAGTTTCTGAGGGTGTACCGCACCACGCCACATGCATCCACTGGAGTGGCCCCGGCTGAGGCATTTTTCAAGCGGTGTCCTCTGGGTTTTCTACCGGAGGTAGGAGAGAAAGAACCTGGGGTGATCAATGACCAAAAAGGTTGAGATGGACCGGCGGCTGAGGATCGAGCAAGAGAACGTTCGGAGAGGGCTTCGCCTGCAGCGGCTGGAGCCAGGCGATGAGGTCCTCATTCGAAATAAGCATCCCCATGGAAAGCTCTCCCTACCGTATGAGCCGGACCCGCTGGATGTCGTCGCTGTCCGGGGATCCATGGTACTGCATCGGACGGACGGTCTGCGGTAACTCGCAATGTGAGTTTCTTCAAGAAACTGCGGGATCCAAGAACTGATCCACCTCCTGATCCTGACCCAGGAGAGATCCCTGCGGACGAAGGGGAAACACCCTGTCTGCCTGAGTCCCCAGCCCGGGGCATGCCCGTGGACAGATCACCCGTGCCGGAGGTGAGCAGGAGGTACCCTCCGAGGGCTGGGCGAGGGAAACCTGCTCACCTCAGCGATTACGTGTTGGGTCACCTGGCTGATTGTCCTAATGATGAGAACTGTTAAGTAAGGGGACCTGGGTGGATGTCAATAAAGGGGTGTTTTGAACATGGGGTTTCGTGAAATGTTAAGTATTCATTTTGCTTTAGTTTGCAGTGTCTAGTACTAGTATTGTTATTGTTCTCCTGGAAAAAGGAGGAGTGTGGCGCTGCCCGATTACCGGGCGCGCACGCGGCGGCGTGACGTTGCACGCTGCCGCGTGCAACATAAATAAACGGGGCGTTCCCGGCCGCGTCAGAGTGACCAGGAACCCCGAACCAAGAGGACGTCTCTGAGTGAGTCCTTCGGGGTCTGGGGCTTACGGAAGGCGCTGGGGGTCCCGACCAACACCCGTGCAGCCGGGGCTTCCGGTGCGGAGGGGCTGTGAGTGTCAGAGCGGAAATCACGCTGTGGCGAACACAAATAAAAGACGGCTGAAAACAATGAAACATGGAGGTGAAGCCCACCCTGTATTAACAGGAGACGCGAAGTACGTCACCCGATTGTGGACCAACCCGTGCCTTCAACAGATGCGGTCGCAAAAAGTAAAATAAAAAGACAGTTGCTCACCTGTCACAGTTGCACAACCAGAGACAAGCATCAGATGGCAGGTGGGTGTGCTGGTCAATGTTCCAGCTGGATAACATCTAAATACATTATACTCCAGACTTTAGAGAGGTATGGGCCCCCAGGTCCCCTTGCAGCCATAGGACCATTCAGTAACACCTTTTGAGGAGCGCTTTATTAATGCGCTGCAACGCGTGAGCTCATAGTCTTAACTCTGCTGTCTGCTACTGCACACTGGCTCCAGTGATCAGGTCAGAGATGAGCACACCCTTTAGGGAGATTTCCCGCTGCTGAGCATGCATTTAAAATAATAAAAGATTGGCTCTTAACTATCTACACATGGGTGGAATCAGATAAGAAGCAGCTGGATGAGAAAGCACTGTAGTTTGCTCTAAAGGGAAGAGGGCTGTACTGTGACGCATATGAAGAATCACAAATATTGTATGACCCTGAACACAAACATCGCCGTTCACTTTGCCTTTTTCAACTTTTAGATACCCCTTGTGAGATGAATGAATCCCTTCGTCAGCATGATGGTGTAAGAACTATATCGCAGCTGAAATCGCTGCCGTCCTCAATTCACAGGATTGAAGTCACAAACAAACTAATATAACTTGATTGGTGATGTCTGGGTCGGAAATGACGCACTAAAAGACATATCTGCTCCTGCTGTGCCCTAGAGCAAAAACAAATCTCCCTCTTCCTGTTGAAAGATATCTATCTCAAGTATTTCCAAGTGTTGGAAAATATGAATATAGTCCTTTGCATCGATTGAGTTCTTTCTGTACTTGGGCCATTTCCCAAGTTCTTGTTTTTCCATGGTTGCAAGTGTCCAGGCGTGCTAAGAGGGCTTGGAATCTGAGGGGTAAACATCAACTTTAATTTATGTGCAGTGTTTAATGTGCAGTGTTAATGTACTGTGGGGTAATGGTGTGTTTTGGGTATGCTCTAAGTTCTCACCAATGATCCATGAAAAGCATAAGAACGAGACTGGGGGTGTGCACCAAGAAATGAATTAAGACAGATGTCAATTTCACAGGCATGCTTTTCATTAAAGAAAATCCACCACAGTCACTCAGAAAAAGGATGAGGGAAAGCAGCCACCAAAAGTGAATCCAGAGAATTCTAATACCTCCCATACCAAAGAGGGCCACAAACAACAAAATAACCAGGGTAAGCCACCAGGGAAACCCCATCAGGCTAGTGTACCCTCTGGTCACAAACCAGAAGGAGGTCAGAACAAGCCACCATTCCAGAGAGCATTTGGAACATGCTATCTCTGTGGGGCAACTGACCACATCAAAGGAGATCCCAGATGTAAGGGTAAACCTGCAGGGATCAGCACAGTCTCCTTAGCCTTCACTCCTGAGGAGGAAGTACAAGTGGCTAGTGCTCATTTTGAAGCCTTTGCTGAAGAACCCTTGGGTCTTCAAGCAACTGTATTCTTAGAGCCTATGGGTCTGGTTAGCAGCCAGAATAGGGACATCTATGACTCCCTACCAGCCAACTCTAAAATATATTATATGGACAGTGTTCTTGTCAATGGCCAGGATACTCCTGCCAGGAGGGACACTGTGTCTAGCAGAACAGTAGTGGATGAAAGATTTTTCAAACCTGAGGATGTGGCTAAGGCACCAAAGGTCCCACTAGAAATTTTGGAGGCACTGTCCAGATGGTTCATATTCTACCAGCACTCATTCAGTGTAATAACATGACAGTGAGGATCCCTGTCAGTGTTCAGACTGAGGTGCCTGGGAGAGTCCTGTTGGGGAATGATCTAAAAACTCTAGGAGTAGTATCCAGTACCCCCAGGCCTCCCAGTATGGAGACACTGAACCTAACCAAATTGGCTAGAGAGGCCACCTTGAGAGACCACTCTAAGCCTGTGGGAACCTCTACTGAGAACCCCACTACAAGCCCTGGTGTTAGTAAATTGACCTCTAACCCAGGCACATTTCAGGCTAAAATGTTAGGGAAATAGGAGCCCGAACCAAGCTCCATCATTATTCCCCCAGTTTTAGAGTCTCTGACTCCCCCTGCTTCTGAGGAAGAGGAGGATAGACCAACTGGACCCCTATCTAGGCCTAAGAGAACTGGTTATTCTCAGTGCTGGTGGAAAACCAGAAAAGAAAAGTCTAAGGCCAAAAACCTTCAGACTGTTGGACCTTCTACTGAGGACTCCAACCCAAATCCTAGTATTGGGAGTGAAACTCCTGAAGCAGGTAAGGTAAGATCTAAGAGGAATGGGAAGCAGGTACATTGCCTGACCTCAACCCCTCCAACCAAGAGGCCTGAGATCCAACCTGCTCTAAACAGAGAGGTGGTGAGGAACCTTGGAGGCCCCTCTAGATCTAAGGGAATCCTTTATAAGGACCCCTTGAAAAAGCCTAGCACAGGTTCAGGAGTTGTACCATCTTCTGAGGGACTGGTCAACTAGACCCCCTATATATTTAACAAGGAAGATGTTCCTCAAAGGGTTTGTAGGTCATATAGCTTACAAAGGAAAACCTTTGATTTATCCATTGAACACAGGTCAAGGTGTCACCACCAAAATGCTGATGGTCTCTCTAGGATGTTTATAACCGACTAGAGGTATGAGATTCATCCAGGAGTCCATTCTCCTGTCCCTTAGTCTGGGGGGGGGTGAGTGTTAGGGAGAATTCTCTTATAAGGCTAATTTCCCAAACCTAGTGAGTCCCCCAGCAGCTTTGCTGGATTTTTGGGGTTGGTTTTTTTTCTCCTGCTAAGAGTGAGACTCTTTTACTCCCACTCTTAGGCATGATTTGAGGTATGTCTCTGACTGTTTGTGTGATTATGGGCTATGGGGTCTTTTACTCCATAGGGTATCATCTATTTGTTTGTGTATGTGTTACACAGCACCCTCAGTGCAGTAACATAGGGGTGTCATAGTGAACCCCAGACATAGACTCCATACCCTGGGACTGACTACTGTCTCCCAGGGCATGTAAAGTCACCATTGACTTTACTAGTCCTAAATTGTGAACAGAACCAGTACAAACCATCATATTGTGGAAGTACTGGAAGGGTTAATTATATTGCCCCTGGGTCTGTTTTCAAGGTCCCCCCTTGTTGAGTTTCTGGCTGGTGGCAGTGGTTACCACGCAAACTATTCCACCAGAATATTCTCAATGGGATTTTCCCATTGATTTTAAACGCACCACTTTTTGGTGCAATGTTAAAGATACCGCCGGTTTATTTATTTAATATTAAATTAACGTGTCTTTTTGCCAGAACTCTTTTCTAAGATGGTGTTTGTGTCCGTCTCTGTAACTCTGACCAAGGTCGAGCCCTTTGTTCCACTTTTTGGCGGGCTTCTCCACAGAAGCCCTCCAAATGGTGCCAGTCCGTCTGGGTTCCACAGGAAGGGTGGAGGGGTGAATTGGCACCATGGACTGCGTTGCCTCGGCAACCCAAGTCACACCCTACTCTGATTGGCCCAGTGGTGAGCCGCCCGGCTCACCACTTAGCATGTGTGATTGACAGCTAGGCTGATGAATGGGGGTTTTTCTGCATAAAAGCAGGGCCTTTGGGACTGGAACTTCAGAAGTCGCCACAGGACCTAAGAATCCGAAGAGGGAAGAAGCTGAGCCATCTGCAACGACGATACCAACCAGTTCGCCCTTTTCGTCTTCCAAAGACATCTCTTGGTCGAATCGCCCGTGCCAAGGACCCCGGCAGCCGGAAAGCCAAGCTTCACCACTTTGGCTGCGAATAAAAGGAACGCTCCTTTTATTGACAAACTCTGCGGCTGGTTTCATCCCTGTGCAGTGCAATGACGTCACGTTTCCTCCTCGACGAGACCCTCTCTTACCCTGGTCGAAACAACGAACTGCAACCACTGCCAGAACAACTGGCACCGCTGGAGCTTCCTCTCTGTTTAAGGGACTGCGTCCTGCCTGCCTCCCTTTCTTCGGTTTGCCTAAGGTGACCCTTAAATCCTTGGCTTGCCAACTGGGTTGACCCCAGAACTTCTAACTTTACCTTCTTGAATCACCCCAACCTCTTTTGAACATTCTGCAAAGACTTTTAGTGCATTTTTAAACCGTGTGATCCTGGGCACATTTCGCTTTGATCCATTTAAAGTGTGCCTGGCCTATGAACCTTGGCTCTACAGTATATACTGCCTTTATTCCCTTGCTGAGAACTCCTAAAAGTGTTGGGACCTGTTTTATTTCTATGCTCTGCCTTTTTCTCTCCCTTTAACCGAACTATTAGAGTGCCATCAGGTTATGCAGTCACCTCTGTTTAAAAATCGTGGTGTTTTAACTCTGACTTGTCGAATTGTTATTAAGGGAGGTGTGTATACTTTACCTGACTGTGTTTTAACTTGCTTTTTATTTAGAGTGATAGTGTATTGCCTAAAGTGTGTTTTA
Organism: Ambystoma mexicanum; assembly: GCF_040938575.1. NCBI lineage: Eukaryota > Metazoa > Chordata > Amphibia > Caudata > Ambystomatidae > Ambystoma > Ambystoma mexicanum. Next base: position 635,960,021 of record NC_090935.1, on the reverse strand, counting down.
AATAAATAATTATATACTTTTTATACAAAGCTCTGGTCAATGTTTGTTTGCTCTACTGTGTTTTTGGCCCTGTTGTGTATACTCTATATACTGTCCTACTCTTCTTGAGAGAAGTCTGACTGCTCAGCCACAGCTACCAGGTAAATCTGGGTGGTACAGACTGCTACCAATTGGGTTTACTGCTTACTCCTGTAGTCTTAATCTTTTTGCAGTGTTCCCCAAGGGAACTACACAGGATTCTGCCTAACAGAGGCCAATGAAAACCATGGTATTGGACGCGGGGCCAGCCAAAACCATGTAACTGGAGGAGGGGTCAGCCAAAACCATGGTATTGGAGGCGGGGCCAGCCGTATCCATGGAACTGGAGGCGAGGCTAGCCGTATCCATGGAACTGGAGGTGGGGCCAGCCGTATCGTTGGAACTGGAGGCGGGGCAGGTCAAAACCATGGTATTGGAGGCAGGGCCAGCCAAAACCATGCTATTGGTGGCGGGGCCAGCCAAAACCATGGTATTGGAGGCGGGGCCAGCCAAAACCATGTAACTGGAGCAGGGGCCAGCCAAATCTATGGTACTGGAGACGGGGCCAGCCGTATCCATGGAACTGGAGGCGGGGCCAGCCGTATCCATGGAACTGGAGGCGGAGCCATCCAAAACCATGTAACTGGAGGCGGGGCCAGCCAAAACCATGGTTTTTGAGGCAGGGCCAGCCAAAACCATGGTATTGGAGGCGGGGCCAGCCAAAACCATGGTATTGGAGGCGGGGCCAGCCAAATCCAGGGAACTGGAGGCGGGGCCAGCCGTATCCATGGATCTGGAGGTGGGGTCAGCCAAAACCATGGCATTGGAGGTGGGGCCAGCCAAAACCATGGTATTGGAGGCGGGGCTAGCCAAAACCATGGCATTGGAGGCGGGTCCAGCCAAAATCATGGTATTGGAGGCGGGGCAGCCATATCTATGGAACTGGAGGCGGGGCCAGAGGATTTCATGGAACTGGAGGCAGGGCCTGCCATATCCATGGAACTGGAGGCAGGGCCTGCCAAAACCATGGAACTGGAGGCGGGGCCAGCCAAAACCATGGTATTGGAGGCGTGGCCAGCAGTATCCATGGAACTGGAGGCGGGTCCAGCCAAAAGCATGGTATTGGAGGCGGGGACAGCCAAAACAATATAACTGGAAGTGGGGCAGCCAAAACCATGGCATAGGAGGCGGGGCCAGCCAAAACCATGGAAGTGGAGGCGGGGCCAGCCAAAACCATGGTATTGAAGGAGGGGCCAGCCAAAACCATGTAACTGGAGGCGGGGCCAGCCAAAACCATGGTATTGGAGGCGGGGCCAGCCAAAACCATGTAACTGGAGGCGGGGCCAGCCAAAACCATGGTATTGGAGGCAGGGCCAGCCAAAACCATGGTATTGGAGGCGGGGCCAGCCAAAACCATGTAACTGGAGGTGGGGCCAGCCAAAACCATGGTATTGGAGGCAGGGCCAGCCAAAACCATGTAACTGGAGACAGGGCCAGCCAAAACCATGTAACTGGAAGCGGGGCCAGCCAAAATCATGGTTTAGGAGGCAGGGCCAGCCAAAACCATGGAATTGGAGGCAGGGCCAACCAAAACCATGGTATTGGAGGTGGGGCCAGCCAAAACCATGGTATTGGAGGCAGGGCCAGCCAAAACCATGGTATTGGAGGCAGGGCCAGCCAAAACCATGTAACTGGAGGAGGGGCCAGCCAAAACCATGATATTGGAGGCGGGGCCAGCCATATCCAGGGGACTGGAGGTGGGGCCAGCCGTATCCATGCAACTGGAGGCAGGGCCAGCCGTATCCATGGAACTGGAGGCGGGGCCAGCCAAAACCATGCAATTGGAGGTGGGGCCAGCCAAAACCATGGTATTGGAGGCGGGGCCAGCCAAAACCATGTAACTGGAGGCGGGGCCAGCCAAAACCATGGAACTGGAGGCGGGGCCAGCCAAAACCATGGTATTGGAGGTGGGGCCAGCCAAAACCATGGTATTGGAGGCGGGGCCAGCCAAAACCATGCAACTGGAGGCGGGGCCAGCCAAAACCATGTAACTGGAAGCGGGGCCAGCCAAAACCATGGTATTGGAGGCAGGGCCAGCCAAAACTGGAGGCGGGGCCAGCCAAAACCATGGTATTGGAGGCAGGGCCAGCCAAAACCATGGTATTGGAGGCGGGGCCAGCCAAAACCATGTAACTGGAGGTGGGGCCAGCCAAAACCATGGTATTGGAGGCAGGGCCAGCCAAAACCATGTAACTGGAGACAGGGCCAGCCAAAACCATGTAACTGGAAGCGGGGCCAGCCAAAATCATGGTTTAGGAGGCAGGGCCAGCCAAAACCATGTAACTGGAGACAGGGCCAGCCAAAACCATGTAACTGGAAGCGGGGCCAGCCAAAATCATGGTTTAGGAGGCAGGGCCAGCCAAAACCATGGAACTGGAGGCAGGGCCAACCAAAACCATGGTATTGGAGGTGGGGCCAGCCAAAACCATGCCGTATCCATGCAACTGGAGGCAGGGCCAGCCGTATCCATGGAACTGGAGGCGGGGCCAGCCAAAACCATGGTATTGGAGGTGGGGCCAGCCAAAACCATGGTATTGGAGGCGGGGCCAGCCAAAACCATGTAACTGGAGGCGGGGCCAGCCAAAACCATGGAACTGGAGGCGGGGCCAGCCAAAACCATGGTATTGGAGGTGGGGCCAGCCAAAACCATGGTATTGGAGGCGGGGCCAGCCAAAACCATGCAACTGGAGGCGGGGCCAGCCAAAACCATGTAACTGGAAGCGGGGCCAGCCAAAACCATGGTATTGGAGGCAGGGCCAGCCAAAACTGGAGGCGGGGCCAGCCAAAACCATGGTATTGGAGGCAGGGCCAGCCAAAACCATGGTATTGGAGGCGGGTCCAGCCAAAATCATGGTATTGGAGGCGGGGCAGCCATATCTATGGAACTGGAGGCGGGGCCAGAGGATTTCATGGAACTGGAGGCAGGGCCTGCCATATCCATGGAACTGGAGGCAGGGCCTGCCAAAACCATGGAACTGGAGGCGGGGCCAGCCAAAACCATGGTATTGGAGGCGTGGCCAGCAGTATCCATGGAACTGGAGGCGGGTCCAGCCAAAAGCATGGTATTGGAGGCGGGGACAGCCAAAACAATATAACTGGAAGTGGGGCAGCCAAAACCATGGCATAGGAGGCGGGGCCAGCCAAAACCATGGAAGTGGAGGCGGGGCCAGCCAAAACCATGGTATTGAAGGAGGGGCCAGCCAAAACCATGTAACTGGAGGCGGGGCCAGCCAAAACCATGGTATTGGAGGCGGGGCCAGCCAAAACCATGTAACTGGAGGCGGGGCCAGCCAAAACCATGGTATTGGAGGCAGGGCCAGCCAAAACCATGGTATTGGAGGCGGGGCCAGCCAAAACCATGTAACTGGAGGTGGGGCCAGCCAAAACCATGGTATTGGAGGCAGGGCCAGCCAAAACCATGTAACTGGAGACAGGGCCAGCCAAAACCATGTAACTGGAAGCGGGGCCAGCCAAAACCATGGTATTGGAGGCAGGGCCAGCCAAAACCATGGTATTGGAGGCGGGGCCAGCCAAAACCATGTAACTGGAGGTGGGGCCAGCCAAAACCATGGTATTGGAGGCAGGGCCAGCCAAAACCATGTAACTGGAGACAGGGCCAGCCAAAACCATGTAACTGGAAGCGGGGCCAGCCAAAATCATGGTTTAGGAGGCAGGGCCAGCCAAAACCATGTAACTGGAGACAGGGCCAGCCAAAACCATGTAACTGGAAGCGGGGCCAGCCAAAATCATGGTTTAGGAGGCAGGGCCAGCCAAAACCATGGAACTGGAGGCAGGGCAACATGTAACTGGAGGAGGGGCCAGCCAAACCATGGAACTGGAGGCAGGGCCAACCAAAACCATGGTATTGAAGGTGGGGCCAGCCAAAACCATGGTATTGGAGGCAGGGCCAGCCAAAACCATGGTATTGGAGGCAGGGCCAGCCAAAACCATGTAACTGGAGGAGGGGCCAGCCAAAACCATGGTATTGGAGGCAGGGCCAGCCAAAACCATGTAACTGGAGACAGGGCCAGCCAAAACCATGTAACTGGAAGCGGGGCCAGCCAAAATCATGGTTTAGGAGGCAGGGCCAGCCAAAACCATGGAACTGGAGGCAGGGCCAACCAAAACCATGGTATTGGAGGTGGGGCCAGCCAAAACCATGGTATTGGAGGCAGGGCCAGCCAAAACCATGGTATTGGAGGCAGGGCCAGCCAAAACCATGTAACTGGAGGAGGGGCCAGCCAAAACCATGATATTGGAGGCGGGGCCAGCCATATCCATGGTATTGGAGGCGGGGCCAGTCAAAGCCATGGAACTGGAGGCGGGGCGAGCCGTATCTATGGAACTGGAGGTGGGGCCAGTCAAAACCATGTAACTGGAGGCGGGGCAAGCCAAAACCATGTAACTGGAAGCGGGGCCAGTCAAAACCATGGTATAGGAGGCAGGGCCAGCCAAAACCATGGAACTGGAGGCAGGGCCAACCAAAACCATGGTATTGGAGGCGGGGCCAGCCAAAACCATGGTATGAAAGCGGGGCCAGCCAAAACCATGTAACTGGAGGCGGGGCCAGCCAAAACCATGGTATTTGAAGCGGGGCCAGCCAAAACCATGTAACTGGAGGCGGGGCCAGCCAAAACCATGGTATTGGAGGCAGGGCCAGCCAAAACCATGGAACTGGAAGCGGGGCCAGCCAAAACCATGGTATTGGAGGCGGGGCAAGCCAAAACCATGTAACTGGAGACAGGGCCAGCCAAAACCATGTAACTGGAAGCGGGGCCAGCCAAAACCATGGAACTGGAGGCAGGGCCAACCAAAACCATGGTATTGGAGGCGGGGCCAGCCAAAACCATGGTATGAAGGCGGGGCCAGCCAAAACCATGTAACTGGAGGCGGGGCCAGCCAAAACCATGGTATTGGAGGCGGGGCCAGCCAAAACCATGTAACTGGAGGCGGGGCCAGCCAAAACCATGGTATTGGAAGCGGGGCCAGCCAAAACCATGTAACTGGAGGTGGGGCCAGCCAAAACCATGGTATTGGAGGCGTAGCCAGCCAAAACCATGGTACTGGAGGCGGGGCCAGCCAGAACCATGGTATTGGAGGCAGGGCCAGCCAAAACCATGTAACTGGAGGAGGGGCCAGCCAAAACCATGGCATTGGAGGCGGGCCAGCTGTATCCAGGTAACTGGAGGCGGGGCCAGCCATTTCCATGGAACTGGAGGTAGGGCCAGCCAAAACCATGGCATTGGAGGCGGGGCCAGCAAAAACCATGTAAATGGAGATGGGACTAGCCAAAACCATGGTATTGGAGGCGGTTTTAGGGAGAATTCTCCATCTAGGGCTCATTTCGCTCACCTAGTGAGTCCCCCAGCAGCTTTGCTGGATTTCTGGAGTTTATTTTTTCAAGCTGGTAAGAGTGTACATCCTTTGTCCATTCTTACATGTGTTTCGGCCTATGTGTTTTTACTCATTTTGGATCTTGGGCACTGGAGCACACCACTCCAGATACCCTTGTTCTTGTATGGGTTACACCGCACCCTCAGTGTAGTAACCTGGGGTTGTCTTTAAGACTTCCCTCTGACTCTATTTCACTGGGGCTGACTACTGTCCCCCAGAGAAAGGTAAAGTTGCCATTTACTTTACATAGTCATTTTTACCACAGACCCAGTTCACCCCATCTTACATGGAGTACTGGAAAGGGCTGATCTGTACCCCTTTTCTGTCTGTACCTCCCTGAGCATTGTTTCGTGCTTTTAAAATTTAGACTTGGCTGGTGGCAGTCGTATCTACCCTAACTTTTCTACCGCAATTATATGAGATAAACGTGGTACTGTTCTTGGCTATTATATTAGCCTCGAACATTAACCCGCTTGACCAAATCGTCTTTCTTTTGGCTCCGGTTGGGTTTATTCGCCATTTCTTTTTGTTAAAGTCCTCTTGTGTTTTACTTTGCGTGGCAAACTAGGTTCGCCTTCTTTGTTCACCGTCTTTTGGTGGGCTTCTGCGGAGAAGCCCTCCTCAAGGCGCCTGGGTGTCTAGTTGGGCTGAATGTGAGGGAGGGGTGGAGTCACCTCCTGCACAGGGTATCCTAGGAAACCCAAGTCACACTTTGCCATGATTGGCTGAGGTGGTTGTCACAGCTGGACAACCCCCCTGCCGTGTGATTGACACCCAGGCTGTGTGAATGGGGGTTTTGCGCATAAAAGGCATGTCTCTAGAGCTAGAGTTTAGAGTCGCCTCTGGAACTACAAGGACCGAAGAGAAGCAGAGAGAACGACGGCTGCAGCAACTTCCCTGTCCCGGTGAAGCCCTGCTGCAGTCCTGAGCTATCTACCCTTCGACGACTAAGAGGAGATCCAGTCTGGAGTCTTCTTCCCTTGAGCCTGGTGGGGATAACCAGGTCATCTTCTTCAGCCAGAGGTCTCCGCTGTGGTCAACGCTGCACACGGCTGTAGTGGTCTGGATAGCCACCTGCCGAGCCTCTCCTGTTTTTAAGGAGCACACCTTTTATTCGTTGTCGCTGCTGACGGCTTCATCCCTGTGTGGTGCAGACCCCCTTCAGACGTCCTCCTTCACAACAAAGCTCCAGGAATCGTGGGTCTGTGGCAAACCAACAGGAACAACTGCCAGGGCACCAGCTTCACCATTGGAATAAGGTACTGTGCTCTACTCGAGGAAACTGGGAGAACCCACTGTTAGGGAGAATTCTCTTATAAGGCTAATTTCCCAAACCTAGTGAGTCCCCCAGCAGCTTTGCTGGATTTTTTGGGGTTTATTTTTTTCTCCTGCTAAGAGTGAGACTCTTTTCCTCCCACTCTTAGGCATGATTTGAGGTATGGCTTTGACTTTTTGTGTGCTTATGGGCTATGTTTTTCTTTTTACTCCATAGGGTGTCATCTGTTTTTGGGTACGTGTTACACAGCACCCTCAGTGCAGTAACACAGGGGTGTCATAGTGACCCCAAAACATAGACTCCATACCCTGGGACTGACTACTGTCTCCCAGGGCATGTAAAGTCACCATTGACTTTACTACTCCAAAATTGTGAACATAAACAGTAGAAACCATCATATTGTGGATGTACTGGAAAGGGTTAATTCGATTGCCCCTGGATCTGTTTCCAAGGGGGCACTGTCCATTCCCCCCTTGTCGAGTTTCTGGCTGGTGGCAGTGGTTACCACGCAAAATATTCCACCAGAATATTTCCTATGGGATTTTCCCATTGATTTTAAACGCACCACTTTTTGGTGCAATGTTAAAGATACCGCCGGTTTATTTATTTAATATTAAATCACCAGTTGGGTCTTTTTACCAGAACTCTTTTCTAAAATGGCATTTGTGTGCGTCTCTGTAACTGCAACCAAGGTCGGGCCCTTTGTTCCACTTTTTGGCGGGCTTCTCCACAGAAGCCCTCCAACTGGTGCCAATCTTTCTGGGTTCCACAGGATGTGTGGGTGGGGGAATGGGCACCCTGGACTGCGTTGCCTTAGCAACTCAAGTCGCACTCTGTTCTGATTGGCCCAGTGGTGAGCTGCCTGGCTCACCACTTAGCATGTATGAGTGACAGTTAGGCTGTTGAATGGGGGACCTAAGAAATCCAAAGAGGGGAGAAGCTGAGCCATCTGCAATGACGACACCACCGGTGGAGCCCTGCTGCAACGACCCCACCACTTTCCCGACGACAAGAGAAGATCTTCTGCTGAAAGAGTCTTCTTCCTCTGAGCTGGTGGGATCAACCAGTTTGCCATATTCGCCTTCCAGGACGTCTCTTGGTTGTATCGCCCGTGCCAAGCACCCCGGTGGCCGGATAGCCAAGCTTCACCACTGTGACCGCGAATACCAGGAACGCACCTTTTAACCGACAAACTCTGCGGCTGGTCTCTTCCCTGGGCAGTGCAACGACTCAAAGTTTCCTCCTCGACGAGATCCTCTCTTCCCCTGGTCCAAACCACGAACTGCAACCGCTGCCAGGAACAACTGCCACTGCTGGAGCTTCCTCAAATTTAAAGGTACTGTGTTCCACCTGGCCTCCCTTTCTACGGTTTGCTAAAGGTGACCCTTAAATCCTTTGCTTTCCAACTGGGTTGGCCCCTCGACCTTCTAACTTTACCTTCTGATTCAACCCCACCTCTTTTGAACATTTCTACAAAGACTTGAATGCATTTCTCAACTGTGTGATCTTGGGCACATTTCACCTTGCTCTATTTAAAGTGGGCCTGGCCTATGAACTTTGGCTCTAAAGTAGACTCTGCCTTCCTTACCTTGTTTTAGTCTTTTAAAAGTGTTGGGAACTGTTTTATTTTTGTGACCTGCCATTTTCTCCCCCTTTTACTTAATTATTGGAGTGCCATCTAAGTTACGCGCTCTCCCCTGTTTTGACAAAAGTGGTGTTTTGACTTAGACTTGTATAATATTTCTTAAGGGAGGTGTGTATACTTTTTTGATTGTGTTTTGAACTTGCTTTGATTAATAGTGCTAGTGTATTTTCTAAAGTGTGTGTTTAATAAATAATTATATACTTTTGATACAAATCTCTGGTCAGTGTTTGCTTGCTCTACTGTGTTTTTATCCCTATTGTGCATCCTTGTGTGTCGCCACAGGACCTGAAAATCCGACGAGGGAGAAGCTGAGCCGACCTGGTACGACGACACCACCGGTGGAGCCCTGCGGAACCGACTCACCACTTCCCAACGACAGAGAAGATCTCCCGGCTGGAGAGTCTTCTTCCCCTGACTGGTGGGCACAACCAGTTTACCTTCTTTTTCTTGCATCCCCGGACGTCTTGTGGTCGAATTGCCCGTGCCATGCACCCCGGCAACCAGATAGCCACTTACCACTGGACCGCAAATAAAAGGACCGCTCCTTTTAACTGATCATTCCGCGGCTGGTTTCTTCCCTGGCAGTGGAACGGACTCCTGTCTTCCTCCCTGACGAGATCCTCTCTTCCCCCTGGACCAAGCACCGACTTGCATTCGCTGCCAGGAACAACTGCCCCCGCTGGAGTATTCTCACCACTTTAAGGTGCCGTGTCCGCCAGGCCTCCCTTTCTAAAGATTGCTACAAGGTAATAATAATCCCTTAACCTTCTGGACTGGGCTGGCCGCCTTGACCATCTAACTGGTCCCTTTCTTTTGGTCCACCTCTTTCTGACCTGATTGCGAGACCTTTGGGCACTTTGAACCATGTGACCTTGGACACATTTCGACCGGAGCCTCTTAAAGTGGGTCAGGCCTTGTTAACTTTGACTTTACGGTTTTAACCTGCCTTCTTCACCTACTTTGTTCTCTCGAAAGTGTTGGGATCTGTTTCTATCCTTGCTCGGCCTTTCTCTCCCTTTTAAACCGATTGATTAGAGTCCCATATTCGTTAAGCGCTCACCGCTGTCTGAAAATAAGTGTCGCTCTACTTAAGACTTGTCTAACTAATCGTTGAAGGGAGTAAATATCTTTTAGTGACCGTGTTTTTGAACTGCTTCATATTAGTGCCAGTGTGTTTTATTAGATGTGGTTTTAAATAAATAATTATATCTCTTTTACACCAAGCTCTGGTCAGTGTTCGCTTGTTCTACTGTGTTATTTTGACCTACTGTGAATACTCTGTATACTGCCTAACTCTTCTTGAGGGAAGTCTGACGGCTCAGCCACAGCTACCAAGTGAATCTGTGTGGTACAGACTGCTACCAAGTGGGTTTACTGCCAAACACCTGTAGTCTTAAATCTTTTGCAGTGATCCCAGAGGGAACTGCACAGGTTTCTGCCTAACACTGGTGTACAGCGGTGGGATTTGTATTGAGTATACACCTTAGTGTGGTTTTTGAACACTTTAGGACAACTAACCACAAAGCTTAGCACCAAAAAAGCTGATTTTCTAACTATGTCTGCTATGGAGAGTTATTCCCTAGAATCATTGTCTGCCAAAACTGCTGATTGCTTAAAAGTATTGTGTAGACATAAGAATCCCTCTGAGAAGGGCAAGAAAATGGAATTTATAGAAAGATTGTTAGAAAACCAAAGTCTGGGTGGTACAGAGGAATCTACGCCCCATCAAATGTAGAAAACAGTGATGGTATTGATCTGAATCAAAGCCTTGATAATGCGTCAGAAGAGGAAAGTGAACCTAATGAAGTTAGCCACTCTGAGCCTCTGTCTGCCTTACCTACTGTACCTACTGGGCCTATACCAGGTCCTACATGTAACCCTGCTTATTTTGAACTTGGAAAAATGAAGCTTGAATTAGAGTACAAACGTTTTATTGCTCAATCTGAACGAAACCAAGAGCTAGAGTTCAGAAGAATGAATGCCCAGGCTGAGCAGAAGCCAGCCGAGTTAAGACTCAGAGAAATAGAGCTTAATCATGAAATAGAAATGAAAAAGTTGTCTGTGGAAAATGCTTCTCTCTCCTCTGGTTCCTCTAGGAGTTTCAGTCCCAAAAGACCCTGGATGCCTAAGGAATCAGTGGGTATGTATGAGCCTAAGTTGGATGTGTTGGATTGGTTAAAAATGTTTGAGTATAATCATGGGCTCCAGGACATCACAGGGAATGAGTTACTTCCCTGGTTGTTCTCTAGGCTTCCCCCTGTTGCAACTGATGTGGTAATGGAGTTGGGGGAGGTGGATAAGAAGGATTATGAATGTGTGAAACTAGCTTTAATAGCTAGATTTGGGAAAACCCCTTCCCAGTACCTTAAGAGGTTTAGGACCCTCAAAAAGAATGATGGTACCCCTTAGGCTACCTGGGTGAGTGAGTGTTTGAAGAACTTAGAGGGATGGATTAAGGGTTACAAGGTGAACACTTATGAGGGAATGAGAAATCTTGTAATGTTGGAGTCAATTTATGATGCCTGCTCCCCTGAGCTCAGACAGCACTTGGCTGATTCAAAGGAATTAGATTCCAGGAAGTTAGCTAAGGCTGCTGACTTGTGGGTTGCCAACAGGGCCACTCACCAGGATTCTGGGGCTACTCCGAAAAAGGATGAGGGAAAACAGCCAAAAAAGGACTCCAAAGAGAATTACAATAATTCCAATTCCAAAGAGGGCCCCAAACAGACCCAAAATAGTAAGCCACCAGGGAAACCAAATCAGGCTAGTGTACCTCCTGGTGCCAAACCAGAAGGAGGTCAGAACAAGCCACCATTCCAGAAAGCATTTGGTAAATGCTTTGTGTGTGGCTCTACTGACCATGTGAAAGGAGATCCCAGATGTAAGGGTAAACCTTCAGGGGTCCAGCTTGTCTCCTTAGCCTTCGCTCCAGAGGAGGAAGTACAAATGGCAAGTGGAAACTTTCTATTACTTGCTGATGAACCCATTGGAGTCTCCGCTAGTGTTTCTTTAGTGTCTCTGGGTCTGTGGGAACAACAGAACTTAGATATCTATAATTCTATCCCAGATAATACTAAAGAGTATTATAAGGACAGTGTCCAGGTGAATGGTCAGGAGACTCCTGGCATTAGGGACACTGGGGCCAGCATAACTGTGGTGGACACATCGTTTTTTCAGGCTGAGGATGTTGCTAAGGCACCCAAACGCCTCACCAAGGTAGCTGGAGGGCCTGTGCAGATGCTTCGCCAATTACCAGTTCTCATCCAGTGTAATGACATGACTGTGAAGATACCTGTCAGCATACAAAGTGCGGTGCCAGGAAGGGTTCTGCTGGGTAATGACTTGAAAATTCTTGGAGTAGTGTCACATACCCCCAGACCTCCTAGTAAATGGTTACAGGAGCTCACCAGACCTGTAAGGGAGAGAACCATGAGAGGTACTCCCAAGGAGATGATGAAGAAAGAGATCACTCCTGCTCCACTAGAGATGTCAGCTGCTGTCTCTAGGAAACCAGAAGCAAAGGGGAAACCTAAGACTTCTAACAAGAAACCAGCAGTCAGCACTCCAGTGCAGCCAACAAGGACTTCCCCTAGGTTGTCCAAAGTTACACCCGTAACTCCCCCTCCAGCTGGGGCTGAGAGGGAGGTACAACCCTGTGTGGTTGAACTAGACTCTGAAGAAGAGCTAGTGGAAGGCCAGGAACTCATTGGAGATCTGGATCCTGTTGACCATCCTGAGCTGCAGTCTTTACTGGCAGAAGGTGGACCCAACAGGGCAGACTTCAGTAGGGGACAGAGAGAATGTCCAACTCTGGAAGGTCTTCACCACCAGGCAGATGCTCAGGCTGAAGGGCAAGAGCCTGGGAAATATAGGTTACACTGGGAAGATGGCCTCTTCTACAGTGAACCAACCGAGTCTGCACCTGGGGACAACAAACGACTTGTAGTACCCCAAGAGAACAGACCACAGTTCTTGCAGTTAGCTCATGAGATTCCTTTGGCTGGTCACTTGAGTTTCAAGAAGACTAAGGAAAGGCTCTCACTCTACTTCTATTGGCCAAAGATGGGGGCCGAAGTAGATAAATACTGCAGGAGTGGCCACACCTGCCAGAATTCTGGTAAGGTTGGCTCCAAGAATGTGGCACCTTTAGTGCCTCTCCCAGTTGTGGGAGTCCCATTTGAGAGAGTAGGGATCGACATTGTAGGTCCCCTTGATCATCCAACTTCCTCAGGCAACAGGTTTATACTTGTTGTAGTAGACCATGCTACTAGGTACCCTGAGGAAATTCCTATGAGGACTGTTACAGCTCCGGCTGTGGCTAAGGCCCTCCTTGGTATTTTTACCAGGGTTGGGTTTCCTAAGGAAGTAATCTCTGACAGGGGGTCAAATTTTGTGTCCCACTACATGAAAGCCATGTGGAAAACCTGCAGAGTTACTTACAAGTTCTCAACCGCATACCACCCTCAGACAAATGGACTGGTTGAAAGGTTCAACAGAACCATGGGCTATGGGGTCCTTTACTCCATAGGGTCTCATGTGTTTTTCCTATGTGTGTTACACAGCACTCTCCGTGCAGTAACACAGGGGTGTCATAGTGACACCCCACCATAGACTCCATACCCTGGGACTGACTACTGTCTTCCAGGGCATGTAAAGTCACCATTGGCTTTACTAGTCCCAAATTATTAACAGAAACCCGTACAAACCATCATATTGTGGATGTACTGGTCGGGGCAATTCGATTGCCCCGGGGTCTGTTAGTCGAGGGGGCACGTCTCCGTCCCCCCTGATCGAGTTTTGGCTGGTGGCAGTGGAAACTACTTTTTATATTCAACCGCAAATATTTTCCTATGGGATTTTCCCATTGTTCGAGGCTACCAACTTTAATTATTTAATTCTCATAGCCTCGAACATACCGCCGGTTTATTTAATTAATATGAATTCTCCGGTTGGTATTTTTTGCCAAGACTCGATTCTAAAATGGCGTTTGTGTTCTCTTCTGTGACTCCAACCCAAGTCGAGCCCTTTTTTCCACTTTTTGGTGGGCTTCTCCACAGAAACCTCCAAAAGTGGTGCCACTCTGTCTGGGTACCACAGTGGGTGTGGGGGGGGGGTTTAGGCACCCTGAACTGAGTTACCTTGGTAACTCAAGTCGCACTCTTGTGTGATTGGCTGTTAGGCAGAAACCTGTGCAGTTCCCTTGGGGACCACTGCAAAAGATTTAAGACTACAGGTGTTGGCGGTAAACCCACTTGGTAGCAGTCTGTACCACCCATATGTACCTGGTAGCTGTGGCTGAGCAGTCAGACTTCCCTCAAGAAGAGTTAGACAGTATGTAAAGTATACTCAATAGGCACTCAGATACAACAATACAAGCACACACTGACCAGATCTTTGGTATCAATGTATATAATTATTTATTTAAAAACACACTGTTTGGAACACTCCAGCACTCTTATTGTAAAATATTCTAAACACAGTTACTATTGTAATATATACACCCCGTTTTCCTTATCAGATAAATCACTGTAAAACACCACTTATTTTCATACAGAGGTGAGCACTTGACTAAATGGCACTCCAATAAGTTTGTGAGAAAGGGAGGGAAAAAGACAGAATATGGAAAGGTACACCACTCTAAGATTCAGGAACACTGTAAGCAAGACAGCAGAGCAAAAAGTCACTGGTGAGCCAAAGTCCAAAGGCTGGACCCACTCTTAGAGAGAGCAGAGCCCAAGATCACAGTTACACTAGGCTTAGAAAGTCTTGCATAGGGTTCAAAAAGAGTTTAGAGTGGCTTAGGAAAGTTTTAGCCAGGGTGTCCCAGGCTAACCCAGGTTCGAAAGCCGGGGGCTAAATCTAACCCGTACAGTGGGCAGCAAGGGAAGCCAGGTGGGACACGGTACCTTAAGTAGGAAGGATCCTCCAGAGGTGGCAGTTGTTCCTGGTAGTGGGTGCAAGTTGCGTCGTCGTGCAGGGAAAGAGAAGATCTCGACTTGGAGGAAAGATGAAGGTCGTTGCACTACCAGGGCAGAAACCAGCCGCAGAGTTTTCCGGTTAAAGGTGGTACCTTTATTCGCGGTTGTGGTAAAACGTGGTATCCCGGTTGCCGATGTGCTTGGCACAGACAAGGCGGCCACGAGATGCGTCGGGAAGGCGAAAAGACAGTGAAACTGGTTATCCCCACCAGTCAAAGGAAGAAGACTCTCCGGCGGGAGATCTCCTCTGTCGTTGGGAAAAGTGGTGAGACGGTTCAGCAGGGCTCCACCGGAGGTGTCGTCGTAGCATGTCGGCTCAGCTTCTCCCTCATCGGATTCTTAGGTCCTGTGGCGACTTCTGAAGTTCCAGTCCCCAAAGCCCTGCTTTTATGCAGAAAACCCCCATTCACTCAGCCTAGCTGTCACTCAAACATGCTAAGTGGTGAGCGGGCTGGCTCACCACTTGGGCCAATCAGGACGGAGTGCGACTTGAGTTGCCTAGGCAACTCAGTCCAGGGTGCCTAAATCCCCCTCCACCCCTCCTAAGTACCCCAGACAGAGTGGCACCACTTTGGAGGGCTTCTGTGGAGAAGCCCGCCAAAAAGTGGAACAAAGGGCTCGACTTGGGTTGGAGTCACAGAAGAGAACACAAACGCCATTTTAGAACCAAGTTTTGGCAAAAAATACCAACCGGAGAATTAATAATAAGTAAATAAACCGGCAGTATATTCGAGGCTATCATAATTAAATAAATAAAGATAGTAGCCTTGAACAATGGGAAAATCCCATAGAGAAATATTTGCGGTTGAATATAAAAAGTAGTATCCACTGCCACCAGCCAACACTCGATCAGGGGGGACGGAGACGTGCCCCCCTCGACTAACAGACCCCGGGGCAATCGAATTGCTCCAGCCAGTATGTCCACAATATGATGGTTTGTACTGGTTCTGTTCAGAATTCAAGACTAGTAAAGTCAATGGTGACTTTACATGCCCTGGGAGATAGTAGTCAGTCCCAGGGTATGGAGTCTATACTGGGGGGTCACAATGACACCCCTGTGTTACTGCACTGAGGGTGCTGTGTAACACACATCACAAAAACACATGAAGGCCTATGGAGTAAAAGACCCCATAGCCCATTAAACACATCTAGAGTCAAAGGAACACACTCAAACCATGTCCAAGAGTGTGGGTAAAAGAGTCTCACTCTTGGCAGGAGAAAAAAATAAACCCCAAAAATCCAGCAAAGCTGCTGGGGGACTCACTAGGTTAGGAAATTCAGCCTAAACAGAGAATTCTCCCTAACACGGGGCCAGCCAAAACCATGGTATTGGAGGCGGTGCCAGCCAAAACCATGGTATTGGAGGCAGGGCCAGCCGTATCCAGGGAACTGGAGGCGGGGCCAGCCGTATCCATGGAACTGGAGGCGGGGCCAGCTGTATCTATGGAACTGGAGGCGTGGCCAGCCAAAACCATGGAACTGGAGGCGTGGCCAGACAAAACCATGGAACTGAAGGCGGGGCTAGCCAAAACCATGGTATTGGAGGCGGGGCCAGCCAAAACCATGGTATTGGAGGCGAGGCCAGACAAAACCATGGTATTGGAGGCGGGGCCAGACGTATCCAGGGAACTGGAGGCGGGGCCAGCAATATCCATGGAATTGGAGGCGGGGCCAGCCGTATCCATGGAACTGGAGGCAGGGCCAGCCCAAACCATGGTATTGGAGGCCGGGCAAGCCAAAACCATGGTATTGAAGGCGGGGCCAGCCAAAACCATGTAACTGGAGGCGAGGACAGCCAAAACCATGGTATTGGAGGCGGCACCAGCCGTATCCAGGGAACTGGAGGCGGGGCCAGCCGTATCCATAGAACTGGAGGCGGGGCCAGCCAAAACCATGTAACTGGAGGCGGGGGAAGCCTGTTAGGCAGAAACCTGTGCAGTTCCCTTTGGGAACACTGCAAAAGATTTAGGACTACAGGTGTTAGCAGTAAACCCACTTGGTAGCAGTCTGTACCACCGAGATTTACCTGGTAGCTGTGGCTGAGCAGTCAGACTTCCCTCAAGAAGAGTTAGACAGTATAAAAAGTATACACTATAGGCACTCAGACACAATAGCACAAGCAAACACTGACCAGAGCTTTGGTATCAAAGTATATAATTATTTATTTAAAAACACACTGTTTGAAACACTCCAGCACTCTTATTTGTAAAACACTCTAAACACAGTTACTATAATGATATATACAACCCTTATTCCTTATCAGACAAGTCTTAGTTAACACCACTTATTTCCAGACAGAGGTGAGCGCTTAACTATAGATGGCACTCCAATAAGTTCATGAAAAAGGGAGGGAACAAAGCAGAATATGTGAAGATACACCACTCTAAGATTTAGGAACACTTTTAGCAAGGCAGAAGAGCAAAAGTCACTTGTGAGCCAAAGTCCATAGGCTGGGCCCACTCTTAGAGAGAGCAGAGCACAAATGCGCCCAAGATCACACAGAGACACTAGGCTTTGAAAGTCTTGCAGAGAATTCAAAAAGAGTTTAGAGAGGCTCAGAAAAGTTCAGCCAGGGTGTCCCAGGCTAACCCAGGTTCGAAAGCCGGGGGCTAAATCTACCCCGTACAGTCGGTGGCAAGGGAAGCCAGGCGGAACACGGTACTTTAAGTGGGAAGGATCCTCCAGCGGTGGCATTTGTTCCTGGCAGCGGGTGTAAGTCTCGGCGTCGTCCAGGGGAAGAGAAGGTCTCGACTTGGAGGAAAGACGAAGGTCGTTGCACTGCCAGGGAAGGAACCAGCTGCAGAGCTTTCCGGTTAAATTGTATTACCCTTTATTTTGCGGTTGTGGTAAAATGTTGTATTCCGGTTACCGGGGTGCTTGGCACAGGCAAGGGGGCCACGGGATGCGTCGGGAAGGCGAAAAGACGGTGAAACTGGTTATCCCCACCAGTCAAAGGAAGAAGACTCTCCGGCGGGAGATCTCCTCTGTCGTTGGAAAAAGTGGTGAGACGGTTCAGCAGGGCTCCACCGGTGGTGTCGTCGTAGCAGGTCGGCTCAGCTTCTCCCTCGTCGGATTCTTAGGTCCTGTGGCGACTTCTCAAGTTGCAGTCCCAAAGCCCTGCTTTTATGCAGAAAACCCCCATTCACTCAGCCTAGCTGTCACTCAAACAGGCTCAGTGGTGAGCCGGCCGGCTCACCACTTGGGCCAATCAGGACGGAGTGCGACTTGAGTTGCCTGGGCAACTCAGTCCAGGGTGCCTAAATCCCCCTCCACCCCTCCTAAGTACCCCAGACAGAGTGGCACCACTTTGGAGGGCTTCTGTGGAGAAGCCCGCCAAAAAGTGGAACAAAGGGCTCGACTTGGGTTGGAGTCACAGAAGAGAACACAAACGCCATTTTAGAACCGAGTTTTGTCAAAAAAATACCAACCGGAGAATTAATAATAAAGGAATAAAATGGCGGTATGTTCGAGGCTATCGTAATTACATAAATAAAGATAGTAGCCTCGAACACTGGGAAAATCCCATAGAGAAATATTCGCGGTTGAATATAAAAAGTAGTATCCACTGCCACCAGCCAAAACTCGATCAAGGGGGACGGAGACGTGCCCCCTCGACTAACAGACCCCGGGGCAATTAAATTGCCCCAGCCAGTACGTCCACAATATGATGGTTTGTACTGGTTCTGTTCAGAATTCAAGACTAGTAAAGTCAATGGTGACTTTACATGCCCTGGGAGACAGTAGTCAGTCCCAGGGTATGGAGTCCATACTGGGGGGTCACTATGGCACCCCTGTGTTACTGCACTGAGGGTGCTGTGTAACACACATCACAAAAACACATGAAGCCCTATGGAGTAAAAGACCCCATAGCCCATTAAACACATCTAGAGTCAAAGGAACACACTCAAATCATGTCCAAGAGTGAGGGTAAAGAGTCTCACTCTTGGCAGGAGAAAAAAAATAAACCCCAAAAATCCAGCAAAGCTGCTGGGGGACTCACTAGGTTAGGAAATTCAGCCTAAACAGAGAATTCTCCCTAACACTCACCCCCCAGACTAAGGGACAGGAGGGTTTAATCCACTCCTGGATGAACCTCATACCTCTAGTTGATGACATACATCCTAGAGAGTCCATCAGCATTTTGATGGTGACACCCTGACCTGTGCTCAATGGTGAAATCAAACCCTTGCAGGCAGATTGACCATCTCAATAGTTTTGGATTTTCTCCCTTCATTTGCATTAACCATCTCAAGGGTTGGTGGTCAGTCTGAATGACAAAAGTAGAACCATACAAGTATGGCCTAAACTTCTTCAGTGCCCACACAATAGCAAAGCATTCTCTTTCGATTGTTGCCCACCTTGTCTCAGGATCCTTCATTTTACGGCTGATGAAGCAAATGGGGTGCTCCCTACCCTTCTCATCCAGTTGGCTTAGAACTGCACCTATACCTACATTGGAAGCGTCAGTTTGTACAATGAAAGTTTGGTGGTAGTCAGGAGCTCTCAGTACTGGAGTCTGGCAAAGAGCTTTCTTCAGTTTTTCAAAGGCCTGATTGCACTCCTCGTTCCATTTAACCTTTTTAGGGAATTTTGGAGAGGAGATTACATTCAGTGGAGAAGCTATGGTCCCATAGTTCTCAATGAAATTCCTGTAATACCCATTGAGGCCTTGGAAGGCTCTCACCTGGGTTTGAGTAGTAGGTGTTGTCCAATTTTGCACAGCTTCATTTTTGCTGAGCAAAGGCCTTATTTCTCCACCTCCTACCTCATGCCCAAGGTAGACCACTTTACTTTGACCAATCTGGCATTTACTTGCCTTGATTGTCAAATTGGCCTGCTCAAGAGCCTGCAAAACATGTCCCAGGTGGTTCACATGTTCCTCCCAGGAGTGGCTGAAGACTGCAATGTCATCCAAGTATGCCATGCAGAAGTCCTCCATCCCAGCTAGAACTTGATTCACCATCCTTTGGAATATAGCAGGTGCATCTTTTAATCCAAAAGGCATGACCTTAAACTGGTACAAGCCAACTGGAGTTGAAAATGTAGTTTTCTCCATGGCATGCTCTGTCAAGGCTATTTGCCAATAGCCTGACGTAAGGTCAAATGTGCTGAGGTACTTGGCTGCACCAAGTTTATCCACCAACTCATCTGTCCTTGGCAAAGGGTGGGCATCAGTCTTAGTGACTGCATTAAGAGCTCTATAGTCCACACAGAATCTCAAATCTTTGGATCCTGCCTTTGGTACTAACACAACTGGGCTAGACCATGGACTAGTAGAGGGCTCTATTACCCCGAGATCAAGCATCTTCTTGACCTCCCCTTTGATATGGGTTCTTACATTTTCTGACATTCTGTATCCTCTGCTTTTGACTGGCAGACAGTCACCAGTGAGGATCTCATGCTGTCCCCAAGGGGTCAAGCCTGGTGAAAGTGAGAACAGGGAGGCAAACTGATTTAACATAGATTTGCACTCCTCCTGTTGCTCAGGTGTCAGATCTGAAGAGAGATTGACTCCTTCAATTTTCTCATCTAAAGGTACACCTCTGAGGAGATCAAGGAAAGATTCACTCTCTTCCTCCTCTGCTGCTGAAGTTAGAAGCAAGGCTCCTACTTCAGGTCTGGAGACGTACGCTTTCAGTCGATTGGTGTGGAAGACTCTAGAAGCTTCCCTGGGTCTGCCCAGATCCACCAGATAGTTGACCTCCCCAAGTTTTCCCACAACTTTGAAGGGTCCCATCCATTTGTCTTGCAAGGCCCTCTGCCTTGTTGGGAGCATAACGAGAACTAGCTGGTCTTGAGTGAACTCAACCATGTTCGCCTTTTGATCATGCCAATGCTTGACCAAAGCTTGTCCAGCTTTCAGGTTATCACTAGCTTCTGCCATCATGTGTGACATTCTCCTCCGGAGACCTATCACATAGTCAGTCGCTCTGACTGGCTTGAGGGGAGGAGCACCTTCCAATCCCTCCTTAATCAGGGCCAACGGACCTCTGACTGGATGGCCATAGCGAAGTTCAAAGGGAGAATGATCTACTCCCTCCTGAGGGACTTCTCTATAAGCAAAGAGAAGGCATGGCAGTAGAAGGTCCCACTTTCTTTTTAGGGGTTCCTCTAAAGCACCTATCATGCTCTTCATGGTTCTGTTAAACCTTTCTACCAATCCATTTGTCTGGGGGTGGTATGCGGTTGAGAACTTTTAAGTAACTCCACAGGTTTTCCACATGGGTTTCATGTAGTGGGACATAAAGTTTGACCCCCTATCGGATATTACTTCCTTAGGAAACCCAACCCTGGTAAAAATACCAAGGAGGGCCTTAGCCACAGCCGGAGCTGTAACAGTCCTCATAGGAATTGCCTCAGGGTACCTAGTAGCATGGTCTACTACAACAAGGATAAACCTGTTGCCTGAGGAGGTTGGGGGATCAAGGGGACCAACAATGTCAATCCCTACCCTCTCAAATGGGACTCCCACAACTGGGAGAGGCACTAAAGGTGCCACATTCTTGTAGCCAACCTTACCAGAAATTTGGCAGGTATGGCAGCTCTTGCAAAACCTATCTACTTCAGCCCCCATGTTTGGCCAATAGAAGTAGAGTGAGAGCCTTTCCTTGGTCTTCTTGAAACTGAAGTGACCAGCCAAAGGAATCTCGTGGGATAAGTACAAGAACTGTTGTCTGTTTTCTTGAGGTACTTCAAGGCGCTTGTAGTCTCCAGGCTCAGACTCAGTTGGTTCACTGTAGAAGAGGCCATCTTCCCAGTGCAACCTATACTTCCCAGGCTCTTGCCCATCATCCTGAGAAGCTGCCTGGTGGCGGAGACCCTCCAGAGTTGGACATTCTATTTGTCCATTATGAAAAGCTGCCCTGCTAGGCCCACCTTCTGTCAGTAAAGACTGCAGCTCAGGATGGTCCTCAGGGTCCAGATCTCCAATAAGTTCTTGGCCTCCTACTCGCTCTTCTTCAGAGTCTAGTTCAACCACACAGGGTTGTACCTCCCTCTCAGCCTCAGCTGGAGGTGGAGTTACAGGTGTAACTGTGGACAACCGAGGGGAAGTCCTTGTTGGAAGCACTGGAGTGCTTGCTGCTGGCTTTTTTCTAGGAGTCTTGGGTTGCCCCTTTGCTCCTTATCTGGTAGTTACTGCAGTAAGTTGCTCCAGTGGGAAAGGAGTGATCTCTGTCATCATCTCCTGAGATAACCCTCACAGGGTTTTCTCTCTTGCAGGTTTTGTGAGCTCCTGTAACGTTTTACTAGGAAGTCTGGGGGTATGTGACACAACTCCAAGAGCTTTCAGGTCATTACCCAACAGAACCCTACCTGGTACTTCACATTGTATACTGACAGGTATCTTTACAGCCATATCATTACACTGGATGAGAACTGGTAACTGGGGACACATCTGCACAGGCCCTCCAGCTAACTTGGTGAGGCATTTCGGTGCCTTATCAACATCCTCTGCCTTGAAAAATGATTCATCCACCACAGTTATGCTGGCCCCAGTGTCCCTAATGGCAGGAGTCTCCTCACCATTCACCTGGACACTGTCTTTATAATACTCTTTAGTATTATCTGGGATAGAATTATATACATCTAAATTCTGTTGTTCCCACAACCCCAGAGAGACTAAAGAAACACTGGCTGAGACACCAATGGGTTCATCAGCCAGCAGTAGAAAGTTTCCACTTGCCATTGGGACTTCCTCTTCTGGAGCGAATGCTAAGGAGGCAAGCTGGATCCCTGGAAGTTTACCTTTGCATCTGGGACCTCCTTTCACATGGTCAGTGGCCTTAAAAACATAGCATGAGCCAAAGGCTCGCTGAAATGGAGGCTTGTTCTGACCTCCTTCTGGTTTTGCACCAGAAGGTACACTAGCCTGAGTTGATTGTCCTTGTGGCTTACCCTTATGGTTTTGTGTGGGGCCCTCTTTGGAATTTGCAGTATTAGAATTCTCTTTGGAGTCCTTTTTAGGTTGTTTCCCCTCATCCTTCTTCTGAGTTACACCAGAATCCTTGTGAGTGGCCCTGTTGGCAACCCACAAGTCAGCAGCCTTAGCTCGCTTTCTGGAATCTAATTCCTTTGAATCAGCCAAGTGCTGTCTGAGCTCAGGAGAGCAGGCATCATAAATTGACTCCAACATAAAAAAGATTTTTCATACCTTCATAAGTGTTCACCTTGTAATGCTTAATCCATCCCACTAAGTTTTTCAACCGTTCACTCACCCAGGTTGCCCAGGGGGTACCATCATGCTTTTTGAGGGTTCTAAACCTCTTACGATACTGGGAAGGGGTCTTCCCAAATCTAGCTATCAAAGCTAGTTTCACACAGTCATACTCTTTCCTATCCTCCTCCCCCAACTCCATTACCACCTCAGTTGCAACAGGGGGAAGCCTAGAGAACAACCAGGTGAGTAAGTCATTTCCTTTGATGTTCTGGAGCCCATGATTATGTTCAAACAGAGACAACCAATCCAACACATCCAACTTAGGCTCATACATACCAACCAATTCTTTAGGTATCCGGGGTCTTTTAGGTCTGGAACTTCTAGAGGAGCCAGAGAGAGAAGCATTTTCAACAGACAATTTCTTCGTTTCTAGCTCATGCTTGAGCTCCATTTCCCTTAGCCTTAGTTCTTTTTCAGTTTGAGCATTAAGTTTCTTATACTCCAATTCTAGTCTCATGCTCTCCAGTTCAAAGTATTGAGGACTAAATGTGGGACCTGGTAAAGGTCCAGTAGGTACAGCAGGTAGAGCAGACAGAGGCCTAGGGGGGACAGTCACAGCAGCCTCACACTCCTCTTCTGACTCTTCCTCAAGATAATCAACATTTTGTTCAGTTTCAATCTCAATACTGTTATCTACAGTTGCTGGAGTGGTAGGTTCCTCTGAACCATCATCCAGGCTTTGGTTAGCTAACAACCTTTCTATTAGCTCCATTTTCTTGCCTCTAGTCAGGAGATTCTTATGCTTACAGAGAACTCTTAAACAATCAGCAGTTTTTGTAGCAAGCGACTCTTGACTATAACTTTCCATAGTTAACATGTTAGAGAGATTACTTTTTCAGTGCTAAGCTTTGTGGTTAGTTGCACTAAGGTATCCTAAAGCACACTAAAATGTATACTCAATACAAATCCCACCGCTGTACACCAGTGTTAGGCAGAAACCTGTGCAGTTCCCTTTGGGAACACTGCAAAAGATTTAGAACTACAGGTGTTAGCAGTAAACCCACTTGGTAGCAGTCTGTACCACCCAGATTTACCTGGTAGCTGTGGCTGAGCAGTCAGACTTCCCTCAAGAAGAGTTAGGCAGTATGCAAATTATACACAATAGGCACTCAGACACAATAGCACAAGCAAACACTGACCAGAGCTTTGGTATCAAAGTATATACTTATTTATTTAACAACACACTGTTTGAAACACTCCAGCACTCTTATTGTAAATCACTCTAAACACAGTTACTATTATAATATATACAACCCTTATTCCTTATCAGACAAGTCTTAGTTAACACCACTTATTTCCAGACAGAGGTGAGCGCCTAACTATAGATGGCACTCCAATAAGTTCATGAAGAAGGGAGGGAAAAAGACAGAATATGTGAAGATACACCACCCTAAGATTTAGGAACACTTTTAGCAAGGCAGAAGAGCAAAAGTCACTTGTGAGCCAAAGTCCATAGGCTGGGCCCACTCTTAGAGAGAGCAGAGCATAAATGCGCCCAAGATCACACAGTTACACTAGGCGTTGAAAGTAATGCATAGAGTTCGAAAAGAGTTTAGAGAGGCTCAGAATAGTTTAGCCAGGGTGTCCCAGGCTAACCCAGGTTCGAATGCCGGGGGCTAAATCTACCCCGTAGAGTCGGTGGCAAGGGAAGCCAGGCGGAACACGGTACCTTAAGTAGGATCCTCCAGCGGTGGCAGTTGTTCCTGGCAGCGGGTGCAAGTCTCGGCGTCGTCCAGAGGAAGAGAAGATCTCGACTTGGAGGAAAGATGAAGATTGTTGCACTGCCAGGGAAGAAACCAGCCGCAGAGTTTTCCGGTTAAATGTATTACCCTTTATTTCGCGGTCGTGGTAAAACGTGGTATTCCGGTTGCCGGGGTGCTTGGCACAGCCAAGGCGGCCACGAAATGCATTGGGAAGGCGAAAAGACGGTGAAACAGGTTATCCCCACCAGTCAAAGGAAGAAGACTCTCCGGCGGGAGATCTCATCTGTCGTTGGGAAAAGTGGTGAGACGGTTCAGCAGGGCTCCACCGGTGGTGTCATCGTAGCAGGTCAGCTCAGCTTCTCCCTCGTCAGATTCTTAGGTCCTGTGGCGACTTCTGAAGTTCCAGTCCCCAAAGCCCTGCTTTTATGCAGGAAACCCCCATTCACTCAGCCTAGCTGTCACTCAAACCTGTTAAGTGGTGAGCCGGCCGGCTCACCACTTGGGCCAATCAGGACGGAGTGCGACTTGAGTTGCCTAGGCAACTCAGTCCAGGGTTCCTAAATCCCCCTCCACCCCTCCAAAGTACCCCAGACAGAGTGGCACCACTTTGGAGGGCTTCTGTGGAGAAGCCCGCCAAAAAGTGGAACAAAGGGCTCGACTTGGGTTGGAGTCACAGAAGAGAACACAAATGCCATTTTAGAACCAAGTTTTGGCAAAAAGTACCAACCGGAGAGTTAATAATAATTAAATAAACCGGCGGTATGTTCGAGGCTATCGTAATTAAATAAATAAAGATAGTAGCCTCGAACAATGGGAAAATCCCATAGAGAAATATTCGCTGTTGAATATAAAAAGTAGTATCCACAGCCACCAGCCAAAACTCGATCAGGTTGGACGGAGACGTGCCCCCTCGACTAACAGACCCCGGGGCAATCGAATTGCCCCGGCCAGTACGTCCACAATATGATGGTTTGTACTGGTTCTGTTCAGAATTCAAGACTAGTAAAGTCAATGGTGACTTTACTTGCCCTGGGAGACAGTAGTCAGTCCCAGGGTATGGAGTCTATACTGGCGGGTCACTATGACACCCCTGTGTTACTGCACTGAGGGTGCGGTGTAACACACATCACAAAAACACATGAAGCCCTATGGAGTAAAAGACCCCATAGCCCATTAAACACATCTAGAGTCAAAGGAATACACTCAAATCAGGTCCAAGAGTCAGGGTAAAAGAGTCTCACTCTTGGCAGGAGAAAAAAATAAACCCCAAAAATCCAGCAAAGCTGCTGGGGGCCTCACTAGGTTAGGAAATTCAGCCTAAACAGAGTATTCTCCCTAAGAGTACTGGAGGCGGGGCCATCTGTATCCAGGGAACTGGAGGCGGGGCCAGCCGTATCCATGGAACTGGAGGCGGGCCAGATGTATCCATGGACCTGGAGGCCTGGCCAGCCAAAACCATGGAACTGGAGGTGGGACCAGCCAAAACCATGGAACTGGAGGCGGGGCCAGCCAAAACCATGGTATTGGAGGCGGGGCCAGCCAAAACCATGGTAATGGAGGCGGGGCCAGCCGTATCCAGGGAACTGGAGGCGGGGCCACCAATATCCATGGAACTGGAGGCAGGGACAGCCGTATCCATGGGACTGGAGGCAGGGCCAGCCGTATCCATGGAACTGGAGGCAGGGCCAGCCAAAATCATGGTATTGGAGGCGGGACCAACCAAAACCATGGTATCGGAGGCGGAGCCAGCCAAAACCATGTAACTCGAGACGGGGACAGAAAAAACCATGGTATTGGAGGCGGTGCCAGCCAAAACCATGGTATTGGAGGCGGGGCCAGCCGTATCCAGAGAACTGGAGGCGGAGCCAGCCGTATCCATGGAACTGGAGGCGGGGCCAGCCAAAACCATGTAACTGGAGGCGGGGCCAGCCAAAACCATGGTATTGGAGGCGGTGCCAGCCAAAACAATGGTATTAGAGGCGGGACGAGCCGTATCCAGGGAACTGGAGGCGGGGCGAGCCGTATCCATGGTATTGGAGGCGGGGCCAGCCAAAACCATGTAACTGGAGGCGGGGCCAGCCAAAACCATGGTTTTGGAGGCGGGGCTAGCCAACACCATGGAACTGGAGGCGGTGCCAGCCAAAACCATGGTATTGGAGGCGGGGCCAGCCAAAACCATGGTATTGGAGGCGAGCCAGCCAAAACCATGGTATTGGAGGCGGGGCCAGCCAAAACCATGGTATTGGAGGCGGGGCTAGCCAAAACCATGGTATTGGAGGCGGGCCAGTCAAAAGCATGGTATTGGAGGCGGGGCCAGCCAAAACCATGGTATTGGAGGCGGGGTCAGCCGTATCCAGGGAACTGCAGGCAGGGCCAGCCGTATCAATGGAACTGGAGGCGGGGCCAGCCAAACCCATGGTATTGGAGGCGGGGCCAGCCAAAACCATGGTATTGGAGGCGGGGCCAGCCAAAACCATGGTATTGGAGGCGGGGCCAGCCAAAACCATGGTATTGGAGGCGGGCCCGCCAAAACCATGTAACTAGAGTCGGGGCCAGCCAAAACCATGTAACTGGAGGCAGGGCTAGCCAAAACCATGGTATTGGAGGCGGGGCCAGCCAAAACTATGTAACTGGAGGCGGGGCCAGCCAAAACCATGGTATTGGAGGCGCGGCCAGCCGTATCCATGTAACTGGAGGCTGGGCCAGCTGTATCCATGGAAATGGAGGCAGGGCCAGCCAAAACCGTGGTATTGGAGGCAGGGCCAGCCAAAACCATGGTATTGGAGGCGGGCCAGCCAAAACCATGGTATTGGAGGCGGGGCCAGCCAAAACTATGGTATTGGAGGCAGGGCCAGCCAAAACCATGGTATTGGAGGCGTGCCAACCAAAACCATGGTATTGGAGGCGGGCCAGCCAAAACCATGGTATTGGAAGCGGGGCCAGCCAAAACCATGGAACTGGAGGTGGGACCAGCCAAAACCATGGAACTGGAGGCGGGGCCAGCCAAAACCATGGAATTGGAGGCGGGGCCAGCCAAAACCATGGTATTGGAGGCGGTGCTAGCCAAAACCATGGTATTGGAGGTGAGGCCAGCCAAAACCATGTAACTGGAGGCGGTGCCAGCCAAAGCCATGGTATTGAAGGCGGGGCTAGCCAAAACCATGGTATTGGAGGCGGGGCTAGCCAAAACCATGTAACTGGAGGAGGGGCCAGCCAAAACCATGGTATTGGAGGTGGGGCCAGCCATATCCATGGAACTGGAGGCGGGGCCAGCGGTATTCATGGAATTGGAGGCAGGGCCAGCCGTATCCATGGAACTGAAAGCGGGGCCAGCCGTATCCATGGAACTGGAGGCGGGGCCAGCTGTATCCATGGAACTGGAGGCGTGGCCAGCCAAAACCATGGAACTGGAGGTTGGACCAGCCAAAACCATGGAACTGGAGGCGGGGCCAGCCAAAACCATGGTATTCGAGGCGGGGCCAGCCAAAACCATAGTATTGGAAGTGGGGCCAGCCAAAACCATGGTATTGGAGGTGGGGGCAGCCAAAACCATGTAACTCGAGGCGGGGACAGCCAAAACCATGGTATTGGAGGCTGCACCAGCCAAAACCATGGTATTGGAGGCAGGGACAGCCGTATCCAGAGAACTGGAGGAGGGGCCAGCCGTATACATGGGACTGGAGGCGGGGCCAGCTGTATCCATCGAACTGGAGGTTGGACCAGCCAAAACCATGGAACTGGAGGCAGGGCTAGCCAAAACCATGGTATTGGAGGCGGGGCCAGCCAAAACTATGTAACTGGAGGCGGGGCCAGCCAAAACCATGGTATTGGAGGCGCGGCCAGCCGTATCCATGTAACTGGAGGCTGGGCCAGCTGTATCCATGGAAATGGAGGCAGGGCCAGCCAAAACCATGGTATTGGAGGCAGGGCCAGCCAAAACCATGGTATTGGAGGCGGGCCAGCTAAAACCATGGTATTGGAGGCGGGGCCAGCCAAAACTATGGTATTGGAGGCAGGGCCAGCCAAAAAGGCGTGCCAACCAAAACCACGGTATTGGAGGCGGGCCAGCCAAAACCATGGTATTGGAAGCGGGGCCACCCAAAACCATGGAACTGAAGGTGGGACCAGCCAAAACCATGGAACTGGAGGCGGGGCCAGCCAAAACCATGGAATTGGAGGCGGGGCCAGCCAAAACCATGGTATTGGAGGCGGTGCTAGCCAAAACCATGGTATTGGAGGTGAGGCCAGCCAAAACCATGTAACTGGAGGCGGTGCCAGCCAAAGCCATGGTATTGAAGGCGGGGCTAGCCAAAACCATGGTATTGGAGGAGGGGCCAGCCAAAACCATGGTATTGGAGGTGGGGCCAGCCATATCCATGGAACTGGAGGCGGGGCCAGCTGTATTCATGGAATTGGAGGCAGGGCCAGCCGTATCCATGGAACTGAAAGCGGGGCCAGCCGTATCCATGGAACTGGAGGCGGGGCCAGCTGTATCCATGGAACTGGAGGCGTGGCCAGCCAAAACCATGGAACTGGAGGTTGGACCAGCCAAAACCATGGAACTGGAGGCGGGGCCAGCCAAAACCATGGTATTGGAGGCGGGGCCAGCCAAAACCATAGTATTGGAAGTGGGGCCAGCCAAAACCATGGTATTGGAGGTGGGGGCAGCCAAAACCATGTAACTCGAGGCGTGGCCAGCCAAAACCATGGAACTGGAGGTTGGACCAGCCAAAACCATGGAACTGGAGGCGGGGCCAGCCAAAACCATGGTATTGGAGGCGGGGCCAGCCAAAACCATAGTATTGGAAGTGGGGCCAGCCAAAACCATGGTATTGGAGGCAGGGCCAGCCGTATCCAGAGAACTGGAGGAGGGGCCAGCCGTATCCATGGGACTGGAGGCGGGGCCAGCTGTATCCATCGAACTGGAGGTTGGACCAGCCAAAACCATGGAACTGGAGGCGGGACCAGCCAAAACCATGGTATTGGAGGCAGGGCCAGCCGTATCCAGAGAACTGGAGGAGGGGCCAGCCGTATCCATGGGACTGGAGGCGGGGCCAGCCAAAACCATGTAACTGGAGGCGGGGCCAGCCAAAACCATAGTATTGGAGGTGGGGCCAGCCAAAACCATGGTATTGGAGGCTGGGACAGCCAAAACCATGGTATTGGAGGCGGCACCAGCCAAAACCATGGTATTGGAGGCAGCGCCAGCCGTATCCAGAGAACTGGAGGAGGGGCCAGCCGTATCCATGGGACTGGAGGCGGGGCCAGCCAAAACCATGTAACTGGAGGTGGGGCAAGCCAAAACCATGGTATTGGAGGCAGTGCCAGCCAAAACCATGGCATTAGAGGCGGGACGAGCCCTATCCAGGGCACTGGATGCAGGGCGAGCCGTATCCATGGTATTGGAGGCGGGGCCAGCCAAAACCATGGATTTGGAGGCGGGGCCACCCAAAACCATGGTTTTGGAGGCAGGGCTAGCCAAAACCATGGAACTGGAGGCAGTGCCAGCCAAAACCATGGTATTGGAGGCGGGCCAGCCAAAACCATGCTATTGGAGGCGGACCAGCCAAAACTATGGTATTGGAGGCTGGGCCAGCCAAGACCATGGTATTGGAGGTGGGCCAGCCAAAAGCATGGTATTGGAGGCGGGGCCAGCCAAAACCAGGGTATTGGAGGCAGGGTCAGCCGTATCCAGGGAACTGGAGGCAGGGCCAGCCGTATCCATGGAACTGGAGGCGGGGCCAGCCAAACCCATGGTATTGGAGGCGGGGCAGCCAAAACCATGGTATTGGATGCGGGGCTAGCCAAAACCATGGTATTGGAGGCGGGGCCAGCCAAAACCATGTAACTGGAGGCGGGGACAGCCAAAACCATGTAACTGGAGGCGGGGCTAGCCAAAACCATGGTATTGGAGGCAGGGCCAGCCAAAACTATGTAACTGGAGGCATGGCCAGCCAAAACCATGGTATTGGAGGCAGGGCCAGCCGTATCCATGGAACTGGAGGCGGGGCCAGCCAAAACCATGGTATTGGAGGCGTGGCCAGCCAAAACCATGGTATTGGAGGCGGGCCAGCCAAAACCATGGTATTGGAGGTGGGGACATCCAAAACCATGGTATTGGAGGCGGGCCAGCCAAAACCATGGTATTGGAGGCGGGGCCAGCCAAAACCATGGTATTGGAGGCGGGGCCAGCCAAAACAATGGTATTGGAGGCGGGCCAGCCAAAACCATGTTATTGGAGGCGGGGCCAGCCAAAACCATGGTATTGGAGGCGGGGCCAGCCAAAACCATGGAACTGGAGGCGGGGCCAGCCTAAAGCATGGAATTGGAGGCAGGGCCAGCCAAAACCATGGTATTGGAGGCGGTGCTAGCCAAAACCATGGTATTGGAGGCGAGGCCAGCCAAAACCATGTAACTGGAGGCGGGGCCAGCCAAAACCATGGTATTGGAGGCGGGGCTAGCCAAAACCATGGTATTGGAGGTGGGGCTAGCCGTATCCATGGAACTGGAGGCGGGGCCAGCTGTATCCATGGAACTGGAGGCGGGGCCAGCCGTATCCATGGAGCTGGAAGCGGGGCCAGCCGTATCCATGGAACTGGAGGCGGGGCCAGCTGTATCCATGGAACTGGAGGCGGGGCCAGCCAAAACCATGCTATTGAAGGCGGTGCCAGCCAAAACCATGGTATTAGATGCGGGACGAGCCGTATCCAGAGAACTGGAGGCAGGGCGAGCCGTATCCATGGTATTGGAGGTGGGGCCAGCCAAAACCATGTAACTGGAGACGGACCAGCCAAAACCATGGTTTTGGAGGCGGGGCTAGCCAAAAACATGGAACTGGAGGCGGTGCCAACCAAAACCATGGTATTGGAGGCAGGGCCAGCCGTATCCATGGAACTGGAGGCGGGGCCAGCCAAAACCATGGTATTGGAGGCGTGGCCAGCCAAAACCATGGTATTGGAGGCGGGCCAGCCAAAACCATGGTATTGGAGGTGGGGACATCCAAAACCATGGTATTGGAGGCGGGCCAGCCAAAACCATGGTATTGGAGGCGGGGCCAGCCAAAACCATGGTATTGGAGGCGGGGCCAGCCAAAACAATGGTATTGGAGGCGGGCCAGCCAAAACCATGTTATTGGAGGCGGGGCCAGCCAAAACCATGGTATTGGAAGCGGGGCCAGCCAAAACCATGGAACTGGAGGCGGGGCCAGCCAAAAGCATGGAATTGGAGGCGGGGCCAGCCAAAACCATGGTATTGGAGGCGGTGCTAGCCAAAACCATGGTATTGGAGGCGAGGTCAGCCAAAACCATGTAACTGGAGGCGGGGCCAGCCAAAACCATGGTATTGGAGGCGGGGCTAGCCAAAACCATTGTATTGGAGGCGGGGCTAGCCAAAACCATGTAACTGGAGGAGGGGCCAGCCAAAACCATGGTATTGGAGGTGGGGCCAGCCGTATCCATGGAACTGGAGGCGGGGCCAGCTGTATCCATGGAACTGGAGGCGGGGCCAGCCGTATCCATGGAACTGGAGGCAGGGCCAGCTGTATCCATGGAACTGGAGGCGGGGCCAGCCAAAACCATGGTATTGAAGGCGGTGCCAGCCAAAACCATGGTATTAGAGGCGGGACGAGCCGTATCCAGAGAACTGGAGGCAGGGCGAGCCGTATCCATGGTATTGGAGGCGGGGCCAGCCAAAACCATGTAACTGGAGACGGACCAGCCAAAACCATGGTTTTGGAGGCGGGGCTAGCCAAAAACATGGAACTGGAGGCGGTGCCAACCAAAACCATGGTATTGGAGGCGGGGCCGCCAGACAAAACCATGGTATTGTAGGCGGGCCAGCCAAAACCATGGTATTGGAGGCGGGGCCAGCCAAAACCATGGTATTGGAGGCGTGGCCAGCCAAATCCAGGGAACTGGAGGCGGGGCCAGCCGTATCCATGGATCTGGAGGTGGGGCCAGCCAAAACCATGGCATTGGAGGTGGGGCCAGCCAAAACCATGGTATTGGAGGCGGGGCTAGCCAAAACCATGGCATTGGAGGCGGGTCCAGCCAAAATCATGGTATTGGAGGCGGGGCAGCCATATCTATGGAACTGGATGCGGGGCCAGCCGATTTCATGGAACTGGAGGCAGGGCCTGCCATATCCATGGAACTGGAGGCAGGGCCTGCCAAAACCATGGAACTGGAGGCGGGGCCAGCCAAAACCATGGTATTGGAGGCGTGGCCAGCAGTATCCATGGAACTGGAGGCGGGGCCAGCCAAAAGCATGGTATTGGAGGCGGGGACAGCCAAAACAATATAACTGGAAGTGGGGCAGCCAAAACCATGGCATAGGAGGCGGGGCCAGCCAAAACCATGGAAGTGGAGGCGGGGCCAGCCAAAACCATGGTATTGAAGGAGGGGCCAGCCAAAACCATGTAACTGGAGGCGGGGCCAGCCAAAACCATGGTATTGGAGGCGGGGCCAGCCAAAACCATGTAACTGGAGGCGGGGCCAGCCAAAACCATGGTATTGGAGGCAGGGCCAGCCAAAACCATGGTATTGGAGGCGGGGCCAGCCAAAACCATGTAACTGGAGGTGGGGCCAGCCAAAACCATGGTATTGGAGGCAGGGCCAGCCAAAACCATGGTATTGGAGGCAGGGCCAGCCAAAACCATGTAACTGGAGGAGGGGCCAGCCAAAACCATGATATTGGAGGCGGGGCCAGCCATATCCAGGGGACTGGAGGTGGGGCCAGCCGTATCCATGCAACTGGAGGCAGGGCCAGCCGTATCCATGGAACTGGAGGCGGGGCCAGCCAAAACCATGGTATTGGAGGTGGGGCCAGCCAAAACCATGGTATTGGAGGCGGGGCCAGCCAAAACCATGTAACTGGAGGCGGGGCCAGCCAAAACCATGGAACTGGAGGCGGGGCCAGCCAAAACCATGGTATTGGAGGTGGGGCCAGCCAAAACCATGGTATTGGAGGCGGGGCCAGCCAAAACCATGCAACTGGAGGCGGGGCCAGCCAAAACCATGTAACTGGAAGCGGGGCCAGCCAAAACCATGGTATTGGAGGCAGGGCCAGCCAAAACCATGGAACTGGAGGCGGGGCCAGCCAAAACCATGGTATTGGAGGCAGGGCCAGTCAAAACCATGGAACTGGAGACTGGGCCAGCCGTATCTATGGAACTGGAGGCGGGGCCAGCCGTATCCATGGAACTGGCAGCGGGGCAAGCCAAAACCATGTAACTGGAGACAGGGCCAGCCAAAACCATGTAACTGGAAGCGGGGCCAGCCAAAATCATGGTTTAGGAGGCAGGGCCAGCCAAAACCATGGAACTGGAGGCAGGGCCAACCAAAACCATGGTATTGGAGGCGGGGCCAGCCAAAACCATGGTATGAAGGCGGGGCCAGCCAAAACCATGTAACTGGAGGAGGGGCCAGCCAAAACCATGGTATTGGAGGCGGGGCCAGCCAAAACCATGGTATTGGAAGCGGGGCCAGCCAAAACCATGTAACTGGAGGCGGGGCCAGCCAAAACCATGGTATTGGAGGCAGGGCCAGCCAAAACCATGTAACTGGAGGCGGGGCCAGCCAAAACCATGGTATTGGAGGCGGGGCCAGTCAAAGCCATGGAACTGGAGGCGGGGCGAGCCGTATCTATGGAACTGGAGGTGGGGCCAGTCAAAACCATGTAACTGGAGGCGGGGCAAGCCAAAACCATGTAACTGGAAGCGGGGCCAGTCAAAACCATGGTATAGGAGGCAGGGCCAGCCAAAACCATGGAACTGGAGGCAGGGCCAACCAAAACCATGGTATTGGAGGCGGGGCCAGCCAAAACCATGGTATGAAAGCGGGGCCAGCCAAAACCATGTAACTGGAGGCGGGGCCAGCCAAAACCATGGTATTGGAAGCGGGGCCAGCCAAAACCATGTAACTGGAGGCGGGGCCAGCCAAAACCATGGTATTGGAGGCAGGGCCAGCCAAAACCATGGAACTGGAAGCGGGGCCAGCCAAAACCATGGTATTGGAGGCGGGGCCAGTCAAAACCATGGAACTGGAGGCGGGGCCAGCCGTATCTATGGAACTGGAGGCGGGGCCAGTCAAAACCATGGAACTGGAGGCGGGGCAAGCCAAAACCATGTAACTGGAGACAGGGCCAGCCAAAACCATGTAACTGGAAGCGGGGCCAGCCAAAACCATGGAACTGGAGGCAGGGCCAACCAAAACCATGGTATTGGAGGCGGGGCCAGCCAAAACCATGGTATGAAGGCGGGGCCAGCCAAAACCATGTAACTGGAGGCGGGGCCAGCCAAAACCATGGTATTGGAGGCGGGGCCAGCCAAAACCATGTAACTGGAGGCGGGGCCAGCCAAAACCATGGTATTGGAAGCGGGGCCAGCCAAAACCATGTAACTGGAGGTGGGGCCAGCCAAAACCATGGTATTGGAGGCGTAGCCAGCCAAAACCATGGTACTGGAGGCGGGGCCAGCCAGAACCATGGTATTGGAGGCAGGGCCAGCCAAAACCATGTAACTGGAGGAGGGGCCAGCCAAAACCATGGCATTGGAGGCGGGCCAGCTGTATCCAGGTAACTGGAGGCGGGGCCAGCCATATCCATGGAACTGGAGGTAGGGCCAGCCAAAACCATGGCATTGGAGGCGGGGCCAGCAAAAACCATGTAAATGGAGATGGGACCAGCCAAAACCATGGTATTGGAGGCGGTTTTAGGGAGAATTCTCCATCTAGGGCTAATTTCGCTCACCTAGTGAGTCCCCCAGCAGCTTTGCTGGATTTCTGGAGTTTATTTTTTCAAGCTGGTAAGAGTGTACATCCTTTGTCCATTCTTACATGTGTTTCGGCCTATGTGTTTTTACTCATTTTGGATCTTGGGCACTGGAGCACACCACTCCAGGTACCCTTGTTCTTGTATGGGTTACACCGCACCCTCAGTGTAGTAACCTGGGGTTGTCTTTAAGACTTCCCTCTGACTCTATTTCACTGGGGCTGACTACTGTCCCCCAGAGAAAGGTAAAGTTGCCATTTACTTTACATAGTCATTTTTACCACAGACCCAGTTCACCCCATCTTACATGGAGTACTGGAAAGGGCTGATCTGTACCCCTTTTCTGTCTGTACCTCCCTGAGCATTGTTTCGCGCTTTTAAAATTTAGACTTGGCTGGTGGCAGTCGTATCTACCCTAACTTTTCTACCGCGATTATATGAGATAAACGTGGTACTGTTCTTGGCTATTATATTAGCCTCGAACATTAACCCGCTTGACCAAATCGTCTTTCTTTTGGCTCCGGTTGGGTTTATTCGCCATTTCTTTTTGTTAAAGTCCTCTTGTGTTTTACTTTGCGTGGCAAACTAGGTTCGCCTTCTTTGTTCACCGTCTTTTGGTGGGCTTCTGCAGAGAAGCCCTCCTCAAGGCGCCTGGGTGTCTAGTTGGGCTGAATGTGAGGGAGGGGTGGAGTCACCTCCTGCACAGGGTATCCTAGGAAACCCAAGTCACACTTTGCCATGATTGGCTGAGGTGGTTGTCACAGCTGGACAACCCCCCTGCCGTGTGATTGACACCCAGGCTGTGTGAATGGGGGTTTTGCGCATAAAAGGCATGTCTCTTGGGCTAGAAGTCAGAGTCGCCTCTGGAACTACAAGGACCGAAGAGAAGCAGAGAGAACGACGGCTGCAGCAACTTCCCTGTCCCGGTGAAGCCCTGCTGCAGTCCTGAGCTATCTACCCTTCGACGACTAAGAGGAGATCCAGTCTGGAGTCTTCTTCCCTTGAGCCTGGTGGGGATAACCAGGTCATCTTCTTCAGCCAGAGGTCTCCGCTGTGGTCAACGCTGCACACGGCTGTAGTGGTCTGGATAGCCACCTGCCGAGCCTCTCCTGTTTGTAAGGAGCACACCTTTTATTCGTTGTCGCTGCTGACGGCTTCATCCCTGTGTGGTGCAGACCCCCTTCAGACGTCCTCCTTCACAACAAAGCTCCAGGAATCGTGGGTCTGTGGCAAACCAACAGGAACAACTGCCAGGGCACCAGCTTCACCATTGGAATAAGGTACTGTGCTCTACTCGAGGAAACTGGGAGAACCCACTGTTAGGGAGAATTCTCTTATAAGGCTAATTTCCCAAACCTAGTGAGTCCCCCAGCAGCTTTGCTGGATTTTTTGGGGTTTGTTTTTTTCTCCTGCTAAGAGTGAGACTCTTTTCCTCCCACTCTTAGGCATGATTTGAGGTATGGCTTTGACTTTTTGTGTGCTTATGGGCTATGTTTTTCTTTTTACTCCATAGGGTGTCATCTGTTTTTGGGTACGTGTTACACAGCACCCTCAGTGCAGTAACACGGGGGTGTCATAGTGACCCCAAAACATAGACTCCATACCCTGGGACTGACTACTGTCTCCCAGGGCATGTAAAGTCACCATTGACTTTACTACTCCAAAATTGTGAACATAAACAGTAGAAACCATCATATTGTGGATGTACTGGAAAGGGTTAATTCGATTGCCCCTGGATCTGTTTCCAAGGGGGCACTGTCCATTCCCCCCTTGTCGAGTTTCTGGCTGGTGGCAGTGGTTACCACGCAAAATATTCCACCAGAATATTTCCTATGGGATTTTCCCATTGATTTTAAACGCACCACTTTTTGGTGCAATGTTAAAGATACTGCCAGTTTATTTATTTAATATTAAATCACCAGTTGGGTCTTTTTACCAGAACTCTTTTCTAAAATGGCATTTGTGTGCGTCTCTGTAACTGCAACCAAGGTCGGGCCCTTTGTTCCACTTTTTGGCGGGCTTCTCCACAGAAGCCCTCCAACTGGTGCCAATCTTTCTGGGTTCCACAGGATGTGTGGGTGGGGGAATGGGCACCCTGGACTGCGTTGCCTTAGCAACTCAAGTCGCACTCTGTTCTGATTGGCCCAGTGGTGAGCTGCCTGGCTCACCACTTAGCATGTATGAGTGACAGTTAGGCTGTTGAATGGGGGACCTAAGAAATCCGAAGAGGGGAGAAGCTGAGCCATCTGCAATGACGACACCACCGGTGGAGCCCTGCTGCAACAACCCCACCACTTTCCCGACGACAAGAGAAGATCTTCTGCTGAAAGAGTCTTCTTCCTCTGAGCTCGTGGGATCAACCAGTTTGCCATATTCGCCTTCCAGGACGTCTCTTGGTTGTATCGCCCGTGCCAAGCACCCCGGTGGCCGGATAGCCAAGCTTCACCACTGTGACCGCGAATACCAGGAACGCACCTTTTAACCGACAAACTCTGCGGCTGGTCTCTTTCCTGGGCAGTGCAACGACTCCAAGTTTCCTCCTCGACGAGATCCTCTCTTCCCCTGGTCCAAACCACGAACTGCAACCGCTGCCAGGAACAACTGCCACTGCTGGAGCTTCCTCAACTTTAAAGGTACTGTGTTCCACCTGGCCTCCCTTTCTACGGTTTGCTAAAGGTGACCCTTAAATCCTTTCCTTTCCAACTGGGTTGGCCCCTCGACCTTCTAACTTTACCTTCTGATTCAACCCCACCTCTTTTGAACATTTCTACAAAGACTTGAATGCATTTCTCAACTGTGTGATCTTGGGCACATTTCACCTTGCTCTATTTAAAGTGGGCCTGGCCTATGAACTTTGGCTCTAAAGTAGACTCTGCCTTCCTTACCTTGTTTTAGTCTTTTAAAAGTGTTGGGAACTGTTTTATTTTTGTGACCTGCCATTTTCTCCCCCTTTTACTTAATTATTGGAGTGTCATCTAAGTTACGCGCTCTCCCCTGTTTTGACAAAAGTGGTGTTTTGACTTAGACTTGTATAATATTTCTTAAGGGAGGTGTGTATACTTTTTTGATTGTGTTTTGAACTTGCTTTGATTAATAGTGCTAGTGTATTTTCTAAAGTGTGTGTTTAATAAATAATTATATACTTTTGATACAAATCTCTGGTCAGTGTTTGCTTGCTCTACTGTGTTTTTATCCCTATTGTGTATCCTTGTGTGTCGCCACAGGACCTGAAAATCCGACGAGGGAGAAGCTGAGCCGACCTGGTACGACGACACCACCGGTGGAGCCCTGCGGAACCGACTCACCACTTCCCAACGACAGAGAAGATCTCCCGGCTGGAGAGTCTTCTTCCCCTGACTGGTGGGCACAACCAGTTTACCTTCTTTTTCTCGCATCCCCGGACGTCTTGTGGTCGAATTGCCCGTGCCATGCACCCCGGCAACCAGATAGCCACTTACCACTGGACCACGAATAAAAGGACCGCTCCTTTTAACTGATCATTCCGCGGCTGGTTTCTTCCCTGGCAGTGGAACGGACTCCTGTCTTCCTCCCTGACGAGATCCTCTCTTCCCCCTGGACCAAGCACCGACTTGCATCCGCTGCCAGGAACAACTGCCCCCGCTGGAGTATTCTCACCACTTTAAGGTGCCGTGTCCCCCAGGCCTCCCTTTCTAAAGATTGCTACAAGGTAATAATAATCCCTTAACCTTCTGGACTGGGCTGGCCGCCTTGACCATCTAACTGGTCCCTTTCTTTTGGTCCACCTCTTTCTGACCTGATTGCGAGACCTTTGGGCACTTTGAACCATGTGACCTTGGACACATTTCGACCGGAGCCTCTTAAAGTGGGTCAGGCCTTGTTAACTTTGACTTTACGGTTTTAACCTGCCTTCTTCTCCTACTTTGTTCTCTCGAAAGTGTTGGGATCTGTTTCTATCCTTGCTCGGCCTTTCTCTCCCTTTTAAACCGATTGATTAGAGTCCCATATTCGTTAAGCGCTCACCGCTGTCTGAAAATAAGTGTCGCTCTACTTAAGACTTGTCTAACTAATCGTTGAAGGGAGTAAATATCTTTTAGTGACCGTGTTTTTGAACTGCTTCATATTAGTGCCAGTGTGTTTTATTAGATGTGGTTTTAAATAAATAATTATATCTCTTTTACACCAAGCTCTGGTCAGTGTTCGCTTGTTCTACTGTGTTATTTTGACCTACTGTGAATACTCTGTATACTGCCTAACTCTTCTTGAGGGAAGTCTGACGGCTCAGCCACAGCTACCAAGTGAATCTGTGTGGTACAGACTGCTACCAAGTGGGTTTACTGCCAAACACCTGTAGTCTTAAATCTTTTGCAGTGATCCCAGAGGGAACTGCACAGGTTTCTGCCTAACACTGGTGTACAGCGTGGGATTTGTATTGAGTATACACCTTAGTGTGGTTTTTGAACACTTTAGGACAACTAACCACAAAGCTTAGCACCAAAAAAGCTGATTTTCTAACTATGTCTGCTATGGAGAGTTATTCCCTAGAATCATTGTCTGCCAAAACTGCTGATTGCTTAAAAGTATTGTGTAGACATAAGAATCCCTCTGAGAAGGGCAAGAAAATGGATCTTATAGAAAGATTGTTAGAAAACCAAAGTCTGGGTGGTACAGAGGAATCTACGCCCCATCAAATGTAGAAAACAGTGATGGTATTGATCTGAATCAAAGCCTTGATAATGCGTCAGAAGAGGAAAGTGAACCTAATGAAGTTAGCCACTCTGAGCCTCTGTCTGCCTTACCTACTGTACCTACTGGGCCTATACCAGGTCCTACATGTAACCCTGCTTATTTTGAACTTGGAAAAATGAAGCTTGAATTAGAGTACAAACGTTTTATTGCTCAATCTGAACGAAACCAAGAGCTAGAGTTCAGAAGAATGAATGCCCAGGCTGAGCAGAAGCCAGCCGAGTTAAGACTCAGAGAAATAGAGCTTAATCATGAACTAGAAATGAAAAAGTTGTCTGTGGAAAATGCTTCTCTCTCCTCTGGTTCCTCTAGGAGTTCCAGTCCCAAAAGACCCTGGATGCCTAAGGAATCAGTGGGTATGTATGAGCCTAAGTTGGATGTGTTGGATTGGTTAAAAATGTTTGAGTATAATC
Source organism: Ambystoma mexicanum (assembly GCF_040938575.1). Lineage (NCBI taxonomy): Eukaryota > Metazoa > Chordata > Amphibia > Caudata > Ambystomatidae > Ambystoma > Ambystoma mexicanum. The sequence goes on along the minus strand of NC_090935.1, from coordinate 635,919,824 downwards.
ATGGGCTCCAGGACATCACAGGGAATGAGTTACTTCCCTGGTTGTTCTCTAGGCTTCCCCCTGTTGCAACTGATGTGGTAATGGAGTTGGGGGAGGTGGATAAGAAGGATTATGAATGTGTGAAACTAGCTTTAATAGCTAGATTTGGGAAAACCCCTTCCCAGTACCTTAAGAGGTTTAGGACCCTCAAAAAGAATGATGGTACCCCTTAGGCTACCTGGGTGAGTGAGTGTTTGAAGAACTTAGAGGGATGGATTAAGGGTTACAAGGTGAACACTTATGAGGGAATGAGAAATCTTGTAATGTTGGAGTCAATTTATGATGCCTGCTCCCCTGAGCTCAGACAGCACTTGGCTGATTCAAAGGAATTAGATTCCAGGAAGTTAGCTAAGGCTGCTGACTTGTGGGTTGCCAACAGGGCCACTCACCAGGATTCTGGGGCTACTCCGAAAAAGGATGAGGGAAAACAGCCAAAAAAGGACTCCAAAGAGAATTACAATAATTCCAATTCCAAAGAGGGCCCCAAACAGACCCAAAATAGTAAGCCACCAGGGAAACCAAATCAGGCTAGTGTACCTCCTGGTGCCAAACCAGAAGGAGGTCAGAACAAGCCACCATTCCAGAAAGCATTTGGTAAATGCTTTGTGTGTGGCTCTACTGACCATGTGAAAGGAGATCCCAGATGTAAGGGTAAACCTTCAGGGGTCCAGCTTGTCTCCTTAGCCTTCGCTCCAGAGGAGGAAGTACAAATGGCAAGTGGAAACTTTCTATTACTTGCTGATGAACCCATTGGAGTCTCAGCTAGTGTTTCTTTAGTGTCTCTGGGTCTGTGGGAACAACAGAACTTAGATGTCTATAATTCTATCCCAGATAATACTAAAGAGTATTATAAGGACAGTGTCCAGGTGAATGGTCAGGAGACTCCTGGCATTAGGGACACTGGGGCCAGCATAACTGTGGTGGACACATAGTTTTTTCAGGCTGAGGATGTTGCTAAGGCACCCAAACGCCTCACCAAGGTAGCTGGAGGGCCTGTGCAGATGCTTCGCCAATTACCAGTTCTCATCCAGTGTAATGACATGACTGTGAAGATACCTGTCAGCATACAAAGTGCGGTGCCAGGAAGGGTTCTGCTGGGTAATGACTTGAAAATTCTTGGAGTAGTGTCACATACCCCCAGACCTCCTAGTAAATGGTTACAGGAGCTCACCAGACCTGTAAGGGAGAGAACCATGAGAGGTACTCCCAAGGAGATGATGAAGAAAGAGATCACTCCTGCTCCACTAGAGATGTCAGCTGCTGTCTCTAGGAAACCAGAAGCAAAGGGGAAACCTAAGACTTCTAACAAGAAACCAGCAGTCAGCACTCCAGTGCAGCCAACAAGGACTTCCCCTAGGTTGTCCAAAGTTACACCTGTAACTCCCCCTCCAGCTGGGGCTGAGAGGGAGGTACAACCCTGTGTGGTTGAACTAGACTCTGAAGAAGAGCTAGTGGAAGGCCAGGAACTCATTGGAGATCTGGATCCTGTTGACCATCCTGAGCTGCAGTCTTTACTGGCAGAAGGTGGACCCAACAGGGCAGACTTCAGTAGGGGACAGAGAGAATGTCCAACTCTGGAAGGTCTTCGCCACCAGGCAGATGCTCAGGCTGAAGGGCAAGAGCCTGGGAAATATAGGTTACACTGGGAAGATGGCCTCTTCTACAGTGAACCAACCGAGTCTGCACCTGGGGACAACAAACGACTTGTAGTACCCCAAGAGAACAGACCACAGTTCTTGCAGTTAGCTCATGAGATTCCTTTGGCTGGTCACTTGAGTTTCAAGAAGACTAAGGAAAGGCTCTCACTCTACTTCTATTGGCCAAAGATGGGGGCCGAAGTAGATAAATACTGCAGGAGTGGCCACACCTGCCAGAATTCTGGTAAGGTTGGCTCAAAGAATGTGGCACCTTTAGTGCCTCTCCCAGTTGTGGGAGTCCCATTTGAGAGAGTAGGGATCGACATTGTAGGTCCCCTTGATCATCCAACTTCCTCAGGCAACAGGTTTATACTTGTTGTAGTAGACCATGCTACTAGGTACCCTGAGGAAATTCCTATGAGGACTGTTACAGCTCCGGCTGTGGCTAAGGCCCTCCTTGGTATTTTTACCAGGGTTGGGTTTCCTAAGGAAGTAATCTCTGACAGGGGGTCAAATTTTGTGTCCCACTACATGAAAGCCATGTGGAAAACCTGCAGAGTTACTTACAAGTTCTCAACCGCATACCACCCTCAGACAAATGGACTGGTTGAAAGGTTCAACAGAACCATGGGCTATGGGGTCCTTTACTCCATAGGGTCTCATGTGTTTTTCCTATGTGTGTTACACAGCACTCTCCGTGCAGTAACACAGGGGTGTCATAGTGACACCCCACCATAGACTCCATACCCTGGGACTGACTACTGTCTTCCAGGGCATGTAAAGTCACCATTGGCTTTACTAGTCCCAAATTATTAACAGAAACCCGTACAAACCATCATATTGTGGATGTACTGGTCGGGGCAATTCGATTGCCCCGGGGTCTGTTAGTCGAGGGGGCACGTCTCCGTCCCCCCTGATCGAGTTTTGGCTGGTGGCAGTGGAAACTACTTTTTATATTCAACCGCAAATATTTTCCTATGGGATTTTCCCATTGTTCGAGGCTACCAACTTTAATTATTTAATTCTCATAGCCTCGAACATACCGCCGGTTTATTTAATTAATATGAATTCTCCGGTTGGTATTTTTTGCCAAGACTCGATTCTAAAATGGCGTTTGTGTTCTCTTCTGTGACTCCAACCCAAGTCGAGCCCTTTTTTCCACTTTTTGGTGGGCTTCTCCACAGAAACCTCCAAAAGTGGTGCCACTCTGTCTGGGTACCACAGTGGGTGTGGGGGGGGGGTTTAGGCACCCTGAACTGAGTTACCTTGGTAACTCAAGTCGCACTCTTGTGTGATTGGCTGTTAGGCAGAAACCTGTGCAGTTCCCTTGGGGACCACTGCAAAAGATTTAAGACTACAGGTGTTGGCGGTAAACCCACTTGGTAGCAGTCTGTACCACCCATATGTACCTGGTAGCTGTGGCTGAGCAGTCAGACTTCCCTCAAGAAGAGTTAGACAGTATGTAAAGTATACTCAATAGGCACTCAGATACAACAATACAAGCAAACACTGACCAGATCTTTGGTATCAATGTATATAATTATTTATTTAAAAACACACTGTTTGGAACACTCCAGCACTCTTATTGTAAAATATTCTAAACACAGTTACTATTGTAATATATACACCCCGTTTTCCTTATCAGATAAATCACTGTAAAACACCACTTATTTTCATACAGAGGTGAGCACTTGACTAAATGGCACTCCAATAAGTTTGTGAGAAAGGGAGGGAAAAAGACAGAATATGGAAAGGTACACCACTCTAAGATTCAGGAACACTGTAAGCAAGACAGCAGAGCAAAAAGTCACTGGTGAGTCAAAGTCCAAAGGCTGGACCTACTCTTAGAGAGGAAGGATCCTCCAGAGGTGGCAGTTGTTCCTGGTAGTGGGTGCAAGTTGCGTCGTCGTGCAGGGAAAGAGAAGATCTCGACTTGGAGGAAAGATGAAGGTCGTTGCACTACCAGGGCAGAAACCAGCCGCGGAGTTTTCCGGTTAAAGGTGGTACCTTTATTCGCGGTTGTGGTAAAACGTGGTATCCCGGTTGCCGGGGTGCTTGGCACAGGCAAGGCGGCCACGAGATGCGTCGGGAAGGCGAAAAGACGGTGAAACTGGTTATCCCCACCAGTCAAAGGAAGAAGACTCTCCGGCGGGAGATCTCCTCTGTCGTTGGGAAAAGTGGTGAGACGGTTCAGCAGGGCTCCACCGGAGGTGTCGTCGTAGCATGTCGGCTCAGCTTCTCCCTCGTCGGATTCTTAGGTCCTGTGGCGACTTCTGAAGTTCCAGTCCCCAAAGCCCTGCTTTTATGCAGAAAACCCCCATTCACTCAGCCTAGCTGTCACTCAAACATGCTAAGTGGTGAGCGGGCTGGCTCACCACTTGGGCCAATCAGGACGGAGTGCGACTTGAGTTGCCTAGGCAACTCAGTCCAGGGTGCCTAAATCCCCCTCCACCCCTCCTAAGTACCCCAGACAGAGTGGCACCACTTTGGAGGGCTTCTGTGGAGAAGCCCGCCAAAAAGTGGAACAAAGGGCTCGACTTGGGTTGGAGTCACAGAAGAGAACACAAACGCCATTTTAGAACCAAGTTTTGGCAAAAAATACCAACCGGAGAATTAATAATAAGTAAATAAACCGGCGGTATATTCGAGGCTATCATAATTAAATAAATAAAGATAGTAGCCTTGAACAATGGGAAAATCCCATAGAGAAATATTTGCGGTTGAATATAAAAAGTAGTATCCACTGCCACCAGCCAACACTCGATCAGGGGGGACGGAGACGTGCCCCCCTCGACTAACAGACCCCGGGGCAATCGAATTGCTCCAGCCAGTATGTCCACAATATGATGGTTTGTACTGGTTCTGTTCAGAATTCAAGACTAGTAAAGTCAATGGTGACTTTACATGCCCTGGGAGATAGTAGTCAGTCCCAGGGTATGGAGTCTATACTGGGGGGTCACAATGACACCCCTGTGTTACTGCACTGAGGGTGCTGTGTAACACACATCACAAAAACACATGAAGGCCTATGGAGTAAAAGACCCCATAGCCCATTAAACACATCTAGAGTCAAAGGAACACACTCAAACCATGTCCAAGAGTGTGGGTAAAAGAGTCTCACTCTTGGCAGGAGAAAAAAATAAACCCCAAAAATCCAGCAAAGCTGCTGGGGGACTCACTAGGTTAGGAAATTCAGCCTAAACAGAGAATTCTCCCTAACACGGGGCCAGCCAAAACCATGGTTTGGAGGCGGTGCCAGCCAAAACCATGGTATTGGAGGCAGGGCCAGCCGTATCCAGGGAACTGGAGGCGGGGCCAGCCGTATCCATGGAACTGGAGGCGGGGCCAGCTGTATCTATGGAACTGGAGGCGTGGCCAGCCAAAACCATGGAACTGGAGGCGTGGCCAGACAAAACCATGGAACTGGAGGCGGGGCCAGCCAAAACCATGGTATTGGAGGCGGGGCCAGCCAAAACCATGGTATTGGAGGCGAGGCCAGACAAAACCATGGTATTGGAGGCGGGGCCAGCCGTATCCAGGGAACTGGAGGCGGGGCCAGCAATATCCATGGAATTGGAGGCGGGGCCAGCCGTATCCATGGAACTGGAGGCAGGGCCAGCCCAAACCATGGTATTGGAGGCCGGGCAAGCCAAAACCATGGTATTGAAGGCGGGGCCAGCCAAAACCATGTAACTGGAGGCGGGGACAGCCAAAACCATGGTTTTGGAGGCGGCGCCAGCCGTATCCAGGGAACTGGAGGCGGGGCCAGCCGTATCCATAGAACTGGAGGCGGGGCCAGCCAAAACCATGTAACTGGAGGCGGGGGAAGCCTGTTAGGCAGAAACCTGTGCAGTTCCCTTTGGGAACACTGCAAAAGATTTAGGACTACAGGTGTTAGCAGTAAACCCACTTGGTAGCAGTCTGTACCACCTAGATTTACCTGGTAGCTGTGGCTGAGCAGTCAGACTTCCCTCAAGAAGAGTTAGACAGTATAAAAAGTATACACTATAGGCACTCAGACACAATAGCACAAGCAAACACTGACCAGAGCTTTGGTATCAAAGTATATAATTATTTATTTAAAAACACACTGTTTGAAACACTCCAGCACTCTTATTTGTAAAACACTCTAAACACAGTTACTATAATGATATATACAACCCTTATTCCTTATCAGACAAGTCTTAGTTAACACCACTTATTTCCAGACAGAGGTGAGCGCTTAACTATAGATGGCACTCCAATAAGTTCATGAAAAAGGGAGGGAACAAAGCAGAATATGTGAAGATACACCACTCTAAGATTTAGGAACACTTTTAGCAAGGCAGAAGAGCAAAAGTCACTTGTGAGCCAAAGTCCATAGGCTGGGCCCACTCTTAGAGAGAGCACAGCACAAATGCGCCCAAGATCACACAGAGACACTAGGATTTGAAAGTCTTGCAGAGAATTCAAAAAGAGTTTAGAGAGGCTCAGAAAAGTTCAGCCAGGGTGTCCCAGGCTAACCCAGGTTCGAAAGCCGGGGGCTAAATCTACCCCGTACAGTCGGTGGCAAGGGAAGCCAGGCGGAACACGGTACTTTAAGTGGGAAGGATCCTCCAGCGGTGGCATTTGTTCCTGGCAGCGGGTGTAAGTCTCGGCGTCGTCCAGGGGAAGAGAAGGTCTCGATTTGGAGGAAAGACGAAGGTCGTTGCACTGCCAGGGAAGGAACCAGCTGCAGAGCTTTCCGGTTAAATTGTATTACCCTTTATTTTGCGGTTGTGGTAAAACGTTGTATTCCGGTTACCGGGGTGCTTGGCACAGGCAAGGGGGCCACGGGATGTGTCGGGAAGGCGAAAAGACGGTGAAACTGGTTATCCCCACCAGTCAAAGGAAGAAGACTCTCCGGCGGGAGATCTCCTCTGTCGTTGGAAAAAGTGGTGAGACGGTTCAGCAGGGCTCCACCGGTGGTGTCGTCGTAGCAGGTCGGCTCAGCTTCTCCCTCGTCGGATTCTTAGGTCCTGTGGCGACTTCTCAAGTTGCAGTCCCAAAGCCCTGCTTTTATGCAGAAAACCCCCATTCACTCAGCCTAGCTGTCACTCAAACAGGCTCAGTGGTGAGCCGGCCGGCTCACCACTTGGGCCAATCAGGACGGAGTGCGACTTGAGTTGCCTGGGCAACTCAGTCCAGGGTGCCTAAATCCCCCTCCACCCCTCCTAAGTACCCCAGCCAGAGTGGCACCACTTTGGAGGGCTTCTGTGGAGAAGCCCGCCAAAAAGTGGAACAAAGGGCTCGACTTGGGTTGGAGTCACAGAAGAGAACACAAACGCCATTTTAGAACCGAGTTTTGTCAAAAAAATACCAACCGGAGAATTAATAATAAAGGAATAAAACGGCGGTATGTTCGAGGCTATCGTAATTACATAAATAAAGATAGTAGCCTCGAACACTGGGAAAATCCCATAGAGAAATATTCGCGGTTGAATATAAAAAGTAGTATCCACTGCCACCAGCCAAAACTCGATCAAGGGGGACGGAGACGTGCCCCCTCGACTAACAGACCCCGGGGCAATTAAATTGCCCCAGCCAGTACGTCCACAATATGATGGTTTGTACTGGTTCTGTTCAGAATTCAAGACTAGTAAAGTCAATGGTGACTTTACATGCCCTGGGAGACAGTAGTCAGTCCCAGGGTATGGAGTCCATACTGGGGGGTCACTATGACACCCCTGTGTTACTGCACTGAGGGTGCTGTGTAACACACATCACAAAAACACATGAAGCCCTATGGAGTAAAAGACCCCATAGCCCATTAAACACATCTAGAGTCAAAGGAACACACTCAAATCATGTCCAAGAGTGAGGGTAAAGAGTCTCACTCTTGGCAGGAGAAAAAAAATAAACCCCAAAAATCCAGCAAAGCTGCTGGGGGACTCACTAGGTTAGGAAATGCAGCCTAAACAGAGAATTCTCCCTAACACTCACCCCCCAGTCTAAGGGACAGGAGGGTTTAATCCACTCCTGGATGAACCTCATACCTCTAGTTGATGACATACATCCTAGAGAGTCCATCAGCATTTTGATGGTGACACCCTGACCTGTGCTCAATGGTGAAATCAAACCCTTGCAGGCAGATTGACCATCTCAATAGTTTTGGATTTTCTCCCTTCATTTGCATTAACCATCTCAAGGGTTGGTGGTCAGTCTGAATGACAAAAGTAGAACCATACAAGTATGGCCTAAACTTCTTCAGTGCCCACACAATAGCAAAGCATTCTCTTTCGATTGTTGCCCACCTTGTCTCAGGATCCTTCATCTTACGGCTGATGAAGCAAATGGGGTGCTCCCTACCCTTCTCATCCAGTTGGCTTAGAACTGCACCTATACCTACATTGGAAGTGTCAGTTTGTACAATGAAAGTTTGGTGGTAGTCAGGAGCTCTCAGTACTGGAGTCTGGCAAAGAGCTTTCTTCAGTTTTTCAAAGGCCTGATTGCACTCCTCGTTCCATTTAACCTTTTTAGGGAATTTTGGAGAGGAGATTACATTCAGTGGAGAAGCTATGGTCCCATAGTTCTCAATGAAATTCCTGTAATACCCATTGAGGCCTTGGAAGGCTCTGACCTGGGTTTGAGTAGTAGGTGTTGTCCAATTTTGCACAGCTTCATTTTTGCTGAGCAAAGGCCTTATTTCTCCACCTCCTACCTCATGCCCAAGGTAGACCACTTTACTTTGACCAATCTGGCATTTACTTGCATTGATTGTCAAATTGGCCTGCTCAAGAGCCTGCAAAACATGTCCCAGGTGGTTCACATGTTCCTCCCAGGAGTGGCTGAAGACTGCAATGTCATCCAAGTATGCCATGCAGAAGTCCTCCATCCCAGCTAGAACTTGATTCACCATCCTTTGGAATATAGCAGGTGCATCTTTTAATCCAAAAGGCATGACCTTAAACTGGTACAAGCCAACTGGAGTTGAAAATGTAGTTTTCTCCATGGCATGCTCTGTCAAGGCTATTTGCCAATAGCCTGACGTAAGGTCAAATGTGCTGAGGTACTTGGCTGCACCAAGTTTATCCACCAACTCATCTGTCCTTGGCAAAGGGTGGGCATCAGTCTTAGTGACTGCATTAAGAGCTCTATAGTCCACACAGAATCTCAAATCTTTGGATCCTGCCTTTGGTACTAACACAACTGGGCTAGACCATGGACTAGTAGAGGGCTCTATTACCCCGAGATCAAGCATCTTCTTGACCTCCCCTTTGATATGGGTTCTTACATTTTCTGACATTCTGTATCCTCTGCTTTTGACTGGCAGACAGTCACCAGTGAGGATCTCATGCTGTCCCCAAGGGGTCAAGCCTGGTGAAAGTGAGAACAGGGAGGCAAACTGATTTAACATAGATTTGCTCTCCTCCTGTTGCTCAGGTGTCAGATCTGAAGAGAGATTGACTCCTTCAATTTTCTCATCTAAAGGTACACCTCTGAGGAGATCAGGGAAAGATTCACTCTCTTCCTCCTCTGCTGCTGAAGTTAGAAGCAAGGCTCCTACTTCAGGTCTGGAGACGTACGCTTTCAGTCGATTGGTGTGGAAGACTCTAGAAGCTTCCCTGGGTCTGCCCAGATCCACCAGATAGTTGACCTCCCCAAGTTTTCCCACAACTTTGAAGGGTCCCATCCATTTGTCTTGCAAGGCCCTCTGCCTTGTTGGGAGCATAACGAGAACTAGCTGGTCTTGAGTGAACTCAACCATGTTCGCCTTTTGATCATGCCAATGCTTGACCAAAGCTTGTCCAGCTTTCAGGTTATCAATAGCTTCTGCCATCATGTGTGACATTCTCCTCCGGAGACCTATCACATAGTCAGTCACTCTGACTGGCTTGAGGGGAGGAGCACCTTCCAATCCCTCCTTAATCAGGGCCAACGGCCCTCTGACTGGATGGCCATAGCGAAGTTCAAAGGGAGAATGATCTACTCCCTCCTGAGGGACTTCTCTATAAGCAAAGAGAAGGCATGGCAGTAGAAGGTCCCACTTTCTTTTTAGGGGTTCCTCTAAAGCACCTATCATGCTCTTCATGGTTCTGTTAAACCTTTCTACCAATCCATTTGTCTGGGGGTGGTATGCGGTTGAGAACTTTTAAGTAACTCCACAGGTTTTCCACATGGGTTTCATGTAGTGGGACATAAAGTTTGACCCCCTATCGGATATTACTTCCTTAGGAAACCCAACCCTGGTAAAAATACCAAGGAGGGCCTTAGCCACAGCCGGAGCTGTAACAGTCCTCATAGGAATTGCCTCAGGGTACCTAGTAGCATGGTCTACTACAACAAGGATAAACCTGTTGCCTGAGGAGGTTGGGGGATCAAGGGGACCAACAATGTCAATCCATACCCTCTCAAATGGGACTCCCACAACTGGGAGAGGCACTAAAGGTGCCACTTTCTTGTAGCCAACCTTACCAGAAATTTGGCAGGTATGGCAGCTCTTGCAAAACCTATCTACTTCAGCCCCCATGTTTGGCCAATAGAAGTAGAGTGAGAGCCTTTCCTTGGTCTTCTTGAAACTGAAGTGACCAGCCAAAGGAATCTCGTGGGCTAAGTACAAGAACTGTTGTCTGTTTTCTTGAGGTACTTCAAGGCGCTTGTAGTCTCCAGGCTCAGACTCAGTTGGTTCACTGTAGAAGAGGCCATCTTCCCAGTGCAACCTATACTTCCCAGGCTCTTGCCCATCATCCTGAGAAGCTGCCTGGTGGCGGAGACCCTCCAGAGTTGGACATTCTATTTGTCCATTATGAAATGGTGCCCTGCTAGGCCCACCTTCTGTCAGTAAAGACTGCAGCTCAGGATGGTCCTCAGGGTCCAGATCTCCAATAAGTTCTTGGCCTCCTACTCACTCTTCTTCAGAGTCTAGTTCAACCACACAGGGTTGTACCTCCCTCTCAGCCTCAGCTGGAGGTGGAGTTACAGGTGTAACTGTGGACAACCGAGGGGAAGTCCTTGTTGGAAGCACTGGAGTGCTTGCTGCTGGCTTTTTTCTAGGAGTCTTGGGTTGCCCCTTTGCTCCTTATCTGGTAGTTACTGCAGTAAGTTGCTCCAGTGGGAAAGGAGTGATCTCTGTCATCATCTCCTGAGATAACCCTCACAGGGTTTTCTCTCTTGCAGGTTTTGTGAGCTCCTGTAACGTTTTACTAGGAAGTCTCTGGGTATGTGACACAACTCCAAGAGCTTTCAGGTCATTACCCAACAGAACCCTACCTGGTACTTCACATTGTATACTGACAGGTATCTTTACAGCCATATCATTACACTGGATGAGAACTGGTAACTGGGGACACATCTGCACAGGCCCTCCAGCTAACTTGGTGAGGCATTTCGGTGCCTTATCAACATCCTCTGCCTTGAAAAATGATTCATCCACCACAGTTATGCTGGCCCCAGTGTCCCTAATGGCAGGAGTCTCCTCACCATTCACCTGGACACTGTCTTTATAATACTCTTTAGTATTATCTGGGATAGAATTATATACATCTAAATTCTGTTGTTCCCACAACCCCAGAGAGACTAAAGAAACACTGGCTGAGACACCAATGGGTTCATCAGCCAGCAGTAGAAAGTTTCCACTTGCCATTGGGACTTCCTCTTCTGGAGCGAATGCTAAGGAGGCAAGCTGGATCCCTGGAAGTTTACCTTTGCATCTGGGACCTCCTTTCACATGGTCAGTGGCCTTAAAAACATAGCATGAGCCAAAGGCTCGCTGAAATGGAGGCTTGTTCTGACCTCCTTCTGGTTTTGCACCAGAAGGTACACTAGCCTGAGTTGATTTTCCTTGTGGCTTACCCTTATGGTTTTGTTTGGGGCCCTCTTTGGAATTTGCAGTATTAGAATTCTCTTTGGAGTCCTTTTTAGGTTGTTTCCCCTCATCATTCTTCTGAGTTACACCAGAATCCTTGTGAGTGGCCCTGTTGGCAACCCACAAGTCAACAGCCTTAGCTCGCTTTCTGGAATCTAATTCCTTTGAATCAGCCAAGTGCTGTCTGAGCTCAGGAGAGCAGGCATCATAAATTGACTCCATCATAAAAAAGATTTTTCATACCTTCATAAGTGTTCACCTTGTAACGCTTAATCCATCCCACTAAGATTTTCAACCCTTCACTCACCCAGGTTGCCCAGGGGGTACCATCATGCTTTTTGAGGGTTCTAAACCTCTTACGATACTGGGAAGGGGTCTTCCCAAATCTAGCTATCAAAGCTAGTTTCACACAGTCATACTCTTTCCTATCCTCCTCCCCCAACTCCATTACCACCTCAGTTGCAACAGGGGGAAGCCTAGAGAACAACCAGGTGAGTAAGTCATTTCCTTTGTTGTTCTGGAGCCCATGATTATGTTCAAACAGAGACAACCAATCCAACACATCCAACTTAGGCTCATACATACCAACCAATTCTTTAGGTATCCGGGGTCTTTTAGGTCTGGAACTTCTAGAGGAGCCAGAGAGAGAAGCATTTTCAACAGACAATTTCTTCGTTTCTAGCTCATGCTTGAGCTCCATTTCCCTTAGCCTTAGTTCTTTTTCAGTTTGAGCATTAAGTTTCTTATACTCCAATTCTAGTCTCATGCTCTCCAGTTCAAAGTATTGAGGACTAAATGTGGGACCTGGTAAAGGTCCAGTAGGTACAGCAGGTAGAGCAGACAGAGGCCTAGGGGGGACAGTCACAGCAGCCTCACACTCCTCTTCTGACTCTTCCTCAAGATAATCAACATTTTGTTCAGTTTCAATCTCAATACTGTTATCTACAGTTGCTGGAGTGGTAGGTTCCTCTGAACCATCATCCAGGCTTTGGTTAGCTAACAACCTTTCTATTAGCTCCATTTTCTTGCCTCTAGTCAGGAGATTCTTATGCTTACAGAGAACTCTTAAACAATCAGCAGTTTTTGTAGCAAGCGACTCTTGACTATAACTTTCCATAGTTAACATGTTAGAGAGAGTACTTTTTCAGTGCTAAGCTTTGTGGTTAGTTGCACTAAGGTATCCTAAAGCACACTAAAATGTATACTCAATACAAATCCCACCGCTGTACACCAGTGTTAGGCAGAAACCTGTGCAGTTCCCTTTGGGAACACTGCAAAAGATTTAGAACTACAGGTGTTAGCAGTAAACCCACTTGGTAGCAGTCTGTACCACCCAGATTTACCTGGTAGCTGTGGCTGAGCAGTCAGACTTCCCTCAAGAAGAGTTAGGCAGTATGCAAATTATACACAATAGGCACTCAGACACAATAGCACAAGCAAACACTGACCAGAGCTTTGGTATCAAAGTATATACTTATTTATTTAACAACACACTGTTTGAAACACTCCAGCACTCTTATTGTAAATCACTCTAAACACAGTTACTATTATAATATATACAACCCTTATTCCTTATCAGACAAGTCTTAGTTAACACCACTTATTTCCAGACAGAGGTGAGCGCCTAACTATAGATGGCACTCCAATAAGTTCATGAAGAAGGGAGGGAAAAAGACAGAATATGTGAAGATACACCACCCTAAGATTTAGGAACACTTTTAGCAAGGCAGAAGAGCAAAAGTCACTTGTGAGCCAAAGTCCATAGGCTGGGCCCACTCTTAGAGAGAGCAGAGCATAAATGCGCCCAAGATCACACAGTTACACTAGGCGTTGAAAGTAATGCATAGAGTTCGAAAAGAGTTTAGAGAGGCTCAGAAAAGTTTAGCCAGGGTGTCCCAGGCTAACCCAGGTTCGAATGCCGGGGGCTAAATCTACCCCGTAGAGTAGGTGGCAAGGGAAGCCAGGCGGAACACGGTACCTTAAGTAGGATCCTCCAGCGGTGGCAGTTGTTCCTGGCAGCGGGTGCAAGTCTCGGCGTCGTCCAGAGGAAGAGAAGATCTCGACTTGGAGGAAAGATGAAGATTGTTGCACTGCCAGGGAAGAAACCAGCCGCAGAGTTTTCCGGTTAAATGTATTACCCTTTATTTCGCGGTCGTGGTAAAACGTGGTATTCCGGTTGCCGGGGTGCTTGGCACAGCCAAGGCGGCCACGAAATGCATTGGGAAGGCGAAAAGACGGTGAAACAGGTTATCCCCACCAGTCAAAGGAAGAAGACTCTCCGGCGGGAGATCTCATCTGTCGTTGGGAAAAGTGGTGAGACGGTTCAGCAGGGCTCCACCGGTGGTGTCATCGTAGCAGGTCAGCTCAGCTTCTCCCTCGTCAGATTCTTAGGTCCTGTGGCGACTTCTGAAGTTCCAGTCCCCAAAGCCCTGCTTTTATGCAGGAAACCCCCATTCACTCAGCCTAGCTGTCACTCAAACCTGTTAAGTGGTGAGCCGGCCGGCTCACCACTTGGGCCAATCAGGACGGAGTGCGACTTGAGTTGCCTAGGCAACTCAGTCCAGGGTGCCTAAATCCCCCTCCACCCCTCCAAAGTACCCCAGACAGAGTGGCACCACTTTGGAGGGCTTCTGTGGAGAAGCCCGCCAAAAAGTGGAACAAAGGGCTCGACTTGGGTTGGAGTCACAGAAGAGAACACAAATGCCATTTTAGAACCGAGTTTTGGCAAAAAGTACCAACCGGAGAATTAATAATAATTAAATAAACCGGCGGTATGTTCGAGGCTATCGTAATTAAATAAATAAAGATAGTAGCCTCGAACAATAGGAAAATCCCATAGAGAAATATTCGCTGTTGAATATAAAAAGTAGTATCCACAGCCACCAGCCAAAACTCGATCAGGTTGGACGGAGACGTGCCCCCTCGACTAACAGACCCCGGGGCAATCGAATTGCCCCGGCCAGTACGTCCACAATATGATGGTTTGTACTGGTTCTGTTCAGAATTCAAGACTAGTAAAGTCAATGGTGACTTTACATGCCCTGGGAGACAGTAGTCAGTCCCAGGGTATGGAGTCTATACTGGCGGGTCACTATGACACCCCTGTGTTACTGCACTGAGGGTGCGGTGTAACACACATCACAAAAACACATGAAGCCCTATGGAGTAAAAGACCCCATAGCCCATTAAACACATCTAGAGTCAAAGGAATACACTCAAATCAGGTCCAAGAGTCAGGGTAAAAGAGTCTCACTCTTGGCAGGAGAAAAAAATAAACCCCAAAAATCCAGCAAAGCTGCTGGGGGCCTCACTAGGTTAGGAAATTCAGCCTAAACAGAGTATTCTCCCTAAGAGTACTGGAGGCGGGGCCATCTGTATCCAGGGAACTGGAGGCGGGGCCAGCCGTATCCATGGAACTGGAGGCGGGCCAGATGTATCCATGGACCTGGAGGCCTGGCCAGCCAAAACCATGGAACTGGAGGTGGGACCAGCCAAAACCATGGAACTGGAGGCGGGGCCAGCCAAAACCATGGTATTGGAGGCGGGGCCAGCCAAAACCATGGTAATGGAGGCGGGGCCAGCCGTATCCAGGGAACTGGAGGCGGGGCCACCAATATCCATGGAACTGGAGGCAGGGACAGCCGTATCCATGGGACTGGAGGCAGGGCCAGCCGTATCCATGGAACTGGAGGCAGGGCCAGCCAAAACCATGGTATTGGAGGCGGGACCAACCAAAACCATGGTATCGGAGGCGGAGCCAGCCAAAACCATGGTATTGGAGGCGGGGCCAGCCGTATCCAGAGAACTGGAGGCGGAGCCAGCCGTATCCATGGAACTGGAGGCGGGGCCTGCCAAAACCATGTAACTGGAGGCGGGGCCAGCCAAAACCATGGTATTGGAGGCGGTGCCAGCCAAAACAATGGTATTAGAGGCGGGACGAGCCGTATCCAGGGAACTGGAGGCGGGGCGAGCCGTATCCATGGTATTGGAGGCGGGGCCAGCCAAAACCATGTAACTGGAGGCGGGGCCAGCCAAAACCATGGTTTTGGAGGCGGGGCTAGCCAAAACCATGGAACTGGAGGCGGTGCCAGCCAAAACCATGGTATTGGAGGCGGGGCCAGCCAAAACCATGGTATTGGAGGCGAGCCAGCCAAAACCATGGTATTGGAGGCGGGGCCAGCCAAAACCATGGTATTGGAGGCGGGGCTAGCCAAAACCATGGTATTGGAGGCGGGCCAGTCAAAAGCATGGTATTGGAGGCGGGGCCAGCCAAAACCATGGTATTGGAGGCGGGGTCAGCCGTATCCAGGGAACTGCAGGCAGGGCCAGCCGTATCAATGGAACTGGAGGCGGGGCCAGCCAAACCCATGGTATTGGAGGCGGGGCCAGCCAAAACCATGGTATTGGAGGCGGGGCCAGCCAAAACCATGGTATTGGAGGCGGGGCCAGCCAAAACCATGGTATTGGAGGCGGGCCCGCCAAAACCATGTAACTAGAGTCGGGGCCAGCCAAAACCATGTAACTGGAGGCAGGGCTAGCCAAAACCATGGTATTGGAGGCGGGGCCAGCCAAAACTGTGTAACTTGAGGCGGGGCCAGCCAAAACCATGGTATTGGAGGCGCGGCCAGCCGTATCCATGTAACTGGAGGCTGGGCCAACTGTATCCATGGAAATGGAGGCAGGGCCAGCCAAAACCATGGTATTGGAGGCAGGGCCAGCCAAAACCATGGTATTGGAGGCGGGCCAGCCAAAACCATGGTATTGGAGGCGGGGCCAGCCAAAACTATGGTATTGGAGGCAGGGCCAGCCAAAACCATGGTATTGGAGGCGTGCCAACCAAAACCATGGTATTGGAGGCGGGCCAGCCAAAACCATGGTATTGGAAGCGGGGCCAGCCAAAACCATGGAACTGGAGGTGGGACCAGCCAAAACCATGGAACTGGAGGCGGGGCCAGCCAAAACCATGGAATTGGAGGCGGGGCCAGCCAAAACCATGGTATTGGAGGCGGTGCTAGCCAAAACCATGGTATTGGAGGTGAGGCCAGCCAAAACCATGTAACTGGAGGCGGTGCCAGCCAAAGCCATGGTATTGAAGGCGGGGCTAGCCAAAACCATGGTATTGGAGGCGGGGCTAGCCAAAACCATGTAACTGGAGGAGGGGCCAGCCAAAACCATGGAATTGGAGGTGGGGCCAGCCATATCCATGGAAATGGAGGCGGGGCCAGCTGTATTCATGGAATTGGAGGCAGGGCCAGCCGTATCCATGGAACTGAAAGCGGGGCCAGCCGTATCCATGGAACTGGAGGCGGGGCCAGCTGTATCCATGGAACTGGAGGCGTGGCCAGCCAAAACCATGGAACTGGAGGTTGGACCAGCCAAAACCATGGAACTGGAGGCGGGGCCAGCCAAAACCATGGTATTGGAGGCGGGGCCAGCCAAAACCATGGTATTGGAGGCGGGGCCAGCCAAAACCATGGTATTGGAGGTGGGGGCAGCCAAAACCATGTAACTCGAGGCGGGGACAGCCAAAACCATGGTATTGGAGGCGGCACCGACCAAAACCATGGTATTGGAGGCAGGGCCAGCCGTATCCAGAGAACTGGAGGAGGGGCCAGCTGTATACATGGGACTGGAGGCGGGGCCAGCTGTATCCATCGAACTGGAGGTTGGACCAGCCAAAACCATGGAACTGGAGGCAGGGCTAGCCAAAACCATGGTATTGGAGGCGGGGCCAGCCAAAACTATGTAACTGGAGGCGGGGCCAGCCAAAACCATGGTATTGGAGGCGCGGCCAGCCGTATCCATGTAACTGGAGGCTGGGCCAGCTGTATCCATGGAAATGGAGGCAGGGCCAGCCAAAACCATGGTATTGGAGGCAGGGCCAGCCAAAACCATGGTATTGGAGGCGGGCCAGCCAAAACCATGGTATTGGAGGCGGGGCCAGCCAAAACTATGGTATTGGAGACAGGGCCAGCCAAAAAGGCGTGCCAACCAAAACCATGGTATTGGAGGCGGGCCAGCCAAAACCATGGTATTGGAAGCGGGGCCAGCCAAAACCATGGAACTGGAGGTGGGACCAGCCAAAACCATGGAACTGGAGGCGGGGCCAGCCAAAACCATGGAATTGGAGGCGGGGCCAGCCAAAACCATGGTATTGGAGGCAGTGCTAGCCAAAACCATGGTTTTGGAGGTGAGGCCAGCCAAAACCATGTAACTGGAGGCGGTGCCAGCCAAAGCCATGGTATTGAAGGCGGGGCTAGCCAAAACCATGGTATTGGAGGCGGGGCTAGCCAAAACCATGTAACTGGAGGAGGGGCCAGCCAAAACCATGGTATTGGAGGTGGGGCCAGCCATATCCATGGAACTGGAGGCGGGGCCAGCTGTATTCATGGAATTGGAGGCAGGGCCAGCCGTATCCATGGAACTGAAAGCGGGGCCAGCCGTATCCATGGAACTGGAGGCGGGGCCAGCTGTATCCATGGAACTGGAGGCGTGGCCAGCCAAAACCATGGAACTGGAGGTTGGACCAGCCAAAACCAGGGAACTGGAGGCGGGGCCAGCCAAAACCATGGTATTGGAGGCGGGGCCAGCCAAAACCATGGTATTGGAGGTGGGGGCAGCCAAAACCATGTAACTCGAGGCGGGGACAGCCAAAACCATGGTATTGGAGGCGGCACCAGCCAAAACCATGGTATTGGAGGCAGGGCCAGCCGTATCCAGAGAACTGGAGGAGGGGCCAGCCGTATCCATGGGACTGGAGGCGGGGCCAGCTGTATCCATCGAACTGGAGGTTGGACCAGCCAAAACCATGGAACTGGAGGCGGGGCCAGCCAAAACCATCGTATTGGAGGCAGGGCCAGCCGTATCCAGAGAACTGGAGGAGGGGCCAGCCGTATCCATGGGACTGGAGGCGGGGCCAGCCAAAACCATGTAACAGGAGGCGGGGCCAGCCAAAACCATAGTATTGGAGGTGGGGCCAGCCAAAACCATGGTATTGGAGGCTGGGACAGCCAAAACCATGGTATTGGAGGCGACACCAGCCAAAACCATGGTATTGGAGGCAGCGCCAGCCGTATCCAGAGACTGGAGGAGGGGCCAGCCGTATCCATGGGACTGGAGGCGGGGCCAGCCAAAACCATGTAACTGGAGGTGGGGCCAGCCAAAACCATGGTATTGGAGGCAGTGCCAGCCAAAACCATGGCATTAGAGGCGGGACGAGCCCTATCCAGGGCACTGGATGCAGGGCGAGCCGTATCCATGGTATTGGAGGCGGGGCCAGCCAAAACCATGGATTTGGAGGCGGGGCCACCCAAAACCATGGTTTTGGAGGCAGGGCTAGCCAAAACCATGGAACTGGAGGCAGTGCCCGCCAAAACCATGGTATTGGAGGCGGGCCAGCCAAAACCATGCTATTGGAGGCGGGCCAGCCAAAACCATGGTATTGGAGGCTGGGCCAGCCAAGACCATGGTATTGGAGGTGGGCCAGCCAAAAGCATGGTATTGGAGGCGGGGCCAGCCAAAACCAGGGTATTGGAGGCAGGGTCAGCCGTATCCAGGGAACTGGAGGCAGGGCCAGCCGTATCCATGGAACTGGAGGCGGGGCCAGCCAAACCCATGGTATTGGAGGCGGGGCAGCCAAAACCATGGTATTGGATGCGGGGCCAGCCAAAACCATGGTATTGGCGGCGGGGCCAGCCAAAACCATGTAACTGGAGGCGGGGACAGCCAAAACCATGTAACTGGAGGCGGGGCTAGCCAAAACCATGGTATTGGAGGCAGGGCCAGCCAAAACTATGTAACTGGAGGCATGGCCAGCCAAAACCATGGTATTGGAGGCAGGGCCAGCCGTATCCATGGAACTGGAGGCGGGGCCAGCCAAAACCATGGTATTGGAGGCGTGGCCAGCCAAAACCATGGTATTGGAGGCGGGCCAGCCAAAACCATGGTATTGGAGGCGGGGCCAGCCAAAACAATGGTATTGGAGGCAGGCCAGCCAAAACCATGTTATTGGAGGCGGGGCCAGCCAAAACCATGGTATTGGAGGCGGGGCCAGCCAAAACCATGGAACTGGAGGCGGGGCCAACCTAAAGCATGGAATTGGAGGCGGGGCCAGCCAAAACCATGGTATTGGAGGCGGTGCTAGCCAAAACCATGGTATTGGAGGCGAGGCCAGCCAAAACCATGTAACTGGAGGCGGGGCCAGCCAAAACCATGGTATTGGAGGCGGGGCTAGCCAAAACCATGGTATTGGAGGTGGGGCTAGCCGTATCCATGGAACTGGAGGCGGGGCCAGCTGTATCCATGGAACTGGAGGCGGGGCCAGCCGTATCCATGGAACTGGAAGCGGGGCCAGCCGTATCCATGGAACTGGAGGCGGGGCCAGCTGTATCCATGGAACTGGAGGCGGGGCCAGCCAAAACCATGGTATTGAAGGCGGTGCCAGCCAAAACCATGGTATTGGAGACGGACCAGCCAAAACCATGGTTTTGGAGGCGGGGCTAGCCAAAAACATGGAACTGGAGGCGGTGCCAACCAAAACCATGGTATTGGAGGCAGGGCCAGCCGTATCCATGGAACTGGAGGCGGGGCCAGCCAAAACCATGGTATTGGAGGCGTGGCCAGCCAAAACCATGGTATTGGAGGCGGGCCAGCCAAAACCATGGTATTGGAGGTGGGGACATCCAAAACCATGGTATTGGAGGCGGGCCAGCCAAAACCCATGGTATTGGAGGCGGGGCAGCCAAAACCATGGTATTGGATGCGGGGCCAGCCAAAACCATGGTATTGGAGGCGGGGCCAGCCAAAACCATGTAACTGGAGGCGGGGACAGCCAAAACCATGTAACTGGAGGCGGGGCTAGCCAAAACCATGGTATTGGAGGCAGGGCCAGCCAAAACTATGTAACTGGAGGCATGGCCAGCCAAAACCATGGTATTGGAGGCAGGGCCAGCCGTATCCATGGAACTGGAGGCGGGGCCAGCCAAAACAATGGTATTGGAGGCGTGGCCAGCCAAAACCATGGTATTGGAGGCGGGCCAGCCAAAACCATGGTATTGGAGGCGGGGCCAGCCAAAACAATGGTATTGGAGGCGGGCCAGCCAAAACCATGTTATTGGAGGCGGGGCCAGCCAAAACCATGGTATTGGAGGATGGGCCAGCCAAAACCATGGAACTGGAGGCGGGGCCAGCCTAAAGCATGGAATTGGAGGCGGGGCCAGCCAAAACCATGGTATTGGAGGCGAGGCCAGCCAAAACCATGTAACTGGAGGCGGGGCCAGCCAAAACCATGGTATTGGAGGCGGGGCTAGCCAAAACCATGGTATTGGAGGTGGGGCTAGCCGTATCCATGGAACTGGAGGCGGGGCCAGCTGTATCCATGGAACTGGAGGCGGGGCCAGCCGTATCCATGGAACTGGAAGCGGGGCCAGCCGTATCCATGGAACTGGAGGCAGGGCCAGCTGTTTCCATGGAACTGGAGGCGGGGCCAGCCAAAACCATGGTATTGAAGGCGGTGCCAGCCAAAACCATGGTATTAGAGGCGGGACGAGCCGTATCCAGAGAACTGGAGGCAGGGCGAGCCGTATCCATGGTATTGGAGGCGGGGCCAGCCAAAACCATGTAACTGGAGACGGACCAGCCAAAACCATGGTTTTGGAGGCGGGGCTAGCCAAAAACATGGAACTGGAGGCGGTGCCAACCAAAACCATGGTATTGGAGGCAGGGCCAGCCGTATCCATGGAACTGGAGGCGGGGCCAGCCAAAACCATGGTATTGGAGGCGTGGCCAGCCAAAACCATGGTATTGGAGGCGGGCCAGCCAAAACCATGGTATTGGAGGTGGGGACATCCAAAACCATGGTATTGGAGGCGGGCCAGCCAAAACCATGGTATTGGAGGCGGGGCCAGCCAAAACCATGGTATTGGAGGCGGGGCCAGCCAAAACAATGGTATTGGAGGCGGGCCAGCCAAAACCATGTTATTGGAGGCGGGGCCAGCCAAAACCATGGTATTCGAAGCGGGGCCAGCCAAAACCATGGAACTGGAGGCGGGGCCAGCCAAAAGCATGGAATTGGAGGCGGGGCCAGCCAAAACCATGGTATTGGAGGCGGTGCTAGCCAAAACCATGGTATTGGAGGCGAGGCCAGCCAAAACCATGTAACTGGAGGCGGGGCCAGCCAAAACCATGGTATTGGAGGCGGGGCTAGCCAAAACCATTGTATTGGAGGCGGGGCTAGCCAAAACCATGTAACTGGAGGAGGGGCCAGCCAAAACCATGGTATTGGAGGTGGGGCCAGCCGTATCCATGGAACTGGAGGCGGGGTCAGCTGTATCCATGGAACTGGAGGCGGGGCCAGCCGTATCCATGGAACTGGAAGCGGGGCCAGCCGTATCCATGGAACTGGAGGCAGGGCCAGCTGTATCCATGGAACTGGAGGCGGGGCCAGCCAAAACCATGGTATTGAAGGCGGTGCCAGCCAAAACCATGGTATTAGAGGCGGGACGAGCCGTATCCAGAGAACTGGAGGCAGGGCGAGCCGTATCCATGGTATTGGAGGCGGGGCCAGCCAAAACCATGTAACTGGAGACGGACCAGCCAAAACCATGGTTTTGGAGGCGGGGCTAGCCAAAAACATGGAACTGGAGGCGGTGCCAACCAAAACCATGGTATTGGAGGCGGGGCCGCCAGACAAAACCATGGTATTGTAGGCGGGCCAGCCAAAACCATGGTATTGGAGGCGGGGCCAGCCAAAAGCATGGTATTGGAGGCGGGCCAGCCAAAAGCATGGTATTGGAGGCGGGGCCAGCCAAAAGCATGGTATTGGAGGAGGCCAACCAAAAGCATGGTATTGGAGGTGGGGCCAGCCAAAAGCATGATATTGGAGGCAGGGTCAGCCGTATCCAGGAAACTGGAGGCAGTGCCAGCCGTATCCATGGAACGGGAGGCGGGGCAAGCCAAACCCATGGTATTGGAGGCGGGGCCAGCCAAAACCATGGTATTGGAGGCGAGGCCAGACAAAACCATGGTATTGGAGGCGGGGCCAGCCAAAACCATGGCATTGGAGGCGGGGCCTGCCAAAACCATGTAACTGGAGGCAGGGCCAGCCAAAACCATGTAACTGGAGGCGGGGCTAGCCAAAACCATGGTATTGGAGGCGGGGCAAGCCAAAACTATGTAACTGGAGGCAGGGCCAGCCAAACCCATGGTAGTGGAGGCGGGGCCAGCCAAAACCAGGGTATTGGAGGCGGGGCCAGCCAAATCCATGGTATTTTAGTCGGGCCAGCCAAAACCATGGTATTGGAGGCGGGCCAGCCAAAACCATGGTATTGGAGGCGGGCCAGCCGAAACCTTGGAACTGGAGGTGGGACCAGCCAAAACCATGGAACTGGTGGCGGGACAAGCCAAAACCATGGAATTGGAGGCGGGCCAGCCAAAACCATGTAACTGGAGGAGGGGCCAGCTGTATCCATGGAACTGGAAACGGGGCCAGCCGTATCCATGGAACTGGAGGCGGGGCCAGCTGTATCCATGGAACTGGGGGCGGGGCCAGCTGTATCCATGGAACTGGAGGCGTGGTCAGCCAAAACCATGGAACTGGAGGTTGGACCAGCCAAAACAATGGAATAAGAGGCAGGGCCAGCCAAAACCATGGTATTGGAGGCGGGGACAGCCAAAACCATGGTATTGGAGGCGGCACCAGCCAGAACCATGGTATTGGAGGCGGGGCCAGCCGTATCCAGAGAACTGGAGGCGGGGCCAGCCGTATCCATGGAACTGGAGGCGGGGCAAGCCAAAACCATGGTATTGGAGGCGGTGCCAGCCAAAACCATGGTATTAGAGGCGGGACGAGCCGTATCCAGGGAACTGGAGGCGGGATGAGCCTTATCCATGGTATTGGAGGCGGGGCCAGCCAAAACCATGTAACTGGAGGCGGGGCCAGCCAAAACCGTGGTTTTGGAGGCGGGGCTAGCCAAAACCATGGAACTGGAGGCAGTGCCAGCCACAACCATGGTAATGGAGGCGGGGCCAGCCAAAACCATGGTATTGGAGGCGGGCCAGCCAAAACAATGGTATTGGAGGCAGGGCCAGCCAAAACCACAGTATTGGAGGCGGGGCCAGCCAAAACCATGGTATTGGAGGTGGGCCAGCCAAAAGCATGGTATTGGAGGCGGGGCCAGCCAAAACCATGGTATTGGAGACGGGGTCAGCCGTATCCAGGGAACTGGAGGCAGGGCCAGCCGTATCCATGGAACTGGAGGCAGGGCCAGCCAAACCCATGGTATTGCAGGCGGGGTCAGCCAAAACCATGGTATTGGAGGCGGGGCCAGCCAAAACCATGGTATTGGAGGCGGGGCCAGCCAAAACCATGGAACTGGAGGTAGGACCAGCCAAAACCATGGAACTGGTGGCGGGACCAGCCAAAACCATGGAATTGGAGACGGGGCCAGCCAAAACCATGTAACCGGAGCAGGGGCCAGCCAAAACCATGGTATTGGAGGTGGGACCAGCCGTATCCATGGAACTGGAGTCAGGGCCAGCTGTATCCATGGAACTGGAGGCAGGGCCAGCGTATCCATGGAACTGGAAACGGGGCCAGCCGTATCCATGGAACTGGAGGCAGGGCCAGCTGTATCCATGGAACTGGAGGCGGGGCCAGCTGTATCCATGGAACTGGAGGAGTGTCCAGCCAAAACCATGGAACTGGAGGTTTGACCAGCCAAAACCATGGAACTGGAGGCGGGGCCAGCCAAAATCATGGTATTGGAGGCAGGGCCAGTCAAAACCATGGTATTGGAGGTGGGGCCAGCCAAAACCATGGTATTGGAGGTGGGGCCAGCCAAAACCATGTAACTCGAGGCGGGGACAGCCAAAACCATGGTATTGGAGGCGGCACCAGCCAAAACCATGGTATTAGAGGTGGGGCCAGCCAAAACCATGGTATTGGAGGCGGGGCCAGCCAAAACCATGTAACTGGAGGCGGGGCCAGCCAAAACCATGTAACTGGAGGCCGGGCTAACCAAAACCATGGTATTGGAGGCGGGGCCAGCCAAAACCATGGTATTGGAGGCGGGCCAGCCAAAACCATGGTATTGAAGGAGGGGCCAGCCAAAACCATAGTATTGGAGGCGGGGCCAGCCAAAACCATGGTATTGGAGGCGGGGCAGCCAAAACCATGGTATTGGAGGTGGGGCCAGCCAAAACCATGGTATTGGAGGCGTGGCCAGCCAAAACCATGGTATTGGAGGTGTGGCCAGCCAAAACCATGTAACTGGAGGCGGGGCCAGCCAAAACCATGTAACTGGAAACCATGTAACTGGAGGCGGGGCCAGCCAAAACCAGGGTATTGGAGGCGGGGCCAGCCAAAACCATGGTATTGGAGGCAGGGCCACCCAAAGCCATGGTATTGGTGGCGGGCCAGCCAAACCATGGTATTGGAGGCGGGGCCAGCCAAAACCATGGTATTGGAGACGGGGCCAGCCAAAACCATGGAACTGGAGGTGGGACCAGCCAAAACCATGGAACTGGAGGTGGGGCCAGCCAAAACCATGGTATTCGAGGCGGTGCTAGACAAAACCATGGTATTGGAGGCCAGGCCAGCCAAAACCATGTAACTGGAGGCGGGGCCAGCCAAAACCATGGTATTGGAGGCGGGGCTAGCCAAAACCATGGTATTGGAGGCGGGGCTAGCCAAAACCATGTAACTGGAGGAGGGGCTTGCCAAAACCATGGTATTGGAGGTGGGGCCAGCCATATCCATGGAACTGGATTCGGGGCCAGCTGTATCCATGGAACTGGAGGCAGGGCCAGCTGTATCCATGGAACTGGAAGCAGTGCCAGCCATATCCATGGAACTGGAGGCGGGGCCAGCTGTATCCATGGAACTGGAGGCGTGGCCAGTGAAAACCATGGAACTGGAGGTTGGACCAGCCAAAACCAAGGAACTGGAGGCGGGGCAAGCCAAAACCATGGTATTGGAGGCAGGGCCAGCCAAACCCATGTTATTGGAGGTGGGGCCAGCCAAAACCATGTAACTCGAGGCGGGGATAGCCAAAACCATGGTATTGGAGGCAGCACCAGCCAAAACCATGCTACTGGAGGCGGGGCCAGCTGTATCCAGAGAACTGGAGGCGGGGCCAGCCGTATCCATGGAACTGGAGCCGGGGCCAGCCAAAACCATGTAACTGGAGGCTGGGCCAGCCAAAACCATGGTATTAGAGGCGGGACGAGCCGTGTCCAGGGAACTGGAGGCGGGGCGAGCCGTATCCATGGTATTGGAGGTGGGGCCAGCAACCATGTAACTGGAGGCGGGGCCAGCCAAAACCATGTAACTGAAGGCGGGGCTAGCCAAAACCATGGTATTGGAGGCAGGGCCAGCCAAAACTATGTAAATGGAGGTGGGGCCAGCCAAAACCATGGTATTGGAGGCGGGGCCAGCCGTATCCATGGAACTCGAGGCTGGGCCAGCTGTATCCATGGAACTGGAGGCGGGGCCAGCCAAAACCATTGTATTGGAGGCGGGCCAGCCAAAACCATGGTATTGGAGGCGGGGCCAGCCAAAACCATGGTATTGGAGGCAGGGCCAGCCAAAACCATGGTATTGGAGGCGGGCCAGCCAAAACCATGTTATTGGAGGCGGGGCCAGCCAAAACCATGGTATTGGAGGCGGTGCCAGCCAAAACCATGGTATTAGAGGTGGGACGAGCCGTGTCCAGGGAACTGGAGGCGGGGCGAGCCGTATCCATGGTATTGGAGGTGGGGCGAGCCACCATGTAACTGGAGGCGGGGCCAGCCAAAACCATGTAACTGGAGGCGGGGCTAGCCAAAACCATGGTATTGGAGGCAGGGCCAGCCAAAACTATGTAAATGGAGGTGGGGCCAGCCAAAACCATGGTATTGGAGGCGGGGCCAGCCGTATCCATGGAACTGGAGGCTGGGCCAGCTGTATCCATGGAACTGGAGGCGGGGCCAGCCAAAACCATGGTATTGGAGGCGGGCCAGCCAAAACCATGGTATTGGAGGCGGGGCCAGCCAAAACCATGGTATTGGAGGCAGGGCCAGCCAAAACCATGGTATTGGAGGCGGGCCAGCCAAAACCATGTTATTGGAGGCGGGGCCAGCCAAAACCATGGTATTGGAGGCGGGGCCAGCCAAAACCATGGAACTGGAGGTGGGACCAGCCAAAACCATGGAACTGGAGGCGGGGCCAGCCAAAAGCATGGAATTGGAGGCGGGGCCAGCCAAATCCATGGTATTGGAGGCGGTGCTAGCCAAAACCATGGTATTGGAGGCGAATCCAGCCAAAACCATATAACTGGAGGCGGGGCCAGCCAAAACCATGGTATTGGAGGCGGGGCTAGCCAAAACCATTGTATTGGAGGCGGGGCTAGCCAAAACCATGTAACTGGAGGAGGGGCCAGCCAAAACCATGGTATTGGAGGTGGGGCCTGCCGTATCCTTGGAACTGGAGGCTGGGCCAGCTGTATCCATGGAACTGGAGGCGGGGCCAGCCGTATCCATGGAACTGGAAGCGGGGCCAGCCGTATCCATGGAACTGGAGGCGGGGCCAGCTGTATCCATGGAACTGGAGGCGGGGCCAGCCAAAACCATGGTATTGGAGGCGGTGCCAGCCAAAACCATGGTATTAGAGGCGGGAGTAGCCGTATCCAGAGAACTGGATGCGGGGCGAGCCGTATCCATGGTATTGGAGGCGGGGCCAGCCAAAACCATGTAACTGGAGACGGACCAGCCAAAACCATGGTTTTGGAGTCGGGGCTAGTCAAAAACATGGAACTGGAGGCGGTGCCAACCAAAACCATGGTATTGGAGGCGGGGCCAGACAAAACCATGGTATTGTAGGCGGGCCAGCCAAAACCATGGTATTGGAGGCGGGGCCAGCCAAAAGCATGGTATTGGAGGCGGGCCAGCCAAAAGCATGGTATTGGAGGCGGGGCCAGCCAAAAGCATGGTATTGGAGGCGGGGCCAGCCAAAAGCATGGTATTGGAGGAGGCCAACCAAAAGCATGGTATTGGAGGCGGGGCCAGCCAAAAGCATGGTATTGGAGGCAGGGTCAGCCGTATCCAGGGAACTGGAGGCAGTGCCAGCGGTATCCATGGAACGGGAGGCGGGGCCAGCCAAACCCATGGTATTGGAGGCGGGGCCAGCCAAAACCATGGTATTGGAGGCGAGGCCAGACAAAACCATGGTATTGGAGGCGGGGCCAGCCAACACCATGGTATTGGAGGCAGGGCCTGCCAAAACCATGTAACTGGAGGCAGGGCCAGCCAAAACCATGTAACTGGAGGAGGGGCTAGCCAAAACCATGGTATTGGAGGCGGTGCCAGCCAAAACTATGTAACTGGAGGCGGGGCCAGCCAAAACCATGGTATTGGAAGCGGGGCCAGCCAAAACCATGGTATTTTAGTCGGGCCAGCCAAAACCATGGTATTGGAGGCGGGCCAGCCAAAACCATGGTATTGGAGGCGGGGCCAGCCAAAACCATGGAACTGGAGGTGGGACCAGCCAAAACCATGGAACTGGTGGCGGGACCAGCCAAAACCATGGAATTGGAGGCGGGGCCAGCCAAAACCATGTAACTGGAGGAGGGGCCAGCCAAAACCATGGTATTGGAGGTGGGACCAGCCGTATCCATGGAACTGGAGGCAGGGCCAGCTGTATCCATGGAACTGGAGGCAGGGCCAGCGTATCCATGGAACTGGAAACGGGGCCAGCCGTAGCCATGGAACTGGAGGCGGGGCCAGCTGTATCCATGGAACTGGAGGCCGGGCCAGCTGTATCCATGGAACTGGAGGCGTAGTCTGCCAAAACCATGGAACTGGAGGTTGGACCAGCCAAAACCATGGAATAAGAGGCAGGGCCAGCCAAAACCATGGTATTGGAGGCAGGGCCAGCCAAAACCATGGTATTGGAGGTGAGGCCAGCCAAAACCATGTAACTCGAGGCGGGGACAGCCAAAACCATGGTATTGGAGGCGGCACCAGCCAAAACCATGGTATTGGAGGCGGGGCCAGCCGTATCCAGAGAACTGGAGGCGGGGCCAGCCGTATCCATGGAACTGGAGGCGGGGCAAGCCAAAACCATGGTATTGGAGGCGGTGCCAGCCAAAACCATGGTATTGGAGGCAGGGCCAGCCAAAAGCATGGTATTGGAGGCGGGCCAGCCAAAAGCATAGTATTGGAGGCGGGGCCAGCCAAAAGCATGGTATTGGAGGAGGCCAACCAAAAGCATGGTATTGGAGGCGGGGCCAGCCTAAAGCATGGTATTGGAGGCAGGGTCAGCCGTATCCAGGGAACTGGAGGCAGTGCCAGCCGTATCCATGGATAGGGAGGCGGGGCCAGCCAAACCCATGGTATTGGAGGCGGGGCCAGCCAAAACCATGGTATTGGAGGCGAGGCCAGACAAAACCATGGTATTGGAGGCGGGGCCAGCCAAAACCATGGTATTGGAGGCGGGGCCTGCCAAAACCATCTAACTGGAGGCGGGGCCAGCCAAAACCATGGTATTGGAGGCGGGGCTAGCCAAAACCATTGTATTGGAGGCGGGCTAGCCAAAACCATGTAACTGGAGGAGGGGCCAGCCAAAACCATGGTATTGGAGGTGGGGCCAGCCGTATCCATGGAACTGGAGGCGGGGCCAGCTGTATCCATGGAACTGGAGGCGGGGCCAGCCGTATCCATGGAACTGGAGGCGGGGCCAGCTGTATCCATGGAACTGGAGGCGGGGCCAGCCAAAACCATGGTATTGGAGGCAGTGCCAGCCAAAACCATGGTATTAGAGGCAGGACGAGCCGTATCCAGAGAACTGGAGGCGGGGCGAGCCGTATCCATGGTATTGGAGGCGGGGCCAGCCAAAACCATGTAACTGGAGACGGACCAGCCAAAACCATGGTTTTGGAGGCGGGGCTAGCCAAAAACATGGAACTGGAGGCGGTTCCAACCAAAACCATGGTATTGTAGGCGGGCCAGCCAAAACCATGGTATTGGAGGCGGGGCCAGCCAAAAGCATGGTATTGGAGGCGGGCCAGCCAAAAGCATGGTATTGGAGGCGGGGCCAGCCAAAAGCATGGTATTGGAGGCAGGGCCAGCCAAAAGCATGGTATTGGAGGTGGTATTGGAGGAGGCCAACCAAAAGCATGGTATTGGGGATGGTACCAGCCACAACCATGGAACTGGTGGCGGGACCAGCCAAAACCATGGAATTGGAGGCGGGGCCAGCCAAAACCATGTAACTGGAGGAGGGGCCAGCCAAAACCATGGTATTGGAGGTGGGACCAGCCGTATCCATGGAACTGGAGGCAGGGCCTGCTGTATGCATGGAACTGGAGGCGGGGCCAGCCGTATCCATGGAACTGGAAACGGGGCCAGCCGTATCCATGGAACTGGAGGCGGGGCCAGCTGTATCCATGGAACTGGAGGCGGGGCCAGCCAAAACCATGGAACTGGAGGTTGGACCAGCCAAAACCATGGAATAAGAGGCAGGGCCAGCCAAAACCATGGTATTGGAGGCAGGGCCAGCCAAAACCATGGTATTGGAGGTGGGGCCAGCCAAAACCATGGAATTGGAGGCGGGGCCAGCCAAAACCATGTAACTGGAGGAGGGGCCAGCCAAAACCATGGTATTGGAGGTGGGACCAGCCGTATCCATGGAACTGGAGGCAGGGCCAGCTGTATCCATGGAACTGGAGGCGGGGCCAGCCGTATCCATGGACTGGAAACGGGGCCAGCCGTATCCATGGAACTGGAGGCGGGGCCAGCTGTATCCATGGAACTGGAGGCGTGGTCAGCCAAAACCATGGAACTGGAGGTTGGACCAGCCAAAACCATGGAATAAGAGGCAGGGCCAGCCAAAACCATGGTATTGGAGGCAGGGCCAGCCAAAACCATGGTATTGGAGGTGGGGCCAGCCAAAACCATGGTATTGGAGGTGGGGCCAGCCAAAACCATGTAACTCGAGTCGGGGACAGCCAAAACCATGGTATTGGAGGCGGCACCAGCCAAAACCATGGTATTGGAGGCGGGGCCAGCCGTATCCAGAGAACTGGAGGCGGGGCCAGCCGTATCCATGGAACTGGAGGCGGGGCAAGCCAAAACCATGGTATTGGAGGCGGTACCAGCCAAAACCATGGTATTAGAGGCGGGACGAGCCGTATCCAGGGAACTGGAGGCGGGATGAGCCTTATCCATGGTATTGGAGGCGGGGCCAGCCAAAACCATGTAACTGGAGGCAGGGCCAGCCAAAACCATGTAACTGGAGGCGGGGCCAGCCAAAACCATGGTTTTGGAGGCAGGGCTAGCCAAAACCATGGAACTGGAGGCGGTGCCAGCCACAACCATGGTATTGGAGGCGGGGCCAGCCAAAACCATGGTATTGGAGGCGGGGCCAGCCAAAACCACGGTATTGGAGGCGGGGCCAGCCAAAACCATGGTATTGGAGGTGGGGCCAGCCAAAACCATGGTATTGGAGGCGGGGCCAGCCAAAACCATGGTATTGGAGGCGGGGCCAGCCAAAACCATGGAACTGGAGGTGGGACCAGCCAAAACCATGGAACTGGTGGCGGGACCAGCCAAAACCATGGAATTGGAGGCGGGGCCAGCCAAAACCATGTAACCGGAGGAGGGGCCAGCCAAAACCATGGTATTGGAGGTGGGACCAGCCGTATCCATGGAACTGGAGTCAGGGCCAGCTGTATCCATGGAACTGGAGGCAGGGCCAGCGTATCCATGGAACTGGAAACGGGGCCAGCCGTATCCATGGAACTGGAGGCAGGGCCAGCTGTATCCATGGAACTGGAGGAGTGTCCAGCCAAAACCATGGAACTGGAGGTTGGACCAGCCAAAACCATGGAACTGGAGGCGGGGCCAGGCAAAATCATGGTATTGGAGGCAGGGCCAGACAAAACCATGGTATTGGAGGTGGGGCCAGCCAAAACCATGGTATTGGAGGTGGGGCCAGCCAAAACCATGTAACTCGAGGAGGGGACAGCCAAAACCATGGTATTGGAGGCGGCACCAGCCAAAACCATGGTATTGGAGGCGGGGCCAGCCAAAACCATGGTATTGGAGGCGGGGTCAGCCGTATCCAGGGAACTGGAGGCAGGGCCAGCCGTATCCATGGAACTGGAGGCTGGGCCAGCCAAACCCATGGTATTGGAGGCGGGGTCAGCCAAAACCATGGTATTTGAGGTGGGGCCAGCCAAAACCATGGTATTGGAGGCGGGGCCAGCCAAAACCATGGTATTGGAGGCGGGGCCAGCCAAAACCATGGTATTGGAGGTGGGGCCAGCCAAAACCATGGTATTGGAGGTGGGGCCAGCCAAAACCATGTAACTCGAGGAGGGGACAGCCAAAACCATGGTATTGGAGGCGGCACCAGCCAAAACCATGGTATTGGAGGCGGGGCCAGCCAAAACCATGGTATTGGAGGCGGGGTCAGCCGTATCCAGGGAACTGGAGGCAGGGCCAGCCGTATCCATGGAACTGGAGGCTGGGCCAGCCAAACCCATGGTATTGGAGGCGGGGTCAGCCAAAACCATGGTATTTGAGGTGGGGCCAGCCAAAACCATGGTATTGGAGGCGGGGCCAGCCAAAACCATGGTATTGGAGGCGGGGCCAGCCAAAACCATGTAACTGGAGGCAGGGCTAGCCAAAACCATGGAACTGGAGGCGGTGCCAGCCACAACCATGGTATTGGAGGCGGGGCCAGCCAAAACCATGGTATTGGAGGCGGGGCCAGCCAAAACCACGGTATTGGAGGCGGGGCCAGCCAAAACCATGGTATTGGAGGTGGGGCCAGCCAAAACCATGGTATTGGAGGCGGGGCCAGCCAAAACCATGGTATTGGAGGCGGGGCCAGCCAAAACCATGGAACTGGAGGTGGGACCAGCCAAAACCATGGAACTGGTGGCGGGACCAGCCAAAACCATGGAATTGGAGGCGGGGCCAGCCAAAACCATGTAACCGGAGGAGGGGCCAGCCAAAACCATGGTATTGGAGGTGGGACCAGCCGTATCCATGGAACTGGAGTCAGGGCCAGCTGTATCCATGGAACTGGAGGCAGGGCCAGCGTATCCATGGAACTGGAAACGGGGCCAGCCGTATCCATGGAACTGGAGGCAGGGCCAGCTGTATCCATGGAACTGGAGGAGTGTCCAGCCAAAACCATGGAACTGGAGGTTGGACCAGCCAAAACCATGGAACTGGAGGCGGGGCCAGGCAAAATCATGGTATTGGAGGCAGGGCCAGACAAAACCATGGTATTGGAGGTGGGGCCAGCCAAAACCATGGTTTTGGAGGTGGGGCCAGCCAAAACCATGTAACTCGAGGAGGGGACAGCCAAAACCATGGTATTGGAGGCGGCACCAGCCAAAACCATGGTATTGGAGGCGGGGCCAGCCAAAACCATGGTATTGGAGGCGGGGTCAGCCGTATCCAGGGAACTGGAGGCAGGGCCAGCCGTATCCATGGAACTGGAGGCTGGGCCAGCCAAACCCATGGTATTGGAGGCGGGGTCAGCCAAAACCATGGTATTTGAGGTGGGGCCAGCCAAAACCATGGTATTGGAGGCGGGGCCAGCCAAAACCATGGTATTGGAGGCGGGGCCAGCCAAAACCATGTAACTGGAGGCGGGGCCAGCCAAAACCATGTAACTGGAGGCCGGGCTAACCAAAACCATGGTATTGGAGGAGGGGCCAGCCAAAACTATGTAACTGGAGGCGTGGCCAGCCAAAACCATAGTATTGGAGGCGGGGTCAGCCGTATCCATGGAACTGGAGGCTGCGCCAGCTGTATCCATGGAACTGGAGGCGGGGCCAGCTAAAACCATGTTATTGGAGGCGGGGCCAGCTAAAACCATGGTATTGGAGGCGGGCCAGCCAAAACCATGGTATTGAAGGCGGGGCCAGCCAAAACCATAGTATTGGAGGTGGGGCCAGCCAAAACCATGGTATTGGAGGCGGGCCAGCCAAAACCATGGAACTGGAGGCGGGGCCAGCCAAAACCATGGTATTGGAGGCGGTGCTAGACAAAACCATGGTATTGGAGGCGGGCCAGCCAAAACCATGGAACTGGAGGCGGGGCCAGCCAAAACCATGGTATTGGAGGCGGTGCTAGACAAAACCATGGTATTGGAGGCCAGGCCAGCCAAAACCATGTAACTGGAGGCGTGGCCAGCCAAAACCATGGTATTGGAGGCGGGGCTAGCCAAAACCATGTAACTGGAGGAGGGGCCAGCCGTATCCATGGAACTGGAGGCGGGGCCAGCTGTATCCATGGAACTGGAGGCAGGGCCAGCCGTATCCATGGACCTGGAAGCGGTGCCAGCCATATCCATGGAACTGGAGGCGGGGCCAGCTGTATCCATGGAACTGGAGGCGTGGCCAGTCAAAACCATGGAACTGGAGGTTGGACCAGCCAAAACCAAGGAACTGGAGGCGGGGCAAGCCAAAACCATGGTATTGGAGGCGGGGCCAGCCAAAACCATGGTATTGAAGGCAGGGCCAGCCAAACCCATGTTATTGGAGGTGGGGCCAGCCAAAACCATGTAACTCGAGGCGGGTATAGCCAAAACCATGGTATTGGAGGCAGCACCAGCCAAAACCATGGTACTGGAGGCGGGGCCAGCTGTATCCAGAGAACTGGAGGCGGGGCCAGCTGTATCCATGGAACTGGAGCCGGGGCCAGCCAAAACCATGTAACTGGAGGCGGGGCCAGCCAAAACCATGGTATTAGAGGCGGGATGAGCCGTGTCCAGGGAACTGGAGGCGGGGCGAGCCGTATCCATGATATTGGAGGTGGGGCCAGCCAAAACCATGTCACTGGAGATGGGGCCAGCCAAAACCATGGTTTTGGAGGCGGGGCTAGCCAAAACCATGGAACTGGAGGCGGTGCCAGCCAAAACCATGGTATTGGAGGCAGGGCCAGCCAAAACTTTGGTATTGGAGGCGGGCCAGCCAAAACCATGGTATTGGAGGCAGGCCAGCCAAAAGCATGGTATTGGAGGCGGGGCCAGCGAAAACCATGGTATTGGAGGCGGAGTCAGCCGTATCCAGGGAACTGGAGGCAGTGCCAGCCGTATCCATGGAACTGGAGGCGGGGCCAGCCAAACCCATGGTATCGGAGGTGGGGCCAGCCAAAACCATGGTATTGGAGGTGGGGCCAGCCAAAATCATGGTATTGGAGGCGGGGCCAGCCAAAACCATGTAACTGGAGGCGGGTCCAGCCAAAACCATGTAACTGGAGGCGGGGCTAGCCAAAACCATGGTATTGGAGGCAGAGCCAGCCAAAACTATGTAATTGGAGGTGTGGCCAGCCAAAACCATGGTATTGGAGGCGGGGCCAGCCGTATCCATGGAACTGGAGGCTGGGCCAGCTGTATCCATGGAACTGGAGGCGGGGCCAGCCAAAACCATGGTATTGGAGGCGGGGCCAGCCAAAACCATGGTATTGGAGGCGGCCCAGCCAAAACCATGGTATTGGAGTTGGGGCCATCCTAAACCATGGTATTGGAGGCGGGGCCACCAAAACCATGGTATTGGAGGCGGGCCAGCCAAAACCATGGTATAGGCCAGCCAAAACCATGGTATTGGAGGCGGGGCCAGCCAAAACCATGGTTTTGGAGGCGGGGCCAGCCAAAACCATGTAACTGGAGGTGGGGCCAGCCAAAACCATGGTATTGGAGGCAGGGCCAGCCAAAACTATGTAACTGGAGGAGGGGCTAGCCAAAACCATGGTATTGGAGGCGGGGCCAGCCGTATCCATGGAACTGGAGGCGGGGACAGCTGTATCCATGGAACTGGAGGTGGGGCCAGCCGTATCCATGGAACTGGAGGCGGTGCCAGCCAAAACCATGGTATTGGAGGCGGGCCAGCCAAAACCATGGTATTGGCCAGCCAAAACCATGGTATTGGAGGCGGGGCCAGCTAAAACCATGGTATTGGAGGCGGGGCCAGCCAAAACCATGATATTGGAGGCGTGGCCAGCCGAAACCATGGAACTGGAGGTGGGAGCAGCCAAAACCATGGAACTGGAGGCGGGGCCAGCCAAAACCCTGGAATTGGAGGCAGGGCCAGCCAAAACCATGGTATTGGAGGCGTGGCTAGCCAAAACCATGGTATTGGAGGCGGGGCCAGCCAAAACCATGTAACTGGAAGCGGGGCCAGCCAAAACCATGGTATTGCAGGCGGGGCTAGCCAAAACAATGTAACTGGAGGAGGGGCCAGCCAAAACCATGGTATTAGAGGTGGGGACAGCCGTATCCATGGAACTGGAGGCGGGGCCAGCTGTATCCATGGAACTGGAGGCGGGGCCAGCAGTATCCATGGAACTGGAGGTGGGGCCAGCCAAAACCTTGGTATTGGAGGCGGGGCCAGCCAAAACCATGCTATTGGAGGCGGGGCCAGCCGTATCCAGGGAAGTGGAGGCGGGGCAGCCGTATCCATGTAACTGGAGGCGGGGCCAGCCAAAACCATGTAACTGGAGGCTGGTCTTGCCAAAACAATGGTATTGGAGGCGGAGCCTGCCAAAACCATGGTATTGGAGGCGGGGCCAGCCAAAACCATTGTATTGGAGGCGGGGCCAGCCGTATCCAGGGAACTGGAGGCAGGGCCAGCCGTATAAATTTAAATGGAGGCGGGGCCAGTCAAACCCATGGTATTGGAGGCGGGGCCAGCCAAAACCATGGTATTGGAGGCGTGGCCAGCCAAAACCATGGAACTGGAGGTGGGAGCAGCCAAAACCATGGAACTGGAGGCGGGGCCAGCCAAAACCCTGGAATTGGAGGCAGGGCCAGCCAAAACCATGGTATTGGAGGCGTGGCTAGCCAAAACCATGGTATTGGAGGCGGGGCCAGCCAAAACCATGTAACTGGAAGCGGGGCCAGCCAAAAGCATGGTATTGCAGGCGGGGCTAGCCAAAACAATGTAACTGGAGGAGGGGCCAGCCAAAACCATGGTATTAGAGGTGGGGCCAGCCGTATCCATGGAACTGGAGGCGGGGCCAGCTGTATCCATGGAACTGGAGGCGGGGCCAGCAGTATCCATGGAACTGGAGGTGGGGCCAGCCAAAACCTTGGTATTGGAGGCGGGGCCAGCCAAAACCATGCTATTGGAGGCGGGGCCAGCCGTATCCAGGGAAGTGGAGGCGGGGCAGCTGTATCCATGTAACTGGAGGCGGGGCCAGCCAAAACCATGTAACTGGAGGTGGGGCCAGCCAAAACCATGTAACTCGAGGAGGGGACAGCCAAAACCATGGTATTGGAGGCGGCACCAGCCAAAACCATGGTATTGGAGGCGGGGCCAGCCAAAACCATGGTATTGGAGGCGGGGTCAGCTGTATCCAGGGAACTGAAGGCAGGGCCAGCCGTATCCATGGAACTGGAGGCTGGGCCAGCCAAACCCATGGTATTGGAGGCCGGGTCAGCCAAAACCATGGTATTTAAGGTGGGGCCAGCCAAAACCATGGTATTGGAGGCGGGGCCAGCCAAAACCATGGTATTGGAGGCGGGGCCAGCCAAAACCATGTAACTGGAGGCGGGGCCAGCCAAAACCATGTAACTGGAGGCCAGGCTAGCCAAATCCATGGTATTGGAGGAGGGGCCAGCCAAAACTATGTAACTGGAGGCGTGGCCAGCCAAAACCATGGTATTGGAGGCGGGGTCAGCCGTATCCATGGAACTGGAGGCTGCGCCAGCTGTATCCATGGAACTGGAGGCGGGGCCAGCTAAAACCATGTTATTGGAGGCGGGGCCAGCCAAAACCATGGTATTGGAGGCGGGGCTAGCCAAAACCATGTAACTGGAGGAGGGGCCAGCCAAAACCATGGTATTGGAGGCGGGGCCAGCTGTATCCATGGAACGGGAGGCAGGGCCAGCCGTATCCATGGACCTGGAAGCGGTGCCAGCCATATCCATGGAACTGGAGGCGGGGCCAGCTAAAACCATGTTATTGGAGGCGGGGCCAGCCAAAACCATGGTATTGGAGGCGGGCCATCCAAAACCATGGTATTGAAGGCGGGGCCAGCCAAAACCATAGTATTGGAGGTGGGGCCAGCCAAAACCATGGTATTGGAGGCGGGCCAGCCAAAACCATGGAACTGGAGGCGGGGCCAGCCAAAACCATGGTATTGGAGGCGGTGCTAGACAAAACCATGGTATTGGAGGCCAGGCCAGCCAAAACCATGTAACTGGAGGCGGGGCCAGCCAAAACCATGGTATTGGAGGCGGGGCCAGCCAAAACCATGGTATTGGAGGCGGGGCTAGCCAAAACCATGTAACTGGAGGAGGGGCCAGCCAAAACCATGGTATTGGAGGTGGGGCCAGCCGTATCAATGGAACTGGAGGCGGGGCCAGCTGTATCCATGGAACTGGAGGCGGGGCCAGCCGTATCCATGGACCTGGAAGCGGTGCCAGCCATATCCATGGAACTGGAGGCGGGGCCAGCTGTATCCATGGAACTGGAGGCGTGGCCAGTCAAAACCATGGAACTGGAGGTTGGACCAGCCAAAACCAAGGAACTGGAGGCGGGGCAAGCCAAAACCATGGTATTGGAGGCGGGGCCAGCCAAAACCATGGTATTGAAGGCAGGGCCAGCCAAACCCATGTTATTGGAGGTGGGGCCAGCCAAAACCATGTAACTCGAGGCGGGGATAGCCAAAACCATGGTATTGGAGGCAGCACCAGCCAAAACCATGGTACTGGAGGCGGGGCCAGCCGTATCCAGAGAACTGGAGGCGGGGCCAGCTGTATCCATGGAACTGGAGCCGGGGCCAGCCAAAACCATGTAACTGGAGGCGGGGCCAGCCAAAACCATGGTATTAGAGGCGGGATGAGCCGTGTCCAGGGAACTGGAGGCGGGGCGAGCCGTATCCATGATATTGGAGGTGGGGCCAGCCAAAATCATGTAACTGGAGACGGGGCCAGCCAAAACCATGGTTTTGGAGGCGGGGCTAGCCAAAACCATGGAACTGGAGGCGGTGCCAGCCAAAACCATGGTATTGGAGGCAGGGCCAGCCAAAACTTTGGTATTGGAGGCGGGCCAGCCAAAACCATGGTATTGGAGGCAGGCCAGCCAAAAGCATGGTATTGGAGGCGGGGCCAGCGAAAACCATGGTATTGGAGGCGGGGTCAGCCGTATCCAGGGAACTGGAGGCAGTGCCAGCCGTATCCATGGAACTGGAGGCGGGGCCAGCCAAACCCATGGTATTGGAGGTGGGGCCAGCCAAAACCATGGTATTGGAGGTGGGGCCAGCCAAAATCATGGTATTGGAGGCGGGGCCAGCCAAAACCATGTAACTGGAGGCGGGGCCAGCCAAAACCATGTAACTGGAGGCCGGGCTAGCCAAAACCATGGTATTGGAGGCAGAGCCAGCCAAAACTATGTAACTGGAGGTGTGGCCAGCCAAAACCATGGTATTGGAGGCGGGGCCAGCCGTATCCATGGAACTGGAGGCTGGGCCAGCTGTATCCATGGAACTGGAGGCGGGGCCAGCCAAAACCATGGTATTGGAGGCGGGGCCAGCCAAAACCATGGTATTGGAGGCGGCCCAGCCAAAACCATGGTATTGGAGTTGGGGCCATCCTAAACCATGGTATTGGAGGCGGGGTCACCAAAACCATGGTATTGGAGGCGGGCCAGCCAAAACCATGGTATAGGCCAGCCAAAACCATGGTATTGGAGGCGGGGCCAGCCAAAACCATGGTTTTGGAGGCGGGGCCAGCCAAAACCATGTAACTGGAGGTGGGGCCAGCCAAAACCATGGTATTGGAGGCAGGGCCAGCCAAAACTATGTAACTGGAGGAGGGGCTAGCCAAAACCATGGTATTGGAGGCGGGGCCAGCCGTATCCATGGAACTGGAGGCGGGGACAGCTGTATCCATGGAACTGGAGGTGGGGCCAGCCGTATCCATGGAACTGGAGGCGGTGCCAGCCAAAACCATGGTATTGGAGGCGGGCCAGCCAAAACCATGGTATTGGCCAGCCAAAACCTTGGTATTGGAGGCGGGGCCAGCCAAAACCATGCTATTGGAGGCGGGGCCAGCCGTATCCAGGGAAGTGGAGGCGGGGCAGCCGTATCCATGTAACTGGAGGCGGAGCCTGCCAAAACCATGGTATTGGAGGCGGGGCCAGCCAAAACCATTGTATTGGAGGCGGGGCCAGCCGTATCCAGGGAACTGGAGGCAGGGCCAGCCGTATCCATTTAAATGGAGGCGGGGCCAGCCAAACCCATGGTATTGGAGGCGGGGCCAGCCAAAACCATGGTATTGGAGGCGTGGCCAGCCAAAACCATGGAACTGGAGGTGGGAGCAGCCAAAACCATGGAACTGGAGGCGGGGCCAGCCAAAACCCTGGAATTGGAGGCAGGGCCAGCCAAAACCATGGTATTGGAGGCGTGGCTAGCCAAAACCATGGTATTGGAGGCGGGGCCAGCCAAAACCATGTAACTGGAAGCGGGGCCAGCCAAAAGCATGGTATTGCAGGCGGGGCTAGCCAAAACAATGTAACTGGAGGAGGGGCCAGCCAAAACCATGGTATTAGAGGTGGGGCCAGCCGTATCCATGGAACTGGAGGCGGGGCCAGCTGTATCCATCGAACTGGAGGCGGGGCCAGCAGTATCCATGGAACTGGAGGTGGGGCCAGACAAAACCTTGGTATTGGAGGCGGGGCCAGCCAAAACCATGCTATTGGAGGCGGGGCCAGCCGTATCCAGGGAAGTGGAGGCGGGGCAGCCGTATCCATGTAACTGGAGGCGGGGCCAGCCAAAACCATGTAACTGGAGGCGGGTCCTGCCAAAACCATGGTATTAGAGGTGGGGCCAGCCGTATCCATGGAACTGGAGGCGGGGCCAGCTGTATCCATGGAACCGGAGGCGGGGCCAGCAGTTTCCATGGAACTGGAGTTGGGGCCAGCCAAAACCTTGGTATTGGAGGCGGGGCCAGCCAAAACCATGCTATTGGAGGCGGGGCCAGCCGTATCCAGGGAAGTGGAGGCGGGGCAGCCGTATCCATGTAACTGGAGGCGGGGCAGCCGTATCCATGTAACTGGAGGCATAGGCTGGGGCCACTCAAAACCATGGAACTGGAGGCGTGGTCAGCCAAAACCATGGTATTGGAGTCGGGACCAGCCAAAACCATGGTATTGGAGGCGGGGCCAGCCAAAACCATGTAAGGAAGGCGGGCCCAGCCGTATCCATGGAACTGGAGGCGGTGCCAGCCGTAACCATGGAACTGGAGGCAGGGCCAGCCAAAACCATGATATTGGAGCCTGGGCCAGCCAAAACCATGGAAATGGAGGTGGGGCCAGCCAAAACCTTGGCACTGGAGGCGGGGCCAGCTGTATCCATGGAACTGGAGGCAGGGCCAGCCAAAACCATGATATTGGAGGCGGGGCCAGCCAAAATCATGGAACTGGAGGTGGGGCCAGCCAAAACCATGATATTGGAGGCGGGGCCAGCCAAAACCATGGAACTGGAGGTGGGGCCAGCCAAAACCATGGAACTGGCAGCAGGGCCAGCCAAAACCATAGTATTGGAGGCGGGGCCAGCCAAAACCATGGTATTGGAGGCGGGGCCAGCCAAAACCATGGTATTGCAGGCAGGGCCAGTCAAAACCATGTAACTGGAGGCGGGGCCAGCCAAAACCATGGTATTGGAGTTGGGGCCAGCCAAAACCATGGTATTGGAGTTGGGGCCAGCCAAAACCTTGGAAATGGAGATGGGGCCACCGAAAACCATGGAACTGGAGGCGGGGCCAGCCGTATCCATGGAACTGGAGGTGGGGCCAGCCAAAACCATGGTATTGGAGGCGGGTCCAGCCAAAACCATGGAACTGGAGGCGGGGCCAGCCAAAACCATGGAACTGGAGGTGGGGCCAGCCAAAACCATGTAATTGGAGGCGGGCCAGCCAAAACCATTTTATTGGAGGCAGAGCCAGCCAAAACCATGGAACTGGAGGTGGGGCCAGCCAAAACCATGGAACTGGCGGCGGGGCCAGCCAAAACCATGGTATTGGAGGCGGGGCCAGCCAAAACCAAGGAACTGGAGGCGGGGCCAGCCAAAACCATGGAACTGGAGGCGTGGCCATCCAAAACCATGGTTTTGTAGGCGGGGCAAGCCAAAACCATGGCATTGGAGGCGGGGCCAGCCAAAACCATGTAACTGGAGGCGGGGCCAGCCAA
Organism: Ambystoma mexicanum; assembly: GCF_040938575.1. Taxonomy (NCBI): domain Eukaryota; kingdom Metazoa; phylum Chordata; class Amphibia; order Caudata; family Ambystomatidae; genus Ambystoma; species Ambystoma mexicanum. The sequence goes on along the minus strand of NC_090935.1, from coordinate 635,878,143 downwards.
AACCATGGTATTGGAGTTGGGGTCAGCCAAAACCATGGAATTGGAGGCCGGGCCAGCCAAAACCATGGAAATGGAGGTGGGGCCACCCAAAACCATTGAACTGGAGGCGGGGCCAGCCGTATCCATGGAACTGGAGGTGGGGCAGCCGAAACCATGGTATTGGAGGCGGGTGTTAGGGGGAATTCTCTGTTTAGGCTGAATTTCCTAACCTAGTGAGTCCCCCAGCAGCTTTGCTGGATTTTTGGGGTTTATTTTTTTCTCCTGCCAAGAGTGAGACTATTTTACCCTCACTCTTGCACATGATTTGAGTGTGTCTCTTTGATTCTAGATGTGTTTAATGGGCTATGGGGTCTTTTACTCCATAGGGCTTCATGTGTTTTTGTGATGTGTGTTACACAGCACCCTCAGTGCAGTAACACAGGGGTGTCATAGTGACCCCCCAGTATAGACTCCATACCCTGGGACTGACTACTGTCTCCCAGGGCATGTAAAGTCACCATTGACTTTACTAGTCTCAAATTCTGAACAGAACCAGTACAAACCATCATATTGTGGACGTCCAGGCCGGGGCAATTCGATTGCCCCGGGGTCTGTTAGTCGAGGGGGCACGTCTCCGTCCCCCCTGATCGAGTTTTGGCTGGTGGCAGTGGATACTACTTTTTATATTCGACCGCGAATATATCCCTATGGGATTTCCCATTGTTCGAGCCTACCAACTTTAATTATTTAATTCCTATAGCCTCGAACATACCGCCAGTTTATTTATTTAATATCAATTCTCCGGTTGGTATTTTTTGCCAGAACTCGGTTCTAAAATGGTGTTTGTGTTCACTTCTGTGACTCCAACCCAAGTTAAGCTCTTTGTTGCACTTTTTGGCGGGCTTCTCCACAGAAGCCCTCCAAAGTGGTGCCACTCTGTCTGGGGTACTTAGGAGGGGTGGAGGGGTATTTAGGCACCCTGGACTGAGTTGCCTAGGCAACTCAAGTCACACTCCGTCCTGATTGGCCCAAGTGGTGAGCCGGCCGCCTCACCACTTACCATGTTTGAGTGACAGCTAGGCTGAGTGAATGGGGGTTTTCTGCATAAAAGCTGGGCTTTGGGGACTGGAACTTTAGAAGTCGCCACAGGACCTAACAATCCGATGAGGGAGAAACTGAGCCGACCTGCTATGACGACACCACTGGTGGAGCCCTACTGAACTGTCTCACCACTTTTCCCAACGACAGAGGAGATCTCCAGCCCGGAGAGTCTTCTTCCTTCAACTGGTGGGGATAACCAGTCTGCTTCCTTTTTCGCTTCCTGGGCCATCTCGTGGCCGCCTTGCCTGTGCCAAGCACCCCGGCAACCGGGATACCACGTTTTACCACTACCGCGAATCAAAGGGTAGTACCTTTAACCGGAAAACTCCGCGCCTGGTCTCTTCCCTGGCATTGCAACGACCTTCATCTTTCCTCCACAACGAGATCTTCTCTTCCTCTGGATGACGACGCGACTTGCACCCGCTGCCAGGAACAACTGCCCCTGTTGGAGGATCCTTTCCACATAAGGTACTGTGTTCCGCCTGGCTTACCTTGCAACCGACTGTACGGGGTAGATTTAGTCCCCGGCTTTCGACCCTGGGTTAGCCTGGGACACCCTGGCTAAACTTTTCTGAGCCTAACTAAAACCGTTCTGAACTCCCTGCAAGAATTTTTAAGCCTATTGTCATTGTGTGATCTTGGGTGCATTTGTGCCCTGCTCTCTCCAAGAGTGGGCCCGGCCTATGGACTTTGGCTCACAAGTAACTTTTGACTTTCCTGCCTTGATTAAGAGTTCCTAAGTATTAGTGTGGTGTATTTTCCTACATTCTGCCTTTTCCCTCCCTTTTCGATAACTTATTGGAGTGCCATCTATAGTTAAGCACTCACCTCTGTCTGGAAATAAGTGGTGTTAACTAAGACTTTTTGTAACACTCAAACAACAGAAGGTAATGTAATTATAAAGTTATTCCTATGGCTAAATCCCTAGCCAACATTTAAATGACCCTATCTGTGCGTAATCTCTTACCAATTGTATAGGGGCCCTAGTTGGTGCTGCTGGGCCGACTACAAGTGGTGTTGAGATCTTGTCACTGAACTCTCTTAAAACACTTTCCTGGTGTCTAGTACGTGCACACAGATTGGAGGTTGATTCTTGTATTTTTAATTTGTCGCCCCCAATGTGTGTGTCTTATTATTAAAAACACAACAACACCCAAAGCAACTGGTTTAGAGAACAGTTGTCAGTGGGAGAGATTTTGCTAAAGACAAGGGGCAAAACGTGTATTTCTCGCTAGCCCAAACTTCAAGTGAACCACTGTGTGTGTGGATAACAGGTTATATTTCTTTAAACAAGCCCTTAATTTTCTTTATAAGGGAATGAAGGTCTGGGTTATCCTATTGATTAGTCAACCGGTTTCAGCGGGATTCTCTAGTGGCCGCTTTCTTCAGGACGAATACTTTTTGATTCTTGTATTCTTAACAGTATCTTCAGCACTGTGAAGTGTTAGAGGGTGTCTTCTAGCATCCAAGACTTGATAGGGTAATCAATTCCTAGTCCTCTGTGGTGGAGACCCAGGATCAGTAATAAAGATGGTGTCTTCAGTAATCTCCACTGTAACGGAAATTCTTTTGGTCCGGTAAGGGGGAGTCTGATCGATTCTCTCTCCTTATTCCTATCCCACTAGATGCTGGTCTGTTCGTTCTCAGAGCATGTCCGGTTAACTAAGACTTGTCTGATAAGGAATAAGGAGTGTATATAATAATAATAGTAATTGTGTTTAGGGTGATTTACAATAATAGTGCTGGAGTGTTTCAATAAGTGTGTTTTCTTTTAAATAAATAATTATATACTTTGATACTAAAGCTCTGGTCAGTGTTTGCTTGTGCTATTGTATCTCAGTGCCTATTGTGTATACTGTGCATACTGCCTAACTCTTCTTGAGGGAAGTCTGACTGCTCAGTAACAGCTACCAGGTAAATCTGGGTGGTACTGTCACGTTGATCACCTTCCGCCCCCTGATCCTCACCTGAAGATTCTTCTTGGCTTTCTTGGACACTGGATGGCTTCTTCCGTAGTACCTTGGGATGTTCCTTAGATGGCTTCTCCTTTGACTTCCTGTCATGCAAGTAAGGCCTGGCTCCCTCGGAGGCCACCTCGACAGGGAATGGGACCTGTCTTGAGGGGGGCCCGAGGAGCCAAGCCCCAAAAAGACAGGGAAAAAGCCGATGGATGGCACAAAAAACCCTGCAGACTGTTCCATGAAGGATACTCGAGTCGAGTATAGTTGCAAGAGGCAGACCGGTAAAGTTCTGGGGTAACTTTCACTTCTCAGCATCACATAGGAAGCAAACTGGCAAAGCCCCAGGAATAATATACCAGCAAAGAGTACGAGGTATTGGGAGAAGTAGTAGAGTACTGTAGGCTGTCACAGAAGGACCCGTAACAATTTCAGAAGAGAGCGATGGAAGCAGAAAGGATAGAAAGAGAGGGAGAGACTAGAAGCCAGGTATAGTCCCAAACCCAAAGGATAGACGGAACCCCGAAGCTAATAGAGGAGAACGCGAGGAGGCGTGAGAGTGGCGGAGGAGACCGCGAGTCGGAACGGCGAGGCGCCGAAGGTAAGGAATCAGAGTGGAATGATGAGAGGCAGACGCCGCGGAAAGAAGGAAGCAAGGTAAAATTGTAGGCTGGGCAAGTAGAGTGAAGCGAAGGTAGAAAACGGTAGAAGGCTGGGAGGAGGCTACTCGGAGGAGTAGCCGAGCAAGCGTATCGATGAAAATCACAGATACAACGCACAGGTAAGTGGGCGGGGGTGGTTTAAGTAGCGGTGGCCGCCATGTTCGTGGCAGTGCTTTCCAATCGTGCCATAGCTTCCAGGGGTGGATCATGACAGTATGGCCTCTCCCTCCCCGGAACCCCCCTGGTTTTCCTGGATACCTCAGATGAAACCTTCTTACGAGTCTGGGTGCGTGAAGATGGTACCTGGGTTCCCACGTCCTTTCATCTTCGGAATATCCCTTCCAATGGACCAGATATTGGAGTCTCCCTCGGTGGTAACGTGAATCCACCAAGTAATCAACCTCGTATTCTTGGGATTCCTTTACCTTCGGAGTCTTAGTCTTCTGAGTCTTGCGGTGAAAAGGATCCTCCTTGTATTCCTTGAGTAATGAGGTGTGGAAGACTGGATGTACTCTTTGAAGACCCTTAGGTAAGCGTAGTTCATAAGCTACGGGGTTGATCTGTCTGATGATGGGATAAGGACCCAGGTATCGAGGTGCAAATTTGCCTGTGTGTATCCATCTAGGAATATGTTTGGTAGATAACCAGACTCTCTGTCCTGGCTTCCATTCTGGGTTGGACCGTCGACTTCTATCCGCCCATCTTTTCTGTGTGAGCTGACTGCCTTCCAGTGCTTCTCTAGCCATTCTATGAACTTCCTTGAGTTCCGACAACCTGTCGTCTATGGCGGGAGATTGGGTAGGTTGCATTCCGGTCCAGGGCAGTTGTTGTGGATGATACCCGTAAGTGCAGTAGAATGGACTCATGCGAATGGATGTGTGGTAATTGTTATTATAGGCGAATTCGGCCTGAGAGAGAAAGGCTGACAATCTTTCTTGTTTCTGACTACAGAAACACCTTAAATATTGTTCCAACCCAGCATTGAGTCTCTCGGTTTGTCCGTTAGTTTGGGGGTGAAAACCAGAGGAAAGTGCTCGGCTGATACCCAATTGGTGACATAGTAATGTCCAGAATTTGGAGATGAATTGGGTTCCGCGGTCCGAAATGATGGTCCGAGGCAATCCATGGAGACGAATGACATCTCTGAGAAAGATCGAAGCCGTCTCTGGAGCTGACGGAAGACCTGAAAGAGCAGAAAAATGAGCCATCTTGCTGCAGGTGTCTACCGTGACCATAATTGCTGTTTTATTCTCGGATTCCGGCAGGTCAACAATAAAATCCATGGAAATCAGTTCCCTGGGTCTAGTGGGTAGGATAGGCTGTTGCAACTGGCCCAAAGGTTTGCCTGTTTGGTATTTGTTGGCTGCGCATACGGGACAGGTGGTTACATATCTTTTAACATCCTTGGGTAGTCCTGCCCACCAGAATTTGCGGCTTATGAGTTCCTGTGTTTTCTTGATACCTGGGTGTCCCGCTAGGGGGGTATCGTGGCACCATGATAGTATCTGTTCTTGAAGCTCTCTGGAAGGAAGAAACAGCTCTGTACCATGGTAGTATAGACCGTCATTGGCCTGAGTGACGGAGGCGGGTATGGCCGGTAGATGACTGTATTGGGTTACCAGATCTTGTAGAAGTGGCACGACCCTAGCCATAATCTTCAGATTTGGGAACAAGAGGTCATGCTCTTGTGGTAGATTGTTTTCCTCTCCTTGGCATCTGGAGAGTGCGTCTGCCATCTTGTTTTCAGTACCCGGTACATATGAAATGGTGAACTCAAATTGGAAAAAGTAATAGGCCCATCTGGCATGTCGAGCATTGGTGCACTCCATCTGCTTCAATACCCGGAGGTTGCGATGATCTGTAAGTATTTGGAAAGGATAAGCTGCTCCCAAGAGTAGGTGCCTCCACTCTTGACAGGCTGCTTTTATGGGAAGTAATTCTCTTTCCAGAACTGAGTAATTACGTTCACTTTTCGTCAGAGTCCTTGAGTAATAAGCGACTGGATGTTTGAGGCCATTGTCCGTTCTTTGTAGAAGTACGGCTCCCAGTGCTCCTCCAGACGCGTCTGTTTCCACGATAAAGGGTCTTGTTTGATCAGGTTGTACAAGTATGGGAGCCGAAGTAAATAACTCCTTAAGGCGCAAAAATGCCCTCTTCTGTTCTGGACCAAAAACGTACTTAACTCCTTTCTTGAGAAGACCGGTAATAGGTAACATCAGGTTGGAAAAGTTAGGGATGAACTGGCGATAGAAATTGGCTAAACCCAAGAATATTTGAACCTCCTTTATTCCTCTAGGTTTTTTCCATTCGATGATGGCTCTAATCTTCTCGGGTTCCATCTGGGTTCCTTCCTTGGATAGGATATAACCTAGATAAGAAACAGTTGTTACTTCGAACTTTTTTTTCTCGGGTTTTACCAGAAGGCGGTTAGACTGGAGTCGGTGTAACACCTGTCTCACATGTTCTTGGTGTTCTTGAAGCCTTTCAGAGTAGATAAGGATGTCATCCAGATAAATGACAACTGACACAAACAACATGTCAGAAAAGATCTTATCTATAAATCTTTGGAAAACAGCTGAGGCATTCACGAGACCAAAGGGCATGACACGGTATCCGTATAACCCGAATGGGGTTCGAAATGCGGTCTTCCATTCGTCGCCTGTCCTTATCCTGAGAAGATGATAGGCTCCCCTGAGGTCTAGTTTCATGAAATAAGAGGCCCCTCTGACCGCTTCCAGAATGTCTCTGATTAAAGGCATAGGATAGCGGTCACGTACAGTGATCTGGTTGAGTCCCTGTAATCAATACAAGGCCGCAATTCGGTGGTGTCTTTTTTGGGGATGAAGAATAACGATGCTCCCCCGGACGATCGGGATTCCTGAATGAGTCCGTTCTGAAGGTTATCATCCAAGTAGATCCGTAAGGCTAGTTTTTCAGAAGGAGACAAAGGATACATTCTACGAAAGGGAACCACGGACCCTAGAAGGAGATCTAAGGCACAGTCCTCTGGTCGATTGGGAGGTAATAGCTTGGGTACAGTGTCCTGAAACACCTCAGCATATTCCTGGTATCCGTAACAATTTCAGAAGAGAGCGATGGAAGCAGAAAGGATAGAAAGAGAGGGAGAGACTAGAAGCCAGGTATAGTCCCAAACCCAGAGGATAGACGGAACCCCGAAGCTAATAGAGGAAAACGCGAGGAGGCGCGAGAGTGGCGGAGGAGACCGCGAGTCAGAACGGCGAGGCGCCGAAGGTAAGGAATCAGAGTGGAATGATGAGCGGCAGACGCCGCAGAAAGAAGGAAGCAAGTTAAAATCGTAGGCTGGGCAAGTAGAGTGAAGCGCAGGTAGAAAATGGTAGAAGGCTGGGAGGAGGCTACTCGGAGGAGTAGCCGAGCGAGCGTATCAATGAAAATCACAGATACAACGCGCAGGTGAGTGGGCGGGGCTGGTTTAAGTAGGGGTGGCCGCCATGTTGGTTGAGGGCTAGGCCGTTACTGTCAGGTTCTTCGTGGCAGTGCTTTCCAATCGTGCCATAGCTTCCAGGGGCGGATCATGACAGGTACAGACTGCTACCAAGTGGGTTTACTGCCAACACCTGTAGTCCTAAATCTTTTGCAGTGGTCCCCAAGGGAACTGCACAGGTTTCTGCCTAACACTGGTGTACAGCGGTGGGATTCGTATTGAGTATACACTTTAGAGTGCTCTAAGAGACCTTAGTGCAACTAACCACAAAGCTTAGCACTGAAACAGTTATCTTTCTAACATGTCAACTATGGAAAATTATAGTCAAGAGTCCCTTGCTACAAAAACTGCTGATTGTTTAAGAGTTCTCTGTAAGCATAATAATCTCCTGACTAAAGGCAGGAAAATGGAATTGATAGAAAGGTTGTTAGCTAACCAAAGTTTGGATGATGGTTCAGAGGAACCTACCATGCCAGAAACAGTAGATAACAGTATAGAGATTGATGTTGATCAAAATGTTGATAATCTTGAGGAAGAGTCAGAAGAAGAGGGTGAGGCTGCTGTGACTGTCCCCCCTAGGCCTATGTCTGCTCTGCCAGCTGTACCTACTGGACCTTTACCAGGTCCCACACTTAGTCCTCAATATCTTGAGCTAGAGAAAATGAAACTTGAATTAGAATTCAAGAAACTGAATACTCGGGCTGAACAAAGGCACCAGGAACTGAATCAAGAACTCAGGCTAAGGGAAATGGAGCTCAATTATCTGTAGACAATGCTTCTCTCTCTGACTCCTCTAGAAGTTCCAGTCCTAAAAGACCCCGGATGCCTAAGGAATTGATTGGTATGTATGAGCCTAAGTTGGATGTGTTGGATTGGTTGTCTCTGTTTGAATATAATCATGGGCTCCAGAACATCACAGGAAATGACTTACTCACCTGGTTGTTCTCTAGGCTTCCCCCTGTTGCAACTGATGTGGTAATGGAAATGGGGGAGGAGGATAAGAAGGATTACGAATGTGTGAAACTAGCTTTGATAGCTAGGTTTGGGAAGACCCCTTCCCAGTATCTTAAGAGGTTTAGAACCCTCAAAAAGCATGATGGTACCCCTTGGACTACCTGGGTGAGTGAAGGGTTGAAAATCTTAGAGGGATGGATTAAGGGTTACAAAGTGAACACTTATGAAGGTATGAGAAATTTGTTTATGTTGGAGTCAATTTAAGATGCCTGCTCTCCTGAGCTCAGACAGCACTTGGCTGATTCAAAGGAATTAGATTCCAGAAAACTAGGTAAGGCTAGCTGACTTGTGGGTTGCCAACCGGGCCACTCACAAGGATTCTGGGGTAACTCAGAAAAAGGATGAGGAGAGACAACCTAAAAAGGACTCCAAAGAGAATTCCAATACTGCAAATTCCAAAGAGGGCCCCAAACAAAACCATAAGGGTAAGCCACAAGGGAAACCGAATCAGGCTAGTGTACCTTCTGGTCCCAGACCAGAAGGAGGTCAGAACAAGCCTCCATTCTAGAGAGCCTTTGGCTCTTGTTATGTTTGTAAGGCCACTGACGATGTGAAAGGAGATCCCAGATGTAAGGGTAAACCTTCAGGGATCCAACTTGCCTCCTTAGCCTTCGCTCAAGAAGAGGAAGTCCCAATGGCAAGTGGAAACTTTCTACTGCTGGCTGATGAACGCATGGGAGTCTCAGCCAGTGTTTCTTTAGTCTCTCTGGGGTTGTGGGAACAACAGAATTTAGATGTATATAATTCTATCCCAGATAATACTAAAGAGTATTATAAGGACAGAGTCCAGGTGAATGGTCAGGAGACTCCTGCCATTAGGGACACTGGGGCCAGTATAACTGTGGTGGATGAATCATTTTTCAAGGCAGAGGATGTTGCTAAGGCACCCACATGCCTCACCAAGTTAGCTGGAGGGTCTGTGCAGATGTGTCCCCAGTTACCAGTTCTCATCCAGTGCAATGATATGACTGTAAAAATGCCTGTCAGTGTACAATGCGAGGTGCCAGGAAGGGTTCTGTTGGGTAATGACCTAAAAGCTCTTGGAGTGGTGTCACATACCCCCAGACCTCCTAGTAAAAGGTTACAGGAGCTCACTAAACCTGCTAGAGAGAAAACCTTGAGAGGTTCTTCTCAGGAGATGATGAAGAAAGATATGACTCCTCCTCCACTGGAGAAAACTACTGCAGTCTCAACCAGATCAGGAGCCAAGGGGCAACCCAAGACTCCAAGGAAAAAGCCAGCAGCAAGCACTCCAGTGCTTCCAACAAGGACTTCCCCTAGGTTGTCCAAAGTTACACCAGTAACTCCCCCTCCAGCTGAGGCTGAGAGGGTGGTTGAACCCTGTGTGGTTAAACTAGACTCTGAAGAAGAGCTAGTAGGAGGCCAAGACCTTATTGGAGATTTAGATCCAGCTGACCATCCTGAGCTGCAGTCTTTACTGGCAGAAGGTGAACCCAGCAGATCAGCTTTCCGTAAGGGCCAAAGAGAGTGTCCAACTCTGGAAGGTCTCCGCCAACAGGCAACTTCTCAGGCTGATGGGCAAGAGCCTGGGAAGTACAGGTTACACTGGGAAGATGGCCTCTTCTACAGTGAACCAACTGAGTCTGAACTTGGAGACTACAAGCGCCTTGTGGTACCTCAAGAAAACAGACAACAGTTCTTACAACTAGCCCATGAGATACCTTTGGCTGGTCACTTGAGTTTCAAGAAGACCAAGGAAAGGCTCTCTCTCTACTTTTATTGGCCAAAGATGGGGGCTGAAGTAGATAAGTACTGTAAGAGCTGCCATACCTGCCAGACTTCTGGTAAGGTTGGTTCCAAGAATGTGGCAACTTTAGTGCCCCTCCCAGTTGTGGGAGTCCCATTTGAGAGGGTAGGGATTGACAATGTTGGTCCCCTTGATCCCCCAACCTCCTCAGGCAACAGGTTTATCCTTGTTGTAGTAGACCATGCTACTAGGTACCCTGAGGCAATACCTATGAGGACTGTTACAGCTCCGGCTGTGGCTAAGGCCCTCCTTGGTATTTTTACCAGGGTTGGGTTTCCTAAGGAAGTAATCTCTGACAGGGGGTCAAATTTTATGTCCCACTACATGAAAGCCATGTGGAAAACCTGCGGAGTTACTTACAAGTTCTCAACAGCATACCACCCTCAGACAAATGGATTGGTAGAAAGGTTTAACAGAACCATGAAGAGCATGATAGGTGCTTTAGAGGAACCCCTTAAACGAAATTGGGACCTTCTACTGCTATGCCTTCTCTTTGCTTATAGAGAAGTCCCTCAGGAGGGAGTAGGTTATTCTCCCTTTGAGCTTCTTTATGGCCATCCGGTCAGAGGTCCATTGGCCCTGATCAAGGAGGGGTTGGAGAGGGCTCCTTCCCCCAAGCCAGTCAGAGTGACTGACTATGTGATAGGTCTCCGACGGAGAATGTCCCACATGATGGCAGAAGCAAGTGACAACTTGAAAGCTGGACAAGCTCTGGTGAAGCATTGGCACAATCAGAAGGCTAACATGGTTGAGTTCACGCAAGACCAGCTAGTTCTCGTTATGCTCCCAACAAGGCAGAGGGCCTTGCAAGACAAATGGATGGGACCCTTCAAGGTTGTGGGAAAACTTGGATAGGTCAACTATCTGGTGGATCTGGGCAAACCCAGGGAAGCTCCCAAGTCTTCCACACCAACCGCCTCAAAGCCTATGTCTCTAGACCTGAAGTAGGAGCCTTGCTTCTAGCTTCATCAGAAGAGGAGGAGGAGAGTGAAGCTCTACCTGACCTCCTTAGAGGCTTACCTTTGGACGTAAAGGTTGAAGGAGTTAATCTCTCTCCAGATCTGACACCTGAGCAACAAGAGGAGTGCAAATCTATGTTAAATCAGTTTGCCTCCCTGTTCTCACTTTCACCAGGCTTGACCCCTTGGGGCCAGCATGATATTCTCACTGGTGACTGTCTGCCAGTCAAAAGCAGAGGGTACAGAATGTCAGAACATGTCAGAACCCACATCAAAGGTGAGGTCAAGAAGATGCTTGATCTCGGGGTAATAGAGCCCTCTACTAGTCCATGGTCTAGCCCAGTTGTGTTAGTACCAAAGACAGGATCCAAAGAGTTGAGATTCTGTGTGGACTATAGAGCTCTTAATGCAGTCACCAAGACTGATGCCCACCTTTTGCCAAGGACAGATGAGTTGGTGGATAGGCTTGGCGCAGCCAAGTACCTCAGCACATTTGACCTTACGTCAGGCTATTGGCAAATAGCCCTGACAGACCATGCCAAGGAGAAAACTGCATTTTCTACCCCCGTTGGCCTATACCAATTCAAGGTTATGCCTTTTGGACTAAAGAATGCACCTGCTACATTTCCAAGGATGGTAAACCAAGTTCTAGCTGGGATGGAGGACTTCTGCATCGCATACTTGGATGACATTGCAGTCTTCAGCCACTCCTGGGGGGAACATATGAACCACCTGGGACATGTTTTGCAGGCTCTCGAGCAGGCCCATCTAACCATAAAGGCAAGTAAATGCCAAATTGGACAGAGTAAAGTGGTCTACCTTGGGCATGAGGTGGAGAAATAAGGTCTTTGCTCAGCAAGATTGAAGCTGTGCAGAATTGGACAACACCTACTACTCAAACCTAGGTGAGAGCCTTCTAGGCCTCACTGGGTATTACAGGAATTTCATAGAGAACTATGGGACCATAGCTTCTCCACTGAATGTAATCTCCTCTCCAAAATTCCCTAAAAAGGTAAAATGGAATGAGGAGTGCAATCAGGCATTTGAAAACCTGAAGAAAGCTCTGTGCCAAGCACCAGTACTAAGAGCTCCTTACTACCACCAAACTTTCATTGTACAGACTGATGCTTGCAATGTAGGTATAGGTGCAGTCCTTAGCCAACTGGATGAGAAGGGTAGGGAGCACCCCATTTGCTTCATCAGCCATAAGCTAAAGGATCCTGAGACAAGGCGGGCAACAATTGAAAGAGAATGCTTTGCTATTGTGTGGGCACTGAAGAAGTTTAGGCCATACTTGTATGGTTCTACTTTTGTCATTCACACTAACCACCAACCCTAGAGATGGTTGATGCAAATGAAAGTGGAAAATCCAAAACTATTGAGATGGTCAATCTGAATTCAAGGGTTTCGATTTCACCATTGAGCACAGGTCAGGGTGTCACCATCAAAATGCTGATGGACTCTCTAGGATGTATGTCATCGACTAGAGGTATGAGGTTCATCCAGGAGTGGATTAAATCCTCCTGTCCCTTAGTCTGGGGGGGCGAGTGTTAGAGAGAATTCTCTGTTTAGGCTGAATTTCCTAACTTAGTGAGTCCCCCAGCAGCTTTGCTGGATTTTTGGGGTTTATTTCTTTCTCCTGCCAAAAGTGAGACTCTTTTACCCTCACTCTTGGACATGATTTGAGTGTGTCTCTTTGATTCTAGAGGTGTTAAATGGGCTATGGGGTCTTTTACTCCATAGGGCTTCATGTGTTTTTGTGATGTGTGTTACACAGCACCCTCAGTGCAGTAACACAGAGGTGTCATAGTGACCCCCCAGTATAGACTCCATATCCTGAGACTGACTACTGTCTTCCAGGGCATGTAAAGTCACCATTGACTTTACTAGTCTCAAATTCTGAACAGAACCAGTACAAACCATCATATTGTGGACGTGCTGGCCAGGGCAATTCGATTGCCCCGGGGTCTGTTAGTCGAGGGGGCACGTCTCCGTCCCCCCTGATCGAGTTTTGGCTGGTGGCAGTGGATACTACTTATTATATTCGACCGCTAATATATCCCTATGGGATTTCCCATTGTTCGAGGCTACCAACTTTAATAATTTAATTCCTATAGCCTCGAACATACCGCCGGTTTATTTATTTAATATTAATTCTCCGGTTGGTATTTTTTGCGCCAGAACTCGGTTCTAAAATGGCGTTTGTGTTCGCTCCTTTGACTCCAACCCAAGTTGAGCCCTTTTTTCCACTTTTTGGCGGGCTTCTCCACAGAAGCCCTCCAAAGTGGTGCCACTCTGTCTGGGGTACTTAGGAGGGGTGGAGGGGTATTTAGGCACCCTGGACTGAGTTGCCTAGGCAACTCAAGTCGCACTCCGTCCTGGTTGGCCCAAGTGGTGAGCCGGCCGGCTCACCACTTAGCATGTTTGAGTGACAGCTAGGCTGATTGAATGGGGGTTTTCTGCATAAAAGCAGGGCTTTGGGGACTTAAACTTTAGAAGTCGCCACAGGATCTAAGAATCCAATGAGGGAGAAGCTGAGCCGACCTGCTACGAAGACACCACCGGTGGAGCCCTGCTGAACCATCTCACCACTTATCCCAACGACAGAGGAGATCTCCAGCCCGTAGAGTCTTCTTCCTTCGACTGGTGGGGATAGCCAGTCTGCTTCCTTTTTCGCTTCCTGGGCCATCTCGTGGCCGCCTTGCCTGTGCCAAGCACCCCGGCAACCGGGATACCACGTTTTACCACTACCGCAAATCAAAGGGTAGTACCTTTAACCGGAAAACTCTACGGCTGGTCTCTTCCCTGGCAGTGCAACGACCTTCATCTTTCCTCCATGACGAGATCTTCTCTTCCTCTGGACGACGCCGCGACTTGCACCCGCTGCCAGGAACAACTGCCCCCGCTGGAGGATTCTTTCCACATAAGGTACCGTGTTCTGCCTGGCTTCCCTTGCAACCGACTCTACGGGGTAGATTTAGTCCCCGGCTTTCGACCCTGGGTTAGCCTGGGACACCCTGGCTAAACTTTTCTGAGCCTAACTAAAACCGTTCTGAACTCCCTGCAAGACTTTTTAAGCCTATTGTCATTGTGTGATCTTGGGTGCATTTGTGCCCTGCTCTCTCCAAGAGTGGGCCCGGCCTATGGACTTTGGCTCACAAGTAACTTTTGACTTTCCTGCCTTGCTTAAGAGTTCCTAAGTATTAGTGTGGTGTATTTTCCTACATTCTGCCTTTTTCCCTCCCTTTTCGATAACTTATTGGAGTGCCATCTATAGTTAAGCACTCACCTCTGTCTGGAAATAAGTGGTGTTAACTAAGACTTGTCTGATAAGGAATAAGGAGTGTATATAATAATAATAGTAATTGTGTTTAGGGTGATTTACAATAATAGTGTTGGAGTATTTCAATAAGTGTCTTTTCTTTTAAATAAATAATAATATACTTTGATACCAAAGCTCTGGTCAGTGTTTGCTTGTGCTATTGTATCTGAGTGCCTATTGTGTATACTTTGCATACTGCCTAACTCTTCTTGAGGGAAGTCTGACTGCTCAGCCACAGCTACCAGGTAAATCTGGGTGGTACAGACTGCTACCAAGTGGGTTTACTGCCAACACCTGTAGTCCTAAATCTTTTGCAGTGGTCCCCAATGGAACTGCACAGGTTTCTGCCTAACACTGGTGTACAGTGGTGGGATTCGTATTGAGTATACACTTTAGAGTGCTCTAAGAGACCTTAGTGCAACTAACCACAAATCTTAGCACTGAAAATGTTATCTTTCTAACATGTCAACAATGGAAAATTATAGTCAAGAGTCCCTTTCTACAAAAACTGCTGATTGTTTAAGAGTTCTCTGTAAGCATAAGAATCTCCTGACTAAAGGCAAGAAAATGGAATTGATAGAAAGGTTGTTAGCTAACCAAAGTCTGGATGATGGTTCAGAGGAACCTACCATGCCAGAAACAGTAGATAACAGTATAGAGATTGATGTTGATCAAAATGTTGATAATCTTGAGGAAGAGTCAGAAGAGGAGGGTGAGGCTGCTGTGACTGTCCTCCCAAGGCCTCTGTCTGCTCTGCCAGCTGTATCTACTGGACCTTTACCAGGTCCCACACTTAGTCCTCAATATCTTGAGCTGGAGAAAATTAAACTTGAATTAGAATTCAAGAGACTGAATACTCAGGCTGACCAAAGGCACCAGGAACTGAATCAAGAACTCAGGCTAAGGGAAATGGAGCTCAAACATGAGCTAGAAATGAAGAAATTATCTGTAGACAATGCTTCTCTCTCTGACTCCTCTAGAAGTTCCAGTCCTAAAAGACCCCGGATGCCTAAGGAATTGATTGGTATGTATGAGCCTAAGTTGGATGTGTTGGATTGGTTGTCTCTGTTTGAATATAATCATGGGCTCCAGAACATCACAGGAAATGACTTACTCACCTTGTTGTTCTCCAGGCTTCCCCCTGTTGCAACTGATGTGGTAATGGAAATGGGGGAGGAGGATAAGAAGGATTACGAATGTGTGAAACTAGCTTTGATAGCTAGGTTTGGGAAGACTCCTTCCCAGTATCTTAAGAGGTTTAGAACCCTCAAAAAGCTTGATGGTACCCCTTGGACTGCCTGGGAGAGTGAGGGGTTGAAAAACTTAGAGGGATGGATTAAGGGTTACAAAGTGAACACTTATGAAGGTATGAGAAATTTGTTTATGTTGGAGTCAATTCATGATGCCTGCTCTCCTGAGCTCAGACAGCACTTGGCTGATTCAAAGGAATTAGATTCCAGAAAACTAGCTAAGGCTGCTGACTTGTGGGTTGCCAACAGGGCCACTCACAAGGATTCAGGGGTCACTCAGAAAAAGGATGAGGGAAAGCAGCCACCTAAAGTGAATCCAGAGAATTCTAATACCTCCCATACCAAAGAGGGCCACAAACAACAAAATAACCAGGGTAAGCCCCAGGGTAAACCGAATCAGGCTAGTGTACCTTCTGGTCAACAACCAGAAGGAGGTCAGAACAAGCCACCCTTTCACAGAGCATTTGGACAATCGTCCATAGGCTGGTCCCACTCTTAGAGAGAGCAGAGCACAAATGCGCCCAAGATCACACAGTTACACTAGGCTTTGAAAGTCTTGCAAAAAAGTGTTCTTAAAACTTAGAGTGGTGTATCTTCACATATTCTGCCTTTTCCCTCCCTTTTTCATGAACTTATTGGAGTGCCATATATAGTTAAGCGCTCACCTCTGTCTGGAAATAAGTGGTGTTAACTAAGTCTTGTCGGATAAAGAATAAGGGTTGTATATATTATAATAGTAACTGTGTTTAAAGTGTTTTACAATAAGAGTGCTGGAGTGTTTCAAACAAGTGTGTGTTTAAATAGATAATTATATACTTTGATTCCAAAGCTCTGGCCAGTGTTTGCTTGTGCTATTGTATCTGAGTGCCTATTGTGTATACTTTGCATACTGCCTAACTCTTCTTGAGGGAAGTCTGACTGCTCAGCCACAGCTACCAAGTAAATCTGGGTGGTACAGACTGCTACCAAGTGGGTTTACTGCTAACACCTGTAGTCCTAAATCTTTTGCAGTGTTCCCAAAGGGAACTGCAGGGGTTTCTGCATAACAACCTTTAACCGGAAAACTCTGCGGCTGGTCTCTTCCCTGGCAGTGCAACGACCTTCATCTTTCCTCCACATCGAGATCTTCTCTACCTCTGGACGACGCCGCGACTTGCACCCGCTGCCAGGAACAACTGCCCCCGCTGGAGGATCCTTTCCACATAAGGTACCGTGTTCCGCCTGGCTTCCCTTGCAACCGACTGTACGGGGTAGATTTAGCCCCTGGTTTTCGAACCTGGGTTAGCCTGGGACACCCTGGCTAAACTTTTCTGAGCCTAACTAAAACTTTTCTGAACTCCCTGCAAGACTTTTTAAGCCTGTTGTCATTGTGTGATCTTGGGTGCATTTGTGCCCTGCTCTCTCCAAGAGTGGGCCCGGCCTATGGACTTGGGCCACAAGTAACTTTTGACTTTCCTGCCTTGCTTAAGAGTTCCTAAGTATTAGTGTGGTGTATTTTCCTACATTCTGCCCTTTTCCCTCCCTTTTTCGTTAACTTATTGGAGTGCCATCTATAGTTAAGCGCTCACCTCTGTCTGGAAATAAGTGGTGGTAACTAAGACTTGTCTGATAAGGAATAAGGGATGTATATAGATTAATAGTAACTGTGTTTGAAGTGATTTACAATAATAGTGCTGGAGTGTGTCAACAAGTGTGTCTTTAAATAAATAATTATATACCTTGATACCAAAGCTATGGTCAGTGTTTGCTTGTGCTATTGTGTCTGAGTGCCTATTGTGTATACTTTACATACTGCCTAACTCTTCTTGAGGGAAGTCTGACTGCCCAGCCGCAGCTACCAGGTAAATCTGGGTGGTACAGACTGCTACCAAGTGGGTTTACTGCCAACACCTGTAGTCCTAAATCTTTTGCAGTGGTCCCCAAGGGAACTGCAAAGGTTTCTGCCTAACACCCGGCAGGCCAAAACCATGGACTGGAGGCATGGCCTGCCAAAACCATGGGACTGGAGGCAGGGCCAGTTGTAACAAAGGAACTGGAGGACGGGCCAGCCAAAACCATGGAACTGGAGGCGGGGTCAGCCAAAACCATGGGACTGGAGGCAGGGCCAGTCGTAACCATGGAACTGGAGGTGGGGCCAGCCAAAACCATTTAGCTGGAGGCGGGGCCAGTCGTAACCATGGAGCTGGAGGCAGGGCCAGCCGTAACCATGGAACTGGAGACGGGGCCAGCCATAACCATGGAACTGGAGGCGGGGCCAGCCAAAACCATGGAACTGGAGGCGGGGCCAGCCAAAACCATGGAAATGGAGGCAGGGCCAGCCGTAACCATGGAACTGGAGGCGGGGCCAGCCATAACCATGGAAATGGAGGCGGGGCCAGCCAAAACCATGGAACTTGAGGCGGGGCCAGCCAAAACCCTGGAACTGGAGAGGGGGCTAGCTAAAACCATGAAACTGGAGGCGGGGCCAGCCGTAACCAATGAATTGGAGGCAGGGCCAGCCAAAACCATGGAAATGGAGGCGGGGTCAGCCAAAACCATGGAACTGGAGGCAGGGCCTGCCAAAACCATGGAACTGGAGGCAGGGCTGGCCAAATTCATGGAATTGGAGGCAGGGCCAGATGTAACCATGGAACTGGAGGCAGGGCCAGCCAAAACTATGGAATTGGAAGCAGGGCGAGCCAAAACCATGGAACTGCCGGCGGGGCCAACCAAAACCATGGAACTGGAGGCGGAGCCAGAGGCAGGTCTTGCCAAAACCATGGAACTGGAGGCAGAGCCACCAAAAACAATGGAACTGGAGGCAGGGCCAGCCAAAACCATGGAACTGGAGGCGCGGCTAGCCAAAACCATGAACTGGAGGCAGAGCCATCCGTAACCATGGAACTGGAGGCAGTGTTAGGCAGAATCCTGCGCAATTCCCTTAGGGACCACTGCAAAAAGATTAAGACCACAGGGGTAAGCAGTAAACCCTATTGGTAACAGTCTGCACCACCCAGATTTACCTGGTAGCTGTGGCTGAGCAGTCAGACTTCTCTCAAGAAGAGTAGGGCAGTATATAGAGCATACACAATAGGGCTAACAATACAGTAGAACAAGCAAACACTGACCAGAGCTTTGGTATTAAAAGTATATAATTATTTATTTAAAACACACGTTATGAAAATACACTGGCACTAATATATCAAGCAAGTTCAAACACAGTCACTATAATTATATATAACTCCCTAATTAATTATTCGGCAAGTCTAGGTTAAAACACCACTTATTAGTAAAACATAGGTGAGCGCGTAACCTAGATGGCACTCCAATAATTTGTTAAAAAGGGAGAGAAAAAGCAGAGCATGGAAATAACACAGTACCAACACTTTTAAGAAACCACAGCAAGTTAGGAAAGGCAGCGTCTACTGTAGAGCCAAAGTTCATAGGCCAGGCCCACTCTTAGAGAGAGAAGGGCTGGATGTGCCCAAGATCACACAGTGGAAATGCACTCAAAGTCTTTGCAGAAAATGTCAAAAAGAGGTCGGACCAGTTCGGAAAGGCAAAGTTAGAGGGTCTGGGGCCAACCCAGTTGGAAAGTCAAGGATTTAAGGGACACCTTGGACAGTCCGTTGCAAGGGAGGCCAGGCTGGACACAGTACCTTAAATGGTGAGGAAGCTCCAGCGGTGGCAGTTGTTCCTGGCAGCGGGTGCAAGTCGTGGCTTCGACCAGAGGAAGAGATGATCTCGTAGAGGAAGAAAGCTGGAAGTCGTTGCACTGCCAGGGATGAAACCAGCCGCGGAGTTCCTGATTAAAAGGTGCGTCCCTTTTATTCGCGGTCAGTGGTGAAGCGTGGTTATCCGGCCGCCGGGGTGCTTGGCACGGGCGATTCGACCATGAGATGTCCTGGAAGGCGAAAAAGGCGAACTGGTTGGACCCACCAGCTCAAAGGGAAGGAGACTCTCCTGGAAGAAGATCTCCTCTGTTGTTGGGGAAGTGGTGAGTTTGTTTCAGCAGGTCTCCACCGGTGTTGTCGTCCTTGTAGATGGCTCAGCTTCTCCCCTCTTTGGATTCTTTAGGTCCTGTGGCGACTTCTTAAGTTCCAGTCCCCAAAGCCCTGCTTTTATGCAGAAAAACCCCCATTCAACAGCATAGCTGTCACTCAAACATGCTAAGTGGTGAGCCGGGCGGCTCACCACTGGGCCAATCAAACAAGAGTGTGACTTGAGTTGCTCAGGCAACAAGTCCAGGGTGCCTAACCCCCCTCCCACACATCCTGTAGACCCCAGACAGAGTGGCACCATTTGGAGGGCTTCTGTGCAGAAGCCCGCCAAAAAGTGGAACAAAGTGCTCAACTTGAGTTAGAGTTTTAGAGGCAAACACAAGCGCCATTTTAAAACCGCATCCTGGCAAAAAAAACAACCAGGGAATTAATATTAAATAAATAACCCAGCGGTATCTTTAACATTGCACCAAAAAGTCATGCGTTTAAAATCAATGGGAAAATCCCATAGGAAATATTCTGGTGGAATATTTTGCGTGGTAACCACTGCCACCAGCCAGAAACTCGACAAAGGGGGACTGCACAGTGCCCCCTTGAAAAACAGACCCAGGGGCAATCTAATTACCCCCTTCCAGTACTTCCACACTATGATGGTTTGTACTGGTTCTGTTCACAATTTTGGACGAGTAAAGTCAATGGTGACTTTACATGCCCTGGGAGACAGTAGCCAGTCCTAGGGTATGGAGTCTATGTTTGGGGATCACTATGACACCCCTGTGTTACTGCACTGAGGGTGCTGTGTAACACACATAAAAAATAGATGATACCCTATGGAGTAAAAGACCTCATAGCCCATAAGCACACAAAGAGTCAAAGACATACCTCAAATCATGCCTAAGAGTGGGAGGAAAAGAGTCTCACTCTTAGCAGGAGAAAAAACAAACCCCAAAAATCCAGCAAAACTGCTGGGGGACTCACTAGGTTTGGGAAATTAGCCTTATAAAAGAATTCTCCCTAACACTGGGGCCAGCCAAAACCATGGAACTGGAGGCAGGGCCAGCCAAAACCATGGAATTGGAGGCGGGACCAGCCAAAACCATGGAACTGGAGGCGGGGCCAGCCAAAAACATGGAATTGTAGGTGGGGCTAGCCAAAACCTTGGAATTGGAGGCGGGGCCAGCCAAAAACATGGAATTGGAGGCGCGGCCAGCCAAAAACATGGAATTGAACTGGAGGCGGGGCCAGCCAAAACCATGGAATTGGAGGTGGGGCCAGCCAAAACCATGGAACTGGAGGCGGGACCAGCCGTAACCATGGAACTGTAGGACGGGCCAGACATAACCATGGAATTGTAGACAGGGCCAGCCAAAACCATAGAACTAGAGGCAGGGCCAGCCAAAACCATGGAATTGGAGGCGGGGCCAGTCAAAACCATGGAACTGAAGGCGGGGCCAGCCAAAACCATGGAACTGGAGGCGGGGCCAGCCATAAACCATGGAACTGGACACAGGGCCAACCAAAACCATGGAACTGGAGGCATAGAAGCAGGTCCATGTACACACCCAGACTCTAACAGTGCGACAAAATATTTAGTGAGAGAAGTATTCCCAAGGTGGGGCGTGTGTGAAGTCATGAGATCAGATAATGGAGCTCACTTTGTAAACAAGACTTTCAAACAGATTAGCTTGCTGCTTGGTATAAAGCATAAGTTCTCATCGGCGTATCATCCGCAATGTGACAGGGTTTGTGAGGAGCTCAATGGCTTATTAAAGGAAAGGATAGCCAAGTTGAAGCTTACTCTAAGAAAGGGATAGTTGCACTGCCTTCCTTTGGCACTGTATGCACTCCGGAACCAACCCGGTACTGACCATCATCTTACTACACACGAGATAGCCACAGGAAGAAGAATGCATACTCCCCTGACACCCCGAGGTAGAGCTAGATGTGATGCCCAGTCAACAGGAGAAATATAAGGGTCTGAAATGCAAAATTACCGGAAATGCATGCCATCTTGCTTTACTGTAATTTCAGGCCAGCTGCAGTGATGACGAAAAGGGTGCAGGGCAGCACGGAACACAAAAGGAGACACTACTATATTCACAGCTCAAGGACTTTGTATACCATCCATTTTCCCTGGAGATACTATCCTTGTAAAGAACCATATGAGGAAAAGGTGGGACGAGCCAAGGTTTAACGGTCCCTTTACGGTGGAGGACTGCACTCCTTCCGCAGTAAAACTACAAGGCAGAAGAGCTTGGATTTTCCTTGGCGATATCAAACCCTACATCGGAGAAGGCCACCTGTCTGCACCCCAGCACAAGGAGACTACGAGCGACGGGGAAGAACCACAGCACGTGCAAACGAGATCCATGACAAGGAAAAAGAATGCATGAGCAACAGCAAAGTAAAGATAAAGGAACTTTTGTGAGATAGTTGTGGTTTCACTTTGGACATTCCTCGTAGCAAGAAACGAGGATAAGGACAGATAACCTGGACACTCTGTTCATCCTAGTTGCAAGGTTAAGAAGAAAATTGCACGTATAAGCCACAAGATAGTTTGTTGACTTTGAACTTTGGATTGAGGCACATTAAAATTGTGACGAGAAAATAATAAACCAAATTTTGATCGAGGACACATAAATTGGAAGAAAATACAGTATCCAGTCTCAATCCACACCGACACCTTATTCGGAATCACGTATGGTGTCCCACAGTAGTGACATGACCAAAGATGTGGTGACATACTTCAATCTAGTGCTAAGATCATAACCGTCATTGGTGGGGAGGCTCACCAGTGTCACAGACTTTCTTCAAGATCCTGAAAACGAAAAGACAATAAGAAGATTGCTTACTGTAATTGCAGAACAAGTTCTCTTACTTCGTGAGTACAGCAAGGAGAAACCAGAGATCCCAAGCAATGAAGGAAGTAAATGAGCTTGTCAATACATTGTTTTTTCGCATAATCAAAGACTTTCCAAATATTGTCAGAAGAACGACAGACACACTAATGTTTCTTCGAGATCCAGCAAATACAGAACGTCTGAGCACACTCCTAAATAACATTCTGATCTTAGTTGCACTCCACGCAACACATTGAAGTGAAAGCATACAGTCTTGAACCTCACCAGAACGGGACAAATGTCCATGTCCCCAGAAGACAGTAGGTTGGCCAGCACTGTGTTCTTCCGGTTAATCACAGACTTTCCAGAGCTTGTGGGGAGACCGATCGATGTTGACATCCTCACATTCATCAGACATCCATCTAATGCTACACGGATGGGTATGCTCTTGCATGGAATAGTGATGCAAGTGAAACTCTCCAACCCTCAGCAGAACTATTTGAGAAGATTTTAAACCTTCCGCCAAGGGAAAGACAGAGAGAATATTGCCAGAGATTTCCTTTCTTATTGTCTACTGACAAAGACAATGGGCCTCATTATGAGTTTGGAGGTAGCCAGGCCCTTAATAAAGGCATGGCTGCTTCCAAACTCTGATCCGGTTTCCCTGAATGGGGAAATACTGGGCCATTCCGACATTGGAGGTCCTGGTATTTCCCCATTCAGGGAACCGGGACCATCCCCATTCCCATTTGAGCCCCATAGGGCTCAATGGGAATGGGGAGCATGCTAACAACGGGTCCATTAATGACAGGCCCATTATTAGCTTTCTGGCCACCTCGCGGGACCTGCTAAGGACATCTGGTAAAACCAGATGTCCAGTGCGGGTCCCGCCAGGGGACCTCGTAATAGGGCGGTATGTGGCTAACGGCTCTGGTGCCTTTACCGGCACCGTTAACCCCTTACCGCCCACCTCGTAATGAGGCCCCATATGTCTTCAGGACTGAAGCAGATAAAAGGCACAGACAGGGAGTTGACATACTTTGAACATGCACAGTAAAGAGACTTGCTGAATTGCTGCTTGATTTGATTTTTTCCATAGTTTAGTACAGGAACTGTATCCTGAAATAAAGAGAAAATTCACAGTCCACAAGAGAGGGGACAATGTGGAAACACCTGCAATTCTTAACACAGAACCCGAAAGACAATATTGTTTAAAGGAGTATAATAAAAGTTAATATTTTTGCGAATGATCGAGATGGGAGTCCAGAGCAGCAACCTCGTCCTCCCGCAGGAGGAATGACGTCCCTATTTCGCTAGAAGTAAATGCTGCCTCCTGACATACAGGGGCATAATGTATTTGTGTATTATATTCATCATTTTTTTACTGTCATTAACAAACAGAACTGCATTTTTTATTGGTGCACAAAGCGTTACAGTTACAGTGCACCCACCTAATGATGTGCGCATGAAACCCACGAAAGTACCCAGACCTTACATAGAAATTCCAGTCCCTAGGAGATCTCATGGTGGAATGAATTAACATGAAATGAATGTGATTAGCAATGACACACCCAGACTTGTGTTAACGAATGAATCGAAAAGCCGGAGATAGGGTCAGCAGCGTGTGAATGAAAAATGGTTACTGACAAACACACGCATGCAAACACGGAATGCACACGCAACAGGCCTAGTTTCAATGACTGCAGAACCACAATTCAAAACATTAGAGAAGAAGAGACTGCCTACCGTGGGAAATCTCACTACAAGTAAAGTAAAGAGCCAAATGAAGGAAGCAGACGTTGTGGAAAGACAAGAAGAGTTGGAAAGAAAGCCAACAGAAACAGCTATAACAGAAACTCTTGAGCCAACACCAAGGAAGACAAGAGCAAACTCTGAGAAAATATCTGCACAAGCACAAATGATAGCAGACACAGTATGGGCATTCATAACCAGAGAAAGGAAAAGACTAGAGCAGCTGAAGAATAAACCCACAGAGACAGCATTGACAAACATATATGTTCCAGTAAAAGGGACAAGTACAAGTTCCACAATACAACCATATACTAGACAAATGCCAGAATGGATACAGACATTTCTAGCCAGAAAGAAAAAGATGTATGAGGACCAGGAAAGAACTGCCAGACTTTTATCTACTCAAATGGCACAGATGAGGAGGCCCGCACCATGGACCAGGATACCTGAGAATCCTCCAGCAAGAAGGAGCCATACAGATGTATTTAGGGATGTAGTTATAGCAAACTACATGAAAACCTTAAGAATCAAGAGAAGCATGCATGGAGATGACAGCAAACTAAACGATTACTTGGACAGCACAGCACATTTGGGAAACAATATTTGGTACCAGCACATGAAAGAAGTTGGGAAACGAAGTCCAGAAGGGGAATGCTTTGTTTGTGCACTCCTACCGTACAGCATGGGGAAGTCCAATATCTTCGTAGCTGTAGAAATTGATGTCCAGACACCACAATGTCTGTCACACGTAGCCATGTGCAAGACCAGAGGCCAGTTCATGGGTAGTGATGCCTCCCTAATATGGGCAACTGAAACAGCATATCCCGATGAAGATAACTAAGACATTAAGACCAGAAATAGAGCTCTAACTAGAAATCACGTGATCAGGTACGAGAAGCCTGGAGTTAAAGGAGCGGAAATAAGATGGGAAGTGAACCCGAAACTAAATGTCCAAGGAAAAACTCCAGAAGAGGCTCAAAGTTTGAAAAACAGAGGCCAAATGCAGATTTGGGGAACAGTGCTTCCACCAGACGGATGGGAGAAAGGAGTGGTGATTTGTAAAGCCTGGATGGTCACTGGTTGTTACCAAAGCACCATCGACATTGTACAGAATGGATGCAAGCCATTATGGCCAAAGCTTGCAAAACTGTTGACATGGGTCGAAGACAGAGGAGGACCCTTGCAGATAGTGCCACTGGAAAGCCCAAAGTTCTGCTCCAGGAACAATGGCACAAGAAAAATGGGACAGAATCAGAACTGTGGATGAGTTTTTGACGCCCCAGGAATGGTGCACAGAACTGCAGTAATTATGGATCATTATTGGGCATGTGGATCCAAAGCATATATCAGACTGCCGAAAAACTGGGGAGGTATATGCACAATAGTGAATGTCCATGTTCCAGCTTTGGTGATCCCGAAAGGTGACCTGAATATTGACAATTTCCCGAAGGCAGATGCTCACCTGAGATAAAAGAATTCTGTGGAACTGATGACTCGATTGAAAAGGGAAAATTACTTCTCTGCCAAATCTGAAGAAGCCTTTCATGCAATCCCATATGAACACAGACTGTTTAGCCTCACCTCATCAGTGTTCGCGACAATTCTCATGCCAAGATTCCAAGTTGGAGCAAATACTAAATGGTTACAGATAACCAGATGGGAGTTACTGCAGACCATCAGCACGACAATAAAAGGATTAAATGCAATTAAGGAAGAGTTAAGAGCCATCCGACTGATGGCTCCCCAGAACAGATATGTCCTTGACATGATCACAGCTATGGATGGAGGAGTTTGAAAAAATCAGAGAATCATGTTGCACATTTATACCTTCTCACGATGAGGAGAATGGAACCCTAACAGAAGGCATAGGTATGCTGATGAAGCTGCAGAACCAGATGATTGATGAGACAGACGAAGTTGATGATGACAGCTGGTTTGGATCACTATTCTCATGGGTCCCACAATGGATGGCAGATGCATCCAAATTCTTGAGAGCCCTGATAGTGATGATATTGCTAGGATTCTGTGTTATCAAGATAATAATCTCTAAGTGCCAGAAAACTGCGAAAAAACATAGGGATGAAGATCATGATTGATGTCAAGCCAGGATGGAAGCCCAAAGACCTGACTGATGAAGAAATAAGAGACTTTGTGAAGGCCAGCATTCACACACCAGAAGGAACAAAGTTTCTCTATCCCAGGAAACATTGAAACTATGTGGGAAGATGAGTTTACTGCAGCCCAAATGGACAATGTCAATTGATGACATGGAATAAAGACGAACATGTAAGGACAGCAGGAAGCCTGAAAGGAGCAATACAATTATGGACTCCAAAGAGACACTTCTTCAGACCATCATGTAAAGATCCAGAAAATGAAGAAGGAATGAAACCAGGCAATGTAGTAAAGATGAATACAGAAGAACCGAGTAAGATGAACCCAAAGACGGAAGTGAAAGTGGTTGATGAATTGCCCAGAGGGGGGAGTGTAGAGGAGGTCTCAAATAAAACCTGCACTCCAGTCGCCCATTTTGAAGTACCAGGAATGTTCACACCAAGATATGTGACATATGATGAGCAAATAAACCAGCAGAGAGCTGCAGTAGGGCTCTGCCCAGTGCCTATTAGAAGAACAGCACCTATTGAAGTACCGATACCAAGAAAACGATAGACAGTAAGGTATTCATTAAGAAAACCCTACCAACAAATGAAACGAAATGAAGATTGCCTAAGTACAGTCCCTGAAGAAACCAAAAAGGTCTTGATGGAAGACGAATGGTGACGTCACGAGGACTCGGACAGACTCACAGATAGAAGAAATGACGATCCGAGAATGACACACAGAGACGAAACGCCATGAGAACGGATATTGTGAATTTAAAGAAAAAGAACGATATCCAAATGTAAGAAAATTAAGCTGTAAGCAAAATTAAGATAGTCGTCCAGTTTACACCTGTAAATATGCTTGGAACCGCAAGGAAGCTAAGAAAACAGTGCAGCTTGCTATGCTTAGTAGAAGAATAGTGCGGCAAGCGCCATTATACATAATCTACCTCAAACGAAGCACAGTATTATAAGCATATTGCTACTTTGCACAAGAAGCAGAATCAACCCAGGTTACTAAAGGCCAAATGAGAAAAGATTTATATTTAGCAAAACGAGAAGAGACGGCTGAAACGAAACTCAGCAGAGGCAACTCGTGCCAGGAAAGTCAAGGTCATGCCAATAGAAGAGACGAACAGTAGCTACATCTAATTGAAACTATGAACAGAATATCCTGCCTCTGAAAGGTTGAGATAAGACGCCAAAGGCAGGTGGTGGGTGAAGCGAGAATCAAATACACAAATTGATAGAAAAGAGACAAATTCACGATGTAGGAATCACGTGACCAGCCGAGCAAGAAGAAGCAAGGGCTCACACCTACGCTTGGCACCTGACCAGGCAGAGATATCAGAACCTTTTCAGACAGAAGATGCAGTCTCGAGGCCAATCACAGTGAAATAATTGACACATGGCTACTAAAGTGATGATTGATTGTAACCATAATCGGAGAAAGGCCGGGTAACTAAGGGGCGCCCCACACCTGGCCGACCATTCTACGTGCTGCTAAGCGAAGTGGAAAAGTATGCATGGGGTTGGTGCCAACCCAATCACAATGGACCAAATAATCTAGGGTCCCATAGTTAGTAGAACCAATGAAACATTGTACTTTTAGTGACGTCTACAGTAGTCATTTTTGAAGGAAGGGCTTAGACGCCCACTTGACACTGTTTACCCAATCCCCTCACTCCGTTACCATATACAGATATAGTACCTATAGTAAAGTTACCTTTTCCTAACCAATAGAATTGCATGTTAACTATTGAGTGTTGCACGTCAATGATGACAATTTTTGAGTGTTAATGTTACAACTTGTATGAAGTTCATTGGAGTTGAAGCGAGAAGGACGATCGCATAAATGCTGATATCCATAACTCCCCATTTTTCGTACTTGTCATTAAACTGACTCCCTTTGCCAAACCATTGAGTTGTCCATATTGATTTGTGTTGGAGTAATAAATCTGCACCCCATCCATCTCAAGGGTGCAGCTATCTTGTCTTAAAGTACTTTTCTGTGCAAACCTCAGCTCTATGGGCCGGCCGGGGGTCTCGGAGTACATCTCTAATTTATTTCTTGTATACATAGAGTGCACATATGTGGTCATATGTTGTAATACTACCTTTGACAATGATCCCCCTTGTTGTCATGGCATGAACATTTTATCAGCTGTGCCTTTTACCCATTCTGCAATTTATTGTTTGAGCTTGGGTGCATATCTTGGTAATGATTTACACAGGTGCATGAGAGGAGTGTCCTCCATAATGACAAGTCACAATTAACTGTTGATACTTACCAGAACGTTAATAAATCTCTACCTATTTCAAAGCTCATCGCTCAACACTTTTAATCTCAAAACAAGAAATATGAGCAAGCATCATCAATCGCCACTCAATCCTCTTTTGTTTTAACAACCTATCCGCCTTCTGATTGGTGCCAATCATTTACTACATGTAGCTCAAATTAGCGTCACTTCCAACCTGCACATGCACAATTGTTTGAAACTCTGAAGTCAAACTACTTTGGATCTGGAACCATCGGCACTGCTACCACGTGAGTTTAACACACTTGGAATGTGCATTTGTTAATGGATGGGATTACACCAGAATAATTCTGAGTCCAAATAACTGGACAAACTCAAGAAGATGGAAACTTACTGTTTTATTACTGTTTTATTAACAATTATCTAAAACAGGGAGGTTACTGTGAACATCAATGGACGTACGCTCAGTCTCTCAATGAATTCCACACAAAAAGCACTTCAGATACTCCATTATGCACCATAGTGACGTCATACGAGTCAATAGTGAAAACCCTATCAAAGGCTGGTATTGGTTAAGGGAAACATCTAGATATACAATCATGTAGGAGCTAAGATTGTTATTGGCTGTCCTTTATCAGGTGGACAACTTAGGCCTACCTCTTCAAACATGTCTTTTAAGAAAACATAGTTACACCGTGTTTTATTGGTCTTCTAAGTTATTAGGTCCTTCATTATACGGACTAATACAATTGGTTGGCATGCTTTTTTGGTTGATTTAGCAGCGCGTAAGCCACACTTTTCGCATGACATCATTGTAAAGAGTGGAGGGGGTGTCTGTACTCCTGCTCTCTATATGGTAGAGGAGAGGCACAGAGGACCCCAGCCAAGACTCTCTATTATTGGTAAACGTGGTCGAGCAATCAAGGCCTAGCTTCTCAGGAGGTGATGCAGGCTGGTTCTTAAGTACACTGTAGTCCCCAAGCCCCCACAAAGGAATGTCCACACACTGTATTGGTTAAAACACAGTCATTATACCATTAATATTCAAGGTTATGTACACTATCACAATATCTCACTTGCTCTGAAAATCTACAATGGCAAATATATACATTTCTAAAGTGGTATCACAAATATTATCAGATCTCATTAAAGTGCATCAACTATAAAGTCAGAATGTCACACAGATCACATAAAGAGGAAACCAGCAGTAGAGATAGGAAGGAAAGCAAGATGGTTGAACAATTGGCAGAATACTGGCCCCGATACCTAGAAACAGTTCTGTGTGGAGATCCCCCCACCTGGGCAACCTCTAAGATAAAGATATAGCACATGCCCAGTCCATATATTGTTCTATGAGTCTTATTTCCCTCTACAATAGTTCTACAGCCCCAATGTACCTGGAATTGTAGTGTTTGTCTATGGGAAATCGACGGCCCTTCTTGATTGCCCTCCCTTTAAGGCAGGAGTCACGGGTCGTCGAACGTCCGACAGAGAACAGGGTGAACTATGGCAGTGAAGTGGCAGCTTCGTTCCTTGCGGTGCTCGTCGATGACGGAGCGTTGGTGTCCTGCAAGGAAGAGGCGTGTGGGGCACCTCGGTGACGATGGTTCAGGACCACAAAGAGATGATGAAGAACTGTGGCCCAGCAAGGGCGTTGAGTCGTCGGCGTCTCTGTGGTCTTTAGGTGGCGGGAAACCCACCGGCGGATGCTCCTCAGCGCATCGATGGTCGGGATTTCTCCAGCGGGATAAAGCAGGCGGCGATGCAGACGAGAGCGTCCTTGGATCAAATGAAGTTCTGAGGCAAAAGGGAGCACGGCGGCTCCAGTCGGCGATGACGGTCGTCGACAGTGGCAGACAATAGTCCGGGCGCTTCTCTTTGGGATTCTGCGCCAGTCCCCGTCTTTGGTCGGCAGCCTGTCGTAGGTCTGTATACCAGGGAGCTTTGGCAAAGATCAGCTGGTTCACGATGGTCCCTCATAGCTCGGGAAGAGGGCGCCTTACCAGGTCCTCTCTGGGTCAGTCCTTGGAGACACAGCAGCTTTCAGATTGTGAAGGAGAGCAACAGCAATTCTTCTCTTCCAGCAGGGCTTCAAGGCTAAGCTTCAGTTACTCCAGTTACTTGTCGTAGTGGACTTCAGCTTCTGAACACGAATTCTAGCAGTGAGAGGCCCCCAGATATACTAGTTGACCTCTCATTCATTCTGCTGGGTCACACTCAGGCAACCAATCGGTCAGAAGGGCATTCATGCAGGCAGGCAGGCAAGCAGCCAATCAGGTGCATAGTGCATTCAGGCCATTCACTTCTCTCCAAACAATCACAACAAGTTATGTGTATTGGGACAAGTAGCCAGCCATTCAACACTCCACACTGCATTCATACCAGTTTCGGGCAGGGCTTTCTCAGTCATTGTGTCAAACACCAGATATTAGACACCCACAACACAGAATGCGTATTCGTCACACACTCCATTCACCCAGGTCCCACCCATAGGCGTACCCACAACATACAGTCATTGGGAAGGCTCCAGCCAGTCTGGTCAGCACTTCACAACAACACCATATATGGAATTTCCACCCAACAGCCGGTCAGGGGGAAGGGTCAAAGTCAGGGCTTCCCAGGACTTTGGAAAAACAAGGTAATAGGCGATAGAAAGCAAGAGGCCACGGGGGCCATCTTGTTTCCTATCAGGAATCAACTGATCCCAATGGCGGGGCCAGGGTATTCCAAAATGGAGGATACTCAGGGCACCTGTCAAATTGAGCACAGAGCTGCCACCAGCTCATACCCTGCTCTGTGGGCCACACACAGGTGCCCAAAAACACACTAGGGGCACAGGGTTGTACCCCCACCCATGGGTGCCATAAGGGTATCCCATGGGTCTGTTCACCAAACCAAAAGAGAGAGCTGCACTGCCAGGAGTCCGACATTAACTCCTGCGCGGAAAACACGACAGAACACACGATGAAAAGCAGTAAAGGACAAGGATACTGAGGCCCTGTCCCTCCGATGCATTTCCAGCATCACAGTCGCCGCCCACAGACTGAGGTTAGGGTGCCTAATCTCCCACGAGATATACACCCTCATCCAGATGGTCAACATACCTTCTGGAAAGGCCATCTGCATTATCGTGACTCTTCCCTGGTCTGTGCTCTATGGTGAAGTCTAGCCCTTGCAGGCTAATGGATCACCTGAGCAGTTTCGGGTTTTCACCCTTCATCTGCATAAGCCACTTCAGGGGATTATGATTTGTTTGGACCTTGAAGGTAGACCCCGTAAGGTAGGGCCTAAAATGCCTAATGCTCCAAACTATACTAAAACATTCTTTCTCAACAGTAGCCCACCTAAGTTCTCTACCCTTGAGTTGTCTATTGGTGAATATGATAGGATGTTCCCTCCCTTTGTCATCTAACTGGGACAAGACAGCTCCGATTCCGGTGTTGCAGGCATCCGTCTGGACGATAAAGGATCGGCTGTAGTCAGGCTCACACAACACAGGTGCCCTACACAGACTTTCTTTCAAGCCATCAAAGGCCCTCTGACAGTCTTCAGTCCAATTAACCTTCCTAGGTTTTTTGGGTGAAGTCAGAGCTGTCAGGGGTGCAGCTATGGTTCCATAGTCTGCCATGAAGTTGTGATAGTACCCAGTGAGGCCCAAAAAGGCTCTCACCTGGGTTTGAGTAGTGGGAGTCTCCCAGTCAAGTACATCCTGTAACTTACTGGGGAGAGGTTGGATTTGACCCCCTCCTACCTCATGACCAAGATATGTGACTTTCCCCTGAGCTATCTGGCCCTTGGTGGCCTTGATAGTGAGGTTAGCCCTTTTCAAGGCCTGCAACACCTTATCCAGATGTGTCAAATGCTCTTCCCAGGTGGAACTGTAGACGGCAATGTCATCTAAGTAGGCCACACAAAAGGCCTCCAGCCCACTGAGCGCATGATTGACCAATCTCTGTGAGGTGGCAGGGGCATTCTTCAACCCAAAAGGCATGACCCTAAACTGGTAGAGTCCCTCAGGTGTTGAGAACGCCGTCTTTTCCTTGGCATGGTCCGTCAGAGCTATTTGCCAATAACCTGAGGTAAGGTCAAAGGTGCTCACCAATTTGGCAGCACCTATGGTGTCCACTAGCTCATCAGCCCTGGGCAATGGGTGTGCGTCAGTTTTGGTGATGGCATTCACTCCTCGGTAGTCCACACAGAACCTCCAATCCTTGCTACCTACCTGGGAACTTGCCTTGGGGACAAGGACCACTGGACTGGACCAGGGACTTATTGAGGATTTAACAACACCCAGATCCAACATCTTGGCGACCTCAGCCTGGATGTGGTTCTTAACTGTATCTGACATACGGTAGCACCTGATTTTGACAGGCACACTGTCACCAGTGTCAATTTCGTGCCTAAACCACGGTGTAAGGCCTGGTGTCAGGGAAAACAGAGAGGCATACTGCTGGAGCAAAGCCCTGCAGGCCCTCTGCTGCTCTGTCACCAGATATGGAGAGAGATGTACTCCCTCCAGTGAGCCATCCTAAGGGTTGCTATGCAGCAAATCAGGAAGGGGCTCACTCTCATCCTCTTCTTGCTCTGAAGCTAGTAAGAGACATGAGACTTCTGCTCGCCTGTGGAAAGGCTTGAGCCTGTTAACATGGAATACCTGAGGGGCTACCCCTGGGATGTCCATGTCAACCAGATAATTGACTTCGCCCATCTTGGAGATGATCCTGAAGGGTCGAGTCCACTTGTCTGCCAAAGCTCTAGGCTTGGTAGGCTCCATCACAAGGATTTCCTGTCCAGGAGTCCAATCCACTTGTGAGGCTTTAAGGACAGGCCAGTACTTGTTCAATTCCTGGCTGGCCTTGAGATTTGCTGTTGCCTGACCCATCATCTGTGTCATCCTCCGTCTGAGGCCTAACACATATTCCCCCACTTGCTTGGCGGGACCTGGAGGGGAGGCCTCCAAACCTTCTCTGATCAAGGCAAGGGGCCCCCTCACGGGATGTCCAAAGAGTAACTCAAAGGGGCTGAAACCAACACCCTCTTGAGGAACCTCTCGGTAAGCAAACAGCAGGCATGGCAGGAGGAGATCCCATTTCCTCCTTAGGGGCTCTTCCAAAGCACCTAGCATGCCCTTGAGAGTTTTATTAAATCTCTCAACCAGACCATTGGTTTGGGGATGGTAAGAGGTGGCGAACTTGTAGGTTACCCCGCACTCTTCCCACATGGTCTTCATGTAACTAGACATGGGGCCTCATTACACGGTATCCGGAAAGGGATTACCGGCACCGGTAAAGGCACCGGTGCCGGTAATCCCTTACCAGCCTACTACGAGGTCCCTTAGCGGGTCCCTTCCTTAACGCCTGGTTTTACCAGGAGTTAAGGAAGGGACCCGGTGAGGGACTTCAGAGCTAATAACGGGCCTGCTAATAGCGGGCCTGTTGTTAGTGACTTTGAAGGGGGCCCTGAGGGACCCTCGGATGTGGAAACAAGGCATAGTCACCACACTCGAATAGATACGCCAGACACAAGGTTCCGTTCCCAAAATCTAGGGTTTATTGCAATACAAAGAAGACCCAGTTGGCCAAATGGTCCCACGCCCCGCAACGTGTGTCTTACAGACCTCGGGGGACGCAAGAGAGAATGAAACGTACATCATTTACATATATACAAACCGAGCACCTTACAATCAGCAATGACACAGTATGACACATTTGATGCCGCCCCCAATTCATTTCCCTTTTAATTAGAGGTGATGATTGACCAGTGTGATAAATATGACACCTTAGGCCACCATATTTAGTAACGGTTTGCAATCTTCAATTTTACAGACACCATTCTTTAGTTGCGAGAACACAACGTTTCTGTTTTTCATGAGCAAGCTGCGCCTAGGAGACTGGCACATACCAGACCTCACTATCTCTAAGTTTTGATTCTCGCTCTAGAGGTCAGCCCGCTCTCCGGGGCCTCACTGGGCTCAGAAAGGGGGGCCGTAAAGAAGAGCATAATTCAACTCTTTAAATGCTAGTTTTGTTAACTGCTATTCTTTCTGGAGACTCGCTGGCATTCGTGTACTGATTAAATGCCTTGCTCCCTGTCTTTA
The DNA here is from genome assembly GCF_040938575.1 of Ambystoma mexicanum. Classification (NCBI taxonomy): domain Eukaryota; kingdom Metazoa; phylum Chordata; class Amphibia; order Caudata; family Ambystomatidae; genus Ambystoma; species Ambystoma mexicanum. Next base: position 635,843,638 of record NC_090935.1, on the reverse strand, counting down.
AGGATATGTGAGGGAGGGAATCGGGCATTTCTGTCTGGCTCTCCAGTGTAATGTTTCAACATGTTTCTTAGCCTTGGACCATTGAAGCGAAATAATATCTACAGCAAAGCAATTTTACATGAGGCAACGTGGCAACGTTAGAGAGAGCAGAGAGAGAAAACAAAATGGCGATTCTGGTCATCTTAAAATGGCCTCACTCTAGTTGAACTAATAGCTACGTAATAACTAATGAATATATATTCTTAACACTGTAAATGAGGCGGTTGGTCTTCGGCCAACCAATTATCATTAATTTCCGGACCCTCAAGGGGTTATTGGTTTTTCTGGACTGACAAACCTTCCTCTTGGCCGTATGGCAAATGTCTCATCCATACATTGCATCCTCCTCCGACCAAGTATTTGGATTAGATTTGGAATCTGATTCAAATTCTGACTCATGTACACTTGTTGTCTCCTCGTTATTATTATCAATATCAATTGCCATGAATTCTTTAATGGTTTCAGATTCGTTACTATGGCGAGTGCTTGATTTAGTAATGTTTTTTCATTTCATCATTTGTACACACTCTTTGCTAATTTCAGTACATACTATGGGGAGACAATGTATGCAACAACAACATGTCATGAATATTCGTAGGATTGCTACTAGGATTGCAAATAGCTTCCACCCCCAGGACCGCAACACTTCTCAGAACCAGGAGCTTATGTTCAATTCCCAGCCACCTTCAGGAGGGTGGAGATCATAGCTTAACACATGCAATTTTCTTATCGCCTCAAAAATCGTGGGAGAGGAGTCACTTACAAATATGCAACACGCTGATCCCACGATTTTGCAAATACTGCCGCGATCAACTAAGATTATATCAAGGGCCATTCCATTTTGCAGTGACATTAAACTAATTCCTTTTTCCTCGAGAGTCATATTATATAATATGTCAGTTGTTCCATTTATTGTTTCTTCTAATACACTAGACAGTCGTCTTATGTTATAAGAGTTTTTCGCCTGGCCCCAAAATGGTACAAATGATTTTGCTATGTCTTCTGCAATCAACTCGTCCCCACTATTCCGGCGAGGTCGTGACCTGGCCAGCTTGGCTATATCCTCTGTTTTTGAAAGGAACACCCCAGGAAACAGGAAACCTAAATAACACGTGCCTCCCTAGTTCCTAGGTAACCAAGGATATGCTTTTTCTCCACATATGAAATACACAGGATCTCCCACATATATTGGTTCCACTTCTTTATCAAGGAATGCTATGTTCCTGCATCTGGTTAATGTTCCTACCTGGAAATAACCCTTTTTCTTTCAACAGAATGGGACAGAATGAGGGTTATAATTCACTGATCACAGAAGTTTTATAAGGTGCAGACAATCTATCCTGTGGCATTATTGCTGGTGTAATTAATCGTCTTTTATGGAATATGGAGCAACCCACTGGTTTCATAATCACTTCCTCGAATTCATTCATATTTGTTTTATCTAGTTGACCAGTTTCACTTTCGTTCCATTTCCCATAATATAGGGCACTCAGAGAGGCATAACATACGGAAGTCAATGGCAGGGGCTGTATATACCATCCTATTCCTTTGCCACCATGTTGAGGCAAATGGGCACAAACCCATCAATTGTTTTTTCTTAGGATTGAGTGTGTTATATTCATTATTAATAGCAATGTGTTGTTCCCATATCCTTCCCTATTTCTTTCTTCCATTGGGGACAAGGTATAGGAAATCACATGGACTGGGCTTTCTGTTGTGGAAATGTTCATAATGGGCAAGAGTACTTCAAGAGAGTGCATTTCCTCTAGGTATCATAATACTGATATGGTCAGCATTGGGGCTAATATACTCATTATGCATATTACTATGGTTAGACCCAGCATACAATTCTTTATACCATGTCCTTTTTCCGCCTTTCTATATACTACGTTTAATTCTCTATCAGCATTGGTGCAGGACGGGGCATTTGCTGGTTCCGACATTTCTTATCTTCCTTCTTCTTCTTCTGCTGTGCTCGTCGTGAATATCTCTTGTTCATGTGCTTCCCAGGATGTTGACAGAGTTCAATCAATGTCTACAATCTTTTTATGCCAGTTTGCTATCTGCCTGGATTGCTTTTTCATTTGGCAAGGCCTTCGTGCATTTTCACATTGCCCTATAGTTTCAGAGCAGCTGCCTTTGTACCACGTGCGCCCCGCTTGTTCACTCAGGTTCCTGACACATGGATTTAGCACCGAGTAGTTGCGTTTCGTGAGCTGTCTAACTTGCACAACTCTTACACCACCCTTCTCTAGGCCTCCGGTTTCCACTTCATCCGAAAATAGGAAACAGAGGCAGGAAATTCACCAAGAGATGAAAATGTGATCACTCCTTCTTTCTGCTCCGCAGGTTGTACCGATTTGCTCCTGGTACCGTGTGATCAACAATTAGTGCGGGTGCACTTCCGGTCTCGAGCTTGGAGTCAGCCTGGGGCACAATGGTAGATGATGAAGGGGTCCCAGGCGACAATACAGGATGTGGCTCAACAGAAGATGGTGGGCGCCACAGAGGTATGTGCTTGATGTCGGCCAGCAGAGATGCAGAATCTGCTGGACAGCATTGAGGCACTCTTTGCTTTTCCGTTTTTATGGCAATCTCATCAGGCTCTGTTTCATGGTCAAGCAACTTCTGTGGCAAAGGACTGGCAATGACCTTTTTCATTTCTGGAACCGTTGCTGTCTCCTTCTGGTCTTTGTCCCGATCAGTTGACGTGTCGAATGGCGATGGGACTTTCTTGGCGTGCGTGGCATGAATCCACGCCTTGTGTCCATCCACGCGTATCGCTGTCTGCATGGTCACGAGTATTTGATACGGCCCACGGCACCTTGGTGCCAGTGATGTTTTCTGTTCATAGTTTCTGACTAGCTCCAATGCATGTCCTGGGCCAGTATACCACACTGGTAATACCTCCTGCACCTGCTGATGAATCAAACGCAGTTTTTACTAACAGATTACAATAAATGCTGTGTACAGGGTATTCTACCTCTCTCATTCTCCTAGGCTGGGGAGCGCACCACACATTCGCCGGTCTCCCCATTATGATTTCATAGGGGGAGAGCCCAGTTCTGGCCTGCACTGACGTTTGCATACACAGTAACGCTACTGGTAATGCATCTACCCAACTTAGTTTGCTGCCTGCACAGATCTTACTGATTTTGGACTTCAAGATTCCGTTATGCCGTTCAATAAGACCGGCTGAACTCGGATGTCTCGAACAATGGAATCTTTTATCGATCTGTAATCCTGCACAAATCTGCAGTATCACTGCACCTACAAAGTGCGGACCATTGTCCAACCATATGACACGGGGCAGACCAAAGCGAGAGAAATACTTTTTTAGCATTACTTTCGCCCTGCTCATGGCTGTGCATCTTTCAATGGATATGCTTCCACCCATTTGCTGAATGCACATATGATCACCAAAACATACTTCAGATTTTGGCATCTCTCCATTTCTATGAAGTCAAAGTGAATCACTTCAAATGGCATAGAGGGAGGTCCAAAACGTCCTGTTGGAGTCACCGTTCCCTTTCCCACATTGTGCTGTAGGCATGTAATGCAGTTTTGTACCAGCCTTTCGGCATTCTTTTTTAAGAGTGGATTTTCCCAAACTGTGGCTAAATGTTGAACTATTTTCTTCGCACAGATGTGTGTGGGACTGTGAGCCATTGTAACCATTGTGTTTACATAAGCATTTGGCAACACCCAATTCCCACTTTTCTTTTCCACCCAACAACCCTCCAAATCCAATTCTGCAGAGCCCTTGGCCCATTCCTGTATTTCGTTGGCGGTAGCTTCCGCCTGCATTTCTTTAACAGTCACAATTCCATTTTCTATCATGCAGGGCAGTTCCTCCGATTGTACTGTCAACATTTATGTATTCAAATCAGTGGCAGTCTGTTTCGCAATCTTGTCTGCAAATGCGTTTCCTTCTCCCACTTTACATGTCACCTTTTTATGCGCCTCGCATTTCACTATTGCCAGGTGCTTTGGACACGTAAGTGCAGACAGTAATCGCACAATCAGAGGGCCATGCTGAATTCTAGCCCCATGGCATATTAAGAAACCTCTCTCGGCCCACAATCAACCAAAGTTATGGACTACGCCAAAGGCGTACTGGCTATCAGTATAGATATTTACGCTCAAGTTCTCTGACATTTCACAAGCTCTTGTTAAGGCAATTATCTCTGCTTCCTTGCAGAGTTATAAGGAATTCTTTTACTCTCCACAACACTTTTTAATGTTGTAACAGCGTATGCGGCAGTTGATGTGCCGTCAGGTAGTTTAAAACAGGAGCCGTCACAAAACAGTTCCCCTTCTGGTTCTTTTAGTGGTGTGTCACTCAGATCAATTCTCCCTTTTGTTTCTTCCTCAGTAACCATTAGGCAATCATGGGGAGGCAATTCAGTCCCACCACTGTTTTCCCCGGGCATTGGCATTAATTCTGCTGGATTCAAAGCGCAAAACCTCATAATTTGGATGTGGGGCACGAACAATACAATTTCATATCTAGTCAATCTAGCAGAGGTGAGGTGGTGCGTCTGCGTTCTATTGAGTAGAAGATCTATGGCATGTGGCACCATCAAAATTAAGGTGTGCCCCAAAACCATCCCTTCGGTTTGTTTTACTGACGCAGCAGCCGCTGCAACATCTCGCAAACATCGTGGTAGTACGTGCGCTACAGAGTCCAGCGCAGAAGAAAAATAGCCGCACGGCCTATTTCTTCCACCTTGTTCCTGTGTTAAGACAGACAACCCGCATCCTTCGTTCTCATGCACAAATAGCCTAAAAACCTTTTCATAATTCGGTGTGCCCAAAACTGGAGCAGAACTCAAAATGCTTTTTAGCGAATCAAATGCTTTCTGACATTCTTCATTCCACTGCAAAGGCATCACAGCATCCTTTTTTGTCAATTCCACCATTGGTTTCACAATTAAAGAGAAGTTTATAATCCATTGACGGCAATAAGAAGCCATCCCTATTATCGCTCTCACACCTTTCTGTGTTGTTGGAATAGGCATACCAGAAATGCTCTTTATCCTCTCTGGCGTTAATCTTCTCCCTTCATTTGAAAGTAGTTAACCCAAATAAGCTACTTCTTTCTGACAGTACTGGAATTTTTTTAAGCTCCTTTTATGGCCATGTGTAGCTAGATGAGTCAATAATAGAACAGTACCTTCTTTACATATCTCCTCTGTGTCAGCAGCGATTAGTAAATTGTCAATGTATTGTAGCAACATACAGTCTGCTGGTAATTCTAACATGTCTAGCTGTTCTTTCAATGCTCTGCTGTATATACTCAGACTTTCAGTATAGCCTTGTGGAATGCGGGTAAATGTGAATGATCGTCCTCCTAGAGTGAAAGCAAATAAATACCTGCTTTCTTTGTGTACTGGAATGCTGAAGAAAGCGTTTTTTAAATCGATAACACTAAAGTATTCTGCTGACGCAGGGATCATTGTCAAAATCGTAGTGACATCTGGCACTAACGGGAATTGGGGTCTACCACTTTGTTCAGTTCACGGAGATCAATTATGAAACGGTACGGTACCTCATTACCCCCTTTCTTGTACACGGGAAGAATGGGACTGTTACATACACTACCTGCAATCTCTTCAATCACTCCCAATTTCACCAAATCAGAAACAATGCTTTTCAATCCTTTTTCTCCTTCTGCTGAAATTTTATACTGCGGAATACGTGGTAGCGTTATTCCTTCTTTTAATGTAATTTTCACTGGCTCTATTTTCAAACATCCCACATCATTGTCATTCACGGCCCAAATGCAAGTTGGTATCTTACTCAATTCCCCTGATAAAGGTTCTGTCACAAATTCAGAAGTCGGCATAGTCTGGGGAGAAATAGTCAAAAATACCCCATCTGGTTTACAATGAATAACTCTGCTTAGTTTTTTCAATAGATTCAATCCTAAAAGATTTTCCCCACAATGCTCAATTAAAAGAAATGAACAATGTTCGGTAAAAGACCCTATTGTCTACTGATTTGGACTCAGGGTTTATTACTGGGGTACCTGCGAACCCTACTGAAATATTCTGTCACCCTGACAGAGGTATGTCTGGAACCAAGTCATGATCTATCGAGCACTGTTGTGCCCCTGTGTCTACGAGGAATCTATGCTCTTCATTCCTGATTTTCATCTCTACGTAGGGTCCTTTCTGATTCACGGGAATTGACACTGGTTCCGACCCCTGTCCTGGGCTGTCCTATTGGGGTAACAACACATCATCCGATGTGTAGTTTCCACTGTTATTATAGTATGCACCTGTCTGATTATCAAAAATGTTCCCCCCTCTCCCTCTACTTCCCGTTTGTACACCCTGCTGATTTTGACTTTGAGTAGTTTGATTCGGAGCCTGGCCTTGATTCTGTGCACCATTCCCATAATTATTTTGGTGCTGCTGCATATGATTTCTGTTGTGACCATTTGTTGCCATATGCCCTCTGTGAGGCCTTCTCTGACTATATCCGCCTCTATTTTACAAATGCGGACATTGTGCCAGCCAGAGTCCTTCCTCTCTGCAGTATGTACATTGGTTTAATCCCAAAGGCCCTCCATGCATATTCGAATTTCCCCTACTCTGTGCCTTTCCCCTTCCCCTGTTGTGTCCTGCTACCTGCTGGAGTAACACCCCTACTATCATCCACAGAGCTTCTATTCTTATTTGCAAAGGGTACTTATTACATATCTCATTTATCTCCCCTACTGAAGTCCTAGGGCTTGACATCCATCTCATCGTTTCCCACACACACACCTGCAATATTTGTCTATCACCTATCTGTCCCGGTGGCGGCAAAGATTTCTGCATATAGAGTCCTGGCACTTTCTTCCTGCCTCTCTCAATATTCTTTCTCCTATTTCCCGGTGTGGCGAGTACTTCAGAATACTCTTCATCCAATTCATTCTTTATTTCAAACAGTCGCTTCACATGCTCTTCTATTTCTTCATCTCTCCCTCTACAACTGGCTAATGCATTCCAATCCAACAATCGTTGCGGTGGTAACTTCCCAATTAACTTTTTCCATTGTCCCGACAAATATTCCCCCATGCATTCCAACAATACCTGTCTTTCGTTGTTCCTTCTGAAGTCAAATAGGGACGCTAGCGTGGATGCCCCATCATTCTCGTCTATATACATTTCCGCCTGTTCTTGCAGCTCACGCTTTCTCTCCTTACTGATCGCGCTGCGAGTTACTCTCGTACATTCATTCTGCTCAATTCCACTCATGGGAGGGGCGGTCGGAACAGTGGCGCCATCTTGATCGGGAGGTGCGGAGGGGGCAGTGAGAGTGGGATACGTCTGCTGGGGCTGTGGTAATTGCGAAACACTCGGGGCTGGCTGGCTAGTGGGTAGTGCAGTTACTGATGTAGCCTGTGGCTGTGCTGGGATTGGGAGGGGCTGAGCAACGGGAGGGGGTTGAGCGGCAGCTACTGATGTAGTCTTTTTAGTTTCACTCCTCGGGCCCTGTTTTGTTTCAGTTAAGATTTTGTTTATTAATTCGTCTGATGAGTGTAGCTCTCTTTGTGGATATATTTTTTCTATGTTTAATTCATCGCGCCGTCTTGTCTTTCTCAAGCTATTACTCCACTCCTCCTCCTCCTTCTCCTCAGCTTTCTCCGCCTTTGACTTATACCTGCATGCATGTTTCTGTCTACTTCGAAATCGGAGCATTGCTTCCCTCCTCCAGTCCCTAAGGATATGCAGTGCCCCAGGGCGCGCTCTCTTACTTATCAACACCTTTTCCAGGTTATCTATACTTTCCATCTCAAAACTCCCATCCCTCGGCCACTGAAGATTTTCTTGTTTTCTGGTTTGCTTATGCCAAGTTTCACAAAACATTATCGCTCCCATACCATACTTTATGTACATATCATAAGCCGGCGTTCCACCCGGTGGTGCTTCCTGGCCAGTTTCCAAAGATTGTTCACCGCAGCGGAAAAATCCCGCTAAGGTGGACAATACCCCAGGCATGTTTTAACCTTTCCCTTGGCTAATCAAACTTACTCTGAGTGTTTGATTTTGCAAAATCAACTCTCAACCAATATCAGGATCACTTACGAATCGGGGCACGACTCACCTGATTAGTCAATTTGTCTTTTCAAGACAAAATTCGTCCGTATACTGACGCAACCAATGACGTTGTGTCTGCTTATCTCGGCTCTGCCTCGTTTCGGGACCCTCGCCTCCTTGTTCGCTGGCCAGGGATGTCGATCAGGGATCAGCGGTGTGCAGATCTGCAAAGGAGTCTCTCATCGCTTTTCGCAGGGGACGCCCCGTACACCTCTTGATCCCAGCTCGATCGCTCCCATCCTCGCCGTTCTCACAGCCTTTCTTACTTTGCAACGTACACGATGAAACAAGTGGGGGAGGGCCCCTATTCAGGCGCCACCTTGAAGGGGCCCCGGAGGGACACTCAGATGTGGAAACAAGGCACAGTCACCACACTCGAATAGATAAGCCAGACACGAGGTTCCGTTACCAAAATCTAGGGTTTATTTCAATACAAAGAAGTCTGAGTTGGCCAAATTGTCCCACGCTCCGCGACGTGTGTCTAACAGACCTTGGGGGATGCAAGAGAGAATGAAACGTACATCAGTTACATATATAAAAAAACGAGCACCTTACAATCAGCAATGACACAGTATGGCACATTTGATGCCGCCCCCAATTCATTTCCCTTTGAATTAGAGGCGATGATTGACCAGTGTGATAAATATGACACCTTAGACCACCATATTTAGTGACGGTTTGCAATCTTCAATTTTACAGACACCATTCTTTATTTGCGAGAACACAGCGTTTCTGTTTTTCATGGGCAAGCTGCGCGTAGGAGACTGGCACATACCAGACCTCACTATCTCTTAGTTTAGATTCTCGCTCTAGAGGTCAGCCCGCTCTCCGGGGCCTCACTGGGCTCAGAAAGGGGGGCCATAAAGAAGAGCATAATTCAACTCTTTAAATGCTAGTTTCGTACATTGCTATTCTTTCAGGAGACTCGCTGGCATTCGTGTACTGATTAAATGCCTTTCTCCCTGTCTTCAAGGATATGTGAGGGAGGGAATCAGGCATTTCTGTCTGGCTCGCCACTGTAATGTTTCAACGTGTTTCTTAGCCTTGGACCATTGAAGCAAAATAATATCTACAGCAAAGCAATTTTACATGAGGCAAAGTGGTAACGTTAGAGAGAGCAGAGAGAGAAAACAAAATGGTGATTCTGGTCATCTTAAAATGGCCTCACTCTAGTTGAACTAATAGCTATGTAATAATTAATCAATATATATTCTTAAGACTGTAAATGAGGCGGTTGGTCTTCGGCCAACCAATTATCATTCATTTCCGGACCCTCAAGGGGTGTTTGGTTTTTCTGGACTGACACCTTCCCCATTCCCATTGAGCCCTATTGGGGCTCAATGGGAATGGGGAATGGTTCCCGGAATGGGGACTTACCGGTCCCGCCAGGGTTGGAATGACCTGGTAGTCCCCATTCCGGGAACACGGACCCGGAATGCAATAAGGGGGTAGCCATAGCGCTAACAGCGCCATGGCTACCGCCTACCGTGTAATGAGGCCCATAAACTTGCATTCTCTGTCAGAAACAACCTCCTTAGGGAATCCAACATGGGTGAAAATGCCCAGGAGAGCCCTGGCAACCACCTTGGCAGTAATAGTCCGAAGGGGTATAGCCTCAGGGTACCTGGTGTCATGATCTACCAAGACCAGGATGAACTGATGTCCACCTGAAGCGGGAGGGTCAAGGGGACCAACAATGTCGATGCCCACCCTCTCAAACGGTGTGCCAACCACTGGCAATGGCTGCAATGGGGCAATGACACCGCCTCCAGTCCTGCCAGACAACTGATAAGTTGGGCAGTCCTGCAGTGGGACTCCACTTCTACTCCCATCCGTGGCCAGTAGAAATGGGCAACGAGCCTCTGCTTAGTCTTTTTGTTACCAAGATGACCAGCTAAGGGCACATCATGTGCCAACTGCAGTAGGAAGGGCCTGTAAACCTGGGGTACCACCAACCTCTTGAGGGCATCAGGTTCAGGCTTAGTGGGCTCACTAACAAGGAGCTCACCCTCCCAATATATCTGGAATGTCCTAGGCACTTATCCTTGTCCCTGGGGCAGGGCCTGTTCCCTCAGACCCTCGAGAGAGTGGCACTCTCTCTGCCCCTTACAGAAGTCAGCCCGGGAGGGTCCCCCTTCAGCTAACAAGCATTGAAGGTCGGGCTGCTCCTCCGGGTTGAGAACCTCTCCCACAGGAGAGTCTTCTGTCTCTTCTCCCTCGGGAGTTGAGTTTGGGTTTTCCACTGGACCCAGCCCGTCCGGAGAATGGATCCCAATGGGTGCTGTAGGAACAGCAGGGAGAGAAGGAGCCCCCTACACAGAGGTGGCCTTCTTGTTCTTGCTTCTTCTTGCCTTAGGCCTCATCTTTGGCTCGGGTACCTGACTCATAGTCAGACCCTGTGTCACCTGTGACCTAGTGTCTGCAGCAGCAGTCATGGGAAGACCATCCAAGATCAACCCCAACTCTACTAGATCATTACCTAACAGAATGTTAGCAGGGACATTGTCCTGAACCAGGACAGGAGGCTTTGCTGTCTTGTCTCCAATCATGAGTGTGACTAAGGCTACAGGCGATAATTTGGGAGGACCACCAGCTAACCTGGTGGTTCTCAGAGGAGCACCTACATAGTCTTCTGGCTTGAGCAGGGTCCTGTCCACCACTGTCATGCTTGCCCCAGTGTCTCTCAAACCAGTGTAAGGCTGGCTATTCAAGAGGACACTTCTCAAAAACTTACGGGTGTTCTGTGGGATAGTCGCCGGTACTTCTGCATACTGGTCCCAGGCCCCAAGGGACACTAAGGAAATCTCTACAAGAGCACCAAATGTGATCCCTGTAGAGGAGGGGAGGACAGTGGCCTCCACCTCAGACATGGGGTAAGGGTAGCTCAGGCTGATAGCCTGTACTCCAAGTGCTTTACCTTTACACTTGGAGTCACCCCTTCTGTGATCCAGAGCCCCACAATCCCAACAAGTGCCGGGAGTGTGGGGTACGGTACTGGAACCACTGGGAACCTGCTTTGCAGCAGGTGGACCACTACTCTTATTCCCACCCACAGATGACTCATCCCCACTATATTTATGGGTCTTAGGAGAGGAAGGTTTTGGTTTACCCGACTGTGACTGCTTTTGGGACTTCTCAGCTTTCTGAGAGGTCCCCTTTTCTTTGTCCTTGTACTTTCCACTGGAGTCCTTAGGGGACACCCGATGGGAGACCCACTTGTCAGCCAACCTAGCCAGCTTAAAGGTGTCCAAAATGTTCTGGTCAGCAATATAATGACACAGCTCTGGTGAACAGGCTTCAGAAAAATGCTCAAAAAACAAAAGGTGAGACAATTCAACAAACGTTTTCACTTTGTAACCATCAATACACCCCATCATGTTCATGTGCGCAGCACTCACCCAGTCAACCCAAGACACATTCTCTCTTTTCTTAAAATCCCTGAACCTTTTAATGTATTGGGTAGGTGTCTTGCCAAACTTGGCAATCAAAGCACACTTCATGCACTCATACTGACCCCTTTGTTCCACACTCAGTTTCAGAATACAGTCATATCCAGTTTGAGGCACTCTGCTTAACAAACACTTAGCCCAATCTCTCTTATCAACATCATAAATTGCACAAGCCATTTCAAATGCTTCAACCAATTGGAGGATATAAGAACCCTCCACAAAAACATCAACCAAATCTTTCATAAACTTGGTGGCTGGGGACCTGACACTCTCACTGGGTTTAGCTGAAGTCTCCACTCTAGCTTTCTCTAGCTGGATTCTCTGACATTCAGTGTCCTTGTTCTTGAGTTCAAGGTCCTTGTCTTTGAGTTCAAGATCTCTATTTTTGAGCTCCACTTGTTGTGCCAACTCCTCTTTCTTAAGCTAAGCATCTATTTCCAACTTGCGGTATTCAAAGGCCAATTTCATCCTAATAACTCAAGCTCCAAGGAATTGCTGGGGTTTGGAACAGAGGAAGCAGGAATGATGGCATTCCCCGAAACAGATTCAGCAAAAACCTCAGGGGAAGAGTCCTCATTGGTTACATCCCCCCCTTCAAGAGTTTCACAATCAGTCTGGTAGTCCACCAGGGCAGCTATCAGTTCAGCCCTAGACTTATCCACAAAGTCTAATTCCCTGACTTCACAAGCACCCTGGAGAGCCTCTGAGCTCATCCTAGTCAATTTACCATTTGCAATAGACTCCATTGCTTGTAATGCAGTTATCTTGTACACACCTAAACCTCAATTTAATAAAGTGCAGATATTTTGTAAGTGGCACGGTTATACACTGATTCTTAAAACCATAAGCCTCCCACCGCTGCCACCAGTGTAAAGACTGGAGGGGGGTGTCTGTACTCCTGCCCTTTATATGGTAGAGGAGAGGCACAGTGGACCCCAGCGAAGATACTCTATTATTGGTAAACGTGGTCGAGCAATCAAGGCCTAGCTTCTCAGGAGGTGATGCAGGCTGGTTCTTAAGTACAGTGTAGGCCCCAAGCCCCCACAAAGGAATGTCCACACACTGTATTGGTTAAAATACAGGGTCTCATCATGAGTTGGGCTGTAACGCCGGCGCTATTAGCGCCGGCGTTAATAGCCCTACTGCCAACCCCCCCGGCGCTATTAGCGCCGGATCATAGGTTTGGCGGAACAGGTATTGCCCATTCCCCATTGGGCCCATTCGGGAATTCCTTATTCCCCATTGGGCCCAATGGGGAAATTTTGCGCTATTACTGCCGGTGCATTTCCCGCTGGTGGTAAACGCGCCGAAAATCAGCAAATTTGCCGTGGATTTCCCCCAGCTTAGAGCTGGGGGAAATCTGTCAAAGCCATGATCTTAAATGCGGCAGTAATAGCGCTACTGCCGCATTTAAGGGTTACTGCCAAACTCGTGTTTTTATATAATTAATATTCAAGGTTATGTACACCAGCACAATAACTTACTTTGTGCTCAGAAAATCTACAATGGCAAATATACAGTTCTAAAGTGGTACCACAAATATTATCAGATCTCATTAAAGTGCATCAACTATACTGTCAGAATGTCACACAGATCAAATAAAGAGGAAACCAGCAGTAGAGAGAGGAAGGAAAGCAAGATGGTTGAACAATTGGCAGAATAATGGCCCCGATACCTAGACACAGTTCTGTGTGGAGATCCCCCCACATGGGGAACCTGTAAGATAAAGATATAGCACAAGCCCAGTCCATATATTGTTCTATGAGTCTTATTTCCCTTTACAATAGTTCTACAGCCCCAATGTACCTGGAATTGTAGCATTCGTCGACAGGGAATCGACTGCCTTTCTTGAGTCCCCTCCCTTTGAGGCAGGAGTCACGGGTCGTCGAATGTCCGACAGAGAACAGGGTGAACTACGGCGGTGAAGTGGCAGCTTCATTCCTAGCGGTGCTCGTCGACAATGGAACGTTGGCGTCCTGCAAGGAAGAGGCGTGTTGGGCACCTCAGTGACGATAGTTCTGGACCACAAAGAGATGATGTAGAACTGTTGCCCAGCAAAGGTGTCTTATCAATCGCGTCTCTGTGGTCTTTAGGTGGCGGGAATCCCATCGGCGGATGCTCCTCGGTGCATCGATGGTCGGGATTTCTCCAGCGGGATAAAGCGGGCGGCGATGCAGATGAAAGCGTCCTTGGATCAAATGAAGTTCTTAGGCAAACGGGAGCACAGTGGCTCCAGTCGGCGACGGCGGTCGTTGACAGTGGCAGACAACAGTCCAGGCACTTCTCTTTGGGATTCCGCTGCAGTCCACGTCTCCGGTCGGCAGCTTGTTGTAGGTCTGTCTACCAGGGAGCTTTGGCAAAGATCAGCTGGTGCACGATGGCCCCTCGTACCCCAGGAAGAGGGTGCCTTACCAGGTCCTCTCTGGGTCAGTACTTAGAGACAGAGCAGCTTTCAGATTGTGAAGGAGAACAACAACAATTCTTCTCTTCCAGCAGGGCTTCAAGGTTAAGCTTCAGTTACTCCAGTTTCGCGTCGTAGTGGACTTCAGCTTTGAACACGAATTCTAGCAGTGAGAGGCCGCCAGATATACTAGTTGATCTCTCATTCATTCTGCTGGGTCACATTCAGGCAACCAATCGGTCAGAAGGGCATTCATGCAGGCAGGCAGCCAATCAGGTGCATAGTGCATTCAGGCCATTCACTTCTCTCCAGACACTCACAACAAGTTAAGTGTATTGGGACAAGTACCCATCCATTTAACACTCCACACTGCATTCATACCAGTTTCGGGCAGGGCTGTCTTAGTCATTGTGTCAGACACCAGATACTAGACACCCACAACACAGAATGCGTATTCGTCACACACTCCATTTACCCAGGTCCCACCCACAGGCGTACCCACAACATACAGTCATTGGGAAGGCTCCAGTCTGGTCAGCACTTCAGAACAACACCATATATGGAACTTCCACCCAACAGCCGGTCAGGGGGACGGAGCAGAGTCAGGGCTTCCCAGGACTTTGGGAAAACAAGGTAATAGGTGATATAAAGCAAGAGGCCACGGGGGCCATCTTGTTTCCTATCAGTAATCAACTGATCCCAATGGCAGGGCCTGGGTATCCCAAAATGGAGGATACTCAGGGCACCTGTCAAATTCTGCACGGAGCTGCCACCAGCCCATACCCTGCTCTGTGGGCCACACACAGGTGCCCAAAAACATACACTAGGGGACAGGGTTGTACCCCCATCCATGGGTGTCATAGGGGTATCCCATGGGTCTGTTCACCAAACCAAAAGAGAGAGCTGCACCGCCAGGAGTCCCACATGAACTCCTGCGTGGAAAACACGACAGAACACACAATAAAAAGCAGTAAAGGACAAGGATATGGAGGCCCTGTCCCTCCGATGCATTTCCAGCATCACAATCATCAGTTCCTCTTTTCAGCTCTTTCTCATATTCCTTCAGGGAGTTCTTCCCATAGGTTGTCGTCAATTTCGAGGATACATTCAATAGCGTTGCCTTAATGGATATCTCCTTCCAAATACTTGCTGCGGTATTGGTACGATAGCTGGTGTCAGGCAAGGCACGGTCTCATGTCTCCAATACAATGGCGGTAGGGGGGCGGGATCTCCTGCGAATGTATACAGCTGTTCCTCTACAAGGTGTAAACAGAGGAGGAGCAGGGCCAGCACACACCCTGGTCTGACCCCTCTTGTACACGCACTACCCATGCTTTATCTGTCCTTGGCGTAATTATCACTGCACAGATTTGCAATTGCTGTCAGCAGGTTAGGAGGAACACCTATGATATAGAAGGACTCCATGAACTCGCTCCTTGGGACAGCATCACATGCCACCTGCAAATCTACAAGGTTGGCCTTGTAGAAGACTATGGGCCTCATTACACGGACGGCGGTAAGGGTTAACGGTCACCGTTAATGGCAACGGTGACCGTTAACCCTTACCGCCGTACTACGAGGTCCCTTTGCGGGTTGGAGGATTTAACGCCTGCTTCTTGCAGGCGTTAAAATCCAACCCGCTAAGGGACCTCGGAGCTAATTACGGCACCGCAAAATTGCGGTGCCGTAATTAGCGCCTTCCCCAGTCCCATAGAGCCCTATGGGGCAGAAATGGGAATGGGGAAGGGCAATGGCGGAAAGTGGATTTACCGCCCCTCCAACCTTGGAATGGGGCGGTAAATCCCCTTTCCGCCAAGGCGGTGCCGGTATTTTACCGGCATGAGCCATGGCGCTAATAGCGCCATGGCTCACCGCCTACCGTGTAATGAGGCCCTATATTTTTGATAGTGTAAAGACAACTGAATAACCTATCTATGGCGCTGATGCCAGACTTAAATCCTACCTGTAGGTTAGTGACAGCCTCGTTATCTATTACCCAATCTTTGAGACGTTGGAGTAAGATCTTCCTGTATATCTTTGCACTCGTATCTATAAACTATAATCAAAGGTATCATTATGATCATCCTTCTTGTGAATTGGAATAATCTCTTTGCCCTTCCACAATATTTCGTTGTATGTATTTTTGCTAGGTGCATCCGTGCCACTTGTGGTTGTGCCACAGCACTGATACAGTTCAGCCAGTAGTCTATCCCAATGTGTTTGTGTTTGTTGATTTGTGTAGTGTAACATTTGTATACCTTCTATGCCTGTGGGTGGCTTAATTGAGATGGGCAGAGCTTCCCAAAATGCTTTATATAGACTGATTTGAGGTGTGGGTGGAAGTTGCTGGAATTAAGGAGAAAATGCTAGAAGTAGGTAGATCCACAGGATTTGAATTGCTGGTATGGGATTGTCCGGAGATGGGCACCTTTACCAGCCTAGATGTTCCTTCTGGTTTGGCCTATCCGATATTGGGCCAGTGTTCCGTACACTTGAGCTTTCTTGCAGGGATATACTGTGGTGACAGATTCTTGAGGTACACCTGAACCATGTGCCAGAAGACTCTGAGCATAGCACACCAGACCAGAATAATACAACTAAAGACAAAGGATTTATGCAAATAGGTCTGCGCAAAGGTATATAGGTTGGTGTAGTACTTGGCTTGAGATTGTGTATTTGCTCATTGTAGGTTAACTATGAGTCTGCAAGTGAGATGCTGTCAATAGATAAATGCTGTCTGCAAGTGAGATGCTGTCTATAGATTTTTATTTAATTTAATTTTATTTTATCGTCCTGGGAGGATAGATCAGCGGCAACGTGCTCGTCTTGGAAGCAAGACCACACGAAGCAAAACAGGTTCGATCCCCGGTCCGCGTTTAGAAACTTCTGGGTATTTAAGCGTGTTATAAATATGCAACCAAGACACAAAAAACAATTCTTGTAACAGCGCCTCGATGCCCGTGGGCTGTGTGAGCGCTTTAAAAATGCAGAAAAAAAATAAAAAATAGACTTTCTGAAAAGGACTCTTAAGGAATTCCATGCAGTATGGTAGAAGTGACGGAAGTGGCTTATGAATGCAGTTAGGCACAGACTACTTGTGAGAAACTTGTTATGTTTCCAGAGATGAGCCCTTCAGGGACATGCAGCTAGAAAGACTGAGGCACACTCTCAGGAGTTGCCATGGGAGGCAACTCATGAGAGTATGGAATAAAATGACCCCATTCTCATGTCACTCAAATTTGTAACTTTCTTTTTACTCTGTAAAAGAAACATTTCCATATACAGAAAAATCTCCTGTGTCCTGAAAAACAAAACTTTAAAATCAAAAATGTAAATAAACTGCTCTTTGGAGGTGCAGAGACCCCAAAGAAGTCAGGTTAAGTATTTCTAAACGTAATTGACGTGCTTAAAGAGTTGTAACTTTGCTTTGAAGGTCAGAATCACAGAAATATTACCATTACATCTTATTTTTCTCATGATGTTTAATGCATATATTTGAACTTAATTTTCCGATTACATTCTCTGTCTTAAGGTCATTGTATGTTTTTATTGTCTTGAATATTTGTATTGACATTTAATGAGCATTTAACAGATCATTTTATCAATACTGACAGAACACTGCAGGTATCCTTTACCTTCAAAACAGACCCTTCGTCCACATATCCCTTCCCTGTCCCCCAACCTGTGATCTGATGTTCTGGTGGAAAGCACTAGCCATTGTATTATAAGATAGTCTTAAATGTTCATGGAAATGAATAATACCTTCTGGTACCCAATGGAGAAGTTCAACCAGAGCCAATGAGCTATGCTGTATACATATAGCAATTACACAATAGAGGTAGAGGAGATAGGGCGAGTACAGAGCACAACTAGGCTCTTTGTTCCAGATTCCAGAGACCTGTCTAGAGACTTGAGGGTGAGCTTGGTCTGGGGAAAAAGATCTTGTAAGATGCATAGTGGTTAGAATTGGGTTCTGTGTACCAGGCTGTTGAGTGAGAAGTATCTAAAAGAATATTTGAGATTGGTGTTTGGTTGTAGATGCAAATGTTCTGTTACAGAGCTCCTGCTCTTACTTTCTTCAGGGTTCGTCACAGTTTTCTCAAGAGTGCAGGGGATCATGCCGGTAGATGCCTGAGAACAAAGTGTCTGCATGAAGCGAGCACACAGCAGCCCATGGTTAATGCAGTATGATTTAAAGTGTGTTGAGTGTGAATGCTGCTTGTGCTTAGTAGAGGTGGCAGTGAACCACCATTTCTGCACCTGACACCAATATGTAGGCCACACTACAGCTCTGCAAGGCAAAGCTATTTGTACTTGATCCCACACTTTGTTTCCATCTCACACACTGTGGTGGATGACACACTTTTCGGCCACTTCTCTTCCATGTGCTACCAAGTGAATGTTTCAAGTTTTGGGGACATGCACTAGTCCATGAAGTTCGAGGTTCACAGCCCATCAACTTCCACATCAGTGACAGTTACAGACTTGCTTCACTCAGTGAACCAATTCCCTGCATACGTACTGACTTTGATGCCAGTTTGAGTTCTATTCATTACGCTATTAGATTGCCTCTAACGGGATACCATTTTGTCTTGCCATGACTGGGCTATACATAAAAGACTAGGGGTGGGGTGTTTAGCCTGGGAGATGCCCCATACACCCCCTTCAGCACCTATATCATGGAGCGGGCAGTGGTCACTAGAATCCATGTTTCTCTAGTCCTATCCTCTAGCCCCACACCCCATCGGTCCTTCAGCAGGCATGGAAAGGATAAGCGAGAGGACTCACGGGACCTTCTTTGCGTAGTACAATTTCTTTTGTAAAAAAGCATAATGGCCACAGGGAGGCACCAGTTCAAGAAAACCACTGCATGAGTGAAGTAAAGATTTGGGGGGATTTCGACTACAATCTTCCAGTGGGTAGAACCTATGGTCTCTCTAAATAAAACAGTGAAATTGCGGAAATGTTGTCTCTTTCAACCCCAGGCTTGTAAAGGGGTTTTAGACGATGGGGACATCTTGGGAACTGTCTGAGAGTGCACCTCCATAGCCATTTGGGTTCTTGTCAAGTTTCTGTGTCCACTTATCTGACATATCATTGGGATTGAATGAAACCCATGGGGTGCCCCAAAATGTGTTTCCATCCCGCAATGGCACTTTGTAGGTGATACAAGTTTTAATGAATAATATATATATATACCTTTGATAGTAGATTCATGTGGAGATAGGTGCTACCCCTCATGAGTCAAAATTAATTATTGTGCATCTATGCTTAGTGTACATTAAAAAAAGAATGTAGCTCCTCTAATGTACTATATAGCTAGAAAACCGGATGCAATTTGTAGGTCTCGTGTGAGGTCTCGGCACATGGCACATGACACAAACCGCCTCAGTCAGAGGAGGCAGCAGCAGCTATGGTAGCACACATGTTGAGGTTCTGCTATGCATCGCTGTGGGACAGCTTTTAGGTGAGAGCTAGAGTATTCTGTGTGCTTGTTGCATTCTGTATCCTTCTGTCACTGCTTTCCCTGAACATCTTGTAGCACCAGCAGAAGGAAGAACTTGCCACCAAAGACCTAAGGGCGGTGAATCCACTGGAAGGGCGGGCAAAGTGGATGGCATAGCTGGAAGAGATGTTCACTCAACAGGCATCCTGTCTCAGAATCTGTAGAATAATCAACCATTAACGCCTGGCGATTATTACACTAGTGGAAGATCAGGCTGTCCTAAATGGGAGAACTGGTGTTTTGGATGATGAGGTGGCTGTGGATAAGGCCTTTGCTTTATTTTGGAGAACCAAATTGGTGCTCTAAATTCGCATTCAGCTTTGGTGAAGAACAAGGTGAATACGACTTCTTTGCAGGCTCCTCTATGGTCCAGGTACAAGCTACCATGGCGTCTGTACAAACGTCGACGCACTCCGGGTCACCTGACACGTCGTGTACGTGGAAGACGTACAGCAAGCCACGCCCCTCTTATGACTATAAAACCACCGTCTTCCAAGGGGCTCGTTGCGGCTAATTAGCGTTACCAGCTACATTCGGTTTCGTCCGTTTCCTCTTCGTGTCTCCCTACACGATTCCTCATCTGAACTCCTGGTTTTGACCTTTGCCTGACTTTTGGATTGCCTCGTCTCCTCCTTTGTTCCTGTCGTGCTCGTCTGGTTGTTGGACTCGGAACGCTACTGGATCCGGCTCTCTTCTGTGCCTTGCGGTTCTTATTCCTGGTTGCCGCTCTGCACACCAAATTGCTGTCTACTATCCGGATCATCTCAACGGCTACTCAACTATACTCGTGTATTCAGGTACATACTTGATTGACATTCCTCATCTTTGCTAATTGTTACCTCCACGACTAGTTTGGATATGTGTCCTCTGTTGAATTCTGGGACATTGAGTGACTTTCCTGTGAGATTGCTCTTACGTGCATATAAACGCTTTCCTGAACTGCACCAACCTGGCACTAGTGCGTCCCTCGTGCCGTTCGGGGTTCCTTCCCTATACTAACTTCCCTTTTTGTTATTTTCTGCTGTCGTTGTCTTCAGAATCCTGAACTCTTCTTCCTCCATTTATCTTTACTCAGGTCAGTTGTTACCAATCCTATAGCTATAGTTGGAATCGATACTGATTTAGATCATTTCCACTCATTTGTGTTATTCTTTGTAGATCATCCCGGGGAAACTCCACTCCAATATCTATCTAGGTAGTTGCCCAATTATTTCAACTGTTCTAATCACTTGCATAATCTCAACACTGTCTAATATCTTTGTATTCCTTTGCAGCACTGGTATTGGCGGTGTGTGTTCTCCCCGCTCTTTTATTCAATTGACACCACTGTCTGTCCCAACTCAAACAGCAGAGAGGTACATTGTGGAAAAGAGCCCCTCTTTGAGGAAGCCTGAGTCTTGTACTCAGGTGAGCTGGGATGGAAGGCTGAATTTTGAATCTTATACCACCAACATCTCTAAGGTCATTTCCTCTGCATCTTCGGCCTATTTCGGAGTGGTGAGTAACAGAATTAGCAGCCTTAAAAGATGTCCACGGAGGCCAGTGATGCTTTGAATCAAATAGTGCAAATGGTCACGGATCTACGTACCGACTTGACCAATGCACAAGAAGCACTGCGCCAACGCATGGACGCCATTCAGTCTTTGGTTACCTCACCAGGGTCTCAGATGGCTGGTGCTGGAGCTACAGCATCAGGTTCAGGGTTTCCACCTCCACAGCAGGAATCAAACCCGACCATGCTTACAACCCAGTTCCCTCTAGCTCCTCCTGAATGCTTCCTAGGCGACCCTAAACAATAGCGAACCTTCATTAACCAATGCAAATTACATTTTCTGTGTCGCCCCGCCTCATTTCCCACCTCTACAACTAAAGCGGCTTTTGTTTTGTCTCATTTGGGAGGCACTGCAGCCGCATGGGCTAACCCATTGTTGGAATCCAATAGTCATGTTCTCTACAATTGTGATGCCCTTCTTGCTATGATGAGTAAAGTATTTGATACACGTTATACTACTCAAGCTACTGACCTGGAACTCTTAAAACATCGACAAGGGAACAATTCTTTGTTGGTTTATTTGGCCCGGTTCAATCAGTTGGCAGCAGAAACTAACTGGCCTGAAGAAAAGAAGACAACCGTCTTCTATCAAGGCCTCTCAGATGAACTAAAGGACATCCTCTCCACTGTTCCTGTAGTTCCCACGGCATTCGGGGAACTGCTAGACTTAGTCCTTCAGATTGATGCTCGTAAATCCGAAAGACGCGGCGAAAAGAAAACAGCATTGTTCAGTACGGTTTCAGCAGAGGTCTCATCTTCTTCACCTCCTGCGCCTGAACCTATGCAGATTGGTGTGGTTAGGGGACCGCTTACCCCTGCTCAACGAGAATATCGTCGATCACACAATCTCTGCATGTACTGTGGGGCCTCTGATCACTTATTACCTGAGTGTTCCAAAAAACCTAAAAGAAAGGCGGGAAACGCCAAATCCCGACAGTAGACAGAGTCCCTATGTCGGGAAACTCACCTTTGGACTCTACATTACAGAATCCGAGTCATTTAGTCCGCCTACCTGTTACATTTTCCTTAGATCACAGTGTTTCATTCCAGACAACAGCCGTGATTGATTCAGGTGCAACAGGTAATTATGTTGATCAATGCTTTGCCGCCATGGCAAGAATACCACTGGTTTGCAAAACTATACCTGAAACAGTGAATGCAGTGGATGGTTCACTTCTTGTCTCAGGAATGGTAACTCACCAAACAGTTCCACTGCATATGAGTACTGATGAAGGCCATACTGAAGACATATCATTCAATATCATTAAAGCACCAGCATACAAAGTCATTCTGGGCATTCCATAGTTGAAACTTCATAATCCTGCCATCGACTGGTCGACATCTCAGATTCAGTTCCCTTTCAATATATGTAATACCTGATGTACTACATTACTCGGTATTACCCAGGATAGTCCAGTCAGAGCGCTAGTTTCTCCTACTATGCATATTGGAGCTGTCTCTAAAAAGATTGACTCTGTGATACCTTCTCAATATGTAGATTACACAGATGTTTTTGACAAAGGGATGGCGGAGACTCTACCCCCACATAGAGCCTATTGAAGAGGGAAAATGGAGACCAAATCCATGCCCCCGCACCCCAAGCGCCCCAGCGCACCCATGGGTGACAAATATGCTGAAACACACCCACTTCACCAACAGTGCAACTTCTATGCTACATTAGAATCAATGCTGCAATATCAGAATCTACAAACACAAAAATCCCTGTTTAAAGGCTTGCAAATGCCTATATGAATTAACATGGTCTAAATGCACAGTGTAAAGCTATGTTTCAGGAAAATTACAGCTAAGTTCATTTCACTCACTGAACACTGAACACTGGCTGCGGGAGCCTTATCAACATTCCTCGCAAAACAAGTCCGACCTGCCAAGGCCGCAAGTTCAAGATAAAATTGCTTTCTGCAGACAGACATTTTTTTTATCCACAAATGCGAGTAAATCACGGCAACCCAGTGTGCTTTTTTTTTCTTTCTGGGAAAGAAAGACATTTTCTCAAGGACACGCACAACATTGAAACATAACTTGTAACAAGCCAGAGCCCAGGTGCGAACTGCTTGTTCAGCTAAAAGTTATGGGAACAAAGTCACATTGCAACAAGATTAGAATTAGGTAATGGGGGCTGGCACAGCTAAATCAACCCACTGACGCAGGAGGTTAATATCCAATTATCAGGCTCTCTATAAGGGCTACATATGTAACCCACCACTCTGCAGCCAATAACAGGAGGAGATAGGTTTCTGGGAGCTGATCCAATTCTGTGAGGTCAGCCTGCAGTGTGATTATAAAACTTACTTGCAAGACAGCTCCGGGGGAGACGGCGCCTGAATTCGCGGTGTGCAAAATGCTTTGTGTGTTTTTTTTTCTTTTCTTCGCCTAGAAATAAATGCAGTTTGAAAACATGCTGCTGCCTGCTTGGCACTCTGTTGCATTTCTGGGGGCCATATGGGAGTTGTTGGGGCCTCCCATAGCTGGTGAGGGTATGGCTGCTGGCCCCCCACTGCCCTGGGGGTGGGGGGGGATCCAGCTTCTCCCCGACAAGTTGGTGCCCTCTGTGAGGCTCATTGCTCATTGTAACATGGGTAATTGAGCTCTGCCTGCGCAAGCTCTGCGATGGACTGAGCTCCCTGCCGCCGACTCAAGGAAGCTGTGAGACCCTCGCCTGCACCTGAAGACCACCGGAAAAACGCGTAACCGGCTAAAGGCTTCGGGGGCCACTTGGAAATACCCCGCTTGAGGGCAGGTGAGAGCCCTGCAGGAGAAGGGGTCCGGTGAAGCGCATTGAGGGAGTGTCCAGCAGTGGTGCAACTGCCAGTGCAGCATAGGAAAATGTAAGTAAACCAGCAACATGGGCTCTGAGGGGGGGAAATGTTTAAAGTAGAAATGTTAAAGTGTTTTTTTTTTTTATTTTTATTTTATTTATTTTTTTTTTTAGGGAGGGATTGTAAATTGGGTGGTGGGTGATTGTACATTGTCACAAAATTCAGCGCATTGGTAGTGATCGGCACGTGAATTGTAGTTGGGACTGGGGTGGTGGCAGTGGTCCCTTCTTGTGTTTTTGAGCATATTGGGTGGGGTAGTGACTCCCTACACATAGAACAGGAGTGCCGCGCTGATTGGTCTAGAACAGGAGTGCCGCGCTGATTGGTCTGGATGGTGATTTCATGTACGGGGTCTGGATTTCCTATGAATTGACGTTATAGATCAATGAGTAGATGAGGTTCCCTGCTAATTGAGCGTTTTAGTTCAGTGAGTGGATGATGTTTTCCCGCAGGAGGTAGCTAGATTGTTCCCGAGTGCGGAAGATAGTTGGCTGGTTAAGGTCCCCTGGTGAGGAGCGTATCATGCACTAGGCGACGCAGTGTGTGCAGTCCAATTATAAGAGTTTATTGTGGTTTACCTTGTTCCAGTTGAGACAGGAAGACAGCTGTGGGGATTGTGGGGTTTTATTTTGGGATTTTTTGTGGGGTTGGGAGAAATGGGTTATTGTTCTGTGTATGCACATTTGTCTTTTCATTTGCATTGTGTTTTTAGTTTGGTGACGTCACCTTCAGATTGATGCATAAGGACACAAAGTTTTGATGGTGAGGAGATAGTGGTGTGGTTTTGGATTTGGAGAATAGGTGACCAAGAGGCGGTGTGTGGAAGACACATGCGCAAGATTGTGGGGGTGTGCCGGAGAAGGCAATGGTTTGGTGAAGATGGATTGCACGTGGAGTGCACTGGCTAAGGTGCGGAGCCAAGAAGGCTCACAGAAGTTGAATATTGTTCAATTATCTTCTAACTTTTGCTCCCTGAACAGCGGACTACCGAAATTTTCGAATTGAATAGAGGTAAAATGTATCACACAATACAGAAATGACTCCCCTTCACTTGTTGTGTAGCACACAGCTTCCATGCTGGAATAAGTCAGTAAAACATAGTGTGCAAAGATTCAAAAGTACTGAAGGTAAATTAAAAAGACCATGGCTGCTCATAGGCGGCTTCTCCAGAAGCGTGCAGCAATCGCTAAGGACACACATACACAGCACTTACACGGGAATAGCTTTAAAAAGCACATGGCTACAGTTGAACTGTGTGCACGAAGGAAAAGGAAAATGCGAGGGGTCAGCTGATGTTGAACAAACACGAGCAGAGGGAAGAGGGGACTCACCCTTCTGAACCTCCGGGAGTGTAATATTTGATGACACAGGGGCAGAGAAAGGCAGATGAGGACAAGTAGGCACAAAATAAATCATTCAAGCATGCGATGGGAGGGGCAGTTAAAAACAGCTTCAACACACACGCACAAGAATCACAATAGCAGTGTCAACAATCACCACAATATGCACCGCCCATGTGGGGAGGATACATGGGGCAGGATGGGATCATTTCAGCAGACACCACAAGCACCAATGCAGGTACTGTTACCACTACATGTACAGACACAACAAATGACAGCACCACTACCCCAGGACTGACTAGAATGACAACACAGGGGCACTGCACAGCAGCCAGCACCCATACAGAACACTGACACAATAGCAATGGTACCGGTTACATGACTGGGTGGGGTCTTCCTGATGGGGAACAAACCTTTCAAAGGACATAGATTAACATTATACCGCTAATAGGACAGCCCAAGACAACCTTGATTTAACTGACTCTGCCACATACACTCATGCTCCACCTCCCCGACAGAGCGGGCGAGACGCGCGCCGACACACACACTCACGCACACTCAATAATGCAGAGGACAATTGCATAGGGGTGGTGATATGTATCAAAACATTTTCTTTTCTGGGTGACAGTGGGGCGACTAGGCCATGCATTAGGAAAGAGACATTTGTGACATCATGAGCAATGTGGATATGACCACCTTATTAACAGAGAAATCCATAACTTGTTAAACACCAGACATACACATGTTGAAAGTAAGGAAGATTGTTTAAGAATAATGGGGGTGCACGGTACAGAGGGGGGTGCATAATGATAGCGCATCACAAGAGAGTACATTTAGCTACATTTTGAGCACACATCTTTCAGTGAGGAGACTGGGCTCATGAATACACGATTAACACAGAACAATTAAATGAGACACACAAGGTGGAAGAAGGTGCACTTGAGGGGGGAGGACTACATTTCATTGACAGTTCACCACAGGAGGAGAGAAATAGGGGTAAAGGGTGGATGATCCATGTTCCCAACAGAATTAATTTGGCGACAAAATAACAGTGCAAGTGGTACTGCCACTAGCGCTTTTGAAAATAACACTGGCACAAATGCATTAGCCAACACACATAGGGAAAGAGGTCATTGCTGCACGAACTGGAGCATAATGGTTGTATTAAAATTTGAGAGCAGATATTGGGGGGAGAAATATATATTGTTTAAATGTAACAGTAATTAGAAATATATATTGTTTAAATGTAACAGTAATTACAGTAGTGGAGTATAAAATACTAGACTAAATGAGTAATTAACAGAGTAGGTAGGCTTTAAAAAGTGGACATGGGGTGGGATAGAGAGAATGGGAGTAAATTGGTAGCGGATTTCATTAGTACCAGCTTAAAGTGCCTGCAGTTCACTGCGAGGCACACCCTGAGAAGTGAGAGAGGAGCCATAGAAAAAAAAAGTTTTAAAAACCCTGCGATTATCTTAACTAAGTAACATGGTGCACTTAATTTAGAAACACAGCCACCCTATATGACAAATTTACCACCCTGATGTTTCCCTATTTAGCTTGTCAGTGCCTGATGCCCCACGGGACAAAGGCACGCACTATAAATAGCTTACAACAAAAGCACAGTAAATATAAAGATCCAAAGGCCCATTTGTACACTAGCACCCAAATTGCATATATATGATCCAAGTGTGTAATGAGTATCTTCACATAAATTAAGTGCCTACCCATTTTCTGGGTACATTCCGAATTGTGTAGTAATTTACAGTTAGACCGCCATTGAACGCCACCAGGTGGTGACAGGATGGTGCATAGGTGTACCATTGGCTCCTCCCACTAGGACACTGAATAGTGTGAGAGTAGTGCAGAGAGGTTAGGTCAAGAAAATGAAGAATATGTAAATTCTCAGGTCTCAAGCGCTTCCATTTCATTTCTCGCCAGATACAAAGGACCCAGGGCAGGCCTGAAGACAACGGACAACCAACACCCAATGGCTATGGACTACAGTGGGACATTTTCCCCTCCTGACAGACTTTGTCAGAAGTGTAAGGCGTCAAGCCCTACAAAGCGGTGGCCACCCTGGCAACGAGGGAGCAACGATCAACAGGGCCAACGCAAGAGATTTTCATGAACTGCAAAATAGCACGAACTCTCCCGAGTTAGGGAAACATGGCCATCCCATGGTCCAACGCACACTAGCAACTAGAATAGGGACTGACAGACGCATTTCCAAAGTTTAATTGAGTTTCATATTACATTTTTTGCACCTACAGCTGTAACACTGTTTTGTTTCTTCTCTTTTCCCCGCACATGCAGGTTGTTGCGTATGTATGCTGTTAGAAATGTGTAGGAAATTTCCTTAATGTTATCTTCCATTAGAAACTGTGAGGTCTACTGAGTAAAACATTGTGAAGCATTACCCACTGAATTGCCCACCCTATCAAGAACCTCAGACCCCTTAGAGCATGTTTCCCTGAAGTATATTTCCTTGCTTCCATTGAATAAACAGCCCAAGATTTTCCCTACCCATATTGAGAAATTTTGAAAACACGAAATGTCCAGGGGGAGGTTTGATTTTGCCCTTAGTGATTGTTTAGTTCGCGGAGCTTGATGTTACTAACATGTACTAACGTATTAACGCTTTTCTTGCGATTTTCAGGCGGGCAACTTTATCATCTCATCAGCTGCAAGGACCCAGCAGCGTAAGTGGTTATGGGCACGCAAATAAGGACTTTTACCTTCACGATGGGACTATTAATGATGAACGAAATTATGGGGGTGGTACTTTGAAAATTATTTGTAATAATGAGCATTACCGCTGTATCCCCTGCTAACATTCCCTAACCTAAGCAGGAACAGTTACGGCGTCAGTGGGTAAGGAAAAGCTGCTGCTAAAGTAAAGAGAGTTAAGGGCAGACACAAGGGGAGTAAAACATACGCATAACACACATATCAGAAGTGACCAACAACATGCACACATGTACAAAATTGGTAGGGACACCACTGGAGAGAGCTGTCCTGACTGTTCTTTAACAAATGCCGGAAGAGAATTGATTACAACAGAAATTACTACAGCAGAGCACGACGCCCATGTATGACAAGGTGCGAAGAAGATTGCAAGGGAAGACAGCAACATTGAGATTGAAAAAAAATAAATAAATAAATAAATAAATAACTAATAAAAGAAGAAAGAAAAACAAAAAGAGAGAAGAAACAATAAAATGAAAAAGACAAAAATATGATAAGTGCCTAATAGAGTGAGAGAAAAGAGCAAAGATGGTCACTGAATAAGGACGTATACTGTTAAGGTACCAACGTTATGTTACCAGCACAACAGTGACAAGAAGTGGACAATCATGCTGGATGCAAGAAGGTTGAGAGAAGTTGCGAGATGAGAGCAGGAACATCACTGCTTATGGACTACTATTGACCACATGCATCCAAAGGTCAAGAGAAACTACCACTGAATTGGGGAGGAGAGTGTTGATTGGTGCGCATCAGCATGCCCTTGTTGGTGATGACCAAGGAAGATGTGAAGAGTGACACATTCACCTAGATGGAAAACAACGGAAGAAGAGAAACAGACAGAGAAGTAAAAAGAGGGGGGAATTACTTCTCAAGCGAGAAAGAAGAATGAGTGGGTGCAGTACCAGCATACCATAGAATGATCAGCAAAAAATGTATCTGAAAAGAGAAAGCAAAGAACTAGCTAGTGCTTGCATGGTGATGGATGACATCATGACTGCCTGGGTGCTTGAAGGTGATAACGGAAGGACGAGTACCGAGCACAGCACCATTGTGCAAGATAGAGATACATTGCAAGAGAACAACAGAAGAAGTTATCGGAATGCAAATAAGAGACATGGTGAAAGGAAGAGCCGGACTAAGATAGCGGTGCGCAACATGGTTCCAGCAGTAATAAAGGTGGCCACTCCCTGTGATCAGAGGAAGTACGAAGGGGAGTGAGTGTGGTGGAACACAGAAGGGGAACACGCCTATATGTACTGTTGATCAACAACAATGCAGAAAATTATGGACACTTCAAGGAATTGGCAAAGATATGCAGACCGGAAGGAGGTGAATGTTGCTTGGTGGTGTGGTCGACAAAGTCGACCAGAGGGGGGACTGAAGAGGGAAAATGGAGACCAAATCCATGCCCCCGCACCCCAAGCGCCCCAGCGCACCCATGGGTGACAAATATGCTGAAACACACCCACTTCACCAACAGTGCAACTTCTATGCTACATTAGAATCAATGCTGCAATATCAGAATCTACAAACACAAAAATCCCTGTTTAAAGGCTTGCAAATGCCTATATGAATTAACATGGTCTAAATGCACAGTGTAAAGCTATGTTTCAGGAAAATTACAGCTAAGTTCATTTCACTCACTGAACACTGAACACTGGCTGCGGGAGCCTTATCAACATTCCTCGCAAAACAAGTCCGACCTGCCAAGGACGCAAGTTCAAGATAAAATTGCTTTCTGCAGACAGACATTTTTTTTATCCACAAATGCGAGTAAATCACGGCAACCCAGTGTGCTTTTTTTTTCTTTCTGGGAAAGAAAGACATTTTCTCAAGGACACGCACAACATTGAAACATAACTTGTAACAAGCCAGAGCCCAGGTGCGAACTGCTTGTTCAGCTAAAAGTTATGGGAACAAAGTCACATTGCAACAAGATTAGAATTAGGTAATGGGGGCTGGCACAGCTAAATCAACCCACTGACGCAGGAGGTTAATATCCAATTATCAGGCTCTCTATAAGGGCTACATATGTAACCCACCACTCTGCAGCCAATAACAGGAGGAGATAGGTTTCTGGGAGCTGATCCAATTCTGTGAGGTCAGCCTGCAGTGTGATTATAAAACTTACTTGCAAGACAGCTCCGGGGGAGACGGCGCCTGAATTCGCGGTGTGCAAAATGCTTTGTGTGTTTTTTTTTCTTTTCTTCGCCTAGAAATAAATGCAGTTTGAAAACATGCTGCTGCCTGCTTGGCACTCTGTTGCATTTCTGGGGGCCATATGGGAGGTGTTGGGGCCTCCCATAGCTGGTGAGGGTATGGCTGCTGGCCCCCCACTGCCCTGGGGGTGGGGGGGGATCCAGCTTCTCCCCGACACTATGATTGCCCAATAGACCTAATTCCGGGAGTAAAGATACCATCCGGCAGAGTGTACTCCCTCACTCTCAAAGAAGACAAAGTCCTTAAAGATTACATAGACAAGGCTTTGACCATGGGGTTCCTTCCAAATCCCCAATTTCATCACCACTTTTCTTTGTCCCTAAGAAGGAAGGGGATCTACGTCCTTGTATTGATTATTATGCTTTGAATGCAGCAATCATAAAAAAACAGTATCCTCTTTCTCTGATTTCTGTCCTCCTTGATCAATTGGGTTCTTCCAAAATATTCACTAAGCTTGATCTCAGAGGAGCTTACAATCTCGTCCGCATGAGAGAGGGGGACGAATGGAAGACTGCATTTAAAACACGTTACGGTCTATTTGAGTATCTTGTCATGCCCTTTGGGTTATGTAATGCCCCGGCCACCTTTCAGGCTTTCATGAATGATATGTTTTATGACATTCTTGATCAATCTGTTGTTGTCTACCTGGATGACATTTTGATTTATTCACAAAACCAGGAAGACCAGGAAAAACATGTCAAAACAGTACTCCAACATCTGAGAGAACATAGATTGTTTGTAAAAGCCGAAAAGTGCATATTTCATGCCTCAGAGGTGGAATTTTTGGGATATGACCTTACTAACAATGGAGTGCGCATGAGTCAATCCAAAATTAGTGCGATCCTGGAATGGCCTGTGCCCAATTCAGTAAAATCTTTACAATAATTCCTGGGATTTGCAAACTTTTATAGACGCTTCATCAATGGATTTTCTGAAATCTCTGCACCGCTTACCTCTCTGACAAGTGCCAAGGTACCATTTGTATGGTCTTCAGAAGCTCAGAGAGCCTTTGATCAATTAAAATCAGCCTTCACTTCCACCCCTGTCCTCAAACATCCTGATCCTGAGCTTCCTTTTTTTGTTGAAGCAGACGCTTCAGGTTATGCCCTTGGGGCGGTATTGTCTCAAATCTGTCCTCATTCGGGAGAGAGTCATCCTGTTGCCTACTTCTCTCGTAAATTGACAGCTTATGAAAGAAATTATTCCATCACAGAACGCGAACTTTTAGCCATCAGAGATGCATTCTTGGAATGGAGGTATCACCTTCTAGGGGCCAAACACCTTGTAACTGTATACTCGGATCACCGCAGTCTGTTAGCCTTCAAATCTATGAAATGTCTTATGGCTAGACAGGTGCGGTGGCATTTATTCTTTTCATAATACCAATTTGTTGTCACAGACCGTCCTGCTAAAGCTCAAGTTTCGGCTGATACTCTCTCGCGCTTACATGCGGATGGTCAGTCTCAACAGGTCGAAGCTCTTCCTCTTCTACCAAACAAAGTTGTTTGTGGTTGTTCGGTTCAGCCCTCTTTGCGTTCAATCATCCTTGATTGGGTTTCAAAACATCCAAAAGAGATCACTGACCTCAACCTGGAAATCATTCATGGTATGCCATTCATTCAAGGGCACGTCTATATACCCCCAGGTCAAGCTACAGATTTAGCGCTTCAGTGGTCTCACGATTCTTTGATTGCTGCACATCCAGGAAGTCAAAAAACACTTGAAGCCTTACGGCGTTGGGCTTGGTGGCCTTCCATGGTTCGTGATGTAAAGGATTACATTTTGACTTGTTCCATATGCACTCAGTGTAAAACTTCTAGAGCCAAACCAGTCGGTTTGTTACAACCTCTTCCTGTGCCGTACAAACCTTGGCAGATGCTGTCAATGGATTTCATTGTGGAACTTTCTGACGTTCAGGGTTATGACACTATTTGGGTAATCGTTGATTACTTCACTAAATATGCACTGTTCATACCTTGCTCTGGTTTGCCTGCAGCTCCAGAACTGGCGAGACTGTTCTTGACAAATGTGTTTCGTTTCTTTGGTTTACCCTTGGTTATTGTTTCCGATCGTGGCACACAATTTACGTCACGATTCTGGAAGGCTCTTACAGCTTCTCTGGGTATTGAGGACATGTATTCCTCGGCTTACCATGCTCAAACGGATGGGCAGACTGAAAGAACTAATGCTACCATCGAACAGTACCTACGCTGTTTATGCCTTCAGTACCAACAGTCTTGGTTTACTTCTCTGCCTTATGCAGAATTTGCATACAACAACTCTATGCATACATCAACTGGAGTTTATCCCTTTTTTGCCCTGTATGGTGGTCGTCCTAGGGCACTCCCACTTGATCCGGTATTACCGGCCATTTATCCTGCAGCAAAAGATTGCATCAGAGATCTCGATAAGATTCATCGGGATGTACGCTGTCATTTACTCCGAGCTCAAGATCGTGCAAAGAAGTATGCTGATGTGCATCGATCACCTGCTCCAGTCTATCGCAGTGGCATGAAGGTGTGGTTGTCATCACGCAATTTACGAATTGCAGGCAAACGCTCGCTTCTGCCCAAATATGTGGGACCCTATGTCATTACTGATGTCATCAATCCTGTGGCAGTTAAGCTTTCTCTGCCGCGATCATGGCGCATACATCCAGTCTTTCACGTCTCCCTGATCAAGTCTTTCGTCCACGGCTCTCGTGTGCCTACTCGTCCTTCGCCGATCTTGGTGGATGGTGAGGAGGAATATGAGGTGTCGCATATCCTGGACTGCAGGGTGTCTAAGGGTACGTTGTTCTACCTCGTGGATTGGAAGGGGTATGGGCCTGAGGACCGTACTTGGGAGCCACTCTCCAATTTGCATTGTCCGGTTCTTCTGAGGAGCTTCCATTCCGCCAGGGGGTTGCCGGAGTCTTTGGGGGAGGATGCTGTTACACTTCAGGCTTCCCCGCGGGCCTCCTTGCAGAATACGACTTCTTTGCAGGCTCCTCTATGGTCCAGGTACAAGATACCATGGCGTCTGTACAAACGTCGAAGCACTCCAGGTCACCTGACACGTCTTGTACGTGGAAAGCATACAGCAAGCCACGCCCCTCTTACGACTATAAAACCACCGTCTTCCAAGGGGCTCGTTGCTGCTAATTAGCGTTACCAGCTACACGCAGTTTCGTCCGTTTCCTCTTCATGTCTCCCTACATGATTCCTCATCTGAACTCCTGGTTTTGACCTTTGCCTGACTTTTGGATTTCCTCGTCTCCTCCTTTGTTCCTGTCGTGCTCGTCTGGTTGTTGGACTCGGAACGCTACTGGATCCGGCTATCTTCTGTGCCTTGCGGTTCTTATTCCTGGTTGCCGCTCTGCACACCAAATTGTTGTCTACTATCCGGATCATCTCAACGGCTACTCAGCTATACTCGTGTACTCAGGTACATACTTGATTGACATTCCTCATCTTTGCTAATTGTTACCTCCACGACTAGTTTGGATATTTGTCCTCTGTTGGATTCTGGGACATTGAGTGACTTTCCTGTGAGATTGCTCTTACGTGCATATAAACGCTTTCCTGAACTGCACCAACCTGGCACTAGTGCGTCCCTTGTGCCGTTCGGGGTTACTTCCCTATACTAACTTCCCTGTTTGTTATTTTCTCCTGTCGTTGTCTTCAGAATCCTGGACTCTTCTTCCTCCATTTATCTTTACTCAGGTCAGTTGTTATCAATCCTATAGCTATAGTTGGAACTGATACTGATTTAGATCATTTCCACTCATTTGTGTTATTCTTTGTAGATCATCCCGGGGAAACTCCACTCCAATATCTATCTAGGTAGTTGCCCAATTATTTCAATTGTTATAATCACTTGCATAATCTCAACACTGTCTAATATCTTTGTATTCCTTTGCAGCATTGGTATTGGCGGTGTGTGTTCTCCCCGCTCTTTTATTCAATTGACACCTCTGTCTGTCCCAACTCAAACAGCAGAGAGGTACATTGTGGAAAAGAGCCCCTCTTTGAGGAAGCCTGAGTCTTGTACTCAGGTGAGCTGGGATGGAAGGCTGAATTTTGAATCTTATACCACCAACATCTCTAAGGTCATTTCCTCTGCATCTTCGGCCTATTTCGGAGTGGTGAGTAACAGTGCCTGAGAATGCGCATTTCTCATGCATAATTTCCCCTGCCGGTTGCATGATTTCGGAATGGTGTATGATTGGGGACATTGAATGGATTATTTGCAGAAACCCTTTCAGTTTTCAGCTGGTCACTCACCACCAGTGTCTCCTGGCACTGAGGGTGGGATTGTGTTTGCTAGTTGTTGGGACGGTATACCGTTCTTTTGCAGCAGTCACAGGACTTTTCATCGCCGTTTTTTTATCGAAAAAAAATCCTCGTTTTTTTTTGGGGGGGGGTTAAAATTAAATAAATATTTGTGGGTGAAAGGGAATGATTTTTTTTAAAAAAGGGCGGTTTGGGGGGGTAAAAAAAGGGCAATGAAAAGTCCTGCGATGAAAAATCCTGCGGCAAAATAACGTAGAACCGCTGGGACCGAGTGGGGAGTATTTAAATCAAATAGGGAACCAGGGACCAAATCTTTTGCACTGCTCGACCACTCAGCAATACAAGTACATTTTATCTATATTTTGTGCTGATCTCTTGGATGAGCAGTACCCACAAGTTTATGGTTTTGGGCAGGGTGCAGTGGGTGTTGCTACAGAATGATTTTTTTTCTTTTTCTTCTGGTTTGTGGACTCAGCAGTTCCTTTAATTTTAAAGAACCCAGTTGACCCAGGTCATTGTTTCAAGCATATTCTCCTTTTTTTCGATTTATACACACATTGGTTAATTTCTATTTTTTAGATACAGGTAGGGCACTTTTTGCAGACAGAATTATTAACATAGAGTAATCGGAGGATGAGCAGTACATATCAAGCAAGGAATTATACTACCAGCATCCTTTTCCTTATGATCATGATTATTTCTTTACTGGCCATCAGGTCAGGCAATTCTCAGGATGGACGCATAGCCTTGTTTCCATAGAGAATACAGCGGGACATACAAAATGAACAGTGCAGTCCCGAAGTGGATTTGCCTATGGAGTCATATAAGTACTGTTTGTCCAACGTAGGTTTCCTGCTGATTTAAATTATGAGAATATTGGTGACTGTAAGCCATTAATTTGATCATATATATTACATAAACAAACAAACAAACAAACATAACACAACATCCTGATCTCCTGTCTCCTTGGTACCCTGGGCATCACTGATCAGGCCCTGGCATGGCTAGCATCCTTTCTCTCTGAACATCCTTCCCAGGTGGAACTTGTGTCCTTTCTCTCTGCTATCACTCTCTCTACTTGTTGTGTCCCCCAGGGATCTAATCTATCTCCTTGGTTTTTCAATGTCTCCATGGCCCCTTTGGCCCACAAGATCTCTGCCTTCACCTGCAGCTTTCAGTGCTATGCGGATGACACACAGCTCTCTTTCAGGCTACCCTCTGCCTCTTCCTCCTCTTCGCTCATTCCTGACTGTCTGTCCGCACTCTTAGTGTGCTGCTAATGATCTCTGCCTTAATGCAGTAAGACAGAGATCGTCCTCATTTGGAGCCCTGCTCTCACTTTCCCACTTTAACTCTGGCCAGCCACCGTTGGTCCTGCGCCCTCACCCACTAGTGAGGCAAAAAATCTGGCGGTCATCTTCGACTCTACTCTATCCTTCTCTTCTCATATCTCGGAATGTCCAAACTGTCGCACTACCAGCTGCACCTCCTCAGAGGTATTCTACCTTATCTCACCTTCCCCCAAAGGCTCACTGTCTCCAGAGTGCTGGTTCTCTCCAGACTGGACTACTGCAACAGTCTTTTTCTCAATCTTCTTAATTCTACTCTCCGACCTCTTCAACTTATCCAGAACAGAACCGCAAGACTTATCCTTGGCATAAAGCCCAGGGACTGCATCTCTCCTGTGCTGAAATCCCTACACTGGCTCCCCATGGCTGCAAGGATCAAGTCCAAGTCCCTCTGCATAGTACACAAGGCTTTCTGGGGCCGGGGCCCTTACTATCTCCAACGCGCTCTTCCTAAATACTCTCCTTCCAGAGCCCCCTGCTTGGCCTCCTCCAACTCTCTGCTGGTGAGCCGTTTTTCCACACAGAGATTTGGGGTAGATCCTTATCCTCTGCAGGTGCCTCCCTCTGGAACAGCCTTCCACCCTCTTTCCGTCTTGAGACGGATCTCCTTACATTCTGGAAACTCCTCAAGACCTTCCTCTTCTCTTCCTCTTTCCCCCTCCCTCTCCCCTACTAACCTCTTTTCTCTTCTCTACTGCTTCCCTCCTTCGCTCTCTTCCCCAGCCTGCTTAGTTTTCTGACTGGTCGCCTGGTGCATCCTCACAGGTCGCAGGCTCCCCCGCCAGTCCTACAGTCCTACACTTGCCTCCGGACCTCTGCACTCTGCTTTGCACTACTGCACTCGGAATATGTTCCATGAGAGTGGCGACCACTGTGCACTTAACCCAGGCCCCTGTTGGACTTGGCGCACTTGTCCCCTTGCTTCGCACTTCATGTCTGTGCACTTGCACAACCTTGAATGTACAAGGCCTACCAGGTTCTTGTGTCCTGTCCTCCCTCTGTCTCCCCTCCCTAGCTTGGTTGTGTCTGAAATACTCATGCATAGGTGCATTCATGACCACCCTTTTTTTGTCTCTGTATGTCCTTCTCCTTCCCGCCCCCCTCTGTTCATTACACACTTATACCAGTAGATATGCCTCTGGCCTAGTATGCTTATTATTGTTGTTAGATCACTCGGAATCTTCAAGAATGATGACGGTATCCCCTTGTTCCCTTCCCGCCTTGAAGCACTTTGAAGCACTTCACTTGTGTATAAGCCTTTGCAAATAAACAATTGCAATTAAATAGAATGTTTTGTTGTTGTTTTCTGGTCTCTGTGAAACATGTCACAATGGACATAAGTGATTTGATTTGAAAATAAGAAATATGTTACCTAACATTCACATTGTTTGACACTGGGGGCCAATTCCGTTGGTGACGGTGCGCCGTACAAATACCTTTAACATTAACATTAATATTATTTGATTGGATACATTGAGAAATGTTATCAACACACCTGCATATGGTGTGTGGGCATAGTGTCCTATAGAATGCATTACTTCTGTCCAGTGAATTAATTTGTTCGACACATCAACTAATGAAAGTGTCTTCGGCAGGGTTAT
Source organism: Ambystoma mexicanum (assembly GCF_040938575.1). Taxonomy (NCBI): domain Eukaryota; kingdom Metazoa; phylum Chordata; class Amphibia; order Caudata; family Ambystomatidae; genus Ambystoma; species Ambystoma mexicanum. The sequence goes on along the minus strand of NC_090935.1, from coordinate 635,806,232 downwards.
TACAATGTTCACTTTAAGAAAACCCTTAAATTAAATGAACAAATGCACCGTTATTCTTGGCGTGAGGCTGGAGTTTCTCACGTGTAAGAGCAAGACAGCCGTCAATGTATTTGACATGATTAATAAAATGAATGTGTTCATATTTGAACGTAGGGAATCAAGGGATGTTTTCATGAAATAAGGGGATATGAATGTCACTTTCCGGCAATGATATTACGCAGCCAGCTGCATGGTTAAAAATAGCAAGTTCTCTGATCCCTGGTGTTAGCGCGCTGTGCACCCTTTCAGGAGCCACATATACACTGAACACGAATCTACTCTTGAAGGACTGTTCTGAACAGCTGGAAAAAATGGTGCAGTGTTTTCATACATGCATTCACCTGGGCAAGAGTGAGCCGTTTCGGCTCTAATCATAAATCAGGTATCCGCTCTAGCGATATTCTTCGGCTTCATGAGGTAGAGTAAAGCCTCTGCGATGATCCTCTTAATGCTGTCAAGACGTATTAGTTCCGCTCTCATTTCCTTGAAGACTGGCCTGGTAGTTTGGGTTTGATGCATGCATATTTCCCTAGATGGTAGGTCTATATTCTAATTTTACCTTCGATATGATTTATGACTCCAAGTCTGTCATGATGTTATCAACAATATATTTCGGAATTTAATTGAGCAAAATAATAACTCTGCATGACTTTGTGCTGTAGCATAAAACTGTTTCCTGCGGTATTTTGATAGCAAATGACTCTCATCACTTGGTGGAGTTAGAAGAGAAGGATGTTCCTTGGACACTCTCAAGATCTGTTCTAACTTCCCTTCTGTTCGCATCCAATACTACTTCCTTACCCTGACTTTCTTCGACCACATCCATATTTCCAAATGTACCCTCTGGCCACTGACCGTATTCCAGCAGATTCCCATACCTTACAGGTAGGGTCAATGACACATAATCAATTTCTTGTTCAAGCAGGCATCTCTCCAACCTTGCCTTTGCCTGCTATTTGAGGACAGTACACGCCAGAATGGCAAGACTACAGTTTCAGCTTTCACCAACTATGTCCGCCTCCTCCTGCCCCGCGAGGGAAGCCCCATCTGAGATGCAGCGGGATGGGATTTGAAGTGATGTCTGGCCGCTCTCTTTCAGCCACCTACAGTTGGCATCTTTGAAGACTAGGATTTATATTAAGAATCACTGGGAGAACCGTGGCGGATGCGCCTTTTGGGAGAAGGTGGCCAGATTATTCCAGTATTCTTTTGTTTGAATTGTTTTGTTCTAAGTTACTTTGGCTACCAGGATAGCTCCAGGCGAACGAGTTTGGCTTGGCTTGGAAGCAAGACAACGCATAGCAACACAGGTTTGAAGCCCGGTCTTGCGCTTAGAAACTGGTCTACAGTATTAAGCGTGTTATAAAAGAACTATTATCATTTTTATAATAAAGTCCTTTTTTCACAGTGTGTTTTTACACAAGCATGCGTATTGAAGAACACGGACCATAGCAATATTTCAAGCCAGTGGGCCTCATTACGAGGTTGGTGCTAGCACCAATAACGGGACCGTGTCCGCCCTCGTTCAATGGGGATTTACCGGTCCTGTCCGACCTTGGCGGGACCGGTAAGTCCCCATTGTAAAAGCCATTCCCCATTCCCATTTGAGTCCTCATAGGGCTCAATGGGAAGGGGGAAGGCGTCAATAACGGTACCGCAAATTGCGGTACCGTTATTGAGCCCGGTATCCCGTAACGGGTCCCGTGGGAGGGACCCGCTAAGGGACCTCGGAATAGGGCGCAAAGGGATTACCGGCACTGGTGTCATTACCGGTGCCCGGTATCCCTTTGCGCCCAACTCAGAATGAGGCCCAGTATGTGTAAAGCAGTACACACTTCATATGTAGTCTACTGAAAACGGTATATTGAGGGACAGGATCACTGATGTGGACCCTCAGAGCAGAGTCCAGAGGCAGCTGCTTTGCCGGCTGTGCAAAGATTGTGAAATAAGAGGGCGGTGGCCATACTCGCATAAGTGCACTTCTAGCGTGAGCCTCCTGTGGGCAGTGCTTCAAAGACGTATGCATTTTGTCCGTGTCCATTTTCAGTTCCACTCTGGCCACTGAACGTCATTTATTTACCCTTTGAAGTAGAATTGCCAGCAGAACTCTACTTCAGGGCGGGTCCCACGTTGCGTTATTTTGCTTTACTTTTGCGCTCATAAGCGGAGTGTGGTACATTTGGAAGGCACCTCGAACACAATTTTCTGGTGCACTTCAAAAATAACACAGCAAAAAATGGATAACACTCGAAGGGGAGGGTTAGAATTAACTTTCACCTACAATAATAGGTGAGCTAAAATGTGCAACAAACCCAGAACGGAACATTGTATCAATCCAAACCAAAAGAAAGGTGTTTCTCTTCAGGATCAGTGTGGGCCAGAGCGGGGCGGAGAATGCGAGGATAATGGCGGCTTCAGAGCACAGAATGGGAGTTTTCACCTTTTTTTAATTGCAATCATTCATTGAAGGAAATCAATTCATTCAAGAAGAAGGTGGCTCAGTTGAGTTGGAGGGTACAATGGTTTCCCAGTTTACTCCTAAAAATTGATAAAACCCAAAATACTTTTAAAAAAAAACAAATGCATGTATTCATGCAGAATTTCCTTTTTTAGGGTTATCAGTCAAAAATATCTTTTTGTATTTGTAATTTCTTTCTCTCATTCATGAATTCTTCATTGACTTCGGAGATATTTTGTATAACATCCATTTCATTAATGCCCAAGTATCCTTCATCGAGATAGACCGTAATCTTTATATATAAAGCTGCATGTATGCATGTGTGTGTGTGTGTTTGTGTGTGTGTGTGTGTATGTTGGTCCGGCTATACAAATCCCCACTGTTGAACCCACTGCTACCAAATTTTATATGGATTCCTCATTTGTCTGGTGGCAAGATTGTAGTCTCTGTTTGGATGGAGAAAATTCACTCCGTAGACACCCTCATTTACTGATGCTCACCTTGATACACTACAATAGGTGCTAGAAGGAGGCAACATTTGGAAAAGTGTCTGAAGCAAAATGTTTGCTATATTGGTTATTTCTTTAAAATGTATTACTATTGTATACAGTTCAAAAGTGTTTCTTAAAGCATTTTTAAATGGAATAAAAAAAAACACATTTAAAAATGTATTTAGCATGCCTCTCCAAATATGGGAAATGGCAAGGTTACAGTTTACTTAAGTTCATTCACGAGAAGAGAGCACAATCAATCTTTCATGGACATTTTCTCAAATGTGCTGAAGCCATTGAGTGACTGAAACATGCCGCACAAAAAACGAACAACACTTGGAAAAGCCCCATCTGATGGAAAGCGAAAATCAATTTCAAGAGCTTCTGAAACACAACAACAAACAGCAGCACGACTTGCCGACCACAGGACAAGAACAACTTTCTACAGGGCAAATGAGATGCTAGAGCAAACTGAAGCAAGACTTGCTGACATGAGGACAAGAGCAACATCCTCCAGGGCACATAAGACACCACTCGATCAGGACATGGGCAACGCCAGTTACCCCAGCTAGTACATAGTTAAAAGCTGGTTGACATTGCCTGAAATTATCATTTTCTAAAATGAATTCAATTTTTTCTTTTCTCGTTTACTTACTACTTAAAATGTGTTATTTTAACTATTCAGTTTTACCTCCTAATTTAGTACAGTTTATTCGATCTTGGATATTATACGTGACATACTTTTAAACTGATCCAGATCCAAATCATGTTTAGGCTATGGTGCCTCATTTTGAGTTTGGCAGTAAATCGGCATTAAATCTGCTGATTTATCACCAAGCTCTTTTATCATTACCACCACTCTGTCCCGTAGCATAACCACAGGATGACGAGTGGTGGTAGGGCAGTGTTAATCCCCATTTGTGCAGTACATAGGACTCCATGGAGATTTTTGCAGATTTAGAGCAGGTGGTAGTACTGTGAAAAGAGGAACATAATATGAAGCCAGGAAACCCAAAGGAAACACACCAAACACTGGTTACAAAGGAACATACAAAGTACTTTATTTTAAGGTCAAAGAATGACAAAGTCAATGACAGGTCAGACAGCTATCGGCCCTCAGTGCAACACAACAAACTTCAACGGGGTTCGATGTATTCAGTGAGAGACTGTACATTGGGACATTAAGGCTTTTATACATTTCTCCAGCCTGTTGTCCAACCCCTTTGCGGGTTAACCATTCCATGAATGTATAACTGGTCTAGGGTCTCTGCCAGGTCAACTCTAATTTATTCATTAGTATGTGCATAGATCAGTTCCGTTGATACAGGTAATCCATTTACATGCAGGTCAACAGAAGGACAAGGTCTCAGTCCACGACCCTAACAAGCGGCCTGCAGGCAAGTTATACATTAGCTGTACAGAGGTCAAAACGACCTAGATTCTATTCGGAATGGCATTGTCCACCATTTTGATGTACAGGGTGACTTTTACACAACAAGAGAACCTAAAATGGCGGTTTGATTCAAGATGGCGGCTTACATCAATTTCTAAGATCAAGACCTTGCCGTAGAGAGTTATTCGCGAACAGTTTTAAGCGACTTGGCGTAGGCCAATATACATATAATCGTTTACAATAGGAGGCATAATTTAATATCCAGTTTGACAAACCCTCCTTTTGGCCTATGCCAAGTGCCAAGACTACCTCTGATCTCCTTGCAAGTAACTCCATACGTCATCGTCCATACACCCTGAATCGCTGTCAGAGATATCTATGGCCATCAGGTTGTTCACTAAGATCTCTTTTAACACATACTCCTTGGAAGTTTTATCCGGGGCATATACTTTGTGTCCTATCGTACCTATCGCCTGAGCACAACATCCCCCTAGCATCGAACATATACTAGGCAGACATTGGATACAACAACAAAGGAATAGCAGAACTCCCAAAATGATGAACAAAACCGAAAGTATCTTCCAACCCCAAGATCGCAAGAAATCCCAAAACCAAGCACTAAGATTCCAGCTCGCCTCGGGAACATGCACTTCTGAGCTAAGGACGTGCAGATTCTGAATTGCTTTGAAAATGGTTGGGGAGGAGTCTGGTACAAAAACACAGCAAGCAGACCCCACTAATTTACATACTCCACCACGTTCAGCCAGAATGACATCTAATGCCATCCGGTTCTGGAGTGCTACTAATCTTATCGCTTTCTGCTCTAATGTCATGTCATAGAGTATATCTGTGGTCCGGTTGATGGTTCTCTCCAGTACTCTCGCTAGTCTCCTGATGTCTTCGGAATTTGCTATCTGCCCCCAAAATGGCACAACTGATTTCGCTATGTCTCCCATCAGTTGTGCGGGGGTATCACCATTTTTGTCCCATCGTGGACGAGCCTTTGAAACTTCCAAAGTGCTTGCAATGAATACCCCAGGTAACAGGATCCCTAAATAACAGGTTCCCTGCCTATCCCTGGGCAACCATGGAAATGCTACATTACCGCAAACGAAATAGACAGGTTCACCCACATACAAAGGTCTGTCTTCCCCAGTCAAATTTGCAACGTTGGCACAGCCTTTAAAATCTCCCTTTGACCGGGTACCATTCCTCTGTATGCAGAAAGAAACTGAATCGGGGCTATGGTTAACAGAGTAAGAAGGAGGCACGGCATCCTTATTGCCTATCAGAGCCATTTTAAAGGAAACCAAAGATTGGAAAGGACAAGATAGTCTATCAGAAGGCCTAATTGAAGCAACGTTGAGTTTGCTCCTATTTGCGAAAAGCGAGCATCCCAGGGGCGTCAGAACACGTTTCTCAAAATCATTCAAATTAAATCCATCAAAGTTCCCCGAGATGCTATCATTCCATCGGCCAAAGAACAGTGCTCTAAGAGAGGCATAACAAGCAGTTGTCAAAGGTATGGGATGAATATACCAATTTAGCCCTTATCCCCATGTTGCGGTAAATGTGAACAGACCCAACAATTGGTTTTGTTAAAAATGGCATGTGTCGAATTCATAATCAGTATCATAGTATTATTGTGATACTTCTGTCTATGCTGAGAGTCCCTAGGTGACAGAGTATGCAGGTGTACAAAAGGAGTAAAAACAGTAGGTGCAAATTCAGTTGGCAAAAGAGGCTCTAGAGGATAAATATCCTCAATGTACCAGAATCCTAAAGCAGTTACTATAAAAACCCCAATTATTATCATCAAAACACAGCAATACGTTTTCCGGGCCCAGGCACATTGTTCATTGTCCAAGTTGGTCACACCCTTATTTACAAGTCCAATACGGGCAGTAGCGGTGGCAGGCATCGTAGTCTTCGGATGGAAACCCCAATGTTTGTTGCTGGCGACCCCCCGGTCGTGCGGCTTCTTAGTCCTTCCCCAACCCTAGCCGTCAGAACCCCCTTTCTCAAATTTGGGCAAAAAGCAAGCCCTTGATGATTCTTTCCTTCTTTTAAATGCACAGTCGAACTGTGCTGTCAGTCTATTTTCTCTGTCGAAGATTATATCTGGTGGTTCCCGGTACTGTTTGATCCGGAAATAATGTAACGTCACTCCCCGAGGGAAGCAACGTATCAGAGGCAACGGAAGTTGCAGAATCCGAAGCAATGGTTTCCGGAAATGACTTTTCCAAAGAGTGTGGAGACAAAATGGACGGTTCCCCAGAGAGCTCAGAGAGATTCTCCAACTCACTCACAGTGCTATTTGCTGCCTCAGGATCATCGATTGCAGCGTTAGCGAGGGGTTCTGTTTCTTCTGTAACGTGCGGCATCGGGTGAGGAAGTTTCTTGACATGCGTCGCATGTATCCTGTTCTTCTTTCCAGCCACCCGCACTGCCGTTTGGGTGACCAACAAGACCTGGAATGGTCCCCGCCAACGAGGCGCGAGGCAAGAGGACCGTTCGTATGCTCTCACCAGGACCCAGCTTCCAGGCCGAATGTTGTGTCCTGGGCCTTCATAACGTGCAGGTAAAGCTGATCGTACCTGATGATAAATGAAATACAGATTTTTAGTCAACTGGTTACAGTAGTCTGAAAGCAATACATTCTCAACATTTGTCAGTGCTTTAGGTTTCGGAAGACCCCAAATATTGGCAGGCCTCCCCATCACCACCTCAAATGGAGAGAGCCCAGTCTTAGTTTGAGGAGTAGTGCGCATGGCTAATAACACGATCGGTAAGGCGTCCGGCCATTTTAGTTTGGTAGCGGCACACGTCTTAGCGAGTTTGTTCTTTAGGATACCGTTATGTCTCTCCACCAACCCGGCACTTTGAGGATGTCTAGCCGAATGAAATCGCTTATCAATATGTAGTGCCGTGCATATCTGTAAAATTACAGCAGCAACAAAATGTGGACCGTTGTCCGACCAGATGACTCTTGGCAACCCAAACCGCGGGAAGTACTCCTTTATCATAATTTTTGCAGTGGTCATGGCTGTAGCATCTTTGACAGGGAAAGCCTCAACCCATTTACTGAAGGCACAAATGACCACAAGGACATATTTTAAACTATTGCACCGCTCCATCTCAATAAAATCAAAATGTATCACTTGAAACGGGACAGAAGGAGGCCCAAAGCTACCCCTTGGAGTTACCATCCCCTTCCCCACATTGTGCTGTAGGCAAATCATGCAATTTTGGACATAATGCTGAGCAATTTTCGAAATCTTATCATTTACCCAGACTTTCTCTAACATTTTCGTAATCTGTAGAGCACACACATGTGTGGGACCATGTGCCATAGTAACCATCATGACTATGTAGGCATTAGGAAGTAACCATTTCCCTTGAACTGTGTCCACCAAACACCCGTCATCATCTAATTGCCCCAAGCCTTCAGCCCATTTCTTAGATTCTTCTATTGTGGCATCAACTTGGATATCCCGCACAGACCCAATATCCTCGTCCATTACATAGACATCCCTAGTTTCTCTTAGAGCATACATTTTTGTGCGAAGATCTGTGGCAGTTTGTCTGGCTATCTGATCAGCGAAAGCATTCCCTTTTCCTACATCGTCTGTGATCTTGCGATGCGCTGCGCATTTCATGATCACTAACTGACTAGGGAGCGCCAAGAGCAATTGTACTATCAGGGGCCATGCTGAATCTTGGTCCCATGTGAAGTTAGAACCCCTCTCTCTGACCAAAGTCTCCCAAAGTTGTGAGCCACCCCAAAAGCATACTGACTATCAGTATATATATTCACTGTTAGCCCTTCGGAAAGCTCACAAACTGGGGTTAATGCTATAATCTCTGCGGCCTGCGCAGAGTTATGTGTAATTCGCTTGGTCTCTACAACTGTGCTCAATGTAGTGACTGCATAAGCAGCTGTGGATGTACCATCCGGAAGTTTGAAACAGGAGCCATCACAAAATAGCTCCCCTTGCGCATTATCGAAAGGAGTGTCCTTAAGATCAATTCTGCCCTTCGTTTCTTGTTCAGTAGTATATAGGCAGTCATGTGACTCATCATCATCGCAAACAGTATTTTGCGGGAAAGGTGTTCAGCCGGATTAAGAACACAACACCTCCTAATTTGTATGTGGGGAGCAAACAAAATTATTTCATATCTCGTCAATCGTGCGGAAGTGAGGTGTTGCGTTTGGGTTTTGTTCAATAGAACATCTACAGAGTGAGGCACCATCAGGGTTAGATAATGGCCTAGGACCATTCCCTCACTCTGTCTTACAGACGCGGCAGCAGCAGCGACAGCTCGCAAACATCTTGGCAAAGCGCATGCGACAGGATCAAGGGCGGAAGAGTAGTAACCGCATGGCCTATTCTTCCCTTCATGTTCCTGCGTTAATACAGCCAAAGCACATCCATCACATTCATGCACAAACAACACAAAGGCCTTGTTGTAATTTGGTGTACCCAAAACCGGTGCAGAGCATAATGCAGTCTTGAGAAGCTCAAATGATTGTTGATGTTCCGATTTCCATGGCAATGGCGAAGAAATGCCCTTCTTTGTCAAAGCCAACATCGGTTTTATCACTAGTGAAAAGTTTGGGATCCATAACCTTCAGTAAGAAGCCATACCTATTAAGGCTCTGACTTCCTTCTGTGTACTTGGGACAGACATGCCAGAAATGTGTTTTATTCTTTCAGGTGTCAATCTTCTTCCCTCCTTTAACAGGAGGTAGCCTAAATAGGCGACCTCCTGGCAACAATATTGAAACTTTTTAAGCGAAGCTTTGTGACCATGCTTAGCTAGATGGATGAGCAACAATACAGTGCCCTCTTTACAAGAGCTCTCAGAATCTGCTGCTAAAAGCAAGTTGTCAACGTACTGAAGCAGCGTACAAGTAGTGGGTAATTCAAGAGTATCAAGCTGTTCTTTCAAGGCCCTACTGTAAATGCTAGGACTCTCGGTGTAACCTTGAGGTGCACGAGTAAATGTGAACGAGCGTCCCCCTAAGGTGAACGCGAACAAATATCTACTGTCCTTGTGTATAGGAATACTGAAGAAAGCATTCTTCAGGTCCACAACACTGAAGTAAGTAGCCGTAGCTGGAATCATAGTAAATATCGTCGTCACATCAGGCACAATTGGAAATTGTGGAGCGACAACTCTATTGATGGCACGCAAATCAATTATAAAACGAAACGGAATAGCATTATCACCTTTTTTGTACACGGGTAGGATTGGACTATTGCACAAACTTCCTGTAATCTCCTCAATAATCCCACGATGCACAAAATCGGAAACAATGCTCTTCAAAGCTTGCTCACCTTCAACCGAGATCTTATACTGCGGAATACGTGGCAGCTTAATACCATGTTTGAAGACTATTCTAACAGGCTCAATCTGTAGAGCACTGACATCATTGTCGTCAGCCACCCATAAACTCTCCGGGACATTACTGAATTCTGGTGGCAAAGGTCTAATCAAGAATTGTGAAACAGAAAACTGCTGTGGTGAAATCGTCAAATGCACTCCATCAGATGAACAATGAATTACCGCATTTAATTCCTTCAACAATTTCAACCCCAACAAATTCTCTCCACAATTCGAAGTCAAAGAAAGGGACAATGGTCCGTAAAGGGACCCAAAGAAATAGGTACCGGCAAAGAAACTGGACAAATGACTGGTGTGCCAGAAAACCCTATGGAGACATTGGTTTGCCCTGACAGTGGAATGTTTGGAACCCGAGAATGATCAATGGAGCACTTCTGTGCTCCAGTGTCTATCAAGAACTGATGTTTCCTATTTCCCACTACCATTTCAACGTAGGGACCTTTCTGACTAACGGGAATAGGTGTAGGTTCCAAACCCTGCTTCGGGCAATCCTAAGCTCCTCAGAGAGGTAAGCAGCAGAAGGGTGATCGAATATGTTTCTAGTATCCACACTCGAAGTCTGATTGTCCTGTGAAAAAGGTTGCTGAGGATCCTGTGAAAACTGACCTCTACCAGGGCCCCCCCACCCCGGGGCGACCTCTGGGTCATCTACCCATACTCCCAAATGTATTATTCGACCTCTGTCGAAGGACGGGGCATTGTGCACGCCAATGACCCTCCTGGCGACAATAGGCACACTGGTTAATGTTCACAGGACCCAAGGGCACATTCCCTTGTGGAACATACTGACCTCTAATCTGCGAACTACCCCCTCTGGGGCCTCTAACAATTTGTTGTAACAATACTTTAGTCTTTAAGTCTCCTTTTCTCTTTTCTACTCTATCTTTTTCATTATTGACACGATTCTCATAGTACTGAGCCATGTGCAGTACTTCTGATTGAGATTTCGCCTGCCAAGCGCTCTCGGAAGACATAATCTGTGACTGGATGTCAGGCAGCAGTCCACGCACAAATTTGTCCACAAATAACCCTTTCCCAGATTCTGTGCCTAAATCCTGTCCATTGAAGTCCGAGAATACTTGTTTGAACCGATTAAAGAACTTGGTGGCACCCTCAGATTTCCCTTGGACACAGGCCGTAAGCTTGTCCCAAATAATTCTTTTTTCGGGAATTATAGTTTTTAATTTCGCAATGATTCTGTCAGGCAAAGTGAGTATCACCTGAGGCGGTCTCTCACCAGCTGGACTTTCCCCGTCAAGCCTAGTTATATTAGCCCATGTATCTCCCAACCCAGGTGCATCATCTATTGTTCTAACCTGCTTCCACAAATCTACGGGCAGGAGTACAGGGAATAACAAGTCAATATGGCCTAGGGTGAATACTGAGGACTGCAAGACGGACTCTATCTCTTTATAGAATCCTGTCGGATTTTTCCTAATGTCGGGAATAGATTGCCTAATAGTGTTCACTTCCTGTCGCGAAAAACGGGACGTGAACAAACTGTGATACATAATGTGCAGGAATGTCCACAGCAGCTATTCCTGCAGCAGCATTAGCGGCAATCTCAACTTTTGGGACAAATGTCGGAGGTACCTCTCTCATAGGCAACTGAGATATAGGCAACTCCGAACGCTTACTAAGCAACAGAGCTAAGTCGAGCGCTAAAGCAGTCGAAGAAGTGTCAAGTGAAAAAGCTCTCTTATAAATACCCAGTAACTCTGTGGGACAACTACCCTTCTTCCTCACACATTCATCCTGCAGGTACTCTACCATTACCTGAATCACCTTCCTCTGCATTTCTAGCGTATATTGACTATATGTGTCATATACCTCAACCAGAGTTATCGGTAAATCTGAAATCCATCTAATCGCATCTCTTGTACAAATTTGTGCTTCCTCAGATGCCCATTTACGACACGGAAGAAATCGTTTCTGTACATACATACTCTCTTCTTCATCATCCTCATTCCGTAACTTCTCCAAATCTCTCCTATACTCAAACAATCTTTCTACATGCTCATGTACTTTCTCCACAGTATCTCTTGATAGTGCTAAAGTATTCAGATCCCTCAGCCCCTGTGGGAGATCCACATTATTTAATTTACCCCACATTACGCATAAATGAATCCCTAAACCTTCAATAAAACCATTTTTCTCAGGAGAATTATCCATATTAGACAGTGTGGCAAAAACATTAGCTCGATCATCTCTCTCCATACAATGCTTAGCCCATGCAAACAAATCCCGCTTTTTATCTGTAGGGACAGTATTACGAGTAACAAACTTCGACCCCGCACTACGATCAACTATAGTCGGTACAGAACCACTCGGGAGTGGAGGTGCAGGTAGATTCAATGGAGGTGTTATTACTGGTGCAATGGGAAGAGGTAGTAGAGCAGGCGGAGGGACAACAGCCGGAATAATAGGAACAACAGGTTGAGCAGGGAGAGCAGGAATAACAGCAGGAAGAGGCAAAGCAACAGGAAGAGGATCATACGGAGGTGGTGCAGAGGCACCAGGCCTTCGTTCATTTAACAATTTGTCGAGAAACTCGTCAGAAACATGAAGGTCTTTAGAAAGATAGATTTTCTGAATACCGAGTGAGAAAGCCCTATCCATATTCTTAACTAACTCAAACTGTTTGTCCTGATCATATAACAACGCCTTTTCAGCGTTCGTTTTATGACGGCGCGCATGTTTTTCCCTAATCTTAAGCTGCTGCAACGCTTTTTTTTCCAATTCTGTAGAACATCAAATGCTGCAGGTCTGGCCTTTTTCTTTAACAAGACCGACTCTAAGTATTCAATAAGAGGGATCTCAAAACTACCATTGATTGGCCACTGAAGTTCGGAGGCATGTCGGGTTTGTCTGTGCCCAATATCATTAAATACTACACTTCCAATGCCATGTTTACAATACAAAGTAAACGCCGGCGACCCCTCCTGTGGTGCCGGGCGGATAAATTCCAAAATTGTCGATCACTGCGGAATAATGCCCTAAAGCAGCTAGAAAATTTTCCAGGCATTTCTCAAAACTTGGTGTTACCTGGTCAATAATTGTGTCTGCAGATACAATGCGCCAAATTCAAATTGTCAGGGTTAAATTAAGAGTCGGGTCACGACTCACCTGACCAAACCTAAGGAGGACTGTACGGTTTATCAAAGAACTTACCTAACGAATTTTACCTTGTGTTTGGTGATTTCGGCAAATCTGCCCGCCTCAAAAGTGGACCCTCATCAAGATGCCGTCTCAGACCGCACGGCTATCGTCCAAGGATCGGATCGTGCAGCGCTGTAGAGGTTGCGTCTCGTTCAGTCGGGCCCGTAGTATCACACCGTCCGATCCCGGTCCGATAGCATGCGTCAACCTTCAATGGTCCGGCATCAATCTAGAGGGTCCCTATTCGGGTGCCAACTGTGAAAAGAGAAAAGTAATATGAGGCCGGGAAACCCAAAGGAAACACACCAAACACTGGTTACAAAGGAACATACAAAGTACTTTATTTTAAGGTCAAACAATGACAAAGTCAATGACAGGTCAGATAGCTATCGGTCCTCAGTGCAACACAACAAACTTCAACGGGGTTCGATGTATTCAGTGAGAGACTGTACATTGGGACATTAAGGCTTTTATACATTTCTCCAGCCTGTTGTCCAACCCCTTCGCGGGTTAACCATTCCATGAATGTATAACTGGTCTAGGGTCTCTGCCAGGTCAACTCTAATTTATTCATTAGTATGTGCATAGATCAGTTCCATTGATACAGGTAATCCATTTACATGCAGGTTAACAGAAGGACAAGGTCTCAGTTCACGACCCTAACAAGTGGCCTGCAGGCAAGTTATACATTAGCTGTACAGAGGTCAAAATGCCCTAGATTCTATTCGGAATGGCATCGTCCACCATTTTGATGTACAGGGTGACTTTTACACAACAAGAGAACCTAAAATGGCGGTTTGATTCAAGATGGCCGCTTACATCAATTCCTAAGGTCAAGACCTTGCCGTAGAGAGTTATTCGCGTACAGTTTTAAGCGACTTGGCGTAGGCCAATATACATATAATCGTTTACAATCGGAGGCATAATTTAATATCCAGTTTGACAATACCGCATGCTAAATCTGATGCTACTTGGAGGTAAACTGGAGGATGCACCTCCAGCATAGACAGGGTTGGCTTCATCTGGAGAAGAAATGATGAGAGATGGGTGGGATGTCCCCAGATCTTCAAGTCTAGGGAGATACAAGGAGGAGGCAGTTAAAAGGAGGAATACTGACAGGCAGATGAAGGGAGTAGACAGAAAAGATGCATACACTGCAAATTGTGTGTGTTAATATGACAGGGCCTTCAGTGAGGCTTGCTGTGCCATAGTGAAATGAAGAGGGTGGAGGTGTTGGAAAAAGGAGCATATGAAAGAGAGAGAGAGAGAGAGAGAGAGAGAGAGAGAGAGCTTGAGAGAGAGAGCTTAATATATCATTGGAAGGTGTGGAGTGGTGGTCACAGGGATTCGTGCACAGTGTCAGCTCCCCGTGAAGTGGCTAATTTCAAAACAAAAAATGGGGGATGGAAAGGAGAAAGATCTTTAAAAAGGGCCTGAAGGAGGGAGTCAGGAGCAGGCAGGGTAGGAGGACCTTAGCGCTGGTCAGAAGGAGAGTTTACTGCATACCACAAAGCACGTAGGAGAACATCTTCATACTGTTACATAAAGAGAGAAATAAGATGCAAGGAGGAGAGAAAAAGTATGGGAATGAGCTGGCACATAGGCCCACCGTTCCCAGAGGACTGTGGTGCTCTTCAAGTACCTTGATGTGATTATGATTGTACATACCAGTTTTGGGGGTTCGCCTTGGCTGCACTATGACGAGGAGCTTTGGTCCTGCTTAGAGTAGAACCGATCAATGGCTTGGTTGGACACACACATGGATTTGTGGCTCTAGTGGATGAGACTAACAAGAACTATCACTGCATTACGCATGGTCAATGGGATACCAGTTCCTCATGCCCTCGTTCAATCACGTCATGGTCAGAAGGGAAAAGGGGCACAGTTTAAACGACCAATGGCCAGTTGTGAGACATGCTGTCCTACAATGGAAGGACATGTAGAAGAAAGAATTGTATGTTTTGGCACAAATGCCCCAAGTGTGGTGAACAGGTGCCCACCCACCTCATCAAGGTTATGTCACTGCATTTCATGAAACAGCCGTTTTTCTGTATTTGTTATTTTTTTAGTGGAAGACCAGATAAAGAAATACTTTAAAATATGTTTTGGGTAGTTCAGAGGGGTTCTGAGGAGCGGGCTGAGGTGTGTGTGGGTGGTTTGAGGGGCTTGCCCTCTTCAAAACAATGCCATGAAAAATGTAGCATAACGGCAAGTTGACAAGGTGCTGCAGAATGGATGAAAAGCATCACGGCAGGGGACATTTTGGGTCATTATAAGTTTGGCGGTAGCCATGCCGGTAAATACCGGCAGCGGGCAATGGGGATGTACCGGGGCATTCCAGCCCCGGCGGACCCGATAATTACCCTTTGCTGGGTGCCGGTATGTACTTCCCATTCCCATTTGAGTCCCATAGGGGTCAATGGGAATGGGGAGGCCGGTAGCACCGGCACTGTTAATAGCTACCTGGCGGCCAGAAAGGCACCCAATAGCAGAACTCGTAGTTTGCCAGTCCGGTAACAACGTTACTGGCAAGCTTACTGGTACCATTTTTACCAGACCGGCAAACTTATAATGAGGCCCATTGTCAACACGTAGGTCACAGGAAAAAAGAGAGAGTGGGTCAGAAGGATATACAGGGAAAAGCTTCAGCATCAGTAAGCCGGGATAAAATGGAGACCTAACTGCTAAAATACCCAAACAGGGAGGCAGAACAGGTCATTATGGAGGGTTTTTCTTTTGGTTTCATGACCACATACAGAGGGCTCAACATGGGACGATGGGCCTGCAATTTTGGGGTGAGATGTTTGCAGAGAAAGAAATACCAATGGGAGGTTTAGTATCCTATGTCATTTTTCAGGTTTTGTGCCTCCCTGATGTTTCCATTACTATGTAACTGTTTCACCTACACTATCTGAGCCAGACATATTTGTGTTATGGTTTACAATTTGTGTCATGTTTTTGGTATTATATTTTGATTTCTATTCATTTGTTGTATATACACATTCGAAAATGTAAAGAAATAAATCTTTAAAAAATCAAGGTTGTAGCAGGTGCTACACTATTTGGATACTTGTCCCCTGGTAGGCAGGCCTAGGGATTCTTTGGAAAGCCAGAGGTTTCTAAAGGTTGGTGTGCTGCTGGCTCTGGGTACAATGGGCGGTCCAGTAATTTACCTAATTTCTCTGGAATTGGCCCTGATTCAGACGGTATGGTGTCATGGCAGTTGGTGGGCCTGAGGCCTCTCAGTTTTGTATGTAAGGTGGTAGTTCCATAAGGAACATAGCTTTTACAATGTTAATGTTTAAGGTTATTTGTTAGCGCATTATCACCATGGCGGATCTGAAAAAGAAGGATTTAAAGGGGGTGGGTCTAGGGGGCTAGTAGGGTATAGCAGGAATAGGTAGAGAGAGAAATTGTGATGTGCTGTTGGCAGCCTTAGTTTGGTTTTCACGGTTCACTGAGCTTAGGTGCGATATTCCGGTCAGTGCCATTCGCATGTGCTGTTGTGCATAGTTATGTGTTGTTTTTATGTTGTTTTAGTTTGGTGAGGTGAGTGTTGGATACGTGTATGCAGAAAATGTACATTTTTTAGAGTTGGGTTATTGTTTTTTTCGGCGTTCAAGGTCCTGGAGACGGAGCGTTTTTGGAATTCCCACGGAGCACTTCTTTGAACTTTTTTCTGCTCGGCTTCTCGTGCCTGCAGTGCCATGTATCCACCTGGAGGACGTCTTACTCTGTAACACCTCCCTGCCTGGACACAAGAAACCGACAAAGGTGACTGTTATTAAGCACGTTGTGCACTTTCACACAGCGGTTACGTTGTGCACGCTGTGTCTACTGATTAGCAAACATAGTGCCTGCATGTTTCACAGCCTTTTCCCCCAGTAGTTTACTAAATTGTTTTTACTTCTTTTTTTGTGTGTTTTTTATTTAAAGGTATCCCCTTTCATTTTGGCTCCGCCCCCCAGCAGGCACGTCTGGTTTCTCTACATTACCCCACGTCATAGCACACCCGCGTGCGCACTCGGCAAGTACTACAAGTACTGTTTGCTGTTCGCGGGTCGCCGGGTTTCGGTTCTAGGTATTACTATTTTATTTTAAAGCCAACCTTTATTTATTTAATTTTTACCATTTGATTTTCGCATTTGGAGTTTAACCGAATGTTCCCTTGCACCCTGACTACCAGTATGCCACCCATTCTGGAGACCCGATCAAGACTGATGGAACCGGGAGGTGAGAATGCCATAAGACAAGCTCGACTCCAACCCCGACTCACAAGCTTATTATCAAGTCTTGGGCGTATCACCACCCAGCGCTCACACTCAGTCTCCGATGACATTCGATTGTGTCCAAGGGAGGGGACAATGTCTGAGGTTGAGGGAAACTTTGGTCACCCTATCCCCACGGTCCAAATTGACTCCATGGGATCCTGCGCGGCAGTTCAGCTGCCTGGCCCCATAATCCCTGACCCCACGCATACAGCAGCTTCTGACATCTCATCTCGAGAAACTAGTTTGCATGGCGCCCCTACTGATAACACGCTAATAGCGGCCTGTTCTGTAGGGGACCTATGACCTGTTGTAGCTCTTTTCCCAGGGGACACCATGCCACAACCTGTTCTGTGCTCTGTCCTGGCCCAACAAAAATTGAGACAAGCCTATACCCATTGGACCATGATTGGAGAAACA
Source organism: Ambystoma mexicanum (assembly GCF_040938575.1). Lineage (NCBI taxonomy): Eukaryota > Metazoa > Chordata > Amphibia > Caudata > Ambystomatidae > Ambystoma > Ambystoma mexicanum. The sequence goes on along the minus strand of NC_090935.1, from coordinate 635,788,595 downwards.
GAGGAGGAGGATATTGAATTTATGAACCTCTCTAATCGAACAGATGTGCGCTCTGAAGAAGTCTTATATGTGTGCTCGAATACTGGTGATTTAATACAACTAGAACAAGGTATTAATAGCCACTTTGGCACAAATGGCGAAACTTTGTCACCAGTGTTGTCTCACAGCGATACACCAGCAGAAGAACCAATGATATCCACTGTAACAGGCTTGAACCCTCCTCTCGCATCAATTGAGGAAGCAGTTTCATTCATAGCGCCCACCCCGAGGCCACCACTTTTTGATCAGGGTGCTCGAGTATCTGATTTCTTCTTGAACCCTGTTCACAGGGAGAGATATTCCTTTCCAGAGGCCCCAGCTTTGAATAACACGTTAGCAGCTATGAACACAGCTTTGCTAGCCGTGGCAAAATTATATGAGGGGCTGGATTTAAAGGTCTCTAAACATACCGTTTGTCTTGAACAATTGCTTTCATTATATTCAAAACTTAAAACACGACCCAATCCATCTCCCCAAACTCATGAATCGCTGAGCCCTAAATTTACGCAAGCAGTTCACACGCAAACGTGTGACATTAATTCTCTCACTCTTGCTGGGCTGCTGCCTACACAATCTAACACGCCTAGTGTGCCGGCGTCAGCCCATTTCCATATTATAAAAGCAAAATCTAATCACACCGCCATTACCTCTAAGATCTCTGAGGACACAGTGACCGCTGCTGTGACACATTCAGCTGGTCCTGCGGCTGCACCTGTGCCCGTGGCTGTTACTAACCTTAAGAAAAATCAGCTTTCTGATACTTCGGCCTCAAAAAACATGTTTGAGGTCTTTAGCATGACCTCTACTAAATCTAGCACGTCACGGCCTAGCAAAAAGAGGAAAGTGCAACCCGTCAAATCTAAATTACCTGCCACGAAACCAACAGTGGGGAAAAAACGGAAAAACCTTGTGGACTCGCCAATGGATCAGATGCATATTTCTACATCAGATCCTGGTCCACAGATTCCAGAGTCAATTCCAACGGCTGTGGCGGTAGTGCCGCATAAACCATTGGATGATCTAGTGCAGATGGTCGAATGCAGCAAAGAACAGCAAGTCCCTCAGTTAAAAAGCCCAGAATTATCTTCCTCGATGTCTTCTATAGTTGTTGTAGCAGCTCTGGCCGAGTCCCTGAACCAAACCCCCATTGCTCAGAGCGCCCCCTTCTTGGTGGCGATTCAGACCCAGCTACAGAAATCCATCGATTCATACATGAAGCTTTTACCAAATAAGTCTTCACAGATGGGAAGGCAGGAACAGTGTGATATTCTGCATTCAATAATCTTGGGTGGTCAGGCTAAGGTTCAAGGTCTACAATCTGACAACCTGCAAGTCTCACAATCACATGGCCACTCAGCTCAGAGTGCAGTGGCCATTGACGCTCCCACATAAGATAATTGTCTTACAAGGAACTTGCAGGACGAAATTCGAGCCTCAGTTGAGGCTTATATGACACGAAATTCCAGTCCCAATTTACAGACAAAGCATGTCCATCCACTTCAGGCTTCCGCTCCTGCCTTTGCTTCTAACCTGGCCCCAGTTTCCCGACAAGATCTACGGGAAGAAATCAAAGCCTCTATTGAAGCCTTTATTCACCAGTCAAATGAGACTAATCCACAGAAAATGACAGAAAAAGGGTTTCCCTCACTTAAGCCACTACTGCAAGGGCCTCAAGCAACTGTTGCCACTCATCAAGACAGGAGAGCTCGTTCCCCAGTAAGGTTACCGATCCTGCCAAGAGACCGAGTTGCTCAGACTAAGGCAAAACAAGAGCTATCTCATCATCGTTTCATAATCAAATGTCGAGATACACCATTTAAGTCCTATGATCTGAATCGGTCCAGTGTTCTTAACATATGTGCAGAAATTCCTGCTCTATCAGCCATTTCATCATTGGATATTGAGCAAATCGAGTTTATAAATCATACTGATCTGTCAGTAGCACGTTTGTATATTCGATCATCATTGGTAGCTGAGATCCTGTGGCAGGCCCGAATGGGGTTATTTGACTTAGGGTTTAGTCTAACACAAGAATCTCTGCCCGGTTCCACCATACCACAGGGCCATATGTCACGTATATTCACATCAGCTTGTAACATTGCCTCCTACCAAGAACTAACGGATCAGACCAGGTCTGCATAACTATGCCCTGATGTAAAGTCTTGAGTATGATTTCTTGGACACACAAGGGCACAACCACCTCAATTCTATAACAGTTGGGGATTTGGTTGACATTGATGTTGTTGCCTGCCAGGAAACCTGGCTCGTGCTGCCACCGATTTGGGACTCACACACTATACTGTTTACACCAGCAGAAAAAGGTGTCCTTGGTAGACCCAAAGGTGGGCTCTTGGTAGCAGTAAAAAAGAACTGTGGCCTGGAATCGACCATTTGTAAGTCTCCCTCCTCATCATTCCAAGTGGTAAAACTATTTAACATCCATCAAAAAATAGCTATTGTCAATGTTTATTGGTGTATTAACACATTGAAATCAGAAGATTTTTTCAAGCAATTTGTAGAAATATTAGATGCATTGGCCCTCGAGGTTGATCTAACACATATTCTAATATTGGGCGATCTTAACTTTCATCTTATTTTAAAGGGGGACTCTGCTCTAACAGGAGATGAAACAAAATGGTCTTCAATTATGGATGAGTGTAACTTCCTGATGTTAAATGGAAATGTGAGGGGCGATTGCCCCGCCCAGACCACCTGGCGAAGAGGTGCCCAACATGCCATAATTGATTATATCTATATTAATGCTAAAGCTTTTAATTCTGTCCAACAGTTAGAGGTCATTCACACAGATTTAAGCCATCATCATAAATTAAAATTGTCATTACAGATTGGTCACAGGAATATGATACAATGGTCGAACACAAATGTAACTGATGCTGTTGTGAATAATGGGAGAAACAGATTGTCTTGTGATAGAGAGAAATTAAGAAACCTAGATTACAATCTAAAGAACATGTATCAGAGCCATGATCTTTTGGCTAAAGATTATACAACTGCCTTAAAGATGTTTTCTCGAGTTGTTAGTGGTAATGGGCTAATTAAACAACGGCATACTCATGCCTATGATTCGGAAATAAAATATCGAAAATCTGTTCTGAGACAAGAAATACGACAATTGCGGAAGTAAAAAAAAATTGACATGGCTGAAAAAATTAGATCGGCTAAGCAAAGCTACAAAAAATGGCTCAGAATAAGAAGAGCCAAGCTGTATGAACTGGAGGGGACCTCCATGCTTAAACAACTGATATCGAAATCTACAGCTGGCATATGGGCATTGCTTAATCATACATCCGAGACTCCCCAAATTGCAGCCCAGATAAACTCGATATCAGCCGAGACATGGCAGTTGTATTTTCATAAACTATATCTCTCTCCCTTCTCTGACATGCGATTATGTCTCCATTCACTCACAGCATCAGGAGAATTTTCATTTGACATTGATGACATCAAACTTTGCATTATGAAATTGAGTTCCTCTCGTGCAGTAGGTCCGGATGGTCTGCATAATGTTATGTTAAAAATGCACGTTGATGAATGGGCAGGCATTCTCCATCGTATCTTTAATCAGGTGTTGAAGTCTGGCGTTATTCCTGAGACCTGGAGAAAATCCATCATTCTCCCAATCTTCAAAAAAGGCAATCGAGTGAATCCTAGATCTTATAGGCCAATAGCGCTATTGGTCTGCCCGGGTAAACTATTTGCCAGGCTGCTCCTACAAAAGTTTAATACTTGGTTGCAGGATAGCAACCTGCGAGATCCATTTCAAACAGGTTTTTTGCAAGGGATAGGCACTGGTGTAAATATCATTACTTTATCAATCCTTATTCAGAAAGCCTATCATGAAAACAGCCCCTATATCTCGCTTTTATTGATTTTCAAATGGCATTTGATGCTGTGCCAAGAGAGCTTTTATACAAGAAATTGGCTGATGCTAATTGTCCATAGCAGATCTTGAAATGGATAATTCAATTGCACACTAATACCTCAATCCAGGTTAGACTCAGTAACGGCGGTTTACTAACCTCTCCAATTCCAACTGCCAGAGGCCTAAAACAAGGCTGTTTATTAGCCTCAGCCATATACAACTTCTTTGTCTCTGACATTCATCAAAGCTTTATCAAACTGATTTCTGACTCTCCGAAAATCATGGGAGTTCAGATACAATGGTTATTGTATGCCGACGAAATGGTACTAATGTTGCATACCCCAAAAGGTCTGAGACATTTATTAGGTGCCCTGGACAAATATACCAAAGCAAATGGCATATCAATTAACATTGCAAAGACAAAAGTCATTCAATTTGGTACTAGGAAACAAAGACTCGCCCAGCTTTATTGGCCTCTTCAAAATTGTAAGATTACTGTCACCAATACCTATGTGTACCTGGGTATGGTCATTTCCAACCTGTGTGCTCCTGACCAGTACAACAAACAAGGACTCCATAAACTCCAAATGTGCATTTCGCAGGCCCGGATCATTAAAGCGAGATACTGTAAATTCTCTCTTTTACCGATTCTCACCTATTTTAAATTAAAAGTAGTGCCTGTTATTCTTTACAGTGCAGAGACCCGGTTTATTATGTCCTACTCGTACTGGGCCCTTAGGGAAGGTCGGTTTTGGAGGCAAGTTCTGAATTTACCAACCTCACAACCTCTACCACTCTTAAGATATGAGCTGGGCTTAATTTCTCTTTACGCAGTTTGCAAATGGCATTTGTGCGCCTTGTACCGCAAATGCCTTCTGAATGAAGCTACATCAGGGATAACTAACATCATATCCACATACCTAATGAGTTCTATGGATAATTTCCCGAAAGCTTGGCGTCAAAAAATCCAATCAATTCTAGAAAAAGCCCAGATAGATCCAACCTTGCTAATGGAAAATCCAAACAAAGCAAGATCAAAAGTCTGGGAAGTTGACTGGATCTATACACGTCTTGCGTGTGCCAACTATAAAAACTTTGAGGTCTTTCCATTTGAACTGAAGCGTTACAACACAGTGGCTGACTACATAGTGAGGTCCCCTAGTTTTAACCATAGAAATGGCTTTATGAGATTTAGGCTAAATCTGTGGTTAACTAACGATGTGTTGAACAGACGGGGTACTGTTGAAATCCCTCATCCTTGCCGGTTTTGCAAACAACAAGCAGAAACCATTAAGCACCTGTGTACAGAATGCGATAAATTGTCGTCAATACCTTGTGTCCACTTTAAGCCTTTATTCATGGACCAACAGGTCTTGACCCCAAAAGATTTATGGGTCTTATTATTCCATACTAATAGAAAGGCTGTAAGATATGCAATTGTGAATTATTTGCATCAGTTGAAAATACCATTGTATGCAGTGCCAAAATGTTGATTCCTTTACAGGTGTTATTATCTGTGTTGTAATTATTGCTGAATCATTTAAATGAGTGATGTTTTATTTTTATATGTAAAGATCTAATTATTTTATCTTTATTTTTGTAAATCTTTGTAATCTGGCATGTGTTTTAAGTTGAAAGGTCTAGAATTTTTGTTCGTGACCAAAACAACTATAAAAAAAATAATAATAAAAAAATAATAATATTGTTTTTTTCTTACTTTCTCGTTTTGGACTTCTGTGCTCATCATCTGTGGCCGTCCTGGGTGTTGAAGATTGCTTAGCGCATGCACTGGGGCTCCTTAGTTGCCTGTGTTGGTTGGTGTCCCCCAACTTTTTACTAGAAGGGTTTTTGTTTTCTTAGTAGTTCCCTTCTGACTCTGGTGTGAAGAGCCAGGTTTTAAGTAGTTTTTTTAATTTCAGGTGCTCCCTTGTATTGCATATGTTTTTTGGGAGGCAATTCCAGGTTTTTGCTGCCAGGTGAGAGAAGAACAACCCTCCAAATTTTCTTTTGTTGTATGGTTTCGGTTCAAGGCATACGTCATTGGTTGGTCTTGCCAGGAGGTAGATGGTTATTTTCGTTTGCAACAACTCAGCTCCTTGGCCGTGGATTGCTCTGTGCGTTATGCACATTGTTTTGAACCATATTTGTTGTTTTATCAGTAGCCAGTGTAGTGTTTTCAGTGCAGGTGCAATGTGTTGTCTTCGTGGTAGGCTCAGCAGGAGTCTGGCTGCTGCGTTTTGGATATGTTGTAGTTTCTTTAGTAGGCGTTCCGGCATTCCTATGTATAGGCTGTTTTCGTTGTCTATTGTAGAATGATGAGGGAGGTGATGGTGAGTGTCTTATGGATGAAGGAGAGGAACGGTAGGATCCTCTTTACAATGTGCAGGAGGATGAAACATTTCTTGATTATTGCATTTACTTGCGGTTCTAGTGTTAGTTCGTTGTGCATCAGGACTCCCAGGATTTTTACTGTGGTTGATGGTGTCAGTGCTATTCCTCGTTGTGCCAGCCATGGGATGCAGTGGTTGTTTTCCCTGTTTTTGCAAATAATCATTAATTCAGATTTACCTGGGTTGAGTTTAAGGCTATTTGTATTCCTCAAGCCATAGCTCTCTTGTAGGAGGAGGAGTGAAGTCACATCGTCATGCAAGGGTAATGGCCATTATCAATTACGCTTTCAGAATCTGAAAGATGTTATAGAGCTCCTTAACCATGTGCCTATGTGTTTGCCAGAGGAGCAACAATTGTGGAATGTTCAAATTCTTTTTGATTCATTTGGGGCAGCAGGATTTGGTATTTTATGGGAAGGAAAAATAAAACAGTGTGATGAATAGTAGCCAGAGGATGGATTGGTAGAACCAGCAGCATTGAGTTTCTGTAGTTCTTTCCCCAGTCTTAGTTGCAATGGTACTGTGGAGCAAGCTTTTCCCAATTTTTGTTTTCATGTGGACAACAAGAGTGCGATCGTAAACATGAACACATGGTCAGTGAAGGATGTGTGGTTATTGGGACTGCCACTGGCTTATGCTCTGGAATGCACTCTTGAAAGCTATGCATGTGATGGGCATATACAAAAAGGTCTGGGAGCCCCTACACCGAGACTAAACACAGCCAAATAACCTGCTCTGTGGGACGGTGCTCTTGTTCGGAGGAGAACTGACCAGCATTTCAGGGCTGAGCTGCCCTTTTCGGTGGGACCAGACTTATATGCAAATGGACTTTCTCCTCTATGAAGGGTGCAGTGAGCTAAAGCCGGGCTGGAGACCCTCCTCAGTGGGAGAAATTCCACCAAACAAGGTAATTGACTCATGTTCGTTCTCAGTAGAGGCTTCCTCGCACCCTTGTTTAAGGTGCTGGCATGCTGATATATGTGGAAACTCTTTACCCTCCATATTGGTCAAGGTTCTGTGAGTTGGTTCCTCATGCAGAACAGGACCTGGTGCAGGTGCCCAAAGAGTTGAGACATCTATTGATATGAGGGATGTGCAGTTGATTGAAAACTCACAAGCAGAATACAGAAGATGGGCATCCTTGCAGGTTCCAGGATGGAGTTTTATGTGGAGAGAAATTACAGGTTCGGAACGGAGAATGACAGAGGAAAGGGGAGATGATGTAACATGATATTTACTCGATCCCATTCACGAGAGACTGGCTACAGTCACTACAAGTGCCAATTTGGCTCGTGTGGCATTTTACTGTATGTGCTTCTGGGAATATGAGCCATCAGAGGGAAACTAGGAAGGTGAATGCAAGAGGGTTGGGCAGCAGGATGGTAGGAAATCAAATACAAGTACGTTGTTAATAAAAATGGTGGGGTGTTTGGTCACATTTTCTTCTCACAGTTTGAAGTTAAATTGTTTGCTACAGCTTTTTTTTTGTTATTTTTAGAGCTTTTTGGGTCTCAGAACTGGTATGGGGAAGGAGGAGGTTGTGGCACAACCGCTTACGTTGCAGTTGTGGAAGGGAGATTGATAATAGTTCCAAAACCTGCTAAATCTGATAAAAAAGGGGGAAAGCCAGGCTATGAGATTGGGAAGGACTTGGGAAGGAATGATATTTCCAGTGAGATGGATAGGTGTCTACTTACAAGTACGTGCTTTGTAAACTCTCCATTTTCTGTTGAACAAGATTGAGGATGGGGCTTACAAAAGTGGACAGGTGTAGCAGGTATTATAGAAGTGCATAGGGTTTCTGGGATTATCAAGTAATTATTTTGGTACACACTCATTTAGAATGGGTGCTTGTACTGAGGGATCTTTCATAATATCAGATACAGAGGCCATTAGTTATATCAAGCGATAAGGGGAAAAGGGATTCAATGATGTAATGATGTATCAAGCTGATGTTCTTTCCTCCGCATCAGGTGAAACTGTAAATCCTTGGAGGATTTCAATAGCTACGCAAATGTCTTGGACTCCAGAATAAAGGAACAGGGATACCCCAAAAAACCATTAAGCAGATCGAAGAAATGTGCTAGATTTATAGACAGAGACACTCTGCTTACATTTTTAAATCCTTTTCCAAGGCAGAACATGACGAACAGATGACATGTATGATCACACACAACCTCCACACATTTCAGGTAAAAATAATTGATCAATAAGTACTAACTCCTCGCCCAACTGTGTCTACCCAACGAACCTACTACCAGATTTGCATTCAAGCGGGCACAGAATTTGCGAGATAAGGTGGTGCACTCCCAATTCACGACACATACACCACAGACCAGCCTCTGGAGGAATTTACGAACAAGCATTGGGCACTTCCTATGTGGGAACTGTGTCGCATGCAAATTCACAAAAAAGATGCGCTCCTTTAACATAGGAGAATGCGTACGGACCTTGTCCAATCTTACCAATTGCAAGACAAAACAAGTTGCCTATTGCATTGAGTGCCCATGTGGCCTTAGATATGTGGGACGAACCACAAGGCACATCCACAAAAGGATCTCAGAAAATAGGTCCAACATTCGGTGCAGAAGTATCTCGGCACTTCTTGTGAACCACTTTATTGAATATCAACACTCACCCGATGACATACATGGTGGGTGATAGACACAGTCAGAGAAACATCCAACATCACTAGGAGCCTCTTAGCTAAAGAAGCCCATTGGATCCATCGATTAGATACTCAACAAATTGGTTTCAATAAATGAGTTCACCCACTGCCATGATTCCACCCATCAATCTGTCCAATAGAAGCGACCGCACACTGAGGTCCGGTTGGGCACAGTGATTTCAGTTTGCGTACCTAACACCGTCAAGATTGGGACAGCAGAAGCAATTTGATCGCTCATTATGCCAATTGCACAGTTGCAATACTGTAATCCATGATTTGAGTTCACTTATTGAACACCATCAAGATCGGGTTAGCAGAAGCAATTCAATTGCCTAGCATGCCAATTGCACAATGTCATCACTGCAACCTATTTTGACCTACAGTGAACCCCTTTTGGACCTAGCATGTACAGCCCCGTTCTATCGATAGTTAGCTGCTTAAAACCCGATAACACCGATGGACTTGAACACAAGCCTTGTGCAGCCTTATGTATGACAGTAACCTGTTATGCCTTAGGTTGATTCTTGCACGTGAGGGAGCGATGGACACAACTCATATTTTCCAGACTACACTATCCCATGTCTGCCGTGGTTCTCATGACACTGTGTATACACACACATTAGAACGCCACTGCATGTCATTATGCCAACGTAAAATATGTGTCCAATCCACAGGGATTACTAGGTTGTCATAACGATGGCCTAGTCAACAACCGCATACTTCCTTCAGAGACCCAGCAAGAGACGAATGTTATTAGACAGCACTCTGACTCCTAAATGAAGGTAAGCTTATAGGCGTTCGGTTACCAGCACGCAAAATACAGACTTACAAATTAATTTCTCAGACAATCTCCCTCTCTTGTTCTCCACCGCTAGCCATACTGAGTGAGACTCATCTCTGCATCAGCCGACAACGTCACGCACCATTTACTGTACCGCAACCATGAATGCAACCACCCTGCAATGGATCAATAACAAGAAATGTTATCACCTAGTTATCACCTAATCTTAGTACCTAGTATTTCACTGTATCTACTTGGACATTGTACAGCGAGATAGTTTATTTTACACATACTCCATTCAAGCTCCTAGGAGGAAAATCCTGACAGAACTCCCCGCTTTTGTATTTCCCTTTATTTTAGAATTGATAATATAAGCGAAGGCGAGACTTGGGCTTGTCCGTCCATAGTGTAAGTGACTTCAATCCAGCAATCCAACTAAGTCAATGCCTAGTCGGGGATGCCCAACGGAAGCCCTGATTTATAGATTTTTATGTCAAGTTCTTAAATCTGGATGATGAACCCTTATATAACGCCCCTCTCTTTGAGTCCCCCTGACCTCACTGAGCCAAGGAGTAGGTTTGTTTTGCAAATGAAAAGGTTTATTGGAAAAATTAAACAATATATATATATCACACTTTTATGAATAAATTCATATTTGATAGCACACTTATGAATATGAACAGTGATCAGTATTGGGTAATATTACAATAGCGACAACTCTTTAATCAGAAAGGAGTAGGAATAGGAAGGATAAAGTAGCAGAGAATACTTTTATGGTTCAAGGAAATGCAAGATGGGAAAGAATGCAGGCACAGAAATAAAACTTGATATGGATTCAACAAGAGATAATATGATCACTTTTTCCCTTGTGACAACTCACTCCCCCCCTATGCAATATGAAGAGATGGAAATAGGGGCACACAGGTTTTCAGGAATACAATCAAAAGAAGTTCAGTTCCCATTCCCCCCAGCAAGCTTAGAGAAACAGGGATGATTTTAAAACACAGGCCAAATACTTTTAAATGTGATTGCAATTAAGTGAAAAATATGCTAAAAATTATTTTAATTCCCTGTAGGAGATTCAGGGTAAGTGACAGCTACTTTGGATTAGTTCCGGTCAACACTAGGAATGATTCATGAATGATTATCAGAGTGAAAACGAATTTCAGAAGTGGAAAGCAAGAAGCAGCTATTTTTACAAGTGGTGAAATTGTGCCAAATTGCAATTCGCAGCACTTTTTCCGAGTGCATAAACCACAATTATGGAACAGCTATAAGGAGTTGGTAGGTTGTTTTTCGGAAAGCTGCGGATCTTAGCATTAAAATGACAGTTAAATCTCACTTCTAGGACATACAGTTCAAAAGATACGGACGTTTTTGTGGAGGTGGATTTTCAGAAATGAAGTCAAGATTTCAGAATGACAGATGACACTTTTGCAGCTTTGAAATCACAGAATGGACACATGATTTCTATGCAGTTCTGGACAGGTTGAAATGGTTTGAATAATATTACTTTAAGAGATGGGTTCTGGACAGTTCTAGATACTCACTCCTAGTTTTGGAAGGGAATGGACCTCGTCACAGATCTGGTCAGGTTTGGGCTGTGGTTCTCTCGCCACGGGACGGTCTCTGGCACTGGTTCTGCTCACAGCGGGGCCTCTGGTCTGCTAACGGCACTGCACAGCGGTCTGGTCTGGGTCTGCCAGGTTCTGGATACAGCTCTGCTTTCTGGGTCTGGATATGGTTCTGGCACAGGGTTCTAGCCAGAATCAAACAGCTCGCCCGGCTGTTGAATAGTTTGGTTAGGTTGCTGGATTCTGGGGCCCCTGAAAAGAGTTCAGCTTGTGGGTTTGGCCCCTGCTTAAGGTTCCAGAGTTTAGTTCTAGAGTTTGGTTCTGGAGTCTATCTGGAGTCTAAGTTCTGGAGCCTCAAGAGTCTGGAGTTTTTGTCTGGATATGGTCGGGCAGCGTGCTGTGCAGGAATCGATGAGTAGTGGAAAAATGAGTGTCTATCTGGGTCTCAGCAGTCTCTTTTTATGTGTTCTCAAAGGGGGTGTGGAGGCTGACTTCCTATGCCCAACCCTCTGAGAATCCTGATAGGTTAAAGGATTTACTGTCCTCTGACTGGAGAACAGAGTTGTGAGTCGGAATGAGTCATCGGGTATCATCTTTATGGCTCAAGGAAAGGACACTGCCCTTTGTTTCCGTACAGCATATCTTCTTTTTCATAAAACACATATTTACAATATACACAACTTGTTAATATTACCTAAATTGCATGACAAATTACTTAAGGTACAGTTCGGTTCAAGTCACATGTTTCTATGAGCTTGGGTTCAGAAATGACTTCATTTGGCGCTTTTAGTGGGTTTTGCCATATTGGTTTTGCAACAAATCTTACACGGAGGTACAACCCCTCTCTGCGCATTTTACAGTAAGTTTTCATTTTCCTAGCATAAACACTGTGTCTGCAATATTAATAATTACGGGGCTTGGCCTCAGAACATCCCACAGCGTCCAGCTTAGTCTCAAATTGTGAGTGCATTTTTCATATTAAGAATCTCCAATTTGTACATTTTTGTCAGCTTGGTATAATTAGTTATCAGTATTCTCATAAAACATATATTTGCTTTTACTTCAGTACACCCACTGGTTTGTCCGCGCCCCTAGAAACTTGGCTTGACTCAGAGATCAGATGTCTTGCCTTCCCCCAGAGCAGTGTTGTTCAGGCACACCCAAATCAGCATATTCTGTTCAATTGCAAGAGTCTATTGTTCCTTTCTCCAGGCTGCAGGGAAAATCTCCTCCCTATTAATCAACAGGACCATGTGATTTTCTGTGCTGTTGCTGAGAAGACTAGGTGTGAAGGCATCCCGGGGACAGCCAGCCTTTGAAGTCTCAGCTAACTCAGGTTACTGTTTAGCTCCTGAAATACAGGTCTCCTGTCAGAATTTAGATCGCTAGCGCCGGTCAGTGTCAAGCACCGGTATTGCACCCATTTTTGACAACTGCCTTACCAGTAAGCAATCCTCAAAATATACTTTGTTCAAATATGGATGCACTTCTGTCGACCTCAGATTCATGTAGATTCTTGCGGGAGAATGATGTTGACCCCTCAACAAGGAGGTGGGATCTTTTTAATTGTTTTGTGAGCCATGATTTTAGAAATTGTTGACATCAAGAAAATGAATTCCCAACAGCTCTGGGTTACTTTTGGCAATCAGTATTGCTATTCCCAAATGGTTTCAGGCTACTGTGTGTAGCCCAATGGTGGTTTTAGGCAGTGACCTCCTGTGCTCACTAATATAGGCAAAAGTGGGTGGCAGCCTATTTTTCAAATTTTTACTGCGCATTTTTGGATGATCTCTGGCGAGCAGCATGCTTTCCGGCGGCCATTATGATGTTTCTGCTGCCAGCAATGTTGTAGGGCTTGGATGAGTGGGTTCAAACATCCCACAATAACTTTTTGAGATGGGGCATATGGAGTTTCCCCTAATATCCACAAATAGGGTGAGTATGCCCCGGGAATTTCTGAAGAATGGGCAGAAGCAAATCATTAGGATGCACCACACAGGTCACCACTTACACTATGTAACCTTCCTCCGTTGTCTGCTTCCCCCGAGGGTGTATCCATTTTTCCTGAGGAAGGTGCCTTTGTTGCAATTCGTTGTTACCTGCCGAAACGTGTGGCAGGACCCAAACAACATCATTGGGGTTCTATAACCAATTGTGATAAGCTCTCCCACATAGGCAGACCCAAGAGTGGATACCCACACAGGGATGATACATAGTCTCTGTGAGCTTAACTTAATAATGAATAAATAAATATTAGTCCTCTAAACTATTGCACATATTGTTGGACGACTTTACTATATCAACCAATAATGCTTGATGTATTAGATCACCAATTAGTTGTCAATAATTCAGACTTAGTTAATTGAAAGTTCTTTTCAATAAATTAATGATTATTTAATGTTCATCAATTTGATAGTCAAGAATACAGATTTAGTTCATTGAATGTTTTTTCAATAGTGAATGATTGTTTAATTTTACAGTGTTTGTATGTTTACCTATGCTGATATTTATGACCTCCTTGACGTTGGTTGCACTTGGACTTTGAAATGGTTGAAATGGTTTGAATAATATTACTTTAAGAGATGGGTTCTGGACAGTTCTAGATACTCACTCCTAGTTTTGGAAGGGAATGGACCTCGTCACAGATCTGGTCAGGTTTGGGCTGTGGTTCTCTCGCCACGGGACGGTCTCTGGCACTGGTTCTGCTCACAGCGGGGCCTCTGGTCTGCTAACGGCACTGCACAGCGGTCTGGTCTGGGTCTGCCGGGTTCTGGATACAGCTCTGCTTTCTGGGTCTGGATATGGTTCTGGCACAGGGTTCTAGCCAGAATCAAACAGCTCGCCCGGCTGTTGAATAGTTTGGTTAGGTTGCTGGATTCTGGGGCCCCTGAAAAGAGTTCAGCTTGTGGGTTTGGCCCCTGCTTAAGGTTCCAGAGTTTAGTTCTAGAGTTTGGTTCTGGAGTCTATCTGGAGTCTAAGTTCTGGAGCCTCAAGAGTCTGGAGTTTTTGTCTGGATATGGTCGGGCAGCGTGCTGTGCAGGAATCGATGAGTAGTGGAAAAATGAGTGTCTATCTGGGTCTCAGCAGTCTCTTTTTATGTGTTCTCAAAGGGGGTGTGGAGGCTGACTTCCTATGCCCAACCCTCTGAGAATCCTGATAGGTTAAAGGATTTACTGTCCTCTGACTGGAGAACAGAGTTGTGAGTCGGAATGAGTCATCGGGTATCATCTTTATGGCTCAAGGAAAGGACACTGCCCTTTGTTTCCGTACAGCATATCTTCTTTTTCATAAAACACATATTTACAATATACACAACTTGTTAATATTACCTAAATTGCATGACAAATTACTTAAGGTACAGTTCGGTTCAAGTCACATGTTTCTATGAGCTTGGGTTCAGAAATGACTTCATTTGGCGCTTTTAGTGGGTTTTGCCATATTGGTTTTGCAACAAATCTTACACGGAGGTACAACCCCTCTCTGCGCATTTTACAGTAAGTTTTCATTTTCCTAGCATAAACACTGTGTCTGCAATATTAATAATTACGGGGCTTGGCCTCAGAACATCCCACAGCGTCCAGCTTAGTCTCAAATTGTGAGTGCATTTTTCATATTAAGAATCTCCAATTTGTACATTTTTGTCAGCTTGGTATAATTAGTTATCAGTATTCTCATAAAACATATATTTGCTTTTACTTCAGTACACCCACTGGTTTGTCCGCGCCCCTAGAAACTTGGCTTGACTCAGAGATCAGATGTCTTGCCTTCCCCCAGAGCAGTGTTGTTCAGGCACACCCAAATCAGCATATTCTGTTCAATTGCAAGAGTCTATTGTTCCTTTCTCCAGGCTGCAGGGAAAATCTCCTCCCTATTAATCAACAGGACCATGTGATTTTCTGTGCTGTTGCTGAGAAGACTAGGTGTGAAGGCATCCCGGGGACAGCCAGCCTTTGAAGTCTCAGCTAACTCAGGTTACTGTTTAGCTCCTGAAATACAGGTCTCCTGTCAGAATTTAGATCGCTAGCGCAGGTCAGTGTCAAGCACCGGTATTGCACCCATTTTTGACAACTGCCTTACCAGTAAGCAATCCTCAAAATATACTTTGTTCAAATATGGATGCACTTCTGTCGACCTCAGATTCATGTAGATTCTTGCGGGAGAATGATGTTGACCCCTCAACAAGGAGGTGGGATCTTTTTAATTGTTTTGTGAGCCATGATTTTAGAAATTGTTGACATCAAGAAAATGAATTCCCAACAGCTCTGGGTTACTTTTGGCAATCAGTATTGCTATTCCCAAATGGTTTCAGGCTACTGTGTGTAGCCCAATGGTGGTTTTAGGCAGTGACCTCCTGTGCTCACTAATATAGGCAAAAGTGGGTGGCAGCCTATTTTTCAAATTTTTACTGCGCATTTTTGGATGATCTCTGGCGAGCAGCATGCTTTCCGGCGGCCATTATGATGTTTCTGCTGCCAGCAATGTTGTAGGGCTTGGATGAGTGGGTTCAAACATCCCACAATACCTTTTGGAGATGGGGCATATGGAGTTTCCCCTAATATCCACAAATAGGGTGAGTATGCCCCGGGAATTTCTGAAGAATGGGCAGAAGCAAATCATTAGGATGCACCACACAGGTCACCACTTACACTATGTAACCTTCCTCCGTTGTCTGCTTCCCCCGAGGGTGTATCCATTTTTCCTGAGGAAGGTGCCTTTGTTGCAATTCGTTGTTATCTGCCGAAACGTGTGGCAGGACCCAAACAACATCATTGGGGTTCTATAACCAATTGTGATAAGCTCTCCCACATAGGCAGACCCAAGAGTGGATACCCACACAGGGATGATACATAGTCTCTGTGAGCTTAACTTAATAATGAATAAATAAATATTAGTCCTCTAAACTATTGCACATATTGTTGGACGACTTTACTATATCAACCAATCATGCTTGATGTATTAGATCACCAATTAGTTGTCAATAATTCAGACTTAGTTCATTGAACGTTCTTTTCAATAAATTAATGATTATTTAATGTTCATCAATTTTATAGTCAAGAATACAGATTTAGTTCATTGAATGTTTTTTCAATAGTGAATGATTGTTTAATTTTACAGTGTTTGTATGTTTACCTATGCTGATATTTATGACCTCCTTGACGTTGGTTGCACTTGGACTTTTGTTGCACAATTCTTTTCGAACATTGCTATCATGAAATTGCATAACCTTTATGTCAAAGCACTGTTTTTGCCTTAGCCTATCAACAATAAGTGAATAAACCACATGCCCGTACATCTTCTTTGCCCAAGGTTTTTTCCTTTTCCTTGTCCTTTTCAAGCACGTTTTGTCATGTATTCACATCGATACCATTAAAGCATACTTTGCTCACTTTTAAGTAAATGCTGAGGGTTTTCCTGTCTTGGTTCTACCCAGCGCGATATCCGCATTCATGCACGCGACTACTACTAACAATTTCTTTTTTTTCCATTGATTATGAATAATTAAATACAGTGGGGATCATTTTGTAGATGCATAGGGATGTTCTTTCCACTTTGACGGAAACACAGGCTTGCATGAGGGGATGGACGAAGCGGGTCTGGATTTCCTACCATTCCAATGTCAACTGGACTGATATACGCACAGAAAGAAGGTCTTGGGAGATCAGCTTGGGGCAAAGTTAAGGAAAATGTAAGGTTACATGATCTGGGAGAGGAAGAATGAATGGGGGACAGTGAATATGATATGATATTTATGACATGCTTAATACCCAGAGGTTTCTAAGCGCGGACCGGGGAATCAAACTTGTGTTGCTCAGTGTCGTCTTGCTTCCAAAGCAAGCATGTTGCCACTGAGCTATCCTCCCGAGACTGAGTGATTATGCCTGACTGAATACCCAGGTTCTCGATCTTGCAGGCCGGACATGATACAGCAAACACCTGGCTAAGAATTATGTAGTGCCAGGCACAGAGCTCAAGCTGATTTGGGAGGTGAAGAAGGACTTAAAAGTCTTGCAGGATGGGCGGCCAGGGACATTGATAGTTTGGCCATTGCTGTAGCCAAGGAGAGACTGTAATGGTGCAAGAAGGCCTTCTACAATCAATCGAGGAAGGGAGGAAAAGAAAAGGGAAATAAGGCCCATCTTCATGTTCCTGGAGCCCAAGATAATCCAAGCAAACACAGCGGAAATGGAAAGCGAGGATAGGGGAAAACCTGTGCAAATAAGGTGTGAAATTCACTGGTCTGTTCATAGTTAAAAGATGAACCCTACAGCATTGGTGGAGAATGGACGAGCATTTGGGCAGAAGCGACCGTGATTAATAATATATTTGCAGGATCTGATAGGACTGCATGGGCCTAATTCACAGAAGCGCTTTATAATGGCAAACCCCCACTGGAAAACGCTCTGTGAATTAGTCCCTGAGTGTTTTGTATCGTTTTTTACACTTTAGTCACTGGGTGTGGTGCCGGTTTAATGTATTGAGAGACTGTTGAATTAGTTTTGTTTGAATGTTTGGTGTGGTGTTGCGAGAAATGTATTGTTAAACAAACATACCATATGTTGTGGTTGGTTTTAAACCACAATTGTGATAAATATAAACATTGTGATATATAATAGATTCATTTATTGTCTTATTATTGATCTGATTTATCTAATATGGGGTGTGTTTAAAAACACTGCGAAACTCGAGAAGGGATCTTTTTATAAGTGATTTATCCCCTGTGACATCCGGGACCCTCTCTGGTGTAAAAGAATGGACCGGCCTCGACATTAGTGGGTGAGGTAACAGAGAAGACCGGTAGGTCTGGAAGAGATGGATTTGAAGATGAACAATTGGGAAAGAGACCAGCAAGTCCGAGGCAGAGGAAAAAGACCCAGGATAGGGCCCGGTAAACCCAGAGGTGCAAGACTGCAAAAGGGTGAATGAAAACAAAAGTATAAGGGAGGGGCTGTTAATGTTCTATAAGAAGTGGATGGGGCCAGGAACTTTGATATATTATGAAGTTGTTTAGCGTAATATTACTGTATAAGGCGAATGATTGAAATTCTAAGCATTCAGTAAATGCAAACTTTTATCAACAGAACGGGTGTCAGAGTGGTATTCATGCTACACACCTCACTCCCCAATACATATGTGGGACCAAGTCCATTTGCAAGTCCTATATGTTCGTGATGGCGTCCACCAGTGCAAGTGATGCTACATTGCACACACCTTGCATGCGAGGGGAATATTGACTCTGCTTATATTGTGTCCATAGACCTTAAGGCCGTCTTTGCTGCAGTTGACTGCAATCTGTTATGGTCTGAATTGAGCATGTGCCTTATGCCCAATGGTCTTCTAAGGATGTGAATCAGTCTGTATGCAGATTCCAGCATTCAGGTCCGACTGAATCACGATGGACAACTGTCTCACGAAATCCCCACCTTTTGTGGGGTCAGGCAGGGTTGGGTGTTTGCAGCCTGCCTGTTTAATTCATATATGGCTGGCATAGGTGATCATTTAAAGTCTGTTCCCCTGGTAACTCCCAAATTGCATAAAATGAGACCGTTTTGGATGGCTTACACTGATGATCTCTTAATTTTTGATGTCACCCTCATAGGTTCGCAGTGCCTCATTGATGGTCTCTCGTCCTTTGTGGATAGACCTTCCTTACAGATGAATCCAGTGCGGACTAAAATAATGCAGTGACCTAGACGTAAGAAGAGTTCTACTTTCCGTTGTCGCATTGGGACTGAGCCAATGGAAAATGTTGATGGCCTCCTCTGTCTGGGGTTCTTTTTTGCCCCAGTGAGGGTTCCTCGTTTGCAGATCTTAAGGTAGCCTTGATGGAGCAAGGTTGCAGGTTAGTGGAAGATCTCCATGAGTTTGCCTGTGATCTTCTTATTAACATTGATAATTCCCTAAGTCAAGTAATAGGTAATCCAACTAAGGGTAAACTATCCCTGTACACATCTGATTGGATTCATACAACACAGGATATGCATACATACGCCTCATTGGGATACCTGCACGAGGACCATAAAAACCTGGGTACCTATCTTGCAATTACCCAGATAAGAGTACTTGGCGTCTCTTACTGCAATTCCGTTGGAAACCTGTGTTGACTAAACAGACTTTAGTCAGATATGGTGTGTTGTCTTCTGAGCAAGCTGTGTCCAGATTTTGCAATGATAAAGAGCAATGTGAATCCCTAAAACATCTCATGGTTTCATGCCCGGCGGCACAAAGCCTAAGGTGAAACACCCTTAAATAATTCTTGTGCTTGATCCCTTTGAGAGAGGAAGACTTGGTTTGGAAAAGCTGCGTGGCTGGACATAATACAGTATCCAGCTTCCTAAAATCTTTGAAGATTGAACTAGCGACCGACACAACTGTTACTTCAGTTATGCCTGACATTTCCTCCCTGTAATGGTTATATTGTGTGTTGTTTGGTGCTTGCTTTGTGAAGGAATAGATTGCTGGGTAAAAGTTAACTTGTGTTTGATTAGTGTCTTTTAAAAATGTATAATTGATCTCATTGAACTTTCTTATGCATGGCATAGTTTTTTACTTTGAAATGGAATTTAACTTGCATTGTTTTGCTATTATGAATATTAAATGCGATTATTTTTTTTCTTTTAAATGTTAAATGATACATTTCTTTGTTTTACATTAAACAAAAATAATAACAATGCATGTGCGCAAAACATTCACAATCTAGCACTTATTGAACCAAATGCTAATTGTTTATAAAAGTCTGAGGAAGTCCTGTCAAAATTCAAATATGTTAACTGCAGGTGCAAACAGATTTATTCAGCTGGCAGCTGATTTTTTACTGGGTCAACAATATCATTTTGTACAGCCAGCTTCTCTTTTTGTAACTTGACTTGTTTGTTATGATTGATTTAATCCCCTTTATGATCCAAACTATACGCATCTCTTTATCAAAACAAATTGTATTGTTTGTCATTTTATCTCCTTGTTCATCCATTCTTCTACTCATTAGCTGTAGGACTGGGCAAAATTGTTAGATTCTGTTCCGCCAGCCATGGAAGCAAGACCGGTCTGATTTTGTACTGCTTTGCCCTAATCTGCCATTCCAGACCCCCGCATATCGAAAAAGAACCAGTACAAAGTTCCTCGTGCCACCACGTGATACAAAATGAGCTGTGTGAAGTTTATCTTGCCGCTGCACAGACCGAAAAAAGAGCAGCGGGAGGTTCTCGTGCCATCATGCAAACCTTGCACAAGTCGAAACGAGCCACTCCAGTTTCTCGTGCCTCTCTGAGGACCTAATACGAATCAAAAAGAGTGGCACAAAATTTCTCGTGCCTTAGTGTGAACATAGCTTGGATCAAAAAAAAGTTTTTCGTGCCACGGCGCAACTAGTATGGATCTCAAAAAGGCTCACGCAAAGTTTCTTATGCCACTGCGTAAAACTGGCACGGATTGCAAAAAATCACACAAAGTTTCTCATGTTGCTGCGTGAACCTAGTGCAAATCACAACCATGCGCAAAGTTTCATGTTGTACTGCGCGAAACTAACACGGTTTGGAAAAACCCACATGAAGTTTCTTGATTCATTGCACGAAACTGGCTTGGATCGAAGAAAAGACCTGTGCTAAGTTTCTTGTCTTGCTAAATCAAACCAACATGGAAAAGAAACATCAAGCTCTGTGTGAAACTGATTTGATTTTGATTTTAAAGATTTGTATATCACATACCCCAATGGGTCGCGGCAGAAGCCTGCATCTGGGCACAGATGACTATTAACAAATGATCATACAGAAATTAAAAATAACTTGCTAAAAAAAGTGATTTTACATGACAAATGGGTCTTCAGTTGCTTCCTAAATATACTCGTAGATTCCCTCCACTGGAACTCCCTTCCTCTCCCTATCTGTTCCTCCCCCACCTACCCATCTGTCCGCTCCTCCCTGAAAGCCCCTCTTCTCCACTCCCCCCTGACTCTCCTTGCCTACCTCTCTCCTCCCATATCCTGCCCTTTCACCTCCCTCCCTCCCCTCCTCCCGATGACCATATTGGATGCTGTAACCACCCAAGGGTGTTAAGACCTCCGGGATCTTCCTCCCCCCCAAGCAAACTGTTTTGTATACTGTACCAATGGTTTGTTTCAAGTTTGTAAATATGCTTCTGTTTTTTTTGTACTGTTGTTATAATGTAAGGCGCTTTGGAGTAAAGCGCTATATAAACTCAATAAATATAAACATGTGCCTTGTCATAGGTTATCTGGGAGTGAATTCCAGGCTCGGGGACCTGTACAGGAAAACGCCTATCACCCCACATAGAGGTTGTAGAGGAGGGAATCACCAACAAACTTTGTCCTGCAGATCATAACATGCAGTTGGGGTGATAGGTGATAATCTTAGATTATGAACAAGATGGGGCCAAGCCATGAACACACTTAAAGACCATATGCAACATTTTTAACATAATCCTTTACTGCACAGGGAGCCAATTAAGGCTACTTCAAAAAGGAGAAATAGCGATTTTCCTGGGTAGATCAAATATCAGTTGGACCGCCAAATTCTGGGCTACCAGCAGTTTCTGGAGCTGGTATTTAGGAATGCCCATCAAAAGGGCATTGCAGTAATCTACCCTGGCATTGACTAATGATCCGACCACTGTCGGTCCATCTTTCTCGAAAATAAGAGGTAGCAATGGTTTTAGAAGTTTGAGCTGAAAATGAACTCACTTCACAATGTGATGAACATGAATATTACAACTCAGTCTGGACTGCCAAATGCAGCCTAGGCGTTTTACTTTCTGAGTGTATTTATTTGGAACTCCAAATACAATTGGGCAGGGAACAGAATTTAGAACATTTGCTATCTTCGCCTGTGAGGTAAAAACAATAATCTCCGTTTTTAGCGGATTTAGCTGGAGTTTGTCCTCCAGCATCCAATTCTGGATTTTATCAGCACAGGACATATTTTGCTCCAATGCCTCCATTGGATTTTTATACTGACGTAGCTCTGAGTATCATCAGCGTAGGAATGATTACAAAGATCAAATTGGGAAAAAATATCAAGCAGTGGATGGATGTACATGTTGAATAACAGTGACGACAGGGAAGAGTCCTGAGGAACTACGCAGGTGATTGGCAGGGGGTCAGACAGATATGAACCAGCTTTGACCTGTTGAACACGATAGGTCAGAAAAGACATAAACTAATTTATTGCATAATTAGATCTTCGGGCCACTGATGACAATCTAGACCTAAGAACATCAAAATCTACTGTATCGAATGCTACCAATAGGTCCTGCATGACAAGCATGCTGATATCATGATCAACGGCAGCCATGAGTAGATCATCCCAGACGGCAGTTAAGGCCATCTCTGTGCCATGGCCTGGCCTAAATCATGACTGATAGGGGTCAATGATATTATTCTCTTCTAAAAAATGCTGAAGTTGTACAGTCACAACTTTTCGCAAGATTTTGGCAGGCCACAGGAGGCCAAAAATAAGCTGATAATTGGACAATATTGTGTAATCCAAAGTCGGCTTTTTGAACAGAGGAGTAAAGTAAGATCTCTTTAGTTCTAGTGTTATGCAGCCAAGGATTAATGAGCCATTAATCAGAGCCTGGAGAGTCTCATTGAGAGCCAATGTATGTTGCTTTGCCAAATAAGCAGGGACCAGATCATAGGTATAATTGGTTTCAAATTGCGTATTAAGTTGGGTACATTATCCAAACTAACCGGTGAAAAAGCAAATATAGATAGTGACTTCTGATTTCCTAAAGATGCTACCTTAGAGATTATATTAAGGTGTCAATTTACACATTGAACATCTATATTCGTCCTAGTCAACTAAATTTTTCCCGAACAGAAAACATTGAAGTCGTTAACCCCTTTTTGAGATGTTTGAAGACCAGTATTGATGCACAGAGGGTTAGTAACATTTTTAATTACACTGAACAGAGCTTTAGGTCTATTATCAGCCGAGTTTATCTTCCTTTGAAGACATACGGATTTAGCTTTAAGAATCTCGGCCATACATGTCTTCACGGCAGATTTCACCTTAATGTGGTCACTTATGTTTCTAGTCTTAAACAAACTTTTTTCATTTTTCATTTTTGCACAAAACAGGGTGACATTTCAGTGGCGGTGGAACCGTAATATCGGATTTCCTGGACCAGGCAGAAGCAGAATCCTGTGTGAATTCTGTAATGTTCCCTTCACAGGCAGTAATTTGGCTCACCACTAATTAGTTTGATATTATTTGCATGAATGGACTATGCTTTTTTATTTTCGATGTGTTTATTCCAGGGACATATCAAGTTGCTTCCTGTACTAGCTCATGACAAAGCAGGTCTGCATGTATATGTTGTTTCATACTTTCACTGCAACTTGTGGTCATTTAGAATCTCAGAGAGACGAAGCGGGATAACACACATAAGGGGGGCAGGTTTGAGAGAGGGGGTGGTCATAGAACAGAAATAGAGGGGGATAGTGAGAGAGACAGAGAGACAGTGAGAGCAGTAGAGTTACTTTGAGATCCTTACAGCAGTCTCATTCCCAAGCCCTGCCCATGGCTGCTGGCATCCACATTGGATGTCTGACGCCTTCTCCATTATTGGGTCACTTGGGTGGTGGCCAAAGACTTCCAGAGCATTCTGCCAGTACTTTCTCCCCTCCTAATCAACCGTTTCTTCCGTGGGCTTCATGGGTACCACTGACCTTTGCAGTAGTCTTGTTGCAAGCCTAAGGCGGCACACTTGTTCCCTTGTTGTTGGTTTTGGATCCCTAAGGAGCATGCTAGAAGTTTTTCCTTTTTATCTGCGATGGGATTTTGTACACTTCACCATTATTTATAAGTAGTTCTTCAATGCCTTATCCATTGCCATGGGGCCGCCTCCGAGCTACACGAGTGCTCTGCAAAACAATGAACAATGACATGCAAGAATGATGGGGTAATAAGAGAGAATACAGCGGAAAACTGGAGTGAGCCAATGAGACACAGAGGAATAGAACAAGAGGTAAAGTGGGAGAGAGACAGAAGGAGACAGACGGGGGATAGAGAGAGAGAGAAAGAGGGAGAGAGAGCGTGAATGGGAAGAAGGAGATCATTGAGAAAACAATACCAAATGTCCTCTTAAAATGGACAATTTGTCAGTCAGGACTACTCCTACCCTATTCTACCCATTCCTTAGTTCCTGTTTCCTCCGCTGAACGGTTTTCTCTATAAGCAGGCCTATCCAGGGGTATTTATATCTAATAGAAATCTGGGCTCCTGGTTCCACAAATCCATTTTTTTTTCATGCTGTTATTCCTATGCAAATGAAGCTTCCTTTCCTTGGTGATAAGCCCCCCACATAAGGTTGCATGCATCCTGTACTGTGGTGGCAGATTAATTTATAGACTGGTGGGATGTAATTATCCGTTCCGCATTAGACTCACTGTAAAGCGTGAAGCGATCGAGTCTGACTCTCTCAGCAATTTCTGGAGGAGAGCGAGAAGGGAAATGATACATTTTCAGCATCATTTTCCGGGGAATTATGATCACTTCTGAAGGGAAACGTTTGAGACATTCCATGCTTCAGATTGCAGGTAGGCCACAGTAAGCAGAAACATTGCAATCATTTATGTGCCCATCCAAAAATACTGCGTCCCATAAGACCACTGGGTGCAGGATAAAAAGATGCACAATAAACAAACACGTGTAGCGCATCTTTGAAGCACAGTGATGCAGCCTGCCATTTAATCCGTGTGCATTTCTCCAGGCCACATCCGACAAAAGACTGTCTGGAGATCAAGATCGGGGTGGCAAGGTAAGTGGAGGCGAGCGTAAGGTAAGTGGCTGGGGGGAGTGTGGTGGCGGGACGGTGGAGCTGGTAGGGGGGACCCCTTGAAAGGACAAAGGGAAGGGAGAGGCATGCAGATGACTGACACAGTTCTGTGTCATAACCCCACATTTTAAAGCCCGAACACAAAAAAGACAGACTTATTTTGGCCGTTTTTGTGTAGGCTTTAAAATGCGGTATTATTGCATGGAACCCCCTTCCTGCCCCACGCCATCCTCTCCCACTCTTCTCTCGTTAATCAGGCGGGGTGGTTAAGCCCCCCAAGCCCTCCCTTTCCCCACCCCCTTCCCACATCTAAACACGAATTCTCCCCACACATGCGCATGCAAACACATACACACACACACACACATACATTTTCAAACGCAATGAGTTCGCTTGGGCACACAGAGCCTGTTAGCCACCGCGTGTACTCATGCGCGGCAGGGGCTTGACAGTTCGATATAGAAAGACACTCCATGCGGTCACAGAGCAGACTTTCTAAATTGACCTTTTTTCCGTCCAGAAATAAGTAAAAGCTGTTTTGACCTAGGACCGATTGACACTGTGGTGAGCGACCTTAATGGCTGCCCTCTGGAGAGTTGGTCTATGTATGCAACATTTGACAATAGGCCCATTTAATCATTAGGAGAAAGGGGCAATCATATATTGTACGGCAGTAGAAAGTACTCCATTTTTAACTACAATGCCAGTAAATATATCGCTGTGATACGGTATAGTCCTGCGATATGAATATGTCACAAAATATATAAATCAGATTTTCTATCATATTCCATGTGCTTTGGGGTTTTTCAGGTGCATATCTCTCTGTTGAAATATTCAGGGGTGCTGCAATAATAGCAGTTATTACTAAGATATTCCAAGAGACTGCTGAACATGTGTTGGTCTGTGTGCCAGTCCATCAAGTGTGATGCACACATATGCTAGGGAGCTCTCACGGTGCCACCCTCTCAATTGATACATTGAGTTTACAGTTTTTACATGCCCCACAAAATCATTTTCTGCCCCTTTCTATATTGCCATTTGAGCTAAACATTGCCCCCCAATTAAACACACATACATTGGACAGTTTCCACATTCACTTGATAAAACTAGCATGCCAATCTTATATTGCACATGAAATAAGTCATGCAAGTTTCCACGCTACCACACCAGTTTAATACTGCACACAGAAAATTGTCTTTGGCTTGAAACTAGATCATTGTCAAGTCAGTTTCACAACAACCAATAATGTTTATATTTATGTTTACTCATTTATATCGTGCCTAAGGCCCATGGCCAAATGGGCGCAAACATTAACAGTACAAACACACAACATACAAAGGAGTACATATATGTATAAATATAAACAGTACATAAGAACAGCAATACCAGCTGAGTAAAATAGAAAGATAAAAAGCTAAAAAAAAACTAAAAAGCTAAAAGCTAACTAAATAAATGAAAATAAAATAGGCCTAGGAATAAAACCAGCAAGAACAAAGTAGGCCAAGACACATCAATACAATTAATTCAGGTAAAATAGAAGGTCTTAAGGGTTTTTTTAAAAGACAGAAGAGAAGAATCCAGTCTTAAATATGGGGGCAATTCATTCCAAAGGCAGGGTGCAATTAAATTAAAGGAACATGTACTGCCCTCTCTAAATGTGTGCGGGGCAAGGTAAAGAAATGACTCTGGTTAGATCTCAGCGAGCGAGTATTTTGTTTGACATTCATCCTCCGTTTGAGGTATGCTGCATTGTTTCCCCAATAGGCATTTATGGGCGATAGTAAGGACACTACATTTTAAATGAGCTTTGAACGTAACCAGCACAATCAAAGGTGATGTTTGCTCTCCAGTTAAGTTGGGCGACAATCCTCACAGCACTATGCAATGTCACAAAATATCCTTGTCATCCACCATATCAAATAACGCTAGGTGACAAGTAAGAGCCCTGCGGAGCCCCACTGAGGGGTTCACAGCACATATTGCCATGCAAGTGGCAGGAATCATGCTGGCAGGACTGAGGAATAATCATCCTTATCACTGGTAAGTGGCTTACTTTTAAGGTGGTGAGGCTTTTCCCCACTTGACCTAATAGCACACTCACCACGGATCCTACATCAAAAATGTCGTATTGAATTAGAGGTTGTATGACTAAACATCAAGAGAAACTGATGATGAAATATACCCTTCGGTGTGAACCCACTCTCCTTAATGCTGCAATGTCTTTAAATGCAATATTTGGCAGTTGACCAGAGTTTTAGTTCTATGCGGAGCACGGACATGGAGCATTCATGTTTCTCTGTTTTTTTAAAAAACATTTGCGCACAACAGATTTAAGACCCAGATCTTGAAAGTATAAATAAAACAAATGGAAAATGTCTGCCCTAAAGATAAGCCCCATATTAGAAGTCACATTCTGCAACCACTAATACTGCTTTTGCTGTAGCTGCTACTACCACTGCTGTAACCAATGTTACAAATACTGATAACAACAATTGCAACAATGATGATGGTAATGATTATTTTAATCGTGGTATTATTATTGTTTTTGTTATTGCCATTGGTTTTAATATTATGATTTAGGAATCTGATAGGAATGTTACTTGTTCTAGAACTTTTGGAGCAAATTCAGCACATTGCAATGTGAGAGGCTGGTTCTCTTGATGCAGAGTGAATTTAAAAAGGGTTATTGAGCATGTAGTTTTTCCCTTGCCTTGATTCGTACCGTACTGTGAATATCTATTTTGGAAGAAGAAAATACCCTTGTACTGATGTGTTGATGATTTCAGAACCTCATATGTCCTTCCTGTGTTCCCTATGGGCCCTCTTCCTGTTTGGCCTGGTGCCCTCCCCCCCCACCCACAAAGTCTGTAATTTCCTCCTCAGCACCTGTTTTTGTCGCCATTTCAGCTCTGGCTTGTTCCAGTTAACTTTTGATGGGTCTGTAACCTTATCCGTTTGTATTATGTGTTTTTCGGTGCATTTTCTTTCATTTTGCAGTATCTGTGCACGTTTTCTCGGCCCCTCTTGTGTGCCTTCAATCCCTCTTCCTGTTGGGCCATGTCCCCTCGTCCCTCCCTAATGCCCACCAAGTCTGTGATTCGCCCTTGCAATCCTCTGAACACCTAGCGAGGGTCCTTTCCCCCTCAGTACCAGTTTCCATAGCCATTTTAGCTGCAGCTTGTTTCAGGTAATTCTTGCTGGGTCTGTAACCCTTTCTGTTTGTATTGTGTGTTTTCCAGTGCTTTTTTTTCATTTTGCAGTATCTACATATTTTTTCAGCCCTTCTTGTGCTCCCTCTATGCCCTCTTCCTGTTTGCCCATGTCCCCTCCTCCCTCCCTCCCGAAGTCCGTGATTGGCTCTTGAATTCCCTTGAACACCAAGCAAGTGTCTTTTCCCCCTCTGCACCTGTTTCCATAGCCATTTTAGCTCTGGCTTGTTTCGGGTAACTTTTGCTGGGTCTGTAACCCTTTCCGTTTGGATTGTATGTTTGCAGTAAAAGCTATTAATTTTGCAGTATCTCTGCATGTTTTTCAGCCCTTCTTGTGTTTTTCTGTGCCCTCTTCCTGTTCCCCAGGTCCCCTCCTCCCTCCGAGTCTGTGATTGGCCCTTGCATACCTTTTATGACATCCTTCCTGGGTAGCCCCTGCCTGGGCAGTCCCTGGCTAAGGGCCACATGACAAAGGACAGCTCCCGAAGAAGCAGCTCCAGTCCATGTTTGTCCATGTAGGACTGGGCAACCTGCCGCTGTCAACCTGCAGTGACTGATAAAGTAAGTGTGGTCTGGGCACAGAGTACAGCCATTATTGTACTCCAGTAAAGTCCCACCACTCTTTTTGACTACTAGAACGTTGATAATTTCTGTCAGTCATGTCTCGCATTTAGCCCATCTGTGTTAGTGAGCCATGTTTTGCCTTTAGCCCATCTGTGTTATTGAGCCAAATCTTGCATTTAGTCAATCTGTGTTACTGAGCCATGTTTTGCATTTAGCCCATCTGTGTTAGTGAGCCAAATCTTGCATTTAGCCCATATGTGTTACAGAGCAATATCTCACATTTCGCCCATCTGTGTTAGTGAGCCATGTATTGCATTTAACCCATCTGTGTTACGAAGCTATATTTCGCATATATACCATCTGTGTTAGTGAGCAATATCTTGCATTTATTTCAATTTTGTGTTAGTGAGCAATATCTCGCATTTAGCCCATTTGTGTAATGGAGCAATATCTCGCATTTATCCCATTTGTGTCAGTGATCCAAATCTTGCATTTAGACCCTTTGCGTTAGGGTGCAATACCTCTCAAATAGTCCATTTGTGCTAGTGAGCTAAATCTTGCATTTAGCCTATCTCTGTTAGCTTGCAATATCTCCCATTTAGCCCATGTGTGTCAGTGAGCCAAATCTTGCATTTAGCCCATCTGTGTTAGGCAGCAGTATCTTGTATTTAGCCCATTTGTGCTAGTGGGCCATAACTCGCACGAACGGACCGCGGGTGACAGGGAATACCTCACCCCCAGAGTAACCCGTATTATTGGCGTGTTCAACTTCCTTGGCTTTTCTCAAAACTTCCTCTAGTGTGGGGACACCTTTGGGCCACAGTTTTTCCCTGATTTTGCTGTCCCTACGCTAAAGCATAAACTGGTCCCTGAGCCTTTCATCTGTCTGTTGTCCAAAATTGGTGGTCCTCGCAAGGCCTCTCTGGGCAGTAATGAATTGGTTAACTGATTCTTCTTCTTCCAGTGCTCTTTTCCCGAATTTGTATCCCTCCAGGATAACACTAATTATAGTTTTATACTGCTTGTCCACTTCTACAATGTGCTTTTTGGACTCATTTAGGTTGTCTGATTCACCTGGGGAAAGGTCAGGAAGGTCATCAAATTTGTCCTGTCCCTCAGTACCCAAATAATGCATGAGAACAGATTTGTTTCTCTCAAAGGCATAACTAGCACTACAAACTGAAGCAGTGTAATGTTCATACGATTTCTTCCATTGTTTCCACGTACCTGGTGGCTCCCCAGGAGGGGAAAGGAATGTTGTGGGAGGTGATATGTTCTGAAGCATGGTGCTTATTGAGCCAGTGTGTGTGTCACCAGACCCTTATATGCTGGCACTAAGGATCTGCTTTTATTGTGCTTAAAACATTCAATTTGTCGCTTGTTATTATATACTTCGTTTTCCCCCCTTTTTTGAAAGTCCATGTGCATAAGCATTTCATTTGACATTTTTGTCACAGTGTGCTTTGTTATATACGTATAATGTAGTTTGTTACTGTTTGCACGTTCTATTAAATGGGCTAGCCCAATGTACGGCTCTCTTTTAGCGAGTCGTTCTCAAGAGCAGGCCGAGTTAACGGTGGTTCCTTAAATCTTATGTCCTATCGTTGTTGAGCAATGATAAGACATTGAACATTCGGTGTAAAATGTGCAGCAAACATGTCGGGAGGTCCTTTCCTCTGAACCTTCCCGGTGCATGTTTTGAATACGCCACACGAATGCTCACCTTAACTGCTGCCGCCAAGCACGGGATTCTTTTGCCAGTTACCACTTCCTCCCCTCTCTGATCTTGATTGGCAGTCGCACATCGGTTGCACTGAGGAGTTAATCTCGTCTGTTTCAATGATGGATCTACAGTGGAGAATCATCCCGAAGAGTAGTCATACGACTGGCACGGAGGCTGGTGGCGAACAGCGATATTCGTCACAGGATGGGCAAGGGCGATTCGGGGAGGTGCCTCGTCGGCACAAATGCAGTACTCACTTCGGGCGCAAAGTAGGTTTTCAGGAGTATTGATATGGATAAAAGTATGCTAGTGTAAAGCCCTACCAACTGCTACCGCTCCATTTCTCACAACTCACTTCTCTCTAGCCGCCTCCCACGTTCCTTTTGCACGCTCATCGTTCTCCATTCCACGTTCCAACTGCAGATGAGATATTCCATATTGTTGTTCAGATGTGCTAAGCCAGGCCGAATATGCAACTCATAACATTATGAAATGTGTTCTGTGTTGGATCGATCAGCTATGTGGCCAGGTTCTACAATAGGGAAAGGTTAATTTAAGAAATGAGTTGAAGATACATTGCAAAAATGGAGTTCAAAAGAGTATACTGCAATTCTAGTGAATGAAAGACACATTTTAGTGTGAGGACAATGAGCATACGTCGTAATGGTCATTCAAGTAGATTGTTATGGTTTCCATACTGATGTGATCTGTAACCATCTATTACCTTTAGGTGAATTGTTTGGTATGATCAATTTAGTGTACTATATTGTTTCACCATATATTTTAGAAAAAATTTCTTTATGTATAACTAATGAAGAATAGCCAAAATTCTCATGCAATTTAGTAAATATACAATGGGGTTTTGAGTAGTCCTATTTGTGGACACCCTACTTTAAAAATGTGCAGGGGGAGTGATCTTGCACATTTATTCCAAGGAAATAGTAATAACAACACATGCTACAATAGCACTGAGATGGAAGTGGGAACCAGCATAGCGTGTTTCATAAACTTGTGACATTATTATGAGTAATTACTCAAGGCAAGTTTTTGATTTTTCAGCAGGAGTTTAATGTCAATATTAGACTTATCTGCGGTCTGGTTGCATATTGCTACTAGAGGGAAACGTTGTTGGATGTTGGCTATGATTCACCATGGCGTCCCTCCATATGTTCTGTGTATTCAAAAGACATAATCACCAGCAAAGGAAATTACATTGTGCTTTCTTTTTTCTTTGAACATTTTAAATATTCAAAATGACTGTCAATATTTGTTGGTTGGCTCTATACATATATCTTGATTATTGGTAGTCTCAAATATTGATGATTGTTCTGTAATACCTTGGGACGATATCTCAGGGGCAACACGCTCGCCTTGGAAGCAAGACGACCTGGAGCAACACCAGTGCGATTCCCTTGGTCCGCGCTTAGAAACCTCTGGGTGTTAAGCGCGGCGTTATAAATAACCAATTACAATCTTTACCATTAGTCGCGTCTAGTGCAAACTCTATTTAGTTTCACTGCTTCAGTACCCAGAAGACGTATGCATTCTATATACCTCCTGAAATGAAAGATGGTTGTTTGGTGCCAACCAAACCCAGCTGCCTATTGGTGATGCTGTCCATTAAGGGGGTAATTCATAGAATTTAGCGCACAAGTGGCGCACGTGGCTGGCGCACAGAGTGCGCTTGCGGCAGTCTGCGCCAGCCGCGTGCGCCAAAACCCATTTTAGCGCACAGCTTATTCATGGATACTTACATCCATAACCAGCCATGGTGCAGAGTGGTGCAGCGACCCTGCAGCAGCACCAGTTATGCCCCCAACCCCGCCCCGTGCGCCAAAAACATCGTCCAAATCCAGTCCATGGTGCAAAGGCCAGTGGACCAGCATACAGGCCCCCAACCCCAAAAACACGTGGAAAACTCTCCGCGCACCCCTCGGAATATGCGTTACCCGCTTGCGCCAGCAAAATCGCATGGAAAACTCCCTGTGCACCCCTCAGAATACGCGTACCCCGCTCGTGCTAGCAAAATCGCGTGGAAAACTCCCCGCGGACCCCTTCGAATACGCATACCCCGCTCGCGCTAGCAAAATCATGTGTAAAACTCCCTGCAAACCCCTTGGAATACGCGTACTGCGCTCGCGCCAGCGAAATTGCGTGTAAAACTCACCCCGCACTCCTCGGAATACGCGTACCCCACTCGCACCAGTGAAATCGCATGTAAAACTCCCCGCGCACCCCTCGGAATACGCGTACCCCACTTGCGCCAGCGAAAACGCGTGTAAAACTCCCTGCGCACCCCTCATAATACGCGTACCCCGCTCACGCCAGCAAAATCACATGTAAAACTCCCCACGCACCCCTCGGAATACGCGTACCCCACTTGCGCCAGCAAAATCGCATGTAAAACTCCCTGCGCACCCCTCAAAATACGTGTACCCTGCTGTGTCAGGTAAAATGCATGGAAAAAGTCCCTCCTGTGGTGTGGGCTGCCTGCGGGGCATGGACTGGGGTGATGGGCTGCCTGCGGGGCATGCCTATTGGTGATGGGCTGTCTGCGGGGCATGGACTGGGGTGATGGGCTGCCTGCGGAGCATGGACTGGGGTGATGGGCTGCCAGCGGGACATGCCCAGGGGTGATGGGCTTCCTGTGGGGCATGGACTCGGGTGATATGCTGCCTGCGGGGCATGCCCAGGGGTGATGGGCTGCCTGCGGGGCATGGACTGGGGTGATCGGCTGCGGGTATCTGCAGCGCGCTGTACAAGCTTTCAGCGTGTGTTTTCCTACTTTGGGGTTCACACGCACGCGATTACTTCACAGCAGTTACAGTGTCTACGCATATTTATTTTCAACGCAGACAGTGAGTCGCGCATGCTATTGCAAGCTATTTTTCACACTGCGGGTACCACGGTTTGGTGTACCCCAATTAATTACGTCACAGTAGCCCGCCTGTTAATCGTGTATGTTTATTTGTGTTCCTGAGTGCCACAGCATAATGCGTGAGTTTTTTTTACATGCACGTGGGCTACAGGTGTTGCGTATACATTTTTCTTGTATTTTTGGGGTGCCTGAGTGTTGCTCAGGGTCCACACGCAGCCTTGCAGGTGCACAGGGGTGCGTCTACCATCACGCACCCTGCCCCCTTCACCACAATTGACCAGGACAATTGTTCAGTGCACCTCCCATTGGCAGTAGTACATCCGTGCCATGGTTGTGAGGCCCCCAAAGGTTATGGGGGGCTCAGCTGGGTGTGCTGCCAGTGTTGGGAGTTTGGGAGTGGTCAGGCATGTGGCCAGGGTGACCAGGGAGTACGTGGAGTCCAGGGTGGCCGTAGGGCCACATGGGTGCAATCTAGGGCACCAA
Source organism: Ambystoma mexicanum (assembly GCF_040938575.1). Taxonomy (NCBI): domain Eukaryota; kingdom Metazoa; phylum Chordata; class Amphibia; order Caudata; family Ambystomatidae; genus Ambystoma; species Ambystoma mexicanum. Next base: position 635,754,612 of record NC_090935.1, on the reverse strand, counting down.
GCACTTTGGGGAAGTGTGCCATCCTGTAAAAGTCCTGACCCACGGCCTGCCTTTCTGAGGGTGTTCTGGGCATTTATATGTGCCTGTGGACAGAGGGTCGCGCAGTCATGATTGCCAACACCTGGTGTAGGCAGCGTGACTGTGTGGGCTGCGAGACCCCCCACTATGGCAGTGGTCCGCTGAAATGACCTAGTGGCCAAGAAATGCAGTACATTGAGCTCCCTTTCCAAGGTGCTCAGTGCTTGGGAGCACAAGGTGGGTGATGTGAGGTCATCCTCCCACTCAGTGACCAGGTCTCGGATGATTCGAGGTGAAAAAGGAATTAAAATGAAATAAGAAATAAATAAAAAAATAAAATAAAATCTGGTCATCAGGCATCCTGGAAAGGCTGGTGCTGGGCAAATAAATGCGGGGCCTGGCTATTCTCCTCCTCCTGTGCTTTCCAACGATCAGTGCTGCGGGAAATGGGACATTTATCGCAGCTGTATATACGTGTTTGTGGTTTGTGCGCACTTTTGTACTGCTCATGGACGCTTCCGCCTTCCTTCGTGTGGCAGACGTGTTTCTACCTGTGCTTGTCGTTTGCCGTGTGTGGGTTTCCCCTATTCAGTTCCATGAATACATGTTGTTCGCGTGCGTGTGGGCATTCCGTGTATTTCCCAGCAGTTCCTCCCCAGTTACGCCCTCATTTTCACATGTTGTTCCCCATTCCACGTGTTCTGCCACCTTTTTGGTGTGTGCGCTACACGTTGTGTGCTTTCCCTGTGCGCGTCGCGGACAGCGTTCGGGATGTTGCAGTGACGTGTGAGCCCGTGTGTGCCATCCGCGGATTTGGCGCACATCCCGGGGAAAACACGTGCGCTGGCTTTTTCAGACTTGCTCCAGCTTGCGCCACAAATTTCGACGCACATTTGTTCCATTTGTTTTGGGCCCAAGCTGTAGGCCTATGAATGTTGTTGCTGTTAAAGCTACAACTACCACCGCAGATACTACTACTAAAAATAATAATATAGTCAAGCTTAATATTAATGGGTGTGATGCGCCTATGATAAGCCAACCAGAGCTTTTGCTAAAGCATTCTTTGAGGCAATTGTATTCTGTTGACTTTACACCAACCAGGAATTTTCTCCATTAAATGAAAACTGGAAAGGAAACGTAAGATACATGGTAACACTCTGAAATAGGCATCAGCATTTTAACCAGACACCTAAAAAAAGTGTCTGATATAAATAGCACCAGAGAACTGGATGTGCCCATTACAAACGTCGTTCCGTTTTAACATTTGGGTGCAGTTTCTGAAATGTGTCCAACATTTTTGTGGCGGCTAATGCGCAGTCCCCTTTAATTACCCATGGATTAGAGCTGCGCGCTCACGGATCCACACCGATGAGCACGTTGTCAGAAAAGAGCTCCCTCCTTGAATGGAGAAAACAAGTACCCTGCTGGCGAGATGATCGCAACGGGATTATCTTAAATGAAAGGTCAGCGTTAGGGCTGAATCTGGCCCTGAGCCAAGGGGTGGTGGCAAATGCATCACAGGAGAAATGCACACCACAAAATGGCGGCTGAGCTCAGCCGGTCTCAACTGGGATTTCCACCACTTGCTAAGACAGCAGTCTGCATCACATTTTGCAACGTATTACTTTTACTTAAACTTTAAACGTGATGTGACAAAGTACTTGTATTAATTTAAGACGCACCAATTCCTGCAATACATGTTCTTTTCATCAATCTGCCACAGCTTGTGCTCAGTTCAGCATCCCACTCATGCTGGCCTCTGGGTAATGTTTCTTGACCCCTCTTCTGTGAGAAGGCCGCCCACAGCTACCTCACACGCCTTCTGAAAAGGTTTTGATGCCAGATGCTCTCCATTCCCCTCTGTGGTTGAGAGACTGTTCTAGAAGCCTACCCTCCCTACGCTACAACGCATGTTACTGCTTGCCCATCATTCTTGCATGTTGAGTGATGATGTGGTGGCGTTCGCTCTGAGGTGAGATCGTGTCCAATGGCGGCCCACCCAGTGCACTCTCTGTGATCTCCCATCATATTTATATATTAAATTACACGGTGAAGTGCTGGCATGGCACGCCCGTACTTTGCAGAGAGGCGGGCAGGTTCAATCATTTGTCTCTTCAAACGCACAGGCAGTAACTTTCACATATTTTGTGCTGTGTGAAATAGAGTGTATAACAAATGATGCAGTTCCAGCAAATGACGTATACACACCTACTGTGATCCCAGAGTGGGTTGATGGGCCAGTCCTGTGTTAGGATGGCCAACTTAACTAAATGGTTTTGCAGGGCTCGAGACACAGAGATACACACACACACACACACACAAACAAACAAGCGTGTAGGACTGTTATGCATACAGACCTCTGACCTTTTCGATTTTTCTCCAAGGCCTGTGCTGGGATTTCCGAGGCCCTATGGAGCAAACACAATGCAGACCCCCTAATGTATTGATATCACCAGAAGTAGCACCAGAAAATAACATCGCAAAGCATTTCTTCAGACGGTGAAACTCAAATGTATCACTGGTAGTGAAATTAGAACAAATGTCCGTGTGTAAGTTAAGCGCCAAATAACTCTCTGGTGTGCAATATATGAATGGTCATTATTATTGTATGTTGCAAGTCTCCATTTTGGCAGATAAGACACAGAGGGATTACACATTTACCCAGGATCACACACTTTGATTAAATGGTGCAACAGGGATTTGGCTCCAGTGTGCGATGTAGGCACTTGACCAGATATCTTCCCAGCTTCAGTTTATATTTGTATTTGTTAAGGTCTGAAGTTCAAAAACTTAAATAAAAATGTATTTTATTGCAATACCTTCAAAAGCAGAGACATGACAAAAGAAACTAACCTGGCAATATATACATTGTTGTTGACAAATTTTCTGCACAAATATTGTGATAATAGCTTTACTGTTCGGCATCCTCAATAAAACATGCCATTTTCAGCCTCTAAGGTATTTGACCCTAAACCAATCTCATTGGGGTTTCAAAACTATATCCACAATGAAAACAAAATTCAGTGCAATATGAGGTCATCTGCATGAGAAATTATTTCACACACCATGCAGTGTTGTGCTCCCTCTCATTTTTTATCAGCCACCATTCGCACCTCTTAAGGCATAATAGTCCTTCCCCAAGCACTGCGTGCCTGGACCATACTCCTCTAATCGCTCTTATTGTAATGCTCGGCTTAGACAAGTAGAAACCTCTTGTGGAGCTCCTGCAACTTGAATTATCATGCTGGGAAGGCTTTGGAGAGATCATCCTGCTTCAGAAAGGCCAGGCCGAGACTTTCACCCATCCCGGCAGGCCCGGCTCCAGGAATATTCATCTGGGTGGGCCAGGTTTGTGATCAGGGGGGCCCAAATTCCATAGGGTGTGGGACACATTGATCCAGATTTCCCAGATCCGAGATCCAGAAATAAATGTCTTCTCAGATCTGGAAAAATATATTGACACCCCTCCATAAAACAAAAGTACAGAACAAAAGAAGAAGCAAGGAAAATGTTGTTGCAACATCAATCTACCATTCTTCCCTTCTCATCTGCTCTCCCCTTGCTAATATATCGATCCTCCTTCACCTTTCACGCCCCTGTCACCTTCCTTCAGCTACCATAACCACCATTCCATATACCTCCACTCCAGGGCTCAAGTCAAGGGTAAACGCGGGTGGATGGCGTCCACCCACTTTTTCAGAGGGTGGACGCTGTCCCCCTCAGTATTTTAGAGACTGTCCGTAAAATTAAAAATGTTGACTGTTTTTCTTTAAATTAAAATGTTTGGCGCCATCGGGACTCTTCCAATGTTGCCCAGTTCACAGGCCTGGCAATACACCACTATGCCAGATAAGCAGAATATCTCTCTTAATCTTGTTCTGCAGTCCATTGCATCTCTTCTTTCCACGCCATATTCCATTCCGCTCCTAGTAGTGGGTTTCCATTTGGTGCCATGTTAAAGAAGAGGAGCCATCAACGTTATGCTTTGTGACTAGTATTCCATGCTTTTCCAAGGATGGAATGGGGGCATCGCTCCACCTGGTAACAGCCAAAGTGAGGAAGCTTATCTGGTACATGTGATGTCACACTTGCCATTCTCACCAACAGTGCGACCTGCATATGACTCAAAATATGTATTAAAATTGACCATTTATATGCTTGACGCTTTGCACATTATATTACAACTTACGGTAAGCATATCATTGTGTACGTGTAGTCCTTGTTTTGTATGTAACAAACTAATGTCTCCTGGGAGTTTCAGTCATGCTCAATCTTCTTTGCTCTATCATAAACCCATTTTCCTTTTTTTTATTATATTGAGCTTTCGACACCTGCCATTTCATAAATAAAAACCACCTCTAATCCAAACCTTCCACTTGTCTTTCAAACAACAACCTCTGAAAGATACGCTGTTTAAGTCTTCTATGAGTTGGGAGATCACAAGTGGTCCCATGTCCTCCGTGGGTGGCTCACCCAGCCCTGGTGTTATGCTTTGAATTCTAGTACTAGTAGGTTTTGAGTGTTCATTAAAATTGTAAATGCAGGACCACCATTCCAATACTAGAAAAAATAGGTCTGGGTGGGTTCTCCACAGCGGTTATGGTGCAGCATGAGACCCCTGCAATAAGCTGAAGTATGCAAATATGGAAACTATTGAAAAAAGCAATGGGTTTAGAGGTGATGGAGGGAAGAAAAGGGTGAGCAATTAGGGCCCCAGTCCTTGTACCATCTCGGATGGTCTTCACCCAACAATACCTTCCTGAACACTGTGGCTACTCCCAGCAGGCCCCGGAGGAGGTGCTTGTGGTCCCTCCATCTTGTGAAAGATAGAACCCCCCCTCCCTGGAATACTGAAGCAAGGAATAGGAGATTTTGTTCCTTACTAAATTACATTTTAAACACCTTTGATTTTCTGTTGCATTTTTGCAGCAACTTTAATTAAATTGTAGGGCCAAGGGAGTGCTAGCATGTAGGAGAGAGTGTTGGGAATGGGAGAGCTGCATCAGGAGGCAGACGGTCCAGGTTGAGGGATTTCTGGCCTCTTGGTATTGGACCTGGATGGGCGGGGAAGGGAGGAGAGGGTGTTGCTCCCCTACCATGCCCCTGTACATCATTGTCAGGTACATACTCTTTACATACTGGTTATAATATGCAAGTGTCCATGATGGTTTTTTGTTTTATGCGTTTACTTTAATTTGATATTGAAAGACACCATTTTGTTCAATAAATGTGGCCTGATATTTTCAAAGAAAGATGTGTGTGTTCTTGGTGGGTCCTAATGCCAGTGCTGTACAACTATTAAACCATGAGTGAGGCTTTTTGGAATAGCTTATAGTGCAAACTGAAGCACTTCTAGGGCACCTAATTTTAGCAGGTAAGGCATAGTGAAATTAAGGGGCCGATTCATGGAATAAATGTGCACTGCGCAAGCGTGCGAAAGCGTGCGAAACGCAGCGCAAGCGTGAAAATCGCAGCACAAGCGCGCGAAAGCCGGCCACATCGATTCATGGAAGTCCGTGCGCATGTAAATCCTGGGATGTGCGCTAAAATCCTGCGTGGCGCAAGCGGGCGCACACGTCATCAAAGGGCGTGCGCTATGCACACAGCGAAAGCGCACATAGCACGGCGCACACAACAAAAGTGGGCGGAGCACAGGGCGTAACACGCGGAATGGGGAACAACGTGTGAAAAAGAAGGCGTAACTTGGGATGTACACAAGGGAACTACACAGAACGCCCACACGCACGCGAACAACCCGTATTCATGGATTTGAATACGGGAAACCCGCACATGGCAAAAGATGCGCATAGGCGTCAACGCATCCGCCACACGAAGGCAGGCGGAAGCATCCCCGCGCAAAGTATAAAAGTATGCGCAAACAACAAACACGTATATACAGCTACGATGAATGCCCCATTTGTCACAGCACTAATCGTGGGACATCGCAGGAGGAGGAGAATAGCCAGGGCCCGCATTTTTTCAGCCCGGACAAGCCTTTTTGGGATGCCTGACGACCAGGTCTACGGCAGGTATAGGTTTCCACCTCGTATCATCCTAGACCTGGTCAGGGAGTGGTAAGATGACCTTACATCCCCCACCCTCTGCTCCCAAGCATTGAGCCCCTTGGAGAAGGTGCTCAATGTCCTGCATTTTTTGGCCACTGGGTCATTTCATCGGACTACTGCCATAGTGGGGGGGGCCCTCACAGGCCACGCAGTCACGCTGCCTACACCAGGTCTTGACAATCATGACAGCGCGCACCTCAGTCCGCAGGCACATATACATTCCCAGAACACCCGCAGAAAGGCAGGCCGTTGTCCAGGACTTTTACAGGGCGGCACACTTCCCCAAAGTGCTTGGTGCCATAGATTGCACCCATGTGGCCATACGTCCACCTAGGGCCACTGAGCACATCTACCAAAACCGCAAGCACTGGCATTCCATCAACGTGCAGGTGGTATGCGATGCAAAGGGAATCATCACCTCTGTCTATGCAAACTACCCTGGCTCCACCCATGACAGTTTCATATACAGAATGTCCGCCCTGAGCCGGGCCCTGGAAGCTGGGCAGCATGGTGACACATGGCTCCTAGGTGAGTACAAATGCCCGTGCACATGCATGTCACACACACACAAATACACAAACCCCAATAATCACAACCATCATCACCTCTCCAGGGGACAGTGCCTACCCTCTGAGCAACCACACGATGACGCCAATCCGGAACCCCACCACACCACCCCAGGTAAGATACAACGCGGCCCATATTGCAACCAGGGCCATAGTGGAGCGCACATTCGGAGTGCTCAAGTCACACTTCCGCTCCCTTGACCGCTCTGGCGTCAGCTACTCTATGCACCCAAACCCTCCCAAACCACAACATGACATGGCAACCAATAGCTATACACCAACACAGTACCAATAAGGTACACATTGACATGTAAAAAATGTAAAGTGGCATCAGACAATGATGCCTGACATGGAATCAGATGAAATGACTGACCAACAACCTCCCACCCAAAAGAAGTCATACCCAAATGCATTCCAGCAGTTGTAGTTGTAACATAACAATGAATGCCTGTCTACATGCACATTGTGCATTGCAAAATCAACACTGCAGCTTCTGTGTGCCGTGTCCACCTCCTGCAACACACTGCTCAGCGCACAGCATAGTGAACAGCCATTGTGTGTGACGCACACCCTGAGCATCACATCTAAGTGACAAACTACATCAAAAAGCAAATTATGCATGTACAGGATCCACAATTGGTCATAGATCATGTGCTGCAGGGACACAGTGGGCACCAGAAGGCAAACAGAGTGTACATGTCGACATGGAAGGGTGGTTTTACATGTAGTGGATCATAGTGCAAGTGTGTGGGTCAGTAGGGACATGCACTCAATATATGCATGTGCAATCAAGTGACCATCCGTGTCCTCTACACATCACATGTGAACATTGACCATGTGTACACCCCAGCATGTCAAGCCACAACTATTCCCTCACACCTGAAAGGTAAACACAACACATGAGCAGGCATTGATCAGCAGAATACATCATGTACATAGGATACCACAATTACAATGTCAGGGTGCGCATCACAATGTAGGGCAAGGCAACTGTCAACAACAAAACACCCCCCCCCTCACAAATCACCATGACCCACTGAACAACTGCACCTGGGTTATGTAGCCTTCATCCTTGAAGTTCACCTGGCCACAGGATCACCCTTCCCCTTTGTCACCTTCTTCCACCTTGTGTGTAAAAAGTATCCAGCACCCTCAGAGGCCACCTTGACTTGCAAAAACACCAAATCAAAGAGACCTCAAAGCAGGCCAACACAGAAGCCAAGCAAAAAGCCTGCAGGCAGCAAAACAAACTAGAAGATCCTCCAGTAGATGACTTGAAGTAGCAGTACGTCACAAAGCCCAAGTACTACCACAATGATGTAACAACCAAGGTAGCACAGTAAAACAATGTCAAAACAGGATGTGTACCATGTGTGGTACATAACACAGAATGATGCACCACAAACTGATGTGTACTGTCACAGCTCCCGTTTAGAGGTGCAGGAGTGGCACGAACCAACTACCCCCACCATGGTCTGGGTGCCTGCAAGGTCAAACTCACACAGGCCTCTGAGACCCTGATGGGGAAGGAGGGTCAGGGATATGCAGTCGGGACAGGCATTGCTATACTGGATAACCGGAATGAGGGGCAGGAGAAGGGAGTAGGATTGACACAGGAAAGTAGGAAATGCACAAAACTGTACTACTCACATTAACACATACACAATTACACCAAACTTGATCATCATGCACATAGTAACAAATTACTCAAATGGAAGACAAAGAGAAACTTATCTCTGAGGTGAGTGCTGGCCTCCTGCCTGCGCACTCTCAGGTCCGGTAACAGGAGAAGTTCAATGCTGCAAAGAGAGCCACAGTTACTAATCTGTGCGTGCCCATAACACATAAACACATCACCATATATGCCCCAAAGTAACAAACTACTCTACAAACAAACAATCTGGTGTGGATGCTTCGTACCTATACGTAACATTACCCCTGTGATGGTTCATACACAGTCAATGCAGTAAGTCAGGCGCCGGTGTGTGCGTGGCAAATGGAAGACCAATGTGTCACGATTCATACAACATGCAATGTTCCCTGGGTAAGCAGCCAGGCGCATATAGCAAGGTATGACTTCAGAACAAGTCGTGTTCCACCATGACCGAAATAAAGTAGGTAGTGCATGTGTCAAATTCTACATGGGAATGAAATGCACTGCACATGAGTCTGTCCCTTGCTGTCTGTCCCTGTGAGCTGCCTCTTTCCATGTCTTGGAATGCTACATGGCTAATACAAGTGCCTCAATGGACCATGGTGGACCGGAGGGTATGTGCCACTTCTCCTGCAGGTGCCCCAGACAAGTTTCCCATCAACTAGCCATTAGTCCACCAACGCATCTCTGCTGTATTGTCTCTTCAACAACAATATTTGTCCAAGCTCACCGTCAGTGCTGCTACTAAGCATGCTGTAACGCTCACCTGATTCTCGCAGAGGCGCCGGTCTTGACTGGGCGACTACCGTATCTTCAAAGGTGATGTGTAGCACCCGGTTGGCTCTTTGGGCTGGACCTCTGTGCACTGTATGCCTGACGTGCAGAGTAAGATGTCTGCAGATAGAAAATATGGGGTTAATGAACTGGGGTTATTGGGGTGTCCCTATCTCTTTCCTCTTCTCCTCTCCTGTAGACCCCCAAAGGTTAACGCTCTCACCTTAGGTAAGTGAATGCCGAGCTCTCCATCTGCCTCGGGGCAGGGTGCTGTAACCAGTTTCTTCACTGGATAGGTAGCGCAGGCCTCTTGACTTCAGGGGACTGCTGTCCGTCGTTTACTGCACGAACGGTAAGTTTCGAGTCATTCCAATGTCTTTAAAGTCTTTAGTAATGATGTCTCTTGTTTTGCAGGGTTCCGGCGATGGCGGATGACGGGCTGAAGTGAGTTGAAGATGGAGCCCGTGTGATGAATAGAAGCGCCTGGAAGCACGTAAGTAAGCGCTTGTTGCCTGCTTCACTATGCGCTCTAACTGTCTTTTTATTTTGCAGGTACGAGTTCGGAGCGGCTGCAGGGTGCCGGAATACCCACTGGATTAGATGTGGAAAGGAGTAATGGCACGTGAGTATTAAAGTTCCCCAATGTCTTTAAACACACCTTGTTTTGTCTTTCAGATGCGGGATGCAGCGCCGAAGGCCTCCGGAGCGTGCGAAGAGTTGGTAAACTTTTGTCTTTCAGATGCCGGAATGCAGTGTGAAGACCTCCGGAGTGCACGAAGAGTAGGTAAGCCTTTGCCTTTCAGATGCCGGAATGCTAACCTGTTCTTTCTTGTCTTTATAGGTGTTGCTGAAGACTAGATTCAGGATGGTAAGCCTTTGCCTTTCAGATGCCGGAATGCTAACCTGTTCTTTCTTGTCTTTATAGGTGTTGCTGAAGACTGGATTCAGGATGGTAAGCCTTTTTCCTTAGGCCCAGGACCGGATGCAGAAGACACGATGAGCGTTCTGCTGCAGAGGTTGCAGAATAACGCAAAGCAAGATTCATCCACCGGGTGTGGTTTAAATAGCCTCCTGTAGTGCTTAGGTGTCTCCTTCCACAGCCACGCCTAAGTAAGAAAAGAGTTCCTGGTAAGAAAAGAGTTCCTGCCTTCCAGAAGAGTTCCAGTGTTCTGAATCTAGGGAGTGGCTCCAGCCCCACCCAACAGGAAAAGTAGTTCCAAACAGAAGAGGATCAGAGGCTCAACTGGCAGGCAAGTAAGCAGCATGGTCTGCTGAAGGTAAGTCCACCCAAGCATTATGAGCCCGGCGCTTCCAGCGCTGGGACTGGGCATATTTATGAGCCTGGTGCCACTGGCGCCAGGACTGGGTCCAAAAGGTCCCAATTGGGACTGGTTGGCACTCGGAACCTGGGTTATGGATCTGCTTCCAAGGGAGTTGGGAAAACCCTGACCTTTTGGAAGCAGAGATCATGACAGTACCCCCCCTCAAGGCCCCTCCCAAACCGGGCTTCTCCGGGGGTTTTGGCTTGTCAGGAAATGTTCGGTGAAATCTTTTGATTAGGCGAGGAGCGTGGACATATTCAGCAGGTTCCCAGGATCTCTCTTGGGGGCCGTAGCCTTTCCAGTCAATTAGGTAGAATAGTTTAGATTTGGAGATCTTGGAGTCCAGAATGCTTTTGACTTCAAACTCGAGTTCTCCATCCACTAGGATAGGTTTTGGAGATTTGGTTAGTCGGGTTTGAGGTTGCACGGGTTTTAATAGAGAGACGTGGAAGACCGGATGTATCTTCATGTGCGGGGGCAAGTCCAACTTGACCGCTACTGGGTTTACTATGGTAGTGATGGAATAGGGACCAAGGTATCTTGGGTTGAATGTGCGTGGCCCTTTTAGAGATAGATATTTGGTGGATAACCAGACTTGATCCCCTACTTGATAGTGAGGGGCTTCCTTCCGATGTTGATCTGCTCCTTTCTTGTATTGTTCTTTAGCCCTTTGAAGGTGAGAAACAGCTTCCTTAAAGGCTTGGGTGATTGTAGAATGCAGGTAGTCTACTGCTGGTGTTTCAAGATCTTGGAGGGGATCCAACTCCGTGGTTCGAGGGTGACTGCCGTACAAAAGAAAAAACGGGGTTTTCCCAGTTCCCGAATGGACAGAGTTATTGTAGGCATACTCGGCTATCCAAAGGATATCTTTCCAAGTTTTTTCAGTTTGTTGCAGCATGCAGCGTAAATACTGTTCCAGAGTTTGATTGGTCCTCTCGGTTTGTCCGTCGGTCTGAGGGTGGTGACTGGTCGATAGTCTCACATCAATTTGAGCCGACCGACAGCAACTTCGCCAAAAATGAGAAATAAATTGACTACCTCGATCCGAAATTAGAACCGAAGGAAAACCGTGCAGTCGGACGATGTTTTCGAGAAATTCTCGGGCCAGAGTTGCTGCTGTTGGCAAGCCTTTGAGCGGAATGAAATGCGCCATCTTGGAGAATAAGTCCACGATTACTAGAATCGTATTGTATCCGGAGCATGGAGGTAGATCGGTGATGAAGTCCATAGAAAGCGTATGCCAAGGGCGAGGTGGGATGTCAATAGGGCGTAAGAGGCCTGCTGGTCTTTCCTTTTGACTCTTGTTTTGGGCGCATACTCCACAGGTCATTATAAAGTCTCTGATATCTTTTTTCCAAGACGGCCACCAGAAGTAGCGCTTGATCTTTTCTGAGGTCTTGGCTATACCGGGATGACCTTCCATTAAAGAGTCGTGATAACAAGAGATTACTTTTTTCTGTAAATCTGTGCTGGGTAGGTATAATCGTTCTTGGAAATACAATAAGTTGTCCTTTACTGCAAAGTCCTTTCCCTGCAGATGCCAATTCTGTATGTCTGCTGGAGTTACAAGTTGCCTGGCTTTATCCTTAACTTCCTTTATGGATTCTGTGGCGATTACACCCAGAATTCTTTGTTCGGGAATGATTGGTACAGGTTTAGGGTTGACCAAGTGTTCTTCCACTCCCATCCGAGAAAGGGCATCGGCTTTACCGTTCTTTGTACCAGGTCGATAGGTAATTATGAAGTCAAACTCGCCAAAGAATAATGCCCAACGGAGTTGTCTAGAGGATTGGGCTTTTGCGGTCTTCAAATATTGCAGGTTTCGGTGATCCGTAATCACAATAACGGTGTGTCGGGCCCCCAGCAGATAATGCCGCCAAGCCTTAAAGGCAGACTTGATAGCCAGAAGTTCCTTGTCAGTAATCGTGTAATTGATTTCAGGAGGCGAGAATTTGCGGGACCAAAATGCCACGGGATGCAACTGATTGGTTACCGGGTCCTTTTGTGATAGAACTGCCCCCATGGCAAGGCTTGAAGCATCAGTTTCCACGATGTAGGGGAGTTCGGGGCGAGGGTGTTTTAAGATTGGTGCAGAGATAAATTTAGTCTTCAAATCCTGGAAAGCTTGTTCCGCCTCGGTAGACCATTCAAAACTTTTGTTTTTCTTCAACAAGGCAGTGATGGGCTGGACTATTTGAGAGAATTCGGGGATAAACCTGCGGTAAAAGTTAGCGAAGCCTAACATGCTTTGCACACCTTTTACGGAGGATGGTGATGGCCATTTGAGAACTGCATCGACCTTCTTTGAATCCATACGCACTCCGCCAGGTGATAATATGAATCCCAAGAATTCAACTTCAGTCACGTTGAAAACACATTTTTCCAACTTAGCGAAAAGTTTGTGTTGACGCAATCTTTCGAGGACCATTTTCACGTGTTTCTGATGTTCAGATTTCGATGAAGAATAAACGAGGATGTCGTCAATGTAAACAACAACACATACATCTATGAGCTCTCTGAGGACATCGTTCATAAAATATTGAAAGGCGGCCGGGGCATTGCAAAGTCCGAAGGGCATGACCTGATATTCAAATAGCCCATACTTGGTGCGGAAGGCCGTCTTCCATTCATCGCCCTCTTTTACTCGTACCAAGTGGTAAGCTCCTCTAAGATCCAGCTTTGTATATATGCATGCTTTTCTGACTTGGTCCAGGAGTTCAGGGATCAAAGGTAACGGATATCTATTCTTAACGGTGATCTGGTTCAGGGAGCGATAATCGATACAAGTTCTAAGGTCTCCTTCCTTTTTTGGAACGAAGAACAAAGCTGAAGAAGCAGGGGACTTGGAAGGACGAATAAACCCATTTGCCAGGTATTGATCCAGGTATTGTCGAAGGTGAAGGTTCTCAGGCTCGGTGAGGGCATAAATTCTACTACAAGGAGGAGTAGATCCAGGTATCAGGTCTATCTGGCAGTCATAAGACCTATGAGGAGGTAGAGAGTTAGCCTGATCCTTCCGGAAAACATCTTGGTATTCTAGGTATTCGGGAGGTAACTGGGGAGTCTCTGAAGAAATTGCGGCCAGTGCAACACCAGGTGGAGGGTGACAAGTAGAGACACATTCTGGAAACTGGACCGTTCTTGCTCGCCAATCGATCAGAGGATTGTGTTTCTCTAACCAAGGTATTCCTAGAATAATCTGAAACTGAGGGGCCTTGATCACATCGAACACGATCTTCTCATGGTGTCCATCTTGACTTACTAGCGTCACCTCTTGAGTGGTATGCGTTACTGGCCCGGAGGCTATCTCCGTATCATCCACCGTAGTAATGACGTCCTTTACAGCCTTGGGACAAAGAGTTAGATTCATCCTCAAAACCATTTCATGATCCACATAATTGCCGATGGCACCGCTGTCGACGTAAGCTTCAATTGCATGTAATCGATCCGGATTATCAGGGCTAATGAGGACCATAGGTATCACGAAATGCGAGGTCACGGAACTGGTTTTCACGCTTGGCAAGAGGACCTCTATTCTTGTCGGGCGAGGTTGTTTCCCTGCTCAGAGTTTGTAACTTTGGTAACTGCAGCTCCTACTGCCTTCTTGGCAGGTTTCACCGGACAGTCTCGAAGAAAGTGCCCTGAGTTTCCGCAATATAGGCATAATTGCAACTGTTTCCTCCTTTCCCGCTCCCTTTGTGTTAGAGGACCTTTCAGACCCCCTATTTGCATGGGTTCCCCGGAGTCTACTCCTTTGGAAGGAGTTGGCGGTTTGGAAAATACTCGAGCATCAAACTTGGAACGATCGGCCTTCCTGTTCTGCAGCCTGTGATCTATTTGAACGACCAAGTCTATATAACCCGAACAGTCTTGTGGGGGATTCACTACTTGGGCTAAAACGTCTTTGAGCTCTCCACGTAGACCTCTATAAAACAGCGTAATCCTTTTTTCCTCAGGCCATTGAGTTTCCACTATTAGTCTATTGAAAGATGCAATATAAGCCAAAAGGTCTTGATTACCCTGTCGCAACGAAAGAAGCTCATTGTCCAAGGCCTGCCCCTGTGAATGTCTTGCGAACAGTTTTTCCATACTAAGCTGAAAGGCTTGAAAATCATGGAGAACCGGATCATCTTGATTAACTAGAGGGATCGACCAGTCTGCCGCATTGCCACTAAGGTACGAAAGTACAAAAGCTACTTTTGCTTGATCAGTTGGAAAGGCTGCTGGCCGGCATAAGAAGTGCAACCGGCACTGATTGATAAATACTGCAAACCTCTTTGGGTCACCAGAAAATCGTTCGGGCGGAGCCAGAGGTACATTCCCAGGTAGGTTGATCTGCACTGGATTCATAGAGGATGTTGAAGGAAGATTTGCCCCTGATGCGGGTAACGGGGTCTGTCCGGCTTGTGACTGTAGCAGTTGTCTAGCAAGATTGTCTGTTCTTTCCTTGGAAATAATTAGTTCCCTTCTTAGAGCATTCGTTTCCTGACGAGCTGCATGCACTTCTGCCCTTAGTTCCCCAAGTAACCGGGCTAGGGGTTCAGTATCCGAGGTTTCCATAGCGCCTGGGCGAGAGTTTTGCGGTAGGCTTTGCGTTCTGTAACGCTCACCTGATTCTCGCAGAGGCGCCGGTCTTGACTGGGCGACTACCGTATCTTCAAAGGTGATGTGTAGCACCCGGTTGGCTCTTTGGGCTGGACCTCTGTGCACTGTATGCCTGACGTGCAGAGTAAGATGTCTGCAGATAGAAAATATGGGGTTAATGAACTGGGGTTATTGGGGTGTCCCTATCTCTTTCCTCTTCTCCTCTCCTGTAGACCCCCAAAGGTTAACGCTCTCACCTTAGGTAAGTGAATGCCGAGCTCTCCATCTGCCTCGGGGCAGGGTGCTGTAACCAGTTTCTTCACTGGATAGGTAGCGCAGGCCTCTTGACTTCAGGGGACTGCTGTCCGTCGTTTACTGCACGAACGGTAAGTTTCGAGTCATTCCAATGTCTTTAAAGTCTTTAGTAATGATGTCTCTTGTTTTGCAGGGTTCCGGCGATGGCGGATGACGGGCTGAAGTGAGTTGAAGATGGAGCCCGTGTGATGAATAGAAGCGCCTGGAAGCACGTAAGTAAGCGCTTGTTGCCTGCTTCACTATGCGCTCTAACTGTCTTTTTATTTTGCAGGTACGAGTTCGGAGCGGCTGCAGGGTGCCGGAATACCCACTGGATTAGATATGGAAAGGAGTAATGGCACGTGAGTATTAAAGTTCCCCAATGTCTTTAAACGCACCTTGTTTTGTCTTTCAGATGCGGGATGCAGCGCCGAAGGCCTCCGGAGCGTGCGAAGAGTTGGTAAACTTTTGTCTTTCAGATGCCGGAATGCAGTGTGAAGACCTCCGGAGCGCACGAAGAGTAGGTAAGCCTTTGCCTTTCAGATGCCGGAATGCTAACCTGTTCTTTCTTGTCTTTATAGGTGTTGCTGAAGACTGGATTCAGGATGGTAAGCCTTTGCCTAGCAGATGCCGGAATGCTAACCTGTTCTTTCTTGTCTTTATAGGTGTTGCTGAAGACTGGATTCAGGATGGTAAGCCTTTTTCCTTAGGCCCAGGACCGGATGCAGAAGACACGATGAGCGTTCTGCTGCAGAGGTTGCAGAATAACGCAAAGCAAGATTCATCCACCGGGTGTGGTTTAAATAGCCTCCTGTAGTGCTTAGGTGTCTCCTTCCACAGCCACGCCTAAGTAAGAAAAGAGTTCCTGGTAAGAAAAGAGTTCCTGCCTTCCAGAAGAGTTCCAGTGTTCTGAATCTAGGGAGTGGCTCCAGCCCCACCCAACAGGAAAAGTAGTTCCAAACAGAAGAGGATCAGAGGCTCAACTGGCAGGCAAGTAAGCAGCATGGTCTGCTGAAGGTAAATCCACCCAAGCATTATGAGCCCGGCGCTTCCAGCGCTGGGACTGGGCATATTTATGAGCCTGGTGCCACTGGCGCCAGGACTGGGTCCAAAAGGTCCCAATTGGGACTGGTTGGCACTCGGAACCTGGGTTATGGATCTGCTTCCAAGGGAGTTGGGAAAACCCTGACCTTTTGGAAGCAGAGATCATGACACATGCATGTGCAACTGGCCTGGTGAAAGGTTTGCTGCGCTGTGGCCCCCCTGTGCTGCTCACCTTGCCTGGAGTCACTTGAAACACGTCAGCTGTTTTTGGATGTATGAGCGCAATCCCTGTGCCCCTGCTTGCGCACACATGCACATGTCAGCACCACCAAACGTGTCCAGCACTCAGACATCCAACGGGCCATGTCTGCTGGCAAAGGTGGTCTGGGGGCTCATCCCCCTGCAGAAAGGGCATGAAACACATGATTAATGCTTTAAAATTATCTGTGTGTGTCTCTTCAGGCATTTCATGACTGGACCATGTCAGAAATCACACCATCAGTGCGTCTTTCACAGGCAAAGTGTGGTACACTCTATCTACGGCATGAATTGCAAAGCACATGTACAGTAAAGATAAGAAACATACTACCAGGGGTGCACAACTGATTTTGACAGAGGGCCGAAAGTACCTTACATGAGGGCTATAGTGGGCCGAAAAGTAAATGTGGGCGGGGCGGTAGGCAGGGCGTGGCAGGAGGCTTTTTAAACCCCCAAGTTGTACTAAACACATGGAAAAAGAATGTTTTTGAGGGGTAACGATTTTTATTTGCATTTCAAACTTACATTTTGTACTACACATTTTCCATTGTTATACTTTATTTCTATTTAGTTATTGTATCTCGCCTGTTTAATTAACTTATATATATTTTATTGACCCTAGATTGGACATGCCGTTATTGTGGACTGCTACAGTTTGCTATTTGGGTTGCCCAAGAGGAGTATGGCCTTCGTTGAGTCAGGTTTCCTCAAAAAGCCAAAGATGAACATCTCCTAACTGTGCCTGTTTTAGCTTTATTTTTGGGTTCACTCTTGGAGTGCAACCACTATGCCCCATGGCCCCCTCACCCCCAACCAAACACTATGCCCCAGGGCCCCTTACCCCCAACCAAACACTATGCCCCATGTCACTCACCCCCAGCCAAACACTATGCCCCATGTCCCCCTCACCCCCAACCAAACACTATGCCCCATGTCCCCCTCACCCCCAACCAAACACTATGCCCCATGTCCCTCACCCCCAACCAAACACTATGCCCCATGTCCCTCACCCCCAACCAAACACTATGCCCCATGGCCCCCTTACACCCAACCAAACACAATGACCCATGTCCCTCACCCCCAACCAAACACTATGCCCCATGGACCCCTTACACCCAACCAAACACAATGCCCCATGTCCCTCACCCCCAACCAAACACTATGCCCCATGGCCCCCTTACACCCAAACCAAACACAATGCCCTATGGCCCCTCACCCCCAACCAAACACTATGCCCCATGGCCCCCTCACCCCCCACCAAACACTATGCCCCATGTCCCCCTCACCCCCAACCAAACACTATGCCCATTGTCACTCACCCCCAATCAAACACTATGCCCCATGTCCCCCTCACCCCCAACCAAACACTATACCCCATGTCCCTCACCCCCAACCAAACACTAAGCCCCATGGCCCCCTTACACCCAACCAAACACAATGCCCCATGTCCCTCACCCCCAACCAAACACTATGCCCCATGGCCCCCTTACACCCAAACCAAACACAATGCCCTATGGCCCCTCACCCCCAACCAAACACTATGCCCCATGGCCCCCTCACCCCCAACCAAACACTATGCCCCATGTCCCTCACCCCCAACCAAACAATATGCCCCATGTCCCTCACCCCCAACCAAACACTATGCCCCATGGCCCCCTCAACCTCAACCAAACACTATGCCCCATGGCCTCCTCACCCCCAACCAAACCCCCACCCCATGGCCCCCTCACCCCCAACCAAACCCCCACCCCCCAAATCAGCACACACACAAACATGCACCCATAAAGACCCGAACCCCCCACCCCCCCAACTCCAAACCCCCCACCCCCAACTCAGCACACACACTCTCAAGCATGCACCCATACAGACCCGAACCCCCCACCCCCCAACTCAGCACACACACAAACATGCACCCATACAGACCCGAACCCCCCACACCCCAAATCAGCACACTCTCAAACAAGCACCCATACAGACCCAAACCCCCACCCCCAACTCAGCACACACACAAACATGCACCCATACAGTCCCGAACCCCCCACCCCCCAAATCAGCACACTCTCAAACAAGCACCCATACAGACCCGAACCCCCACCCCCTAACTCAGCACACACACAAACATGCACCCATAAAGACCCGAATCCCCCCCAACTCCAAACCCCCCACCCCCCAACTCAGCACACACACTCTCAAGCATGCACCCATACAGACCCGAACCCCCCACACCCCAACTCAGCACACACACAAACATGCACCCATACAGACCGGAACCCTCCACCCCCCCAAATCGGCACACTCTCAAACAAGCACGCAAACAGACCCAAACCCCCACAAACATGCACCCATAAAGACCCGAACCCCCAACTCCAAACCCCCAGCTCAGCACACACTCTCAAGCATGCACCCATACAGACCCGAACCCCCCACCCCCCCAACTCAGCACACAAAATACATTCAAATACAAACATTCATACACATCCGACACCCCCCCACCCCCGCATCTCAACATACACACAAAATACATTCAAATACAAACATTCATACACATCCGACACCCCCCCCACCCCCGCATCTCAACATACACACAAAATACATTCAAATACAAACATTCATACACATCCGACACACCCCCCACCCCCGCATCTCAACATACACACAAAAAACATTCAAATACAAACATTCATACACATCCGACACCCCCCCCACCCCCGCATCTCAACATACACACACAAACATAAAGCAAAACAAACCCGACACACAAACACCAACAGAGCACTTACCGGAGACGTGCTGGAAGGCAGGCAGGTAAGCTGGAACGCTGGAATCGTACTACGGCTGGCGTGGTCCAAGGCTGAAATGCCTTCCGGCATCAAGCCTTATGGACCACGCCAGCAGTAGTGCTGGCCCTCCATTGGTGCAGCACACACGCATTACGTGGCTCGTAGGAGCGACGTGGTGCGTGTGTGTGCTGAGCCAATGAGGGCCAGTGTTATGTCCGGCCCGGAAGACAACAAAGACTTTCCTAATGGAGGGCGGCCGCGGGCCGCCCTCCATTAGGAAAGTCTTTGTGCCTCGCGGGCCGGACAAAAGAGCACGGCGGGCCGCAACTGGCCCGCGGGGCGTATGTTGTGCACCCATGTACTACACAATGCATAGCAATTAATGTACACATGAATCATGAAACCCCCCATCTAGCAAAATCAGAACAGTGGTCAATAACACCCCTATCATCCCCACTAGGGGTGTTAACACAAGTTGGACAGCAGCAGACATGCCACAGATATGACAGTCCAAAGCCCTTGTGAGCCCATGGATAAGGGAAGGAGGAGTGGCATATGTGAGTCAGGACCCCAAGCTGCAAACACATACACAAGACAAGCTTGAAGGGCCCAGCTGGAACAGACAGTGGATGCTTTCAAAAGCCACAAAGCACCACACCATCACATGAAAGCACAATAGACAAGCAATTTTAAACTACATTAACTAATTACACTAACTATGAAAAACTTACATTACCTAATTAAATTAACTATCAAATTGAAACTAAACTAACTAAACTAAAAGAAAAATGAAAAAAGGCCACATACTACCCCGGGGGGGGGAGGAAGCCAGGGGGGGGGACAGGGTACTGCTCAACACCCACATGCGATGATGTTGAGGAAAAAAAAACCTCCATGGGCTCAACGCCTGCACAGCCCGACCTATGTGGGAGATACATTGTCGTCCGTGTCTGGCTCTTCCTGGAAAGGAGGATGTGATACAGGAGCCTGACCACGCCTAGCCGCAGCTGGCCCCTCGTCCTGAGCCTGGTTCTGTGTGGCGATGACACGTAGGTCTGCATTCAGAACCTCCCGTGATACACGTGCTTCCTCTTGCAAAGTAGCACGTGTAACACAGAGTTCCTCCTGCAAGGCCTGGATGGACAACTGCTGCACCTCCCGGCAAGCATGTAGCTCAGCCGAGATGGTACGCTCAAGCTGCGCAAACCTCTCCTCTTGCCGCTCCCTCTGGGACATCATAAGGACACCCAGAGTGGATCTGAGGGAAGCATACTCCTGCCTCAGGGCCTCCATGTGTGCCTCTGCGTGAGCAGCAATTGCTTTATGCAGAGACAACATTTCAGCCTGGCGTTCCTTGTTTGAGGCCGCCTAGCCCAGCCTGAGCGAGCAGGCCGTGGACCGTGCCGCCTGCTGCTGGAGAAGCACGGATTGGGCCACACGGTCCATGCTCTCAACAATGTTCTCCATTGCTGCCCCCTGCTGTTCAGAATAGGCAGTCATGTCTTGCTCCCATTCAGTATACTGTGGTTGCGCGCGGCAACCGCGTTGCTGGGCTTGACCCCTGCGGGTACCAAGGACCGGGTGTCCTCGTTGTGTTGGCACCGCCCGCGGCTGCACGACTACATGCCCCCGTTGACGTGATGTCCCAGGCACATCAGTGACTGGTGTGGAGGGTGACCCTGTGTCCCGATCCACCACAGGTGGAGGTTCCAACACTGTCTGACCCCTCAGTGCAGGTGTCGCAGACAGAGGAGTGCCCACATCAGAATCACTCACCCTGACATATGGACCTGATGCACATCCAACTCGACATGGACGTCAAAGTGTTCATCAGGGCTGGACTCATTGCCAGCCAGAGACAAGATGGACTGTAGCACATGTGGGTTTTCGTGGCCTACCACCCTGTCGGGGGGGAAATTCTGCCGGGGTCGGCCGGGCCGTCCGCGGACTTCCAGGCAGGGAGGCCCCAACTCCTCCCGTGTATATCCCAGATGAGATGAGATAGAGTATGAGACGCACACAAGGAGCAAGGTGACTCTGCTGTTTATTAGACAAAACGGCAGGGATGGGTCAAGGAGCGTACGCGTTCGTCCTGACACACACACAATCGTGGGGCTCGCAGGCCCTTTTTACTGTATTATGACGCGCTACTTGCGTCACTTCAGAAAGTTAACAAAAAACCTATCGCCACTCTTAATTGGGTGTTCGAGTGGTAGGGTTAGTATAGCACACATATAGAGAAAGATATTAGTGGACAAGGTGTAGTCAGGTGGTATATCTGGGTTGTCCCTACAATTAGATACATGAGAATTGTTACATGAAGACTCCTGAGGATTGGCTAAATTTGCTGGCGTCAGTGATAAGAGCCCCATGTTCTGATTGGTGCGCCCGTGAGCTTCCCAGCCTGGGACCACCGTCGTTCCCAGCTCTCGGTGTACCTGTAAGTTGCAACAATGTTTCACTATGGGTACATGCAGACAATGTGAGGACTTATTCATAGCTGGACGGGGGACCGCTCCCACTGTTGCAGATGTCCATTGAGCCTTTCAAGTGTATCTGCCAGTGTCTCGTAGCGAGGGCTCCAGATGCCTCTGTTCTCCTGGGTTTGGCATCTCGTCAGGTTCGGCTTGGTCACGTGGGGAGGGACCGTGAAAGAGGCAGAATTCTGCACAATTAATATTGTTTTTCTACTGCGCGTCTGGTTTAATTTGTCGGTGTGACTTTAACGTTGGTGCGCGGAGTACGAGGTTGCAACATCGTGCCTTTGATGATTTGCTCTTGGAACGTGGGTTTGCAACATTGCGACCTTGGCTGGTTGCTTCGCCGAGCTCATTCTGCAGGATCAGCAACTGACTCTTGCCTTGTTGATGTCCACGGGAGCTCTTGTTTGAGGCCTACTTGGGCCTGGTGCATAAGTTGTCCGTTTGGTGCACAGGTGCTTTAGGTTATAGGAGCATATAATTTCATGACCAGTATTGTCTTCATTATACTTCTCATGGTGGTAACTGGTTTTAAGAGAAGCGTGAGCAAGCTAGTAGAAGAGTTCATGACGCGTCTTGCGTTTCTGCATTCTGAAAGCCTATGTAAAAATAATAAAGATGCACGTCCGTGAATATGCCTGTCGCCTACGTCATAGCACTGAGTATATTCTTCGTGTAGGTTGGTGTGGGAATGTCCAGTGTGTACATTTGTACAGATGTGCTTCCCGTTGTCTAGGTCGTCATGGCATCTCTAACGACGTGTAGGTTTTAGTCTAGTTGATCCGTGCCGCAGGTGTCGGCATGGCCAGTGCGGGCTGCTGGGCAGGCAGATGGACACATCCGTATGTTCCTGTACCAGGGTATCTGGTCGTCTGTTAAATGGACAAACTCGTCTCGTGGCGGGTGTTTGGGTCGTGACCCTCTAGGCCAAGCGCGAGAGGCGAAGGACGGGAGCCTGGTCTTCCATTCTCCCACTTCAGTCCCCCCTCTGGTCGACTTGTCGACCACAAACATATCCTTCTCGTTATCTCCTCTTACTCGCCATATCTTAGTTATTCCTCCGAGATGTCCATAGTGGTTTACATGATCTTCAAAGGACCAATACATATATTCACAGGTACCTCCAGGAGTACAGTATACCCATCTTCCTATGTAGCTCCTGGGGTTTCTTGGGTTCTCGATCTTCACTGATGGTGGGTCTAGATGGTTGGTAATTATTTGGGTGCGCAGCTTCTCCCTCTCCTGTATTATTACACCTGTATGCTGGCCGTCATCTGCTGGCATCAAGGGGTGCATTCCCACCATTTCCAGCAACTCGTCAGTAGTGCGTGCCTTCCGTGCCTTCCAAAATCTAATTATGATCAGGGTAGCTCCAGCCAATATAGTACAGCCCACTATTATTTTCAGTCCATCTGACAGCCAGGATGGCATCCATGACCATAATAGTGAAAACCAGCTCTTATCCTTGTTCACACCGTTGCTTTCATCCATCATTTTGGAGTGCATCTGGGCCAATTGCGAAACTGCTTCTGTCAGTGTACCATTGTCAGCATCATTGGCAGGTATGAACGTGCAGCATGATTGTCCTATCTTTGCACAAACTCCTCCTTCCATTGCTGTGAGAAGGTCCAATACATATCTGTTCTGGAGTGCTACCATCCTTACAGCTCGCAGCTCCTCTTTTATTTACTGTAGAATTGATGGTCATCATTAGTTCCCATCTAGTTATTTGGAGCCATTTTGCGTTTGCGTAAGCCTGTAGTCCCGGGTGTATTATTGAGGAGAAGAACATTGCTGCTCTGCTAAATAGTCTGTGTTCTGGCGGTATTGATGTTATTGCCGTTTCCGACCTTCCCCACAGGTAATTTCCTGTCAGCGGCTCTCCTTGTCTTTTTCTTCTATTTAGGACAGTGTCATTGCTGTTGGTCCTGTTCCCTTGCTCCTCCTGAAGTGGTGCAGATCTCTTTCTTCTCTTATCCCCTTCATCCATTCTAGGAAATTTCGCCACATTGACGTGCTTCTTAGGTACCACTAGTGATGGTACATTGACGTGTACCATTGTGCACACACCATTCCACAGGGGAGGCAGTGTATGGTATGCCTTTTCTCCACAGGCCCAATAATGGTCCATTATTACTGCTGTTCCCGCTCCCCCCTCAGGTAACTCCGTCACACTTGCACAATTGGTGTTATATCCTACGTCCACCTCTCCTTTATGTTGGTAGCATACCTTGGGCGCAGTCAACGGTAGTATCGTTATTGGGTCTTCATCTTCTTCTACCCACGTGAGCATTGGTACATACTTGATCCACGTCGTCCAACATCGGTGATTGTGTGTCTCGATGGTTGAGATAGTTTCTTTTGTTACCATGTTGCTGCCAATCACTCCTATCTCCCAGCTGTTGTCCAGATACACCTTTCCTGTTATCGTCAGTAGCGGCCTCTCCCAGCATCCTTGTTTACCCGGAACTTCAGTGGCGTACCAATCACATGGTAGATACTGCAGTGTTACTTTCTGTGTTTCTCCTTTTGCAGGGCCACTTGTTATATATTTGAATGCTTCAGCATGTAAACTGGTCTTGTGGTAACTCAAGTAGGTCTTGAGGAAGTTGTTTTCATATGGGTATGAGTCTCGTGTTTTCCATGTCATGTGCACTACAGTTCCTTGGAATCTTCCTTTCGTCTGGAACAGTGCCAAGTATATTATGCACTGCGCTATCTTCTCATTTATTTCTGTGGCGACAAATGTTCGTGAAGCACTCATGGCGTATGGTATTAATGAGCAGACGTAGCAGCTATCCTCAGTTGTCTGCTTACCAATGCGGGTCATGTGTTGGTACCATATGTTGTTTGTGACGTGTGCTGAATCTTGTACATAATTATCAATACCTTTATTGTCTGAGTATGTGCTGCGTTTAACTCTATTTTGCTTGGGTGCAATGTTACTACTACCACCTGACGTAACACCTGTTGCAGCAAGGAAAGGGGGTATATTAGGTTTGGGTGCAGCAATAAAATTGATAGCACAGCTGTACTGCCAGACAGAGGCAGCCAAAAATCCGGTGATCATCAAAATCCCTATTATTATTATTACAACTGCTAATCTCACCGGCATTTTGCTCTTACCTTGCTGCAGTCCTGGCAGCGTATTCTTGCGACGTTAAAGTTGCCCGCCTAAAAATTCTCAGAAATGCTCGTTTTTAGATGTTAGTTTTGTTTTATTTAAGCTCTCCCTATCAAATAGTCATACAGTGCCCAGGCGAAGAGCTGCTCCCACGCTACTCTAAGTGATTGGTCTCTTAGGACCGGCAAGTATGGGCGGAGGTGGGGCATGTAATATTCTATGGCCAGGAGGAAGGCTGTGTAGTAGACACGTACCCTTCTTCTTTTTAGGTATGTTGGCCTTTTTATTTCGTATACAAATTGGTGTGACAATTCTTCTGGGTAATTATCGTCTGGGAGTACCATCTACGCCTGGACAGTGGACTTGTTACTTAGCTCTCTACTTAACAATACAATAATACGCAGTTCCTGTATGTGCGAGAGAAAAAAGAGAACATTCACGTGTTTACATGTGTATTTGTGCGAGAGAACATTCAGTTTAAGTTGCAATTATACAATAATACGCAGTTCCTGTATGTGCGAGAGAAAAAAGAGAACATTCACGTGTTTACATGTGTATTTGTGCGGCCAGTGGCTTTCAGTTTAAGTTACAACTGTCCTTGGGAGTCAATGGGCGGGGGGGGTTTTTGCGCTCAGATGGCGGAAGTATTTTTACTCTTTGAACGTGTGACCATGGGGTTGGCAGTGTGGGGATCACCCCTTTCTTCGTCAGTTGTTGTCTCTGGGGTAGCTGGGTAGTGACACGGTAAGGGAACAATTGGGTCGTTGTCTGTGGTAGAACTTCCTTCCGCTGTCGGGGATGTTGTTGCTGTTCTTCCAATGGACCTGTCGTTGGCGCTGGGGCGGGTCTGCAGTTTGTATATCTTTACATCATGTAGGTGGTTCCAGGCACGCTTGTCCTTTAGTTTTACTGCTCTTGGTGATACGTCTTCTACCAGATGTGGGCCGGTGAACCTTTTGTCGTTCCACCTCCTATTGAAATTGCGAAGTAGCACGTGGTCACCTTTGGCAAGTTTGCACAAGTTCTCTTTTTCTAATTCTGTACTGGCGCCTTCTTCTTGATTTCTGGTGGACCCGCCCCGCGTGCGCTCGAGCTGTTGAGACACAAACACAACACTAGTAATCAAAGACGACACATATTGATACATTTCATCACCTAGTACACTCGCTGAACTTTTGTGGTCAGTGAATGCCCTTGACGTTGGCGTTAGGGGAAGGCGCATTTGACGTCCAGTAACCACCTCGTGTGGGGTGAGGTGGTGGTCGGACCCTGGCCTGTTCCTTAGTTCGAATAGGGCTAACGGAAGGCAATACAACCAACTTTTCTTTGTTGTTTGTTGTATCTTTGCAATTGCCTCCTTCAATAAGCCATTTAGGCGTTCACATACACCGTTAGCCTGTGGGTGATATGCACATGCAAATTTGTGCTTTATGCTCAGCAGGGCTGTGATATGTTGGAACATTTCGTTTGCGAAATGTGGGCCATTGTCTGATCTTAACACCTCGCACACTCCCCACCTGGGGAAGACCTCCCTTACTATGAATTTGGCTGCTCTAAATGCATCTGGGTGTGAACAGGGCCCTGCTTCAATCCACCTAGAAAATGGGCATACTACTACAATCATGTACCTATTACCTTGACATATGTTGATCATATCAACATAGTCAATGTGAAGGTGCCGAAAAGGTCCTTCTGGCCGGGGTATGGTACCTCTTATCACTTTTAGGGTATGACCGGCCGTAAACTGTTGGCATGTGAGACAATTGCTGATAAAATTTGACACATGAGAATTTAACTCGGGACAGAACCAATCTTCTCTAATTCGTGCTGCAATTATTTCCTTGCCTGTATGGGCTGGGTGATGTAATTGGCTCAGGGCGGTATTTAAAAGTGCCAACGGTATTACAACTTTCCCAGTACCACTCTGGCGCCATAGTGCGTCGGTTGGTGACATTGTACATCCTCTTTTTACCCATATTTCCTTTTCGGCCATTGGTGCAGCTGCTTGTAATTCCATAATCTGTGTGGCTGGGAGATGGGTGTACCCTTCTCTTATTAACATCTCCCTAGCCATTCCCCTCCCTCTCCCTCTCTGTGAGTCTGTGGGGTTCCATATCTCACCAAAGTATGCAGCATATTTCGCATGTGCGTCTGCTGCTGCATTCCCTTTTGAGACGTGGTCTTCACCATTGGTGTGTGCGGTGCATTTTACTAGGGCAAGCTCTTGGGGGTCGTTTATTACTTCAATTAATTCAGCCAACAAGAGGGCATGTTGCACTGGAGTGCCATCAGCTCTTCTAAACCCTCTTCTTCTCCATTTTGATAGCCCTGAGTGGACAGTGGATGTAACATATGCACTGTCGGAATATATTGTTACACGTTTGTTAAAACTTTCCCTTAATGCCAATATTAGTGCAACTAGTTCAGCGGCTTGAGCAGAGTAATGCTGTGGTAACTGTACACACTTCATAGCCACACACACCGGCGCCTCCATCATTTTTACCACTGCTGCCCCAGTCCTCCGTATCCCATCTCCTTGATCAATAGTTGATGACCCATCAATAAACAAAAGCTCACCTCCCTCTAGTGCATTTTCTTCAACTTTTCTAGTGCATGAATATATTTCATTTAGTTGGGTGCAGTCGTGGGCGTAATCTCCCTCCTCAATTATTTCTGCTAGAAATCTTGCAGGGTTAACAGTGCTACATCTAACAATCGCTAGTTCAGCCCTAGACAAAATGATCTCATAACCTGATGCCCTTTGTGTCGTTAGTGTGGACTTGGGTTTATTCAATATTGCAAATAGTGCATGTTCCACAAACAGTGTAGTTGGACACCCCATGGTTATTGCTGATGCCTTTTCTACTGCAAAAGCAGCTGCAGCGAGACCTTGTTCGCAAGGGAAGTGGCCTAACATCACGGGGTCTAAGTGACCGCTGTAAAATGCTACTGGTTTATAGCCCATGCTTGTTTTTTGGGCCAATACTGCTTTCATTACTGCTGAGTCGCAATGTGAAAATATAAAAAAGCGTCGCTCATAGTCTGGGGATGCCAGTACTGGAGCTGTTGATATCGCGTCCTTCAATTCGTCAAATGCCTCCCTCATTTCCATAGTCCACCCCAACTTTTTCTCCCCTTTATTTGCTTCCTTCAAACCCTCAAGCAGGGGTCCTATGTATGAACTGTAATCAAATACCCATGCTCTACAGTAGTTGCACAGCCCCAGAAATTGCTGCAGTTCTCTCACAGTCTGTGGCATGGGAGTGCTTGAGATGGCCTGTGCTCTTTGTGGTGCAATCTTTCTTCCATGTTGGGATATCAGTTGGCCAATGTAAAGTACCTGTTCCTGACAGTATTGTATTTTTTCCATGTCTACCTTATACCCCTTTTCAGCCAATATAGTCAACATTTTTAAGGAGTCCTCTCTACATTTACTTTCGTTTATACTGCAAATTATTATGTCATCCACATACTGTAACACTGTGCTTTCCACCTCAACGTTACCCAAATCCATCTGTATTACTCTATTGAAAATTGAGGGTGATTCACAATACCCCTGTGGTAACCTGGTATGTTTCCATTTTGTATTTCGGTAAGTGAAACTTGTCAAATCTTGTGAGTCGGGGTGTAATGGTATTGAGAAAAATGCATTTTTAAGGTCTATTACTGTAAATCGTGATGCTTCTGCTGGAATGCCGCACAATATTGTGGCCGGGTTTGCTGTTACTGGATATTCTGCTTCTACTATGTTGTTCAAGGGCCTGAGGTCCTGTATGAAGCGCCAAGACCCCCCTTTAGCCTTGCGCACTGGGTACACAGCCGTGTTACATGGTGATTCTGAGGGGACCAATATGCCATTGTTTATAAGGGCCGTTATAGTTTCGTATATGCCCTCATCTGCCTCTTTTGACAATGGGTACTGCTTTACTCTTGGTAGTATGGCACCTTTTTTCAATTTTATCCGTACACCCCCTATGCTTTTTATGCATCCTACGTCATAAGGGCTAATGGTCCATAATGATTTGGGCACCTTTGACATATCCTCCTTAAAGAAAGGGACTGGGGTGCATGCAGGT
The DNA here is from genome assembly GCF_040938575.1 of Ambystoma mexicanum. Lineage (NCBI taxonomy): Eukaryota > Metazoa > Chordata > Amphibia > Caudata > Ambystomatidae > Ambystoma > Ambystoma mexicanum. The sequence continues at coordinate 635,725,573 of NC_090935.1, read as the reverse complement.
GCCTCAAGTGCCATCGCAATTTTCTGCGCTATTTGTTTGTGAGACACTCTTAACCATATTTCTACACTCATCATGAACACCATTTCCCCCTCCTCCTTTTCTTCTGAGAACAGCTCCTCATCTGACACCTGGGTCAACCTACATCCTTCTGCTAGTGCTATCACTGCCCTCCATGCTCTTCCTTCTTTGTCTTGGGCGTGCACAGCAATATACTCAGCTGTTGCAATAATGCTCTCAATGTCCATTACAAACACCTTTCCTTCTTGTTCATTAACAGGTGTTTCTGGTCGGAACAGATAAGCTGCTGGCCTCCTCCATATTTTCCCTTCTATCCCTGGCATCCATGCAAATGCCATGTCTGTTCCATACTGGAATAGCTCGCCATCTACTGGTTCCGCCCTAATCGCTATCTGCCCGCAGTATGCTTGCATAATCTGTCGTGCTGCTAGCATGTTAATCCCTGGAGTAGAGCAAATTATACCATCCTCTGTAAAGGAGATTGTCATATTTAACCTATTCATTATGTCCCTCCCCAGTATATTTACTGGTGAGGCACTATAATACAAAAGTGGAACTGACAGATCATAATCTCCGATAGATAAGGGAACGTTATCAGTAAAAGGAACCAACCCTTTAGCCCCAGAAAATCCTTGGGTGTTCATGGCTTCACCTGACATCTTAAATTTACCTTCCCTTATGCAAGACCGGGTTGCCCCGGTGTCAACAAGGAATGATAATTTTTTGTCACCTATCGTTACCTCTATGCGTGGCTCCTCCGCACTATTAGGTGTTACTGACAGGATGGGACACACCAAGGCCGTCTGTGGGCTGTCCTATTGGGGGTACAATGATTGGCCATTCCCTGTGTAAGGGTTGTGTCCCAAGACCATCACCCTACCCAATTGCGTTTGTTCAGTTTGGGGTTGTTGTGTTAGCGCTACTTGTTGTTGTGGCAGTGGCTGTTGTTGTGTTATTTGTTGTTGTGGCAGTGAATATGTTTGTGGCTGTTGTTGCGTTATTTGTTGTTGTTGTATGCCCTGCTGTTCTTGTGATGGCCTAGGTTGTGCCTGTTCATTCCATGCTGGTGTTCCTGGCCTGACCCTACACGTACGTGACATGTGTCCTAGTAATCCACAACTCCAACACACGGGTGGTTCCCTGCTCTGCCATGGGAAGCTCCCTGTGTTGTCCTGGTATACCGGTTGCCCTGTGGGGTAGGAATTTCCAAGTCCCCCCACCTGCTGTTGGGTATTATATCCGTATCCTCTCCCTCTCATAAATCCTCCTCTCCCCCTGTTATAACTATAATACCCAGCTCCTTGCATTGGGTACCCTCCTCCCACGTTTGGTGCGTGTAATTGCAGTGGCGGCACTTGCTGTATTATACTTTGTGGAGGTGCTATTTGAGCTGGATCTTGTGCAGCCACTACTTGTGTGGGGCTTTGGGCCATTGGTGTGGGCGTAGTTATTAGTGCCCCTTCCATTGTGTATTTAGTAAGTTTTTTCTGTACTAGTTTGGCCTCTTCTGTTTTCCTGTCCTCTTCCTTTTGTTTCATTTTTCCTTGCCATATCCTGCAGTGATGTACTATAGTCAGCTGTATTTCTGGCCATGGTTTTGCTTCCATTCCCACTACTTTCTTTAGTTGTTTCTGAACTCCTTCTGGGAGCCCTTGTACTAGTATATGATAAAATATGGCTGGTGTTTTATCCCATTGTTCTCTAGTTTCCATGCGCCACTTCTCATGAATATCCTGGATATAATCAACAGGATCCTCATTCTCACGCATCTTACGGGAAGTAATTGCTCCTATGTCTGATGTGTCTGGGTACTGTACTCTCAGTGCCTGCCATAGCGCATGTCTGCAGTTTGCAAATGGCGCCCCATCATGCGATGTGTTCGTTATTGTTACCCCATGGAATCCCGCTCTCTTCCAGATGTCGTCCGCTCTATCCCCTAATATTGATATTAACAGGCCCTTCACATCTCCTACTGCTAGTTTCTGTCCTGCGGTGTGTTTTTCCATTTCATATATCCACTTACCCGCACCTCCACTTAGTGATGGGAGCCTACATTTTATGTTTTCTTTATCCGTATGCTTCCAAGGTACATACTGCGGTCTAACCCCTCCTCTCTCCAACAGTGGCATTAAGTTGTGTCTTGTGTCACCCTTTACGCTCCATAATATTGAGTCCTCACACCCCTCCTCTTCCCCCGTTTCCTTTACCACTTCAAATTCTTCCTTATTACCCCTACTCCTACCTCCCTCTCCGTCCTTTCCCCTTTTTTCGTCATTTCCTGTGTTTAATATGGGTATGTTTATTTGTCTGTCTTGCCTGCGGCTAGGGAGGTCTCTAAGCCGACATGCATAGGGAGTCAATTCGTCCATGAAGGGCGCAAGCTTTATTGTGCGCAGCGAGCGTGTGGCGGTTGAGCATGTAGGGTGCGATGGGGGAGGGCGTGATGGAGATGGCGATGGTGTGGCTTCATGGGTTTGTTTTTCCACTAGTTGTTGCACCCTCTCCTCACTTCGTTTCAGCTCCTCCCTTCTCTTACTGATCCATGGCGAGTCTATGTTTGTTCTAGTGAGGTACAGCTTATCTAAGCTTTCCCTTTCACTCTTTCTTCCTACCCTCTCTACTCCTTCTTCCTCCTCACTGCAAAAATCAGTCATAAATGGTATCCCCCACTCTGCCTTTTTCCCTTTTACTGTTACTGTTTCTAAGTCTATTAGCTCCATTTCTCCTCTTCCTTTGTTACCAACTGTTCCCCCTGATGTTGATGTTGTTGCTACTTCTCTACTTCTATATACATCCCCCCATTTTTCACTCTCCCTATTACTCCCTCCTCTTTCCCCTTCACTCCTCTCCTCCATCTCCCTACTATTTTCCTCCCTTTTCCTTTTTAGTTCCTCCATCACTTCGTTGCTCATCTGTTCCAATATTCTTTCATCCTCTTTCTTCCTTTCCCATTTCACCCTTTCTCTTTCTATTGCTTTCCCCTCTTCATATTTCTTAGCTGCCTCTGATACTACCCTCCTCCTCCATATTTCCATTTCCCTTTCTTTATCTTCTTCTTCCTTCTTTTTTTCTCTCAACACTACTCTTGACACCCTTTCTGCTGCTGCTTTTACCCTTTCAGCTTCTATCCTTTGCTCCTCATTTCGTTCCCTTAATTTGTCCAATTCGTCTTTACCCTCTTTCCTTTTCCTCACTCTCTCTTTTTCCTCCTTCTCAAGCTGTTTTATTAATTCATTCTGCTCATCCCTTAGCTTTGCCAATTTTTCCTCCAAAATCTCTTCTCTTTGTCGTAATAGCTCCTCCCCCTTCATCTCACTCTCCCTTGTACTATCCTCGTCTGTTCTCTTTACTGCCTCCCTCTCTTCTCCCGTTAGTGAACCCCGTAATTTTAATAATATCTGTGCAGCTACCCACTCATCATGTCCTATCTCTACAATCTGCTCTTCTCCAATCCTCCCCTCCCCCACTGTCATCTTCCTATGAGCCACATATGGTGGAGGGCTGTATGCCGGGTTCGAGTATCCTTCAGCCGCCCTTAACTGTCCTTCTATTTCTCCTAATTCTCTTAAAGGGTACAACCCTTCTCCCTCTGTTTTCACTCCCGGTGTTATGGGTATCTCGTTGCTCGGTTCCTTTTTTATGTTGTCTAATTTATCAATCTTTTCTCCTCCCTCTCCTTCATTCCCCGTATTCTTTGTCCTTTCACACCCCTTTTCCCCATCCGTTCCCTCTTTCTTAATCTCCTTTACTTCCGGTGTTTCCCCCATAGAGAACATTCCATTTGGTCCTGGTCGGGACCCCTGGAACATCCTCCATAAGTTAAACACCTCCACATGGCTCGCCAACTTCTTCCCCTTGTATGTATTGTGCAGATGGTTTAGCAGTGAATGTTGGGCATATGGATCGAAACTACCATTAGGCGGCCATGGTGTTAACATTTTGTTATCCGTCCCCTGGGTCCACTCTATGCTGTACTTAATTAATTTCTCCCTATGGGGTGGCAGTGTGGTGCATATGTGTTGTAGTGGGGTAGTGAGGGTGTTCCCCCACCCTCCCGACCCTGTCCCGTATGACATAGTGGTGCCCCACTTGTTACTCTTCCCTTCACTATCAGTTTATCAGTTTGCAATTTACAACCTTATATTGTTTACCTGGCCCCGTAAGTGTGGGGACTTATGACAATCCTTTGACAAATTATGCAATAATAATAATTAAACAAAAATAAAAAATAATAAAACACATATATATATATATATATGTATAATTTTATATTGTATATTCATTCCCCTATGGCCCCCTGCGGCCGAGGCGCACGCAGCCCCCTGTGGCTGCGTACCCCTTACGACGATCTTATACAGTCGTCCTGATTCCTCGTTCTCCTCCCCCTTTTACACTTGCCGTGGCCGGCGTTCTCCGTGCGCAGCCACGCCCCTCTCCCCTTCTCCTCTTCCGATCCACTCGTTTATCGTTTATCTCCGTATCCGCTCCCTTATCATGTTTCTCTTCCCCACCACTCTCAAACCCAAAGTTCCTTGTACTCGCGATATCCTATTAAATCCCTACTGGTGACGTCACCGATGTCTTTACGCTACTGGTACATTCTCATTATTAGTTTCAAAATACACTTGCAATCTACCCCCGCTAACCCTACAGCTGTCTTCCTGTCTCTCCTGGAACAAGGTAATCTCATCAATAATATAATCGGACTGCGCACGCTGCGTCGCCTCGCGTGTGATACGCCCCTCAACAGGAGGGCTTAACCAGCCAATTATCTTCCGTATTGGGCAACTATGCAACTAGCTACCGCCTACAGGGAAACGTCATCTACCTATCGAGTTTCTTGCTCGAACAATAAGGAACCTCGTCATCTACCTATCGAGTTTCTTGCTCGAACAATAGGGAACCTCATCTACTCATTGATAAATAAATGTCAAATCGTAGGAAACCACACACACCCACCCCTACACGTTAGTCGCGATTTAGGCCAATCAGTGTCTACGAGCGGCCACACGTGATGTTTTCGTGCTCCGCCCCCCTCTTTCGCGTGACGTAGCCGACTGCTCTCGCACTCGTCTCGCCACCATTCATTCCATTAGCAACACTCAGTTGTTAAACCTTCGCCGCGCATCTGTACAATACCTCCCTCCTCCCTTATTTACTTCCTCCCCCTCCCTCACAATTTCGCATTGCTCGTTGTGCGTGTCATGCTCACCAAGTTCTCTCGATGCAGGGCCGCTCGACTGCGTGCACCCCTCCAAGCGGCTCGCCACCTCCCCTCGTCTGGACCACGTCTGGACACTCGCCAACCGCGGGCGGGATACTTCTCAACCGGCTCCCGAGGGCCAATATCCGGATTGCGCTGTCCGGTCTTCTCGCAGCTCCACGATGGTCCTGTAGTCCTCAGAAGGGGGCAACGGCAGAGGGGGCCGCGCCGCCGGGCCTCCTCGCAACGGGAGTGCCTGGAAAAAGTAAAAATAAAAAGTCGATCTTAAACAGATCTCAGCAGTGCCTCCAACTTGTCGGGGGGGAAATTCTGCCGGGGTCAGCCGGGCCGTCCGCGGACCTCCAGGCAGGGAGGCCCCAACTCCTCCCGTGTATATCCCAGATGAGATGAGATAGAGTATGAGACGCACACAAGGAGCAAGGTGACTCTGCTGTTTATTAGACAAAACGGCAGGGATGGGTCAAGGAGCGTACGCGTTCGTCCTGACACACACACAATCGTGGGGCTCGCAGGCCCTTTTTACTGTATTATGACGCGCTACTTGCGTCACTTCAGAAAGTTAACAAAAAACCTATCGCCACTCTTAATTGGGTGTTCGAGTGGTAGGGTTAGTATAGCACACATATAGAGAAAGATATTAGTGGACAAGGTGTAGTCAGGTGGTATATCTGGGTTGTCCCTACAATTAGATACATGAGAATTGTTACATGAAGACTCCTGAGGATTGGCTAAATTTGCTGGCGTCAGTGATAAGAGCCCCATGTTCTGATTGGTGCGCCCGTGAGCTTCCCAGCCTGGGACCACCGTCGTTCCTAGCTCTCGGTGTACCTGTAAGTTGCAACAATGTTTCACTATGGGTACATGCAGACAATGTGAGGACTTATTCATAGCTGGACGGGGGACCGCTCCCACTGTTGCAGATGTCCATTGAGCCTTTCAAGTGTATCTGCCAGTGTCTCGTAGCGAGGGCTCCAGACGCCTCTGTTCTCCTGGGTTTGGCATCTCGTCAGGTTCGGCTTGGTCACGTGGGGAGGGACCGTGAAAGAGGCAGAATTCTGCACAATTAATATTGTTTTTCTACTGCGCGTCTGGTTTAATTTGTCGGTGTGACTTTAACGTTGGTGCGCGGAGTACGAGGTTGCAACATCGTGCCTTTGATGATTTGCTCTTGGAACGTGGGTTTGCAACATTGCGACCTTGGCTGGTTGCTTCGCCGAGCTCATTCTGCAGGATCAGCAACTGACTCTTGCCTTGTTGATGTCCACGGGAGCTCTTGTTTGAGGCCTACTTGGGCCTGGTGCATAAGTTGTCCGTTTGGTGCACAGGTGCTTTAGGTTATAGGAGCATATAATTTCATGACCAGTATTGTCTTCATTATACTTCTCATGGTGGTAACTGGTTTTAAGAGAAGCGTGAGCAAGCTAGTAGAAGAGTTCATGACGCGTCTTGCGTTTCTGCATTCTGAAAGCCTATGTAAAAATAATAAAGATGCACGTCCGTGAATATGCCTGTCGCCTATGTCATAGCACTGAGTATATTCTTCGTGTAGGTTGGTGTGGGAATGTCCAGTGTGTACATTTGTACAGATGTGCTTCCCGTTGTCTAGGTCGTCATGGCATCTCTAACGACGTGTAGGTTTTAGTCTAGTTGATCCGTGCCGCAGGTGTCGGCATGGCCAGTGCGGGCTGCTGGGCAGGCAGATGGACACATCCGTATGTTCCTGTACCAGGGTATCTGGTCGTCTGGTAAATGGACAAACTCGTCTCGTGGCGGGTGTTTGGGTCGTGACCCTCTAGGCCAAGCGCGAGAGGCGAAGGACGGGAGCCTGGTCTTCCATTCTCCCACTTCAACCCCACTACCCCCACTTGTGCCAGCTTGCTGTAGTGATAACAACCCTGTGCCTGGCATGACAACACCATCCTCTGGCTCCATTGCGTCATCATCTGAAAAGTAGAGAGAAACAAGGTCACTACACATGTTAGAAGCACATAACGCACACACACACAGACATCACACAGACACCAAAAACATCAAGCAGACATGTCACACACAAAATAGAACCTGCCATGCATGCTGGCTCAACTTGACATTGCTTCTGTGATTAGGCATGTAGAATGGTGTCAGTTTGCACAGAAGTGGGTTGATGCAGTGCAGCAAATTTGTACGTTACTCACTATCTACATGTACAAGTACTTCATGATGTGTGTCAGAAAATGTGAAGGCAGTGCAAGGTCAACTTCAGGCATCACGTGCAATGTGCATTCAATGGGTAGCATGGCTACAAGCAAACCACCCCTCCCCCCCAAGTGCAAAAGCAGGGATGCCTAGCATGGTATCAAAAGGCTGACCATAGACCTGTGTATTGACAGACAGTGTTGACTAGCATCAACTGCATAATGTGAGTCAAGTGACAACACAGCAAATGAGGATGAGACAGTAAGCAGGACAAATGATGAAACCTCTGGAGTACACCCACATGTGAGGAAGACACTACACCAGTTGGACAGAGTAAATGGCCATTAAACAGGCTGGGGCGTGTGACCCACACAGACTGTCACACCCTAAACATGTGTGCGACGCAGGACTGAGCCACAGTGGACATGGGAAGGCTGATGAAATGTCATGCAATGTAGATCACCCTGGACTCATACTACAATGATCATCCAGTCAAGGACACATAGGGGCTGCTGGAAGTTAGCATGACCAGAGCAAAGGTGGAATTGGGGTGCAGAGCGGGGGGTGGAGGGGCAAGTGAGCATGTCTACATGGAGTACCCGCATGCAGGCAGAGGACACATGCACGTCAGTCATGCTATGACATAGTCTCTGAGCTGAGAGGAAGGTCACCCCATGCTACATGCAGAAGGGCCAGTGAGCTGGAACATGGACTGGAGGGGCATCCTGGTGACCAGCATGTGAGTAGGGTGCAATAGTGGTGATGCGGACAGTCCCCGTCCGCTCTACATGTCCACCATCCAGCAGAGCAGCCATGCATCAGGGAAGCATTGCATTACTTGCACATCAGAACCATGTACACGTGACATGTAGTGGCAATCATGCACAACACATCACACAAGTAAAACACACATGTCCTCAACAAACACGCAGCAACAGCCACTGGACTGGGCATCAAAGTCCGGCATCTCTCCCACTCCTTCGACCGATTCAGATGGTATGACCTCCGCAACGAGTGACTCATGTGGAGTGAGGTCTTCCTCCTCAGGTGCAGGCCCACTGCCAGTCACCAGAGTCAAGTTGTAATTTGAGGCACACTTAGCCTTAGCGCTGCGTTTGAGGTCATTCCAACGCTTTTTGCACTCTTGCGCCATGCGCACCTCATGGCCGAATGCACTCAAATGTTCCGCAACTTGCTTCCAGTGGGTATCACGGTGGGCAGCCGTAGTCTGACAATTAGGACCCACTAGCATGTCACGGCTGTGGTCCCGCACGTAGTCCACGAGGAAGTCCAGTTCCTGGAATGCCACCTTGATCAATATGGCCAGTGACACCGGTGGATTGAGCCAAGGGAGTGGCAGGTGGAGGGATGACCAAAGGCCTGACTTGCATCAGTGGCAGCTGGGTGCCCTCTAATGGACCCTGCGCAGCAACATCCGCTGTGGCAGGGTCATTGACCGCAACTGTCCTGGTTGGCAGACTCACAACCGGGGTGTTGTTGGCTGCATCTGCCCCTGCACTTGCCAACACCCGGCTGTTCGGGGCAGCAGATGACATTACTGCCCCAGGGACACATGTCTTGGTCAGGGCAGCCCTGCGTGCACCTACGGTTTCCCTCCTGGCCTGTTGGAAATCTTCCAAGGACTCTTCAAGTGCCAACGCAGCCTGCGCTGGCAGACCCTGAGCCTGGGTGGTGGTGTCCACAGCTGCACCTGCACCTACAACTACCCTTGGGCCCGTGACAGTCGATGAAACGGACTGCTGGGTCACACGGGCGCCAGTGCCAGATGCAGAAGCTGCATCTCCCGGAACCACAGGGGGTGGTGGCATGACTGCACCGACACATGGCACAACATCGTGCTCAAGTGGCGCACCCCTGCCTCTTCCCCTTCTCTGGCCACCCTGGACACCCTGGAGTCCCCCTACTCCCTGGTCATCCCGGCCACGTCCCTGACCATGCCCGCCGTGAGGAGGACGCCCAGCTGAGGCACCCCTCACCTTTGGTGGCTTCCCGACCATGGCACAGATGGAGTAGTGCCGGCACAGATGGAGGAGTGCCAATGGGAGGTGTACACCAGAATTGTCCTGGGCAATTGGGGTGAAGGGGGTGGGATGCAAGATGTTAACAGCCCCCCTGCACCTGCAAGGCTGTATGTGACCCCGGCGATGTAGTGACGGGTCATGCAATGCTCAGGCACCCCAAAACTGCAGTAAAACCATGCACGCAACCCTGCAGCCTACATGCGTGGAATTAACCTCCCGCAATACGCGGTGGCACCCAGTAACACGAAAAATGTGTACGCGTGGGACACGCAGGCTACTATGACCTTGAAAATGGGTGCGATACACAGGGGCACCCGCAGTGGGAAAAATAGCGTGCACGACTCACCGTCTGACTAGCGTGCTAATGAAAAACATGCGTAGCCAATACCCCTGCCAAAATAAGAGATACGTCCTTGATCCGCTGTGAAGTTGTGATGGCACACGAAACAACATGAAGTAGCAACACACGTCAGTCTCCACGAAAGGCACGTACAGCGAAATGCTGGCCCCGCTCACCTTTAACCCCTGCTGAGGGAAACACCTGTGCGCATCACGTCACTTACGTGCGTAGCCCCTTTCCTCGGATTACACGTATTCACACGCGGACGTGCAGTTTTTTCCCACGCCCGCTGAACCACTATGCTCACGTCACGAGGGAAACGCCCGTGCGCGCTACGTCACAGACGCGCTTACGCGCTAAGGGCCTTTCCTTGAATTACACGTTGATGTGCAATTTTTTCATGTGCCAAATCCCTCTGTATCAAGCTGGCCACGCAACAACACACGGAAGACCACGCTCCTGCCCAGAAGGCCAAATTACTGCCCCCCAGAGCCCCGAGCACGCTCCCACCTGCCATCTGCTGCTGCCTGCCTGCCTGCTTCCCACGTGCCCTGCTATTTGGTGCATGCACATCAGCCAGGGGTGCAGTTGCTGTGACCACCCCTGCTGGAACTGAAGACTCCCGACTGGGATACCATCGCTCCACAGCCCAGCCCCAGGACCCAGTTGCCCACCCACACCTGGCTCTGGGGTTGCCATGTCGGGCACAACACTACCTGGCACCACTGGCAATCTCCTGCCAGAGAGGCAGAGGGCCACCAGCTTCAGTGCCAGGGAAGTTGGTGTCCTGGTGGAGCAAGTCCTGGGGCAGTATAATGCCCTCTTTCGAAGTTTGCTCGCCGACAATGAAGGACGGACCAGGATCTGGATGGACATCGTGACTGCCATTAACGAGGAGGGGGTGGCAGTCCGCAATATCAAACCTGTCCGGAAGTGCTGGGAGGACTTCAGGTCCAGGACCCTCGACAAGGCCCAGCGCCTCTTGGCGGCAGCGGATGCAGAGGGGTGCCGAGCCACCTGTCTGACCACCAAATGAGGGTCCTGGAACACATACGCCCAGCGCTCTACGTCCAGGTCCTTCAGAGGCAGACCCATCTGGAGTCGAGCGGTAAGTGTACATGCATACTGATTGGACGCTGTGCGTGTAGTGGTGTGCCAGTAGTATGCAGGTTGCACATGTGTTTTTGTAGGGCCATGTATGGATGTGTATGTACAGGGGCGTGAGGCTGCCACATGTGAGTCCTCTCATGTGTGAGACACATCGATGGTGTATGTGTTGCTAAGCATGCTGGCCAAATGCAGGTGTGGGAGCACACATGTTTGAATTTCTGTGTATGTACGTTGGCATGGTTGTGGTGTCACACATGGATGGTGGTTCCTGCTGCATGTATCTGCACTGTATACATGTGCATGTGTGTGTATTTGACAAGTGTGCAACTGTGATGCAACATGAATGCATGTGACACTGACATGTAGGAGGCTGATTGCCAGATGTGACATGGATGGTGACATTATCACTGCAGTGGTGGAGGTGTACAAATGCATGTCAGTCTGGTGGCATGTGTTGTGCACTCCCTGTGTTTCATGTGACGTCAGGCTCACCTTCGGCTGCTCGTGCTGTTGTTTGTGTATGGACGTTGCTGCCTGGGGCAATATTCCTGTGGATTTGCTCATGTGTGTGAGTTGAAATGACATGTGTGTTGGGGAGTGTGATGCCATGTCTGTAGTTTTACACTGCCACTCATGTGCAACTGTCATGTGTGTATCAGTCCATTGTACAGTGCCCTGATGCCTGTGTTCTATCTCTCCCTGTCTGCAGTGTCAACTGATGAAGAGGGAGGAGAGGGTGCTGTGGAGCAAAGCAGCAGGGATCGCACCACCAGCCGGAGACGCAAAGCCCGGCTCCCCTCCCAGGTTGTCACCTCATCGGGGAGTAAGGAGTCTGGTGCCGCGTCCCAGGCCGCAGATGCCGAGGGTATGTCCAAGAGGCAGAGGTCGGAGGTGGACTCCTCTGCAGCAGAAGGGGCAGCTGAGACCCCACAGGGTCCGATGGAGGAAGATGGCATGGAGTCATCCAGGTTGGTGGAGGATTTGGTGGAGGAGGAGGCCGTGGAAGGGACACACACGGGGTCTGGAGGTGGGGATTCCACTGGTGCTAGTGGTGCAGTGCAGGGGCAGGGACAGGAGGCAGCACAGGCTGCCGCGGAGGTGCCTATGTGTAATCCTGTCCCCAATCCTGTGACTGCATCATCCTGCATCAGCAGGGATGCCTACGTCCAGACCCGTTTTCAGGGAGGGGATGAGCGCACAACAACTGGCCTTCCTCTCCCTGTGGACGTGGCAATCGGGACCGGGTTGAGCCTCTCCTCTCTGGGATGGTGTTGCATCAACAGGGCATGCAAGGTGACCTGTAGTGTTTTCGTGAAGACACTGCATGTCATCTCGGATGCCTCGTTGACCGCGTTGACCTACAGGGACGGGTCACCAGGGCTGGATTCCTCCGTATGCTGGACCTTGTTCCGACCCCCTCCTCACCTGAAACCCCTATGCGCCAGTCGTCCTCCATGCCATCTTCCCACCCATGTATCACCTGGGTACCCTGTGGAGCTGCCTCTGACCCTGCGGCCAGGCTGGTGGAGGACACATCCCTGCCACAGTCGGGAGTCGGACGTCCAGCAGGGGTGGCCACCTCAACAACTGCACCCCAGCCGGAGGAGGACATGCAGGCAGCAAGAGCCAGGCACAGGCACAGGCACAGCAGCAGCAACAAGGTGGTAGCCATGATGGCTTGGGGCCTTCAACATCCGAAGGGCAGGCATCGGCCAGAGGGCATGAGGACTCAGGATTGAAAGTGTCTTCCGTGTGGCAGCAGTTGGGCCAGGCCATAGGTGCGGAGCGGCGGCGGGCAGAAGAGGCACGGCTCACAATGGTCGGGGCGGAGAACTCCATGCGGAGGGCACTGAGGCGGGCTGAGTGCCTCGAGGCAATTCGCAGGGAGTTGGAGGTCAACATGTCATCGTGCCTGCGAACCCTCGGGCCATGGAAGAGGACCGCCTCCAGGACATCGAGCAGGAGTTCGATGACATGACAGGAAATCAGGTAGTGAGCCGTCGGACTAGCCCGCCGCCATTGTATATAGTTTGTAGTTTTAGGTTCCCTTTATCTTTTTCATTCATTTGGGGCACTCGGACTATGCCCTTCCTTTTTGTATATAGTTCTTTATTAGGTGGTTTTTTTGCTAGGTTTCATTTCATTCGTTGGGCTCATGGACCCTGGATTACTTCTTTGTACATAGTTAAACAGTGGATTTATCTATTATTATTTTTCTCACCATGGAGCAATGGATTTTACTGTTTCCGTTTCCTTTGGATTTGATTTGGTGGCCGGAGACTTTGGACACATTTTAATTTCGATTTATTTAGATTCAGACTTCATGTTTTTCTTTTTGTGTTTTGGACATGCTGCATTTCATCTTTTTTTCACACATTCTTTTCATGTTTTCATTTGATTACATTCTTTTTGTGTTCAATACATTTTGGTTTATTACTTTGATGTGTGGTATTCTCTCATTGGTTTCATGCATGTCACGGTGTAGGTTTTCACAATCACCAGCACCCATTGTGTGTGTGTGACAGACATGTGTTGATGTAAATTCTTGCCATTTGGGTTGTATCATGTAGTGGGCATTTCAATGTGGGGTGGATGGGATACTTGGTTGAGTCTTTGTACAGGGGTGGCGTGCGGTGGGATTTGGGAGGCCATGAGGCCCATGCTTGTGGATCATGATGACGTGTTGGGGGGACATGAGTCGGGGCCTGCTGGCAGGTGCCCGTCAATGCTGGGTGGGTGGGGGTGCTGGGGGACATGAGTCAGGGCCTGAGCCTCACTGCTGGGGGGTGGGGTGCTGGGGGACACGAGTCAGGGCCTGAGCCTCACTGCTGGGGGGTGGGTGTGCTGGGGGACATGAGTCGGGGCCTGCTGGCAGGTGCCCCTCACTGCTGGGTGGGTGGGGGTGCTGGGGGACATGAGTCAGGGCCTGAGCCTCACTGCTGGGGGGTGGGTTTGCTGGGGGACATGAGTTGGGGCCTGCTGGTAGAGGCCCCTCACTGCTGGGTGTGTGTGGGTGCTGGGGGACCTGAGTCGGGGAATGCTGGCAGGAACCCGTCAATGCTGGGTGGGTGGGGGTGCTGGGGGACATGAGTTGGGGCCTGAGCCTCACTGCTGGGGGGTGGGGGTGCTGGGGGACATGAGTCAGGGCCTGCTGGCAGGTGCCCCTCACTGCTGGGTGGGTGAGTGTGCTAGGGGACCTGAGTCGGGTCCTGCTGGCAGGTGCCTGTCAATGCTGGGTGGGTGGGAGTGCTGGGGGACATGAGTCAGGGCCTGAGCCTCACTGCTGGGGGGTGGGGCTGCTGGGGGACATGAGTCAGGGCCTGAGCCTCACTGCTGGGGGGTGGGTGTGCTGGGGGACATGAGTCGGGGCCTGCTGGCAGGTGCCCCTCACTGCTGTTTGGGTGGAGGTGCTGGGGGACATGAGTCAGGGCCTGAGCCTCACTGCTGGGGGGTGGGGGTGCTGGGGGACATGAGTCAGGGCCTGCTGGCAGGTGCCCCTCACTGCTGGGTGGGTGGGTGTGCTAGGGGACATGAGTCGGGGCCTGCTGGCAGGTGCCCCTCACTGCTGGGTGTGTGTGGGTGCTGGGGGACCTGAGTCGGGGAATGCTGGCAGGAACCCGTCAATGCTGGGTGGGTGGGGGTGCTGGGGGACATGAGTTGGGGCCTGAGCCTCACTGCTGGGGGGTGGGGGTGCTGGGGGACATGAGTCAGGGCCTGCTGGCAGGTGCCCCTCACTGCTGGGTGGGTGAGTGTGCTAGGGGACATGAGTCGGGTCCTGCTGGCAGGTGCCTGTCAATGCTAGGTGGGTGGGAGTGCTGGGGGACATGAGTCAGGGCCTGAGCCTCACTGCTGGGGGGTGGGGCTGCTGGGGGACATGAGTCAGGGCCTGAGCCTCACTGCTGGGGGGTGGGTGTGCTGGGGGACATGAGTCGGGGCCTGCTGGCAGGTGCCCCTCACTGCTGTTTGGGTGGAGGTGCTGGGGGACATGAGTCAGGGCCTGAGCCTCACTGCTGGGGGGTGGGGCTGCTGGGGGACATGAGTCAGGGCCTGAGCCTCACTGCTGGGGGGTGGGTGTGCTGGGGGACATGAGTCAGGGCCTGCTGGCAGGTGCCCCTCACTGCTGGGTGGGTGGGGGTGCTGGGGGACATGAGTCGGGGCCTGAGCCTCACTGCAGGGGTGTGGGGGTGCTGGGGGACATGAGTCAGGGCCTGAGCCTCACTGCTGGGGGGTTGGTGTGCTGGGGGACATGAGTCGGGCCTGCTGGCAGGTCCCCCTCACTGCTGGGTGGGTGGGGGTGCTGGGGGACATGAGTCAGGGCCTGAGTCTCACTGCTGGGGGTGCTGGGGGACATGAGTTGGGGCCTGCTGGCAGGTGCCTGTCAATGCTGGGTGGGTAGGGGTGCTGGGGGACATGAGTCAGGGCCTGAGCCTCACTGCTGGGTGGGTGGGGGTGCTGGGGGACATGAGTTGGTGATCACTGATGCAAGGTGACATGTGGGCTGGCTGGAGGGCATGCCCATGGTGGATGGGCTGCGTGTGGGACATGACCAGGGGTGCAGGGTAGTCCCCTGTGGTGTGGGCTGCCTGCAGGGGCCATGGAGGGGGTAGAGGGCACACCGTGGAGGACCCACACTGCCAATTCATGTGTGGGACTCCCCGCGCACCCCACTTGATACACGTACCCCGCTCTGACGGCAAAATCGCATGTGAAATTCCCCGCAAACCCAAGTAATACACGTACCCTGCTCTGACAGCGAAATCGCGTGTGAAACTCCCTGCGAACCCCAGTAATACACGTACCCCGCTCGCACAGGGCCAATCACTTGTGAAACTCCCCGCGAACTCCAGTAATACACATAGCCCGCTCGCACAGGGCCAATCGCGTGTGAAACTCCCAGCGAACCCCAGTAATACACATACCCCGCTCGCACAGGGCCAATCATGTGTGAAACTCCCAGAGAAGCTCAGTAATACAAGTACCCCACTCGCACAGGCCCAAACGCGTGTGAAACTCCCCGCGAACCCCAGTAATACACGTACCCCGCTCGCACAGGGACAGTCGCGTGTGAAACTCCCCACGAACCCCAGTAATACACGTACCCCGCTCGCACAGGCCCAATCACGTGTGGAACTCCCTGTGAACCCTAGTAATACACGTACCCCGCTCGCACAGGGCCAATCACGTGTGAAACTCCCCGCGAACCCCAGTAATACACGTACCCCGCTCACACAGGCCCAATCGCGTGTGAAACTCCCTGCAAACCCCAGTAATACACGTACCCCGCTCTGACAGCGAAATCGCGTGTGAAACTCCCTGCGAACCCCAGTAATACATGTACCCTGCTCGCACAGGGCCAATCGCGTGTGAAACTCCCCGCGAACCCCAGTAATACACATACCCCGCTCGCACAGGGCCAATCGCGTGTGAAACTCCCCCCAAACCCCAGTAATACACATACCCCGCTCGCACAGGGCCAATCGCGTGTGAAACTCCCTGCGAAGCCCAGTAATACAAGTACCCCGCTCGCACAGGCCCAATCGCGTGTAAAACTAACCGCGAACCCCAGTAATACACGTACCCCGCTCGCACAGGGACAGTCGCGTGTGAAATTCCCCGTGAACCCCAGTAATACACGTACCCCGCTCGCACAGGCCCAATCACGTGTGAAACTCCCCACGAACCCCAGTAATACACGTACCCCACTCACACAGGCCCAATCGCGTGTGAAACTCCCCACAAACCCCAGTAATACACATACGCCGCTCGCACAGGGCCAATCGTGTGTGAAACTCCCCGTGAACCCCAATAATACACGTACCCCACTCACACAGGGCCAATCGTGTGTGAAACTCCCCGCGAACCCCAGTAATACACGTACCCCGCTCGCACAGGCCCAATTGCATGTGAAACTCCCTGCGAAAACCAGTAATACACGTACCCTGCTTACACAGGGCCAATCGCGTGTGAAACTCCCCACAAACCCCAGTAATACACGTACCCCGCTCGCACAGGCCCAATCGCGTGTGAAACTCCCTGCGAACCCCAGTAATACATGTACCCCGCTCGCACAAGCCCAGTCGCGTGTGAAACTCCCCGCGAACCCCTGTAATACATGTACCCCGCTCGCACAGGCCCAACCGCGTGTGATTCTCCCCACGCAGGGGTGTACATGTATTCGGAGGGGTGCGCGGGGAATTGTACAGGCGTTTTCATGGCTGGCGGTCTGTATGCTGGTCCACTGGCCTGTGCGCAATGTACGGGATTTGTGCGCTGTGCATGGCGCACAGGGAGGGGTTGGGGGCGTAACTGGCGCTGCTGCAGGGTCACTGTGCCACTCTGCGCCACAGCTGGTTATGGATGTTAAAATCCATGAATACGCTGTGCGCGGAAATGGATTTTGGCGCACGCGGCTGGCGCAGACTGTTGCATGCGCACACTGTGCACCAGCGGCGTGTGCCACTTGTGCGCTGGATTCTATGAATTACCCCTAAATGATTTGTACAAGATCACACAAGCTAGAATGTGAGCCTAGCCTGACATTTATATGCTTGACCATGCATCTTCCAAGCTCAAGTTGGTACCAATATGGGTTGAAGTTTGGTTTTGAATACCTAAAATAATACTTGATTTGAGACAGATTATAAAAAAAAATGCACAAGTTACATAATAAATGAACATGAAAATGTATTCATATTCATCATTATATAAATAAGTTGATGAAAATGATAAGGGGGGGGATTTATTTTTCATCCTAAATTGCACAGGCGGGGACAACTCCTTTTTGCACTTTTTGTGAAAGGGACCATTCATTAATTTTAATTGTTTCCACCAAGTACTGGAAAAGAAAAGAGTAAACCACAGGTGAGAATCGCCTTTACTCTTCACTTTTCCACTAAGTGTCTGCAAAAGTGTAAACCACTTCCACAATTAATGATAGTGAGAGCCAACCACAATGGATTCTTTTGGCATCTGCCTGTTTTTACCAGGTACAACATTCTATAAATCTATTAGTTTTCCGATAACATAAAAACATATGCTGTTAGCAAACCAATCGGATTTGGCAGTGGGACCTTGTTAAGTCTGATCTGTTCTCCAACTTCGCCTGTCAAATCATACAAAGGCCTACAGCTCAAAAAAAGTGTCAATAAATGTATTTAGCACAACTTTTTCGACTCTGCTTGACTTGGAAAAAGGACCCCTATGATTGTAGCTTTATTTTCCCCATCCTGAATGGAAGCCTACAAACTCAAGCATAGAAATTAATGAGAATGTACACATAATCTCATCAGACACAAAGTGAAATGAAATTCATGACAAGGTCATTGTTTCACACACATCGTTCTGTATCCCCTTAATGTCTAATCACCCAACAATCACACTTAACTAGCTTGTTAAATAATTTAAAGAAAATAGTGCCATAGCAAAGGACCTTTTTTCAACTCTAAATGCTTCCTGTTGAAATAATCTGCCTCTGAGAAACATTAAAAAGATATGACCTCACTGAGAGGGCTGTGCAGTCCTGGCTGTTTGATTCGAGATTGAAGAGGCAGAGGAGGGGAGCATGGGCATGTGTCCCTTGTCCAAATCGTAAATCCACCTCTGATTGCACTCTTTAGGAACAATTTCAATACTGCTTTTTAGTTTAGAAAGATGTACATCTTTTATACTTTGCCCTCGACATTATAGGAAATGCGTTTCTCTCATTTTATTTTACAGGTGTTCATGTAAAACACCCAGCACCCAGGAATAATAACATACTTTCCAAACAAGACCAACAATACACCTGACATATTCTGTTTGCAAACTCTATTAAGTTACTCAAAAAGCATGAGGTTATCAAGTCAGTACTTATCAGTTTCAATAATAAAACGTTCTGGCAGAGTAGACTAGACTTCTACACAGACAAACATACATTCTATTTATGTCGGATCCCCACTGGTAAGTACGCATGAGAATATCTGAAACTGGTCCATACTTGCCATCCTAGCCTTATCATTTTTAGTTAAGGCCTAGTTTGCCCAACTCAGTCAAGTGCTGCTTAACTCCGTTGGTGTAGCAAACAAGGCACCCACATCGGCATATACACGTTCACTTAAGGGTACAAACTGAAGTCAACATGTATTGGCAAAGCCAACAGCTTGGGCTTTTGATTAAACATGGGTAGGGATTAGCCAGAAATTTCCATAAGGGTACCACCCAGCACATAAGAGGGGAATAGCTGGAAATTTGTGCGAGTGTCTGGGCATATGATGGCATGGCTGGCAAATGTCTGTCTAATACCTATGCACAAGCCAAAACTGTTGGCTTTGCGATTGCTTGTTTAAGACAGGACTTCAGTGTAAGGAACAGAGACATTGACAAAGATATTGCTTATAAAATCAATTGGCTGAAGAAACACAGTAAGAGATTTTTATCTCACCAGGTGCTCATTTGCACATTAAGTAATTAAACACACAAAAGAATGCTTAGATATAACACTGGAATGCCCCATACAGCAACCCTTTTGTGTTACTTTGTGATAGAGCTAGCTCAAAGAGATCCAGAAAGATGACGTTTTGGTGGCGAGGGGCAGGTAGATGGTGGTAATGACATAGGCTTTAACATAGCCCTGGCTAGTCACTGGGTGGGTAAATGACCATACACACCCATGGGATGTGTATTTCTCCTCACAAAATAATCTCCATCCTATCTGTGTTCCACTGCATGAGTTCTGGCTTGCACCTAATAGGCAAAAGTCTCTGGGCCTCATTACAAGTCCAGGGGTAGCGGTGCTGGTAAAACCGGCAGGCTGCCACCGGACTTGCAAGATTTTCTGGCGCCCGGCTTGCCGTATTTAGTAGGGCATTGCATCCCCTGCGGTCCGGGAAGTCAGGTGCCAGAAAAGGTAAATCCCCATTCCCATTGAGTGCCATAGGACTCAATGGGAATGGGGAGCATGGAAGCACCGGCACCGTGTGCAACAGTGCCGGTGCTTCCATGTAAGTCTGCGAGCAGGTGCCGTCCCGCCCGTCAGGTCAGGCTTGGTGGGCAGGACGGCATCCGCTTGCAGACTCGGAGTGTGCCGGTCCGGTAACAACGGTGCCGGTAGACTTATCGCCACTGTTGTTACCAGACCGGCACAGTGCTAATGAGGCCCTCTGAATCAATTATAGCCACTGCCATTGCTCTGGCCAGCCTTCCATACCATTGTTTGCAAATCAACCTTGGCCATGTCAACAATGTGAGAAGCCCTACCTAAACTGCTAGACCAAAAGGCCTAAAAATGCATGTGGTTGCTTGTGGTCCAGTGGAGAGGGAACATGGTCTAGCAATTCAGATTGAACTGCACCTTTTGGTGGCAGCACCAAGAGTCATTGGCTAATGGCATATCCCCTTCTGTAATGGCACAGACATACTACGGAATTATGGCATGGAAAGTTGTGCAGAGCAACAGTAGTGGTAATGTTGAATTCAAATCCTTGCATCTATCACTTTTTGATTTTACTACACTCTCCCCTCCAGAATTAAATTTGCCTTACTACCAACCTTATCTTTTCACTTATACTCAAGTAGTCAATGCAGCATAATATATACTTTTTATGACATTTGTAAGGGCCCCCAGTCAGATGATGCACCTTCTGCAGACATCTGTGTTCAAGCAACAACACCTGCCATTTATTGTTTGATATAGTTAACCATTTTATTAAACATGATGTGAAAAAACACTATATTCCCACAAAAGATAAACATAATTTAAAGTACAGAAACCAAAATTGTTATTTTAGGCTTGAGAAAATAGTTGTAGGCCGCCTGCTTGAATATGGAGAATGTGAATGGCCCTTCATCTCCTGGTCATGTGTGCTTTCATGGCAATGGGGCATAAATCATTGTCTGGGGAAAAAAATCAATCCTGGCCAGGCCTCTTGCAGTGCAACCTCTCAGAATGTCTGAGGTTGATATTGCATGTTTAGAGTGACCTCTAACCCCCGCCCTCCTACTCCCTTGGGTCCCAGTGGTGTTTAACACCACTGGCGTGGCATCCTTTCAAGGGGGGGGCAAAGGGTGGCCTTGGAGGGGCCTGGCCCCCTTGGCCCCACTGCTTGAGCCGGGCGTGATTCGGGACAACGCACATGAAATCGGGACAGTCCCAGATAATGGGATGGTTTGCCACCCTACTGTTTTTCAAATTCGTGTCTACTCTTACCTCACTGACCTTTTGCGCCTGCTTTACTTAGAATTGAGTGTCCCAGGAAATTGCATGTGGGCAAAGAACCAATTCATGGGAATTTACAAGATGCATACATCACAGAGGTGATATTTGCTTTCACTGTAGGCAATGAGTCAGCATTAATGATATGCTGTCCACCCCCTCTGAATACAATGGCTAATCCCCCGCACTAACGTGAGATGGGGGTTTAGATTCTATTAAAGACAAGGAGGCGATTATTATGCATTTCAATCTTTACTCTGAAACCACAGCAGCAAAGAAAAAACTTTTACAAACAAAAAAGTTGTAAAGAACAGAACTAAATAGAGTTCAATGTCAATGTAAGGGAGCTCCCCAATCCATCATGGAGGACAGGTCATGCCCCACAGGAGACCAATGAGCAGGGAACCTTCCTTATATAAGTCCATTACTCTAATCCCAACTCCTCTTTCTGTAGTTGTCTTGAACCAGACATCCACTGCACAGATTAGATGATAAACGATGAAGGCAATCCAGCGAAGCTCTCGTACCACGCACTCCATAACTGGTAACTGTGAGTCATACTCCTGATCAGAACCTCAACTCGTAGCTGTAAGAACAACAAGCAAGAAGGTGGGTGGAAGGGAAGAACAACAAACCAAAGAATGTTCTCTCTTGAAACACCTGTGTACATGCGTGTCATAACTGTCATATCCTATCATATCAAGGGTGGGTGGGTGAGATAATAATCACCTCCTTGTCTTTAATAGAATCTAAACCCCCATCTCACGTTAGTGAGGGGGATTAGCCATTCTATGACAAGACAGGAGGCTCATATTATGCAAGTTCGAAGCCCTTGCATCCCATTAGTACAACATGATCAATACAATAGACCATATAATAAAATAATATAATAAAATAATAGGAAAAGAAAATGTTTTAAATGCTTTCATTAAAGCAATCAGCTGACCGCAAGATAATTGGCCAAGACTAGGCTGCCTGAATAACTGTCTTATAAGGCATAACTAAATCCACTGCAAGAAAAACAGGAAGATGTGCCAATTCCAGCGTTCCTTACAGGCCACCAAAACCAACTGGTTAAAAGAGGGGAAAACATTAAACAAAGTCTTCCTATACTAATAGGTTAGGAAAAAACCCATCGGAACAATAAACGCCTCCGTTGTCCAATAAAACATTAAAACACTTAAATTCATACCATTTTAGGGAACCTAGATAGCAAATCAAAGAAAAAATAAGCACCTAGCTCTCCTGGAGATAAAGAAAAGTACCCCATAGGGGTGAAAGTTTGTAGGTTTCATCCCATGCGTTAAAGGAAGTTATCACATAGAAACAGGGCATGTCACATAACAACACTGGGGAACCAAGTGGGAAAGGCAAATCTTCATAAAAGGCAAAATGGGAGTAAAAGGTAATTTTATTAATCTGTAATAGGACGACCCATCCTAAGCAGAGCTGAAAAGCAATAGACTTAACACACAATTGTCTTCAGGCATATGTGTATACCAAGGAAGGATGTCTTCTGGAGGCAGAAGCAGAATCGAAGAGAGGGGCCCACCTGAAAGCTACACCTGTCAACCCACCAACACGGAGACCTTCAGACCTCCCGAGCTCTTGAAGAACTCTGCTACCATGACAAAAAAAGGCAGATATTTACAAACCTGACTCTTAAGAGGCCAAACTTGGCAAGGAGGAAAATGTGTCTTACCTCCAAGCGTTACCATAATAGCGATATCTAAACCCCCTTGTAGATATGCCCGGCGCTTGAACCTTGATCCCTCCTCCATGGTTGAAAAATCCCCTGGAGGATCAATACTAACCAAAGGAGGACCTTTAAAGGGATGGTCTAGTAAAAATTTTTATTTAAAAAATAGATAGGCCACATAAAAAAAAAATACTAGCATCCTCCATTTTAAAACTTCCTATATAAAATGTTGAGCTATTCAAGCTCAAAATTCGAAAAAGCAAGCACAGGGGCACAGTCAATTTGTGAAATGGAGGCCCTCCTGTGCTGGCTTTTGCTTTTGCTGCACTAATGAAGGAAAAGCCAGCCAGCTGTAGTAAACAAAGTCTACCGCTGGGTGGCTTTCCCTTCATTAGTGCCGTGGGGTGCCCGAGAGCCCCAAATGGAAAAGCATTTTCAGGCAGACACAACGCGGTTGTGTTGGAAAACGCTGCGGTTTTTCTTTCCAAGTTTCTCAGGCTCCTCCGAGCCGGAGGAGCCTGAGAAACTTGGAAAGAAAAACCGCAGCGTTTTCCAACACAATAACGTTGTATATATGTTTGTGGTCGCTTCAAAAGCGACTGCAAACATAAATACAACGTTTTTAAAGCTGCGGTTTTATTTCTAAGTTTTCCGGGCTCCTCCAGCCCGGAAAACCTAGAAAAAAACGCAGCTAGTGCTTATTTTTTGTAAAAAAAATAAATAGCACTTACCGAGATTCAGCTGCAGCTTTCCTGCTCTGGTCTCCGGTCCGCATCCTCCGAGTACCGGCACTAATGAAGGGAAAGCCACCCAGCGGTAGACTTTGTTTACTACAGCTGGCTGGCTTTTCCTTCATTAGTGCCGCAAAAGCAAAAGCCAGCACAGGAGGGCCTCCATTTCACAAAATGGCTGCGCCCCTGTGCTTGCTTTTTCGAATTTTGAGCTTCAATAGCTCAAAATTTTACATAGGAAGTTTTAAAACGGAGGATGCTAGTATTTTTTTTTTTATGTGGCCTATCTATTTTTTAAATAAAAATTTTTACTAGACCATCCCTTTAAATTCCAAAGTCTTAGCAAGACTCTAAACTGCAAATAACTGATCAGTAAACAGTTAAACTGAAGTTGCACACCAGAAGAGGCCCAACCTATATTTCAGCCCATTTGAAGAACCTTGAAGCTCACATGCCCCTGAGCTGGCACCTTATTGCAAAAACAAACTCTTGTGAAACCCCAAAGGTCCACCTGCCATGCAGGTGACTAGGAGAATCCAGTCATTAACTAAATATATATATATCCCAGCCCTCTGGGAATCGCACTGATAGACACCTTCTGATAGTTAATGTAGAGACACTGGCACGCATAGTGATAGAGGGGAGTAATAACTTGGATGGGAGATTAGTATCACTCCCAGACCCCTCTTCCCACCAAGGGATATGGAGCCTTCCCAAAGGAGGAGAACCCTCTCCCACTTATCAAAGGAAAACCTTGCAACCCAGAAGAAGGCTACCGTGAGAACCACATTAAGCCTCGCTTTACCCCCTTAAATTAAATACACTCTTGCACTTCTAACCAACCCCTTGCCCGTGGACGAACTCTGCTAAACGTATTGAGATACCAGGAATAGCGCGAAGGAAAGTAACTGACGGGAGGGAAATGCTCAGAGTGAGCCTGCACTGGCCACGAACCAGAACTCCTGTGAAAAGGAAACAGAAACCATTGGGAGTTACTCCAAGAGGTGTATATCATAATGCAATCTCCCCCAAGGATGGTGGGAAAGGGAACAAGGGGCGGTGTGGAGGACTCTGGGATAATTATCAATGTCCTGTAATGAAAGGTTGTGAAAGAATCTGGGACCACTGTCCCTTCAAACCCTGAGGTCTGAGTCTCTGTATTCGTGTGAGGCTGACTGGCCACTAAGGAATCAGGGGAAGGAAAAATTAACCACATTATCCATAGCAAGATGGCACTTATACAGTGCTACACACCCTCAGGTATACTAGAGGTGCTCATCACTACTACCAACGGTGTGTGGGTGAGGTGGTCACTTATCGATCTCAGCAGGCTAAAAGACTGATTTATACCTTACCAAATTAGGAACATGTAACAGTAGGGTCAGCACGGATGTTCTGGGTACAGAAGCCTGCTTGTACTTCCCGAATAGAGGAGAAATTGTAACACACTGTTAGACGGTTAGCTGAACAACAGGCCAAGCTTTGGGAGAAAAACCATGGGGCAGGCGCCAGAAAGTTATTATTTGGCAACTCGTCCATCTGATACCATCAAGTCTTTCCAAACACTTCATCCAAATAGAACATCGTTGCTCAACCTGCCATGCAACAAAACTGAACAGTTACCCTCAAGCTGATCGTGTCTCCACCAATAGTCCAATAGTATAATGAAAGCCAAAATGGGACCTATAGTAAGGGAACACACGTCCCCACTAATGAGAGCCTCAAGCCCTGCAGACCTCAATAGAGGTATAACTCATCTTTTTCTTCCTCATGTTGAGAGAAAATACTGCAGCTTATTCAGCACAGGTATTGGGTGGAGCAATTGATATCGGGAAAGCCAAACCTAAGGAAAGGACTGAGTTATCCTGAAACCAACCTATTGTAAAAGGCGACAGAATTTTAACTAAAGACGAAGTATAACACCAGAGTGATGACTAGAGAGGAAGGTGCAACCCCCCCACATGGGCTGTTACAACCACCTCTACACACTCTTTTCTTTAAAGTACTTAAGAAATTAATAAAAAATAATATAAAAATACCCAAGGAAGAGGGGTTACGCCCTCACAGGGTATTTTCTGAAAACACAAATGTGTTCCAGGCACCACTTAAATATATATTGCTTAGCAAAGAGTACCCTGAGCAAACACACCTCTACTGCTAACCCTAGCAAGGTGTGGAACCAGCAGTATACAAGGGGTTCACCTCGCAGAAGAAACACAGGGAAAAACCTGTCACCGAGCCAATTATGGCCCACATAGCGAGAAGGTATTTGTATTTTGTATTTTATTTATTTGTATAGCGCACCAGGCCCAGGGGAAACCGGGCGCATCACTTAGTTACAACATAGGAAAAACAGACAGAACCATAATTACAAAGTTTACAAGTATAATACAGAATTTACAGGTATGATAATAGCAGTGAGAGGACAAGCAGATTATATATACATGTACAAATTAAGCAGAGAACCCAGAGCTAAATGTCCTGGGCGGCCAGCCAGGTTTTCGTAAGGTGTTTGAATCTCGGGTAATCATCAATGCCATATGTAGTACACAAACAACGTTGTCAACTTTAAGCAAGGAATACACTGAGCCAGTGTATGTCAAACTGCTCACCCGAGCAGGGTGGTAACCAACAGAACACGAGGGGCAAGCCTCGCATAGAACCCAGCCAGAGCTTGGGACCGAGCAGGCAATGGCACACTTACATGAAATATAATGACATCTGACATATGCAGCACCTAAACAAAGCTGCCAACCTTAAGGGAGGAATACACTGAGCCAGTGTATGTCAAACTGCTCACCCGAGCAGGGTGTGATAACCAGCAGTACACGAGTGGTAACCCTGTATTAGAACGCAGGCAGATCCTGAACCAAGCAGGTTATGTCACCTAAGCTGAACAATTTAAAAACAAAATTAAAAATAAAATAAAATACACCTATACCCATAAGTGTACCCTGGGCATGGCGGGAAGCAAACCC
The DNA here is from genome assembly GCF_040938575.1 of Ambystoma mexicanum. Lineage (NCBI taxonomy): Eukaryota > Metazoa > Chordata > Amphibia > Caudata > Ambystomatidae > Ambystoma > Ambystoma mexicanum. The sequence goes on along the minus strand of NC_090935.1, from coordinate 635,699,067 downwards.
AGGTCCTTGAGCATGGAAACATATAGCGCTTGTCATTGAGCTATTCTGTCTCTGTCCGAAAATAAATAAATAAATAGAATGGGCAACATAAAGCAGGACAATGCTGCCCTGAGAAAGGCACAGCCGAGCAGGCTATAAATTACTGCACACCCTAGCCGGGTGAATGGAAAGCAGCCATGCAAGGCTGGTAAGCTTGCTAGAGGAACAAGCCTTGCTGAAACTGAGCAAGCAACTGCATGCGAGCCGCATAAGCTTTTATAAGGACATACCACAGTTTAAATGAAAAACATTTGTGTCTCGCTGAACGCGAGCAGCGGAAGCATTTATGAGGCCCCAAATCACCCTTTGAGTGAAAAACATTAGTGACGCTGTACGCGAGCAGTGTAAGCAGTTATGAAGACATAAGACATAAAACACAGTTTAAACGAAAACATTTGTATCCTGCTGCACGCGAGCAGCTTAAGCATTTATGAAGCCCTAAAACACCTTTTGAGTGAAAAACATTAGTGACGCTGTACGGAGCAGCATAAGCAGTTATGAAGACATAAAACACAGTTTAAATGAAAACATTTGTGTCCTGCTCTAAATCACCCAGTGAATGAAAACATTCAGGAAGCGCTGTACGCGAGCCGCGTAGCATTATAAAGTACATAAATCACCTTAATGAAAACATTTGTGACACCATTATGACGCGCGGAAGGCCTGAAGCGAAGCTTCACCCGCATGCGTCAACATTCACAAAGAAAAACCCTTCACGGAATGCCGGTCCCAACGGACTCACGTCCTGACCGGCATACGCTTGCGCGTCGGTGGAATGAAGCAAAGCTTCAAACGATGCGCGAGCGAGGTCATAAACAACAATGAAAGAAAAAAAGGAAAGCGCCACACCCGCAGGCTTTTCCAAGTACATTTCCCCAATGAGGAAATGGAAATGGAATTCCATTTTCAACATTCAGACACAAAATCAATATTGAACTGATAAATTCCGGATGGCACCCGTCCAAACGTGGCCGTATTAAGTACTATGTACTATTTATACCACAAGAACCACGTCCGTGAACTAAAGCAAAATCACAATAGAAGCCATGAACTCCATTTTTCACCAAATCGTACTGTGAAATATAACATACCATTGGCACCCAATTATACAGCTGGCCCACAACCATCATTTCTAAGGAAACACAATAAGGTGTGACTTAGCTGTGGCATCAGCAGCAAAGAAAGAGGAGTTGGGATTAGAGTAATGGACTTATATAAGGAAGGGTCCCTGCTCATTGGTCTCCTGCGTGGCATGACCTGTCCTCCATGATGGATTGGGGAGCTCCCTTACATTGACATTGAATTCTATTTAGTTCTGTTCTTTACAACTTTTTTGTTTGTAAAAGTTTTTTTCTTTGCTGCTGTGGTTTCAGAGTAAAGATTGAAATGCATATTATGAGCCTCCTGTCTTGTCATAAAATAGTAATGAATACTATATGTATTGGCTACCAGCATCATGTGGGTACTGGGAGCCAAACCAGCACGAAAGGCTTTAACGCGTGTCGAATTACAGTAATGGTCCAACTACATGTCCTCCCCTTAGTAAGCAGTAGAAATGTATGCCAGCAGCTGCAAACAATGCCCATGGGGGTCAGGAATTATACATCTGTAGATTGCACATTTCCTTGGCTCATTATGTAGCGAGGCAAGAGAATGCTAGGGTGTCCAACGCATATTTGAGACCCCTGCACAGAGTGTTCATCCAGGGGGGAGGCTTCCAGTGAGGGCAATGACATGGCCTGAACTCTACTGAAATCTCACCCTCTCATCCTTCAGCTACACTGCCCTGATCCGTAGTCTACACACAAGCATATTTGTCCTCTTTTTACTACCTTAGTTTTTTTTAATCCAATTCTTTTTATTAAAATCATAAAGCCAGCTCATAGTATTACTAATTAAATAACCCCACCCTCTCTCCTCCCCGTCCGTACACTCCAATCAAATAACAGAATTAAATAACAGGATTAAATCAAGTCCAAGAATCTCCCCCAGATCTCATCAGATCTCATTCGTTCTCTGAAACACTTGTGTACGAGCGTGATACAAATAAAATATCAATATCAATATCAAAAAGCTTGATCTTCCTTTGTCGGTGATAAATAACTCTTTCCATCCGTGACATTTTTCGATTGTCACAAGACCACTCATCCAGCGTCGGTGGTTTACCGTATTCCAACCTCTCAGAATAACCTTTTTAGCAACATGCACAGATCTGAATAGCAAATATTTCTGAGGATAGGACAGATCCTCCAAAAGTGTATCCTCCCGTAGAATCAATGGGTCTGATTTGCAGAGCATTTTCCTATAGGATTACGGCATTATATAAAGCTTCTGTGAATCAGGCCCAATGTCTCAAAGCCAAAATCCAGGTTTGTTCTCAGCACTTTGTTCAAAACCTCTGCTAACCAATGGTAGGCATGTCTAACCCTGTTTCACTCCCACAACATGTGTTCCAAAGAGCCCACTCTGTGCCTAGACTCTCAGCAAGCCTCCAAGTCAGCAATAACCCATTTCAATCTTCTCTCAGGAGTCCAATAAATATTTTAATTTATCTGAGGCTCTCGCCCACGTTTAGAGGGAATGTTCTTATAAATGTAGACCCGCCTTCTTTCAGTCATTCCAGAGTCCTGTCTATTCACCCACTTAGCAATCAAATCAACATTTTGCTCTCTGCTACTCAGTAAAAAGTCATACAATTTTGAAGCCAAGTGATCTGTTCTATTTAAATCTACTACATGAGCCGATAAAGTTTCCCTTATGCGGTTTCTGGGGATTCAATCTGAGATTCAAGTGTTTTTAACAAATGGAATTCCACCTTACTGCCACCCCAAATATCTCTCTTGGATTGCAATTTCCTAAAAGTTATCCACTTGCTGTCTTCAATCAGATCTCCCATCCTTCTCACTCCCCCATAAACCAGTCAGGCCAAAAGATCATCTTGCCATTGTATTTCACAAACCATATGGATGAATCCTCTCAGTGAAGAGGTTCAGGACCAAGTATTTTGGACATTTTAATCTAGCAATCCCTCAAGAATTCTATCGAAGGTGATCTTCTATTCATTTTAAGAATGTGGGCCTGATTCCCAGAGTGTTTTTCCATGGGATGGCGACATTATAAAATGCTTCTGTGAATCAGGGCCTTTTTGTCTCCAACACGGCTCTAGAATCGAGCAGAGTGCTATTTGCTCCACTTGGGTCAACTCATCTGGTGAGCCCACAAGGAAAACCAGGTGTCTCTCTGTAATTGCAAGGTGATGTACGGAAAGAGTGGGAACATTCATTCTGCCACTGGCCCTATGGAGGGGTAACTTTCGTTACTTCAAGCGTGGTGGTTTATGATCCCAAAGGAAGGTGTGAAACAATCTGTCAATATTATTCAACATACTCCTTCCTACAGGCCAGGGGATCATGCTTAGGAGATAGTTAATCCGTGGAGTTATTTATTTTATTTATTTATTTTGGCATTTATAAGGCGCACATAGCCCAGGGGCATCAAGGCGTAGCAGTACTTATGGTGATTGTTAGATTGTTGATACTTAAGATAGTGGTTACATGGCGTTACATTGTGCGTGTTTTAGGTGCAGGTTACAGAAAGGTACATCGCCGCAATAATTAAGATGATGGTTACATTGTCGATACTTAAGATAGTGGTTACATGGAATTGCATCGTGAGTGTTACAGGTGCAGGTGGCAAGTAGGTACATCATGCCTGTTGTTAGATACAGGTGCATTCATCAAGACATTTATAATTGGTTTGCAGGTAAAACAGTAATGAGATTTCTGTGCTAGTGTGGTTAAATGTACTTGATGATTACGTCCTGGGGCATGATTATCTATAGCTTTTGTATCATTGTTGCGAGTCTAGGCTGAATAGTCTAGTTTTCAGACTTTTTCTGAATGACCACAGGGAAGGGTCATTTCTGAAGTGAGGTGGTATATTTTGTTGAGGTTTTGGGTGTCTGTATCATGGTAGCCTGATATTGGAATTAGTATTTGCGTATCATCTGCGTAGTTAGTATATGTGATGCTCATGTTGTCTGTCAAATAAGAGTTTAGTGAAGGCGTTGTACAGTGTAGGTGATATGCATGAACCTTGTGGAACACCGCATGTTACTTGCTATTGGGGGCTGCTGATGTGGGAGAGAAGAATCTCGTTGTGCGATTGGAGAGAAATGAGTTTATCCATTTGATGGCTTCAGATGAGAAATGGACGGCTGTTTCAAGGTGGTGACATAGGATTTTGTGGTTTACCAGGTCAAAGGCAGCAGAGAGCTCTAATCGGAGAAGGATGGAGAGGTGTCCTCTGTCTTTGAATTGGTCCATCTGTATTTTTAGATCTAATAAGGCTGTCTCTGTGCCATGGCCTGGTCTGAACCCTGACTGTCTTAATCCTAGTAGTTTGTTAGCTTCTAAGAATTGTTGGATTTGCAGGTATGCTGCAAGGAATTTTAGTAAAAACGGTACTGTGGTGATAGGTCAACAATGTGTAGGGATGTTGGGGTCCAAGGTGGGTTTTCCTAAGCAGTGGTAGTACCCAGGCTTCCTTTAGGTCATCGGGTAGAGAGCTGGCAGAGAATGAACTGTTGATGATGGCTGTGATGAGAGGGGCTAATTCATGTGCACATTATTTTATTAGTGTGGCAGAGCAGATAGCTCCTTTGCATTTGGATGGTTTTAGTCCATGATGAGGTTGATAGTTTCAACAATAGATACAGGCCTAAACGAGAATTTATTGGACATGGGTGGTTCTTGAGTCACGGATATAGGTTGACAGTTCAGGTTAAGGTTCAGTTTGGATTTTTAGATTTCAATTTTATTTTGCAGTAGGGTGATTTTTTCAGTTAGAGCTTTTTGAACCTTAGTGCCCCAAAGCTGATCTTTAATGGAATGGTCAGGGCCTGGGGCGGGTGATTAGAGCTTGCGGAGGATGGCGAATAGTTCCCTGGGCCGTGATTGGGCATTCTGGATTCTCGTATTGTAGAGATTACTTTTTGTTTCAGTAACGGCTTTCTTGTAGTTATTAGCTGACGTTTGGAAGGTGGCTTTGTTTGTAAATGTTGGTGATTTTCGCAAGTTGCATTCAGCTGACCTTTTGGTAGCTCGCAACGTTTGTAGTTCTGGGGTAAACCATGTGTTGGTGTGAGTTTTGGGTTTCGTTTTCTTAGATTTCAGAGGTGCAACTATATCCATAGCTGTTAGCATGGTTTTATTATAGAGTTTGACTAGTGGTGAAGGGTCATCTTCCAGGTAGGTGGAATTGATTAATGGTGCTAGGAGGGGTAGCATGTTGTCCCGATTAAGGTTTTTTAAGCTTCTAGATGGTGGCGTAGGTGTTGGTGAGGACATTTTGGTGCGTTTGGAAGTTATGGCGGTGGAGAAGATTATGGTGTTGTGGTCGGACAATGGTGAAGGGGTATTTGATAAGAGGTCTGTGGCACAATTAACTTCGGCTATTCAATCTAAGATGCAGCCTTTTTCGTCAATGGGTGTGTTGATGAGATGGGAAAAGCCGTGGGCTTTCATGGAGTTTGCAAGGAGACCATAGTAAATATCAGAAGGATCGTTCAGGCAATGGTTAAAGTCGCCTAATATGATGACTTTAGATGGAGGTTTCATGTTGTGAGATAGGAGAGAGGTAATGTCGTCATCAAAGGTTAGAGAGTGGACCTGGAGGTCTGTACACAATATGTACAGTACAGGTGCAGGTGTGAGTGAGTTCAACTTTTAAGGTGATCACTTCAGCTGAGGTGATGGATGGTTCTCCTGTTATTCTAATGTTAAAGGTGTTTTTAGCTATCAGAGCTACTCTGCCTCCTTTAGAGGTCGTTCTGTCCTTCCTATATATGGTGTATCCCTCAGGGATAGCTAGGGAGAGGTTGGGGCCTGAGGCTGTGTGGAGCCAGGTTTCCGTGATAGCCAGTAGGCCCAGGTCATGGTCTTTGATGAGGTCTGCTATGTCTGAAGCATGGGCTGTGATAGATCTTGCATTGATGAGGGCACTTTTTAGGTATATGGCAGAGTCTATGTCCCCAGATTTTGTGGTGTGGATGGTATGGGTCGTAGGGTTATGAGCCTTGTTTATAGGTAGGTTGGGCAATTGTCGTGGTGTCGGGGTAGAGTGGGTCAGCCCTGTGGGAGGAGATGTTCTGTTATTTTGCATAGGCTGTACCATGATTGGTGTGTTCGTAATCTGATGTTTAGGGGATGTTTGCCTAGTAGGTAATCTGGAGGTCAATATGTGGGCAGTCCTACTTTTGTGAGTATAGAGGAGTGCTGTCTCCGAGGATAGCCTAAGTTTTCTTGTGTGTCCGGTTATAGGTTGTGTGGAGGGGGCTTTGCAATGGTATGAAGGATCTGATTTCTCATTGGAGTGAGTAAGGTTTGTGATCTGGGGGTTAGGGGGGTGTGGTGTGGATGCTGGGAACAGGTTTATAGTGGGAATGAATGGGGTTGGGCAGGGGAGGGGATAGTGACATGCACAAAATAGCTTGGCAAGGCCATTCTCAACATAAGTAAAGGCTCCAAGTGAACAAGTCAGGTCCGTTAGGATAGACGAGGAAATGATTAATATTGATATGGTGCTGATTGTGGCCATGGTTGGTATATGTAATTGGCTTTAGAAACAGTATTTGCAGTGGGCAAGCAATGGGTACAAAGTGCAACTGGCACTAGAAACAGTATTTGCAGTGGTCAGTCAATGGGTAAAAAGTGCAATTTGCACTAGAAACAGTTTTTGCAGTGGTCAAGCAATGGGTACAAAGTGCAATTGGCATTCGAAACAACATTCACATTAGTTAAGTTGTGGATGCAAGTGCAAGTATGCAGAAGATACAGTGATGACATGTCCTAGGAGGTCAGGAAATAGGTGCATTATACATGGCACTCATGATGACCTGTGAAAAGCTAGGTTTAGTATTTTTGGCTTTGTACGGATATAGCAGATTGAAGACCTGTTTAAGGATGGGGTCCAGTCATCCAGATTAGGTTAAGGACAGTTAGGTTCATTTGTCCGGTCTAGGTATGGTGCTGCAGGGAGCGAGTGATTCGGAAGGGTGGCCGCAGTATTGATGATACGTGCGGGAACTGTTGTAGCACTAGGCTCTGGGAAATGGCATGTGGCGTAGTGGAGATAATGCAAGTGTGAAGATAGATCTTGCCACTATGGTGGGAGACGCATGTCTGGGCAGGTCTACACGTCGTAATGCGTAGTGGTCATCGAGACTAGCAAAGGAACATGCCTTCGCAAGAAGCTAGGGAACATGATGAATGAACACTTACTGTATGCAGTGAGGTAATATTGGTTGATACCACAAACCACATCCGCCGCAGACAGCCAGGGGCCTTTACCTCCGGGCCTTTCCGGACTGGGCCGGCTTCTGCCTACCGGCTTCGAGGATTTGTGGCAGTAAAAGGCTGCGGATAGCCAATCGCGGCACTGCGTGCTCAATCAGCTGTTCCAGGGTGTTTAGCTTCGGTGTGGTTGTTAGGGCATCACACCGGCGGCCATTTTCGGATCGTCAGCAACAAATGTGGCTCTGTAGGGCTCTGGTGCCTACGCTGGGGAAACACAAACTTTAGGCAACTTTCAGGGCAAAGAGGGGCACATAAGCACTGTGGGTGCCGCAGGCAGTAAAGTCGATGAGAGGCACATATGAAGTGCAATGAGGGTCCGGATGCTTTTCCTGCTTCCTTGAGGAGAGGGAAGTGTGCAGCTGCTTCAGCAGCGCCGGTGGGGAGCTCCTGCTCCTGAGGTTATCGATGTGCAGTGGCTAAATGTGGGGCATTTCCTGTGGGCCTTTATGGACAGGGCCGGCTTCTGCCTACCGGCTTCAGGGATTGGCAGCAGTTAAAGGCTGTGCTTAGCTGAGTGCTCAATCAGCTGTTCCAGGTTGTTCAGCTTTGGTCTAGTTGCTAGGGCATCAGACCAGCTGCCATTTTGGGATCGTCAGCAACAAACGTGGCTCTGTAGGCCTCTGGTGCCTACGCAGGGGGAACACGAACTTTAGGCAACTTTCAGGGCAAAGAGGGGCGCATAAGCACCGTGGCCACAGGCAGTAAAGTCGATGAGAGGCACATATGAATTGCGGTGAGGCTCCAGATGCATTTTCTGCTTCATTGAGGAGAGGGAAGTATGCAGCTGCTTCGGCAGCGCCGGTATGGAGCTCTTGTTCCTGAGAATGTTGATGTGCAGTTATAGTACTACGTTTGGAATCCGAGAGGCACAGGGCCCCTACCACTGCAAGAGCAGTGTTGCCTCCACACTAGGTGAGGTTAGGGATGTACTTCCTTGCTGCCCAGACCGGCGCACCCCATTGGTTACTTCGTCGCCACGAGTAGATTCGAAATCTGCTCTGTGTCACATAATTTGATGGAAGATGCTTTGAGAGCGCACCTTCCATAACCCTGCAAATGCTGCCGTGAAAATCGTGATTTCATATTTGCCGCCATTAGCCTCCTCGAGGCAAAACCAACTCTAAGATGGCCACCTGCTATTTTTCGCCAGATTATACTGCCCCTTCCAGACTGGGCTTGGCCTGATTGGCCCACCGAATCCTCTTCTGCCAATCCCCTTCGCCGGCAGGCGAACGCCGGCTCACCCACTAAGGCCATACAACAAGACTTCCTGTCCAGAGCCTGTCATGAGCTGTCTGAGCCTGGGCCAGGAACGCTGCTCATAAATCTTGTGATTCTCCCCTGGGTCCCTACACATGCTCATCTCTTCATCTAGGTAAGACCCTTACCCCCATCACACTTCTTTAGCCGTTTTGCAACCTCAAAGCAGAAACTATACGTGTGGCTACTTTACCGTGCTACCCACACCCGCCCTGACACCTCCGCTGCACAGCCTTTACTGCTGAACTTCCCCCAGGAGCCTACCTTTATTCTCAAGTACTGGAGTATTACCACCCGGTTTATGTTGTGGCAGAATTAAACATGGACAAACGTATCCCATGCCACATCCATTGTCCTAGCATTCGTCTTGTTATTTGACTTACACCTTACCTGCATTATCTTGCTACATGTGCCTACAACCTTTGCCGTATTCTATGTATTTTGTAAATTGCCATTATGATATCTACTCATAATAATTAGACCTAATTCATGTCTACGCAATGTATACTTAACTCCAACTGTATGTCAGCCCACATGTTCCAGATGCTTAACTACAGCTCACATGCTTGCCTCAGGGCATTATTTGCCTTTCACCATTAACCCACCGTGGTGCCTGGTACCTATACTTAGTATTTAACCTCTGCTGCGCCTGCACCTTTGTACTTATTATCTAGCCTATTGGTGTACCCTGACACTTGTGCCTAGACAGTCGTACTTAATATCCAGCTTTTTGGTGTGCCCTGACACTTGCATTTAGCACTAAACTCCTTGTTGTGCCTAGACATTTGTATTTAGTATCTAGACTATTGCTGTGCCCTGACACTTGCATTTAGCATTAAGTTTATTGTTGTGCCTAGACATTTGTATTTAGTATCTAGCCTATTGCTGTGCCCTGACACTTGAATTTAGTTTTAAGCTCACTGCTGAGCCTTTAACCCATCTTACTTACTGCTTGCCATTGTGTGCCCATTTATGTCTGCCTAGCATGCACGTCCAGAATCCGTATAAACACATATGGTATAACTGCATTGTTTTATTTTTTGTATATGCCCCATTGCGCCACCACAGCGACCACACACTACCTAATCTAATCATTAGGCCACTTGTGTCACGATATGATGCTGCGGCCCACGGCCAGCATCCTCCTCACACACCTTGTCAGTACATGGCAATTAGTCATTGCGCTCTGTGCACCATCTGTTGGCACCGCTGAGATTCTCTACCTCCACCCGAGCACATACCCTACCACAATGCTCCAAAACACACTACCATCGACTCACCTCTTCCCCGCCCCTGTCACACCTATGCACAACATTATAACTAACCCCCTTACTGACTACTTTACCAACTTGTATGTTAATGCACCTGCCTTGTGGCTTCAAAATTTTGCAATGAAACCCACACCGAATCAACCGTGCTCACTCCAACTTAGGAACGGCAGACTCAGATCCAGATTGCCTCACATATCTTGCACCCAGCGCAAAACACACTCCACCACCACACCTCTAGCCTACAGCCAACCACGCATACTCCACCTGACCACCCTATGACCATACCTACTACTAAAGAACTAAAGGGAGCCCTCATCAATGCTAGGTCCCTCACTGCCCACGCTCTTGATATCACAGACCTCATCACCGTTCAAAACCTCGACTTCATCGCCATCACAGAAACATGGCTACATGCCGCCTCAGGCCCACTCCTGGCCCTCGCCATCCCAGATGGCTACTCCATCCTTAGAAATGACTGCCAATCCAACCTCACCAAAGGGGGCGGCGTCACATTTATACATAGGGACAACATCAATATGAGACTCATCCCCAACACCCAATTTAGCACTGACAAATCTCTATCAGTTAAACTATCCCTGTCACCGACCAACACAGCAACATTACACCTTATTTACAGACCACCAGGACCCCTCACCTCCTTCACCGAGGATATTACATCCGTCCTTACTGACAACACCAAGCCCAATTCCCAAGTGCTACTACTGGGTGACATCAACCTTGGCCTATCAGATCATAAGGATCTTATGGCCAACGAGGTTGCCAATATCATCTCTAACATAGGTTTCCAGCTACGCATCCTTGAATCCCCCCATAACAAGGGTAGAACGCTTGATTGGATTGCAGATTTAAACTGAAACACATCAATAAGTTCCAATTCTGCCTGTGCTTGGTCTGACAATCACATCATCATCTTTCATATTCCAGCCACCAACCCCTCTCTTTAAGCCTAATATTGCCCCCCCCAAGATACAAAAAGGACATCACTAGGGACAAACTACTCCCCCTCATCCAACCTATTCTTAACAATTGTGCCTCACAGCACAACGACCCCATCATCCTAGTGGACACCTTAAACCAAACACTGCTCAAAGCCATAGACACTATAGCACTGCTCAAACTACGGAAAGCTAAACAACGAGCCCATTTGAATTCATGGTTTACGCCACAACTTAGAGCTCTGCGTAAAGAAAAACATAAGGCTGAAGTGCTCTGGAGAAGTCTCCCTTGTGCAACTAACAAAGGCAACCTCCTCATCGCATCCCTTAATTACAAGGAAGCGATCCTACAAGCAAAAAAAGAGACATACAACCAGCGTATCTCGCAAGCAAAATCCATCACAAAGGAGTTATTTAAAATTCTCAAAGAATTAGAATCCCCTTCGCCCATCCTTGACACATTTAGCAAAGACAGTACATGGTGCAACAATATCCAAAATGCTCTCCTCACTGTTAGGCAGAAACCTGTGCAGTTCCCTTAGGGACCACTGCAAAAGATTTAAGACTACAGGTGTTTGGCAGTAATCCCACTTGGTAGCAGTCTGTACCACACAGATTCACTTGGAAGCTGTGGCTGAGCAGTCAGACTTCCCTCAAGAAGAGTTAGGCAGTATACAGAGCATACAAAATAGGTACAGAAATACAGTGGCACAAGCAAACACTGACCAGAGCTTGGGTGTAAAAGTATATAATTATTTATTTAACACACACTTATAAAACACACTAGCACTAAATTGGTAAGATAAGTTCAAAACACAATCACTATTATCATATGTACATCCCTGATTACTTGTTGGACAAGTCTTAGTTAACACCACTTATTTCCAGACAGAGGTGAGCGCTTAACGTTCAAAGGCACTCCAACAAGTTAAATAAAAAGGGAGGGAAAAGCAGAATTATGGAAGCATACACACTAAACACTTTTTAAAGAACCACAGCAAGTTAGAAAGGCACAGTCTACTGGTGAGCGAGGAAGTTTAGGTGCCAGGCCCACTTTCAAGGGAGCCAGGCGGAAGGTGCCCAAGATCAGACAGTTACACAGAGTCTTCAAAGTTTGTAGAGGTAGTTCGAAAAAGGTTTAGTTCAGTTCAGAAAAGTTAGCTAAGGTGTCCCAGGCTAACCCAGGTTCGAGAGACGAGGATTTAATACACCCCGTTCAATCGGTTGCAAGGGAAGCCAGGCGGAACACAGTACCTTAAATGGAGGGGATCCTCCAGCAGGGGCAGTTGTTCCTGGCAGCGGGTGCAAGTCACAGCGTCGTCCAGAGGAAGAGAAGATCTCGTTGTGGAGGAAAGATGAAGGTCATTGCACTGCCAGGGAAGAAACGAGCCGCGGAGTTATCCGGTACAAAGGTACTACCCTTTCGGTTCGCGGTAGTGGTGAAAACGTGGTATCCCGGTTGCCGGGGTGCTTGGCACAGGCAAGGCGGCCACAAGATGCTCCAGGAAGGCGAAAAAAAAGGTAGACTGGTTATCCCCACCAGTCGAAGGAAGAAGACTCTCTGGGCTGGAGATCTCCTCTGTCGTTGGGAAAAGTGGTGGGACGGTTCAGCAGGGCTCCACCGGTGGTGTCGTCGTTGCAGGCCAGCTCAGCTTCTCCCTCCTCGGATTCTTAGGTCCTGTGGCGACTTCTGAAGTTCCAGTCCCCAAAGCCCTGCTTTTATGCAGCATACCCCCATTCACTCAGCCTAGCTGTCAATCAAACATGCTAAGTGGTCAGCCGGCCGGCTCACCACTTGGGCCAATCACACAAGAGTGTGACTTGAATTACCAAGGTAACTCAGTCCAGGGTGCCTAAAACCCCCTCCCACACCCCCTGTGGTACCCAGACAGAGTGGCACCACCTTTGTAGGATTCTGTGGAGAAGCCCGCCAAAAAGTGGAACAAAGGGCTCGACTTGGGTTGGAGTCACAGAAGAGAACAGAAACGCCATTTTAGAATCGAGTTCTGGCAAAAAATACCAACCGGCGTATTAATATTAAATAAATAAACGGCGGCATGTTCGAGGCTATAAGAATTAAATAATTAAAGTTGGTAGCCTCGAACAATGGGAAAATCCCAGAGAGATATATTTGCGGTTGAATATAAAAAGTAGTATCCACTGCCACCAGCCAAAACTCGATCAGGGGGGACGGAGACGTGCCCCCTCGAACAACAGACCCGGGGGCAATCGAATTTCCCTGACCAGTACGTCCACAATATGATGGTTTGTACTGGTTTCTGTTCATAATTTGGGACTAGCAAAGCCAATGGTGACTTTACATGCCCTGGGAGACAGTAGTCAGTCCCAGGGTATGGAGTCTATGTTGGGGGGTCGCTACGACACCCCTGGGTTACGGCACGGAGGGTGCTGTGTAACCCACATAAAAAAAACACATGAGACCCTATGGAGTAAAAGACCCCATAACCCATAAAACACATGGAAAGTTAAAGGAACACCTCAAATCATGTCTAAGAGTGGGAGCAAAAAGAATCTCACTCTTAGCAGGAGAGAAAAAAATGAACCCCAAAAATCCAGCAAAGCTGCTGGGGGACTCACTAGGTTTGGGAAATTAGCCTTACAGAGAATTCTCCCTAACACTCACTAAAATAACCACCCTACAAGCCAAAATCAATGCCAAACAAAATTCCCTTTGTGCCACCTCCCAATCGAAACTCCCTGCACCCAAGACAGCCACCACTGCCTCCACCCACACCCCATTTAGCTTTGCACCCCTCACTATTCCTGAGGTTGAAAAAATTATTAGCAATCTAAAACCTTCCAACTGCCAAGGCGACTCCTGCCCTGCACCGATCATCAAGTAATCGGCTCACGACCATGCCCCCTTCATTACCGCCTTCATAAATTCCTCATTTCACTCTGGAATTGTCCCTAGCAATCTGAAGGACGCTTGGGTCATCCCCTTGCTGAAAAAACCCACATTAGATCCAGAAACACCATTCAATTACAGACCTATCACCACGGTCCTGTTCCTTCTAAAAATATTAGATAGAGCAGCCTACCTTCAGATACAGAAGTATCTAGAAACTAACAACTTACTCGGCACAAGACAATCTGGTTTTAGACCTAAGCACGGGACAGAAACAGCCCTATTAGATCTCAAAACTCAAATTGAGGATCTAAAAGACAATGGCAAATTGGCTCTCCTTCTACTCCTGGACCTTTCAGCAGCTTTCGATTTGGTCAATCACCGAATCATCTGCCATCACTTAAAAACAGCTGTCCACTTTTCTGAAAAAGCGACTAATTGGATTAGCTCCTTCTTAGACAATAGGCATATGAGAGTATTTTCCCCTACCTCATCGGCAGATCCAACTCCGGTCCCCTGTGGAGTCCCACAAGGGTCATGTGTATCACCCACACTTTACAATGTATTTACCAAACCTCTGATTGATGTGCTTGACTATCTGGTTGTCACCTATACTAATTATGCTGATGACACATAGATACTCATCCCTATCACGGGTGACTACACCGCTGACTCTAAATCTCTGAATTACATCTACCAAGTTGTCCAAGCTTGGATGGCTCAACACAAGCTCTGTCTCAATGATGACAAGACAGAGCTCCTCATCCTTGGCACCCAACAAAGACTCAATAGCTTGACCCTTCGTTTATCGATGGCAACTCCATCAAAGTATCCAAAGATACAAAAACTCTGAGAATCTACCTTGATTCTACACTCTCCCTTAATAAACAAACTAATGCGGTCGCCGCTGCCTCTGCTTACACATGTAAGCAGATCACAGCCTGCCGTCCATTCCTCTCCACTCAGAACTGCATTATTCTTGCTAGGACTTTGGTTATGTCCAAACTCGATTATTGTAATGCTCTTTATCAAGGCACCAACCAACGTAACCTCAACAAACTCCAGATCATTCAAAATAATGCTATCAGAGCAGCCCTCAACATTCCTAGATCTGCACACATCACTGAAACTAGGAAGAGTCTACAATGGCTCTCAGTTGCCCAAAGGATATCACTGAAATCCCTGGCCATTACTCACAAAGCCCCCATCTACCTAGCCTCTCGGTTCACTCAGTATTTACCTACACGATCACTCAGATCCTCCCAAGCACAATGCCTCACGATCCACAGATACAAACTACAGACAGCCGGAGGTGCTAGCTTCCCAGTCTTAGCTGCTAAACTCTGGAACACACTGCCACTCACCATTAGAACCCTGCCCTTTCCCACCCTATTCAAACACAAAGCCAAGCTATGGCTATCCGCTACATCTGACCAATTGCCTTCACATGCCATCTGATCCTCTACACCTTTCTATCTTTTTTGTCAAACTTCCTCCCGCCAATTGACTACCAAACTGCACTGTTATGTACATTACCGTTATGAACGTTATTTGATTGATGTAACCTATTTGTGCGTGTGAATGTAATTGATTGATGTAACTCTTTGCATGTACCTGCTGATCTGAGATATGCGCCCGGTTGCCCTTTGGCCTGGTGCGCTATACAAATAAATAAAATACAAATACAAATATTAATTCTTTATGACATTTACCTTGCCCCATACCAAAAGTCATCTATCTAGATCAAGCTTCAGAGTAGATATCAGCTCGTTAACATTTCTCTTCATCAAAAGTTTCAATTCATTTGTCATCCATATCCAAGGTATTTCATTCTTTATGGTATTCACCTTGCCCCATAGTGAAAGTCATCTATCTAGATGTTTTTTCAGGCATCCCACAAGGTACCTTGCATTGTCATGTCTTTATCTGGCTTTGTGGTAATTAATGAATCCCGCAGATTTCTTCTGCATTTCATTGTAACTCTTGGCAGAGGGAGAAAATATTACCTACATTGAAAATATGCCAAAGTTTTAATATTTTGCATTTTATGCGATTCACTAGTGGCGAATAGCTTACTGCTGCCATGATTTTATCTGAGGTCATTCTGCGAGAAGTGTGTTGTGTGAGAGTAATATCCCTCGGTATGTTCCTTGCAAAGTTTCTTTGGGTATCCCTGTGTTCTTAGTTTCTGAGACAGGGCTTCTGATTGTAAATCATATTCCCTCAGTGTCAAACAGTTTCTGCGGTACTGCAGAAATTGACTGAAGGGCAAGTTACTTTTAAGACTCTGCTGGTGGTAACCCTGAAACTGTAATAAAGAGTTATCTTCGAGCCTTCTTTATCCTTTTTTCTCACATCTCCAACACAGCTCGGGTCTGTCGTTTCCATGTCTACAGTATCTGTCACGCTCCCCTATCCTTTTATGCTACCAAGCCTCTAATTAATTATCAAATGTATTCTCGCATCGACTACTCCTCTGCCTTGCAGATCGGCCTTCCTAGTTCCTATCTCGCCCCTCTGTGCTCCATTTCAATTCTGCTATTCCTCTCCTTTTTTCTCACACCACGTTCTTTTATTGCCCCATCTCTTCTTTCTATTTCTTTCTCTCTTTTGACACTTGCCTCTTTTTTCACCTCCTAACTATTGTCTTTAAGTGCATCTGTGGACTTGCTCCTTCTTACCTTTTTTTCGTATGTCTCTATTCACTCCTCCTTGCTAATTTTGCTCGCAAACTCAACTCTTGTTTACCATCTTCTATCCTGCTATCCTCTATTACGCTCTCTACTTGTGGTGTGCCCCAGGGATCTAACTTGTTCCCTTGGTTCTTCAATATCTACATGGCCCCGTTGGCCCACAGGATATCTACCTTTACCTCTAACTTTTAGTGATATGCAGATGACACACAGTTCTCTTTCAGGCTAATCTCAGCCTCCTCCTCCTCGTTCATCCCTGACTGTCTATCCACAATTCAGTCCTGGTGTGCTGCTAACAATCTCTGCCTGAATGCCAGTAAGACAGAGATCGTCCTCGTGGGGACCCCTGCTTTCCCACTTTCACATTGGCTGGCCTCCCGTGGCCCTGTGCCCTCACCTACCAATGAGCCAAAAAATCTTGGGGTCATCTTTAACTCCACTCTCTCCTTCACTTCCCACATCTCAGACATCTCCAAGAGGTCCCACTACCAGCTGCACCTCCTCAGAGGTATTCTACCGTTTCTCACTTCCCCCAGAGGATCACCACCTCGAGAGCCCTGGTTCTCTAGGATGAACTGTTGCAACATCCGCTTTCTCAATCTTCCTACTTCTACTCTCTGTCCTCTAAAACTCATCCAGAACAGAACTGTGAGACTTATCCTTGGCCTCAAGCCCAAGGACTGCATCTCTCTGGTGCTGAAATCCCTCCACTGGCTCCCCATGGCTGCAAGGATCAAGACCCTCTACATTATCCACAAGGCTTTCTAGGGCTGGGGCCTGCACTATCTACAACACTCTCTTCCTAAATACTCTCCCTCTAGAGTCCTCCACTCGCCCTCCTCCAACTCTCTGCGGATGAGCCGCTTTCACAAACAGAGATTCAGGGGTAGATCTTTATCCTCTGCAGGCGCCTCCCCCTGGAGCAGCCTCCTTGCCTCTCTCCATCTTGAGCACCTTAAATTCCGGGAACTCCTCAAGACCTTCCTCTTCTCGTCCTCCTTCTCTCTCCCTCTCCCCTGCTAACCTCTGTTCTTTTCTCTTCACCCTCCTTCCTCCTTCTACTCCCTAACCTTTTCAGTTTTTGCTGACTGGTTGCCTGATGGACCTCCAGAGCCTTACAGGTCCCAGGCACCCCCCACCAGTCCTTGCACTTGCCTCCGGGCTACTGCACTACGTTCAACATTACTGCACTTTCTGCTTACGCTCCAGGAGCGAGGCAACCTCTCTGCACTTAACCCAGAGCCCTATTGGACCGTAGGTGTTTGTTCCCCTCACACCCTCTTCCTCGCTCCTCTGTCTGTATGCATGCATGACCTAAATGTATTAGGACTAGTAAGTGTGTTTGTACTGACACCCCCACCCCCATTTTACCCCTCCCTAGCTTGGTCCCAACTGTAACACTTCATGCACTTGCACTAGGAGAAATGCCGTCAGGCCTAGTATGCTAGTTCTCTGTTCAGATAATTCGGAAAAGTCAAGGCCTAAGAATGACTACTGTTCTCCCTTGTTCCCTTCACGCCTTGAAGCACTTTGAAGCACTCCACCTGTGTATAAGCGCTGTATAAATAAACAATGAAAATTACAATTACAATTTCTACCTCGCCTCCTTCTTGTGCCTCCTCCCATTTCGCTTTCTCATTTATTTTTTATACCTAAACATAGGAACTCTCAACCACTGATCATCTAGTCTGCCCCTTCTTTCCAGTATTCTATACTCGTCTGAAATCCCATCTTCGCTGTCAAACTAACTTCTCAATTTTGGACAAACTTCATTTGTCATTCCCACAAATAAAGTCAATGGGACTTGGAAGTAACAAGGCAGGATGAAGAACAGGGCAGCAAGTTAAAGTGATGTGGGAGTTATTCAGTGGGACCGGTTTGCATTTAATAAGACAGGAGTTGAATTGGCGTTTTGAATTTACATTTTGGAATGATTTATACCGCGCATACCGGACAGAAATAACTGCACCTGGGCGCAGATGGTTTGTTTAAATTTTAATTTAAAAAGATGGGTTTTAAGGGATTTCCAAAACTGCAGCAGCGTTTTCTTATTCCTTAGCTCCCATGGCTGACTGCTCCATAGTCTCGGACCGTACACTGTGATGCGTCTGTCACCGTTCCAAACACAGTGTGAGGGAGGGATGACCAAGAACAGTTTATCAGTAGAGCGCAGTGATCGAGTTGGTTGGTATCTCTTACATTTCTTATCAATATATGGGGGAGCCGGGTTGTTCATTTATTTGTAAATCATCTTAAAATCGATTCTGTCGCTCACTGAGAGCCAATGGAGAGAGCGTTGCAAAGCTGATATTGGAGTGAATTTCGAGACATTAAAGATTAGTCTTACAGCCTCGTTCTGTGCCTTTTGTAACTTATGTAGGTGCTTCAATGGGATACCGGATAACATGCTGTTACCATAATCTAGTTGGGAGTTGACTCTTGCTCTTCACACGGAACATACGGAAGGGCTAAACCAGGCAGGCAAAAGGATTGTAAATACACTTCTACAGGACTTTCGCACACTATGACGGCTTGTCAAAGGCAGCCCACATTCTTGAGTTTGGGAGAAAAATTGAACTTACAACCCATAAAGCATGGAGTCGGTTGGCATGTTGAGTCCTGAATTAAGAGAGGTTTTGGTTCAAACAGGGCCACTTCCATTTTGCTAGGGTTAAGTTGTAGCCAATAACATATTTTGGTGCGTTGGCTGGGAATCAAACCTGGTCAACTGCTTGGAAGGGAGCTATGCTCGCCACTATACCGCCATTGCACCAAAATATGGGGTTTTGTCAGAGGGCTATTACCTAATTTGGGTGGTATTTTAGTATTGTGGTAACAGCATTTTTATAGTAATGCCCTATATGATGGGATAAGATTCCCCCTCTAATATTTGTATTCTGTTTAGGGTTGACTGTAAGCACAGACTATTGGACTTTGCACTTGCAGGGACAAAACAGCACTAACTTGCATTCCAGTCACTTACTTACGACACTGGACTACTTTCACTAGCCAAACACATGCATCACACGTTTCCTAGCTTGCTAGCTGGTTCCCAAACTTTACCACCAACTTTTGAACATGTGGTAAAATATGTTACCGCTTTTGATAGACTCAGGCACTTCCCTGTGGTTTCCCCTCCTGGTCAATGAATTCGCATAGGCACAGAAAACACAACCCCACTGATTCAGTTTTTAAAAATGTTTTTTATATGCGCTTAATACACATTACCATTTCTACATCAGATGCATGATTACCCTGTGTTCATAGTAATGCATTCACTTCACATTGCTTACCCAGATCTTGAACCCAAAGACAGTAGACAGAGTGTAAAATAAAAAACAACAGAGTAATAACATAGCAACAAGCCAACTTTTTTATTTTCCGTTATGCCAAAGTGTTCTCAATTACAAATGCAAGAAAGAAAAATAACATCTCTGTTCAAAAATAACAGTCTAATTCTGACTGACTGACTGAAAAGATAACACACTCTCCGCACACTCCTCAATTCCACAGATACTCACATTCAATTGTGAAGCTTCTGCGCTATTATCAGGAAAGCCCCCTCTCTGAAGTGGATTATATGCAAGCGGGAGTGTCACAGATACCGCACAGCTTTCTCCATAAACTCACAGTCCCTATTTCATCTAAAGGCCTGGACTGCCTGGCTCTGCTTTCTGTCTGCCTCTCTCCCGTTCTCCTCCGGACGAAAAGAAGAAGACTGCGCCCACCTTGTCATCCTCCTACATTTATGGACTAGCTCTGTCACTCAAACTACCTCCTGCCCTTTTCTCCTGACGTCTATAACATCTGAGCTGTTTTCTCTAGAAGCAAGGCTTCAAAAAAATAATTTTGCAACACACTTCCTCTGAACAATGGGACTCTTCAATAGCAATGAACCACAGCACATATTTTGTGCACTGAATTACAGCTAGCAAATTGCTGCTTGCATGTTTAAACTTCCACTGTAAAACAGCTCATTCTGTCAACTGAAACACCTTGCACTCTTTTGTTAAAGTGCAAATTAATTATTGGGGAGTGCTATTTGATGAGAAAGTGTTAGTTTATTAATTTAGGTTAGCATATGTATTCAGTGCAAACTGGACAGATGGCCCATCCACCATAAAATGGATTATTTCAAATGTGCTCAGTGTGCATGTGCAATTGATGTCTTTATTTTTGCATTCATCTTATTGCTTCCACTGAAAGTAATGTCATGTACTACAGCATCCAGTTTACTGTCCCCACGAAAATAATGCATTATCTTTCCCTACAGGCCTCAATTTACGCTGGTGAGGTTCTGGGGATCCCTCAGAGTCGGACAGTTTCATTCTATCTTATTTTCCTGTTTTGCTCATCTCCTTTTGGACTGATCTCTGCAAGACCTTGGATAAGCTGGTCTATTGGATAATAGAGTTCCTCTGATCTTTTTGGATCCACCGTATGGATCTTTATTAATGGCCACTCCTTTCAAGTATTGGACTTCATCCTTTTCCTCTCTCACTTCTTCCTCTTATTTTAGGAATTAAATATCCCAACAACCAATTGAAACGTAGGGGTTTTCCGGCTTGGAATTTTTCCAATGGACAAAGTCCTCTTAAAACTAATTGTGTGCTATTCTAAACCACAATTAAATTATCTGAAATTGAGTATATTTTCAAAGGTACATTTCATGGTGCTTATGTAAGGGTCAGTGCCAGATTCCTCAATTTATCTTAAAGCATAACCCTCAAGGGGATATTTGATATGATATGAAATTTATAACGTGCCTATACAGAAGTGTTTCAAGGCGTGATGAGGCACGGGAGAGGAAAAAAAGGGAGGACAAAGACAACTATCTTACTAGGCCTAGTGGCATTGAAATAGCGCAAGTCCAGACCTTTAAAAAAATCTGCCTGATTCTCACATCAGCCAATTGAAATAGACTCATGTCCTTTCCCCAGATATCTCTAATGTGCTGGCCCTGGCTTGGATAGTTCAATTGGATCACTTTGACCAAATATGTTGATGCAAAAAGACAAATGAGATGCATTATTTCAGAATACATGTAGGTTCCCTAATAATTGTAGGTGCTGCTCTCCTTATCCATTTACACCCAACGTCTAACAGTGCAGTGTGTGTTCATTTCTAGGTTTTGCATTATGCATCCCCTTACGTAAGGCCTTTACAAGCAGCTTTGCACAAGAAATAGTCAATTTAAACATTGTGAACAGGACTTAGAAGCTGTGTGTTACCAACAATTACTTTAGACTTTTCCAGCTCCACTTACATATAGACACATCGACTTGTGTGACAATGTACACTTATATGCAGGTGTGCATAGCATTTTTACTGTGTACGCCGATATATTTTCTGCAAAGCCTTGCACTCGTCCCTTTGCAAAGCAGACAGAGCTATCATGCTGACAATGAAGAGATTGACCTTCTGTTCATTCAACTTACTTTGGTCATACAAGAGCAAGGAATGCCTTGTCCTTCTCGAAAGAAACGTCTCCTAAAGAGATGAAACCAATAATAAATGGTCGGAAGACAAAAGGCAAGTTATTTGCACCGTTGATACGCAGTTTGAACTTCATTTGAAAGTATAATATGCTGCAATGTCAATCAAAGAGATAGAAAAGGCCGAATGGCGGATGCCATCAACAACTTGGCTATCACTGTTTTAAAACAAAATTCTATGATGATTTAATTAGTGCAGTAGTTTCATGTAATCATTCCATTAGTTCTTAGACGGGGAGCCATGCGTGCAGCATGAATTGTCCATCCAAAGTTAGCATGCACTGGGCTTCAGTTTTTCCTTCATGCACAATATAGCATGACACTTACCCAGTAAATAAACATGAGTTCCCGTGACTTTTCTAAATAAGTAAATCTGCTTTCAGCTATCGGGTAGATGAAGTGAGTTCAACCCTTTGTCCATGTGAGTGCTGTGGGCTAATTGGTGTTAGTCTGACCTTACTTGCGTTTCCTCTTTGTTTTTTCTTTTCCTCATGTCCAGGCCAGTACCACAATCAGGGGCAGAGGTGGTGGTGGAAATGTATAAGAACTGTTGTGGTGCTTCAGGTAAGACGTTCCCTAAACCCGTAACAAGCACCTGCAGACCTCAGTCAGGGACCACCAGGACTTGTGCAATTCCCACAGAATCACAGAGAGATTTACTAAATTCTCAGTTGATTCCTAATGAGGGTTCCCACATGGATCCTTGGACTCCTCTACGTGTATTGTCACTTGGACCTGTGAGAAATATAGCTCATAGCAATGTTTGGTCCTCCAGTGGTGCACTCACAGAGCTCTGTTGACCCAATTTGGTTGAGGGATCCTTCCATTAATGCCTACCATGTCTTGCTGATCCAAAGAGGTTCTGAGGCCCAAGCTCACGCTATTGATAGAATCTGATACTAGAAAGATGGGTGGGGTGGCATGACAACTGCACAGAAAGCAGGCTAGGGAATATTCCTTGCTAATGGCTGCTATGATGAGATGGAAAGTAGGGCTAGTGATGCAGAGGAATTCTCTACTGAAATGAGCTGCATTCTTTGTCATCAACACCTGTGAGTACCATTGCATCACTATGTGAAGTGATATTCAGAAACAAGGAACTTCTGCACCAGTATGTGAAAGTGGCCCTAGGATTGTGTCCATTCCTCCGTTACCACTGTGATAGTAAAGGTCCTGTTACTCTTGCTTGGTTTCCCTGTCATTTTTCAATTTTTTCCTCACTGGTTTATTGGAATTGTATTTCATGAGTCCTAGTGGAGGGACTCATCAGAGAAATAGATATTGTGTACACCCTTGTGGGTCCCTTCATCCCCCTGGACCAGGATATGCCATGCAGTTCATTGTCTCTGATGTTGGTGCTCATTTGGGTCGCCTTGCATAATTGACTGTGGGGGAACCAGTGGTTCATTACAGCCTTTACCTAATTCTAGGGAGCAATGTGTTGCTGTCCCATGTGAATGCATCTAAGAGCAATCTGTGGGGATCTAAGATAGGCGCATGCCTACACGATCTATGGTGTGTGTAAGAATGCTTATATTTCAGATGGGTCTGTGTGGACTGTTATCTTGTCAGTAAAACGCAGGGTGCCACGTTGACACTTACCTGGTCCAGTTATTTTCTTTTCCCTCACGACATCACCACATTATTGGCGATGAATTTCTGGGGCAACCCATGGCGATGGACCCGGCGTGGGCATGCAGTGGGGCGGTCTATCCCTTGTGCTGTCCAGGGCCTGTGCCGGCAGTGGTGGAAGTGTAAACAGCATTTCCTGGAGTACAGCAGGCAGGTGCCCGTGGTCAGTGGGGAGCCATGGTGGTCGCTGCATCAGAGACCGCACCGAGGTTTGGCTTTGAGCCAGAGATGGCATTTCACCAAAATGCCAGGGGTAGCGGACGTGACATCACATGACCTTTGATCTCTGATGACATCACATGAAGTGATGTCATTTGACCCCACCCCAAAGTGACATCACTGGAAGCAATGGAACACAACCATTGATTTACTCCTTGACAAAACAGGGAGTGGCATCAAATAGCATTCTAAGTACACTATGAAAAATATGGTTACAATATCACTGTAACGTGATATATATGTCACACAAGAATGGATTACCAAATGTATCGGCAGGGAAAAACATGCTATAACTGTAACTTGCGAAACGCAAAATACATAGGGCCTCATTACACGGTAGGCGGTAGGGATTTACCGGCACCGGTAAAATACTGGTACCGGTAAATCCCTGCAGCCTTACTACGAGGTCCCTTAGCGGGTTGGAGTTTTAACGCCTGCTTTTTGCAGGCGTTAAATACCAACCCGCTAAGGGACCTCGGCGCTAATTACGGCACCGCAAAATTGCGGTGCCGTAATTAGCGCCTTCCCCATTCCCATAGAGCCCTATGGGGCAGAAATGGGAATGGGGAAGGGCAATGGCGAAGGGGGATTTACCGCCCCTCCAACCTTGGGATGGGGCGGTAAATCCCCTTTCCGCCAAGGCGGTGCCTGTATTTTACCGGCATGAGCCATGGCGCTAATAGCGCCATGGCTCACCGCCTACCGTGTGATGAGGCCCATAGTCCGAAATGGATGCTTAGTCTACTCTAAATGTTTTTGGGAAATGTTTTGTCTGTATTGTGAATTTGAGGTGTTTACGAACAACCTAAATCAGTGACTCACCCCCTGAAGTGTGCCTGAAATAAACCTTTAATGAGTCTAGAAATGATTGTTTAGAATTCCAGAAAGACAAATTGTCATTCCTATTCTTTCTTATTTAGGGTCACTAATCAAAGTGTTACACTTGTGGAACCCCCGTTTCTTTTAAGAAGCCTGAACAAGAAAGCCAGCCACTCTAGAATCAAAGAGGCACATGGCATTGGCCACAGGCTAGGGGCTTTCATTCGTAAAAAAACACTTTTTTTAAGGGGTAGCTAGTGAGACCTCAAGGGTCGCAACTGCGACCCTTGGCGACCCCTAAATGACGTCCCTGCCTGGACCTGGTGCACCAACACCCGATGAAGGAGAACATTTGGGGTAGTAATTCAAGCGGTATCTGAATGCTGTTCGGCTCTCCACCTGCTGGTTATTGTTTGGCACTGCCTTGCTGCCACCTGCTGGTTCAGCATGGTGCTACATTCATTTCTGTGCAGTGTGCTTGAGGTATCGCATTGGTGGAGAAACTATTGCCGGCAACATGCAGATTACCTAAGCCAGGAGTTCTCTGCATTTTTGTCAACCTCATGTGAGCCACCCATCTCCTGCGATTTGTGGCTGGATTCCTTTAAAGTGTAGTTAAGTGTGACTGAGGGGACTAATTACAGTGATGATCAAAAAGAGGTGGTCCTGTTAAACCGTCTGGGGGTGGAGGGCCTGCGCATTGTCAGACATTAGCCAGGTGATGATGTCATGGTGCAAGTGGGGGGGACGGTGAGAACGTCATCAGTGCCTATGAGACTGTCCTTAAGAAGCTCTCAAAGCATTTTGTCAAGCAGCGTAATGTCATGGTGGAACGTTACCTTTTGTATTCAAGGGCACTAGGTGTAGAGGAGTCTATGGATAGTTACTTTAGTGCACTGAGGACAAGCTAAACGTCATTTCACTGGAACCTTCAACGAGTGTATAAGGGACTGCATAATGATGGGACATGTAATGCTAAAATAAGGGAGTGGCTCTGGATTGACAAGGACCGACCTTTAGAGAAGGCTTTGCAGCTGGCCAGGGCGATTGAAGAGTCTGCCAGGAGCATCCGGGCAATGACCTTTAAGGATGGAGCACTGAGCAGTGGGTGAGGAACACTAATACAGGTGGTGTATCCTGCCAAGAAGATTGAGAGGGGAGGCCCAATAAGTTCAGAGCAGAGTGGCAAGCAGGAACGTCATTTGGGGGTCACCAGGGGTCACAACTGCGACCTCTGGGTCCGTGGCTGCAACCTCTGTGGTTAGCTTGCGACCATTGTATTTTCCTTTTTTTTTAAGTATTCTTTTTTTTTTTTTTTTACGTAAACTCCATCTCCTCCCGAGAATCAGCGCGTCTCTCCCATGACCTTTTGATGGAAGCGCAGGGCTGGGGACTGCAATCTGCAGGCGTATGGGACCCTAGGGAAGCAGTCATGGATTTGCCGACCTCCCCTGGTCGGTCATCACTTTTTGTCACTAAAAAGCGGTTCGCTTTGCACCTAAATAAATACATATAATAATCTGTGAGGAGGTTGCAGGATGTCCTGCCCTTGCAGCCCAAAGCTCAACGAGCGACGCCCCCTTTTTACCCCCACGGCCAACGGGCTCACGCCCTCCATTCGGATTTGCAATATAAGATTGGATTATTAAAAATAGTTATTTATCCACCTTTTAAAAAAAGCCTTCGTGCAGCATTTGTTGGTTGCTAAAAATGCATCAACGATAACATTAATCATTTTAACATGTAGTTTATAGTAAACATACTTGGCACAGCGTGCAGCTGGAAGGCGCTATAGATGATATGCATGCGTGTGATGTCATCTCAACGGTTCTCAACGCACGCGCTGATCTTAGCAGCTAGAGCCATCCTAATGAACAGCCAATGGAAAGCTCCCGAGGGGCGGCCTGGCGGGACATTGCACGGTGTGTGCTGCGGCGGATGCAGCCACATCTGCCGTCTGCCAATGGCGGTGTCGGTTTGCCCCTTTGTGGCTATGGAAGACTGGGCTGCCGGTAAAGCGCGGTTTTGCTACGACCGGAAGCACTTGAGTGCATGATGGACGCTGGGCACATGTAAATGGGCAGGGCGCATGGTCGCCCAGTGAGCCTGGCAGTGAACATGCATGTAAAACATGCATGTGGGACAAACAGCTGGCTGGCGAGTGGGGTTAAATCAGACTGTTAAACGAGGGTTATGGATTACCATTTTGGGATCAGAGGAGGGCACGCCAAGAGATGGGCAGGAGGGAGGCGGGAGACGTGCACATGAGAAACTGCCTCGCTCTGGCCTCTTGCCCTGAGGTGGCACGATGGCTAGATGAAGCAGTGACACCATCTGTGTGTTGTGGTACAGAATGTCTACCCAAATCCTTACTAACCACTTACACAATATCCCATTGACAGAAAGCCATGGAAAGGTACCCTTACCCGGGGAGCAAGGAGCTGTGTGAGAAGGCCGCTTGGTTCAGAACACTCAGCTGATCAGAGATGGGAGTCAACGGTTAAAAGGCCAGTCAGCATGCCCAAGGCTGACCTATAACCCATAAAGGCCAGAGGGAAACAATGCGCTCATGGAAGCCATAAGAACCAGGATTTATGGTACTTTGTTTTTCTTTTATTCTTAAAAAAAAAAAATAATAACTGGGCTGTGGCCAGCAGCATGTGGCTCTTTGTTTCTCGAGTGCCTGTTTTTCTTATAGCTATAGCTCGTAAAATAGCTCAGTGGGTTGAGCGCTCGATGCAGCAATGTGTGTGTGATCTGCAGGTTCGACTCCCGGCAAGGTCCACTCAGCCTTTCAACCTGCTGAGGTTGATAAATTAGTACCAACACAGTTTGGGTCATATTGTATAAATATTTGTTCTATATGAAGTGCTTAAGCATAAGTGCTACATATAGAACACATCATTATCGTTTGACCTTGGACATCTGCTGGCATTCATAGTAATTTGGTAATATGGGCCTATAGGCACTGATATTAACGATATATATGGTGATGCATTCTTGTTTAAATGTATATCACTTTATAGTGATACGTAACCATATTTTTCGAAGTGTACTTAGAAACAATGCTATGTGATGCCACTTCCTGTTTTGTCAAGGGGTGAAAGGTCATGTTCAATCGCTTCCTGTGATATCACTTTGGGGTGGGGTCAATGGCATCACTTCCTGTGATGTCATCAGAGGTCAAGGGTCGTGCAATGTCACTTCCGCTACCCCTGGAATTTTGGTGAAATGATGTCCGTGGTGGCAAGCAGGCGCGAACGCCAGTATGAGCAGAAGAAATAAGGGAAGCTGAAACCAGTATGGATGAAACAGTCACACCACAGATTACAAGGACTGTCCTGTTGCGGCGGCGGAGTGCAGACGTTGCGGTTTGAAGTGGCATTTTGTGAGGCAATGCAGAATGAACAAAGAAGGTTCCTGCATGCAAAGGTGGGGGTGTCCCCTTGGTGGAGGATGTCGAGTGCAAGGAGCCTGTGATGGAAGAGAGAGTAGTACTTCATGTGCAGGGGGATAAGAAGAATGGGCTGAGGGACATGGTACAGTTCAACAGAGCTGATATTGAGGGGATGGTTGATTCGCGATCACCTTATACCATGGTGGCTCCAGAACTGTATGAGGGCACCTTCTAGAAATCTGTGAAGGCACTGTCACCTCCGGATGTTATGTTATGTTATGTCATGTTAATGTAACTTCTAAAGCGCAGCATTCACCCAAAGGCATCTTGGTACTACTCATGAAGGAAGAGAAAGAGGACAGCCTAAAAAAGGTGAATTTCCATTGCTTGACAGAAGAGAAGACGGGTGGAAATTGCACGCAATGGACAAGGAAGGGAATTCCACAAGATGGCTGCTGCGACAGAAAAAGAGCATCCACCAACCCGGCTAAATTTAAACCTTGGGATAGGAAAATAAAGAGTGTTTGCAGTGCGTAGGGTTCACCCAGGGACACATGGATGGAATTTCACCTGGAGGTATTTGGCCCCTTGTCCATAGAAGGCATGATGAAAAGGCATAATGAGTCTTTTTTTCTCCCCCCACCTCAGTCCCCCTTGCCCTCCTTTTGCTCACCATGCCGGGAAAACACAGAGCCGTTTCAAGGCCCAGGCTTGTCACAGCAAAAATCCTTATGGCCTTTGCTCCAAAAGCTTGCCGGCGTGAGCGAACCCCTCATAGAAACAAGTGGACAATGCACAGTGATGCCGGCTCAGGAAACAGAGGTACAGGTGGCACGGAAAGGCCCCTAAGATGCTTATTTTCCTATCAAACTGCCTGCTGCCTCCGACATACCGACAGCTCCATTGGAATATAATGCCTTGACTGAAGGCGACATGAGCTCTTTACCCCTTAATCTGGATAATGATTAGTTACTGCAACTGTGTTACGCTTTTCAAGGCAGTGCTCTGCCAGCCTTGACCAGCGGTGGTATCAGGACATTGACTCCACCTGCGGCCCTCCCAGTTGACTTACCTGAAGTTTGCTCTGGCTCTGCCATGGCAGTGGCCGCCCGAGCTGAAAGGCCTGGAACATTGTGCCCTCTTCCATCTCTGCCCCCTTCTTTTCCTGTTCCCACCCCTCCCCTTCCTCTTCTTTTACACTCTCCTTGTGTCACTTGTGTACGAGCGCAATATAAATAAAATATATCATAACCTTCTACTATCTCGTTGCTACCCTCTAGGCCGTCTGCAAACCAGAGATTATCAGCCAGTCCAAATTTGCTCTATGAGTCTCGAAACGCTATCCTTGAGTCAGATCCTGACACTTACAGCACACATGATACCTCTGGAACACTTAAAAGTAACGGTATACTCAATTCTGCCATTAAAATATTATTAAAACTCTGTGGGGGCCATGCATGAAGACCTTAAAAGGCAAGGGTCCACTATATCTGCGATACACAATCTACTTATCGACCGCAGAGGTACTGGTGTGCAGCATTCTTTAAATCTCCAGCAGCAACCAGGCCATGGAAATATGCTGCCATTGATTTCATCTCCCCCCTTGCCATCACTCCTAGCATCCAACGAGGTACAGGTCCTTGACAGTGAACCCTTGAATGTAAGTGATGCAGGGATGAGTTCCTCAACTTATTTCCCGTCCAGGAAACAAGTTAGGCTGGCTAAAAGGCTTCAAGCCAGAAGCAATAAGCAAAGTAGGAATAGACCCACACCACTTGGTCAAATCTTACCTTCTGATGACCAGCCTCTCAATTCTACTCTGCATTTAGAAAACAACGTGCTTTCTAAGAAACAATAGGAAAAAAAGAGTGGCCAGACGTAAGAGGAGGTCTGCTCAAATGTGGGTACATTAACGAGTTGGCTGGTGGCCGAGGTCCCAGAAAACGAGATACCCTCTGAGGCCCTACCTCTTGCTCGTTGTAGTGCCAACATCAATCTGTCTGATAATAGGACCTCTACGAATAAGGAATTCTGCTCTCCTACTCTGTCCCCACAGGGCCCCGGTCGTCAGCACAGCCCTTGTAAGGAGCCACCAGCTGTTCTGGACCCCAAAAAGCTTACTAAAACCCTAGGGACCGAAGTCAAAGGGCTTCGTAAACACAACACGTCCACTTTGATGGCATTGTTTAACAAAATCCCCTAATAATGTTGAACTCAGGTGATTTTTATTTTTATGAACCTCTCCGACTTCAACAACGGAAGACAACACAGATTCATTGCTGTTTGCCGGAGACTGCCACACTCATTCGACAGCATCAGTCATCCTTAGGGCACTTGGGCTACTTATTGGATATCCCAGTCTCTGTTGACGATAGCCCTCGGTGTTCCTCTGAGTGTAAGTGTCCACTGGCTGGCGTCAAATCCTCGACCATACGAAACACTTGCCAAGTGGCTGCAAAGTTCGATGACGCCCAATGCTGGGAATGGCTACAGTGAATAATTCCCCTAAAACGGCCACTGAATGAAAACAGTGCAACTCTTTGTAGGTTATTAAGTCCTTGGGTGACTCCATGGAGGTCCGTATGTGTGGGGAGGTGCTGTCAAATCATGCAGGAAATGTGATCAACTGGAGTGAGAATAAAATTGCTAGGATGTGTGCTACTGCTTTCCTCTTGGGGCTTGTTGATCGGAGTAGCCTTGAAGGTAAGGACCCGAAGGCTATCGAACTTTGAATCCACAAGTTGGCCCATTCCACAGTAAGTATAGTGAAAAACTGGCTATCGTTGGTAAAACTACGGCTAATAAACCCTTTGATATAAACATACGAGATAGAAACTCTCTGGTCCAAGCTCAGGGCCTTAAATTGCCCTGACTGGTTGGTGCACATTTTGACTCTTTTTCACAGTAATAACTCGACCAGAGTACAGCTGGACAATGGGGGGGGGTCTCGGACCCCATTTCCCTCAATATGGGACTCAAACAAGGGTGCGTTGCGGCCCCAATACTGTAGCTAATCTTCTCCCCCGATTGTTCTTGAAGGGTAATTGCCCCCCTAGAATAGGAGACCTACCAGTGGTGAGCATGTTGTACGCCAACAACCTGGTCCTGTTTGATTGAAGCTAAAAAGGCATGAAGATTTTGTTTAATGAGTTATCAAATTATGCCCATCAACAGGGACTCGGGATCGACCTGGAGAAGACCAGTGTCATGCTGGTCACTAGGAATAGGGTCAACAGGAGTAGGATGCATACGTTGATTGGTACAATTGATTATGTACCATCCTACTCCTACTTGGACATAGAGACCTATGATTATACAGATTGTAGCCCTTTAATTATCAACAAAATTAGAAGAGCCAAACATATTACCCTTCAGGGGTGCAAGTTTGCCAGAGGTCATGCAGGTTTCCCTATGTCAGGATTATAAAGCTTTATAGACAATGCTTTGTCCCCTCTATACTGTATGGCCTTGAGGCGCTTGCGATGCAGGATTTCTCCTGGTTAAATGGACTGGAAGGTCTCTTTTGGTGCTCCACACTAGGTTTGGCCCCTCCAGTTCTATGGAGTACTTGCACCTTAAATTGGGCCTTACATCTCTAGGTAGTATGGCACTCCAGGCTAGGGCGTCCTTTTACCTAAAATCTCGATCAGGCCCTGTCTGCAAGTTATTAGCAGTACTAGGTAAGAACTATGAAGTGGAAAAAGCCTACAGGGGTTCCAGTTTTAAGGCTCTAAATGAGCAATTATTTACAGAGATACATTTTACTCCTGACTTCAGTAAAAACACGCCCTATATCCACTTGAAAACATCTTTCAAGAGAACATTTATCAAGTGGGACCGGTGCAGAAATTATAGCCATGTATCTAAACCAAAGGGTTAAGGAGCGGTGTCCCATGTGGTTCATTGCTACAGGAAAACATAACCCTATCTGCTTTTGTGCCCTGATCCAGCCATAAGACGTTTCCTGTTGAAGCTATGTACTAACCAATTGCCGGTACGGTCTGTTACGGGTTCTCGGCTGGGTATTGCTGCTAAGAATAGACATTGTCACATATGCGGCTTAAAAGACAATCTGGAATCCGCAGTACATTGGGAACTCTGTATGTGTGCAATTCAGGGGGTTTGGTGCATAATTATGAGAGAATCCTAGCAGATTCATTTTGGGATTATTGCCTAAATGCAGACCAAATTTTCTGCTCAAATGGCTTTATATTGCGTATGGCGGAAGGTCCAAACTTTGCTGGCTTATTGAGGGGGTCTTTTCCCCAGGTGTAGGCATCTAAATAGCCACAGGACCACTGTTGAATTGTTTGTACGCTTGCAGTAGTGACAGTAGGCATAGCTATTTCTGGGTTTGAATTGCTGCGGGTGAGGGGCGATGGGTTCTAAGAAATGAGTGAGTGGTGTAGGCAGGATTGGAATGGATGGCGTTGATACCCTAGAACTGCACAGGTTTAGTAGATGTTTTGATCCTACAGATGGATCTTGTGGAGTATGATTTTAT
The DNA here is from genome assembly GCF_040938575.1 of Ambystoma mexicanum. NCBI lineage: Eukaryota > Metazoa > Chordata > Amphibia > Caudata > Ambystomatidae > Ambystoma > Ambystoma mexicanum. The sequence continues at coordinate 635,666,558 of NC_090935.1, read as the reverse complement.
GGGTTTTATGAATTCATCTAATAATCAGATAATCTGGTTTCTATTCTGGTATATTATGTTTTCTATGTTTCTTTTGGGGTGAATTTGAAATTTGTATTTGAACCATGTATTGTTTGTATGCTGTATGAATTGCATAATTGATTGATTGCATTGATTCTATTTTGTGTAATGTTCTTGATTGAACTAAATCACAATAAAAAATTATTATTATTATTATTATTATTATTATTATTATTATTATTATTATTATTATAAAAGCCCTTGCCTGTAACAGTGAAGACAAAACAAAATTTAGCACATGGTGTCAAGAGTGACTGCTGTTGCAAGGGTACGTTGATTAAAAAATGCGCCCCAGATGGTACTATCCGTCAGGCATATTTGCAGGGTCCTTTGAAAATAGGGGGAAAAAGACTGCTTGAGAAAATGCAATAAACGAAGGTTGAACCTACTTAAGAGCAGATAATTAGGGGAGTAGATGGTTTTTCATCTGATTTGTCGACACCCATAGGTAGCAGTTTTATGAGTGAGTAGGTGAACGCACCAATAAATCATACGCCTTTACAATCCGTGGAAGCAAAAAAAAACAGTCTACGTATTATCCACCCAAATGCCCTTAAAGACAAGGGAACGTGGATCATCTTGGAAGAGAATATTCCAGCAATGTATAGCCCGTTTTTGAACAGGTAGACTCTTCTGTCCATTTTCAAACAACTTCCATATTTGGACGTAATACAATCAATTAAATTCCTGGTTTAAAATCATTGCATACTTTGATTTACGGTTTCTTGGGTTATGATCTACGACTGACCTCGAATCTCAATATACCTGGTCAAATGGAATAGTAAAATAATTCATTGACTACGTCATAGTCAGACTCTTTAGGGTGTTACATTGGCTTATTCCCAAGCGCCCACAAATAACTGAAAAGAATGACAAATGACTCCCTTCACAGTGTTCAGAAACTCCACATCTTGTGGTTTATTATGAGATATTCTGGTGTCCTTTGTGATTACATGTGTTTCAATGACTAAATCATCTTTTTCAAATCAGGGCTAGTTGCACTGTTTCCCAGTAGTATTCTTAATGTCTTGTGAATAATTTAATGGGTTAAATCCCAGATCCATGTCGTCCATCCTGGTTCTTGCGCCTTAGTGCGTGTTGCTTTTTATGTGCTTCGTCCCAGCAGCTTCGACCCCGGTCGTATCCCCCCCGAAGCTGTCAGAAAAATCCCAGAGCAGTGCGTCATAGTCAGCTCGGAGCTAAGTGCCCTGTGCACCCCTATTACTATTATTCACAATAAATTAAGTGACCATGGCGCTTTATGTTAGAACATGAAGTTAATAATGATTCCCCCGTCTGGGGGAAAATGTTCCATGGTGTCCACAAATTACGCGGGAAATAGACTCTGATGGGATAATAGAAACATCAAAATTGTAAATGGAAATATAAACCAAAGTTTATTTACTCTTGTGGCTGAATTTACCGAAGCGGAGTGGGACTTGGAAGAATGGTTATCGCCAAGATGCAATTGCCGGCGAATGTGATGTGGAGAACCAGAACGAATAATATTACAAACAATTCTAACCCTACGGTTACGCCATCTCGGAAAGAAAGAAATTATATCGTAGGGAACGTATGGCTATTAGAACTAACCCCAGTACAGACCCACAGCAAAAACAGAAAATGCTAACAAATGTGTTTACCTAATATAGAAATTGACATAACTTCATAAGGCATCAATAAAAGGATCAAACTGATTGAAAGTATTTCGGTGTCTAAAAACATATTGCGTGCACATTTTGGCGATATTATAACAATTTTCACACGTCCCTCTCACCGACATAAATTAACCCTATATCCCAGATGGTATAGCTATTACATATTCAATTGTTATATTTTGTTCCAGTGAACTCCTCTATGGAATCTAGGTTGGTTGCTAGTTCCAACCCTGTCAATGCCGAGGTATTGACACACGGCGTACTCAGGGCTGAAATTAAGAAGGAAAACCTGGCAAGGTTAATTGGAAAATCTTAAGCTTCACGTGTTCCAAGCACTGACGGAATCCCGAATATGGTGTTGAACGACAATCCGATTTTGTGGACAAGGGTACTTGAGGTATTCTTTAATCACATTTTCAGACTGGCCACATTCCAAATGGTTCGGGAGGTCCATATTAGTCCCGATCCTGAAGAAGGAAAACAGGCTGGAGCCATCGAACTATTGCCTTTTGGCAATGATGGACTCCAGTCAGAAATTGTTTGCAAACATACTTTTGGAGCAGCTGGCTGGTTGGTTGGAGAAAAAGAATATCTTGAGCATTTTCCAAATGGGTTTTCGAGAGAGATATAATACGACTACTAATATCGCCACTTTGCAATTTCTTACAGACCTAAATACTAAGGTGAAGGGTAAACTGTATTGGTGCTATGTGGACTTTTCTAAGGCCTTTGCTTTGGTCTCAAGGCCTACACTTGAGCCCAATTTGGACCACTTAGATGACCTAGGCGTATCATATACGAACCACGCAGACGATACGCAAATACTCATCACTCTATCAGGCAACTACCAATCTGACTCCACACTCCTAAACGAAATTTACAGCTAAATACAGGTGAGGATGGCCAACCACGGCCTTTGTCTCAACAAAGATAAAACTGAGATCCTCCTCATCGGCTTCAAATTAAGACTTAACAAGCTAGGCCCCAAATACTCCTCCTTCAATATTGATGGAAACCTCATCAAAGTTGACAAGGTAGCAAAGACCTTAGGTTTCTATTTTGACTCTGCGTAACCCTTCAAAGACAAATTAATGTCACTGCTTCATCAACGGCATATACCTCAAAATTGATAAATGCCTGCTGGCCATTCATAAACACTAACAGCTGTCTCACCCTTGCAAGAGCCCTTATACAGTCCAAACTAGACTATTGCAATACTCTTTACTTGGGCATCAGTCAAAGGACCTGCACAAGTTACAAGTATTGCAAAACAATGCTCTCAGAGCTGCACTTAACATTCCTCGATCCAACCACATTACACAAATCAGACGTAACTTCAAATGGCTCCCCATTCAAGATAGGATCACCTCCAGAGCGCTCATGATCACTCACAAGTGCCTCAACAACTCAGCACCTAAGTATTTGATGAACATATTTTCTAGGAAAGAGTCTACCAGACCTACTGGAATTGTCTAAACATTCCGTCTTTCAAACTCAACAAAGCGGGACGTTCTAATTTCCCGGTATTAGTAGCTAAGACATGGAACAAGCTTCCACCTGCACTAGAACAGACCCTGTGTTCCTTTCATTTTGGAATAAAATAAAATGTTGCCTATTCTCGCAACCTAACTAAACCACTCTGCTTTATCATGACTTCTAGACCCAGCAACCCTCTTGACCATGCCCTTGCCTAGGTATGATTCACTCATTGGCCACCTTGGCTAACTGAAATATCAACCAAGCCCTACTATGTACCTGTACCTGTAAATCTCATTATCATATATATACTTGGAAATGTTATTATATCTTTTTCCACCACTGTGGGCCTCATTACGAGGAGGGCAGTAAGGGGTTAATGGCGCCGGTAAAGGTGCCAGAGCCGTTAACCCCTTACCGCCCTATTACGAGGTCTGCTCGCGGGACCTGCTCAGGACGTCAGGTTTTACCAGACGTCCTTAGCGGGTTCTGCGAGCGGCCCAGCATGCTAACAACGGACCCGTCATTAACAGGCCGGTTGTTAGCATGCTCCCCATTCCCATTGAGCCCAATGGGGGCTCAAATGGGAATGGGGATGGACCAGGTCTGGGTTTCCTGAATGGGGAAATACCGGCCCCTCCAAGGTCGGAATGGCCCAGTATTTCCCCATTCAGGGAACCCGGACCCGAGTTTGGGGGTAGCCATGCCCTTATTAAAGGCATGGCTACCTCCAAACTTGTAATGAGGCCCTGTATCCTTTATTGTATCTTGTACTGTACTGCATATACCATGTACCCTAAGTGAAGCGCCCAGATACCTTTGGGTTTGGTGCACTATATAAGCAAATAAAACAAACTAAACAAATGTATGAGTTGTTGTTATTATATTATTAGTTATTTGGCAATTCTGCGTCTGGCATTATGACATTGTAATTTGATTTTGATGATGACATAATATAATCTATTTTATTTTGCTATGTACGGTCATTTACAGTTTTTAACATGCACTTATAATGTGATCTCATGCATTTCTTTTTGTGTGTGTTTGTTTCACATTGTATTGTGTTTTATTGTATTTGTATGTTGTGATGGCTATGCCTACAACTGCCTTGTTGAGGATCACTGTTTCTTTCAGGGAGAGAAGCCAATGTTTCCTATTTTTCATAGCATGCTGCCATCTTGAGATCAGTGCAAAATCCCTTCTACACTTTATGCAGCCCTGGCATACACACATTAGATCTAAGTAATCTACAATAAATAAACACTCATGTTATTCATTTTTCTTGAAAATATTTGAGGTATAACTTTTTCAAATAGTCACTGTGGCGGTCTTCGTCTTGTTTTCTTTGTTGCCAGCACGCCCCTCCCAGCCTCGGTTTCTCCATTTGCACCTCGCTGCTAATGGGCCAGTATGGCTCGAAATCGTTGCATCCTTCCAGACTCCAATCACGTTCACGGAGGCATTTGCACGCACGTGCCATTTGTCGCGTGACTTCGCAAACTCCGAGACACGCTGTCACACATACTAGTCTGGCACCAAATGTGCAAAGTTAACACTAAGAAGTGAATGAAAAAGAGAACGCACCTGCTACTCTTCCGCTTAACAGCAGCATAACATTGCATGCCTGGCACTGGAGCCCGCGCGCGCGCGCGCGCGCACACACACACACACACTTAAAATGTGTCTTTGCTGGCCAGAAGGGGACGAGGAAATGAAGCCGCCAGTGATATGGTATTAATAAGAATTAAGGTTGCTATGTATATGAAGGTAAAGTGTATCCACGTTGGGAATGCCATCATAAGGAAACAAAGACTCAACCAAATACGCTCATTTCCAAAACCAAGTCCAACACACTGCACATCTCACGGTAACGCGCGCTGCACCAGTCCTTCACAAGACTCTAAGTATAGCATTGATTGACGCTGACTTATAGGGTTACATTGGGGTGTATTGGAGTTTGGATTAGGGGCTTGGAGGCTTTACGGGCTTGGTGCATTTGGGTTGAGTGTTGGTACATTGGGCCTCATTACGAGTTGGGTAGTGCGGGTTAAAAGCGGCAGTATTACTGTATACCGCTGCAATACCGCACCACATAACTTGGGCAGAAAGTTGGATGATTCACCTCCAGCTATGAGCTGGAGGTAGATCTACCAACTTTCCACCCGATTTCGGGGGAATTACCACAATGGTAATCCTGCCGAAATGTTCCATGGAGTCCATTGTACTCCAGATAAATGGGGACTAACACCGCCACCGCCACTAGTAATCTGACAGTAATGCCACCGGACCAAGTGGTGGTAACGATCATTCGGTTAGATTGTATCTCTGCGGATTTACCGGCGAGATTTGACCAAACATATAATGAGGCCCTGTGGCATTCGCCAGAGCTCTGTGCTTTCGACTTGGTTCTTTAACTCCTATCCTGCCCGGCTTGCTCACCTTATCTCCCATTTCTCCCCACACATCCATTCTTATGCAGATGACACCCAACTCTTCTTCAGACTACCCTCTGCATCTCTTCTGACTTTCGCTGTCATTCCTGATTGCCTGTCCACCATTCAGTGATGGTGATCTCTGGCTCAATACCAGTAAAACTGAGATTCTTCCTATCGGGTCTCCTGTTCCCTCTTTTCTCCCTTCACTCTGACGACGCTCAAAGGGCTCTCTCCCCTCTCCTTAGTCTAAAACCAGAAACCTGGGAGTTATCTTCGACTCCTCTCTCTCTCACTCTCTCTTTCATTCCTCACATCTTGGACCTTGCCAAGAAGGTCCATTTGCAACTCTACCTCCTCAGTGGCAACCTCCCTTTCCACACTTTTCCCCAGAACCTTAATGTTTCCAGAGCTTTGCTACTCCCCAGACTGGACTATTTTAACAGCCACTTCCTTATTCTACCTTCTTCTTCTCTCTGCCTCCTCCAGCTAATCCAAAATAGGGCTGCAAAACTTATCCATGGCCCTACGCCCAGGGACCGGATCTCTCCAGCCCTAAAATCTCTCCACTGGCTCCCGGTTGCTGAAAGATTCACATTTAAATCCTTCTGCATCATCCATAAGGCTGTCTAGGGCCTGGGACCACGCTATCCGCAACTTGCTCTCACCAAATACTCTCTTTCCAGATCCCTCCAATCATTTGGCTCCAACTCTCTACTTGTCAAGCGCTTCTCTAAGCAGAGCGCGGGTGGCTGTTCCATCTCCTTGTCTGACTCCCTCCTCTGGAACAGCCTGCCCCCTTCTCTCCATCTTGAGCTGGATCTCCTCAAATTCAGCAAGTACCTCAGGACTTTCCTCTTATCCTCCTCCTTCCCTCTCTCCCTCCTGTGCTAAACCCCACAGTCGCTGTTATTGGTGGCCCTGGCCCTGTGTATCCTCCTGGGTCCTGGCCTTCTGTCCGTTCGCTCGCAGCATCCACCCTTCCCCTGCACTTGCCTTTCGGGCACCACTGGCCTTTGTTATCTTACAGGCCTGCACTTATTGTATGGGGTGGTAACCCCTCTTCCATCAAGTGGTCTCTGCCTGGCAAGTTCCTGTTGCCTTTGCAACTGGCTCTTTGACACTTACCTGTTGCCTTGAATCAGGCTCTCTGGCACTTCACCCCTCTGTGGAACCTCTAGTATTTACCCCCTTCCCCTATCCCTTCCCGCTCTGCACTTGCACGCTCCAAATGTTCACAAGGCCTAATAGGACTGTTTTGTTGAATTTTGCTCTTCACTGTTATTATATTCCATTGTTTTGCTGTTCCCTTGCTCCATTCAACTTGCCCTGGGGGTACGTTGAAAACACAAGCCTCATTACACGGATGGCGGAGAACCATGGCGCTATTAGCGCCATGGTTCATGCCGGTAAAATACTGACACCGCCTTGGCGGAAAGGGGAATTACCGCTCCATTCCAAGGTTGGAGGGGCGGTAATTCCCCCTTCCACCATTGCCCTTCCCCATTCGCATTTTTGCCCCATAGGGCTCAAAGGGAATGGGGAAGGCGCTAATTACGGTACCGCAAATTGCGTTACCATAATTAGCTCCCTGGGTCCCTTTGGGGGTTGGTTTTTAACGCCTGCAAAAAGCAGGCGTTAAATCCCCCAACCCGCAAAGGGACCTCGTAGTAAGGCGGTAAGGATTTACCGGTACCGGTATTTTACCGGTACCGGTAAATCCTTACCGCCATCCGTGTAATGAGGCCCAATATCTTGATGTATAAGCGCCTTACAAATGCCCCCAAAAATAAATAAAAAATAAAACATTGACGTTTAGGGCGTTTGCAGACTTTCGGGTGCTGTTATGTATGGGATGAGCTTTTGTACCATAAAAATGGCATTTCCAACGTTTGTAGATTTTTCATTTTTATAAGAAGGACGTTAACTATTTTTAAAAACAGGTCTAGCTGGACCAAAGTGTTCTTTCTACCAGGGAGAGCTAATGAACATACATTAGAATTCTTTTGCTTGTCTATTTATGCTGGCGTTGCTACCAAACTACTACCCAATGGGTTATTGCAAGAGAGGGGCTCTGGTGTCAGTACACTACTAGGTCATGGAATACCTGTGCCTCTTTTCCAAATCTCTGGTTTAGCAGTGGCTATCTTACAGGGGACAGTGTAACCTAGTGACAGATTTTCTGAATGTTGCTTCTGGGTCCATAGAACCATTTTGAAAAAACCTGGACTACTGTGCAAATTGGAGCTACAGTTGGAGAATGCTGCTTGTAAGAGCTAATTTAGTCTACCCTGCATAGTGTATTGATGGGTTTCCACTGAGGTGCAGCATTTATATGTGTTTTTATTCTTTTGTGGAAGGGCTGTCTGTTGCATTACAGGGCTCACATTACATGTATGTAAATGTAGAATTCTTTTATCATTGACAAATCTCAACACTGGATTGGCGCCAATCCATTTTAGATGTTGTTGGCACACATCCTTTCGAGACACTTCATCATTTACCACTAGTTGGCATCTTGCCATTCAATGGGGATGGGAGAACCAGCTCAGTCATGCTCTAGTCCTGGCCATAGGCGGGCTGTGAAGGGTGGGGTGGAGAGGTTGAATGTCTATGTTATGTTCTATGGTTTGAACCCGGTGTGAGGCACACCTACTAGGTGAACCCCTTATTAAATGTGTGACCCCTAATCGAATGGGAACCAGGAGTCAATATGCCCACCACTGCCTGGCACAGTTTTAAGTGTTCATTAATTTTGATTTTACACCTGAGGCATTCATTAAGTATGTATTGTATTATGCTCACCTGTTTTGATTTGCCGCTGCTTTTGTGTGTGTTTTTACTACAGTGGTTACTGTTATTTTTCGTTTGCATTGTAATGGCTTTATTGCATCAAAACAAAAGCACCAAAAGGCATTGGAGCTGGTAGGAATCAAGCCAGCTTCTTGCCACAGGAGGCAAATGCTCTCATAACTTCAGAAATAGCTCTGTGACGACGAAGCTCGGAGAAACATACATGAGTTTCCTTCCACCCACGAAATGACAATGACACATAAACACACACACACACAACCCAAGCCGGCAACACATTCAACACAGTTCTTTTATTGTCCTAAATGATGGCATGACAGAGAAAGTGGCAGATAATGTTTGCCTTTGTCTTTTGCTTTACCATCACCCTGCCCCACACCTGGTCCCACACTTCACTTTTCTCACTGGCTGGTCTAATGAGATAGCTTTGCATTCAAACCTGACATTAAGCTTCTCCCCTGCCATCCACACATGGTAATGGACCTTTAACAGGCATGTTTGTGCCAGGCATCACATACTTTGGCCCGCCCATCTGGCACCTTTATTTGGTGTGCCATGAAAGGCATCAGTAACATTTCTACTATTTCTGCACCCACTTCTGCCTGCCCCATGGAAGTTTCTCTGCTGGGCAATGAACTCTCTGTACGTATTTGGTGTCAGGTCCCAAAGAACCCCTGATGTGAGGTGGGGGCGTGGGGCATTTATTTATTTATTTATTTATTAAATTTATATAGCGCGCAGGCAGCCCAGGGGCATTGTGGCACTGTTACTTGCAAGGAAGACTTAGTTACAATGTGAGCAGGTTGTTCCTTGGGTTACAGTAAGGCAGTGACCTGTGATCAGATATATCACATAATACATCATACAATACAATTATGAGGGCTAGGCCATGTAATTGTTAGATGAACAGGGTCGTTTTCAGGGTTTTCCGAAAGGCGGTCAGTGAAGGTTCAGAGCGCAGGGAGCTAGGGAGGGTGTTCCAGTGTACGGCAGCGAGGTACGGGAAACTGGAGCCCCCTGCTCTGGTCCTTTTTACCCTGGGTACTGAGAGCATGCTGGCATAGGGTGATCTAGTGGGTCTTGTGGAGGAGACCAGGTGGATCCTCTGCGAAAGGTACATTGGGGCGGCAAGATGGACACATTTGTGGGTGATGCTTAGAGCCTTGAATAGGATCTTCTCCTTTATGGGGAGCCAGTGGGAAGCTTTTCTGGCAGCAAAACATTCCCACGTGCATTCAATGTAACATATAACACAGCATGTCTCTATTACCATTTCTTATTACCATGAACAATGCAACACTAAAAGTTGACAAACATAGAGCCTGTGATAATGCAAGTTGAATTCTCATACTCACACATTCTGTTCCGGTAAATGACATGATTACATTGGTTGGTACCAAATGCAGGGTTAGAGTCACTGCAAAAGGGTAATCTCCTTCCTAATTGGGGTTATAACAATGCAGCATTCACAGACTGGAAGAGCATACCCGAAATCATCAAAAACAAACCCTAGCATTAGGAAGGGACATTCCTGCCATTGTATTAATATTGGATCTGCAACCTTCGGCTCTCCAGATGTTTTTCACTACAGCTTCCAGCAGACTCAACATCGTGGTCATTTGTGAGGGATCATCTGAGTTGTAGTACAAAACATCCAGAGAGGAACAGATGGCAGACTCCGACTGTTATGGCGGGGATATGTGATTATTGTACAGTGTGTACAGCAGGTAGATGGATGCCTTGCATCCCTGGTAATGGCGCGAGGGGATCCATTTTGGGATTTTTTAGCTGAGATCTGCAAAGTACAAAATTGTCTAGACAGTGTTTCTATACTTATTAAGGGAAAGGGTGAAGTGGCATATCCAGTCTAACATCCTGTAAGGCAAGGTTCAGTGATGTCCTATGACCCACCTGCATGTGCAAGCAAATCTCTCGTAGTGAAATCTAATGCTGTTGTGTGTATTAAAAGGATGAATTCTTGTGCCTGGATATAATAATTGCTGAAGGATGCAGGTACTGGGATGTGCCTGTTCTCCCTCAGGCAAGAAGGCCACAGGTGCATGTATATGCAATGTCTCTTCTCCCTCGCATTAGACAGAACAGTGAACAGAACGAAACTGTGAGAATAGACAGACACATTCTTCAAGATGAATTTGCCTACCTACCAGGCGACCAAATACCCTGGTACAGGAACATACGGATGTGCCCATCAGCCTGCCCACCAGCCTGCCCTGCTCAAGCCGACACCTGCGGCATGGATGAACTCGACTAAACCTTTCAACAGCAAATAAACACATCGTTAGAGATGCCATGACGACCTAGCCAACTGCCAGAACACCCGTGCAACCATGCACACTGGACACCCCCACACCAATCCACACCAATCCACACGTCAGTGCTATGACGTAGGTGACGGACACACCCACTGACGCGCATCTTTATTATTTTTCACATAGGTTTTTCAAAATGCAGAAACGCAAGACACACAAAGCATTCATCTAAAATGCTTGCTGACGCTTCCCCTAACCCTTGCATTGTGATGAAAATACAACGAAGGCATGATACTGCCTATGAAGCAATGTGATACCGCAACTTAAAGTGCCGTGCATTAAACATCCCCACCTATGCACCAGGCCTAAGTAGGCCGCAAGCAAGAGCCTCCACGAACATTAAACGAGCAAGAGTACAATTGCTGACCCTGCAGAATGAGCCCACCGAGAACTGACAGCCACGAGGGCAATGTTGCAACTCTCATGCCACAGCCAAAGCCAAGGTCACACCTGCAAGCTAAGCCAGATACACAGTGGAAAATACAACTTTAAATGTGCAGAATTCTGTCTCAACCACGGTCTCTCCTCACGTGACAAAGCCAAACCTGACAGGGTGCCAGACCCAGGAGAGAGAAGTCGCCTGGGTCCCACGTTCAAGACACAGGCTGCAACAATGAAATGACCCAATGGACACCTACAGCGATGGGAATGGTCTGCTCTCAGGCATATGAGCAAATCTACGCATTGTCTGCACGAACACATAGTTACATATTGTTGCAAATGACAGGTACACCGTGAGCTGGGAACAACAATGGTCCCAGGCTGGGGGGCTCGCGAGTGGACCAATCAGAACATGGGGAACTCATCACTGACGTCACTAACCATAGCCAATCATTAGGGGTCTTTGTGTAACAATTTTCAAGTATCTAATAGAAGGGACAACCCAAGTATACCACCTGACTGACCCTTAACCACTAACAGCGTTCTCTATACGTATGCTATACTAACCCTACCACTCGAGGAACCAATCCAGAGTGGCGATAGGTTTTTGCTAACTTTCCCAGGTGACGCAAGTAGCGCGTCATACTGAGGCAAAAAGGGCCTGCGAGCCCCACTAATTTCGAGAGTCTGGACGGACGCGTACGATCCTAGACCCATCCCTGCCGTTTCTCAATAAATAGCAGAACCACCTTGCTTCTTGTGTGTGTCTCATACTCATTTTTGGGATACGCAGGAGGAGTTGGGGCCTCCCAGCCCGGAGGTCCGCGGAAGGCCCAGCCGACCCCGGGAGAAACCCCCCGACAAGTTGGAGGCACTGCTGAGATCTGTTTAAGATCTACCTTTTATTTTATTTTTCCAAATTCTCTCGTTGCGTGGAGGCCCGGCGGCGCGGCCCCCTCTGCCGCTGCCCCCTTTTTTTAGGACTACAGGACCATCGCGGAACTGCGAGAAGACTGGACAGCGCAATCCGGATATTGGCCTTCGGGAGCCAGTTGAGAAGTATCCCGCCCGCGGTTGGCGAGTGTCCAGACGTGGTCCAGACGAGGGGAGGTGGCGAGCAGCTTGGAGGGGTGCACGCAGTCGAGCGGCCCCGCATCAAGAGAACTTGGTGAGTATGCCACACCCAACAAACAATGTGAAATTGTGAGGGAGGGGGGAGGAATAGAATACGGGAGGTGGGAGATGTTACAAAAGGTACGCGGCGAAGGTTTGATAAATTAGTGTTGACGGTGAAGTGAATGGTAGCTGGACAAGTGCGAGAGTAGTCCGCTACGTTACGAAGAAGGGTGGGCGGAGCACGAAAACATCACGTGCGGCCACTCGTGGACACTGATTGGCCTAGGTCGCGTCCACCTGTAAGGATGTGTGTGTGTGTGTGTGCGGTTTCCTACGAATTGGCGATTATTGATCAATGAGTAGATGAGGATCCCTATTGATCGAGCAGAAAACTCGATAGATAGATGATGTTTCCCTGTAGGCGGTAGCTAGTTGGTTGCCTAATACGGAAGATAATTGGCTGGTTAAGCCCTCCTGTCGAGGGGCGTATCACACGCGAGGCGACGCCGCGTGCGCAGTCTGATTATATTGTTGATTACCTTGTTCCGGGCGTGACAAGAGGACAGCTGTGGGGTTAACGGGGATAGATCGCAAACTTATTTCAAACTTTTAAAGCATGAAAAGAACTTACCAGTAGTATTGGAAGAGGTCGGTGATGTCACCAGTAGGGCTTTCATAGGATACCTCGAGCACAAGGCATTGTTGAAGAGTGGTTGGGAAGAGAAAATTGGGTAAGGGAGTGGAAACGGAGATAAACGGTAACAATTATATCGGGGCAAGGTGAAGAGAGGGACGTGACCGCGCACGGAGAACGCCGGCCACGACAAGTGAAGGAGGAGGAGGAGGGGTGAAATAAAAGTGGGACGGCTGTATAAGAACGTCACACAGGGCACGCAGCCGCAGGGGGCTACGTGCGCCTCGGCCGTAGGGGGCCGTAACAGTGTTAGGTGAAAGGAAAAAAAAAAAAAAGAGAGAGAAAAGAATATATGAATGCAAATGCTATATTTTACGATTTTCTTTTAGCGGACGATTGCAAGTCACCAAAATTACGGGGCCAGGTAAAACATCTGAAATTGTATAGCGTTCATTATTAGTAAGATAACCGCCCCCATATCGAGGGAGGTAGCAACACCGTGCTACTATGTCCTACGGGACAGGATCGGGAGGGTGGGGGAACACCCTCACAACCCCGCTACAGCATAGATGTAAAACACTGTCACCCCATAGGGAGAAACTGATTAAATACAGCATAGAATGGACACAGGGGATGGACAACAAAATGACGACACCATGGCCGCCTAACGGCAGTTTCGACCCTATATCCAACATTCTCTATTGACCCATCTACATAACACATATAAGGGGAAGAATTTGACACACCATGTGGAGGTGTTTAACTTATGGAGGATGTTCCAGGGGTCCCGACCAGGACCAAATGGAATGTTCACTGTGGGGGAAACAAAGGAAGAGAAGAAGGTTAAGGAGGAAGAGCAGAATGGGGAAAAGGAGAGTGAAGGCACACAGTGCACGGAGAAAGGACAAGAGGGAGGAGAAAAGAGTAGCAACGTAAACGAAAAAGAGATAAAAAAGGAACAGGGTGACGACATGCCCCTAGCAAAGGTAGTGAAAAAAGAGGAAGGGGGGTTATATCCTTTAACGGAACTACGAGAAATAGTGAGAGAACAATTAAGGGCGGCTGAGGGGTATTCGAACCCGGCATACAGCCCACCACCATATACAGCTACAGGTGGCTACACGGGAGGGAAGCCGACAAGTACGGTAGGATCAACCTATACGAAGATGCCCGCAGGGGAGGGAAAGAATAGCGAAGAACAAGTTGCAGCAATAGGACATGATGAGTGGGTAGCTGCACAGGTATTATTAAAATTGCGAGGTTCATTAACAGGAGAAGAGAAGGAGGTAGTAAGGAAAATGGATGAGGAAAATGAGAGTAAGAGCGAGATGAAAGGGGAAGGGGGGAAAAGAAAGGAGGAAGAGCTGTTAAGAGAAAAAGAAAAGATTTTAGAGGAACGATTAGCAGAATTAAGAAATGAGCAAAATGCCGTGATCAAACAGCTTGAGAGGGAAGAAAGAGAGAGAGCACGGGACAGGAAAGAAAGTAAGAACGAGTTGGAAAAAATGAGGGAACGAACTGAAGAACGAAAGAGAGAAGCTGAAAGGGTAAAGGCAGCAGCAGAAAGGGTATCTCGAGCAGCGCAGCGCGACAAGAAAAGAGAGGAAGAAGAGAGAGAAAACGAAATGGAAATATGGAAGAGGAAAATATTATCAGAAACGACCAAGAAGTACGAAGTAGGAAGGGTGATAGAGAGCATATTAGAGAGAGAAAGAGAGAGATGGGAAAGGAAGAGAGAAGAGGAAAGGATATTGGAAAAGATGAGTAGTGAAGTAATGGAGGAATTGATAAAGAAAAGAGAGGAAATAGGTAGAGAAATAGTAGAGAAAAAAGAAGGGGAAAGAGAAGATAGGAGAGGGGAGAGTGAAATAAGGAGATATGTACGCAGAGACACAGAAGTAGCAACAACATCAGCACAGAGGGGAGCAATTGGTAAAGAAGAAACGGGAGGAACGGATTTAATAGATTTAAAAACAGTGACAATTAGGGGGAAAAAGACAGATTGGGGGTTGTCGCTCCTGGATGACTTTTGCAGCGAGGAAGAAGAAGGAATGGAGAGAGAAGGAAGAAATAGGGAAAGGGAAAGCTTAGATAAATTGTACATCACCCGAACTAACAGGGAATCACCATGGGCTTGCAGAAGAAAGAAAGAACTGGAGGGAAGTGAGGGGGAAGAGCAATGAATGGCAGGAAGGCACACACGTGCAGTTACACCCTCATCATCCCATCCAACATGCTCTACTACCCCACACTCATCCCGTGCAAAATGCCCATCTACCCCCGCACCCGCCGCTCACGAACACACACCCTACATTGGTAGGCTTAGAGATCTCCCTGGACGCAGGCAGGAAGAACGAGTACACACGCCCACATCAAATAAAGGAAATGATAAAAGAAGGGGAAGAGATGGCGGAGAAACAGTTACGAGCAGGGGAAATATGAACATAACAGACGATGTAGACGACACAGAAGAAGAGGAGGGGTATACGGACTCGACTATGGGGAACCGAGGGGGTCAGATAGGACACAACCTAATGCCACTCTTGGAGAGGGGAGGAGTTAGACCACAATACGTCCCTTGGAAGCATGCAGACAAGGAAAATATAAAGTGCAGGCTCCCATCATTAAGTGGAGGTGCGGGGAAATGGACATATGAAATGGAAAAACACACCGCAGGACAGAAATTGGCAGTAGGAGATGTGAAGGCCCTACTAATATCAATATTGGGGGATGCAGCAGATGACATCTGGAAGAGAGCAGGCTTCCCCGGGGTCACAATAACAAACGCATCACACGACGGGGCGCCATTCGCAAACTGCAGACATGCATTATGGCAAGCACTGAGGGTACAATACCCAGACACATCAGACATAGGAGCAATTACATCACGCAAGATGCGTGAGAACGAAGACCTGTTGATTATATCCAGGAAATTCAAGAGAAGTGGCGTATGGAAACTAGAGAGTAATGGGACAAAACGCCAGCAATATTTTATCATATACTAATACAAGGACTCCCGGAAGCAGTGCAGAAACAATTGAAGAAAGTAGTGGGGATGGGAGCAATGGCGTGGCCAGAAATACAACTGACGATAGTACATCATTGTAGGACATGGCAAGAAAAGATGAAACAAAAGGAAGAGGATAGAAAAGTGGAAGAGGCAAAATTGGTGCAGAAAAAACTTACTAAGTACACGATGGAAGGTGCACTAATAACTACACCTACAACAATGACACCAAACCCCACACAAGTGGTGGCCGCACAAAGCCCCTCCCAAATACAATCATCACAGATCATAGCACAACAGCTGCCACCACCCCCACCATACACGACTAACATGGGAGGAGGATACTCAACACCAGGAGCTGGATATTATAATTACAACAGGGGAAGGGGAGGAATGATGAGGGGGAGAGGATACGGCTACAACGCACAACAGCAAGGGGGAGGATTGAGGAGTTTCTACCCCACTGGGCAACCAGTATACCAGGACAATTCAGGGAATTTCCCATGGCAGACCAGGGAACCACCTGTATGTTGGATTTGTGGATTATTAGGACACATGTCACGCACATGTAGAATGAGACCCGGCACACCAGCATGGGGAGAACAGGGACAACAAGAGCCTACAAGGGAACAGCAGGGCCACCAACAACAGCAGGCACTGCAACCGAGAAATATGCAGCAATAGTTAGTAACACATCAACAGCCGCAGACATATTCACTACCGCAACAACAGGTAGCAATATCACAACAACCTCAAGTGCAGCAAGTACAGCAGCCCACTCAAATTCAAGACCATAAGGTAACCTCTACCAATACACAGCTACAGCAAACACAACTGGGAAGGGTGACGGTCCTGGGACACAACCCTTACACAGGAAGTGGTCAATCATTATACCCACAATAGAACAGCCCACAGACGACCTTGGTGTGTCCCATCCTGTCGGTAACACCTAATAGTGCGGAGGAACCACGCATAGAGGTAACGATAGGTGACAACAAGTTATCATTCCTTGTTGACACTGGGGCAACCCGGTCTTGCATAAGGGAAGGTACATTTAAGATGTCAGGTGAGGCCATGAACACCCAAGGATTCTCTGGGGTTAGGGGGTTGGTTCCCTTTACTGATAACATCCCCTTATCGATAGGGGATTATGACATGTCCGTTCCGCTTTTATATTCAAGGGACTCGCCAGTAAACATACTTGGGAGAGACATAATGAGCAGGTTGAATATGACAATCTCCTTCATGGAGGACGGCATAATTTGTTCCACTCCTGGAATAACGATGCTCACTGCACGGCAAATTGTGCAAGCATACTGTGGGCAGACAGTGATTAGGGCTGAGCCAGTAGATGGCAAAGTGTTCCAGTATGGAACAGACATGGCATTCGCATGGATGCCAGGAATAGAAGGGAAGATCTGGAGGAGGCCAACAGCCTATCTGTTCAGACCCGAAACACCAGCCAATGAACCAGAAGGAAAGGTGATTTCAGTGAGCATGGAGAGCATTATAGCGACTGCTGATTACATTGCAGTACATGCCCAAGACCGGGAAGGAAGAGCATGGAGGGCAGTGATAGCATTAGCTGAGGGATGCAGGCTCACCCAGGTGTCAGACGAGGATCTCTTTTCAGAAGAAAAGGAAGAGGGTGAAATGGTATTTATGATGAGTGTAGATATATGGCTAAGAGTGACATACAAACAAGTGGCACAGAAAATTGCAATGGCAATTGAAGCACCCACATCCACCCCAGTTCCCTTTTTCGAGGAGGATATGGCAAAAGTTCCAACATCATTGTGGACTGCTAGTCCCTATGACGTGGGTTGCATAAAAAGTATCAGGGGAGTAAGAATAAAACTGAAAAAGGGTGCAATACTCCCTAGGGTGAAGCAATACCCACTATCAAAAGAGGCAGATGAGGGCATATATGAAACAATAACGGCCCTTATAAATAATGGTATATTGGTACCATCAGAATCACCATGTAATACGGCCGTATATCCAGTGCGCAAAGCTAAAGGAGGGTCTTGGCGCTTCATCCAGGACCTCAGGCCCTTGAACAACATAGTGGAAGCAGAATACCCCCTAGCAGCAAACCCGGCCACAATATTGTGTAGAATTCCAGCAGAGGCCTCACTATTTACAGTGATTGACCTCAAAAATGCCTTTTTCTCAATACCCCTGCATCCAGATTCACAAGATCTAACAAGTTTCACGTACAGAAATACAAAATGGAAACACACCAGGTTACCACAAGGGTACTGCGAGTCACCCTCAATTTTCAACAGAGTAATACAGATGGACTTGGGAAACATTGCACTGGAAAGTACAGTGTTGCAATATGTTGACGACATAATAATTTGCAGCACAAGCGAAAAAAGGTGCAGGGAGGACTCATTGAAGATGCTGACAATATTGGCTGAAAAGGGTTACAAGGTAGACAAAGAAAAGTTACAGTACTGTCAGGAACAGGTATTATACATTGGTCAGCTGATATCTCAACACGGAAGAAAGATTGCACCACAAAGAGCACAGGCTATATCAAATACACCATTACCACAAACAGTGAGGGAACTGCAGCAGTTCCTGGGATTATGCAATTACTGTAGAGCATGGGTATTTGATTACAGCTCATACATAGGACCCCTATTTGAAGCATTAAGAGAAGCAAACAAAGGGGAGAAAAAATTGGGGTGGACAATGGAAATGAAGGAGGCCTTTGACCAACGACAGTTCTTTATCTTTTCACATTGCCACTCAGCAGTAATGAAAGCAGTGTTGGCTCAAAAAACAAGCATGGGATACAAGCCAGTAGCATTTTACAGCGGTCACTTGGACCCTGTTATGTTAGGTCATTTCGCTTGCGAACAAGGCCTCGCCGCAGCTGCCTTCGCGGTAGAGAAATCATCATCTATTACAATGGGATGCCCAACCACACTATTTGTAGAACATGCACTATTTGCAATATTGAACAAACCTAAGTCCACACTAACCACGCAGAGGGCGTCAGGTTATGAGATCATCTTATCTAGACCAGAACTATCCATTGTTAGATGCAGCACAGTTAATCCTGCAAGGTTTATAGCGGAAGTTATTGAGAAAGGGGACTATGCTCATGATTGTACCCAGACTACTGAAATGTACTCATGTACTAGACAAGTTGAAGAGGATGCACTAAACGGAGGAGAGCTCTTGTTCATTGATGGGTCATCGACAATAGACCAGAGTGATGGGATAAGGAGAACTGTGGCAGCAATTGTAAAAATGACAGAGGAATTGGTGTGTGTTGCGGTGAAATGTGTACAGTTACCACAGCATTATTCTGCTGAAGCAGCAGAATTGGTTGCACTGATCTTGGCGTTGAAGGAAAGCTTTGACAAAAGAGTTACTATATATTCTGACAGCGCATTTGTCACATCAACTGTCCACTCGGGATTGACAAAATGGCGAAGAAGGGGGTTTAGGAGAGCTGACGGCACCCCAGTGCAACATGCTCTCTTATTAGCTGAGTTAATTGAAGTAATAAATAATCCCCAAGAACTAGCTTTGGTCAAATGTCCCGCACACACTAATGGAGAAGATCATATTTCAAAAGGGAATGAAGCAGCAGACGCACATGCAAAGTATGGGGCTTATTTTGGTGAGATATGGAACCCCCCAGAGTCAGAGAGAGGGAGAGGGAGGGGGATAGCTAAAGAGATGTTGATGAAAGAAGGGTACACCCACCTCCCAGCCACACAGATAATGGAGTTACAAGCAGCTGCACCAATGGCAGAAAAAGAAATATGAGTAAAAAGAGGATGTACAATGTCGCCAACTGACGCACTATGGCGTCAGGGTAACACTGGAAAGATGGTCATGCCATTGGCACTATTGAACACCGCCCTGAGCTACTCCATCACCCAGCTCATACAGGGAAGAAAGTTATTGCAGGACGAATTAGGGAAGACTGGTTCTGCCCCGAGTTAAATTCTCATGTAACAAATTTTATCAGCAATTGCCTCACATGTCCACAGTTTACGGCCGGTCACACGCTGCAAGTGATAAAAGGTACTATTCCCCGGCCAGAGGGACCCTTCCTGCACATTCATGTTGATTACGTTGATATGATCAATGTGTGTCAAGGAAATAGGTATATTATTGTAGTGGTATGCCCATTCTCCAGGTGGATTGAGGCAGGACCCTGCTCATATGCGGATGCGTTCAGAGCAGCTAAATTTCTAGTAAGGGAGGTTTTCCCCAGGTGGGGAGTGTGCGAAGTATTGCGGTCAGATAACGGCCCACATTTCGCTAATGAAATGTTTCAGCACATTACGTCCTTTCTGAACATCACCCATAAATGTGTGTGTTCATATCACCCACAGGCCAATGGTATATGTGAACGCCTGAATGGCCTAGTGAAGGAGGCAATCACAAAGATACAGCAAACAACAAAGAAGAGTTGGTTGTATTGCCTTCCGCTAGCTCTATTTGAGCTGAGGAATAGACCAGGCTCCGACCACCCCCTCACTCCTCAAGAGGTGGTGACCGGACGTCAAATGCGCCTTCCTCTAACGCCAACATCAAGAGCATTCACAGACTATGATAACACTGCAACTGTTCTTGGTGATGAAATTTACCAATATGTGTCTTCTTTGATTACTAGTGTAGTGTTTGTGCCTCAACAGCTCGAGCGCACGCGGGGCGGGTCTAAGAGTTATCAACAAGAAGACACGGACAAAGAACTGGAAAAGGAAAAACTGTGCAAAATTGCTAAAGGTGACCACGTGCTACTCTGCAATTTCAATAGAATGTGGAACAGCCCACGCTTCACTGGTCCCCACCTGGTAGAGGAAGTATCTACGAGAGCAGTAAAATTGCAGGATAAGCATGCTTGGAATCACCTACACGACGTAAAGATCTGCAAACTCCAGACCCGCCCTAGCGTCACCGACAGGGCCATTGGAAGAGCGGTGACAGCGTCACCTCCTGAGAAGGAGACGTCTACCACAGCTGACGACCTCAGTGTCTCCATACCCTGCCACCCCCAGAATCCCCAGAGACAAGTACTGAAATAGAAACTGGTAATTTGCATACCGCCCACCCCATGTTCACAAGATCAAAGAGTAAAGAGACTTCCGCCAGTTGAGCCCCAAAACCCTCTGCCCACAAACCCCCTGCCCACTACAGCCACCACCCAATTGAAGGCCATTGTTTTGCACACATACACATGTAAACACTTGTATGTTTTCTTTTTCTTTCTTGCACATGCAGGTACCGTGTGTTATTGTATTGCTAAGAAATAGGTAACTAACAGCGTACATTGCCCAGGAGTAGATGCTACCCACAGATGATAATTACCCTGAAGCCCTATCACACCAATTTGTATATCACATAAAATGGCCAAAGTACCTAAAAAGAAGGAGGATACGTGTTTACTACACCGCATTCATCTTGGCCATAGAACAATCAATGCCCCATCTTCACCAGCACTTACCTGCTCTAAGAGATAGATCGCTTAGATTGGCGTGGGAGCAGCTCTTCGCCTGGGCACTGAACGACTACCTGATAGGGAGGGCTTGATAACGACAACTAACAATAATAACAAGCGTATTAAGAATTTTCAGGCGGGCAACTTTAACGTCGCAAGAATAAGCTGCCGGACTGCAGCAAGGTAAGAGCAAATGCCGGTGAGACTAGCTTTGTAATAAAAATGATAGGGGTTTTGGTGATCACTGGTTTTTTGGCTGCCTCTGTATGGCAGAAAAGTTATGCTATCAATATTTTGGCTGCACCCAAACCTAACGTACCCCCACCCATGTCTGCAACAGGTGTTACGTCAGGTGGTACTAGCAAACCTCCACATAAGGGAAGTAGAGTTAAACGCAGCACATACTCAGATAATAAAGGTATTGATAATTACATAACAGATTCAGCACACGTCTCGAACAACATGTGGTACCAGCACATGACCCAAATAGGTAAGCAGACAACAGAAGACAGCTGCTATGTCTGCTCATTGATCCCATACGCCATATGCACTTCTAGAACCTTCGTTGCCACAGAAATAGAAGAAAAGACGGCACGATGTATAATATACCTGGCACTATTCCAAACGAGAGGGCAATTTCAAGGAACGGTGGTGAGACTGGTGTGGAAAACGCGAGACACATATCCATACGAAAACAACTTCCTTAAGTCATATTTGAGTTACCACAAGAGCAGTTTGCATGCTGAAGCGTTCAGATACATGACAAGTGGTCCTGAAAAGGGGGAAACGAAGAAAGTAACACTACAATACCTACCATGTGACTGGTACGCCACTGAAGTTCCTGGTACACAAGGATGTTGGGAAAGACAACTGGTAACAATAAACGGGAAGGTATACATGAACAATAAATGGGACATAGGAGTGGTTGGCAGCAACATGGTAACAAGAGAAAATATTACCACTATTGATGAACACAATAACAGATGTTGGACGATTTGGGGCAAGTACGTACCCATGCTAACGTGGATGGAGAAGGATGAAAACCCAATGAGCATACTGCCGCTGTCTGCACCTAAACTATGCTACCAACACAGAGGAGAAGTGGACGTAGGATACAACACCAACCGTGCCAGCGTGTTAGAGCTACCAGAGGGGGGAGCAGGAACAGCAGTATTAATGGACCACTACTGGGCCTGCGGAAACAAGGCATACCACACACTGCCCCCTCTGTGGAACGGTATATGCACAATGGTGCACATTAATGTACCATCACTAGTGGTGCCCCAGAAACATGTGAACATGGCAAACTTCCCCAAAATGGATGAAGGAAATAAGAGGAAGAAGAGATCGGTACAATCTCAGAGGGGATCAGACAACAAAAACAACAACAACAATAAGAGACAAGGAGAACCACTGACAAGAAATTACCTATTGGGAAGGTCGGAAACAGCACTCACTTCAATCCCACCAGAACACAGACTATTCAGCAGAGCAGCAATGTTTTTCTTGTCAATAATACACCCAAAATGGCTCCAGATAACCCGGTGGGAGCTGATGATGACAATTAATTCCACAGTAAATGGATTTAACGCAATAAAAGAGGAACTGCGAGCAGTGAGGATGGTAGCACTACAGAACAGATATGTATTAGATCTCCTTACAGCAATGGAGGGAGGAGTTTGCGCAAAGATAGGACAATCATGCTGCACATTTATTCCTGCCAACGATGCCGATAATGGTACACTCACCGAAGCAGTATCACAACCGGCCCAGATGCACTCCAAAATGATGGAAGAAAGTAAAGGAGTGAAGAAGGATGACAGCTGGTTTGCATTGTTATGGTCATGGATGCCATCATGGCTGTCGGATGGGCTGAAGATTATAGTTGGATGTATAATACTGGCTGGAGCTGCACTGATCATAATAAGGTTCTGGAAAGCCCGGAAAGCGCGCACTACAGACGAAATGATCGAAATGGTTGGTATGCACCCCTTGATGCCAACTGATGATGTGCTGCTCTGCACGCCAGGTCAGACCAGCGGTACCGTTATGAACGGTACCGCTGCTACCATCCTCCCCATTCCCATTGAGCCCTCTGGGAGCTCAAATGGGAATGGGGACATACCGGCTCCGGGTGCCACGAAAGGGAAATTACCAGGCCCTCCAAGGTCAGAATGGCCCGGTAATTGCCCTTTCGCCGGACCCAGAGCCGGACCCGAGTTGGCATGGCTACCCCCAAATTTTAAATGCTCTGTGTTCCGCTAGGGCTATGTAGGGCTATGTATAGGCCTAATGTTAAAAGTGGGGTCTTGACTCAGGCCTCTTCCTATTGGGTCTTCTCAGTAGATCATGCATGGAGTTTTGTCTGGTGCAGGGCTTCTTTGAGTGCCAGCACAGTGCCAGCGAGTGAGTCTCACCATCAAAAGTGTCCTGGCAGGCTGCAGCTTCCTGCAGGGCTATTATCACAATCGGCCATCCATTCGGTGCCTTCCTCCTTGCTTTGTGAAAACCATATATCTTAAAGGTAAGGGAGCAGGCATTCCTCCGATATAGAGACATGCGGCTGGTGAGGGACACAGCCCACAATGACATGGTTGCATCCATTTCAGCATTCAGGTGGTCACTCAGACTTTGGATGCCCTCTCATGCAAAATTCACTATCTGCTTCCAGGTCTTTCTCCCAGGTATAAATTAAGGATTAAATGCAAGCATTAGCATTGACTATACATGCCCAATATTGCATACCATTTACTCTAAAATAGGAACAATCTGAGGCCTGGACTCAGTTGAACCCAGCCTAGAATTACACAAAGTCTGCCCCAACCTGTTGTGCCACACACCCAGCCGCACATGAAAACTCATACATGGAAATTAGAGCATATGCTGTACTCTGACTCTAAGAGTCCTAAATTCCCTCAGGGTTCAGAAAACAAATCTGCCCCACTGATGAGGCCACAAATGAGGAGAAAGTCATTCATACCAAACAGGGCTAGGATGAGACTTTCAGACTCACAACCTGATAGTGAGTTGTGCTGCCTTTGCATGTATATTTTCTCCTAGAATACTGATGGAAATCAGCATGGTGTCACAAGTGGCCTTAATGACTTCCTGAGTCTCCTGGAAGATTCAAGGGATTTTATTTTACAAAGAAAACAAGTGTAAAGTGTAAAGTGTATCGTCATCAACTGGGAAGATTGTTCAATGTTAAGACAGGCTATCAATCAATATTAAAAAAGGTACATTTGTTTGAAGGAATTCACCAGGCTGGAAAGAAGGGGGTACACCATTGGGCATCCCTCTCTTGTCTCCCATGGGATGTTCCCTTCCTATCCCAGGCATCTCTAAATCCCAGCTTTATCAACTAGTGATCAGTAACCCATGCTACCTAGGGCTAGCTGGTAATGAGGGCTGAATGGCGGTAGCTGTATCTATTTAGCCCTCTCAGGGGATTATCTAGAGGTGCCCTGTCATAGCATTCCCCAGGACTGTCAATGTGGCTTGATGGTAAAAGTGCCAGTCTCAGATGCTCTGGACCAGTCTCACCCTCGTCGCTCCCTTTCGCTACTTACTACCTCCTTACCTTTCCCACCATTTCCTCCCTCTGGTCTCCACACACCCTATTTCTCCCTCCCTTTCTCACCTTTCTGCTGCCTTTCCCCTCACATGTCATTACACCACTCTCGCCCCTCTTACTACACGTTTCTCACCTTTTGTTCCACCCCTCTTTTGACCTCTCACTACACCCCTTTACTAACTTCTCACTACACTCTTCTTCTCCATTGACACCGTATCACACTCGTTCTGCCTGTCTCTAACCACTACCATCACCCCTGTTTTTCTTCACTCCACCCACACCTCTACTCCCACTCCCCCTCCACCTTCTCATCAATACACCTCGTCTATCACTCTTCACTCCATCTATGTCTATCTTTATTTCTCACTCACCTTTTGTATATCCCCCCCCCATCACTGCACTATGAACAGACAACTGGTTCACTCTCACTCACAAATACCTCTCCTACACTCAGCTACTCCACTCCTCCATTCATACTCCACATCGTCTCACGGGCCCCCTTCACACCTCCTGACGTCACCCCTGCAAATGACACTCTGCCTCTCCTTCTGTCCCCTTTTATACTGTGGTCCTGCTGGTTCTGTCTCCCTGTCCTCCTTCCACTGGCTGCAGCGCTCACCCGACTCTAGGAACATATATATGCCTGTCCTTTCTCCAGGGGAGGGGTTAGACACAGACAAAGCTTTAAAAAAAAGCCTAAGCTCCTCCCCATATCTGGGGATAGGGTTGTTTCTGGCTTTTGTCCTGGTAAGCCCCCTGCCACAATTTGGCTTTACAGTGTCATGAACCTGAACCCGTCACAATGATATATTTAATCAGAAAGTCATGCGTACCATAACATGGGACACATGTCCAATTGAATGAATGATGAAACATCAAAATAGGTTCATGCTTTCAGTTCAAAGGCCAGATTAGTGCTGAGTGATGGAGGGAAGACCTCAATATGACACCCTACCTTGAAAATAATTCACCACAATGATCACCAGAGATGGGGCCTACAGGAACATTGATATAGGACAAAGACGTATGTTAAAATGAAACATAATAGTCTTCTATGAAAACTGAGATACAGAGTTTAATGAATAGCAGGATTTGACATAGTGCAGGTTACACAAGCCTTCCCTGCTGTCACCCGGTGACTACCATGACTCCTGCAGCCCTCTGAACTCAGCAGGGCTCTCACATCAGTGCATGCACACACTGCAGGAGCTAGCAGCTCCAGTGTGTGTCCTGTCTCTGCATGCCTCACACCTGTAGATGCTTCCACGCTGCTGACCCTACTGCTACCAGTAGACTGAAGGAAATCTAACTGACCCTCACATTCAGTGCCCTTTGGGGCTCTCACATCAGCAGAGTCAGTTATTTTTCTGTATTGACTAACATCTCTACATTGGGTAACTAAGCCTGTGCATTTGCATAAGGCAGTTGGTACGGGCAGTTCTGTGTATCCATGTTCCTGAACTTCTGAGGACCTGGCCGCCAGCCATGTCCATCATTATTCAGATGCTCCTACTCTTACTGTTAACAACAGCCTGATCCCATGTTGCGATCTTTATTGCTCTGCTTTCTGAAACTGTGTCTCTGCTTCTTAGAACTATTCATATTCATACCCGCTGCCTTTTAGGGACATCTCCAAATAAGAGCATTACACCTAATAACATAGTTGCTGAGTTTGTAATAAGCTAAAGACTGCATGTGATACATATGTTGCCCTTATTTCACAGTTTCTCGCAAGTACTGATCCTCGGCTTAGCCCAAGCAATTCCCCTGCTCATGCTACTCTCTCACGTGTGCTTCGTCTTGCACTGTCTGTATTTGGTGGGTACCGATGGTGTACTGACCTCTCTTTTTGACCATCTTGAATTTTAGTCTAGTCTCCCAATTTGCTCTGATGATCACCCTTCAAGTGTCTTCATCTGCATTTTGGACATTGTACTCACTAGCTTTCTTTGGACTTGTTTAGCCCACTTTGCCACTTGAATTATTTTCTAGTGGACTCACTATTTTTAATTTCCCCTTTTCCTTTCACTGTAAATCTTTGCAGGGATTTCATTATTCACCTTGTCATTTGTACATCATCTCTTATCTTACTTCTTGCCTTCTGTAATCTTCACTAACTAACCTCCACCCCAGACATGTGGAGAACCACACTCTTGACCTGATATTCCTCTCTTCTGTCTTAAGTGTGAACTCGTCCCATTCAATATTTCTGATCCCTCCTTTTCCTCATTTTCTTCTCCGGTAGAACACTTGTACTGGCATTGCTTCCATGCAATTTATATTTTATGAATGATGTTAGTTTGCAACATTGTGGTCCTCCTAAAGCGCCTTCTAATTATCCTTTATTATTCTTCTCCTAATACCTCCCCTATTGCCAATCTTCCTTCTGCTTCTGCTTGGCAGGTAGAAATGTCTCTACTTCTTCCGCATCCTCAGTAATCAACAATGGGCATCCTCGGAAACCATTCCCTCTGACCACTCTCCCTCACTACTGATGTTCGTCATCTAATGTCTTCCCTTGGGCACCTGGCACTGTCTCTGCTTCCTCTATCTCTTTGCTGCTATATATATATCCAACCGCATTAAACGGTTTGTACATTTTCAACTCTTTACTTCCCTTCATGATCATAGGGGGTCATTACGAGTTGGGCAGTAAGGGATACCGGGCACCGGTAAGGAGACCGGTGCCGGTAATCCCTTACCGCCCAATTCCGAGGTCCCTTAGCGGGAGCCTCAAAGAACGTGTGGTCTGACCACACGTCCTTTACGGGTCCCGCTAAGGGACCAGGGCGCTAATAAAGGTACTGCAAATTGCGGTACCGTTATTAGCTACTTCCTCATTCCCATTTGAGCCCCCATAGGGCAATGGGAACTTACCGGTCCCTCCAGAGTCGGAATGTACCGGTAAGTCCCCATTGAACAAGACCGGTGCCGGATCCGGTAGTGGAGGCAGCCATGGTGCAAATAGCGCCATGGCTACCTCCAATCTCGGAATGAGGCCCATAGTCTCATGTGTCCACCACAAGTGGCATTCTGGCATGCTCATTCCATGGAATCCAGACTTCCCTTATTTTCTGAATTCATGATGGTCAAGGATAACACAAATGCCCCACGGTACCCCTCCTGCACCACATCCATGCACAATCCCCTAGAACTCTCCAATTGGCTCCTAAGTGTGAATGGCAGATCATATTCAGATGCAGGATATCATATTCGTTTTATTTCATCAAAGTTGACGGCCTAATAAACATAATCAAATTAATTGAACGTGTATTCAAATAAACACAGCACATGTTCGTTGCAGCACCATGCCTTTTAGTGACTGCTGGTAGAAATGTTTTAACGTGGGCAATTGGCCTGCAGCAAATATGTTGTGAACACCCAACCAAAAACGGTGCCATGACATTCATCAGCTCAGCATTGTTCATGGGTTTTTCAACCTGCGTCACAAATCCCTTGAGGGTTTCCCATATTATTTGTACTACAGGTGTTTGGTAGATAAGGAAGAGGTCTAGCCCATTGAAGGCCCTGGCTCTCCACAATATGCACAGCTGAGAAAGGTTTCCATTTGTTGTTACAAAGAGTTGTCGGTGTCTTAGGCATTCATCTTTTTCACAGGTGCGGCCAGCACCTTATGGAAAATCGGCTCCTTGAAGAAGGCTGTGTCCATTATCCCTTCAAGGAGCAGCTTCCAATCTGGGACATTCTTGGAGATGTCTTGAGACATGGATTTTAACCAGGAACTTGGGCTTTGGTTTACTAAACATCGGCTCTGTCTTCAGGAATGTCATCCTGTGCAATCGTTCAAGTGTGA
Organism: Ambystoma mexicanum; assembly: GCF_040938575.1. Classification (NCBI taxonomy): domain Eukaryota; kingdom Metazoa; phylum Chordata; class Amphibia; order Caudata; family Ambystomatidae; genus Ambystoma; species Ambystoma mexicanum. The sequence continues at coordinate 635,637,795 of NC_090935.1, read as the reverse complement.
TGGCTGTCTCATCCATGAATGTATTTTCTTTGAATTCCTTGCTAGTCTCGACACACTATTTTGTGTGCAACACCCATTTCTCGTGGTCCAGGGTGTGTGAAACCCACCTATTGTGGGTATGTTGAGAGGCATGACTTACTGTAGTCTTGTCACGTGTGAGTGCCCTTTAAGACACCTCACTCGTGAGGTGGACGTCACAGGCGGATGTGACGTGGTGAGGGGCGGGGGAGTGCGGGCACGGCACTTGCCGGTTAGAAGAGCAATAAAGAAGTTCTCCTCCACTCTGCTGGCTCCTGTCCGTTATTTGGGGCCCTCCGCCCCTAACATTTGGCGACGAGGATTCTCCCTGGTGCCAGCAGTCCTCCTTCCCGCCACGTTGGGGATCCCCCCGTGTGCGCGTACTTTACTTCGGTGATCCCACCGACGAGCGGATCCCCGCTGAAACGGCCTCCTTTTCCCACCTCCTCCTCCTTCACACGCGATCCGAATCCTTGGAAGCCTCGCACGCAGCTGCCGTGCAGCAGAAGACTTCTCTGCACACTGCGCCTGGTGCTTTCCGCCAGCCTGAGCACCACCACAAAGCAACCACAGACTACCACGGGCCCACGGAGCTTAAAAAGAAAAAAAAAAAAAAAAAAAAAAAATGTTCTTCTACATCACCACTCCTCATTTGCTGGGGCCTTCTTCCTCGTCCCAGTACCTCTGTGACTTTGTGCCGACCTGCCTGCAGAACGACTCTCAGCTCCAATCCACCGCTGAGGCCACATCCTACACGCCACCATGAGCACCACTGCTGCCCAGGCATCTTCCAGCTCCCAACCCCCACCTGCGCCGGCTGTCACCAGATCCACCGCCACAGCATGGCGCATGCCGCCCCCGTTTTCCATGACACCTCAGGCAGATAAAGGACCACAATGGGTGGACTGGTTGGAGGACTTCAATAATTTCATTGAGGCCGCTGGAGAAGAAAACTCCCCTCGACTGCGCAGCATGTTCATAAACACGGCAGGGGGAGAGATAAAATCACTTATCAAAACCATTCCGCCAGGGGAAATGGCTGATTTTGATGCCCTCATCGCAGCCCTGAACAAACGTCTTGTCATCGCTCCCAACAGAGACTATGAACGATATGTCTTTAACCAATGCCGTCAGCGCACTGACGAGACTGTGGATGAATTTCTCACGAGGCTCCGCGTCAAAGGTGCGCATTGCCAATTTGACGCGTTTTCACTTGATGAAGCGCTTCGACTCAGAGTGATTGAAGGGTGTGTATCGGCGACGCTACAGAAGCAACTCCTGAAAAAACCTGTCACCATCGAAGAAGTAAGTGCAATGGCACGTATACTCGAAAGAGTTGAAAAACAAGCCACTCACATAGCCAGCAATGCCGCTGGACACCTTGACAAAAGTGACGTGATAGCTGCGATCCACGCTGGGAACAAGAGCGTTTCTCCAAGCAACATGTCGACCCCGCGTTTGCAGAGACAATGCTATAGGTGTGGGATGGCGTTTCCGCATGCAGGTTCCTGCCCAGCTCTCTCTCAAAAGTGCGGCAACTGCGGTAGGGAGGGCCACTTCCAATCTGTATGCAGGGAAGGTAAGCCGTTCCCCACCGCACCTGACACGACGAGAGCGCAAGTCAGACCCATTGAAAGATTCTACACTAGCCCGCCTCAACAGCCCCGGTTCTACCAACAGAGCCCGAGGAGATATGTGCGGGTGGTTGAAGAAGTGTACCCGGAAGATGACGGCCAAGGCTATGAGTCACAAGGACAAATTGCGCGTATTACTGATGAATATGATGGACCGCCAGCAACGCGCCGCGAGTTCATAGCTGAAGTGCAAAGTGAACATGATTATGACGCTACGTATGACCCGCATACAAGCGACGAATTTGTCAATCTCATAATGGACGAACAGGAAGCCCGAGAAACACCCAGGATAGCCATTGACATCTGCGGCAAACAATTCTGCTTTCTGATTGACTCTGGAGCTACGGTGAACGTCATGGGTGAAAAAGAATTTCTAACGCTCTGCCAGAAACCGACGCTAAACCTGTCCATGTCCAAAATCTACCAATGGGGGGCAGACACACCGCTGCAAAGCGTCGGGTCCTTCAAACGAAGATTGACGTTCGCTGACAAATCCACCGATACTGTGATCCACGTCATCAGGAGCCCCACCAAAGGTCGCTGCCTGCTAAGTTACAAGACGGCGTCCTGTCTCGGATTAATCAACATTCTCGTGCGGGAGGAGGACGTAGTCAAATCGTCGGAGGGTCCAGCTATACAGCAAGGCCAGATCCGCGCCCTGATATCCCGCGACAACACTGCCATAACCAAGGATGACATTGTCCGGGAATTTCCGCAACTGTGTCAAGGCCTAGGTAAATTGAAGGGCCCACCGATAAAGTTACACATAGACGCGGCAGTCAAACCAGTCCCGCAACACCCACGAAGGGTAGGATTCCACCTGCAGGAGGCGGTGCCAGAGAACTGAACCAACTACTTAGAGATGATATCATTGAGCCTGCCACGGGGCCGACTCCGTGGGTGTCCCCCCTTGTGATTGTCCCAAAGGAAGGCGGTCGTCTGAGGATATGTGTAGACATGCGTGTAGCCAACACCGCCATACAGCGGGAGAGACACCCTGGACCCAAGATTGAGGACATAATAGTCCAACTGAACAAATCTGTCCTTTTCTCCAAACTAGACTTAAAAATCAGGGGTACCATCAGCTAGTACTTCACCCTGAGTCACGGCCAATCACCACGTTCGCATCGCATGACGGACTATTCCGCTACAAGAGACTAAATTTCGGCATCTCCTCGGCGGCCGAAATTTTTCATGAAACCATTCGGCAAGTCATACGTCCCATTAAAGGAGCTCTCAACTATAGCGATGACATTTTGGTCTTTGGCAAGTCTCGCAGTGAACACGATGAAGCACTCCGTGCAGCATGCCAGGCAGTACAGGACGCGGGTTTGACCCTCAATATAGAAAAGTGTCGGTTCAGCAAGGCGAAGCTGAAGTTTTTTGGCCACATCTTCTCTGCAGATGGCATGACTCCGGACCCGGACAAAGTGGCGACCATCTTCCACCTCGATAAGCCTTCCCAGATTGCCGACGTCAGGTCCTTTCTGGGGATGGCGGGATATTGTGCCCGGTATATCCAACATTTTGCTTCCATCACTGAACCCCTCAGGCAGCTGCTCCAAAAAGACACTCCCTTTGTATGGTCTGAGGAATGTCAGGTAGCATTTGATACCATCAAACACTCTCTGACTGAGGCAAGGAGGCTAGCATATTTTGATCCCGAATGGCATACTGAGATAGTGGTTGACGCGAGTCCGGTGGGGCTAGGGGCAATCTTAGCACAAACCAGTGGACAAGACACTTACCCGAGACACATTGTGGCATACGCCAGCAGAGCTCTAGCTCCGCCTGAGTCTGCGTATTCCCAGGCAGAAAAGGAAAGCCTGGCGGCCGTCTGGGCATGCGAACATTTCCATAATTTCATCATCGGAAAAAAATTCACACTAATTACTGACCATCAGGCCTTGTTATCGCTGTTTGGCAATCCTCGCACGAAAATGCCCCCCAGGATCGAAAGATGGGGCATCCGCCTACAGGAATATGATTTTGACATTGTTCATCGGCCTGGGGGCGAGCACAACCCTGCTGATTACCTCTCCAGACACCCAGTGGGCAACCACACTCCAAGACAGGGCGACGCGGAATACATAAGCTATGTCACTGCCAATGCACTACCGCCCGCCGTATCCATTGACACCATTGCGACCGCGTCTGCTGCTGACCCGACGATGGCACTAGCGATCAGCTTGACGGAGAACAACAGATGGAAGGACTTTCGCAGAGCAGTCCAGAGCCACCCAGGAGCATCTCGAGATGAGATGGAGCGTCTGGCGAGAATACACGTAGAACTGGCAGTCCAAGACAACTCCATTTTGCTGCGAGGATGTAAGATAGTCGTTCCTACCTCACTGCGAGCAGCAGTCATCAAATGGCGCATGAGGGACATCGAGGTGCGGAGAACACCAAACGCCAGCTGAGGTGCAGCGTGTGGTTCCCCTTCATGGACGATATGGTTGACCAGTGGGTAAAGAACTGCATAGCATGCAGTTGCACAGCAAAACATGAACCGCCAGTCCCACTCAAAGTCATGCCAATCCCTGAACATCCCTGGGAGAGAGTGGCGGTCGACTTCTATGGGCCACGGGAGGAAGGAGACTACCTACTACTATTCATCGATGAACATTCAAGATTCCCTATAGTGAAACGTGTCAAGTCAACAGCATTTGCTCATGTCGCAGCAACATTTGATGAAGTCTTCAGTGAGTGGGGAATACCAGAGACTCTCAAGTCAGACAATGGGGCCCCGTTCAGTGGTCATGAATTTGGGGTGTTTGCAAAGCACATGGGATTCCGTCACCAAAGAGTAACCCCGAGATGGCCGCAAGCCAATGGAATGGCGGAAAGGTTAATGGCGTCCATTAAGAAGACCATGCAAAGAGCACGCCTGGAAGGAACTGACCCTCATCAAGCGCTGTGCAGAATGTAGCGTGATTACCGCAACACGCCCCATGAAGCCACTAATAGGACTCCAGCAGAGCTCATTATGAAATATCAAGTGAGAACTAGGGTCGTCACCAACCCAGCGAGGAAGCCCAGAGTAGATCAGGAAATCATCAGAAGGGATGAAGCCGTGAAGGAGAAAGCTCGCGAACAGACTGATAGGAGAAGCAGAGCACGTCCCAAGGAATTCCAAATTGGTGATGAAGTGTGGGTTCAAAGGGCCATGATGAAAAAAACTGACTCGCAGTTTGCACCAGAACCGCTCCAAGTAGTGGCTGTCAAAGGAACAATGATCACTGCCACTAATGGAGAGCAGGAAGTGACCCGCAACAGCTCAAGGTTTAAGCATGTTATGCAAGAGACAGAAGAAAGATCACCACAGGAAGAAGACGACCCAGCTGAAAGAGACAGTCAAGATGAAACTTGGGTCCCCCTCGGACCACAGGTCCAGCGCCAGGTGTACCCTGATGAAGACACTGGCGGCGGCTCTGACCCTGAGCCGCGAGGCAGACCCCAGAGAAATGTGAGGAGGCCTCCCAGGTTAGTGGAGGAGTGTTGATAGCGTTGCCACTTGGCCAAGTTATGTTATGAGGAGCGAGTTTTGCAAAGGTGACTTGAAAGGACATTTTGTTCGGGGGTGTTGTCACGAGTGAGTGCCCTTTAAGACACCTCACTCGTGAGGTGGACGTCACAGGCGGATGTGACGTGGTGAGGGGCGGGGGAGTGCGGGCACGGCACTTGCCGGTTAGAAGAGCAATAAAGAAGTTCTCCTCCACTCTGCTGGCCCCTGTCCGTTATTTGGGGCCCTCCGCCCCTAACAAGTCTACACTGTAAATTTAAATATCACAGAATATAAGTTAAGTTTATCTACAGTCTTCCATTTCAAACCCAGAGTTCGCTGGACACAGTCGATTACTCTGTTCATAACATGACTACCAAGAAGAGAGGACACATAGGCATTTCTCTTCTCATCATCTTTAATGAAACATCACACATGTACCTAAACATTCATCAAATGAATGGAAATCTTACTGTAGTGTAGTCAGCGGAGTAACTTTGCTGAGAATGTTGATGGGAACATGACATCTAAAGGAAAGGGGCCCCTGCCAAATGAGGGGGACAGAATGGTGTGCCACGAAAGTTTTTTTGGGGTTGGGGGGTGGGGGGGCAAGCACCCTTGTTCCTCAGTTATGCCCATGGGTGTAGTGTTCAAAACCATGTAAAAACAAAGATTTCCCATACACGTGCATATTAAACAGTACAGTACAGCAGAAACCCCACATTTCTGTACAGGAGTCCACACTACCTCAATGCACATACTCATCCTGATGCATAGTTGTTCTCTTCTGTGGAAACACCTCTCTCCATGGTGTGTTTGTAGATGTAATGGAATGGAATTGTCTGGTATAATGCCTGTCTCCCACTATTGGTGGCCTCAGTGTGCTTGGCTCTCTGGGGCCTGGGACCCCGCTAGCTCCAACTCTCTCTCCCTAAATACCTCCCTTCTAGAGCCCTTTGGTCTTCCAGCTCCAACTCTCTGCAGATCAGATGCTTTTCCAACCCCAGAGTGGGGGGTAGATCACTCCCTTCTGCAGGAGCATCCCCCTGTCCCTCTCAGGCTTGAGCCAGATCTCCTTAAGTTCTAGAATCTTCTCAAGACCCTTCTTTTTTCTTCTTCCTTCGCTCCCCCCTCTCCCCTGCGAATATTCCCCTTCTTCTGCTTTTTGACTAACTACCTGGCTCCTTCTGAGTCTTACAGTGCATCAGGCCCTCATCACCTAGTCTACCCCAGAACTTTGTTCTGCACTGAACCCCCCGAAACATGCACTTGCTCTACCAGGATTCCTCCCCTGCACTAGCCTGGTGTAGAGGAGCAGCTGTATGCCTCTGCAGGAACCCCTGCCCCCCCCTACCTCCCATATGTTGGAGAACTGGGATCGTGCCATGTTTGACACCAGCAGTTGTGCCCATGCTGCAGCATGTGTTTGAGAGAAGATACCTATTAAGACATCCCCATCGAATGTATCCCCGAAGTGATGACAACCTAAGGGAGGAATTCTCTGAAGAAATATGAAAAATAGCAAAGAAAGAAGCTAGTGACGTCACAAAAGAGTATGTACAACATCCCGAGATATTGGATGAAGAGGATGTATGGATCCTACAGAAACTAATGACGAAGTGAAGAATCAAGTGAACTTTTAAATGTGAAAAAGAAGATTACACGTGCATGAAGTGCTGCAGATAATTAACCATTCAATAATTGTACAGATACTGAAACGCAAGTAGATTAAGTCATCATAGAAGCTGGCAATATGTAGTGAATAGAATGCAAGCAAAGCCACCTTTGTATAGAAGCTTGACATAGGTATCAAGAATTTAGTGAGCCAGGAGCCATGAAGAGGGAAGGGAAAAACTGTGTTGCAGCAAGAATAAGGAGAATCGTGGAGCTGCATGGCGAGGTTGTCTGCCCTGGAGTCATGACTGAAGCAGCCAAGGTCGGCTATCTAAAGGAAAGGAGCGAACGTGCAAAGGATGAATCATCCCTTGTAAAGGTACAAAGAAAGAACACCAATATTTCCAACTTGTATTCATTTAAAGCATGTAAAACCTGCTTAATTTACCAAAATTGTTGTATCCTGTCACATGAGCCAAGGATGAAAACAGAGTTCGGACTTGGATTCCCAGAACACGATAGTGAGTGCTCTCGCTCCCATCTATTCTGAAGACAAGGATACTTCTGCAAGGCCAAGTTCAAAGACAATCTTCATTGCAGAAGGCATGGGCAATGAGAGATGCTGGGCTAATTTGGTGGGGAGGTAGTGTCATGCCCCATCTCCTTGCACCTGGGTCTGAGCTTATGTGCTGCTAAGTGAACAAATGTTCCAGACCTAGCACAAGCGTGCCAACCAATAGTAGTGGTCCATATAATGATGGACCTTACAGTTTGAGAACCAATGAGAAACCGTGTATCTAATGTTTCTGAAGATGACACATTTTAGAGGTAGGCATATGTTGTCTACCTGACAGTGGGCAGCCAATCACAATCCTAGTCTCTATAGAAATCATACTTAGATGTTCCCCTTAAGCCAATCCCGACCCTTAGTAGGTTTTTCACTATTTGCCACATAGTATGACGCCACCTTTGACGTATTTTTGATATAAAAGCTATTGTATGTGTAAAGACCGCTGAGAGAACCTTGAGCGCCTGTCCGTTGATGTTCGCTGTAAACTCCAATGTTTTAGATCATTGTTAATAAAACAGTACTTTGCCATCTTCCTGAGTTGGTTCAGTTATTAGGACTTGGAGTTATTCTGTGTGATCCAATTCATTACATGCATGTTCCTAAAGGGCCCTAAGCTCACATGATAGCGTTACTGATGGTACAAAGATCCAAACTAGTTCAGCTCCAGATTTTCAGATGATCGGGCATCCTCCGACATTAGCTGAAAGAACGCATAGTTTCTGTGGAGAGTGACCGAATAGAAATAAACTTGCAAGAAGAACCGAGACGGTGGGCAGGTCCCCCTTTGAAGAAATCCCTTCCAGGTTTCCACAGGTGCTCTGCGGATGGAAGGCGAAGTGGTCAGATTGGAGGAGGAGTTGATACCGAAGGCCTAGAATCGATTAGCGAATGGTGAGTAGACTAAGGGGAATAGTAAATAAAGGGACAGGATTGTGATCATTTTGAGTAACAGAATAATATTGTGAAGATAAAGAGATACCGCCTCGGAATCCTAATTCAAGGGAATTATAGGAGACATTTCAAACTCCAGCGGAAGTAGGGTGAAATATAAAATGCATGGTCAGGACCGTATAAGGTAATGTCTCAAACCGTGTATAGGGTAAAAAGTAAAGGCGAGGGAAGAGGTGATCACAGTGTTTTATAAAGTGTAATGTGTGACTAGTCTAAATGTTGTTTGTTGAGTAAAATATCAAGGAGCAATAGAAATTGTGAAGAGTTGAAAAAGTAACAGTGAGAAAAGATAAAGAGTAGCAAAACGATTGGCACCAATCAAAAGAATAGATAGGCTGTTGAAATAAGACTACTGAGCAGTGATTGATGGTGCTTGCTCATATTTGTTGTTTTAAAACATTTGAAATAGTGATTTAAGTCAAGGTAAAAGGTTTATTTAATGATCTGGTAAGTATTGACAGTCAATTGAGACTTGTCATTATGGGGGGTATGCCTCTCATGCACCTATGCAAGACACTTCTAAAACACATGCCCAAGCTCAAACAGCACAGTGCAGAATGGGTAAAGGGCACAGCAGATAAAATGTTCATGCCGTGGCCACAAGGGGGATCGTTGTCAAGAGCGGTATTGAAACACATGACCACATACTTGCACGCCGTGTGCACAAAGAAGAAATTAGAGAAAAGATTAGCGATTTTAGAACTTTGGAAGATGTATCAAGAAGAAAGGGAAGATCCGCCACCTGAGGAGTGACTGCTTAATCAGCAAAAGGAGGAAGGCGCTGAGCCCTCAGCTCCCCTTACTTTGCCTGAAGCAAAGAGTTTTGCTACGGAAGAGATAGGAGTGCATCCTTTAAAGGAATTAAGAGCAGCGACGGGGTACAGTAATCTGATGTATATACCCCCGCTTAGAGTAGCGACGATAGTCCGGATGAGAATAAAAGAAAGGAAGATATTTTTAAATTCATACAAGACAGGGAAGGAAGAAGTGAGCGGTCAAATTTGTTGACAGAAACAGACAGGGAGATTAAAAGATGGAAAGGAGAAAAGGATAAGGATGACCAGGTAGCGTTCGTACAGAATTAATGGATGGGAAGACAGCTATTACTCAAGCTAGATGGGAAAAGTATCGAGGAAGTTAGGCAAAGAGAAGATAAGGACGAACAATAAAGGAAGGATAAGGAATGAGATAAGAGATTAAAATAAGATGGACAGAAATGGAAAAGCACGGAGCGACGAGAACAGGTATATCAGGAGGAGCAAGAGAACATTGAAGAGCGGGCATAATAACAGAGAAAGTACCACAATAGACAAAGAGCGATAGAAGAAAGGGACAGAAAGGAAAGAAAGAGAGAGGAGGTAGAAGCACAAATATTAAGGGACAAAAGGTTACAGGGATGAAGGGAAGAAGAGGAAAGAAGGGAAGGAGTAAGGACAGAACAATGTAGGCAAGAATAAGAAAGAGTTAGAAGGGATGTAAGAAAGTGAAGGGAAGTAGATGAAGAATTAGACCGAAAAAGGAGACAGCGAGGTTTTGATGCCAGTCTCATCCTTAAAAAACAAATGAGGCTGAGCTCAGAAATAAGATGGGACAGAATGGAAGAGATTTTTCTGATAAAGGAAGTAACATCAGTAGTATCTAGAGTAGCGCGAGAAGAGGAAAGATTTGATGCAAAAAGTATTGGAGAAAGGATCGACAAGGTCTATCAACAGTTTAGACAAGAAAGCGAGTATGAAGCTCAAGGGAACCATGATCGATCCGCAGTACCTCAATCATGAAGTAAGGAAGGAAACCTGTTTAGTGATGAAGACAGAGCATTGTCTTTGAGCAGACTGAACTTGGACAACGGTGAGGGGGATGATAGTCACACTAGTTGAGGACTAGACATGTCGGATGAGGAAAGAGAGTCTGGTCTTGGAGCAGAAGGAGGGAGCGTGTGTGCCCCTGAATGAAGCCCACAAATGGATAAGGAAGTGAGATGGTCGAATCTGGAGCAACCTAAAGAGAGAACACCAGATCCCATAGCATATCCTGAGTGTCCATGAGGACGATCAAATAGTGAGAAGGGAGAATCTCGACCATATGTAAGCAGGTTAAGGTCATTACCAACAAGGAGACTGACAGGGACGATTATCCCTGCCATGGATAGACTAATAGTGGGATCCGACTATGTGTGAAAACAAAATCAGAATATCGAGGCTGAGTACCCCAAAAGGAAATACACCGAACACGGGTTACAAAGGATATTATATTCATCCTTTACCTTCGACAACTACTTGCTATGTTTCTCTTAGAGCACTGTTCTTTGGCCGTTGGAATGATAGCATCTCAGGGAACTTTGATGGCACCAATTTGAATAGTTTTGAGAAACGTGTTTTGACTCCCCTGGGATGCTCGCTTTTCACAAACAGGAGTAAACCGAAAGTTGCTTCTATTAAGCCTTCTGATAAACTGTCTCGTCCTTTCCAATCTTTGATTTCTTTTAAGATGGCTCCAAAAGGCAATAAGGATGCCATGCCTCCTTCTTACACTGTTAATCATAGCCCCGATTCAGTTTCTTTTTGCATACAGAGGAATGGAACTCAGTCAATGGAAAATGTTCTAGGTTCTGCCAACGTTGAAAATTTGACTGGGGAAAATAGACCTTTGTATGTAGGCGAACCTGTCTACTTTGTCTGCAGTAATGTAGCATTCCCATGGTTGCCCAAGGATCTGGCGGAAACTCATTCTTAAGAACTTTTGTTACCTACTGAAAGTACACCCATTGTTCCTACTCCCTTTGTACATTTGTACATTGAACATCACCGATACTTGTACATCACCGATCTAGGGTTCATGCCAAGGAACATACAAAGTACTTTATTTTATACTGAATCCAGTTACAAAAAAAAAAGAGAAAAATCAGATAGCTGTCGGCCCTCAGTACAACACAACGAACTCCAGCATGGTTCAGAGTGTTCAGTGAGAGGCGCTGTACATTAGAATGCATTGGCTTTTTATACCCTTTGTGGGCACGATGTCCAGCCCCACTTCGGGTTAATATTCCACTTAATACATCACCAATCTAGGGTTCATGCCAAGTCTCGAACAACCGCATATAACTGGTTTGCCTTTAATACATGTATCAACAAGCCTATACAGCATCTGTGTGATCTGGGATTTTCCATGCTAGTCTTCTTAAACATTAATGCAATGCGGTTAAACAAGTGTTCTATGTTCAGTATTTGAATACATTGTTTTTATAGTATACTCGTGGATTAGTTTCTTTACACGAGTAATCCCTTACACACAAGTCAACGAAGGACAAGGTCTCAGATCTCGACCTCAACAAGTGGCCTGCAGGCAATTTACATATTAACTATGTACAGAGGTCAAGACGGCCATGTTGTATTTTGGAATGACATCGTCCACCATTTTAACTCACAGGGTGACTTTTACAAAGCTAATCCTAAAATGGCAGATGAACCTAAAATGGCGGCTTACATTGATTTTAAGGTCAGGACCTTGCAACACGGATTCTTTCGCAAGCGACTTTCGAGCAGCTTGGTGTAGGCCAATATACATATATTTATTGCAATAGGAGGCACGATATAATTTTTCTTTTGACAAACCCTCCTTTTGGCCTATGCCAAGTGCTAAAATTACTTTGGATCTCCTTGCAAATAACTCCATGCATCATCGTCCATGCACCCTGAATCACTGTCAGAAATATCTATTGCCATTAGGCCATTTGCTAACATTTCTTTCAACACATATTCTTTAGAAGTTTTATCTGGGGCATACACATTATGTCCTATCGAACCTATCGCTTGTGCGCAACATCCCCATAGCTTCGAACACATACCAGGTAGAGACTGAATACAGCAACAAAGAAACAACAGGATTCCCAAAATAATCAGCAAGACCGAAAGTACCTTCCAACCCCAAGATCGCAAGAAGTCCCAGAACCAAGCGCTAAGATCCCAGTTTCCCTCGGGAACATGCACTTCGGAACTAAGGACGTGCAGATTCTGTATTGCCTTGAAGATAGTTGGGGAGGAATCTGGTACGAAAACACTGCAAGCGGAACCCACTAATTTACACTCTCCACCACGCTCAGCCAGAATGACATCTAATGCCGTTCGGTTTTGAAGTGCTACTAGTCTTATTGCCTTTTGTTCTAACGTCATATTATAGAGTATGTCCGTGGTCCGGTTGATGGTTCTCAGCAGTACTCTCGCTAGCTTTCTAATGTCTTCCGAATTCGCTATCTGCCCCCAAAATGGCACAACTGATTTGGCTATATCTCCCAAGATTTGTGCTGGGGTGTCACCATTCTCGTCCCGCCGTGGACAAGCCTTTGAAACTTCTCTTGTACTAGCTATAAACACCCCAGGTAACAGGATCCCTAAATAACAGGTCCCCTGCCAATCCCTGGGCAACCATGGGAATGCTACATTACTGCAGACAAAGTAGACAGGTTCGCCTACATACAAAGGTCTGTTTTCCCCAGTCAAATTTGCAACGTTGGCACAACCTAGAAAATTTCCCATTGACTGAGTTCCATTCCTCTGTATGCAAAAAGAAACTGAATCGGGGCTATGATTAACAGTGTAAGAAGGAGGCATGGCATCCTTATTGCCTATTGGAGCCACCTTAAAAGAAATCAAAGATTGGAAAGGACGAGACAGTTTATCAGAAGGCTTAATAGAAGCAACATTCGGTTTACTCCTGTTTGTGAAAAGCGAGCATCCCAGGGAGTCAAAACACATTTCTCAAAACTATTCAAATTGGTGCCATCAAAGTTCCCTGAGATGCTATCATTCCAACGGCCAAAGAACAGTGCTCTAAGAGAAGCAGAGCAAGCAGTTGTCAAAGGTAAAGGATGAATATACCAACCTAACCCCTTATCCCCGTGTTGAGGTAAATGTGAGCAGACCCAACAGTTAGACTTATTAAAAATGGCATGCGTAGCATTCATGATAAGTAGTAGAGTGTCATTGTGGTACCTTTGTCTATGCTGAGAATCCCTAGGGGATAGAGTATGCAAATGTACAAAGGGAGTAGGAACAATAGGTGTACTTTCAGTAGGTAACAAAAGTTCTTAAGAATGGGTTTTCTCCAGGTACCACAATCCTAAGGCAGCGACTATTAAAAATGAAATATCATTATAAAAATACAGCAATACATTTTCGGGACCCAGGAATTTTGTCCATCATCCCGGTTGGTCACCTCCTTATTTGCAAGTCCCATACGAGCGGTAGCGGTAGCAGGCATTGTAGTCTTCAAACGATACCCCAATGTTCGTTGCTGGCGACCTCCTGGTCGAGCGACTTCTTAGTCCTTCCACAACCCTAGCCAACAGAATCCCCTTTCTCAAATTTGGGCAAAAACAAGCCCTCGATGATCCTTTTCTTCTTCAAATGCACAGCCGAACCGTGCCATAAGTCTATCAGATGTACAGCAAAACCGTGCCGTAAGTCTATCAGATGCACAGCAAAACCGTGCCGTAAGTCTATTTTCTTGGACGCAGATTGTACCTTACTTTTCCCAGTACTGATTGATCTGGAAACAATATGTCATCACTTCCTGCTGGAAGCAACGTGTCGGAAACAAGTGAAGATGCTGAATTTGAAATAGCAGTTTCCGGATACAAAGGTTTTGGAGCATGTGGCAGTTTCCCCAGGCCTCACGGGCTCAGAGAGATTCTCTGACACACTCTCAGTGCTACTTACTGCTTTGGGATCGTTGGTTGCAGTATTAGCAAGGGGTTCTGTTTCTTCTGTAACGTGTGCCAAAAGGTGAGGAAGTTTCTTGACGTGGGACGCGTGGATCCAGTTCTTTCTCCCAGCGACCCGCACCGCTGTCTGGGTGACCCACAGGACTTGGAACGGGCCATGCCAGCGAGGCGCAAGGCAAGAGGAGCGCTCGAACGCTTTGACGAGCACCCAGCTTCCAGGCTGTATGCTGTGGCCCGGGCCCTCGTATCGCACAGGTAAAGCTTCTCGTACCTGGTGATAAATCAAATACAGGTTTTTAGTCAACTAGCTACAATAATCTGAAAGTAATACATTTTCAATATTTCTCAATGAATTGCATTTAGGAAGGTTCCAAATACTGGCAGGTCTCCCCATTACCACCTCAAATGGAGAGAGCCGAGTCTTAGTTTGAGGGTTTGTACGCATGGATAACAGCACGATCGGTAAGGCATCCGGCCATTTTAGTTTGGTGCCGGCACACATCTTAGCGAGCTTGTTCTTAATGATACCATTGTGTCTTTCTACTAGTCCGGCGCTCTGAGCATATCTGGCCGAATGGAACCGTTTGTCAATTCGTAATGCCGTACATATCTGCAGAATTACAGCAGTGACAAAATGTGGACCATTGTCCGACCAGATAATTCGTGGTAGCCCGAACCACGAGAAGTATTCCCTTAACATGATTTTTGCAGTAGTCATGGCTGTAGCATCTTTAACAGGGAAAGCCTCAACCCATTTACTAAAACTGCAGATAACCACCAGCACATATTTTTTATTATCACATCGTTCCATTTCAATAAAGTCAAAGTGGATCACTTCGAAGGGAACAGAAGGTGGCCCAAAACTTCCCCTTGGAGTTACTGTCCCCTATCCCACGTTGTGTTGTAGGCAAATCATACAATCCTGGACGTAGCACTGGGCAATTTTTGAAATTTTGTCATTCACCCAAACTTTCTCTAACATTTTTGTCATCTTCTGGGCACATACATGCTTAGGGCCATGGGCCATGATGACCATCATCATTATATACGCGTCAGGGAGTAGCCATTTCCCTTCCGCCATATCCACCCAACACCCGTCATCATCAAGTTTCCCCAAGCCTTCAGCCCACTTTTTGGATTCTTCTAACGTGGCATCAGCTTGGATATCCCGTACAAACCCAACACCCTCATCAGTTGCATAAGCATTTACAGTCTCCCTTGAAACATACATCTCCGTAAGGAGATCGGTAGCAGTTTGTCTAGCTATCTGATCAGCGAAAGCATTCCCTTTCCCTATAATCTTTCGATGTGCTGCACATTTCATAACTGCTAACTGAGTAGGGAGCGCAAGCGCTGAGAGTAGTTGTACTATTAGGGAGCCATGTTGGATTTTGGTGCCATGTGAAGTTAGGAACCCTCTCTCTGACCAAAGTCTCCCAAAGTTGTGAACCACCCCAAAGGCATACTGACTATCAGTACATATATTTACTGCAAGCCCTTCGGAAAGTTCACAAGTTCGGGTTAATGCTATAATCTCTGCGGCCTGCACAGAATTATGCGTGATTCTCTTAGTTTCCACAACCGTGCTTAATGTAGTGATCGTATAAGCAGGATGTGGATGTACCATCCGGAAGTTTGAAGCAGGAGTCATCACAAAACAGCTCTCCTTGCGGATTATCCAAATGAGTATCTTTCAAATCAATTCTACCCTTTGTCTCTTGTTCGATCGTATACAAACAACCATGTGGCACTTCATCGCCGCAAGTAGTATCTTGCGGGAAAGGTAGGAGTTCAGCCGGATTAAGAACACAACACCTCTTTATTTGAATGTGAGGAGCAAACAAGATCAATTCATATCTTGTCAACCGTGCAGAACTGAGGTGTTGCGTTTGAGTTCGGTTCAGTAGAACATCTACAGAGTGAGGCACCATCAGGGTTAGATCATGGCCTAGGACCATTCCCTCACTCTATTTTACAGACGCAGCAGCAGCAGCGACAGCTGGCAAACATCTTGGCAAAGCGCATGCTACAGGATCAAGGGTGGAAGAAAAGTAACTGCATGGCCTATTCTTCCCTCCATGTTCCTTCATTAATACAGCCAAAGCACATCCATCACATTCATGCACAAACAACACAAAGGCCTTTTCATAGTTTGGTGTGCCTAAAACTGGTGCAGAGCATAATGCAGTCTTAAGCAAGTCAAACGATTGCTGGTGTTCCGCGTTCCGTGGCAATGGCGAAGAAATGGCCTTCTTCATCAAAGCCAACATCGGTTTGATCACTAGTGAAAAATTTGGGATCCACAACCTACAGTAAGAAGCCATACCTATCAAGGCTCTAACTTCCTCCTGTGTATTTGGGACAGACATGCCGGAAATGCGTTTTATTCTTTCAGTTGTCAATCTTCTTCCCTCCTTTGACAGGAGATAGCCTAAATAGGCGACCTCCAGGCAACAATATCGACATTTTTTAAGCGAAGCTTTGTGACAATGCTTAGCTAGATGGATAAGCAATAACACAGTGCCCTCCTTACAGGCACTCTCAGAGTCAGCAGCTAAAAGCAAATCATCAACGTACTGAAGCAATTTACAGGTAGAGGGCAATTCAAGGGTATCAAGTTGTTCTTTCAAAGCCCTATTATAAATGCTAGGACTCTCTGTGTACCCTTGAGGTGCACGAGTAAATGTGAACGAGCGTCCCCCTAAGGTGAACACGAACAAATATCTACTATCCTTGTGTATAGGAATACTAAAGAAAGCATTCTTTAGATCCACCACACTAAAGTAAGTAGCTGTATCTGGAATCATGGTTAGGATTGTCGTTACATCAGGCACAATTGGAAATTGTGGAGCCACGACTTTATTAATGGCACGTAAATCAATTATGAAACGGAATGGAATTGCATTATCGCCTTTCTTGTACACAGGTAAAATCGAACTGTTACACAAACTTCCTGAAATTTCTTCAATCACTCCGCGATGCACAAAATCGGAAACAATGCATTTCAAAGCTCGCTCACCCTCAACTGAAATCTTATACTGGGGAATGCGTGGCAGCTCAATTCCATATTTCAAAACTATTTTAACAAGTTCAATCTGTAAAACACCAACATCATTGTTATCAACAGCCCATAAGCTCTCTGGTACATTAATGAATTCTGGCGGTAAAGGTCTAGTCAAGAATTGCGAGACAGAAAACTGCTGTGGTGAAATCGTCAAGCGCACTCCAGCAGAAGAACAATAAATCACTGCATTTAATTCTTTTAACAGATTCAACCCCAGCAAGTTCTCTTCACAATTCGAAGTCAACAGAAATGGACAGTGGTCCGTAAAGGGACCCAAAAAAATAGGTACCGGCAAAGAAACCGGAAAAACAACTGGTGTGCCAGAAAACCCTACAGAAACATTGGTTTGCCCTGACAGTGGAATGTTTGGACAATGGAACACGTCTGTGCTCCAGTGTCTATCAAAAACTGATGTTTACTATTTCCCACCATCATTTCAACGTAGGGACCTTTCTGATTGACGGGAATAGGTGTAGGTTCCAAACCCTGCTTCGGGCAATCCTAACGACACAGAATGTCATCAAAAGGAAGCTCTTCAGATAAATATGCAGCGGATGGATGATCAAATATGTTCCTGGTGTCCACACTCGAAATCTGATTATCCTGCGAGAAAGATTGCTGAGGGTCCTGCGCAAACTGACCTCTACCAGGGCCCCCTACACCCGGGCGACCTCTGGATCGTCTACCCATATTTCCAAATGTATTATTTAACCTTTGTTGAAGGACGGGGCATTGTGCTCGCCAATGACCCTCTTGACGACAATAAGCGCACTGGTTAATGTTCACAGGACCCAAGGGCACATTCCCTTCCGGGACATACTGACCTCTAATCTGAGAACTAACCCCTCTGGGGCCTCTAACAATTTGCTGCAATAGCACTTTAGTTTTCAAATCGCCTTTTCGTTTTTCAACCCTATCTTTTTCATTATTGACACAATTCTCGTAGTACTGACCCATGTGCAGTACTTCTGATTGCAATTTCGCCTGCCAAGCTCTCTCAGAAGACATAATCTGTGACTGGATGTCAGGCAGCAATCCACGCACAAATTTGTCTACCAACAACCTTTTCCCAGACTCTGTGCATAGGTCTTGTCCGCTGAAATCTGAGAATACCTGTTCGAACCGATTAAAGAACTCGGTAGCACCCTCAGACTTTCCTTGGACACAGGCCATAAGTTTGTCCCATATAATTCTTTTCTCTGGAATTATAGTTTTTAATTTTGCAATAATTCTATCAGGCAAAGTTAGTATCACCTGAGGCGGTCTTTCACCAGCTGGCCTTTCTCCATCGAGTCTAGTTATATTCACCATGTATCTCCCAACCCTGGTACGTCGTCTATAGTTCTAACTTGTTTCCACAAATCTACGGGCAGGAGTACAGGGAATAACAAATCAATATTGCCTAAGGTGAATACTGAGGATTGCAAGACGGACCCTATTTCTTTATAGAATCCTGTCAGATTTTTCCTAATATCAGGAATGGATTGCCTAATAGTGTTCACTTCCTGTCTTGAAAACGGGACGTGAACAAATTGTGATACATAATGTGCAGGAATATTCACAGCAACTATATTCCGTGCAGCATCGGCCGCAATCTCAACCTTCGGGACAAATGTCGGAGAAACCTCTCTCATAGGCAACTGAGAAGTAGGTGAACACTTACTAAGCAACAGAGCTAAATCGAGCGCTAAAGCAGTCGAAGAAGTGTCAAGTGAAAAAGCTCTCTTGTAAATAATCAATAACTCTGTGGGACAACTAATCTTTCTTTTTACATAATCATCCTGTAGGTACCTATCATTACCTGTATCACTTTCCTCTGCATTTCTGGCGTATACTGAATACACGTGTCATATACTTCAACTGGAGTTATCGACATATCCGAAATTAAATCTAAGTGCGTCCTTCGTGCAAATTCGTGCTTCCTCAGATATCGATTTACGACAAGGAAGGAACCGTTTCTGTACATACATACTTTCCTCCTCGTCATCCTCATTCTGTAACTTTTCGAACTCCCTTCTATACCCAAATAACCTCTCGACATGCTCATTTACCTTCTCCACAGTGTCTATAGAAAACGCTAAAGTACTTAGATCCCTTTACCCTTGCGGGAGATCTGCGTTATTTAATTTTCCCCACATTACACATAACTGAATCCCTAAACCTTCAATGAAAACATGTTTCTCAGGAAAATGATCCATATTACAAAGTGTGGCAGAAACATTAGCTTGATCACCCTTCTCCATACAATGCTTAGCCCATGCAATTAACTCACGTTTCTTCTCCTGTGGTACAGTATTGCGAGTGGCAACCTTTGACCCTGCACCTCGATCAATTACAAGCGGCTCAGGACCACTTGGAAGAGAGGGAGCAGGCAAATTCAATGGAGGTACTGTAACTGGTGCGATAAGAAGAGGTGGAGGAGCTGGAGGAAGGGGAACATTAAGAGGAGCAGGAACAACGGGAAAAACAGCAGGTAGAGCAGGAATAACAACAGGCAGAGGCAAAGCAGCAGGAAGAGGAACATACGGAGGTGGCGCAGAGGCACCAGGCCTTCGTTCATTTAACAATTTATCTATAAATTCATCCGAAGCATGTGGGTCTTTGGACGGATATATTTTTTGAATTCCAAGTGAGAAAGCCCTATCCATATTCCTAGTCGATTCAGAATGTTTATCTTGGTCATACAATAATGCTTTTTCGGCGTTCGTCTTATGACGGCGCGCATGCTTCTCTCTACTTTTAAGTTGTTTTAACGTTTCTTTTTTCCAAATCTGCAAAACATCAAATGCTCCTGGTCTAGCCTTTTTCTTTAATAGAATTGACTCTAAATACTCAATACGAGGGATTTCGAAACTACCATTGATTGGCCACTGAAGTTCGGAGGCATGTCTGGTTTGTCTGTGCCAAATGTCATTAAATACTATACTTCCAATGCCATGCTTACAGTACATAGTACATGCCGGTGACCCCTCCTGTGGTGCCGGATGGCTAAATTCCAAAGATTGTCTATAGCTGCAGAACAATGCCCTGAAGCAGGTAGACAATTTCCCAGGCATATCAAATTATTGGTGTTACCTGGTCAATAATTGTGTCTGCAGATACAATGTGCCAAATTCAAATTTTCAGGGTTGAATTAAGAGTCGGGTCATGACTCACCTGAACGGATTTCAAAGAATCTTACCTAACTAATCTTACCTCGTGTATGGTGATTTCAGCAAATCTGCCAGCCTCGATAAGTGGACCCTCGTCAAGATGCTGTCTCAGACCACAAGCTAATCGTCCAGATTTCGGGTCGTGCAGTGCTTCTGAGGTGTCGCGTCTCGTTCAGTGGGGCCCCTTTTTGTCACACCGTCCGATCCCGGTCCGATAGCCTGCGTCAACCTTCAACAATCCGGCATCAATCTTGAGGGTCCCTATCTGGGTGCCAACTGTGAAAACAAAATCAGAATATCGAGGCTGAGTACCCCAAAAGGAAATACACCGAACACATGTTACAAAGGAACATACAAAGTACTTTATTTTATACTGAATCCAGTTACAAAAACAGAGCAAAATCAGATAGCTATCGGCCCTCAGTACAACACAACGAACTCCAGCGTGGTTCAGTGTGTTCAGTGAGAGACGCTGTACATTAGAATGCATTGGCTTTTTATAGCCTTTGTGGGCACGATGTCCAGCCCCACTTCGGGTAATATTCCACTTAATACATCACCGATCTAGGGTTCATGCCAAGTCTCGAACAACCGCATATAACTGGTTTGCCTTTAAAACATGTATCAACAAGCCTATGCAGCAACTGTGTGATCTGGGATTTTCCATGCTAGTCTTCTTAAACATTAATACAATGCAGTTAAACAAGTGTTCTATGTTCAGTATTTGAATACATTTATTTTTATAGTATGCTCGTGGATTAGTTTCTTTACACGAGTAATCCCTTACACACAAGTCAACGAAGGACAAGGTCTCAGTTCACGACCTCAACAAGTGGCCTGCAGGCAAGTTACATATTAGCTATGTACAGAGGTCAAGACGGCCATGTTGTATTTTGGAATGACATCGTCCACCATTTTAACTCACAGGGTGACTTTTACAAAGCGAATCCTAAAATGGCGGATGAACCTAAAATGGCGGCTTACATTGATTTTAAGGTCAGTTCCTTGCAACACGCATTCTTTCGCAAGCGACTTTCGAGCAGCTTGGCGTAGGGCAATATACATATATTTATTGCAATAGGAGGCACGATATAATTTCTCTTTTGACATATGGGATGGGGTTCATGCAGTTCCCTTTTTAGAGAAGGGGGAGCAAGACCGCAATACATTCCATGGCCACAGATGGACAAGGATAACTTAAAATGCAAGCTCCTAGTTTGACTTTGGGGGCTGGGAAATAGATATACGAATAAGAGAAAATGACAGGAGGAAATACGCTGGCCATAGGGGACATGAAAGGTCTCCTAGCAGCCATTCATGGAGAGAGGGCTGATGAAATATGGAGGAGAGCAGGATATTCAAGTGTGACTGCACAAAATACAGCGTATGATGGAGCGCTATTTAATGGTTGTAGAGAAGACATTTGGAGGGCTCTCAGGGTACAATATCCTGACACATCGGATATGGGTGCAATTATGAGATTCAAAATGAAAGAAGATGAAGACCCTATTGCTTACATTCAGGATATTCTGAAGAAATGGCAGCTTGAAAATAACGAGCCATGGGAAAAGACAGTGGCATTATTTGACCACATTTTATGTCAAGGGTTGCCTGAGCCAGTACAGAGGCAGATGAAAAAACAAGTGGGGATGGAAGCGAAGCCATGGGTTTGAGATACAGTTGACAATAGTATACCATTGATTTTTATTACAAGAAAATAACAAGAGGAAAGATGAGAATAGGAAGATTGAGGAAGCCAAGTTAGTTTAGAAATGGTTGTCATAGAAGGGGCAGTACTGACAAGTGGAGAAGGATTAGGAATGCAGGAAGCATTAGGTACATCGAAGGTGAATAATTTGTGCCCGATGGACCAAGGTGGCAGAGGTATGGGTTATAGGGGAAGAGGAGGCAGATTTCAGAATAACCAGTTTTCAAAATACACAGAATGAGAACCAGAGTGCTCAGGGAGATATACGTTACTGTTTAGCTCGAATTAGTATTCTATCTGTCTCGCTTACATGTAACTATGTAAGTATGTATTAATTATGAACATGCTTATGTGTAACTATGCAACTACTGTCAAGAACAGCACCCAGATTACTCAGAGTTCGGTGCACTCTACAAATTGCAAACATAACTAAATAAATAAATAAATATAACCAAGGATGGATTAACAGAAGTGTTCCCTCAGTATGTTGGAATTGTGGAATGACAGGACATGTTGCACGCGTATGCGGGGGCCAAGGGAATGTACAAAATGGCAAATTGTACAGAGGGGGGCAGCTTATCCTCCACCATACACCACGCAGACGATAGAGGGCTTTGCACAAGATCATACATCTTATCAAGCACAAGCACCACAAATGCAGCAGGTGCCACAGCAGGGGCAGGCACAAATGAATCCACCAAAAAGGCAGTTGCAACAAGCCCCTATGCAGACACAGCAGTAAGCAAATAAAGCACAGGTATTGACACCTAGTATGGGAGGTGTCACTGGGGTAGGAGGAAATGCTTTCACAGGGACAGGGTCGAGCTTGTATCAACAATAGGACAGCTCAAAGGGTGACTTGATGTGTTCAGTACTATCTGTGACACCAGACTCCCAAGAGGAACCAATGGTCGTTGTGACGATAGGAGGCACATATTTTTCTTTTCTTGTAGACACTGGAGCAACTCGTTTGTGTATACTAGAGGGAAAATATACAATGTCAGGTATTGTGATGAATGCTCAAGGGTTCTCTGGAGCTACGAGTTGAGTTCATTTTACTGATAAATTACCCCTCTCCATAGGAGAATATGACATGTCCGTTCCTCTGTTATATTCACGACAGACACCGGTTAACATTTTAGGAAGAGATTTAATGACGAAAAGTAACATGATGATTTCATTTACTGATCATGGAATAGTGTGCTCCACTCCAGGTATACACTATTTTAATGTAGGGGATTTTATACTGGCGCTCACAGGGCAAGTGGCTGTGTGAGGCGTTCCATTCGATCGAGAGATTTTTATATATGGAGTAAGCATTTTACTGACATGGCTACCGGACCTGGTAGGAAAGATTGTGAGGATACCTGACAAGTTTTTATTCAGACCACAAATACCTATGGATGAGGAGGGTGGGCAGACTATTCCTATAGAATTGGAAGAAGCTATAGTATGAAACGAAATGGCAATGCTCGAAGGGATAAACAATGAGGCTAGACCATGGAGAACAGTGATAGCTCTTGAGGAGGGGTACAGACTGACTGACGTTACTGATGATATGTTTAGGGAAGACCTACGCGATGACGAAGTAGTGCTTTTCATGAACATTACATACTGGATAAGGATAGAGAAAAGGGAAGTCCCACAAAGAATGGTGATAATGCAGCAGCGACCAAAATTCTTTCAAGAGTATCTTAAAAAAGTGCTGAGTGCCCTTTGGACCAAAGGCCCTTATGACGTAGGTTTATTGAAGGGGATAGGAGAGGTTCAAATAAAGCTTAAACCAGGAGCAATTTTACCCCAAGCAAAACAGTACCCCATGTCTTGAGAAACTGATGAAGGTATATTTCAGACTATTTCTGCACGGATTTAAAAAAATAAAATAAAATAAAATCAAAGAATCATTGTGTAATACCGTGGTGTATCCGATTAAACAATCTAAAGGAGGGTTGCAGAGATTTGTCCAGGATTTGAAACCTCTTAACCAGATTGTAGTTGCTGAGTTTCCTTTTGTTTCTAATCCAGCAACAATATTGTGCAGTATCCCAGAAGAAACCCGATACTTCACGGTGATAGATTTGAAAAATGCGTTTTTCTCGATTCCGTTGCACAAGAATTCACAAGACTTGACTTAATTTACGTTTCGCCAAAAAAGACTAAAACATACTCGTTTGCCTCAATGGTACTGTGAGTCAATCTTTAACAGAGTCCTACAGATGGACCTAGGCAATATCGATCTCAAATGTACGGTGATACAATACGTAGATGACCTATTGATTTGCAGTAAAACAGAGGATGACTGCAGACAGGACTCTATTCCGATTAATGACTATTCTAGCAGACAAATGATATAAGGTGGACAAGGAGAAGTTACAGTACTGTCAAGAAGAGGTGTTATACATAGTTCAGTTGATTTTGCATGCAGGAAAGAAAGTGACATCTGAGAGAGCTGAGGCAATCATGAAAACATAAAAACCGCACACAGTGAGACAGATGCAACAGTTTCTGCGTTTATGCAATTACATTAGAGCCTGGGTGTTTGATTATAAGTATGTACACAAGTGGGCGGGGGGGGGCATGGCTTGCCATGAAGTTGTGAGGAGTGCCTGGGAAGGGCTCCCAGAGCAGATCTATCCAGTGATCCTGTTTAGGTGATGCATTGCCTAAATCTGTCGTATGTGTCTGCAGTATGAAGGTGTAAGGAGCCCAGTGTGACCGTGTCTGCGATCCTGGGGTCTCTCTTTGCGGCAAAATGCAGAGCGCCAGTGGGTCATAAGATGGCTGTCCTACAAGGAGCATAGAGGGGCCCAGAGGAGCTGAGTGAACGAAGGAGAGGAAAAGAGCGTGCTGACTTTGGGAGCCAGAGGTTTTGCAGTGGAGTTGTAATAGGTCGGCTGGCACAACATTGCGGTGCACGCAGTTCTTAAAGGAGCTGGAGGCTGCTGGCCCAGAGCACCGAAAAGAGGCGGAGGCAGGAGCCTTGGTGGGAGAGCTGCGGTGAGGACACTGCGGTTTTGTGCGGGAGGCCATGCAGGGCTGACGGAGCTACAGAGTGGTGTGCTGTTGGACCTATATAAGCCGTCATTGTCTTGATGAACTTTGGGGGCCCTGCATCGGGCAGCAAGCTAGACCTGCGGTTTGAGGTGGACCGCATTAAGGACCCCCAGATGTGATAAATTGTGTCCATGAGGGGCTGTTGATGAGGCAGACACAGAGCGACCAGAACAGATGGAGCCGGAGGAGCTGGAGCTTTGGAGGTGGAGCAGACATCTTGACAAAGCAGCGCCGGACTAACTGCGGTGCAGGAGCGGCTGACGTGTGGACTTTAGTGGGCGACACCTTGGTGGCTCACTGCCAGTGCTTTGCAAGGGTACACCAGGTTGCAGCTGTTCATTGCCCTGCAGGGGGAGCGGCAACCCTTGTCGAACTTGCTGCAAGGCATATTTGATCAGAGCGGGTGCCTTGATGGCCCTGGAGGACGACGGCCGCGCAGGTGCCAGTCGGCGGATGCCAGCAGCTGATGGCAGTGTCTCGGCACTTGTCCCCTAAACAGAGGAGCACTGGCCGTTATCAATGTGACGGCTGGAACACGGCCTGTATTCCCCACAGTGGAGGTAGGGATTTAAACAATGACGGACATGATTGTGCGGATGGGGGGCCATCAGTGACCCTGTCTCTTGCCCATGAGAGAAACTCGTGGGGCCGCTTGACGGCAAGGCTGCTGTACTGGGCGAAGTCAATGGACACTGTGTGGTGGCTGTGGAGGGTCTTGTCTAGTGCCTTCAGCCGTATGGTGTACTCAGTGAGCCTGTACTGGAGCACTGCTTTCTGGGCCGCTCAAAGATAGTACAACATGCCTTGACTTTGCCTGTATGGGGAGGCGGGGCCGCTCTTACTGTGGACCCAAGTTGTGCATATGAGGCTTGGGAGGAGTACACAGGAGTCTTGCACTGTGTGCTGTGGTGGGTGGCCTTTGCAATGTTTGGATCTTGGGAACCACAGCGGGGCTGGGGACACAAGTGGTGTGCTTTGGCCACAGTGGTCCAGGAGAGAAAACGGGGGGAGCCTGGAGGCATCGTGAGGAGCAGTCGGTATCACAATTGCTGCAGCAGACTGAGGATTATGGATTTCTGCAGAGTAGAGGGAGCCAGGCCCAGGCAGTGACCCTCGCAGGGACTGAGTAGACATTAAGACTCTACCAGCGGGTCAGTGGAGCTGGTACTGGAATTTCTAGGGTTGTTCCCACGTGGGCGGCAGACTACCTCAGGACTAAGTGGGCCCTGTGGGGCGGTCCCCTCAGAGGACCCGGCCGCTAAGTAGTAGAGTGCCCCGGTTGCTGACAGACGACCTCTAGCATTTGTTGACGGCTGGGCCATAAAATTGGCAAAGGATGCCTTCAAGAGCCAATAAGCACAGAGCAGCACAGACGACACTGGATGCCTTTGCCAGGACCTCACATCAAGAGCCAACTCCGGCTGAGCAGAAGGGACTGCTGCAGGAGAAAGACAGCAAAGCCATGGGAAGACACAACCTGCTGCTGCTAGCTATAGGAGACTTAAAAATGGCCCTGGGCACACAGATTGAGGAGATGATGTTGGACTTTTGAGGCAAGATGTCAGAGGCCTGGCAGTGAGGACCTCTACTCTGGAAACCCAAGTCAAGGACAACAAGGAAGGTCTCCAGGAGATGAGCAAAGAAGTTATGTTATGTTGTGTTATCTGCATTTGTATAGCGCACGGTCGCCCGAAGGCATCATGGCGCTGAAGAAGGAGGACTGATCAGTTAACGGAGAGACACAAAGTAGAGAGCTAAAAAGGGTGGTCTTAAGCGCTCTTCTAAAAGCAAGAGGATTGGGAATTTTCCTCATTGCAGAGGGTAGACCATTCCAGAGGTTGGCCGTGGCTAGGGAGAAGGCCCTGCCACCGACCCTATCACGATGATTTCTTGGGACAACAAGAAGGTCCGCGGTGGATGAGCGTAGATCCAGCTCTGGGAGATAACGGGAGAATTTGGCCTGCAAAAACCCAGCCCATTGACCGTGGATAGCCCGGTGGACAATGCAGAGGGCCTTGAAGCGGACACGCTGGTAAACTGGCAGCCAATGGAGTGAACGCAGCACCGGGGTGATGTGGGCTCCACATGGGGTGCCCGTAGCCAGCCTAGCCGCCAGATTCTGTAGACGCTGTAGCCATTGTGTGAGGCAAATAGGCTGCGACAGATATAACGAACTACAGTAATCCAATCAGGAAAGAACTAGTGCTGCGACTACCGCAGGGCACATAGGTTCGGGTATCATAGGTAGAACCTTCTTCAAAACCCTGAGTTGGTATTGGCCTGCTTGGCACAGAGCCGTTACTTGATTTGACATGGAAAGGGAGGTAGAGACAATGACACCCAGGTTTTTTACCTTACTGACTGGGCTGGGGAGGGGGCCCAGGGAGGCGGGCCACAAGGCAGTGGTCCACAGTGAGGGATCCGGGGGACAGCCCACAACCAACACCTCAGTCTTGTCGCCGTTGAGCTTGAGCCAGTTATGGTCCATCCAGTCGCCAACGGCCCTCAAACAGTCACGAAGGCACGACGAAACCTCGCCTCGATCCTGATCTAAACAGATCAGGATTTGGGTGTCGTCAGTGAACGAGTAACAATTGAGGCCGTGGGCGTGGATGAGGCATATCAGTGCCCAGATGTAAATATTGAACAAGATCGGAAACAGTGAAAAACCTTGCGGGACACCACAGGTGAAGAGACAGGACGAAGAGAGGAATGGAGGCATGGCAAGAGTCTGGGTGCGATCTGATAGAAAAGAGGTGAACCAAGCAAGAACCTGGCCAGATATTCCGATCTGTGCCAGGCGTGACAACAGGATGGGGTGGTTGACCGTATCAAATGCGGCTGAGAGATCCAACAGAATCAGTGCTCCTACCCCATCTGAGTCAACCAACCTGGACATATCATCCTGCACAGACACAAGCACGCTTTCGGTGCCTCTACCTGGTCTGAACCCTGACTGTGCAGGATTAAAGACCTTTGAGGATTCCAAAAAAGAAGATAGTAAAGGGGTAATTAGTGATTCCAATAATTTGGAGAGGAAAGGGTGCAGAGAGATCGGGTGAAAATTAGTAGGGTCGAGTGAGGGCTTCTTAAGAAGGGGGACAACCCTCGCAGATTTAAACTCTGGGGGGGACAAGTCCTGATTGACAGGAATCATTTATTGCAGATGTAAGTTCTACCAGAAGGTCAGGAGTGATCTTCTTCATGGTTTCAATAGGGATAGCATCCCCAGGGGAGGACGATTTCATTCTTTGGATAGCAGCTAAAACATCCACCGCAGTAAAAAGAGGGAAGGTCAACCAGTTGGCAGGTGGTTCAGTGGGGAAGACAGGGGGCAGTTTAGAGGCATTAGGAGGCGATACAGCCAAGGGTTTAGCAATATTGGTGCTGATGACTTCAATTTTATTAATAAAAAAAAAAGATAAGATAATCGCACAATTTTTGAGACGGTTTAACCCTGGAAGTAAGGGTTTCAGAGGAAGCTAGTGACTTCACAATAGAAAAGAGAGTTTTAGGTTGACAAATCGCTGCTTGGACTTATGAGAGAAGAAAGTGGCTTTGGCAGTTTTAATGTCAGCCAGGTAGATTGAGAGACAGGACTTATATGATTCTCTAAAATCGAGATCATAGTTTTTGCACCATTTACGTACTGTCTGCCTTAACTTCAGGTGGGCGGCTTTAAGTTGTTCCGAGAACCAGGATTGAGAAGGTAGACTGCGACCCTGAACAAGTTTCAACTGAGTACAGATGTCTGCGGCATCCAGAAACAATTGAGAAAGAGGACTCAGTGATAGCGGCCTTAGAGGGGCACAGTTAGTAATTATTTGAGTGCTGAGTACTTTAGTATCAACTGTGCTCCAAGAGCGTAGCAAGATTTTTGGAGGTAAAAGCTTAGTAGGGGGACTCACAGATTTGAATGCACAAGTCACTAAATGGTGGTCAGACCATACCACTGGTTCGATAATCCCAGGGCATAGCAGTGAGTCCTTCGAGAATCCAATATCGAGGGTATTACCATAGATGTGGGTAGGGCCTTGGACCAGTTGGTGTAGCTCAAGATCAAATAAACTATCAAAGAAAGAGCTCAGTTCATTCGATCTAGGGAGATTGAAGCGGAGATTGAAGCGGAGAAGTCCATATCCTACAACAGAAGGTGATCTTGCTCAAAAGTAGAGCAGAAGAGGTGCAGGGTAGGGCCCGCAGAAACAATGTCTGAATTGTTGGCCTGCCAAAGGGTGCAGAAGGCAGCGACCCTACCGTGTACTTGGAGAACTTGTTTTTGCTGGAGATTGGCCTGGGGAACCTTACCCAGGGCTTCACGATTGAGCGAGCGCGCAGGGCCCTTTCAAGAAGACCCCTTCCGGGAGCCCCCCCAGACCTATAATTGCTAAGATCCTGAATTATAAGGACGGTGAGAAGATCCTGACATTCTCGAGGCTGGGGGGTCCTGCACAGGGATTTGGCTGACCTGGTGGTGTATCCTGACTACTCCTTTCAGGTACAGAAGAGTCACGCTCAGTTCTGGGCACTCAATGCTAGACCGAGAGCGGCCAGCTTTAGATATATGCTGATTTATCCAGGTCTTGTACAAAAATTGGGCCTTCATCTTTGAGCTTCCAGGGGAAGCACAGGACTGGCTGGATAGGGAGAAGATATTCCCGGCCAAGGATGGGCAAGATGACCAGGACCAGGATCAAGGAGCAACCGGGTTTGCAGGGACCGGGTGATGAGCTGCTACAAGTCCAAAATGCTGTGCTGGGCCCACTGGGGACAGCACGCCGGAAGAAGGCCATGGGCTGAGTGTGCCTCCATTTGGAAGGCTTGTCGCTGGGCACCGCACCTCGCTACTTTATTGGACTTACTGAATGCAGACCAGCACGAGATCCACAGTTAGTGATGTCACTATGCCTATTGAAGAACATGTTTAGGCCCCCGGGCCACTTGGGTTTTCTTATTTCCCCAATGTATTGTGTTTGACATTTTATCATTGCTTTTTGGTTACTTGTTTTTGGGCCTGTTGGCCGCGCATAGACCACTGGGGTACGCGCCAGTGGAGGCTGCGAGAAGCAGATAAGCCAGTGCATGGGTAACTATGTGGGGCCATTGTTTTTTGGGGTGGGGAATGGGACGAGGTTTGCCAGAACGTTGCCCTAGATGAACTATAGATGTTGGGAGTGTGCTTACGTAGCAGTTTGGAGCACCCATGAGGTGCCGAGGGGCCTACTGGGGAAAGGCTGGCCGCACCCTCGCTGCATAGATGGCTAGTCCGATTAAAGTGCTCACCTGGAACGTGAGGGGTTTAAACAACTTTGTGAAACGTAGTAGAGTTTTTTCCTTCCTGAAGAGGAGGAGAATTGATATTGCATTATTGCAGGAGACGCACCTAACGGCCCAGAGGCAAGCCCAGCTGATGGGAAAATGGCGGGGCAGGTGTTTGGTTCTGTTATGTTATGTTATGTTAATTGAATTTGATAAGCGCACGTATGCCCAAAGGCATCATGGCGCTGGAAGTGTGAAAGAGTTGATTATTTATCAGAATCTAGAATAAGAACGTTTTCAGTGACCGGCGGAAGGTAAGGTGGTCAACAGTCTCACATAAGACGATAGGAAGATCATTCCAAGCCTTGGCGGCGACCACCAAGAATGCGTGAACATCTGATCCGAGGGACCACGACTCGGAGAGCGGACTGGGAATGAAGACGGCGAATCGGGACGTAGTGCAGAAATTTAGCATGAAGGTATTCAGCCCCAAGATCATAAAAAGCACAGTGTAAAATACACATGGATTTGAACATAATCCAGCGTTCTCCCTATTCAGCTTATGCTAGAGGGGTGCTGATTTGGATATCGCCTTTGGTACCTTTTAGGGTGACCCATGTGAAGAAGGATGACAAGGGCAGAAAGGTGTTGGTGCAGGGGTTCCTAGAGCATGTGGAGGTATGTCTGATCAATACGTATGCACCGGCTCATAATGCAGCAGGGTTTTTTCAATCACTTTATCATAGGATGTGCCCCTATAGAAATGGTAAAGAAATATGTGGGGGGACTTTAATTGCATTTTATACCCGCAAATGGATAGGTCGGATACCAAGTTGTGTAGACCTGCCTCACAGCCTATGTCCCTAGGTGTGCTCTTAAATGCATTTGGCCTGAAAGATATTTGGAGAACGCGGAATCCTTGCACCAGGCACTATTCGCATTACTCTGCTCCGCATGCAGGTCATATTAGGATTGACTAGTTTTTAATTGATCAAGAGAGTGTGGATAGCTTCCCGTTTGCAGAATACGGCTGCAGGAAGCTGTCGGACCATGCATCCCTGAGCTTGCGGTGGCAGTACGCACCCTCTGGACCCCCGGTACTTATGTGGAGAGTATGCAGCGAGTCCTTATGAGATGCTCCATTCCGGGATAATATCAAAAAAAGCCCTGTAGAGTGTGTCAAACATAACCAGGGTAGCCTTCCTAGCACGGGTACAGTGTGTGAATCCCATAAGGTGGTCATCAGAGGTGCAGCCATAGCAGAATCTAGCTGTGTTCAGAGCTGTGTGGGTAGGGAGTTAACCATAGCGGAAGACCAGCTACGACAAGTGGAGCAATCCGGCGCAGAGCGAATTGGGGCAGCCGAGGATATGATGATAGGTTATTTATAACGTGCTTAATACCCAGAGGTTTCTAAATGCAAACCCGGCGATCGAACCTGTGTTTTTCCACGTTGTCTTGCTTCCAAAGCGAGCACGTTGCCCCTGAGCTATCCTTCCGAGGATAGAGTGAAACTTAAGAACAAGTGTGCAGAATGTTGGGATAGATTAGGTAAGCATAATTATGAAAAGTACATGGAGCTTCAACATAAGGAAGGGGATAAACTAGGCTACAACCCTGGCTATACAAGAGACAGGAGGAAAGGACCCCGATTCATGTGATACAAGCACATAACAAAGGCCTATGCCAGACACAGGCAGAAATAAATGCGTCCCTTAAAGAATTTACGGCACCCTCTTCTGCGGGGGTCCACAGGTTTCACAGGAGCATGTGAAAGTGGTGCTGGATAACATTGACCTGCAGTGTTTGAGTCAAGAGGCGAGCCAGAAGTTAGAAGAGCCTATTGCATTGGATATGAGCGTTGCCCACCGGCAAGTCTACAGGCTTGGTTGGCCTGCCTGGGGAGTTCTATAAAGAATTGGTAGACAAACTGGCTCCCCAGGTCCTGTGTGCATTTCTGGACTCCTTCGAGGCTGGGGTTCTTCCCCTTAGTCTAAGAGAGTTGATTATTATTCTGCGCCTGAAGCCGCGCAAGCAACCCACGCGGTGTGACTCATACAGACCCTTGTCCATGCTTAATCAGGATAGTAAGATCCTGACGGCTGTCCTGGCATACCATTTAAAGTAGGTGATCCATATGATTATCCATCCAGACCAGACTGGGTATGTCCCAGGAAGGAACATGTCCTGGTACCTGCACAGGTTGAACCATGTCATTGATTATACGTTGTCTGGGACTGCCTTTTGTGTGATAGCAATGTTGGATGCGGTCAAGACATTTGACTCGGTGAGGTGGGATTGGCTATAGGCAGTGTTGGGCAGGTTGGGCTTTCGGCAGACATATATGAGATGGGTGAGGCTGATTTATACCCAGCCAATGGCTAAAATAAAAACTGGAAGACATATTTCAGACTCTTGGGAACTTGAGAAAGGGACCAGGCAAGGACGCCAGCTGTCTATGCTGCTATATTTCCTCGCTATGGAACTGATTGCCCAATACCTGAGGTCCGAGTACCTCAAGGCGGTAATTGCCATAGATGGTGATTACCACCTCATATATCACTGTTCGCTGATGACACATTGCTGTACATCCAGAACCCTGAAAGCCATCTGGAAATGTTTACTGAGGCCTTGGAGCAGTTTGAAGAGATGTCAGGGATACAGATTAGCATGGATAAGTCCTCCCTGTTTTCATTGGCCGGTTTATTGGGTAGGAGTGAGCACACACTCACGGTTTTGTCATTGAATTGGTTGGTTGACACAATTAGATAACTAGGGGTTCATATATACCACAACACGACAGCAGAACAGTTCCATGTAATAATGTCCCCTCAAAAATACCTCCATGCAAAAGAATTGCAGAAAAATTGCAGTTTTTTTGCTGGGACATTATTAGTTGCAACATGTGGGGGACACCCCTGAAACCCCAACCCATTTTATTTTTCAAGTGAAGCGGGGGACACCCCCGCAACACCCGCTCCCACTGTCCCTATATATATGATCACCTATTTAAAGTCGCCACTACCTTTTCCCGACAACATTATATACAGCAACCATATGTATAGGGATATTATTAGAACATGAGAACAACACTGGGCATACTTTGGAGGGGATAAAAAATTCTATTTGGTTTTGGAGCAGACTGCCCCTGTCGGTAATGGGTAGAGCGGCATTACTGAAGATGGTGGTTTTGCTGCTGCTGTTACACTGTTTGGTGAACGTCCCTCACTACGCCCCGAAGTCCTTTTTTAAGGTGCTGGATGCGATATGTGTGGGTTTCCTGTGGAATGGCGGTAGGTCTAGGATAGCGCTGGCCTCATGATGAAGGAGGTATTAGGGTACCACACTTTGAGTTGTATTACCTGTCAGGACATTTGCAACTTGTAGTGGACTGGTAGACTGATGACCCCAGCACCTGCAACGAGGATGCTTATGCGCACTGTCCCGCATTATTACCTGAAAGAATGGCTGTGGGCCAAGAGGCCGTGGGATCGAATTCAATCGACCCTAGTGTCCTTGGGAGTTCACTTGTGGGATAGGGCGCTCGAAGTGATAGGTTTGGGAGATCAGATCTCTGCTCAGATCCCCCTTGTGTCAGTGGTATCGTCTTCCAAGCAGGCGCGGCTGGCAGTTCGTGCCGCCAGGGAACCCTGTGGGGTGGTCACGGTTGGGGACTTATTGCATGAAACGGATTTCATACCATTTGGTGAACTAGTTTAGGGCACTGGGTTGCCTATGGGTCTGTATTTAGTATACTGCACAATTAAAAGGGAGTTGATGGGGCGTTGCCCTGTTTGGAGGGAGTCATTGAAGAAGCATGCAGTGGTGGACACCTTCTATGACATTTCAGAGGGAGGACACACCATATAGAAGATATAGGAGTTATTGCTCACGAGAGGCCCCCCCGCCCCATTGATAATTAGACGCAAGTGGGAGGAAGACTTGGGTGCCCCTTTTTCGATGCACAATGGAAGGATGTTGTGAGTTGTCACAAGAGAGTATCCCGGAGTGCTAGATTGCAATTGATTCAGCTGTACGTGACACAATGAGCTTATCTGACCCCCTTATGAATTTTGCGATTTCTGGATGCAGTCATCAAATTATGTCCTACGTGTAATTCCAAAGAAGCGGGCATGCTACATATGTTTGGGAGTGCCCCACGGTGCACGGAATTGGGGGGTGGGAGGGATGCAGCCAAATTGCAAGGGGGCGGGCTGACACTGGATGTTCTCTCACCAGGGGCATGCTTGCTATGCCGTTTCCCACGCCCTAAGGGAGAGAGACACATTCTTAAGATTAAGGATTTGGCATATGTTCTGGCCAAACGCTGACTAGCAATGGTTGGAAATCGCAGAGGGGTCCTAGTGTGGATGACTGGTGGAAGGACTTGAGGAAATGGGCACAGGTGGAAACTGAGGTATGGAGGGATGCTGTGCACCCCGGCCCTCTGTCTGCAGCTGATGAGGTGTCTACATGGACAGCACTAGTGCAAGGTTTATACACTCTGCAGGCCACTGAGATCGTACACCATGATCTGCATTGATTGTCACTGCTAGGTTACTTATACACTGGTAGGGGCTGGTGCCAATAGTGCGGTAAGTGAGTTTAGGAAATGGGTTAGTGCTTGAGGCAATCCGGAGGATGGGAGCCTGGGAGGGATGGGGTGGCGGGGGGGGGTTTAGGGTATAGGAAGTGTGGTTGTTATATATACTTAGTGTTGATGTGTAACTTATATTGTGTTATTTGTTTGGATGTTATGTGTTAAATGAAAATCAATAAAAGAAGGTTTACCCCACTGATGAGGCCCAACAAAGCTGAAACACGTGTATGGGGTTGCTTTTGGTACTCTTGTTCAGAGAGGAATTGCCATAGCATTTCGGTGCTGGACTGCCCATGTGGGTGTGACAACGACTGATATGCAAATGGATATTTCCCATCTGTGAAAGATACAGTGAGCAAAAAGTGTGTGCTGCAAACTCTCATCTCAGAGCAGGTTATCATGCCATGTTCTTTCTGGAGAGGAGCGCCTGCTACCTTTTTTGAAATATTTTCAAGGAACTTGGGGTTGGTCACCCTGAGTTACCTGGGGTCAACCAGACGTGGACTCTCTGCTCACTGTGCTCAGAGAGACAAAGCTTCACCTCACTGATGAGGCCCAACAAGGCTGAAACACGTGTATGGGGTTGCTTTTGGTAATCTTGTTCAGAGAGGAATTGCCATAGCATTTCTGTGCTGGACTGCCCATGTTGGCGGGACAAAGACTGATATGCAAATGGATATGTTCCATCTGTGAAAGGTACAGTGAGCAGAAAGCATGTGCTGCAAACTCTCATCTCAGAACAGGTTATCATGCCATGTTTTTTCTGGAGAGGAGCGCCTGCTACCTTTTTTAAAAAAAAGCATGTACACAAGTCCACTCATGCAAGCATTGAAGAAAGCACAAGGGAGTAAAACAAAACTGGAATTGCCCGAAGAAGTGGAGGAAGGATATGAGGAATTGAAAAAAGCTATTTGTACAGCCCCAGTTTTACCAATTCCCAATTATAGGGAGGAATTGTATGTGTTTTCACATACGAATGGGTCGGTAATGACAGCAGTGCTTACACAAAGAACAACATTTGGCTACAAACCTATTGCATATTACAGTGGGATTTTAGAGCCAGTTATTAGAGGACACTTCCCTTATGAATACTCTTTGGCAGCTGCCGCATTTGCTATTGAAAAGCCCACAAATATTGTCATTGGCTGCTCTATGATCCTTTATGTAGAGCATGCCTTGTTCGCCATTTTAGAGTAACCCAACAACACATTGACATCCCAAAGAGCTTCAATTTATGAGGTAATCATTTCGAACCCAGCGATTAAAATTGTAAGATATAAAATAGTGAACCAAGCCACATTTAAAGCTGAACCCATAGAAGAAGGTGATCATGTGCTTGACTGTGCCAATTATGTTGAATGTTATGATGATATGCCCCGTGTGAAGGAGAATGCTTTAGCATGAGGGGAGATTATTCTTATTGATGGTTCTTTGGAAATTGATCAGACTAGTGGGGAAAAGCATTCAGGCGCCGCAGTACTATAACATAGATTAAATGGGGAATTGAGGTGGTAGCAAGTGCAAGGCCAGAGTCAAATTTTTCAGCGCAAGCAGCAGAAATAGTAGAGCTTATTGTCGCACTTGAAAAACATAAAGGACAGGAAGTGCCATATACAGTGACTCTGTCTATGTGACATCAATCATACGTGCAGGGTTGGCACGTTGGAATAGGAGGGGCTACCACCGCACAGACGGCTCTCCAGTGCAGCATGTGTCCCTATTGGAGAGCCTCATTAAGCCCTCCAGCCTCTTTTTCTTTGCAGATGGGCAGCAAGTGCAAGTGGATCTAGGTCACCTTGCCTTAGCCCCACCCACCTGGCGCCTTCCAGATTGCTGCTGTTTTTCCCCACTTAGCAAACCCCACCCACCTGGTGCCTTCCTGGTTGCCGCTCTTTTTCCCTACTTAAGGAGCCCTCCAGCCTGTTTTCCTTTTCAGATGGGGAGCTGGCGCAATTGCATCTAGGTCACCTGGCCCAAGCCCTGCTAACCTGGCGCCTTCCAGGTTGCCGCTCTTTTTCCCCACTTAGCAAGCCCCATCCACCAGGTGACTTCCTGGTTGCCATTTTTTTTCCCTACTTAAGGAGCCATTTAGCCTCTTTTCAATTGGAGATGGGGAGGAGGCACAAGTGGATCTAGGTCACCTGGCCTAAGCCCCGCCCGCTTGGTTCCTTCCTGGTTGCCGCTCTTTTTCCCTACTTAAGGAGCCCTCCAGCCACTTTTCCTTTGCAGATGGCCAGCAGGCGCAAGTGGATCTAGGTCACCTGGCCTAAGCCCTGCCAACCTGGCACCTTCCAGGTTGCTGCTCTTTTTCCCCACTTAGCAAGCCCCGCCCACCTGGTGCCTTCCTGGTTGTCGCTCTTTTTCCCTACTCGAGGAGCCCTCCAGCCTCTGTTCTTTGTAGATGGGGAGCAGGTGCAAGTGGATCTAGGTCACCTGGCCTAAGCCCTGCCAACCTGGTGCCTTCCAGGTTGCCGCTCTTTTTCCCCACTTAGCAAGCCCAGCCCACCTGGTGCCTTCCTGGTTGCCGCTTTTTTCCTACTTAAGGAGCCCTGCAGCCTCTTTTTGTTTGCGGATTGGGAGCAGGTGCAAGTGGATTTGGTCACCTGGCCTAAGCCCCACCTACCTCGCGCCTTCCAGGTTGCTGCTCTTTTCCCCCCACTTAGCAAGCCCTGCCCACCTGGTGCCTTCCTGGTTGCCACTCTTTTTCCCTACTTAAAGAGACCCCAGCCTCTTTTCCTTTGCAGATGCAGAGCAGATGCAAGTGGATCTAGGTCACCTGGCCTAAGCACCACCCACCTTTTTAGCCCTGCCTCTTCCTTCCTGCTCTTTAACTCTTAGATCAAGGGCGTCTCTCGCCCGAACGTCCGAAGCGAAGGGCAGACAAAGAAAAGGGCAATTCCTGTTTGGACCTGTATGGACCAGGAGGACCCAGGTCCCGACCCCCTGCTCAGACAGCTGGTAAGCATGCACCAACATGTTTTTACTCCCTCTGTCCCCACAGGCCAACCCCCCTCTGATTCCCCTGGCGTCCCCCTGTGATGTTCCCTTGTGCCCCCCTCCCTTCTCACACACAGGTGTTGCCTGTATTGCTTGATTCTTCTACCCTGCTCCCCCGATCCCCCTACTTTCCTCCAGCTTACTTCTGCAGGAGTCTGTCCTGATACATTCTGGTTTCACCATCACCGTCTTGTGGCCAATGCTGGATTAGCCATTTATGGACTTCATTGATTCACAGTGTGTCACCCTTTCTCATGGTGGCCTTGAATCATGCTGTACCCATCTTCATCTTGTATCCTGGCTTGCAACATTATGTGTTACTACTGACTTCTGCAATTGCATTTGCTCTCCCCTCTTGCTTCTCCACCCTTTCTCCCTTTTCCTATCTCCTCCTCTCCTCCCCTTACTTCCTTCTATGCACTTACTCTATCAGAAATGTCCCTGGACCTAGTCCGATAGCAACCTGGTCTGTCTCCTTCTCTCTCCCCCTACTTGTTTCCCCACCTCTGAAATGTCATCAGGCCTAGTACGATAGTCGCATTTTTTGTTCATCCCCTCCCTTTCTGCACCCCTCTTTGTATTTTGTATTTTGTTTTTGTATTTTATTTATCTGTATAGCGCACCAGGCCCGAGGGCATCCGGGCGCGTATCTTTGCACAACAATGAATGGCAGGTACAGTTAAGCGATGGTTGTAATTACAGTTAAGGCACAAGTTATAGTTACATTAGAATACAGGCAGTAAACATGTACAGAAAGATGCAATAAATATAGTACATGGGCGTGCAATAGGCCGGAGGTAGATGTCAAGAGAGAAAAGAAGATAGTGGAGCAAGGGACAACGAATGTGCCGGGGAGTAAGCCCAGATAATGCTTAAAAGCAGTGCAGGATTATCCATTAGGCCAAGTAGGCACCGGCCTATGGGCCCCACTCCTTTTAGGGTCTCTGTGACAATGGATCCAAATAAAGTGGTGCAGAAAATTAAAATAGTACCAGGAGATAATTTGTTAGGGGACGGGGGTGTGACATTTCGACTGCTAGGGGCCTCCACAGGGTTTAATCCGGCACTGCTCAAAAGTGACCAGAGTCTTGATCTTTATATCTGACTGAATGTGCAGTCATTGACCCGATGGCCTCATCTTGACAATGGTTCTGACCATGGGTTGGGCGGTAGCCCTCAAATGTGGCAGTAACATCATTGTAACTTAAATAGGGCAGCCACTTTTCAATCACCGGTGAAGTGGCACAGCTAGTAGAGTGCTCGCTTTGAGATCCGTGCAGGACCTGTTAACACAGGTTCGAATCCCGGCAGTGCCAAACTCAGCCTTTCATCTTTCCAGGACCATAAATCAGCACCACACACGGTGGTAATAATAAGCAGTGCTCAGATACCTGAGGGATCGTAGCACTATATAAATGCTAAATTATTATTAAGATGTATTATGCCAAAGGTGCAGGTTGTTTTCTTCTGTGTTTTTGGTCTATCCTGACACTTTTGTGTTATTGTTGGACAAAAATGTACATATTTGTGCATAAAAGTTTTCTGTCTCTGCTGCACTGTTTGCCTTTGGACATGTATTGGAAACATTCGTGCTGCATGTATGATATTTCCAACATAATGTCCTTCTTTGCAAGTCAATTGCTCAAGGTTTTGGATTTTAAGAAAGTGTTGTGTCCAATTGCATAGCCAAATCAGTTGCTTGGTTGTTGTGACTTTGCTTTCTTTCCAACTCACAGCACATTCTGGTGCGTCTTTACTTCATTTCTAGGGCATTTTCATAGCCACACTTTGCATGCACCGTTCATTCTGCAGCTTTGTGTGCTTTACACCCACTCCCTGTCCACTTTGGCATCTTTTGCCAAACTGTTGCACCTTTGTGTATACTGCACCTGTATTTCATGCGCAAATCCTGCACATTTCTGCTGCATCTTTAACTTGCACAACTAAAGACTTGAGAATTAGGCCCTGTGTCTTCAAAGGCCCACTAAACAAAACCCACTCAAATTGCTAGTGAAGGCAAGCAAATGTACCAGATTTAAACCATTAACTACGAGCAAATGCACTGCATTGAGCTCTACAAGAACATGCCTCAGACATCAAGGGAACCTATAAGACTTATCAAGTTACTCCGACATTGGAATGATCTGCTTCTTTCTATAGGACTCTTCAGAGCAGGCAGAACCAATCCTCTCCCAGTCTGTCTACTCCTAAAACCCGATCTCCACCTACTAAAGGGCAGATTTAGATAAATGGCTTCACCCTGCAGATTGTCATGTGCCATGGGTGCCATCTTTAGAAAGGGCATCTGATCGAGGTGCTACGGCATCAAAGAGCATTCCGATGTGTTTTCATTAATTTGAATAATAACAGCAATGTTATTCAGATATGCAAAACAGGCGGAGCAATCTGGAAAACAAAGGCACGCCCATAAACATTCAATTAATAACAGGCATTGGCTTTAGCACACAGTCTTATTTTGTGGTTAATTATGCAGCGGAGACTGTTTCTGTTTTTCATCATTAATACTAAGTGGATTTGAAGCAATTTGTGATCACACCTTCTGAAGCTGTGAGGATGAGTTGCAACTAGTAGCACTCGTCGGCGTGCTTCATCCATTATTCATAGAAGTTAATGCAGCACGTTGGAGGCTTCACGCTTGTGTGCTTAGACTTCCTTCCTAGCAATGGCAGACCGAAGTGCTTTCCCACTCCTTGAAAGGTGCTGAAGCACAAAGCAAGCCCTACCCACACTACCTTCAAACAGCCACGGAGGAAATGAATGGAAAAGCAGCAACCATTGAAAAACATGCAAGAGGTTTTTCATTCCTTTATTAATGCTCTCCTGCTACGCTTATGCATTGCCAATCCAAGACTAATGCATCATGTTAAGTGCACCCATCACTGTCATTGTCTTCCGTTCACAGCTGAGTATATGTTCAGTCCTTCAGGATGAATATCTTACACAGATAAAAGTGTGCATTAACGACTTATTTTATAGCTATTGTACAGCTTACACACAAAACAGAGTCACCTACTGCATCTGTGTAAGCCATTGAAGGCTTTTCAGTGAGAGTGATGGGACATGAGCAGTATTAGAGGATTCCAAAACTCTGTGCAGAGTCGCAAACATTGCAGAGTCGCAAGCATCACCTCCTACATAGACTCTCATCATCAGTTCATGCTAATGGGATCTATCCTCTCAGCCATGATCTTCAACCTCTCCATGCAGCATCTGTGATCCCTGCAAACAAGCCACGACATACACAGCCACCAGTGTGCAGGAGATACACATAGCTACCTGAATATATCACCTAAACAAAACATCTAACAACCCAGGACTTGACTCCAAAACCCAACATCTTATCCTCAGTGAAATCAAATGTGGTGTTTTAGAATGCAACACACACACTAATGGTTTATGATTGGTTTTGAGCAATATGGGCAACCCCACACCAGGTTCCTAAAATGCTCGAAAATCCATTTTACTCCTAATGCTTCTCTTTCAATTGTTGAATAGTTTAACTCTGCACCCCTCAAGATCCTTGAAGCAAATGCAATTGGTACTGGACCCTTGTCTTGAACTTGCTCCAATACATCACCCAAACTGATTTTGCTTGCATCCACAGGTTATTATTGTCTTTGCTTTACAGTCAAACATACCCAAAATAGGAGCATTATTGATCTCTTTCTTTATCTGTTCAAATTCAAATTTGAACCCATCCAACCATATACAGTTTGTAAATTTCTTCATCAATTCTCTCATACATTTGTTTTTTTCTGTGTAATTGGCCACAAAATTCGAATAATATTCCATCATACCGAGAAAACGTCTTAATTGGTCTTTGTTGCCTGGCTCTGGAATGTTAATTATGGAGTTTATTAACTCTCTCTTGGGACTTATCCACTTTGTGCTTATAGAATGACCCAAGTATGACACTTCTTCACATTTAATTTTGCACGTTTTCAATTTCAATGTGAGCCCACTTTCCTGAATAGCTTGTGATACACCCCTCAATTTTAGCAGCATGTTCCACTTCCATCTCAGCTGATATTAGAATGTCATCTTGGAAGCAATACACCCCTTTTGGAGACCTCCAAACAAATGTGCCATTAACCTCTGAAAGACTGCTGCGGCTGAAGCAAGACCAAAAGGCATCCTCTTGAACATAAAAGCCCATAGTGGAGTAATGAACAATGTCATGTGTTTAGACTCTTCTTCCAACTCTATCTGATGGTATGCTGAAGAAAGGTCTAAAGCGGTGAAATACTAAGCTGGAGCCATGGTCAGCAACAATTCCCCAATATTTGGTAAAAGGTGTCTATCTACCAGAATTTTCTTGTTTAGCTCCCTTAGGTCAACACACATCCTTATAGCCCCATCAGGTTTCTTCACTAAAACAATTGGGGATAACCATTCTGAACTTTCTATAGGCTCAATTATACTTTGCTCACACAATCGAGAAAGTTCTTTTTGCAGCGCTTCCTTTGTCCCAATATGAATCTCTCTTACTTTATGCGTTACTGGTTTCATCTCTCTCTTGAGGATTATTTTATGCTGGAAACCTTTTAAAAGTTCAATACTGTCATTGAATACCTTGGGGAACTGTTTGACCAGAACACTTTTAATGTCACCAT
This sequence comes from Ambystoma mexicanum, assembly GCF_040938575.1. Taxonomy (NCBI): domain Eukaryota; kingdom Metazoa; phylum Chordata; class Amphibia; order Caudata; family Ambystomatidae; genus Ambystoma; species Ambystoma mexicanum. The sequence continues at coordinate 635,595,318 of NC_090935.1, read as the reverse complement.
TATCTCTCAGGGCACTTAAAAGTGGAACTTCCTCACCTGGATACATTTTAAGTTGAAGAGTGGCTTGCTCTCCCCATCCAACTACAGATTACCCATTCCTTGCCACATATAGTTTGCAAAAAGTCTCCCTGTCCCGGAAACACAGCTTCACCCATGTGTAACCAATAACGTCTATATGCATTTTGCCATATCCTGTTACCCTCACACCAGTACATTTCAGTTCCTCAGTTACCCCCAATAAGTCCTTGACAAAAGTATCAATGTCTACCATATTATACGGCGACCAAGTGTCAACCATGATGGGTATGGGCACCCCAATTATCTGCATGTGCACCCATGGCCCTTTATTCTCTACTATGACCTTAACAGTGAGAATCTGTACATGCTGTGTTTCTCCATCGGTAATGGCTAACATGTTATCAGGCCCCCTGCCTTCTTCACCCAATCTGACCATATTCTGTGGTGGTCTGTTCATCACTTGGTGTCCATATCTACCTCCTCTCCCACGGACATTACTGCACTTTGGCAAAATGTCCAATATATCCGCATTTATAACATTCCACAGCTACAGCAGGGCATTCTTTTTCCATGTTAGCGTGTTTGTGCCAACCACATTTTTGGCAGAGATTCATAATATGGTTTTTGTGGCCTGCCTCCTTTTCTCTCCTGAAATTTGTTCTGGTATTGTTAGTGGTCATTCTCCTCACCATTGCCACTAATGGTTCATCACTGTATTCTTTCCTCTCCTCTTGAATGGATTTAATTTCCTTGATCTCATCATTTTCAAATCTTTCTTTAATACAGCATTCGCCCATCTCCATTGTCCTGGCAATTTCCAATGCCTGTTTTAATGATGGGTCTCTGCCTTGCCAAAGTCTCTGTTGAATGCGAGAATCAGCCACATTCAACACCAATTGGTCTCTCAAATACTTGTCACCAAGGCCAGTGAACCTACATGTTGACATGACGCTTCTTAATGCTGCAACGTAAGTGTCTATGAATTCACCTTTCATTTGACGTCTGGAGAAAAATGTATATCTTTCCAGAACAATGTTTATTTTATTGCCAAAATGTTTAGCTAACTTCCCCAGAGCGCTTTCAAACTTGCGGTTGTTATCACCTGATCCACCTAATGCACCATCAAGGTCAGGCAACGCCCTAAAAATCCTTAGCGTCTCCGCCCCTGTGCAGTTGAGCAATGTGGCCTCCTTAAGATCATCATTGAATTTGGCTCCTCCCACAGCTCTCAGATATACCTGGAAACCATCTATCCACTGTTCCCAAGGGCACGTGGGGCTCCTTGGCTGAGGAAGAAACCGGATTGGTGCAGGTACATGTTGCACGGCCATAGTGCTTTTGCAGATATTTACTTTTACAGTCTCAGCAATCTCATTGCGAAGAAATCCATTTAGACTTTAACAGCATTTATAATGTGCAGAAACTTTGCCAGACTGTATGTCTCTTATTCAGAGGAATGTGTGTGACTTGTACTTATAAAACATGTCAAACACTTCCCTTTGGTATCTTTTGAGAATTTCATCCATTTTCTGTTAGGATATTTTGAGTGTTGAGGCTCAAAAAAGATTTGCCTCTCCTTATTGAAATTTGTGTCTATTTTATTTTTCTTTTTCTGAACTCGCTTCGACAAGCTCCGTACATTGGTTGCTACGGCAACCATAAACAAACCCTAAAATTACTGCCATGCCTCAGCACGCACAAAGGTGCTTTCCTTTAACATCCACAAATGGCAATCGTTCAAACGACGTGCTTGCCGTGCAGACCTCCTCGTCGGTTTTATCCTTTATTTACTTTTCTTTATCGGTACCTTTTCGTCCCTACGTGTGGCCTGGATTTCCTCTGTGCCACACACCCGCTGGTGACTGGTACTTGTTCCTCTCACTCCGTGGCCCGGCCTGGGCCTCCTTTGTATCCGCTCAGCACACACAGGTTCATCACGCTGCCAACGATCCTGCAGAGCGCAGTCAGGGTTCCCTTCTCTGGGGGCTCAGTCCTCGTTGCCAATTGTGGTAAGTAAACTCTGAGGCATATATTTTGATTAACCTCTGCTTTATTAAATAGAGCCCCCAGAGCATACAGCCACCAGGGATGAACAACTCAACTGAATGGTTCTGTAATGCTTACATTCCAGAACCATTCAAGCAGTGACATCAAGGATAAGAACATAGTATACCGTGACATCAGCACATAAGAAAACATCATATAACAGGGGATGGATTGAGAAAGTGTCAACAAATTGCTGAATTGGTAACAGTGAAAGCAGAAAGGAAGGAAGAGAATGAATGAAAGAGTATGGAATTATGGGGAATAGGAAGCTTGACAAAGTCTCCCACAAGTTCATGCCCGAAAGCAGGAAGCAGGCTAAGTAATGATGCGTTCTGCTAACCAACAGACACAGTGCCATTCACGCACATGTGGACATCATTTATGCAGACATGCCAATCCTCAAGGCGGATGAGGTGCAGGGGAAAGCGGTCCTGTCAACTATCACATCCAAAGGAGCGGCCTTGCCTGGGGAAATGGCACCACCAGCACAGATATCAGTGGGTGATGATAGACACGAACAGCACATTACACAGGTCCTTGAGCTGATGAAAGTGCCCGTGAGCCAGCAGACAGATGGCCAGGGCATAACTGACAGTCTAATTCCCCAGTATGCACTCAAATGACCTGAGAGCACCAGATGAACCTCAACAGTTGGACATTCAGACCACCCTCACCAACATCAGAGCTACCCCAGGGAATGGGCTGAAGGGTGAAATAAGGGAAATCTGCAGCACATGAAGTGTGAGTACTGCTGGTCAGGCACCAAATGCTCCTTCAGATGACCCATCACAATGGGACTTATGTAGTTGGCAATTGACTGGCGTCTTTCCTGGAGGCCTAAGTAGCTGCCATGGCAGCCTAGTTCAGCCATGACAGTGACTGTGATGAATCAACTTCCGGGGCACCAGTGGTCCAGGGATTAATATTGGTTTCTAAACCATCAATTATCCCCACACCTCTAGTACACAGAAGGGATCCAAAAAGATTGGAAACACAAGCAAATTATAAACCTCCTTGTCCAATTTTGGTAACATGGACGGACTGGCAGGCTTATCTCTGCAAGGTCGTGGCTTGTTGGTTAGTTGCAACACAGCAAAAATACTATTACCCAATGATAAAAGGGACTGTCCAGTCAAGCTTGTATACAAATATATACTTTATTATTATCACAACAGTCTATCACCCACCCTGTAAAGCAATGCAGAGGACAGACAGTTTCAAGACGGAAAAAGGGATGCACTCTGCATACTGAAAGGAGGGTAGTCAGTAAAGTAATAAGTCACAATATTTCAAGGATACCTGGTTTTAACACAAAGGGAGCAAAGGTCCATAAAATGTCCCTAGGGGCCCTCGGAGAAGGGCCAGGGGGACATAACCACAATGTACCTTGTACTTGTAGAAGTTATTGCTGCACTAAAGTGTAAAGTTGGCTTCAGGAGGCTTTGCAGCTTCTGCAACAGAGTTCAAGACAGGAGACAGCTGCAGGTATCAGACGGCAGGCAGTTCGGTGAGCGAGGCTGGATGGACAGCTACAGACTGACCCACACAGTGACTCAGAGTCAGGAATCATTGTCTCAGTGCTGGTCGGCGGGTCTGAAGCACTGGCAGAGGCGTCGCGGACGGCGCTAGCGACTGTGGCGTAACAGCAGTCAATGGTGCAGTTATATGCAGCTCAAGGGGCTCGGATGGCTCGAAAATGTTATTTACGCTGGACATCGGTAGATGCTTGTCAATGCACTCCTCCTACCTTCTTCATTGTGCGTGTGTCGTCCTTTAAGGGGGACGGCTCAAAGCTGAGGAGAGTGTTGCAGGCACCTGCCTTGTCCTTAGTTTGGTTCAGAGACTCTCTGGCACTTTCCACCTAGGAAACTTGCTGCAGAGCCTAGCAGGTCATGTTGTTTGCTGGCTGGGTACCAATTCTGGAGCTGCTGGAGGGTCCTCTGGATTCAGTATCTCCTTTGTTTCCCTATGAGATGTTTTTGGTAGGGATCTTGCTTACCCCTTTGGAAATCCTGGCCTTCCTTCACTGGCTGAAGATGGAAGGCAGACTATACCTTCAGCCACGGTCCAATGTTGATTTTTTCTTGTTAATCCTTGTAAAGTTTTCAGATGATTTGACAAACGAGGGACTCAACTTTCCTTTACAGCCAAATGGGCCCAGTGATTGGTCTATGCTAAGCCTACCTTGATGAACCAATCCTGGGTCCCCACCAACAATCTTCTATATGCTTGATGCCATAACCAGAGTGCTTTGCAACAGAAAAGGTAAAGGGGTGAACACATATAATACTAAGTCCCACCCATCTTCCTGTCTGTTGTAGATCAAAGGGTCTCTCTGGTTAATTGAGGTCTTTGTGGTTCCTAATTAAAGCAACAAGTCTTTCTTGAAGCTGTGGAGAGACCAGAATTTTGGTCTCTGACAAACCACATACTCGTAACTTGTGAATGGGTCCCTTCCCTTGATAGTGAGTGGTGGGAGCTGGCTTCAGGTTGACACAATGCATATCAAAGGTTGTTGTGGTTTTCCTGGCTTTTGTTAGTCCTGTGACCAGCACCCCGCCCCCCATGGCCCAGTTTGAATGAACTCTGAATAGTATGTGAAGCTGCCACAAACAGAGCTAACAAAAGGAAAGGGCGGATCCATGGAGCCTTTGTTAGTTAATTAGGCTGGCCATAGCAGGGGAAGGTTTTCGCCCTCCATCTTCTCAGATGCCTTGATGTACTCTTGGTTATCATATCCCAACTAAATATGACAGGGGAGACAGTGCCTGTAGACGGGTCTAGGTGTATGTCATGTGGTGACCATAGGAAAATGTGTGCAGATTAGCCCCACACATTTTCCAGAAGTTCATTTACCATCTACCATCATTCAATTTCTTTTAAAATTTCAAAAAAGCCCAGTTGAGCACACACCCACCATGCGGATACCATGTGATACCTTGACTCCTCCAAATATGCAGTGGGCACTGGGCCTATGCACAAGTCAGGGATCAACTACGCGACAGTGATAATGTTATAGGTGATTTTGAACATTTTGCTTTGTCTATTCCAACCTCTTTTCAGTTGTTTGTTTGTTTGTTTATTGATGTTGTATGGCGCGCCAAACCCAAAGGTAACAGGGCGCAACAGAGAACAGGAAAACAAGAATACTTAAAAACTTAGTTGCAGTCACAGTATAAACATGCGAATTACATCACATGATAAATCGGCTGAATAATATACATATTTACAGCCAGGGTAGTAGGTGTGGATTGGTACATGGCTAGTCTTGGGGGTCATTGGAGTGTAGCCATGCGAGAATGTTTCGTCTAAAGCTATAGTAGGACTGATCTGTTCTGATGTCAAGTGTGAGAGCATTCCAGTATTGGGCTGCCTTAACTGGGAAGCTGCTGCCACCTGTTTTTTTTTCAGTCTGAATTTGGGTATCTGAAGGCAGAAGGAATTGGCAGTTCTGTTAGGGCGAGTGGAAGTTTTTCTCACAATTCTTGGTGCCAGGTAGTGGGGGCTGCATTATTGAGGCATTTGAAGATGAGTGATGCTGTCTTAAGTGAGATTCTGTTGCAAATTTTAAGCCATTTGTATTGTCTTCTAGTGTTAGAGATGTGATCTTTGGAGGGTAAGTTGAGGGCAGTTCTGAGGGCGTTGTTTTGCAATGTTTGAATTTTGCCAATTATGTATTTGTCAGCTCCCAAATACAGAGCATTGCAATAGTCAAGTTTGGAGAGTATTAGGGCATTGGGAATGATGATACAGCTGGCTTGGGTGAGGAAAGCTCTACTTCCCCTAATGAGCTTGCACGTGTAGGCTGTAGAGGATGCAAGGGAGTAAAATTGTTTCTTTAGTGTTAGGGCTGAATCAAGGTGAAAACCTAATGTTTTTACTGTTTTGGAAATTGTGATTATGTTGCCATCAATGTTAAATGCTGAATAGTTGGAGCTGAGTTTTTTTAGATTGGCAGTGGATCCGAGGAGGAGGATTTCGGTTTTATCATCATTCAGGCATAGTCCATGTGTGGCCATCCATGCCTGAATGATGAGATATATTTTGTTTACCAAGGCCGTATCCGCATTAAAATTGCCCGAAAGAGGATCTGGGTGTCATCTGCTTAATTAGTGTAGGTGACACCCAGTCTGTCCAATTTGTCGAATAGGGGCTTGGTAAAGCTATTGTATAGAGTTGGCGAGATGCAAGAGCCTTGGGGTACACCACAGGTCATTTTGATGGGGTCCGCTGATGCCAATGTGGAAAAGACTCCCATTGTGCGGTTGTCCAAAAATGATTGGATCCAGGCTATTGCCTCTCTAGAGAAGTGGGCAGCCAATGCTAGGTGTTTGCACAGGACTACATGATCCACCAGGTCAAAGGCCGCTGACAGATCAAGGAGGAGTAGCATGGTGGTGTTTCCCTTGTCATTGAGTTCGCCAATCTGTACTTTAAGGTCAATTAAAGCTGTTTCTGTACCATGCTGTGTTCGGAAACCTGATTGGCGGGTACCTAAGAGTTGGTTAGTTTCAAGAGAGTGCTGGATTTGTAGGTATGCTACTCTGTCTATTATCTTGAGGAGGAAAGGTGATGGGTCTATAGTTGGTGGGAATGGCAGGGTCTAGAGTTTGCTTCTTAAGGAGGGGTAGGACCCAGGACTCCTTTATGTTGCTTGGGATGGTATTGGAGGAAAAGGAGGCATTGATCAGTTTGGTTATGAATGAAGCTAAGTCTCTTGTGGCATTCTTGATTAGTTGGGCTGGGCAGCTGTCACCCTTATAGTTGGAGGGTTTGAGGGATGCAATAATCTTTTCAGTTTCCAAAATTGATATTTTTTTTAATTTGAAAGGGACGGGGTCTGGTGAGTTCGTAGTCATGGGGGTAGATATAGTTGATGTTTCAATGGGAGTTAGGGAGTATTTCTTAAAAGCAATTTTAGTTTGGAGTGTTTTCATTTTATTTGCTAGGGCATTTTGGATGCTGGTGCACCATTGTTTGTCTTTGGCGATGTTGTCAGGTGTTGGTACTGGGGATTCCAGCTCCCTTAGGATGGTAAATAATTCTCTGGTGTTGGAGGTTGTGTTGCAAATTCTTTCATTAAGGAGATTTATTTTGTGAGTAGGATGTCTTTTTTGTATTTATTGGCGAAGAGTCTGAGTTTCAGTTTATTTTCTCCAGATGGGGTATGGCGCCATATAGTTTCTAATTTCCTTTTTTGCATTCTTAGTTCTTTTAGGTGTGGGGTGAACCAGGCATTTAGGTGAGCTTGTTGTTTACTTTTTTGAAGTTTAAAAGGGGCAACAGTGTCTAGTGCTATTTTCATAGCATTATTGTAGCTTTCTACCAGGAGCTCAGGGTGCTGGTTGTTTGGAAGAGCATTGATAGTAGGTAGTAGCAGTGGCAGGAGATTGTCAGGGTTATATTTTTTTTGGCTCTAGTGGGTAGGATGGGTGTCATAATTTTCTCTTTGGTGATTTGTTTATTAAGCGTTAATGTAAAGTTGATAAGGTAGTGGTCTGCCCAATGTTGAGCGGTAATTTTGGCGATAACGGTATCACAGTTCAGGGTGGCGACCCAATCCAGGGTCCTTCCTTTGTTGTGGGTTGGGTTGAGAACATTTTAGTTTAGGCCGTGCTCAGCTAACATAATAGCTATAGATTGGGCTTGTTTGTCCTCTGGGTCGTTAAATCCTAGGTTCAGGTCGCCCAGTAATAGGATTTGTGAGGAGTCTTTAGTGTTATTAGCTAAAAGACTGGATAGATCCTCTTCGAATTTCCCAATGGGGCCAGGTGGCCTGTATATTAGGTAGATTGTTAGTGTGTGGCAGTTGGAGAGGGACAGTTTGGCTATGAGGAGTTCGCATGATTTGAGAGGAGATGAGGTTTGTAGTCTGATAGCAAGGTCAGTTTTAGCTATAATAGCTAAACCCCCTCCGTTACTGTTGGGTCTGTCCATTCTAATTAATTGGTAATTTTCCGGGATAGCTAGGGAGAGTGCAGGGCCTGCAGCTTCATGTAACCATGATTCGGTGACTGCCAGGAGGTCGAGGTTTTCAGATAGTAGGGTGTCTGCTATTTCAGTACCGTGAGCCACTAAGGATCTGGCATTGATCAAGGCGCTAGATAGAATGGTTACCTTAGGTGTGTTTTGGATTTTTATTGGGATGAGTTTGGGCTGAGTAGTATTGTTGCAAGGTGTAGTTAGGTTGGAGTACGGCTTGGTAGATCGTGAAGTCAGTTTATATTGGGGGTTGAAGGCTTTGTTGCTGTGACATATAGGCTCATAGAGGTGGGGTAGTCTAGCTCGAAGTCTATTATTTCTGTCCATAGTGAGGCACGGTACGTGTTTATAGGAGGACATAATGATCGCCATGCTGAATATGGTGAGACAGAGTAGAGATGCTATCTGGGTCTTATTAAGGCACATCATAATGGGTAATAGTGGGAAGCAAAGTAGTTTATCTCAGGTTAGGCCAAGGGCATGGGCTGGTACCAAGTTTACTAGGTTGTGAAAGCAGCTCAGCGACTGGCAGTAAACTGTTTCAAGTGGGCGCACAGATTTAGTAATTGGTTATTGCAGCTAGGCATGCTTACAATAGCTAACATTAGGATTAGACAATCTTGTAGGACTGTGATAGCTAACAGTGGGCTCTGTCAGAGGGGCATTTAGTAGGCTAAATGGACCAGTACACAGTATGCAGCTCAGGGCAGGCAAAATGGGCCAGTAGATGGTATGCAGTTCAGGGCAGACAAAATGGGCCAGTACGCAGTATGCAACTCAGGGTAGGCAAGGTAGGCCAGTACACAGTATGCAGCTCAGGGCAGGCAGAATGGGCCAGTACACAGTATGCAGCTCAGGGCAGGCAAAATGGGCCAGTACATAGTATGCAGCTCAGGGCAGGCAAAATGGGCCAGTACACAATATGCAGTTCAGGGCGTGGCAAGGTAGGCTAGTACACAGTATGCAGTTCAGGGCAGGCAAGGTAGGCTAGTATACAGTATGCAGCTCAGGGCAGGCAAAATGGGCCAGTACACAGTATGCAGCTCAGGGCAGGCAAGGTAGGCCAGTACACAGTATGCAGCTCAGGGCAGGCAAGGTAGGCCAGTACACAGTATGCAGCTCAGGGCAGGCAAAATGGGCCAGTACACAGTATGCAGCTCAGGACAGGCAAGGTAGGCCAGTACACAGTATGCAGCTCAGGGCAGGCAAAATGGGCCAGTACACAGTATGCAGCTCAGGGCAGGCAAAATGGGCCAGTACATAGTATGCAGCTCAGGGCAGGCAAAATGGGCCAGTACACAGTATGCAGCTCAGGGCAGGCAAAATGGGCCAGTACACAGTATGCAGTTCAGGGCAGGCAAGGTAGGCTAGTACACAGTATGCAGTTCAGGGCAGGCAACATGGGCCAGTACACAGTATGCAGCTCAGTGCAGGCAAAATGGGCCAGTACACAGTATGCAGCTCAGGGCAGGCAAAATGGGCCAGTACACAGTATGCAGTTCAGGGCAGACAAGGTAGGCTAGTACACAGTATGCAGTTCAGGGCAGGCAACATGGGCCAGTACACAGTATGCAGCTCAGGGCAGGCAAAATGGGCCAGTACACAGTATGCAGCTCAGGGCAGGCAAAATGGGCCAGTACACAGTATGCAGTTCAGGGCAGGCAAGGTAGGCTAGTACACAGTATGCAGTTAAGGGCAGGCAAAATGGGCCAGTACACAGTATGCAGCTCAGGGCAGGCAAAATGGGCCAGTACACAGTATGCGGTTAAGGGAAGGCAAAGGCAGGCTAGTACACAGTATGCAGTTCAGGGCAGGCAAAATGGGCGAGTACACAGTATGCAGTTCAGGGCAGGCAAGGTAGGCCAGTATACAGTATGCAGCTCAGGGCAGGCAAGGTAGGCCAGTACACAGTATGCAGCTCATGTAGGAAAAATGGGCCAGTACACAGTATGCAGCTCAGGGCAGGCAAGGTAGGCCAGTACACAGTATGCAGCTCAGGGCAGGCAAAATGGGCCAGTACACAGTATGCAGCTCAGGGCAGGCAAAATGGGACAGCACACAGTATGCAGCTCAGGGCAGGCAAAATGGGCCAGTACACAGTATGCTGCTCAGTGCAGGCAAAATGGGCCAGTACACAGTATGCAGTTCAGGGCAGGCAAGGTAGGCTAGTACACAGTATGCAGTTCAGGGCAGGCAAAATGGGCCAGTACACAGTATGCAGTTCAGGGCAGGCAAGGTAGGCTAGTACACAGTATGCAGTTCAGGGCAGGCAACATGGGCCAGTACACAGTATGCAGCTCAGGGCAGGCAAAATGGGCCAGTACACAGTATGCAGCTCAGGGCAGGCAAAATGGGCCAGTACACAGTATGCAGATCAGGGAAGGCAAAGGCAGGCTAGTACACAGTATGCAGTTCAGGGCAGGCAAACTGGGCCAGTACACAGTATGCAGTTCAGGGCAGGCAAGGTAGGGTAATACACAATAAGTAGATGGGCACAGGTTAACAAATCTACATTGCCCTGCTGTAGTGCATGGTGTGAGGCAGAGGGTACAGTGTGGGCAAAGCCAGGGAGTGCAAATCCAAGAAAATGTTAGTATGAGCATTAAGCTGTAGAAAAGTCAGTTGTAGCTGCAAAGTCATTTCACTGTAGTCAGTCTTGGGGGTGTTTTACCAGGTCACACAGCATCACGTGATGGCTGGAGGAGAATGGGCAGGGTCTCAGGCCCTGGCCTCTGAAGCCTCTATGCAGGCACGAGACAGGCAATGATCCTTACTGGGAGGGTCCTTCGTGGGAGGGCCGGCGCTCGCCTGCTGGCACGTGACTGGCCCTTAGGAGGAGTGGCTAGCCAATCAGAGCGCATGTGCTCGTGTTAGTGTGCAAGCACAGAACAACAAAGTTAGGCAGCTTCAAGCAAAGATGCCGGTGGCCATTTTCAATAGGGAACACCTCGTGTGTTCCAATGGAGTAACAACTAGTAAGCACAAATCGAGTGCTTGAGGAGCAGATTTATGCATGGGATGCATTTACTTCTTATCAGGATTCAGAATGGAGAATTGTCACGCGATTTCAGCGTGTGTTGGGCAAAGAGGGGCTTCCACTCAGGATGGGTTGTAATTCAGCCAGGGGGCCTACCTTGCCCCAGGTGGGCTCAGCATTGCTGTTGAGTCACTACTCCTGCAGTGGGGAGGGCTCCTGCGCCTCCGGTGTCGAGCTTGCACTGATAAGCAGGCTCGAGACATGCAATGATCCTTGCTGGGGGGGGGGTCCTTCGTGGGAGGGCCGGCACTCGCCTGCCGGCGTGTGATTGGCCCTTAGGAGGGGCGGCTAGCCAATCAGAGTGCATGTGCTTGTGTTAGTGTGCAAGCACAGGACAACAAATTTAGGCAGCTTCAAGCAAAGATGCCGGCGGCCATTTTAAAAAGGGAACACCTAGTGTGTTCAAACAGGGGCACAACTAGTAAGCACAAAATCGAGTGCTTGAGGAGCAGATTTATGCATGGAATGCATTTACCACTTATCAGGATTCAGAATGGAGAATTGTCACGCCTCTCCCTCACCTTTTGTTTTTCTCCAGCTGTACCAGAAATGTAGTCAGGCCTAGTACGGTAGTCACCTGTCTGTTTCCATTTACTTCCCACTCTCCCCCTCCCTTCCTTATCTATATCTTGAACTAGCTTATATCTTATATCTAGCTCTTGAACTATCTGAAATGTCATCAGGCCGAGTACGATAATTAATTTCACATCCTTACTGTTCATGGCCTGTAAAAATGTCATTGTATTTCCCCTTGTTCCCTCCATTGCTTTTAAGTGCTTTGAAACACATTGTGTATAGGCGCTATATAAATAGACTATCATATCATATCATATCATATCATTAAGGCACTACAACGCCCAGTAGCTATAGCGGTCGTAAAATGTGCAGCGCATACTAAACAAACAGATTGCAGAAACGAAGCCGCAGACGTAGAAGCCAAAAGGGTTGCATACTCTCCAGAAATCTTGAGTTTTGATACTGAAGATATTAAAGAGAATTTGGTTACAACTATGTTGGTACAGGAAGGGTTTAATGTGCTGTGGATAACCCAATTAATAGAGATTAAGGGAAGCGCACCACAGGAAGAGCAAGAACTGTGGAAACGAAGAGGATGTTCTTTATCCCCTATGGAAGTTTTATGACGATAGGACAGCACTGGAAAGCCAGTGATGCCAGTAACTTTATTAAAAGTCATGCATGAACAGCTGCATTACCCTGCGCATGTAACAAGAGAAAGTCTTGCTGCTAATATTGCAGATGACTGGTTCATTCCGAATTTGCTGGAACACCTTGCATTGTTTATGGTGAATTGCATCATATATCAAATGTTTACTGCTGGGCATACACTGAAAACGATCAGAGGAGCAATACCTTGACTGAATGGTCAGTTTCAGCATTTACATATCGTCTATGTCGATATGCTGCAGACATGTAATGGATATTGGTATCTATTAGTGGTGATGTGTCCCTTCTCTAGGTGGATCGAGGCAGGTCTGTGTACACACCCTATTGCCACTTGTGCCGCAAAGCTTTTAGTTCGCAGGGTATTCCTGAGGTGGGGTGTGTGTGAAGTACTACGATCCGATAATGGGCCACATTTTGTCAATGAGCTTTTCAAACAAATAGGGATTTTATTAAGTATGAAGCACAAGTTCTCTTCTGCGTATCACCCTCAAGCAAACTAGATATGTGAGAGACTCAATGGCTTCCTCAAAGAGAGGATTGGCAAGATTAAATTGTCTTTGACAAAGGGATAGCTGTATTTCCTACCGCTGGCCTTATATGCCCTTCGGAATCAGCCCGGAATGGACCACGACCTCATCCCACATGAGCTAGTTACAGGGCAGCAAATGAGAATGCTCCTTACACCTCCATCTAGGATTAAGAGTGATGCCCAGAGTATATCAAAAACTTTAGGTGATGAGATGCATGATTATTTGACATGAATGACTACCAGTATTTCTTTCATTTCAGATCAAGTCAGGCATCAGGAGGGATGGTCTAAGAACACAGAAGAAGATAATTCGGCAACCAATCCAAGTGAACTATTACCACCACCTAAGTTATATTTTGGGGACCTGATCCTGATAAAGTACTTCATTCAGAAGTGGCATGAGCCTCGTTTTAATGGCCCATTCTGTGTTGTATAAGTGTCCACTTCAGGTGTTAAGGTTCAATGAAGAAGAGCTTGGTTACATTTAAACGACGTGAAGATTTATAAACGCGAGACCCATCTCTCCCACCATTGCTGATCCAGAAGCAAGACAAGAAGAAGAATTTCCGTGTGTACAGACTCAATGTCAGAATGGACACTTTCCTCCCCCAACTCCTCCTCACCTGAGCCTTCAGATGATATGTCCTTGGAAGAACTTGTAGCAGGCTTCTTTTTGGCCTTCTTGTGGTCTCTGGTCGGCTTCTCTTTGGTTGATTTCTTCTTCTTTTCGCGTAAGTAGGGTCTGGCTTCCCCAGAGTCCACCTTGACAGGGAAGAAAACCTGCCCAAGGGGGACCCCAAGGAGCCAAACCCCAAATCCCAGGGAAAAAGCCTTCGCAAAAAAAACCCTGGTTGTCCAAATGAAACTGCTCTGGAGGATGAGGGACGGAAGATGGAGATGGACTTCTTTAGTTCAGTACGTATCTCAACAATCAGTCTTTCCTCTGTTGATTTAGCAGTAGATGGCAAGGGTCTTTGACAATGAGCTCAATAGAGCGTGAAAAAATGGAAGAAGAAAAATGAAACGTAAAGAAAGCGCCTTCAGGTAGGAGGAAGATAAGAAACACTGAAGGTACATGTTGAATATCTGAGCGAAAGGAAAGTGAGAATAATTAGAGAGGTAGTTTCTAGGAAAGCTACTTACCCAAGAATAAATATCACCGGGTGTGTCGGAAGCTGAACCGCTAACACTGAGAGAGTTACCGCGGCTCCGCGACCGCGAAAGGAAACAAACAAACTAAAGAAAGCCGAGTAAGCTATAGATACCAACCTGGGTGCAGTTCGGAAATAAGGCAAGTCTGAAGACAGCGTAAGAAGCGACAGAAAGGAAGAAGTAGAAATAAAACCGTAAGCGGTTAGAAACGGATGTATAGATAGAATGAGACGAAGGGGAATCAGAAAGTGAAAGTACTACCGGGAAGTAGTTAAGGAGGAACACGGTCTCTACGGAGGGTAGAGACGCGAAAGGCAACGGAACAAGCGGCCAGAAAGGCAAACAAAGATCAGTAGGGTAGTTCACTGAGCCGAGGCACATCAGCGTTGGACACACAGAGAAACAGATACAACGCGCTGGGCTGTGGGTGTGGCCTGGCTTTAAGGAGTGGGCCTCCATCTTGGGTGAGGACTAGACCGACTCGAGGGATGAGCCGGCTACAATCGCAAAGAACTCCATAACTTCCAGGGGCAAATCCTGACACTCAATTGACGACTAAGAAGAAGGACGATAAAGCAACAAGTGATTAACAAGTACTTTATTTGGACTGGAATTCAATAGACATTCCATATATATATATATTAGCAGAGAGTTCAAGCACTTTCAGAGAATTCCAGACATTGTAAAGATCTTTTAGAAATATATTGAAGCAGTAAATAATGCACCAGAGTTATGCCTAAATGTCAGTTCTTGATCATAAATTGGAAAAAGACGAATATCCAGGTTCATTTCATGGAGAATATTTGTTTTAAGTGATAAAAACACATAATACCTGCTGACAGTCACATTCATTGGCTTGTGGTTGCTGTCATTGTGTTCTTACTTCAATCTTACCCTGCTCTTGTCAGAAGAGACATTAATATTCACACTTTCTTACAGGATCCTAAAAACAGTTCAGTCATAAGAAGACTCCTCATTGCTGTAATTGAACAAATTGAACAGTTGCGGACATAAAAGAAACTTGATGATTGGATTACAAATAATTAATGAAGAAGATGGCATGATCATAGAGAGCGAACAAGTTCAGCAAGCAGTAGGATGGTGCGAGAAATGGTTGCCCAGATGTTTAATTCATCTCAGAAAGGAAATCCAGAGGAAACAATTTTCAAAAAGGCGTATTAAGGATTTTATTGTACCCAATACATTTTTTCTGTGAGTTTAATCACAAATTCATCTGCACTGTAGCTATTTTTATTTTACATAGCAGGAATATTTTAAAAACATCACAATTTGATAAAACTCATCCTATTAAATCATGCAAACATTTACCCGCATTCATACAACATCCATCCAACAACTCATACAACTCATCAAAAAAGTACAAGATAAAAACATATAACCAATATAACAATTCATCCACAATTTCATCATTATACAAACAATTTTAGTGCAAAACAACGCATAGTGCAAGGCCACAATAGGTTTTTTAAGTGGTCAGCAGCAACAACAGATAGTGCATGACCATGATAGATTTTAAAAACAATGGTCAGCAATCGGGATAGGTCAAACAGAGTCTTCACAGGTGACCTTATCCTAGGTTTTTCTCTGTTTATGCATGATATATATTTGCGTGATTGTTCTCATTGTCTTTCTATTCCTTATCTTTCACAGTCTCTATTATTGTAATGCTTCTACTGGAGAAAGAGTTCCTATGGTTCTCCCCACTTTGATTACAAATGATGACAAATTCCTTGATCTCTATGTATTTTGGGAGACATAAGAGAGATGCAGAGAAAGGTAATGAAGGTATAAATGCCTATCTAGATAATTAAGCTCACCTGGGGAATAACATGTGATATCGACACATGAAAAAGGTGGGGGAAAGAGGATCAGATGAGAGTTGCTATGTATGCTCTCTTATCCCCTATGACATGAATACAGTAAGGACTTTCATTTCAAAAGAGGTTTCAGTACACGATCCAAAATGCCTCAGCCATCTTGCAGCCATCTTGCAGCATGTACTACTCAAGGACAGTGCCAAGAAAGTTGGGTGACCTTGCGATGGAGATCAAAATGGTTGTTTTCATACCATGGTGACTATATCAAAACCACACAAATGGAGAAAGAGCCTGGATGGAAGAGCGAAATGTCTGTGTATACTGCTGCAGAACATGTGATCACTGAAGAATTTACGAGAATTAATTGTCCTGATGTGACAGAAATAGCAGAGTCACCTGGATGTTGGGAACAACCTCAAATGTTGATCTATCGACGAGTGCATACCAAGAAAGGATGGGAAGAAGGAATGGTGTCTTGTGCAGCTCATCTGCTGAAGATGGACTAAGTACAAGAAGTGCATAATGTGAATGATAGATGCTTAAAGTCATGGTTCAAGCACTCTAAATTGTTGACATGGGTAGAAGACGAATCAGGACCAGTAGTTATAGTTCCATTGGTTAATGTGATGCTATGTTTCTGAAATCATGGGAAGCACCATGTGGGATATAACAAGAATGCAAAGTCACAATTGATGTTCCTGGGATGAAAGAATGGACAGCTGTCCATATTGCTCGATATTGGGCTTGTGGATCTAGAGCCTATATGTAGTTGCCCATGGATTGTGGCAAAGTGTGTTCCCTGGTGCTCATCCATGTTCCAGCATTAGTGATTCCTCAGAGTAATCTAAACATTGGTGAATTTCCAAAAGTGGATGACCATTTGAGAAAAAGAAGATCACTTAAACTTCTCTGATGGACAAACAGAGAACATTATTTCTCAGCCGAGTCGACAACAGTGTATGAAACCATTCCTGATGAGAACAAGTTGTTCAGTAAGAAAGTAAGAATGCTATGGTAATGACAGCTATATTCGTGACTTGCGAATGCCAAATGGTTGCAAATCACCAGATGGGAGCTTTTGTAGACAATCATAAAGGGATTCAATGACATTAAAGAAGAGCCAAGGGCCATATGATATATGACCCTCCAGAATAGGTATCTTCTTGATATGATCACAGCGGTGGAAGGAGGAGTTTGCGCCAAAATCGGGCCATCATGTTGCACATTTTTATACCTTCTAACGATGACCAGAATGGAACCTTGACAGAGGCCATAACATTGTTGACAGACCTGCATACCAAAATGGAAGACGAGATAGATGACATTGAAGATGACTGCTGGTTTGGCCTCATTGTTTTCATGGATCCCACAGTGGTTGGCAAATATATTCAGGGTTCTTGGAGCAATACTGTTGTTAGTAATGTTTGGATTCTATAATACGGATGGTGATTGCCCAATGCAAGAAAATGGCAAAGAAAGTGGTAGGGATGAAGATCATGATCAATGTCAAATCTGAACCGAATGCAAGGGAGTTGACTGATGACGCTGTTAGCAAAAACATAGAGGCTAGCATCATAGCACCTAAGGGAACGGAGTTTCTGTATCCAAAGAATCATAAGAAGTATGTAGGATGATGGGTCTATTGTACCCTGAATGGACAGTGTAACTACATGAACTGGAGTGTAGATGAACATGTCAAATCAGCAGGCACCCTGAGGGGGTGATGAAGATATGGACATCAAAGAAAAACTTTTACAAGAGAAAATACCAGGATGTGGAAACGATTGAGGAGGTGGTCGAGGACTCGGCCAGAGGGGGGAATGCAGAGGAGCAGCTGCATGCCTCTGCAGGAAACCCTGCCCCCCTACCTCCCATATGTTGGAGTCCTGAGATTGGGCCGTGTTTGACAACAGCAGTTGTGCTAATACCGCAGTGTGTGTTAGAGAGAAGATACCCATTGCGACAACCCTACCGAATGTATCCCCGAAGGGATGACAACCTAAGGGAGGAACTCCCTGAAGGAATATGAAAAAGAGCAAAGAAAGAAGCTAGTGACGTCACAAAGAAAGTGTGTACGACGTCCCGAGATACTGGCTGAAGAGGATGTATGGATCCTACAGAAACTCATAATAAAGTTAAGAATCAAGTGAACTTTTAAATATGAAAAAGAAGATTACACGTGCACAAAGTGCTGCAGAGAATTAACCGTTCAATAATTGTACAGATGCTGAAATGCAAGTAGACCAAGTCATCATAGAAGCTGGCTATATTTAGTGAATAGAATGTAGCCCAAGCCGCCATTGTATTCAAGCTGGACATCAGTATGAATTAAGTAACCCAGGACCCAGGAAGAGGGAAGGGAAAACTGTATTGCAGCAATCATGGAGCTGCATGGTGAGGTTGTCTGGCCTGGAGTCAAGACTGAAGCAGCCAAGGTCAGCTATCTATTCTGGAGAGGAGCGAACATGCAAAGGATGCATCATCCCTTGTTAAGGTGCAAATAAAGAACACTAAAAGTGCCAGTTTTTATTCATTGAAAGCATTTAAAACCTCCAAAATGGACCAAATCATGGTCTATTGTCGCGTGAGCCAATTATGAGAATAGAGTTCGGACTTGGAGTCCCAGAACACGATAGTAAGTGCTCTCACTCCCATGTATTCTGAAGACAAGGATAATTCTCCAAGGCCAAGTTCAAAGACAATCTTCATTTTAGAAGACATGGGCGATGAGAGATGTTGGGCTAATTGGGTGGGGAGGTAGTGACATGCCCTATCTTCTTGCACCTAGGTCTGAGCTTACGTGCTGCTAAGTGAACTCAATGTTCCGGACCTGGCACAAGCGTGCCAACCAATTGTAGTGGTCCATATAATGAAGGACGTTATAGTTTGAAAAACAATGAGAAACCGTGTATCTAATGTTTCTGAAGATGACGTGTTTTAGAGGTAGGCATATGTTGTCCACCTGACAGTGGGCAGCCAATCACAATCCTAGTTCCTATACAAAGCATAGTTAGATGTTCCCCTTAAGCCAATTCTGACCCTTAGAAGGTTTTTCACTATTTTCCACGTAGTATGACATCACCTCTGATGTATTTTTGATATAAACGCTATTGTATGTGTAAAGATTGCTGAGAGAACCTAAGCGTATGTCCGTTGATGTTCATTGTAAACTCCTTGTTTTAGATAATTGTTAATAAACAGTACTTTGACATCTTCCTGAGTTGGTTCGGTTATTTGGGCTTGGAGTTATTCTGTGTGATCCCATCCATTAGATGCACATTCCTAATGGGCCCTAAACTTACTGGGGGGCCTACACCCCTAATGAGCCCGATCCAGCCCCTTCCTCGCACTTAAGATGTTGACCCACATTCCCTGCACTCCCTGCTCTCCCCTGGCACTGTCCACCTGGTCTCCCCATAGATCTTGCCTAGGGGCTCTCCTCTCCCCTCCTGCCCCCAGCACTTGATTGCTCTCCATTCCTCCCTTCCCATCAAGCTTTAACGCATTCCGCTCTGACTGGCTCCCCACCTCACTCCCCTGGACCCCTTGTTACTGCACTTGCATGATCTGAATGATCCATGGCCTAGTAGGATTATTTTTTGTTATTCTTCATTCCTGTTCCCCTCCTCCCTCTTTTTGTCTTGTGGAGCCTTGAAATGCCATTTGTTGTATAGGTGCATTATAAATACCTAATAAATAAAAATAAAAATACCTGTCTGTTTTGCATGTATTGAATGTGCATGTTGTAATTGAAACTATGATCATAGAGCTCCACATTGGAATCACCAGTCTGACATGAAAAGTTTGTATGTTCGGATCAGTGAATACATGACCAATACATGGCTTGTTGCTGACATCACTGTTCACAATTCTCTCCCTAACATTGCTTTGTCTGCAACATTGAGACATACATACTTGTCCGGACATGTACATTAATTTTTGGGATATGAAATGACATGGCAACAACATCGCCCACTCAGATGTGGCATGAGGGCCCTGTTGCTCCTTGTCTCAGGAGCATTGAAGGTGAGGATGTGCTGGTTCTCAGTCTGAGCATGCCTGGTCCCCAATACAGACACATCTTTAGTGCATAATGTTCATTGCCAAGGACAGATGCCCCTCAAGAATCACCCAGACAGGAGGTTTGAATGTAGGGAATGGTTGTGCTATTTACGCACATTTGCCTGACCATTAATGACGTGAAGTAGTATTTATAACAAAACAGGCTCCTGATATGTCGTATGGGGTCCACATTTACCGAGCCACTGTCATGATCTCTGCTTCCAAAAGATCAGGACTTGCCCGACTCCCTTGGAAGCAGACCCATAACCCCGGTTCCGAGTGCCAGCCAGTCCCAATTGGGACCTTTTGGACCCTGTCCTGGCGCCAGTGGCACCAGGCTCATAAAGATGCCCAGTCCCAGCGCTGGAAGCGCCGGGCTCATAATGCTTGGGTGGACTTACCTGCAGCAGACCATGCTGCTTACTTACCTGCCAGTTGAACCCCTGATCCTCTTCTGTTTGGGACTACTTTTCCTGTTGGGTGGGGCAGGAGCCACTCCCTAGGTTCAGAACACTGGAACTCTTCTGGAAAGCAGGAACTCTTTTCTTACCTAGGCGTGGCTGTGGAAGGAGACACCTAAGCACTACAGGAGGCTATTTAAACCACACCAGATGGATGAATCTTGCTTTGCGTTATTCTGCATTCTCTGCAGCAGAACCCTCATCGTGTCTTCTGCTTCTGATCCTGGGCCTAAGGGAACAAAGGCTTACCATCCTGGAATCCAGTCTTCAGCAGCACTTGTAAAGACAAAGAAAGAACAGGTTAGCACTACGGTCTTCAGTGGCAGCGCATCTCTTACCTGGTCCATCGGCTGTCACCAACGCCTCGCGCTGCATTCCGGCATCTGAAAGACAAAGGCTTACCTACTCTTCGCATGCTCCGGAGGTCTTCGCACTGCATTCCGGCATCTGAAAGACAAAGGCTTACCTACTCTTCGCATGCTCCGGAGGTCTTCGCACTGCATTTCGGCATCTGCATCCCGCATCTGAAAGACAAAAGAAGGTGCGTTTAAAGACATTGGGCAACTTTATTACTCACGTGCCATTACTCCTTCCCACGCCGAATCCAGTGGGTATTCCAGCACCCTTCAGCTTCTCTAAAGCTCCGAACTTGTACCTGCAAGATAAAAGGGACAGTTAGTGCGCATCGTGAAGCAGGCTACAAGCGCTTACTTACGCGCTTCCAGGCGCTTCTATTCCTCACGCGGGTTCGATCCTCAACTCTCATCAGCCCGCCATCCGCCATCGCCGGAACCCTGCAAAACAAGAGATATCATTACAAAAGACTTTTAAGACATTTGAAGTGCCCAGAACTTACCGTTCGTGCAGTTAACGACGGACAGCAGTCCTCTGAGGTCAAGAGGCCTGCACCCTTATCCAGTGAAGAAACTGGTTACGGCACCCTGCCCCGAGGCAGATGGAGAGCTCGGCGTTCACTTACCTAAGGTGAGGGCGTTAACCTTTGGGGTTCTACAGGAGAAGAGAAAGGGAAGAGGAGAGAGGCACCCAATAACCCCAGTTCATTAATCCCATATTTTCTATCTGCAGACATCTTACTCTTCGAGTCAGACATACAGTGCACAGAGGTCCAGCCCAAAGAGCCAACCGTGTGTTACACATCACCTTTGAAGATACGGCATTCACCCAGTCAAGACCGGTGCCTCTGCGGGAATCAGGTGAGCGTTACAGAACGCAAAGACTACCGCAAAACTCCCACCCAGGCGCTATGGAAACATCGGATACCGACCAGCTAGCCCAGTTACTTGGGGAACTAAGAGCAGAAGTGCATGCAGCCCGTCAGGAAACGAATGCTCTAAGAAGGGAACTGATTATTTCCAAGGAGCGAACAGACGATCTCGCTAGACAATTGCTACAGTCACAAGCCGGACAAACTCCGTTACCCGCATCAGGGGCAAATCTTCCTTCAACATCCTCTACGAACCCAGTGCAGATCAACCTACCTGGGAATGTACATCTGGCTATGCCCGAACGATTTTCTGGTGACCCAAAGAGGTTTGCAGTATTTATTAATCAGTGCCGGTTGCACTTCTTATGCCGGCCAACAGCCTTTCCAACTGATCAAGCTAAGGTAGCTTTCGTGCTTTTGTACCTTAGTGGCAATGCGGCAGACTGGTCGATCCCTCTAGTTTATCAAGATGATCCGGTTCTCCATGATTTTCAAGCTTTTCAGCTCAGTATGGAAAAACTGTTTGCAAGACATTCACAGGGGCAGGCCTTGGACAATGAGCTCCTTTCATTGCGACAGGGTAATCAAGACCTTTTGGCTTATATTGCGTCTTTCAACAGACTGATAGTGGAAACTCGATGGCCTGAGGACAAAAGGATTACGCTGTTTTATAGAGGTCTACGTGGAGAGCTCAAAGATGTGTTAGCCCAAGTAGTGAATCCCCCGCAAGACTGTTCGGACTATATTGACTTAGTCGTTCAAATTGACCACAGACTGCAGAACAGGAAGGCCGATCGTTCCAAGTTTGATGCTCGAGTATTTTCCAAACCACCAACTCCTACCAAAGGAGTAGACTCCGGGGAACCCATGCAAATAGGGGGCCTGAAAGGACCACTAACACAAAAGGAGCAGGAAAGGAGAAAACAGCTGCAATTATGCCTCTATTGCGGAAACTCGGGGCACTTTCTTCGAGACTGTCCGGTGAAACCAGCCAAGAAGGCAGTAGGAGCTGCAGTTACCAGGGTCACAAACTCTGAGCAGGGAAACGACCTCGCCCGACAAGAATAGAGGTCCTCTTGCCGAGCGTTAAACCAGTTCCGTGACCTCGCATTTCGTGATACCTATGGTCCTCATTAGCCCTGAACATCCGGATCGATTACATGCGATTGAAGCTTACGTCGACAGCGGTGCCATCGGCAATTATGTGGATCATGAAATGGTTTTGAGGATGAATCTGACTCTTTGTCCAAAGGCTGTAAAGGACATCATTACTACGGTGGATGGTACGGAGATAGCCTCCGGACCAGTAACGCATACCACCCAAGAAGTGACGCTAGTAAGTCAAGATGGACACCATGAGAAGATCGTGTTCGATGTGATCAAGGCCCCTCAATTCCAGATTATTCTAGGAATTCCTTGGTTAGAGGAGCACAATCCTCAGATCGATTGGCGAGCAAGAACGGTTCAGTTTCCAGAATGTGTCTCTACTTGTCACCCTCGACCTGGTGTTGCACTGGCAGCAATTTCCTCGGAGGCTCCCCAGTTACCTCCTGAATACCTAGAATTCCAAGATGTTTTCCGGAAGGATCAGGCTAACTCTCTACCTCCTCATAGGTCTTATGACTGCCAGATAGACCTGATACCTGGATCTACTCCTGCTTGTAGTAGAATTTATGCCCTCACCGAGCCTGAGAATCTTCACCTCCGACAATACCTGGATCAATACCTAGCGAATGGTTTTATTCGTCCTTCCAAGTCCCCTGCTTCCTCAGCTTTGTTCTTCGTTCCAAAAAAAGAAGGGGACCTTAGAACTTGTATAGATTATCGCGCCCTGAACCAGATCACCGTTAAGAATAGATATCCGTTACCTTTGATCCCTGAACTCCTGGACCAAGTCAGAAAAGCATGCATATATACAAAGCTGGATCTTAGAGGAGCCTACCACTTGGTACGAGTAAAAGAGGGCGATGAATGGAAGACGGCCTTCCGCACCAAGTATGGGCTATTTGAATATCAGGTCATGCCCTTCGGACTTTGCAATGCCCCGGCCGCCTTTCAATATTTTATGAACGATGTCCTCAGAGAGCTCATAGATGTGTGTGTTGTTGTTTACATTGACGACATCCTCGTTTATTCTTCATCGGAAACTGAACATCGGAAACACGTGAAAATGGTCCTCGAGAGATTGCGTCAACACAAACTTTTCGCTAAGTTGGAAAAATGTGTTTTCAACGTGACTGAAGTTGAATTCTTGGGATTCATATTATCACCTAGCAGAGTGCGTATGGATTCAAAGAAGGTCGATGCAATTCTCAAATGGCCATCGCCATCCTCCGTAAAAGGTGTTCAAAGCATGTTAGGCTTCGCTAACTTTTACCGCAGGTTTATCCCCGAATTCTCTCGAATAGTCCAGCCCATCACCGCCTTGTAAAAGAAAAACAAATGTTTTGAATGGTCTACCGAGGCGGAACAAGCTTTCCAGAATTTGAAGACTAGATTTATCTCTGCACCGATCTTAAAACATCCTCGCCCAGAACTCCCCTACATCGTTGAAACTGATGCTTCGAGCCTTGCCATGGGGGCAGTTCTATCACAAAAGGACCCAGTAACCAATCAGTTGCATCCCGTGGCATTTTGGTCCCGCAAATTCTCGCCTCCTGAAATCAATTACACTATTACTGATAAGGAACTTCTAGCTATCAAGTCCGCCTTTAAGGCTTGGCGGCATTATCTTCTGGGGGCCCGACACACCGTTACTGTGATTACAGATCACCGAAACCTGCAATATTTGAAAACCGCAAAAGCTCAATCCTCTAGGAAAGTCCGTTGGGCACTATTCTTTGCCGAGTTTGACTTCATAATTACCTATCGACCTGGTACAAAAAACGGTAAAGCTGATGCCCTTTCTCGGATGGGAGTGGAAGAACATTTGATCAATCCTAAACCTGTACCTATCATTCCCGAACAAAGAATTCTAGGTGTAATCGCCACACAATCCATAGAGGAAGTTAAGGATAAAGCCAGGCTACTGGTAACTCCAGCAGACATACAGAATTGGCATCTGCAGGGAAAGGACTTTACGGTGAAGGACAACCTATTATATTTCCAAGAACGGTTATACCTGCCCAGCACAGATTTACAGAAAAAGGTAATCTCTTGTTATCACGATTCTTTAATGGAAGGACATCCCGGTATGACCAAGACCTCGGAAAAGATCAAGCGCTACTTCTGGTGGCCGTCTTGGAAAAAAGATATCAGAGACTTTATAATGTCCTGTGGAGTATGCGCCCAAAACAAGAGTCAAAAGGAAAAACCAGCCGGCCTCTTACGCCCTATTGACATCCCGCCTCGCCCTTGGCATACGCTTTCTATGGACTTCATCACCGATCTACCTCCATGCTGCGGATACAATACGATCCTAGTAATCGTGGACCTATTCTCCAAGATGGCGCATTTCATTCCACTCAAAGGCTTACCAACAGCAGCAACTCTGGCCCGAGAATTTCTCGAAAACATCGTCCGACTGCACGGTTTTCCTTCAGTTCTAATTTCGGATCGAGGTAGTCAATTTATTTCTCATTTTTGGCGAAGTTGCTGTCGGTCGGCTCAAATTGATGTGAGACTTTCGACCAGCCACCACCCTGAAACCGACGGACAAACCGAGAGGACCAATCAAACTCTGGAACAGTATTTGCGCTGCATGCTACAACAAACTGAAAAAACTTGGAAAGATATCCTTTGGATAGCCGAATATGCCTACAATAACTCTGTCCACTCGGGAACTGGGAAGACCCCGTTTTTTCTTTTATACGGTAGTCACCCTCGAACCTCGGAGTTGGATCCACTCCAAGATCTTGGAACACCAGTAGTAGACCACCTGCATTCTACAATCACCCAAGCCTTTAAGGAAGCCGTTTCTCACCTTCAAAGGGCTAAAGGACAATACAAGAAAGGAGCAGACCAACATCGGAAGGAAGCCCCCCAATATCAAGTAGGAGATCAAGTCTGGTTATCCACCAAATATCTACCTCTAAAAGGACCACGCACATTCAACCCAAGATACCTTGGTCCCTATTCCATCACTACCATAGTAAATCCAGTAGCGGTCAAGTTGGACTTGCCCCCTCACATGAAGATACATCCGGTCTTCCACGTCTCTCTATTAAAACCCGTGCAACCTCAAACCCGACTAACTACATCTCCAAAACCTATTCTAGTTGATGGAGAACTCGAGTTTGAAGTCAAAAGCATCCTGGATTCCAAGATCTCCAAATCTAAACTATTTTACCTGATTGACTGGAAAGGCTACGGTCCCCAAGAAAGATCCTGGGAACCTGCAGAATATGTCCACGCGCCTCGTCTAATCAAAAGATTTCATCGAACATTTCCTAACAAGCCCTAACCCCCGGAGAAGCCCGGTTTGGGAGGGGCCTTGAGGGGGGGTGCTGTCATGATCTCTGCTTCCAAAAGATCAGGACTTGCCCGACTCCCTTGGAAGCAGACCCATAACCCCGGTTCCGAGTGCCAGCCAGTCCCAATTGGGACCTTTTGGACCCTGTCCTGGCGCCAGTGGCACCAGGCACATAAAGATGCCCAGTCCCAGCGCTGGAAGCGCCGGGCTCATAATGCTTGGGTGGATTTACCTGCAGCAGACCATGCTGCTTACTTACCTGCCAGTTGAACCCCTGATCCTCTTCTGTTTGGGACTACTTTTCCTGTTGGGTGGGGCAGGAGCCACTCCCTAGGTTCAGAACACTGGAACTCTTCTGGAAAGCAGGAACTCTTTTCTTACCTAGGCGTGGCTGTGGAAGGAGACACCTAAGCACTACAGGAGGCTATTCAAACCACACCCGATGGATGAATCTTGCTTTGCGTTATTCTGCATTCTCTGCAGCAGAACGCTCATCGTGTCTTCTGCTTCTGATCCTGGGCCTAAGGGAACAAAGGCTTACCATCCTGGAATCCAGTCTTCAGCAGCACCTGTAAAGACAAAGAAAGAACAGGTTAGCACTACGGTCTTCAGTGGCAGCGCATCTCTTACCTGGTCCATCGGCTGTCACCAACGCCTCGCACTGCATTCCGGCATCTGAAAGACAAAGGCTTACCTACTCTTCGCATGCTCCGGAGGTCTTCGCACTGCATTCCGGCATCTGAAAGACAAAAGCTTACCAACCTTCGCACGCTCCGGAGGCCTTCGGCGCTGCATCCCGCATCTGAAAGACAAAAGAAGGTGCGTTTAAAGACATTGGGCAACTTTATTACTCACGTGCCATTACTCCTTCCCACGCCGAATCCAGTGGGTATTCCAGCACCCTTCAGCTTCTCTAAAGCTCCGAACTTGTACCTGCAAGATAAAAGGGACAGTTAGTGCGCATCGTGAAGCAGGCTACAAGCGCTTACTTACGTGCTTCCAGGCGCTTCTATTCCTCACGCGGGTTCGATCCTCAACTCTCATCAGCCCGCCATCCGCCATCGCCGGAACCCTGCAAAACAAGAGATATCATTACAAAAGACTTTTAAGACATTTGAAGTGCCCAGAACTTACCGTTCGTGCAGTTAACGACGGACAGCAGTCCTCTGAGGTCAAGAGGCCTGCACCCTTATCCAGTGAAGAAACTGGTTACGGCACCCTGCCCCGAGGCAGATGGAGAGCTCGGCGTTCACTTACCTAAGGTGAGGGCGTTAACCTTTGGGGTTCTACAGGAGAAGAGAAAGGGAAGAGGAGAGAGGCACCCAATAACCCCAGTTCATTAATCCCATATTTTCTATCTGCAGACATCTTACTCTTCGAGTCAGACATACAGCGCACAGAGGTCCAGCCCAAAGAGCCAACCGTGTGTTACACATCACCTTTGAAGATACGGCATTCACCCAGTCAAGACCGGCGCCTCTGCGGGAATCAGGTGAGCATTACAGCCACTGCCTCCTCACCAGTAAGCATTCCTCAGGGGTAAATCCTAAACAAAAGAGTAGGCCTATGCTTTGTCTGGCAGCGCTGGCCTTAGCATCTCACCTTAGTGCTGGCTTGCACCCATTAAATACCACATAGTGGCAGCATGGTAAGGGGGTTTAGCCCAGTGGAGGATCATATTTGAGGGTACTTCTGTGATTGACTCATATGATTAAGTGTGGGGACTGTATGACACACTTGTTCTTGCTGCATATGTCTACGTTCCCATTGCACTTTTGTATGTACAAGTGACACAGAGCTGGCTCAAGGGACTATGATGCTGTGCAGTCACACAGGGCCACATCAAATATAGTGCACATCCAATACACACAATGTAAGGTGTCACTTCACATTGTGTGAAATGACAGCACATTTTACATGAGTGTTATGAAAAGGGCGGTGTCATCTCACAAAATGTGAAGTGGCACCTGGGTTATGCACGGCAAACAACAGGGGGCTCACACCCATGTGAATTCTCACACAGGCTGGTGGTAGACCTAGGGAAAGCAATGATGTGACACATCAGTCAGAAACAGTCAACTGTGTTGCTTAATTTTGGGGCAGCAAATGGAGGCTTTGACTGACAGGGTGGTGATTAGGGCAGCACACTTACCATTGCTGCACACATAGCATGTCATTGCTTGTACATGGACTATGGTCAACACTGTGACGCGATGGACCCTGTTGTCTCAATCAAGGTGCAAAGTCACGTTGAGGAGACATCTGGCAGTGGTTGACATGTTGAGAGTATGGTGAGTATATTGATGGTGAGTGGATGCACGTACACCATGTCCCAATGAATCCGCTAGAACACTTTGGCAAGGATATCACAGTTTACCTTCTCAGGCATGCACCATGATTAGCAATGAAGGGATATGAATAAACAGCTTCATACATACATTTACAAGACATGGAAATGAAGTATATTGTTTTTATCTTGTTATGTGTGTCATGTAGATTTGGTCAGCTAACTGATGCTTTGTGCTGGCCTTCGGAATTGTAATGTCCCATGTGCAGTACTTATCACTGGGTTTTGAAAGAAAATGCTTGTTGCATGGGCCATCAGTCATGAGTAGCCCACAAATGTATGGTTGTGTCTACACTAAGGGCATGAGTTGGAGCGGGGTGTTGGGGGGAGAGGGGCTCAGGCCATAAGGTCTGTGTATCAAGAGCATCTCAGTGTCAATGTTCACAAAGTGCACTCTATCATTGTATAAATGAGTATGCATGTATATTTCACCAGCGGTGTACTCAGAGTCAGGTGCCTGGGTTGGAACCTTCCTGGGTCCACACCTGTGTGTCTTGAGGTCTGCTCCCCAGGAAGTCGCAGCCTCTGCATGGACCATGAAATGGCGCAGCTTGATTGTGTGACAATGCCATGCAACACACATGTGACTGTACACATTCACAGTGTCTTGCATTTGTATTGTCCTGTGGGTGAGACAATCATGACCCACGCAGTGTCACAAATGTTTGTGCATGCTATCCCAGTCTTCCATTACCATGCCGTGGAGGCAGGTGGACATGAATGAGCAACAATGTCTGTGCATAGACACACAAGGGCCTATTCCTGATGGGACAACATGAGGATGCCCATTGGTTGTCACTATGTAGTACATTGCACCTATGGAGTGTCAATGGTGCAGTGGACGTGCAAGCGTGACATTGCCATTTACATGTCGCAGTCTCCTCGCAGATGTATTCAAGGCATGTGACTGCCATACAGCTTGGGATGCTGGTCAATGTTGCAATTGTGGAGGGGGATCTCATGCTAACACAATGCCGGCATGAAATAAGGGGCATCAGATGTGCAGGTCACACTTCCCCATGTTGCCAATTGTAAATGTCTGGTTGTGCATGGGATCACTGATGATGCACAGACCTCCATCCTTACACTGATGTGTTTTTCTGCCACTCTGCCATGTATGGGTGTATTTATGTACCCTTGCACGCGCAGACCATAACATGTTGCACTGCCTGATATGCCTGGACATGACTGTGCTTGTCAGCGAATTCCATTTATCTGTGATGTACAGCTCACAGTGTGGCAAGTCATGATGTGTGATGCATGTGTTTGCAGCCATTTTGTGTCTGTATGGATTGTAATGTACGTATGCATGTTTGTTAAGATACTCATGACCGAAAATGTTGTTGTCTGTGCATGTGCAGGTGATGATGCAGCGGATACAGAGGAGGAGGAGGAAGAGGAAGAGGAGCTTGTACGTCAGTCCACAAGTGGAGGCCCTGGTGTGGTACGCCATGAACATCCACAGGTGCTACCGACGATCCTCAGTCGTGTTGCTGACTCTTTGGACTCTTCTGATTCTGCAGCTTCTGATGCAGAACCAGGTGTGGGATGACACATTGTGGGACATGGAGGGTGCGAATGGGGCAGTTGAGTCTGCGGAGGTGCACCAGGCTTCACGGGTCCAGTCAGTGGTATGCCCCATGTCCACAGTGCTTACGGCTGCAAGATTGCCCTCACCTGAGCTGGGATCAGATTCTGGGACTGGTGTCCAATGGAGGGTTGCAGACCTGCAGCCTATGACAGGGGTCTCACTGTGATGGGCCTGCTCACCATAATCGCATCACCGTCAGCCCTGCACATGTGATGGACGTGTGTATGCTAGAGAGACAGTGTGGGAGTAGCAGATGTTTTGTGCAACCATCCGATATGGCAATATGTTGCATGAGATTGCTGGGGCATGGATCGTGTGGATGAGAACATGTTCACCCCAGTGGCACAGGATGCACAACATCTGGACGCTCAAGGACATCAGCAGCGACTCTTGTCCAGCCTGGAGAAGAAACTGCATGATGAGATGCAGTCCTCAAGGCTCTCCCACAAACTGGGCGTGGAGGACATCATCAAGCACACAGATGCTGCAGCACACAGAGAAGCCCTGAAGCAGGAGATGTTGGCATCTAGAGACTCAAATTGCTGTGAGATGGAAAGCATGAGGGCTTCACTGCAAAAGGAACTTTCAGCCACAAGGTTACAGCTCCTCGAGGAGATGGACGCCTTGTGGCAGATGCTGTGCCAGAATATTGATGCATCATGAATGAGCGCACATGCAGACTCTGTGGCCACTGGGGAGGAAATTCATTTTGACTCCTCTGCCATTGGGATGCTGGTGAATGCATCTGTATCACGGATGGTAATAGTCAATGAAGACCAGGATTTGGCATTACATGGACAGGATGCACTGCTACCTCTGCCGGGCACTGGCCCTCCATTCACAAATTCAGAGGAACAATTTCCGCTGGAGGTGATGTGGGAATCACAACAGGGCAGCTCTGTCAGCAGGAAAGGTTATGCACAGTCAATCATGCCAATGTCTGTTTCAGTGTGCACCACAATACTCGCATGCAGTTGCACACGTTGGATTTTAACAGGTCATGTGATTTTGTGATGGTGAATGCCAGTACAGATGTGTGTTTGTCCACATGTTTGTGTATGTATGTCCCCTTGAACATCCATACATGTGATTTATTTTTCAGGTTGCACTTCCATAATGTGCAGTACTAATCCACTTGACCCATTGGCAGCATTTGGCACATTCTAAGACAACATCCTCATCCTTACAATCAGTTCTCTGGACATCAGGACTCTGCTTTATGATTGTTCACCTCTGTCCTCAATGACTGTTCTGAAGTCTTCTTCCTACCACCATTCTCCTTCCACCCCCACCCACCCCATGTGCCCTATGGGGTCCTGCAGGTGTATTCCCTGTCCACCCTTCTCTTCGACCTGTGCCCGAGCCCTCTCCACAGCCTATCTGCATACATGACCTGCCCTGCTACAACTACATGTCTAACACACACATCCATTCACAGATCACTAAGACCTTGCCTGCTACCATTCATGACCTTGCCTCTGGAAGTGCAGATTTGGCCATATGTCTCTATGCACTTCACAGGGCAGGTTTGACATACTTAGTGCATCTAGGTTTGTACTGGTTTGTACATGTGGACCTCTGAAGGACTTTACCTGTGTTCCCCATTCAAGTAACTTGTTGTTTATTGTTTTTTTTAATGTATTTTCTCTACACTTCAATGTATTGCATGACTTTTGTTTCCATAACTTGTTGTTTTAATCCTTTACTGTGAGTGACTGCACTGTATGTGTGTGTACATTGTGGGCACATTCATGTCCTACATCATCCCCTCCCCACAGCTTCTGTTCATCTGTCATCCCTGAAAGCTGAAAGTGTTTGCAGTGCACCCTATGATCCCCACCCCCTTCCTGGGAACGGCTTGTCCAAGGTGTGTGATCCATTAGAGGGGGTGGCAACTGCTGGGGAGTGATGTCCTTTTCCCTGAACGGTGTAGTCCAACAGGGGGGAGGGGGTTGATGGGTGGTGCAGAGTCTGAAGTTGGGGTGGAACTGACTTATTTGCGTAGATTATGCGGACATGTGTCTCTCTGACCATGCTGCCTTCTTTTCCTGTCCTTCTGTTTTTTTACTTTCATGCAGTGCATGTCTTTGCAAGCTAATAATGTCGTTTCATATTAAATGCTGTGGATACAAGACAGGTGGGTACCATGTGCATGCAAGTTCAAGGCACTCAGAGGGGCTCAGGTTGTGGTGTCATTGGTGACAGGGAGGCTGTCACTGCGTGGGGTGTTTTTATTGCGTTGGCCTGAGTTGAGCAGGTCCGGCTGCATGGGTGCGGGGACACAAGTTGATGGGAGGCTGGCAAGTCATTTCTTGCATTTTTCAAATGTATCATGCCTGCTGAATGCCATCCCTTTGACTCACCTTTTCTTGATGTGTCTACTCACGCTGGCAGTCCACTCCTGGCCCTTCTGCTCTTTATGGGGGTGCACTCCCCAAAATACTCCACACCTACCATGGAATAGCAGGCCAGGTGAGGGCTGTCCTTTTCATCTGACCACAACAGGTTGGAGGTCCTGCCCTCAGACACCAGGCCTGGTGTTGGTGTTTAACAAAGCTAGGGGTAGAGGTGCACTCCTTAAAGTTTGACTAAAAATTAAAGACAACTTAAACAAATATCTTAATAGCTTTATCAAATTGCAGGTGCTCCCTAGTGAGTCTGTGCTACCAGACCGTAGAAAATGTGCAAAAGAAGATGCCCTGAAATAATAGGGTATAACTAGGGGCACACACAAAGAACTACCTAGTTCAGTATTTTAATTAAACAAAGTAGGTCATGAACATACATTCAAAACAAATACTTTTGAATTGTTCAATACTTAATGAATAATCAAGCATATGTGTCACTTCCAGGTAAGTGTCGGTCTTTATGCAAGACTCTTTTAATTTCACCAAATAACATATGTATACAGAATTCCTCAACTGTGGGAATGCTTACATAAACATTTCATTCAATTTCTCATGAAAAGTACCAAACATAAAAGTTTGTATTCATAAATAAACAAATAATTTCATTTTCCAACACTTCTAAACATATATGTGTGTATGTGGATCTCCAAATCAACAGACAGGTAATGTTGTTCTATACCTATCTATCTAGCTACTACGAGTTTCGGGCCAATCCGGCCCTTCTTCAGGTAATGGAAAATCCAGAGCAATACATTCATTAGGGTTTCCCAACTACAAACTTTGTAAGAAACTTTTGTTTGAACCAAAACCAATTCGTGTCTATCAATATACATTCATCATCATAAATAAATCAAATAGATGCTGTTCTGTTCATCAGCCTTTACTGGGAGCGGGTTTTAGGGCGAGATCCGCCACTTAGGTGTTCTTGACTGCAGTTTCCTTCTTCACAAAAGGACTCTGTGAGAAGACATCATTGTATTACTACCTTCGATAGTATCACCTAGTACAGTCATCATCGGAGTTTGTGTGGGAATAGGCACAAAAGTATGCGCTGGGTCCCACTCCAAACTCCTAGTTACATAGATTCAAGTGTCATGTTCAACCATTCCAAAAATACTCACTCATAGTATTCTTTTAATCTGCTCCGAAATGATATCTGCCGATTCCCTTGGACTGCCCTGTCTGTAATGAGATGCAAAACGCATACTGGATTTAATTAAAACCACGGAGAAGGAAGTCTCAGCATCAGCGAAACCTGAAGAGCAAGTTTTTCAATTAGAGAGACTCATTAGAAGAGAAATTAATCAACGGTTACATGCTACCACCTTAGCTCAGTATCATAGGTCCCAACGCATCCTAAGGGGGCTACGGATTGATCTAGAGCCCACACTCTGTAAAGAGAATCCTGAGTTCGTGAACAAGTGGAGGTTGATACTAAATGAATGCTCTCTGGACCTCATTATACTAACAATAGTGGAACTATCCAAATCCTTAACTACATTGGAAGTGGATATAGAGAATACTAAAAAGGCACTTTCAGCATTTGTCACTAAGGACAAGCTAGTACAACTACTTGAAGAGGTCAACACAAAGTTGGAAGATTACAAAAGTGAGATTGAATCTAAAAAAATAAGAAAATTCAGACGTGATACTCTTGACTACAAATTAGACATTGTCTATACCTGGAAAGAATATTACCATTTGAAAGATCAATCGAAAAATCCCAGACAGCCCTATAATAGAGGAAGAAAAATACCTTCATCCCCCCCAACAACATCGGATGCCTCAAGTACAGAGGCTGACAACACGGAAGCATCTTCTAAGAACCAACCAGAAAGGAGTGAAGAACCCAAGAGTTCAGAACAGAGACCCAGTACTTCCAGACAGATACCTTCACTCGATCCTGTCAGTTATTCTTTTTTAGATCGGGTCCGTGCAGACGAGGGGAAAAAGAAAAAATCCACCAAGGAAAGTAAGTCAACCAATGAAGAGGACTTAGTTGTTAACATTTCGGCGTACAATTTGAGTAAGTTTGAGAAAGCTACCTTACAAAAAGGAATTTCCTTTGTACCACACTACAACAGTTCTCTACTGAAAGAAAAAATTTCATTTTTCAAACTAACAAGGAAAATGAGGTTGAAGTTGTTCTTTGACTCAATAGACCTAACAGACACCAGGCCGGAATCTAAATATCTAGAGATGAAACCAAAAAGGGTATTTATGCCGCCCATTCAAAATAACATAATGGATGCCTTTCAGAAATCTGTACTAAATGATATGAAGAAAATGAAATTTCAAAATCGATCCCGAGGGAATCTGACTAATAGAGAAAAACATGTTTTGAAAAAATTGTGGAACAATCCGGAAATAATTATAAAACCCGCTGATAAGGGGGGAGCTCTCGTGATTTGGGATACAGAGAAGTACAAATCAGAAATAGAAAGACAACTATCTGATCAAGATACTTACTTGGAAATTTACAATGACCCTACAGCACAAGTCAGAGAACTTATTAAAGATACACTTGATTTGGCAGAGATGGATGAACTTATTACTTACAAAACGAAAGCTTTTCTTACCAATACACACCCTATCATGCCAGTTTTGTATATCCTTCCAAAAATTCATAAGGACTTACATAATCCTCCCGGAAGACCAATCATAGCGGCCTCCAACAGCCTACTCGAACCTCTAGCACAATATGTTGACAAGATTCTACAAACATTGGTGCTGACGATCACCACCTACATCAAAGACACGAACGACTTTTTGAGGAAACTCAGTGCTTCCACATTCATTGAAGAAACCGACATCCTGTTTACTATGGATGTGGCAAGGTTATACACTAACATCACACACCAGAGTGGTCTAGAAGCAGTGGAATGGATGCTTTTGAATACCACACAAAATGTCCAATCCGACAAAGTTTTTGTTTTGAAACTTCTCAAGATTATCCTGAATAATAAATTCTTTAAATCTGAAGATCGATACTTCCTACAAACCTCTGGGACATCAATGGGGGCCGCCATGGCCACAAGTTACGCTAACATCTATACGGCATACATGGAAGAAACACAGATTCTAAACAGTACCCTATGGAATGGTAAACTGCAATTTTTTTGAGATACATCGATGACCTCTTCGGTATATGGAGAGGTACTAACGAGGAATTGAATAGCTTCTTTGACTGGATGAACACACTATCACCTAGGATCAAATTCACGCACAAATCAAGCAAGAAGCAACTTGAATTTTTAGATGTTCTTGTACATTACAAAGAGAATTGCCTCGAAACCACAGTATACACAAAAAGTACCGATAGGAACAGTATATTACTGGCATCAAGTTTTCACCCTAAGAATACCATTGAGAGTATTCCACTGAGCCAGTTCCTTAGGTATAGGCGAATAATTTCAGAAGAGGAAGAATTTGAAAGAAAATCGGTTGATCTCACCAGGAAATTTCTGGCAAGGGGATATGATTCTCAAAAAATACAATCACAGGCAGATAAAGTCAAGAGTATGACGAGAGAATCAGCATTGGAGCCAAGTACCAAGAAATCAGGTACAGAATTAGTATATGTTACCACCTATTCACAGCAGAGCAATCAGGTGAAAAAAATACTAAAGAAGAATTGGGGATTACTAACCCTTGACCCAAATCTGGCAAGACTCTTCCCAACGACACCACTCTTTGCTTATAGCAAGAGCAGAAGTATTCGTGATTCTTTGATCAAATCAGACTTCAGTCACAAGAAAGACACATTAAAGATCCACAAGGGAACACTGCCATGCAATAATTGTAGCTGCTGCCATAATGTGATCCAAGGCAACCAAGTAAATCACCCTCATAAAGGGTTTTCAATACCATTAAAACACACGTCCACATGTGACACTATGAATGTAATCTATGGGTTAAAATGTCCATGTGGTTTCTTCTATGTAGGCCTGACGGGCAGGAAGGCCAAAGTTAGATGGGGAGAACACAAGTCGAACATCAGACAATCTTCACCTAAATCCCCAGTGGCTATGCACTTTAAAGAATACAAACATACAGTTGCACAAGTCAAGTTTATAATCCTGGAGCATGTGATCTTACCCAGAAGAGGTGGGGATCAAATGAAATTGTTACAACAGAGAGAAGTGTATTGGATAGACAAGCATGACTCAATGTCCCCGCGGGGGATGATTTTAGATTGGGATCTATCTTGTTACCTGTGAAAATCAAGTTGTAAATGTGTTCTTTAATGCCAAACTGTTTGCTCCCTGGCTTTGACGTTTTCATGTACTAATGTTAATAAGAATACACGTATAAGACCAGATGGTATGTCACCTGTCAATATTGGACTTGTTCTGTCTATTGAGTCACCCGAGAACCCTTATAGTAGCACTGAAGCAGAAATTGGTTACATCAATGTTTATGCCAGCTAAAATATGGTGCTTTTCTATGCAGATGTGATAATACTGTGTTTTTGAACAAGAGGCATGTTTAATCAAGTTATTACATATTAGCAAGAGTTGTACATAAATTTGTGTTGCTGCAATTGAATCATTTCACTTAGGTCCAAAGTAAGGAATTTAGTATAATATGTGCATTTAACATTTCCCTACTTGAAGCGTAATATTAGAAAAACATGCTGTTGGCTGGTTCACGCGACAATCAGTCTGTAAACGCGTAGATTACATTATTAAAGAAAGGTTCTTAGTTGATCTATAATCAATTTTTAAAGAAATATAGCTGACATCAGCACATCCACGGTGTTTATTCATATAGATGGTTATATTATCAGTATCTAATTAATATAAACCACGTTACCATAACATGTCCATCACGTGAGCAAACTGCAGAATCTGCACCCTCCTGGGTGAATACTTTGACTCATATAGATGGTTCAAATCTTAACATCTAGTAAATACAAATCATGTGACCTCACACACGTATCACGTGACTTGCAGAATCTACACCATTCTGGGTGAGTGCTTTGATACTCACCCAAAATGGAGGTCAAGGTGCTGAAGTGTAACGCACTAGATGTGGCAGCGTAGATTAGAGGGAGTAACCAGCAAGGTACAGTGTTTACTCACAGTACCCGCCACTCGGTCAAAGTAGTCGGGAGAATTAGCAGCTCAGACAGATTGTCCGCCCACGGAGGAAGCAGCCGAACACTAACGCGGCTCACGCGCACCAGCCGGGCGCATCTCACGCTCCGTGTTGCATGTGGCGCGTCCGCGCGAGATAGGCTTTATACCTGAATTGTTTTCTAAGTTCGCTACTTAGCATATCTAAATACTGGAGTTCAGCGGGACCATAAATTAGACCCATATTATTTCTAATAGGAACTGTCTCATCCACAAGGAGCCCATTATCACAGCTCTGGCGACACGAATTACAGTGCAACATTGAGAACTGATTCATCCGTGCCTAGGGAGGTCGTTTTCTCGTTTCTAAGGGGATTGTAGTCCCACAGGTATGCCTATCTATTCTTATGTTTACAAGTCACCAGAGACACGCTTATGGCTAATCTAAAACACACTAATGGAGACTCGGGTATCTCATTACAGACAGGGCAGTCCAAGGGAATCTGCAGATATCGTTTCGGAGCAGATTAAAAGAATACTATGAGTGAGTATTTTTGGAATGGTTGAACATGACACTTGAATCTATGTAACTAGGAGTTTGGAGTGGGACCCAGCGCATACTTTTTTGCGCCTATTCCCACACAAACTCCGATGATGACTGTACTAGGTGATACTATCGAAGGTAGTAATACAATGATGTCTTCTCACAGGGTCCTTTTGTGAAGAAGGAAACTGCAGTCAAGAACACCTAAGTGGCGGATCTCGCCCTAAAACTCGCTCCCAGTAAAGGCTGATGAACAGAACAGCATCTCTTTGATTTATTTATGATGATGAATGTATATTGATAGACACAAATTGTTTTTGGTTCAAACAAAAGTTTCTTACAAAGTTTGTAGTTGGGAAACCCTAATGAATGTATTGCTCTGGATATTCCATTACCTGAAGAAGGGCCGGATTGGCCCGAAACGCGTAGTAGCTAGATAGATAGGTATAGAACAACATTACCTGTCTGTTGATTTGGAGATCCACATACACACATATATGTTTAGAAGTGTTGGAAAATGAAATTATTTGTTTATTTATGAATACAAACTTTTATGTTTGGTACTTTTCATGAGAAATTGAATGAAATGTTTATGTATGCATTCCCACAGTTGAGGAATTCTGTATACATATGTTATTTGGTGAAATTAAAAGAGTCTTGCATAAAGACCGACACTTACCTGGAAGTGACACATATGCTTGATTATTCATTAAGTATTGAACAATTTAAGTATTTGTTTTGAATGTATGTTCATGACCTACTTTGTTTAATTAAAATACTGAACTAGGTAGTTCTTTGTGTGTGCCCCTAGTTATACCCTGTTATTTCAGGGCATCTTCTTTTGCACACTGGTGTTGGTGTTTGCCATGGCAACACGTAACGTGCACAGTAACCCATCAGCTATTTAGACACTTGTTGACATCTGCTCAGTGCATCTCAATAGTCCCTTCAGTTCCCAGCTCATTGGTCCCTGTTCAGTCCAGTCCCTTTGAGCTCTCCCTTCCCTTCCTCTTGCCTGTTCCCTGCTCCCTTTTGTGTTACCAGTATCCATGACTCCATTTCTCATTACTTTCTCTTGTCTGCTTGTCTCTTTTCTGCCTGTTGCCTCTGTGCTGTGCCTTCCTCTATGACTACTGTCTGTTTGCCCAGCTGCCTTTTGACACATCCATTCTTCATTGCAATTGCTGAGAAGTTTGCCTACCGTCATCTTTGACAACCCATCATTGGATACCTTGCCAGTATTTCATACACTGTCCTGATGCCACGTTAATCAGGGGATGCCAACTCGTGGCATTGGGAGGGCTTCTAAGGGGATCATGCTTTTCCAACCTCTCAGTGATCTGTATTTGGGTGTTCTCTCAGTGCCATTCTGACTACAGCCGGATCTGAAGGATCACAATGACGACTCACCGGAACATGAGGTACATGGAACATGGTCCTTCACAGCATGGCACTGAGGGGGGCAGGCAGTGGTGGTGATGGTGTCAATGTGTGGGTCGTTTTTCATTGCCTTGGCCTGAAGTGAGCAGATCTGGCTGAATGGGTAGGGGGGAGACATGGTGATGGGAGGCTGGCCAGCCATTGCATCCAGGGGGGCGCAAGATGCGGTGTCATTGGGTGCATGGATGTATTACCTGCTCTGACCTTGTGTTGTTTTTCTCTACTGCTGTATTCTGAAGGGGGAGATGGTTGCTGCTTTTCAAAGGAACAGTCGTGTCGGATCCCTGCACATAACACCTCAGCAGTGTAGGCTGGTTTGGACACCTACAGAGTGGAGCATGGACACATTCCTTGGTACAGCTGGCACAGACTCGCAAGGGGAAAGATGTGTGGTGAGATGTGCATCATTCTTGAAGTGAGCTTGCTATTTTTTCAGTTCATATGACTACATGTGTATTGTGCATGATTGTTGTCAGGGAATCGGGTGGACAGTCCACCTGTATATTGTGTGACACGCATGGGGTAGCTAGGGCAGTCCTCACATGTGTTAGTTACTGTTAATTTTTTGTGTTTTGCTTTCTTACTTCTCGTGTGTTTTTGGGGGTCTGCATGCACATTAGTTGTTGTGGAGCACGTGAAAGTGGTAAGAGATTTTATTGATTGTGTTGTGTGCTTTGGTGTGAGTGACATGTATACTAGTTGTTTCCACTTGCTATGACTGTGTCACTGGTTGGTGCAGTTGATTTTATGACTATGGACACACATTTTGCCTCTCCCATGCACACATTCTCAGGGTGTTGTTATGTGCTCCACAGGGGCTGTTATTCATGTGAACTAAGATTACACAAGGTGATTGTGTGCCGCCTCTCCCTGTGTCCTTTGGCCGATCAAGGGCATGGGTGGTGCCTGAGGCTAGAGAGCGATGTCCCTCCTGCATCTCTATTTGCAGACGGTGTGGCGACATTGTGCAGGACACAAGCTGACACTATGATTTGCATACTATTGGTGGGGCATATAGCAATATGCTGCCAGAGTGGTCAAGGCAACAGAAACGTGACTTGAGCACCCCTAATGTGCACTCCACTATGCCCAGTGGCTATGTGGATCAACAAACTAAAGGAGGGTTCCTTACAGAATTTGTGAATTAATCAAAAAAGGATTGTCAGGGTTGACTTGTTCAAAGAACTGAGATTTTAATCTTGTCTAATCAGAAAAATATGTGTATCAAAAAGAGTATTTGTACAATATGATGAGAACCAAATCAAAGCAAAAATATGTTTAATAAGGAAAACAAGTAATCTAATTTACAAAGGAATGTATAAAACCGAGTGGTACTGGATAGCACCAACAACCACTTAAACACAGAAAAGCCAGAAAGTGCCACCGTCGCCAGCCATGTGACTTGTAAAACATAAAAGCAAGTATTTAAATGAATAATGGAAGAAAGCAAAAAGTTTGGCTGAAGTTATAACTGGGACCTGAGACCCAGTGGGTCGTACACCTGGAGCGACATTGTCATGTTGGTCCTGAACATGTAGAAAGCATCAATTAAGTTTACTGAGATTTAAAACGGGGTAGATGTGTTGACTCAATCTGCCTCTATCCGTATGAATTAGTCTTGATACCGCCTACTCAAGTACCGGCTATATTCGGCCCCAGTGATGTGCGGGCCAAGCCTTCATCAGGGTGAATAAGAATATTGACAAGTTGGTAATGGTTGAACACTCTGTAAAATAATATTAATAAACACAAGTTGTATGCATTTGAAGAGTGATGGGTACCAGTTGTTCTACTTAAGCACATCTTGTTCAGTATCTTTTTTCATAGGCTACACCCCCACTCCCCATCTAAGACATTTTTACAAAACCAACTATCTATGGTTACGTTGCCATAAAGTGGCATGTGATTAAAATAAAAGCTTTTCAATTCAAGTACGCCAAAACAGCACCCGACTGCCTGTCCCGAGACACCCCAGTGGTACCATGGGAGGACCTGGGCCGTGAGAAGTAATCCTGTTGACTTAACAAACCCAGGAAAAAATAAAACTAATTGTCAATGTAGGTTGAGGGTAATATTGCTGAGTGTCCACTGGCAGCCACGCGTGGTCACGCAATGCTGTATAGTCAAGTGGCTATGTGTGCTGCATTGTACCTTACCTCGGCTGTTGTGGCAGGAGTCCAGAATGGTGTGAGTAGGAACGATGAGAGAAGTTAGGCACTTTCCCCTGCAAATGTGTAAATGGTTGTTGTTATTGATTGTGATGGTCTGTTCTTCAGTGTGTCACGTGACTGCAGGCATGTGTGTAACAGTTCATACTCACTGATGATCCAGGTGTTGGCAAAGGTCCCCAACGCCAGGGCCTGGTACAGTGCTGACTGTCAGTAAATGAAGCGGTCATGTGTGCTTCTGGGGAAATTGGCATTGAGTTGCATGATGACTCCGTTTGCATCGCAGATGACCTGGACATTGATTGAATGCCATTGCTTCCGGTTGCGATAAATGTGCTTCGTCAAACGTGGGGGCTGCAGGGCGAAATGCATGCAATCAATGGCTCAAAGAACACGTGAGAAGTGTGCTATGGCATAAAACCTCTGGCACGCTCTCTGCCTTGCCTGCAGTGTGCATGGAATGTATATGTGCCTAAGTGCACAAGCAAATGATGTGATGCAGCCCAATACCTGGTGTAGACAATGGGATTGTGTGGCCTGCAATATGTCCCCAACAATGGCAGTGGTGCACTGAAAAGAGCTGGTGGCTAGAAATTGTAGGGCTGTGAGCACATTCTCCAGGGATGTCAGGGCATGGGAGCAGATGGTGGATGATGCAAGGTCTTCCTCCCACTCCCTAACCAGGTCTAGGATGACATGGGGTGGGAACCTATAACTTGCATACACCTGGTCGATTGCAGCCCAAAGAGCGCAGTACATGGTAGGACATCCTGTCCCTCGCTATCCTCGTCCTTCTCCTTTATGGACATGTACAATTGCTCCCAGTATACCTGCATTCATCTTGACTGATCGACGATTGAATGGTATGCCTTGTGTGCTTTATATAGGTTTCCTTTGCACATTGGTTCCTTTGCACGTTGTACTCTGTGTCTCCTATCATGTGGCGGTAAGATAACAGGGTTAGTGTGTGACTTTTCCCGACGTGAAGTTGCTCATTATAATACATGAATTTGGCTATGTTTGCGATTAAGAGGCTGTGTGATTTCTTTGCGTGGCTCTTCCCTCAACACGCCGTTATTCCTCGTTCTTCCCAATTTTGCAGGGGGAATAGGGAATATGCATGTTACGCACCCTATAAAATTCTTTGCACAGGCCCATCCCACACTTTGCGCGGTGTGTCACGCAAAGCGTTTGACTGTATGCAAAGTCGTGATGGACCCGTGCAAAGCCTCGGAAAGTAAGGTCCATGAATCGGTGAAAGGAGTTTTGCATGCTGAAAAGTATGCAAAGTCACTTTTCAGCACATAAAAAATTCTGTGAATCGGGCCCCAAGAGTAATGATAATGATATATTTTGTCATGATGGAGTGCATTTAAATGATTTGGGGAAATATGTTTTCCTTGAAAATATAT
The DNA here is from genome assembly GCF_040938575.1 of Ambystoma mexicanum. Taxonomy (NCBI): domain Eukaryota; kingdom Metazoa; phylum Chordata; class Amphibia; order Caudata; family Ambystomatidae; genus Ambystoma; species Ambystoma mexicanum. Next base: position 635,552,384 of record NC_090935.1, on the reverse strand, counting down.
TGCAAGTGTTACATAATGTTTTACAGTAATGGCAACATGTTTTTGTGTGTATCTAGTATACACAACTGTACAAAATGGGCTGTGTTCACGTTTGATGTGTCTTGAGTGTAGTAAACTGTACCTGTAACATCACCATACATGATACGGTTGTTACAATAATATATCTGTATGTGTGTATGTTGTGTGGGTGTTTGTAGCTTGCAGTGTATGCTAATTATTTTCTATGTGTTTATGCACCTGTGTGTGTATATGTGCATCCCTGCCTGCTGCTTGTTGATGTGTGTGTGTGCACATACAGGTGTGTGTATACATGTGTGTATGTAGCTGTCCTCTATGTGTGGACATGTGTGTGAATGTATGTGTTAGTCATTGCTGTCTGGATGGGAATGTGTGTGTGTACACACACAGGCACATCCACAAACAGAGGCCAGTGCATTGCACATGTATGCACACACACACCGGCACATCCACATTTATGTACACACAGACACGTACAGGCCAGCGACATACACACATATTTGCACACACATAAGTATGAGTATTCGCGCACACACACACATCAACAAGCAGCAGGCAGTGACACACTGGGCCTCATTACAAGTACTCCGGTCCGGAATTAACACTGCCGGTAAAACCACACCGGCACCGTTTCCATGTCCGCCCAATCATGACCCGCGGCCCCGGTAATAGCACCACCCTCAACTGCCACCGCGGAAATAGGGGTCCCGTTAAGTCCGTCTGCAAGGAAACCCCTCCGTTACCGTCAACACGAAACACCGTGAGCATCACAACTAGCGCGGACACAGAAATACCGGCAAAAAAATGGCGTAAATACTGTGATCACGGTGGCAGAACCGCCGCCACCGCGAACATGGCGTTATACACTGCCTGCTGAACTGAATCAGGGCACAGGTGCACCAATTCAGCCCAGCTGGACCTAGCAGGCCACTGGGAGCCTACAAAACGGCCACACCCAGCCCAACACAACACAGAACCATGCAGGCAGCAGGTCTAGTAGCACTGGGACTGGGCCTACTCAACCAACAGACAGCACTGCACATGGTGGCAGTAATGGCCAGAGGAGGAGCCGTAGGCAGAGGAGGCGCAGGCGGCAACCAGCCAACCCTGCAGCTATGGCAAACCCCATTGCCCAGCCAGCCCGACCCCGCCGCCAGCCACCAATACCACGCATCAGGGCCTCACCCTGGAACCTCACCCCAGGACAGATCCACACACTATACCGGCTGGACCGTGCAACAATCCTGCACATCACCGCCATGATTGAGGACAACATCAGCAGCCAAATTGACACCCCCACCGCCACCCCCCCCCTCCTGAAGGTTGTCTCAGTACTGCATTTCCTTGGCACTGGAACCTATCAACACACGGTTGGTGAGCTGCACGGCATATCACAACCCTGTTTCTCAAAAATCCTGGTACAGGTACTGGATGCCCTGTTGCGCCATGTGTCGGAACACATAGCCCTACCCCGCACCCTCCCCGAGGTCATTGCCACCAAGTTGGCCTTCCATGCCATAGCAGGCATGCCAAATTGCATAGGCGCAGTTGACTGCACCCACGTTGAGCTGACAGTACCACGTGCAATTGAGGCGGTGTTCCGCAATAGTAAACAGTATCACTCTTTGAATGTCCAGATAGTTTGTGATGCCATGCAACTGATTACACACTGCTGCGCTCGTTTCCCAGGCTCATCACATGACTCAATGGTACTGCGGAATTCCACGTTGCCACGGTACATGGAACGCTGTGCCGGACAAAGCACATGGCTATTGGGTGAGTACAGCTGACAATGCTACAACCCTGTCAAAGTGGTGTGTGTGTGTCCAGCCCAATGAGCATTGTGAGTGTGCCGCTGTGACCGCACATGCATCACCCCCCTTCCATCTACCAAATACACAGCGGATGCCAAACATCATGAAGGAAGACATGACAGGGCACCACAATGTGCCCGTGCACACGCTGGCACAGGCAATCCTGTCACTGTCCCATGAACCTTGTGCCACTGCAGACACTCACCCTCATTTGAAACACTGCCTCAAAAGGCACGAGAGGCATGTAAATGAGACGACGTGTATTTACTACTTCCGTACAGTGGAGTCACCCTGCCATGTGTGGACAGCACTGCACCGTGACATGCACACAATCAAATGTCACCCGCAGGGCACAGTAAACATGCAAGTTAATGTGTAGGCCCATATCCAGTTAGCGACATACATCGTGATGCCCAAAACATACCTCCATACACTGCATGGTACATATGCATGAATGAATGATGACACAAGAATGCACAGCAGCAGATGAGGACATGATGCCACAAACACTGACATGTTCTCCCATCTACATCCCATGTAGGTGATGCGGGATATGCACTCACGCCATGGATGATGACACCTGTACGGAGACCAAGGAACAGGCATGAAGAGGCATACAATAGGGCACATATCCGCAAACGTGGAATGATTGAGAGGACATTTGGACTGCTGAAGGCCCGTTTCCGCTGTCTGAGCAGATCTGGCGGATCACTGCTGTAGAGCCCAGTGAAGACGGGTAAAATCACGCTCGTATGTGCCATGCTGCACAATATATGCCTGCGTAGGAACATCCCAATGCCACCAGACGCAGATGAGGAAGATGGGGATGGGGATGGAGATGGGGCTGGGGATGGAGATGGGGATGGGATGGCACCGCCTCCCCCTGGAGGTCCACATGATGGCCAGAGAGCATGGGATGCCCTGATTCGCATTTACTTTTGAGTCACAGCACATTCAAAAAAATGCACGAACATGGTGACGACAATGTATTAACAGTTGCACTGCAAAATAAATGATCAATGTCCACACATGTATGTCTTGATTTGAAATGGTGATGTATTGATGTAATAACAACAGGGAAGGAGGTGCATTGGTTAGGGAAGCTGTACACCCGGGGCCACCCACCACCCAAACGTGCCCACCCCCACCCAGGACCCATTGTTCAAACCCCCAAAACTACCTACCCCACCACCCAAACCACCTCTCACACCCTTGTAGTCCACATGTGTCCTGCACTGCCCCACACACATGCCATCACTTCCGTGTGCGCTTCTGTGCCTGTGCAACCTTGCCCGAGGGACCCGTTAGCCTACTCGAGCGCCTCCTTGGACTGGCAGTAGTGGAGCTGGATGGGGTGGTTGTGTTTGATTGTGCAGAATCAGGAATTGAGGGCATCCGTGCTAGATTTGCCTGTTGGCCAACCAACATGGCCTCTACAAGCCTGGAGGTGTGGTCGTTGCCCTCCCGCACATGGCGTGCAAGGGTCACTATAGTGCTCGCAAAGCGTCCGATGGACCTCGACAGGCGACGCACTGAGGCGCTGTAGCTCTCCCTCTGCAGCCTGGATTCCTCTAGCTGCCTCTCCACCAGCTGGGTGAGGGTAGCCTGCTGGTCCTCCATCCGCTGCATGCGGGCATTCATTTCGGCCATGGATGGGGTGGGCGACCTCATGGGACTCCCCAGTGATGTGGGGCTGAACCCCAGCTCATGGAAGGAGCCCAGGTCTTCAAATGTGGGCATCTCCCCCTGTGGCCCCGTTTCCGAGTGCTCTTGCGGGGCACTGTTATCACTGCAGGCTGCCCCCTCTGCAGTGCTGCTGCCTTCGGTGTTGTGTTGGGTGGCCATGATAGGTTCCCGTGGCACCTGTCTAGACTCAGGCAGTATGGAGACGGTGGGGACATCGGTGGTGGTGGTGGGCGGCACATCTGTAGTGGCTGGTAATGTGGCCAGAGATGCAGAACTGCCGGCAGCATCCTCCTGTGTGGTGGCGGTGGCTTGTGTACTTGCCGGTGCAGATTGGCTGGCCTGTTGTGCAGTATCACTGTCACTTGAAACGGCTGTGGGGACACAAAGGGCATGCAATTAGTGTTGTTGTGGTGGCAGATGGGTGCATCACATGCGTCATTAAGATTGTACATTGAATAGTGTTAGTCACATGCATCTGATTGCTGGTGTATGCATTCTGTGATATTGGTTGCCATACGGATCATGATGGGTCCTTTGGCCTACACATGCACTGCCTGGGGGGGGGTTGTTAATGGGTCTTTTTGGGTTGTTAATGGGTCCTTTGGCCCACACATGCACTGCCTGGGGGGGTTGTTAATGGGTCCTTTGGCCCACACATGCACTGCCTGGGGGGGGGGTTGTTCATGGGTCCTTTGGCCCACACATGCACTGCCTGGGGGGGGGGGTTGTTCATGGGTCCTTTGGCCCAGTACTCACAACTGCATATTTACATGTGGCATTCATGTTTGGGCACTTACCGGCATCTGCAGGTGGGCTCACTCCTGCTTCAGCCTCCACGATCCCATGGATTCCCTCTAGGTGGAGGACGCTGCTGCAACGCTCCTCCCATGCTTGCATCCTCAGTGGGGAGGGGGGTCCTCCGCCTGTCCCACTGCTGCGTTGGCGGTGCGTGGAAATGAGGTTGCGTACCCTCAGCCTCAGGTCGTCCCACCGCTTGTGGCAGTCCTTCACGCTCCTCACTGCCACGCCCACAGTGGTGCACTTGCGTGCAGCTTCGGCCCACACCTCCTTCCTCCACTGCTGTGTGGCACGCCGTTGGTCGGCGCTGAACAGCATCTCCGCATTGTCCACAATGTGCTCCACCAAGACGGTTAGCTCCGCCTCGCTGAAGCGCTGCTTGCGCTGCCTCTGAGCAGGAATCCTGGCAGACATGCTGGTGGTCCCTTTTGCCTTCTCAGAGTTAGGATTGTGCTTGTGCTGGCTCTGGATGGCAATGGATTGTGCTTTTATATGATGGCCGCCTCTCTGTTTCCTGTTTTGGCGATCATGGTATTTCCGGTTCCTTGTCCGTGGCGGCGGAGGCGGAAACGGGTTTTGCGCCACTTGTGGCGGCGTTATTTCCATTTCCGTGGGGTTTTCCGTGACGGCGGTAACAACGTTTCCGAGTCGTTTCCGCGACCGACAGCGTGTAATCGGATGGTTTTTCCGCAACCTTGCGGACACGGAAACGTTTTTACCGCCGTCACGGATTTTGCACGGTCCCGGACTGGCAGGTTGTAATGAGGCTGACTGTGTGTATGTATATGCGTTTTTGTTGCTGCTCCATGTAAGTGAAAATGTGTAAGAGTTCGCTGAATAAATGTTGTTGGAATGGAGACACTCTGTTTTTGGTAAACATTATCTTGATTGTCCCAATTACAGATGCCATCTAATTGAATGGCAAAAATTGGAAAATGGATGCAGTTCATTTTGTGATGTTTGTGCCACATTATGTTCTTTTTCCTATGAGAAAACCCCATGCTAAAAACTTTTTCAAACCGCAATCAAAGCATTTTTTAAAAATATGAAGTCATCCAAAAAAGTATTCCACACTGCAATGTTTTATATTTTTTCATTTTTCATATTGATGACATTTTAGTATATTTTAATTTTAGTTGAATGTGTATCTTCACGTGTATTAAGTTTTTGGATATGTTGCAATGTTTGGAGGGCAGTGAATAGACAATCGGTTCTGAATCTGTTGATTTGTTTTCCAAAGGACATGTTTGAAGTCTTTAACTTGTAGGATTCAGAGACTAACCTAAAGTCACAGCAAATGCTTATGCGAATCCGTCTGTGCCGATTCTCTCCCTCTCTCTCTCTCTCTCTCTCTCTCTCTCTCTCTATCTTCCTAGAGATATGCAACATGTGGCTTTCTGAACTCCTGAACCCTGGACTCAGTCTGTGTTGAAAACTCATATGCACGAGTGGAAACGGGCACTTAGGATAGTTCACCAGAGCACTGACAAACAAGCCTTTTGATGTTTGCTATCTTCCCATGGCCTCCACCTGACAGAAACGTGCAGTACACGCCTGCCAAGAATCACTCACTGCTTTTCCGAGCCAATCACACTTCTGGCAGCTCTGTATGTGTGGCATGCCTGGAAGAAAGCAGATTTCAATATATCTTAATAGGACACTTTCTCGTGTTACACAAAGCACTGCAGGCCAACTTGCTGGGGATTTAGCAGGTGGGCAGTCGTGCATCAGACGCGGGGTCCCCGCACTTCAGTGGGCCAGTTATTAACATGATACAACATTTACATTCTGTAGGAATGCTTTACAGGACGCCAACTAGGAAAGAGCCCATCATTGTGCTGGGAGCGGCTGCTTCTCAGAACAGCACAAAAGGGGACTCTACCTCCAGATCTCGGTTCCCAGAGATATACATGCCCCTGGCAGTACTTAAGCGGTGACTCTGGCAAGCAATCCACAGACAGGAGCCTGAACTCCACTGAAAGGAGACACTGGGCCCCAGTTTGTGATCATTCAACTGAATTAAACAATTAAAGTGGTCATTAAAGCACGCGCATTGCTGCCAATAAGATAAGGGTGCCATCTTATATTACAGCACATGAAGGTCACGGAAGCAGCCATGCCTTGCCATTGGGACTGAGGATAAACGTGCCATTTAGGAATTATTAAGGGTACTTTGCACTTGCTTTCCTATGATCAGAAATCAAATTCAAAAAGTACACAGCACATGTAATTAATGGGTAGTAAAGGACCTCTCTCTCTCTCTCTCTCTCTCTCTCTCTCTCTCTCTCTCTCTCTCTCTCTCTCTCTCTCTCCCTCCCTCCCTCCCTCCCTCCCTCTCTCTCTCTCTCTCTCTCTCTCCCTCCCTCCCTCCCTCCCTCCCTCTCTCTCTCTCTCTCTCTCTCTCTCTCTCTCTCTATATATATATATATATATATATATATATATATTTTACAGGGCCTGCGGTAGCAGCCGTGTAGTTATGCTTAAATTGCTCAACCCATAGGAAGAACACTTTTTGGGTGGCTTATGACTTCACCCCCCTTGGACAGATCCTCACGAAACTTTGCAAAACAAGTATATGGCCCCGCAGATCAATCCTGGTGAGGTTTCTTCAATGTGGGGCAAAGTTATAGGGGGGTCCCAAAATGTGTGGTTTTTCCCATAGATGCAATGGAAAGAAAGATTTGCTCACATCTACAGCCCAAACCACTGGACGGATTTTCACCAAATTTGCAGCAGGTGTGCTGGCTTTTGTAAATTTGGTGTAAATCCGTCCAGTAGTTTTTTTTTAAAACAACCAAAAAGTATGAGAAGAAAAATGTGGGATATCTGCGTTCGGTCAGTGGACTTACATCTGCAGATGGGTGCCCGATTGGCCGATGGGGGTGGCCGTGATGTCTGCGGATACAAGACGCAGTCGTTGATTGGATTGTGCAGAGCATGAGAGGTGTCTGATTTTTGTAGACGCCCGCCATGCTGGATCTGCTGACATTCGCTGGTGTCCGTGGACATTGCTGTAAAAACATATTAAGAAATGCAATATTGTACTTGTCAAACTAATGAAACATTATCGGGGGAACAGGGGGTGGTGATGATGGGATGGGTTTGGCCTTAAAAAGTCCCAAAATGGGTGTGATTTTTCTCCGATGTCTGCAAACATTTTGCTGATATAGTTTCGATTGCAGGGGTATGGGGGTGAGTTTCAATAGTTCACTGTGTACGATACGTACTTGATATGCAGTGAATTGTGTTGTGTTCAGTGGCTAGATTTTGGGGGACATGGCAGAGGCCATGCCCCCTGGAATATGTGCTCTGGGCAAAATGACTACAGTAGGATGTGTATTGTAATTATCGGTAATGTAGTAGGAGTTGGGCTAGAAATATCATAGTAGCAATATGTGTAAATTCATTGTTCGTAATGTGGGAGTATAGAGTGTTTGTAATATGAGGTATTATGAAATTGATACATTGTGAAAAACGGTACTAAATAAAAAAACAAATAAATACAAATATTACAAATAGTTGCAGGTAAACAGTTGTGAGACACTTTTGTAAGTGCACTACCCGTTCAAACATATAAGCGTATTGTTACATAGTGGTGTGCAATAAAACATGCAATTGTCTATGGCAGTCACCCTACCCTTACATACCCTCTGTCTAGTATAAATGGCAGTTGTCAGCTGTGATGGTGTGTTTGAAAGGGGGCAGGGTGGATGGAGACGCTGAAGGTGTGGTACACCATGTGCACCAGAAATGTATCTTATGCACTGTAACTATTGTGGAAATAGACACTGCAGTGCTGGTGTGTGCAGACTCTCCTTTGAAGACCGTGTTCCTGCAATGAACATATGTATGAATCCATTGAATGTTGTCCCAGGCCCATTGCACTTACCCTATAAGCTGAGGAGCAGCAATGGCCCCCTTGGACTCTTGTGTCATTACCACCTACTCCCAACCTTGTTGGATTGTTTGTCCAACAACTACTGACACATTTTAGGTAGTGTTGGCAATAAAAGGCAGTGGATTTTACTGCAGAATTACATATATCATAATAAAATTTGGTTGATAACATTTTGCATTAAAAACATGAAAAATTCCTTTTGGGAATGAGGGCAGTGGGTGTAACCCTTGGCCCGTTCTGCTTTCCTTTACCACAACTGTGTGACAACGTTTGTTGTACTGTCATTCTTTTTTGTATCCGTGTTTCGTTTTTCATATTCTTATTTTTTCGGGTGGGTGGGTTGGGTGAAAAAGTAGAAGTGTTCTGCGGTTGCAGAACAGCTCCTTTGTGCTCTATTCAGAGTGATGTGCGAATTGGAGACCCTTGCTGGCAGGGCCCCTTTTATTCGCTTTTTGTGACCTTAGGCAATTAGTTTGGTTGTGGTGTTGCTGCCCTTGCTGCTTGGCTGGTGTCGAACAAATTGCATATGCGTGTCTTACCCCCGTCATCCTATGCCGTACTTGCTTTCCTTCCTTTCTTGTTCTGCAGAGTGACACCTAGGCCCTTTTGGCACCATGGTGTGAGATCGTAACTTGCCTTTTGGTTCCCCGGTGATCCCCTTTTTGCATTATGGCTAAAGGGAAGGGATGGGAAGAGAAGAAAATGGGAATTTAGGCAGGAAAAGGGGAGATAACAACCACTGTCAGTGTTGTGTACTTATTGTGCTGTACTAATATTGTACAGCTTCAGCACCGCTGTACTTGCCCTATGGGTTCCCACAGCCCCCACTTATGTTCCTGCGTCTTCTGGCTACATATGGGGCCTTATTTTGCGGTGCTTGTTCTTGTTATAGTTCTCTAACTTGTATCTAGAAGCTGAATCTGTGCAGAGCAATGCTACTGTAGAGGCATCCTAGTTGGTTGATTTAAGGATGAAAGTGAAGAGCTTTGTATTATTGACAAGGCTGTGTGGCATGTGTTTTCATAAACCAAACTGAATCAGGCACACTGTGAACAGCACATGAAGGGTGGCATTGTTATGTGGCCTTCATAACAGTGGACTAAGAATTTGCGGGAGTAAATGTGACGACAATCTGCAAAGAAATGATAAGATTCACTGTATTAAAAGCAGACTTTAGAAAGTAAAGTTTGTATTTTTAGAAAAATGTGCTGTGAAGCGGTTCGCCGTGTACAATATTGGAAAAATTGATTCTCAAAATGCAATGTAAAAAACATTTTACATGAACGCTACTGAAGCGTGGAAAGTGAACTGTCTGCCATATGATCAAAGCTGTGATGCATGAATATTGAATTTGCAGTAAAGAGTAAACGTAGTACATGTTACAAGAAACTTTCATTTATAGCCAAAAAATGAATGTATGTGCATATTGAATAGTAAAGTCTTTACTGAAATATGTTTTTGTCCTAAATTTCACATAGTTATATACTCCCGCTGTGTGCGTGTCATGGGTTCAGTCTACCGGTGGACGGTTTTTTCAACAGTGTTTGGACAATAATTATCAACAACGGATGTGTCATAAACATTGTGTGGGATGATCGCCAGACAATGTGTCCTTTTGCCGTTGCAGTAACAAGAAGCAACATGGTTTCATATAGGTTCTAGAAAAGTTCAGATGTGAAAGTATTGCATTTATTTCAATTCGAAAGCAATATTTTGAACTGCATAATGGAGCAGCATGTGCACGGATCATTCATCGCTTATGGAAAATAATTTTTGTTGGAGAACACAAAGACTTGTATTGATGGATCGATGATTGGATTTGGCACTAGAAGATTACAGTTGCGAGTTTTAGTGAAAATGTAATCGCTGCAACATTTGGTAACTATGATCTGGGTTCAAAAAAGTTATCAAACTTTTTGTGGACTTAAGTAAATGTTTTCATTGTTGTGTCAAAATGAAAAGTATTTTTTCCAGTCCCCACTACTGCTGTTTTATTCAAAATAAAATGTTTCTGTGATTTCTGTAAAAAAAGACCAAGGTTTTGGTTTGATGTGGATGTTTGTGTTTTACTTCTTTGTTTTGTATAACATAACTTTGCCATTGGTGATGAACGTGTATGTTTGGCCACGCCGCGTACTAACATCATTGAAGTAGGTGGAGCTCATTTTGAGCATATAATGATGTTAGCGTTAGGGGCGTGCGAATGTAATGAGTGCCATGCGGCTCTTTGAAGTTTGGCCAATAGAATCTTACTGAGTTTATATACTTCATTGAACAAGCAAAGTAGATGAATTCTATAAGATTACTTTGTTAGTTGAAGTGGTTCCTACAGGAACGTTATTTTTTTTTTTGGTGATGTTATCTTTGATGTCCTGGGTGTTAATCTTAGCAGTGCACGGTGGTGGTGTGAGTTGGTTGCTTAGCTTACCACAAACGGAGAATTTCTGAGGTTTTTCAGTTTTACTTTTAACCATAATGTCCCTTGAACAAAATGTTTTCATAGAATTTCAGAGGTTGTTATTAGTGCAACTTAACCATAACGTCCCTTTAACAAAGTTTTTTCTGTGAATTTCATAGGTTTTTATTAGTGCAACTTAACCATAAAATCCCTTTTACAGAGTTTTTTTCATGAATTTCATAGGTTTTTATGAGGGAAACTTAACCATAACGTCCCTTTAACAACATTATTTCAGTGAATTTCATGGGTTTTTACCAATGCATGCTAATTTCCTACAAGTTACTAATATCATACTTACTCCAATATAGCAACAGTTTTGTCCTATTTACAAAGTGTCACTTTAAACCTCTGCCATTTCCCACCTTCTTGCATAATTGTTAACACTTCTATAACATTTTTGCAACTTTTTACACTGTTTTTCTATTTGTCGGGGTCCGTGAACATATGATATCATTGAGGACCTTCTGAACAGTGTGACGTGACCACACACTCACACGTGGCATAATGACATGTTCGCAAATGCGTCCGCACTTCACAATCGGGCCCCTGCTTTGCGGACAGTTCAGAACTGCACTTTCTACTGGTATAGGAACTTTCAAGCTCAAAATGTCCCTGTTTCACAACTCCTACATCCATTCTTACTCATTATCCATTAACACTCTAGTGCGGAGCAGATACTTTGAAGAATATTAGCAAAACTGCTATTTATCTTAAAAATTGCATCCTCTATTGTCATCCCTACTCCCCAAGATAGACCACCACCGCCAGCTGGAGGAAATACACAACAAAAAAAGTGCAGTACTTTCAAAGACAATGAAGAGGTCCAAGAAGATGAGGTAGAGGAAGTACCTACTTTGAGCACTAAGAGAGAATCATAGGAGTGGCAGTTCTTTACCATTGTTGGGAATATACCAAAGGCTAAAGCTAAAGGCTAAAGCTACCGAAGTGAAATGCACTGAGTGCAACATTGTACTCAGTCATGGACTACCTGGACAGTACTCCTATGGGACCACCTTCATGCGCCGTCACACCCATTCCAACCACAGCAATGTTCTCAGAAATACTGTAACCAATACTGTAACCACACAGCCTACTTCTGTGGGACACAGAATCCCACGTTCTACCTTGCAAGCAATAACAGAGGCTTTTAGTCCATATCTTTCGAAGACAACAGTCCTCTGTATATACTGCAACACACCTCTCGGCAGGGGGGAGCAATTTAGAAGTACTTTAGAAGCTGTAATCAAGGAGCATGAGAAACACTTCCCCCCTACCTTAGATGTAGCACATGCGCAACATCTTCCCCTGTTCACCTGACCCTCCATAATAGTGACATAGACTCAATAAGATTTTACAACATTTCCATTAGCATTTAGTTTTATGGTAATGGAAATAAAGTGGCGTTCATCCCTCGTTCCAGTTACTATAACGGGGGATAACAGTCCGCCAGCCCAAGTTATCGGCCCAAGTGAAGTGAGGGTGGATAACAAAGGTTCTGTACCATTATTCCCCGTTCCAGACCCGGCAATGGGGGATGAAGGCCATTACCACCCCGGGTTGCCAAAGTGGTAGGATTTTTCTTCCTACACCGGGACGCGTGTGGCATTCCACTGTAGGAAGAAAAATCTTTTTCCAAGATGGCCACCATGGAAAAGGAAGTGAGGCTCTGTAAAGAGCCCCACTTCCCTTTCCATGGCTGCCTGCAGAAGGCAAAGAGAGAACACTATAACCATCTTACCACAAGCACATTTTTTTCTTTTCCCTTGCAAATCTATCCCAATTTCAAAAAGCTTTACCACATAGCCAGTCCCTGGTAGGCATGGCCACATTTTCCCCATTGGTCGTCCCTCGTGGTTATGGCCAGTAACCAGATTGTCCGGGTCATGACCTTATGCCACGACCCAGACAATACGGCCACTCCCCACGGCCACAGGCTACACCTCAGTCACGAAAGGAATATTACTATATTGCGTGACTACATTAAGACACTTGTCAAAAAATAAAACACAGACACATTTTCAAAACCATGCTTTCAGGTCCTTGGGAATGCTCCTTACACACATTTTCTGAAAATCTGCCCATGTTGTATTTTTTCTAAAGTGTCAAAATGTATGTACATACAATAGTCATAGAACTTATCCCCCACTTGACAAAATCCATTCAGACTTTGCACAAACATTCAAGGTTGGGACTCTAATCTTTCTGAAAACCGTTGTCTACATTTGTCAAACTGCACAAAAGTTATAAGCCATCTAAACATTTTGAGATGCACCCTCTTATTTAGCCCACTTTTGACAAAACTCCACCAATCTTTGCAAAATCAAGTATATCTAGATCTAAAATCTTTTTGCAAGTTTTTGTGTAGATTTGGCAAATGGCACCACATTTACAAGCCTTAACAATATTTTGGGACATCCCTCTATTTTTATTCCCTCTTGACAAAACAGCACCACACTTTCCAAGACCATTCAGAATCAGATCTAGAATGAAATTCCAAAATTCATGCAGTTTCATTGAGTGGCGCCAAAGTTATTAGACATCCACAAAATGGTTTTCACCAACCCTACAATGCACAACTAAGTATAGATTCCTCCGAACATCTCAGAAGTTTGGGATATCACATGACCGTCCCGGACTGTTTGCGGACATTGTGAAGAAATAAACCCTTTCCGGGATTTTTAAGGCCATATACCATCCCATCCTCATCACCCCTCACCTTCCCAGAGAATGTTTGATAAGTTTGATAAGTGCAATATATTTTTACTGTGATGTTCGCGGACACCAGCACCTGTCTGTGAATCCAACATGGTGGGCGTTTCCAAAAATCCGACGTACCTCACGTTTTTATTGACCAATCAGAGGGCCTCTGGCCCAATCGGAGGCACGTCCGCAGACAGAACAGGGAAGTAAGTACGCAGACCAAACCTAGATTTCACTAATTTTTATTACAGGGCTTGCCGTAGTGGGCCTGTAGTTATTGTTAAGATGCTCAACCCATACAAAGAGCACTTTTTGGGCAGCTTATAACTTTTACCCCACAAGACAAATCCTTACCAAACTTTGCAAACAAAGTATATGGCCCAGTCAGATTGGTCCTGCAAAGTTTGGTGAGGTTTTGTCAAAGGGGTGGGGGGGGGAGGCAAAGTTATAGGGGTTCCCAAAATTTCTGTTTTTTCCATAGACGCAATGGAAAAAATGTTTTGCTCACGTCTACAGCCCAAACCTCTGGAAGGATTTTCACCAAATTTGTGTCAGGAGCAGTGGTTTGGTACCAAAAGTGTGGTTTTGTAGATTTGGTGTCAATCCGTCAAGTAGTTGTTTTTTTAAACGGCCCAAATTTAGGTAAAAAAGACTTTGTGATTTCTGGGTTCGGCCCATGGACTCACTTCCCTGTTCGCTCCGCGGACAGTCCCCCCATTGTCCCAGGGGCCAAGGTGATGTCCACGGACGCCAGACAAGCTCACCGATTGGAGTGTGAGGTGCATCATATTTTCCAAAACGCCAAACCATGTTGGATCAGCGGACAGCTGCAAGAGACCACGGATGGATCGGGGGGACAAAGTCTCGAAAAAACTTTTTTGGGTCATTTGGTGTCGGAAAGAGGGGCGGAGAAGGGTAGGGGAGTGCAAAAAAGATTATATGGGTCTCTTTGTATAGGTGGGAAAAGAGCATATGGGTGGTGCGGCAGTCCGCGGACACAGCTGTAGTCTGCAGACAGAGTCGTGGGCGGATAGCTTGAAAAACACATTTGGGGTTCTTTGGTGACTGAAAGAGGGTTGGTAAGGGTAGTTAATTGGAATATCGATGATATAGGTATGGTTGTATGGGTGAAAAATAGGGTTGGCGTTCCATTTCGATGTCTGCAGATGTCATTTGAATTGGGAGGTTCAGGGCGAGTTGTGGTGTGGTGGTTGTGGCCAGTGGCCAGATTCCTGGCTGCATGGCCATGCACCTAAGATTCTGGCCACTGGCAACAACCACCACAGCATAATACGGCCATGCACCCAAGAATCTAGCCACTGGCCACAACCATTATAATATTATGTTTATAGTAATTAAAGATAGTGTTGGGGCAGTATACAGTATTTGTAACATGGTGACATAATATGATTACTGTACCATTGGTGGTACAGGTTGAGTTTGTTGTACATGGTATTGAAGGAGAAATCTTTGCTTCTTTCTCTGTGAAATAAACCAGAGTATAATATGTTAGGCAGGATAGTTTACAATGTTTCATTGCAAACATTTTCACATATTCATGTACTTTTTTAAGACCATCATAATCAGTACATTCTAAGTACTATGTTTGAGACAACATTACTGTCTGTTCTGCATAGTTGCTGGTTCCGTTTGCATAATCATTGGGTCATTGGGAAAAAAATCCATGTAGGATTAAAAACACCCTACGACATTTATGTGAGTTTAAGTTTCACAGTATGTTTGTTTGAAGTGTTCAGTACTTAAGGGAATGTTTAGAGTGCACAAATAAGTGTATTTGTTGATACAAGCAGTGTTGGAGTAAGAAGAATTGTGATGATGTATTTGCAATGAAGTGTAATGAAGGGTATTTTTGAAGTACTTAGATACCTGTTGGCGTATTGAAACTGTTTTGCATTTCAAAAGCAGCATTGCCTGACTATAGATGTAGTTAGATACCAGTTGGCGTATTCTAACTGTTGATAGTTTATAGTTCTAAAGGGTATTTTTTGAAGCAGTTTGATAACTGTTGGCGTATTCTAAATATTTTGCTATTCAAAAGTAGCATTGTAGTATTATGGATGCAGTTAGATACCAGTTGGCATACTCTAACTGTTGATAGTTTTACAGGTCAGTGACAAAATTTGGGATTAAGGAATATTAAGTAGGCATTTGTTAGATTTGCTGGCAATCCCTGTTTTAGAGTAACAGAAGTGTTGTTGCATTCAAACCAACCACTTTTTTTAAAATGTATGCAGTATAATGACCTGCAGTGGATGTGGCACCAATGTGATAGATTATGTATACTGTTGTGAAGGTTTTCTTGCCAAGAGATACTTGCTTGTGTGTGAATCTAATAAGCTTGCAGTTGTTTTTGGTACCATCTACATTGTACCTTAAAAGCATTAGTGTCAGATATTGTCTATGTGAGCTTATGTGCAAGGTGGAACAATTGTCTGAATTGCAAAAAGTGCATAATATGGCATTATTTGCATTATGCACCAGCTGATGAAATGGAATGGATTCACAATTTGGTATTTGGAACATCGTTCATTAGGGATATGCTCTTGTGAAACATGGTTGCAGAGACTGAATGTATGTTTCCATGTGTATGAAATCTGCATGATTACACTTAGAGGTATGTTTTTGGTTTCCAGTATTTGCAGTAAGCACATTAGACATTCTTGTGGACCTTCCGGTGTGTTTATGGTGAATTTTACCATTCCTGCAGAGTAGGCCAATTCTTACCTCATTCCTGAGACACTGTAAGTGTTGTCAGGATGATTTGTGGCATTTCTATGAAGGACGAGCATTTGCAAACACAACTAGTCTGTGCCGTTCAAGTAAATGTTTTGAACAATTGGTTTGAATTGGGATAGAAGATTGATTGCTAGATTTGCATAGCAATTTACACCGGTTGTGTTGGAAAATGTAAATGGACTAGAGAGTTCTGTGTCTGAGTCATTTGCTGGACCTCCACTTATTTTAGAAGAATATTTCTCTTTATATCCGCTGATGGATGTGCAGTTGTGTTTGCACTAGATAGTTTTGTGGTTGTACTGCTTGATGGAGTAGCAGTTGTTTTTTGTTTCTTTGGCATTATTGTTAGGAGATCTCATAAGTTTTGTTTGCATTCATTTTCTTTTTAAAACTTTACCTTTTTGAGGAACAGGTTACATATCTAGATGGGGTGTGTAGAGTGCACATAGTTTGTTGTACTCTAGGATGCAAGGAATGATAGCCTTGACTTTGCTTGCACCAGAATTGACTAGAAATCGTCCTTCGAGTGTATGTAGATGTGAAAGTGCCACATAACTCATACCTTCTTTAAAGACTGTGCTGCCAATGTCAATCAATGCCTAATTTAGGATTAGACTTTGCGATTTGTGAATAGTGACATTTGCAAGAGACAGAGAGAATTGTTCTCTGTGTACATACATGTCTTTGAATAGAAGGAATCATGCTGTTGAGCTTCCTATCCTTTTAACTTCTGAAAGTTTGTCAAAGTGGATGTTGACAAACTGAATGTTGTTGTCATGAGCATACGTCTGTAAGCCAACAACTGAACCAGTTGCTCCATTGACTAAAGCTTGCTCTACGTCAAGGTTACGTTTAAGAATTATTCTGCAGGAGGCCACCAAGGGGCGCGGGCAAGATGGCTGCCTGAATCTCAAACTCCCCGCATGGCCCCGGGAAACTCACGGAAAAACATGCCTTAAGTGCTTTCTAACCCCATCTATCAGCGATCCTTGAGAAGGGGAACCGCTGTGGACTACCCAGAAGCTGGTACGGACTTTGGAGATGCCCCCGTTCCCGAGATAACGACTTGTGAACGGCGACCCGCTTGCGCCCGAGGGAAGGCCCCGGATGGGAGCCGCACATTGCCTAGCTGCGTAGCGGTGGGAGGAGTCTAATTCCCCACCCGCTCTGACTCAACACACAGGGCCCAACGCCGGGCGGGCCGTCCGGGAGGTTCCAACGGCTACCGGCAACCGGCCCATCCATCATTGGGGATACAGGGGCACCACCGCCACACCTACCGCTCTCACCACCGGTGCTTCGTCCGTGCCCGAGCCGACGAGGTGGCGCACCGCGGAACCATCTCAACGGCCCACATTTCCTCACCTGACCACCGCCCCAACGGCCTACCTCCCCACAGCCCCTACGGGGCTCTGGATTAGTGGCAGAGGCACCCACCCGACCACCGGAGAAGGCTCAGGCCGTCGCAGGAGTGCGCCAGGGCCACCCCGCCACCCGCCACCCAGACACCTCAGGAGAACCCTATAGTTTGGTGCGATCGATACCCCATGAACTGGAGAGAGACCCTTGCGCAGTACCAATACACGCCTGGGTCCCTCGAAATGGAGAGCGGCCCCTTAGCCTCGGAACCCCCAGACATGAATGTCATAAAGAGTAACATCCAAACGATCCTAGAAGAGATTGGGGATATGAGGACAGACATGGGGGCCAGGTTGGCGGACCTCACAGCCAAGGTTTCAACGCTGGAGGATCAGGTAGAAGGGGTCGAGTGCAACCAGGCATCGACGGACATCCTCGAGGCGCAAATGGAAAGTAGATTTCAGGAACTGCACCGCCGCGAGGAGGACCTCCGGCTCAATGTCGACGACATGGAGAACCGGGAGAGGAGAAACAACGTGAGAATTTTTGGCCTTGAGGAGACGGAGGGAGAGACCCGGTTGGTCTTGAAAGCAAAATCCAAGACATCATCAGGATTGTCCTGGGGTTGGACTCGGGGGAGACCCTCCTGCTTGATAGAGTCCATCGGGCCGGCGGGGGGTGGTAGAGGTCCACACTCAGTTCTTGCAAGATTTCACTACTATAAGGACAAGGCTAGGGTGCTGGAGAGGGCTAGAACCCTACGGGACATTCAACATGGGAACTCCAGGGTGACGATTTACCAGGATCTCTCGGCCCTTACTCTCCAGATGCAAAAGAAATGCGGCACTATCACCAGATGGCTACAAGAAAAGGGGACACGCTATCGCTGGGGCCACCGATTCCACCTAGCATTTGAATGGCAGGGCCAGAGATATCAACTAGTCATGGAGGCGGAAATCCGAAGGGCCACCAAGGATCTCACAAGCAACATCGCAGGACCATCAGAAAATCGGGATGCAACCAACGGAGACCGCCCTCATGCCCCTCGAGGCCCAGACCTCTCCCAGGGGAAGCTAAAGGTTAAAGGCTCACGTAAATTCCGAAAAACCAAACATCCACCCACGGACCGAGGAGATCCTATATGAGCACACGAGCAGCAACCAAGGCTCGCCTTTCTGTACAGAAGGTCTGATCCACACCCCACGGGTGCACGCGACGATTCATGGAGCCCGCCGTTCATAGTGTTTTTGCCCCATGACCTGTGGAGGGTTCTTTGTTTAATCGACTTCGGTCAGGGTTGAAGTGTTGCCCATTTAGAGGCTGTTGAATGGTTTTATTGGAAGATGCTCGGCGACTCCACACGGACAACAGCCGGTGCCTCTCCAGGCCTCATGTCGTGATACGCCCCGCCAGGGGCAAAGGAGATACGACCAGGTATCAGGGCCGGGGGGGCCTGGCTCGGGAGTCGCTACAGCTAGTTCCCCGCCGCAGATCAGAAAGGGCCGGCGCTTAACGAAGAGAGCCAGGTTGGAAAGCGCTACACCTAAGAAAATGTTTTCCCGGGGCCAGGGAAGCGACCCTGGTGGTTCGTTGCCAGTCACATCCCCACCCGGGGACCCGGCGGCGAACACCCCACAAAACGGGTAAGGGGAGGGGAGGGGGGCATGGGTGGGATGGGTGAGAGGGGAGAGGGGGGAGGGGAGGGTGCCCCCCGCGGGGCTCAAGGGGAAAGGGAAAACCAGCTGAAACTATGGACACTTTTTTTGCAACGGGCTCCGAGTAGCAGACACTTAGAGGTGATTTTAGTGCGCGTTACGAAAAATGACAATCATTGAAGCAAAGATAGGCACATTGAACGTCAAGGGCCTTAACTCCCAGAACAAGAGATCTCTCACGAGCAACATGTTCCGTAAGCAACACCTAACGCTTCTTTTCCTACAGGAGACACATTACAGGCAAGGCAGGGAATCGACGATCAAGGGGAAA
Organism: Ambystoma mexicanum; assembly: GCF_040938575.1. Taxonomy (NCBI): domain Eukaryota; kingdom Metazoa; phylum Chordata; class Amphibia; order Caudata; family Ambystomatidae; genus Ambystoma; species Ambystoma mexicanum. Next base: position 635,532,907 of record NC_090935.1, on the reverse strand, counting down.
GACATCGGGTGCAATTACTGGGCCTCACACAGAAGTTCTAAGAAGGAAGGGGTGGGAATCCTCCTGAGCAGGGAATTCCGTCTCACAGACATAGAAACCAAGAGGGGGTTTGGTGGTAGTTCTTTGGGCATTAGGGAACCTGTGAGGGAGAGCGTGTTACCCTGGCCACTCTATACGCGCCCAACTCAAAACAAATACACTTTCTCACCCAGGTCTTTCATGTCATGGATGAGTGGGCAGAGGGAGCCATGATACTGGGGGGGGGACTTCAACGTCATAATGGACCGGAGGCTTGACTGGTGGTCTGCGAGAGGGGGGACACCCAGGGGCATCTCCAAGGACAATCTGGCCCTGCAGGCCCTCCTCAGAGAGCACTATTGGGTGGACATCTGGCGAACAGCAAACCCGAACCAGGGTGGGTACACCTTCTTTTCGCCCCCTCATTGCACCTACACCAGAATCGACCTTTTGTTAATCTCGGAAGAGGGGAACGGGGTGGCACAACAGCCGAAGGTGGAAGCCATAACTTGGTCAGACCACAAACTCCTCATAGCGAATTGGTCACTGCCCATCCCCCCAAGATCTTCCCGATGGCGTTGCAATGACACTCTCCTCAGGGATCCAGTATTTCGTGATTTCATGAGGCTGGAAATGCTGGCCTATTTTGAGACAAACGACACTGCCGAGACAGATATGTCCATGGTGTGGGATGCCGCAAAAGTCACCTTCTGGGGCCTTCTCATAGCAGAGGGTTCGAAACGTAAGCGGGAGAGAGGCCTAATCGAGGGTAAACTCTGCGCAGAGTTGGGCGCTCTGCGAGCCAGACTGGGCCTCCCGGGGGTGGATCGAGGGGCTCTCCTGGAGGAGATGCAGGGCAAAAGACAGGAACTCCATACGGTCCTCATAGGGGAAGTCATCAAGAAAATGAGATACACTAAGCAGAGGTACTACGAACGGGGAGACAAGATGGGAACCCCACTGGCGCAGAGGGCTCAGGGCTGCAGGGTTGAGAGGGGAGTCACTCGTCTCAGGAATGGAGTGGGCGGGATTCACGGGGGCCGCGAGGAAATAGTGGAGTGTTTCGCTGACAATTACAGCAAACTCTATTCCAAAAAGGCAGGCGAATCACTGGAGGATATCCGTGCCTACCTGGCAGAACACCCTCTGCCCAGGTTGTCCGATGGGGAGCTAGTAGTCCTGGAGAGAGAGATATCGGAGGAGGAGATGGAGGGCGCCATCAAAAGACTGAAGGTGGGAAAGGCACCGGGGGAAGAAGGCTACACAGCCGATTTTTACAAACAGACCCAACCCGTCCTTTTGAAACCCCTGGCCAAACTGTTCAACCAGATCAGGAACCGGGAGTCCATTCCACCGACATTTTTGCAGGCCCTCATTACAGTTATACTCAAACCCGGCAAGGACCAGACGGAATGTGGGTCTTATAGACCCATCTCACTCCTCAATCTGGACGCTAAGATCTTTGCCAGAATCCTGGCCACCAGGCTTGAGAGCTGCCTCCCGCGCCTGGTACACCCCGACGAAGTGGGATTTGTCTTGAATAGGCAGGGTTCTGATAATATGCGGAAGACGCTCCATGTGCTCGCCTCGAGAGGGGTCCATGAAGAAGGCGCGCTTCTGCTGGCCCTTGACGCGGAGAAGGCCTTTGACAGGGTCAGCTGGGCCTTTATGAGGGAGGTATTCACGACCCTGGGTATGGGCCCCAGTTGGCTAGGTTGGATCTCCATGCTCTACTCCTCCCCCTCAGCCAGAATGGTGGCAAATGGGACCGAGTCGAGGACTTCCCCCTCGAGTGTGGTACACGGCAGGGATGTCCTTTGTCCCCCCCTAATTTACGCGCTTGTGATGGAACCATGGGCAATCTCGATCCGCAATGATGCGGTCATCAGGGGAATACAGGTCGGAGAAATGCAGTGCAAAGTCTGCCTTTTTGCTGACGATGCACTGCTCTATATCACAAACCCAACCCAAACAGTCCCCCGAATGCTGCAGGGCCTCTCGCGCTTTGGGGACCTATCGGGGTACAAAGTTAATCTGGAGAAATCGGTGGTGTTCGTAGGGGGTAATTTATCAGACGCAGAGATGACCTTTGTTAACGGGCTCCCCTTCAGGCTGAGAGACGACGGATTCCGGTACCTTGGAGTCCAGGTCACCCGTGACTCCGAGGGCCTATACCCGGCCAATTTCCCCACCTCTGGTCAGCAATTCGGAAAGATATAGAGCGATGGTCAGGGTTGGGGCTCTCCTGGATGGCACGTCTCAACCTCATAAAAATGGTAATCCTTCCCAAGTTTTTATTTCTTTTCCAAATGCTCCCGGTGCTGATCCCCAAAACGTTTTTCAAAGAAACGAAGCGAGTCCTCCTCAACTTTCTCTGGTCAGGGAAGAAACACAGAATCTCCTACGAGGTACTGGCCAGACCGAAGGAGGATGGAGGGGTGGGATTCCCTGACCTTGAAACATAACATAGGGCCTCCCAACTGAGGGTCCTGGTCGACCACTTTGCCCCGGGGACGAAAAAACAATGGGTGGCCATGGACAACGGGCCTCCCGCGCCCGTCACCATAGAGGAATGGCTCTGAGCACCGAGGAAAAAGATCCCCAGAAATGTCTTGTATCACCCAGTCCTAAAAGTGTTGTGGTCCCTATGGAAAGAGGGAGGGGGTTACTACCGCTGGCTCACAACCTGGCCCTCCCCCCTGAGCTGCATTTGGGCCCCCCCCTTCCTGGCCAAGTTAGCAGAGCCAGCGGCGTACCAGACGTGGTTCGAGGCAGGCCTTAGCAGGACTGGTCTCCTTTGGGTGGGGGGCTCTTTCTTACCCCTGAAAGATCTGGAGGAGGCCCTGGGGATAGGCACCCCGTACCCCTTTCGCTATCTCCAGCTTAAGGGAGTCCTGACCGAACCATCCTGGGGGGACACTCTCAGGAGAGACCTTACAGACTTCGAAAAACTCCTCCTTTCGGCAAGGGGCTCCAAGGGAATAATATCCCACCTCTACAAGCTCTTCCTCTTTTCTGTCCCGCGAGACCCCCCACCTGCACGCACACAATGGGGAAAGGACCTGGGTGTGGAGATCGACAACGAGAGGTGGAGGGAGATGTGTAGACGGGCTAACCGCTCCACGGCTTCACTCCAGTATCGCCACCAAGCCCTCAAGGTATTACATCGCTGGCACTACCCCCCGCAGAGGATTGCTAGAATGAGGCCGGGGTACGATCCACATTGCTGGAAGTGTAGGACCAAAAGGAGGGATTATATTCACATGTGGTGGAGGTGCCCGGTGGTCCAAAAGTACTGGGAGGAGGTTTTGACATGGATTAAGGGGATAGATGGTGTGGAGCGGCCTTCCTGCCCCTGGCTTCTTCTTTTCGGAATTGATATTGGGGACGATCATGAAAATACCCATGACCACATGCTCCAGGTCATGTTGGTGGCGGCCAGGTGCTGCCTGGCACAAAAATGGAAGAACCCCGGAATGCCCGGGGAAAAAAGCATGGGTAACCAAGGTACGGGCCATTTACGACATGGAATTCCTCACGCATTTACTTGACAAATCTAGATCCAACATCGAGGAAATATGGCTCCCCTTCTTCGAAAAATACGGCCGCACAATGTAATCTTAGGTTTCAGACCCGGAGAACCCCCCTCTGGGGGCCTCAGGCCAGCGTTCATTGGTCCAACTCCGAACCCTTCAAAGCTCGGCCCATGACTTTGGCGTGCCAAGTGCGCAACATGTAGACTTTGCTATGCTCTTTTCGGAACCCGTCAAATACGCAATTATTGGGAACTTGAACTGGTGGGGGGTGGGTGGGTGGTTTGGGGTGGAGGGCGAGGGGTTATAACTGGTTTCCTGTTTGTTCATGTTTAAATATGCTCTGCATTGTTGTAACACAGGTGCGAAACCTAATAAAATTTGATTTTCAAAAAGAATTATTCTGCAGTTTAGAGAAAACATTAACATTTTCTCCAATCCAGCTCTGTTGGAGATAGATGTTTATAAGCATTTGATTTGTGTTGGTGCTTGTTGACACATAGAGAGTGTTATTCCGTGCACTTCCAGTTTGTCTGTGGAGGTAATATTCAATATTGGTTGCATTTCTGTTTTAACATTGTCTCCTTGAATTGACTACAGCTTGCTAGGGTTGGCATTAAGGGCATGCACTTTACATTGTTTAATGATAATTATTCCATGACATCAGGAGCAGATGTATTACACCCATATAGCTCATGGATGAGTCTACTATTTAAGATGGATTGGGTATCTTTAGAATGAAGACCAGTTCTAATGCTTTTCAAAATGTTAGCATAGGTGAGGTTGGCAGATTGACGCATGTTTTGAGTTAGTTCTCTGTATTGAAAATGTTGCCAGAGATTTACATTTCCTATGCTGCCAAGTGTGTTGCGGCACTGTTTGTGCCCTAAGGTTTTAAAAATAGGTTCACCTTTCACTGGTGTTAACTGTAAGAGTTCTCCAAAAACAATAATGTGTTTTCCTCCAAAGAGTTGTCCGTAGTCTGTTTTTAGTACTTCTTGCAATCTGAGGAGAATTAAAGCCACGTAAGGTTGGAAATGTACTTCAGTAGCAGCTTCTGCTAATAGTTTGTAGTATTGTAATTTGTTTTGGTATTCTATTGGAAGGAGCAGTAGTCGGTGTAAAGTAACACCTTCTATGTTGTAGGCAACTAAACCTGGGGAGGCTGTTACAACCGCTGAAAGATTGTTTGTTACGTTTTGTAGGAATTTGCCAATGATTTTAATTTGGAATGTTTTTTTTCAGAACCAGCTTCTCCACTTACATAAAAGAGCAGAGGTTCATAATGTTGACAGCTACAAGTTTTACTTTCATGCTTCAAACCATGTTCAATTTATTCAGACACTTCTAGGTAAATGCTAATTCATCATCATTTAGCTGTGATTTCAGCACCGACAAGTGTTCTTCTGATTGTTTATATTGATAAAATGTATGTTCTACTTCAGTCATGGCTATTTCTGCTTTATTTAGAATGAATGGCTCTCCAAGTGGTTGTTGGTTTCCTGTAAGAGAAGGTTGACTGCCCTCAGGAGTGTCTTCATCCAGTTTTTCTTGAACTTCTTCCTCTTGTTGGCATTCATTGTCCAACATTTCTTTGTATTGTTTGAAGTTGACATTTGTTATACTGCTTTCATTTGCATTGAATGCAGCTTCAAATGAGTCATGGTTACCTAATAAATCTTCTTTTTTTTCTCCATGGTTAAAAAAGTTGCAATAGGGCCATGTAATTAAGGTCTCTATGTTGAGGAGTTTTAAATGATCTTTTTATATGATTAATTAGCCTGGGTTTGCTAAGTTTGCCGAGGCTTCCTTTACAAGCTGAGACAACATATTTTCCAGTTTTTCATCTGTTTTGACATTGTTTTTGTAGGAGTAGTTTTGGGCTATGCGGTATAGGCATGTTTTCCAAAGCAGTACTTCTGTTTGGGTTGTATGTGGTGTTTTTATGACTATTCCTTATTTATTTTGGTCTGCTATGCGTAAGAAGTTGTGCAAGTCATCCCATGAATATTCTGAACAACTTAAAGTAACAAACCATGTGGGTGGGCCGAGGTTCTTTAGCATACAACATACATCAGCGTGATGTCAGAACTAGTATTCTTTTGCACCACGCATGTTTGCCAAGAGATTTGTGATACTTGTCTGCAAAACTTCATCTTTGTCTTTTATCTTTTGAAGCAGTTGGGTAGCAGACATGTTTAAAAAATTAGAGCCTGTTTTTGTTGTGTGTGCAACTCTGTAACATAGAGTTGCTAGTTCACTTTCGAACAAGAGGTGGAATATGTATTCTACATTTTGTCAGAAGCTGGGGTCTTTAGAATATTTTGGGTGGTTTCTCGTAAATTCTCTTATGTGTATATCTTTGTAGTATTCGTTGTTTTCTTTTAGATATTGTAGGGCTTTTCTAACTTTGTTTAAGTTTACTAGTTGTTGCCAAAATATTTTGTCTAGTGTTGGTACACCATTAACTAGAATAATCAAAGATTGATCTATTGGCCGTTACACTCTTAGGGCCTCATTACACGTTGTGCGGTAAAATCCGCAAATTACCGGCATGGCGCCCTCAACGTGTCCGCCCTCGTAGGAGGGCGCTAATAGCGTACCATTACGAGTACGCGGACACGAGCTTTGCGCCATGCCGGTAATACCCCTCCAGCCTTGCCGCTAATCTCCCCCAAGAGTCACTTACCGCCTTCCACGACAGTGCAGATAGCAACTCCGCCTTGACGCATCGTGCAAATAGCGGCCACCGCTAATAGCGGTGACCGTTAAATACCGGAACTGGAAATAACATCATCGCACAGGAATGGGAAAGAGCACGGCGGCCATCTTTAAAAACACAATCCATTGCCATCCTCTGCCTTCTGGACCTGTTTGTGTTACCTTGCTGCCTGAGATCCATTGCTACACTGTTACCATGCCCAAGACACTAAGAAAAACCACAGACCTCCAGCGAAAGGAGAAGTTCTCCACTGAGGAGTTAGTGATGCTGACTCAGACCTTAGCGGACAATGCAGAAGTGGTCTTCGCAAATGACATGCGGCGGGAGACCCTCCTACAGAAGAAAGCAATCTGGGCCGAAGTGGCAACAAAAGTGAGTGCTGTAGGCACCAGCACGCGCACTGTACGCGAGTGCAGAAAACAATGGGATGACCTGAGACTCCGGGTCAGGATGATCCTGGCCGAGAACCACAAGACTGCCACCGCTGGAGGATCAGGGTCACCGATCAAGTTGAAGGAGTGGGAGGAGACATGCGCAAACCTCATCGGGGTAGAATGTATTGAGGGAGTCGGGAGGCTGGAGCAAGGTGTGCCAGACACTTCTGATGGAGGTAAGTGCACTGATACAAGCATGCAATGTGAATGTACAATTCCCCACAAATGGCAGCCCTGGATCACTACATGGATGGCCCGGCATCCACACATGCATCCCACCCTGCGCATGTCAGCGCCAGACCCCAACACACACACATGTATACATCAACAGAGCCAAGTTCCACACACAACACTGCATGGATGAGGCACTGAAATGACACCTCACCTGCTTCCTCCACAATGAAGTTCAAACGGCCCCAAATGAATTCATGATGTAGCCTGCATTGAGTACATGCGACCATAACCAATGACATCCCCCTTTTTGTCCCCGACAGGGTCGCATACAGACAGCGAGGGAGCATCCCAGGCACCCCCTTTGCAAAAGAAGAAAAGGCCACAGCCCAGCGAGGACGCACCAACAACATCAAGGGGAAAAAGGCCAAGGCCCCTATTGCAGCGTCCAAAACAACTCCTGCGCGCCACTGCCAATGCCACGCAAAACCCTACTGCCCCGCCTCTGGAGGACCACTGCCCCCCCCAAATCACCGCCACTGAGGGTCCACCCTCAGCTGCTGCCAGTTCGGTAGGGGAGGCGGCAGCCATTGCCCCATTGTCCGACGTGGATGAGCCCACAGATCTCGATCTGCCTATGCACACCCCAAGCCCTGCTGTAACCCCCGAGCAATCACCCCTACACACACCTGGCTCGCACGTCACTGTTGACGAGTCCATGGAGGCCTTCAGTAGCCCCCCAGAGGTGGTATCTGCACACCAGCCAGCATCAGGATGCGCAGCAGACACACCACCACAGACCGCCACAGCCCGTGACCTGGCCAGCGTCATCCAGCGCCAGCAGGCTCTCACAGACCTTGCAGGTCAACATGTGGAGGAGGTTGCCCATCTCAGGGCTGACCTCGGGGAGACATCCAGGCACTCCAGGGAGGGAATGGAGTCGTGCACAGACAGGCTGTGTGGAGAGCTGATATGCGTCCGGGAGGTGCTAACACGCATCGCAGATGCAATGGAGTGCCAATTTCCACCAGGACAGTCTGCCACCTCTTCGGCCACCAGTTCGTGGCAGACGAGCCCACTCAGACGCTCTTCACGCACCACCAGGCGCACCTCCAGCCAGCCCCCAAATGCTGGCCCTGGCAATGAACAATAGGGCGTGAATGTCCATTGACCTCTGTGCATGCCTGGACACATACATTGTTGGAGACTCATGAGGGACAGTTGTGGGGGTTGGGGGGAAGGGTGTGATGGGACAGTTGTGGGGGGTGGGGGGAAGGGTGTGATGGGACAGTTGTGGGGGGTGGGGGGAAGGGTGTGATGGGACAGTTGTGGGGGATGGGGGGAAGGGTGGCGGGATGGTTGGGGACTTGCACATTTTTCTGTTTCTGTTCATTAATACACTGTTGTTTGAGCAAAACACAGGCCTTGACTCCTTCATTGTGTATGATCAATTTATTGACGCCAAGGTCCATTGTGAGCTAACAAACAGACACCAGTGCATCACCAGCCATATATAGGTGACAGTATGACTACATGTTACTCAGAATATTTGGTTGATCAAATGCTGTCTCACGGCACATCCCTCCTGGCCATCCCCTCTTGCATGACCTGCATCCCCTTCATCTCCATCCTCATCCCCGTCATCATCCTCATCAGGTGCCTCCATTTCAACGTCAGGGGGCAGTGGCACATTCCGTCTCATACACATATTGTGCAGCATGACACATGCCGTGGTGATCTTTGCCACCTTCTCATGGCCATACAGGAGGGCGCCACCAGACCTGCTAATGCACCTAAACCGTGACTTCAGAAGTCCAAAAGTCTGCTCGATGATGAGGCGGGTACGGGTATGTGCACGATTGTATTCTTCTTCGTGCCTGTTCTGTGGGTTCCGTACAGGTGTGAGGAGCCACCTCTTCAGGGGATAGCCGACATCACCTACATGGGGGGAGGAATGGGTTCATGTTACTTTTTGACACATGTGTGGCCTGTTCATGTCACATACTTTGGCCTATCATTGTGATTCATGTACACATTCAACTGCATCAATGAATATGGTCTGTGTGACTGCTTTGTGCAAAGGTGAGCGCAAGCATGCCAGTAGACATGCCCCATTGATGCCTCCAACAGTGACTGCCATGTCCTGGGTGAGGCCAGGTCATTGGTGTCCCTGTGGGCAGGCACATTTGGTACCACACTGGTGGTGTACTGTCCTTCCGACATTGCTGTTGCCTTGCTGAGAGGCAACACTTCAGTGGTGCCATGGGTTTGTGGTGCATTGCCATAGCTAGGGGGTATCCCTTTGCATGCATCCAAGGGCACAATGCATTGTTGATGTTGTGCTGTAGGAATGCTGCATGACTATGTTGACGGCATGGATGACATTTGTGTGTTTCGTGGCATGGAGTGTCGTGCAATGTGGATGAGGATTGATGTTTGATGTCACTAGATTTGGATTGTCAGCTGTGTCGTGTGGCATATACTTGCATGTCCGTTCATCCCAAGTACGTTGCTGCCCTTACAGATGCCCATTAGCGTACATCTGTATGTGCATTTGGGCGACGGACTACAGGCTACACCCAGTTGGAGTATCTATCTACCCCCCCAATGCACACCCAGTTGGAGTATCTATCTACCCCCCCAATGCACACCCAGTTGGAGTATCTATCTACCCCCCCAATGCACACCCAGTTGGAGTATCTATCTACCCCACAATACACCCCCAGTTGGAGTATCTATCTACCCCCCCAATGCACACCCAGTTGGAGTATCTATCTATCCCCCCCAATGCACACCCAGTTGGAGTATCTATCTATCCCCCCCCAATCACACTGCCATGTGCTTGGCCTGGAACTCACCAAGTAGCCACGAACGTTGTCACATTTGTCACTCCATGTAGCGGGGGATAGTTGAGTTCCGCAGGACCATGGAATCATGGGTAGATCCTGGAAATCGGGCACAGCAATGTGTGATTACCTTGTTTGCATCACATACCATTTGGACATTGATGGAGTGGAATTGCTTTCTGTTTCGGTAGACTACTTCATTGTGATGTGGGATGACCAATTCCACATGTGTACAGTCGATGGCCCCAATGCAACTTGGGATGCCTGCCAGTGAATAGAAGCCAACTTTGGTGTTTGCAATCTCCTGAGCAGTGCGTGGCATGGATATGTGTTCGGGTGCATGCTTCAGGAGGGCATCGAGTACCTGGTTCAGTATGCGTGAGAATACTGGTTGGGAGATGCCATGCATCTGCCCCACTGTATGCTGGTAGGTTCCTGTGGCCAGGAAGTGGAGCACTGTCACCACCTTGAGTAGAGGGGGGATGGCAGTTCGGATATCTATTAGGCTCACAATGTCGTTGTGCATCATGTCCACGATGCTGGTGATGGTGTCCCGGTCTAGACGGTACAGGGTGTGTATCTGCTCAGGTGTTAGGTTAAATGGACTGGCTCTGATCCGAGGAATTGGTGGGTGCCTCTGTGGTATGATTAGGTGGCATGGTGGTGCTTGCTGTGCCTGTCTGGCCCTCCTCCTCCTCCTGCCTCTCCTCTGTGCAGCCTGTTGGTGTAGCAGCAGCGCTGCAATCAGGTCCTCCAGGCCATGTAATGCTGCCAGTATTGGAACCATCTTGGTGTGGGAAGGGGTGTGGTGTGCTTCTTTTGAGCAGCCACAGTCTCCATTGCCTCCACCTGTGCTGATTTTTGCCACCTGTGGCAGGTGTTAACACTGCTTAGTTCTTTTAACGGGTGGTTCACGATGGCGGTATTGCCGCCATGCCGGTAAGGGGTTTTGAGGTATTTACCATAGCGCTATTGCCGTGTGCACTAGCCTTGTGATGGTGTGCTATTAGCGGCATGTCGTTATTTACGGGTTGGCAGGTCGCGCGCACGCGGACTGACCGCTATTAGTGGCACCGTAATTAGCGGTGCCGCTAATGGCGGTGAGCCGGGTCGTAATCCGCATGGCATTTAACGTTACTGGTATTCCATTACCGGTAACGTTAAATACCTACCGCCATCCGTGTAATGAGGCCCAGAGTGTCTACATTTTTGTTACAGTTTAAAGGCAAATATACTACTTTGCCACAAATGCCTTTTAATAATTTAGAAGGAGGCAATTTGTCTGTTTTGGGTTCAAGGCGTATTATAGCTTGAAATGGGTGTACTTTTTGGATTATAATGCTATCATACAAATTAAGTTGTTGGAGCGCTTTTGGAAATGAGAATATTTCCAAGTTATTAGTGACAGCATGGTTATTATCAAGCTTTGTATTGCAGTATGTGCAAAGTATTGAGGGGTCACTTATTTTGTATTTATTTTCTGTCATAAGATATAAAGCTAATTGGAACCATTGGGATTCCTCATTGTCCTCTATTTTGTAAGTCATATCTACCTTTTTTGTGCTCTTTTCATAAAATGTTCTGCGGCAACAGACACATTCTTGGTTTGGTATTTCAGCAGATATGCTTTTAAACTTTGTTGTTTCTTTTTTGTATGTGTTTGTTAGAAGGTTAGTGTTTGTAAGGTTTTCGCCAATGTTTTCTAAAGTTATTGTATATTCTAAGTCATCTTCACTTCCAAAATATTTACTTTGGATGTGTTCTATTTGTTGAAGGAGTTCTTTGGTTGTTCCATATAGGAGAATGTTATTAAAATGTTGCAGTTGTAAAGCAAGACATTCTGCATAGTACAGTCTCTGCAGAAGACTCCGTATAGTGGAATGATGAGTTCCTAACATTTTGATGTGGTGGAAGGTGCTTTTGCAAGCAATTCCCAAAATGCAGCGTATGAATGTCCTTGCAGTCCAGTGTAATTGCGCACTGGACAGGAGTCCATGGTTTGTTAAGTTTTTATTCTAATTTTGTATTTTACTTTCAGATAGTGATTAAGGAATTGTTGTAAAGATTTGAAGGATTGTTGCCGTACGTTACACACTGAGCTGCATGGTCATTTGTAGACTGGACGGATTGGTTGGGTGAAAGGAACAGTTGATTGAAAGTTTGTTAGGGATGCTTTTTCGATAAGAGTTTCTTGTGCCATAATGGTGTTTTCTACCATTTTGTACCCTCAGCCATTACTATGTATAGCAACTGGGTTTTTCTGTTCTTGTTTATAAGCCTCTTTACGGAAATATGGTTCTGTGCTGCTTGTGCAAATCCATTCACCTTCACAGAAGTTTGAAAAGTTATCTATGTTGACATTGCGCATGTTTCGAAATACTTTTTGTAATTTACTGATTAATTTTGTTAGTGGTTTCATTCTGTTTAAATTGTATATAAACAATTTTCTTTTCAGCAGACTTGCACTGTCAATTAGAGATTCCAGGATTAGTCTTCTGCTGTAATTTTTAAGGGTACAGCGTGACTTTTTAGCGATTTTCATAAGATTGCTGTGTACTCCATGGTGGAAAATGTTTTGTTAAATACATTTTTTGGAATGCTTAACTGTGGCTACGTTAACATTGCTATATATAGGGCCTCATTACGACACGTGCAAAATGGGTTAACGGGTTCCGCTAATGGATGCCGACCCGTTAACACCATTCCGCACGATTACGAGGTCCCCTCGCGGGACACGGTAAGGACGCCTGGAAAAACCAGGCGTCGTTACCGGGTCCCGCGAGGGGACCAGAGAGCTAACAACGGGCCGGTCAAAATCGGCCCGTTGTTAGCTCCCTCTCCCATTCCCATTGAGCTCTATGGGAGCTCAAATGGAAATAGGGAAGGTCCGGGCCTGCTTCCCTGAGGGAGGAATTACTGGGCCCTCCAAACTCAGAATGGCCCGGTAATTCCCCATTCAGGGAACCCGGTAAAGGAGCCCGGTTTGGCGGCAGCCATGGAGCTAATAGCTCCAATGCTGCCGCCAAACTCGTAATGAAGCTCATAGTGCTAGGGTCATTAGCAGTTTTCTTCTCTATTTTTTTGGTGGTTGCTGGTTTAGATTTGTTGACTCATTGTATTAGCAGTTTTATTTGAATATTTGCTATGCATTCTGCTTCAGGTGGATGAGTATTTTGCATGCTTTTTATTTTTATCTGCTCTATTTTTTCTTTGTTTTCTATGGAGATGCTTTTTAGTAGCATGGCATTCTGTTGTGTCTGTTGGAACAAAAGGAAAGTGTGGGTTTGAAAGCTATGGAATATATATGCGTGTATTGTGAATGAGTGTGTGAATGTGATGGCAGACATAAATAAAGGGCTTCGTGATTGTGTAATGGGCTGATAATTGTGATTGGGAAGGTTGTAAGAGTAGCTGTGTCTGTAGATCTGTGAAGGGCTTAGGTTAGTGCGGAAGAGAGTGATAGTGTGAATGAATAAGTAAGGACCTTACAAGGTTTTCAGGATAATAGTGGGTGCTATAATAATGCTGTTTAGGTGACAATACAAAGAGTGTACATGTTGAGGTGCAGTGAGCAAGAGCAAAATAAATGTTGATTTGAAAGGAATTTTGTGTGCTACTATGCCGCTATTCTATAATGTACGAGTAACATAAAGAATACTACTATGCTAATGCACTTACTGAAGGATGTGAAGAGTAGTTGTTGTCTTTCTGGAGGTTGTTGTTCACTGCAATTGCGAAAAAAGAAAATTAGTGGGTATATATGGTAATGGTGAAGTAATTTTAGTACAAGTAGACATTATTTATGAATGTAGGAGGAGTTGGTGAGAAGAAGAGTTGAAAACATTGGGCCTCATCACGAGTATGGTGGTAATCCTGCCTGTGCTGCAAAAGGGTTGCCACCAGAGTCCTAATAATCTTTCAGCACCTAGCTTCCCAGCACCACCAGGACATTACAAGTCCTGTTGGCCTGGAAAGTTGCCCAAAAATCTTAGTCCCTATTCCCGTGGAGTCCCATAGGACTTTACGGGAATGGGTACACGGGAGCACTGGCACCGTTGCTAATGGGGCTGGTGGTCCTGCGATAAGTATGCATAACGGGCCTACAGCAAGAAAGTGTGACATTTCTATACAATGCAAAATGGAAAATGCTGAGCATTTAATAAGCTGTCCTTTTTGGGAGGCTGTACATGAAAGTTGGTTTTGTGGATTTATAGCAGCACTGTGCATAGCATCTTTATTTAAAAAAGAAACAGAGATGGAAAATATTTGTAGAACACTTTTAAGTGGCACTTGTGTGAAAGTTTATTATGTGTGTCAGTACATGCATACTTGCCAATATGATGCATTACAATGTGTAGTTGCTTATTAAATGATGGTTCTTTTGTTTGTATTGTGGGAGTTGTGGTTGCACATTTTGCAGTAGCTGCTCATCAGCTGAGGAGGGCTGGAGCCCGTCCAAGCCCCAGCTGCGACTACTAGAGACGAGCACCGGAAGAAGCCAGTGAGCGTGACCCATCCAATGATCCCATGCTGGTAAGCTCATTGCCATTGAGCGCCTTCACCCTTTTTTCATATATGCAAAATTCACTGATCTTACATCTGCATCTTACATGATTGTATGCTCTGCCCGACATCTAGCTGATCCACGAGGAGCCCTTTCAAAATGGCAGACCCAGAATCGTTTTACTTGTTGCTAAGCAACCTACCCGGCTGCGGATAGGCTGCTGCAAGCTCTTTGTGCACATGTTGCCACCGGAAGGCAAGAGCCGTGCCAGCCTCCAATGGGGGACCTCTTAAGGGTGCGTCCTGTCTGCAAATGATTCACCTGTAGCTGCTCATCAGCTGAGGAGGGCTGCAGCCCGTCCGAGACCCAGCTGCGACTACTAGAGATGAGCACTGGAAGAAGCCAGCAAGGGTGACTCATCCAATGATCCCATGCTGGTAAGCTCATTGCCATTGAGCACCTTCACCCTTTTATCATATCTGCAACATTCACTGATCTTACATCTTCAGCAGAAGATTGTATGCTCTGCTTGACATCTAGCTGATCCACGAGGAGCCCCTTCAAAATGGCGGCCCCAGAATTGTTTACTCATTGCTAAGCAACCTACCCAGCTGCGGATAGGCTGCTGCAAGCTCTTTGTACACGCATCACCACCGGAAGGTGCGAGCCGTGCCACTGTCCTAAGGGCCACCTAGTAAGGGTGAGTCCTGTCTGTGCCTCTCCTCGCCGTAACAGCCGGACGCCGTGCTGCACCCCCCACTTGGGCACATCCAATCCTACCACAGAACAAACTACAATCCTACATCGTGGACTCCTGCGCCTCATGTAGGCTACTAAGCCAGAAAAACATATGCAGATACACTTCAGCTCCACACTGATCATCACCTGAACTCGTTCGTGCCTTAACGTTGCAACCGTATCAATGATTCCCAGCCCAATATACTTCGCCTAACTAATGCTGCCTACTGTAAGTAACCAATGCACGACCCTAGTCTGCATGAATGTTCTTCTGTCACGCTAAATGCTGTACGCTTGAGCTTTGTTCGAGCCTGAGATGCTCCTAATTGTTTTATCCAACTTACACCACTACAGCATACCTATGGTTAACCTCTCATGTTTTGTTGTGCTCGAGGCACATTGTATGCTGTATGCCAAACTATTGTGCACTGTACAGAACTGTTTATGCCACTTCCAATCTACATTATTTTAACATAATTGTGGCCAGCCTGATAGGTCTCAATGTGTCTGCAGTGCCTATTTGCATTTTCACACCACATTATGACTGCACGCTTCTCCTAAGTGTTCTGCCATATCTAGCCTATAACATTGTACGCTGGTCATAAGTGTTTTACCATATCTAGCCTATAACACTGCACGTGGCTCGTAAGTGTTCTGCCATATCTAGCCTATAACATTGTATGCTGGTCATAAGTGTTTTACCATATCTAGCCTATAACACTGTACGCTGCTCCTAAGTGTTTTGTCATGTCTAGCCTAAAACATTGTACGCTGCTCCCAAGTGTTTTGCCATATCTAGCCTATAACACTGTACGCTGCTCCTAAGTGTTTTACCATATGTAGCCTATTACATTGTGCGCTGGTCATAAGTGTTTTACCATATCTAGCCTATAACAATGTATGCTTCTCCTAAGTGTTCTGCCATATCTAGCCTATAACACTGTACGCTGGTCATGAGTGTTTTACCATATCTAGCCTATAACAATGTGCGCTGCTGCTAAGTGTTTTACCATATCTAGCCTATAACACTGTACGCTGCTCCTAAGAGTTTCGTCATGTCTAGCCTAAAACATTGTACGCTGCTCCCAAGTGTTTTGCCATATCTAGCCTATTACATTGTACGCTGCTCCTAAGTGTTTTGCCATATCTAGCCTATAACACTGTACGCTGTTCCTAAGTGTTTTGCCATATCTAGCCTATAACACTGCACGTGGCTCCTAAGTGTTGCCAGATCTTGCCTACAACATCCTATTTTTATTGCGGCGACTCCCTCCATACGAGAGATTGCATCTAGCCTGAACACCTGCCCGTACAAATACCAGGTGTGGCCCTGATAGACGGTTCTAAGCTACAGGTGCATTGCATACTGCATACCCTGAGCTCCAACACCCAGCCTGCTCCTACCTGTGGTCTCCCCACACCCTGCCGTTTCTGAACATTTCTTTTGGCCTGCAGTATTCCCCTCTATTTTACTCACCTATCTGCTCAACGGATCGACTATAGCTAACGTCATTAACACATGGCGACCGTGGGTAGTGCCTGTTACACCATTTGAAGCCTCCTCCACTTTGGGTCTCTAGTATTACGGCACTTACTCACCCCCATAACACTAACACTAACTGGCAGGTATATTCCTATTCCTTCTCTTGCACAACAAGACTCAGGGACCTTATACCACAACCTATATGGTCCCCACCCCCTCCGCCTCAGCCTGATCATGGTTGACGTTTGTCACTGCCTGAGCTCACCCTGTCCAACGTCCACTAAAAATGTAAGACTTGGCTCTCGCACGCCTACTATACGTGGGGTACATCAGAGCACCGCCCCATCTAAAGAATCTAGCATTGACACCAAATGCCATCGGCTCCTACTCAACTACCGTTATCACCTCTTCCAACATCATCCACCTCTAAACGACCTCCTCAACCAGATGTAGCAACCATCAAAGGGGCCCTTATTAATGCACGCTCACTAAATGCTCACGCCCTAGTCATTTCAGATCTTATCATCACTAACAACTTAGATTATATAGCGATCAAAGAAACCTGGCTCCACCCAGCAGCAGGTCCTGCACTTATGCTAGCTATCCCTAATGGCTATAACATCATCAGAGCCAACAGAACTACTAAAAGGGGTGGCGGGGTGGCTATCATTGCAAAAAACTCCCTGGCAATCAGAGAAGCTGACAATATGAAACTCCCCCTGTTGTATGAGCGGACACTACTTATCCACACTCTCTACAGACCACCAGGCCACTGTCCTCCTTCGAGGAAGACTTTACTGCTCTCCTATCTCAAAATACAAAACCCAACTCGCAAATTTTGCTCTTTGGGGATCTGAAGCTTAGTCTGAGAGACCCCTGAGACACCAACGCTCTAGCCATCCAAAACTCCCTCTCAGAACTAGGCTTCACTCAGAGGATCTCCGATCCAACACATTGCAAGGGCAGAACCCTAGATTGGGTAGTAGACCTTAATTGCAATATCAAAATTGTAGATAATGCGCCATGCTCTTGGTCAGATCATAACGTCATCTCATTTGAAATCAATGATTCCAACCAAATGCCACCCAGAGTTACCGAGGCCCGTCCACTCTAACCAGGAACAACCGACTAATCATTTTAGAAAGCATGCTCCCATTACTTAAACCTATTACCCAGCAACAACAGCCTCTTGATTCTAACCCTTTCTCAATGGTGGAACTATACAATTAAAATCTACTATAGGCCCTTGACAATCTAGCCCCACTGAAACCAAGGAAAGCCAAACCTATACCACATCTTAATAAGTGGTTCACCTCTGACTTGAGAATCCTTCGCAAAGCCAAGAGACGCTGAGGCGTCATGGAAAAAAAAAACTCCACTCAAAATAAGTTACATAAAAATCAGCCTTCCTAGAAACAAAAAGACTAACTATAACCCCAGAATTTACAATGCCAACTTGATTACCAAGGAGCTCTTCATTATACTGAAAGAATTAGAATCTCCTATAACCCCTCCTGACTCATGCCAAAAAGATGCCCTATGGTGCTCCAGCATCCAAAACTCCCTGCTCAATAAAATTTCACTACTTCAATCCAAAATGTAAGCTAAAAGAGTTAGCCTCATCCACGGACAAAAGTTACAACACCAATGAGCCTATACTGAGACCTCAAAACGTCACACTCTCCGCTCAATTAAAACCTTTTGAATTCACTCCTGTCACCAGAGGTCGAGTCCATTATTAGAACCCTCAAGCCATCCAGATGCCAAGGTGATATTTGCCAAGCACCCATTATAAAAGAAGGTGCCCCCTTTATCACTTCCTTTACAAATGCGTCCTTTGCTTGTTGCACCTTACCCAAAAACCTTAAAGACGCCTGGGTCATGCCCCTCTTCAAGAAACCAAACCTAGACCCTAACCTCCCAACTAATTTCAGGCCTATCAACACGGTGCTGTTTCTCCTAAAAATCTTAGATAAGGCCGCTTATATCCAGATCCAAAAGCACCTTGAGACCAATGACCTCCTAGACCTCAAACAATCTGGGTTCAGACCAGGACATGGGACTGAAACAGACCTCTTGGATCTGAAAATCCAAATGTATGAGGCCAGAACAACCGAAAGGCAGCTCTACTACTACTAGTTGACTTGTCGGCAGCGTTCGACTTGGTTGACCATACCATCCTAACCAACCACCTCACCACAGCCGCTGCCTTGTCCAATAAAGCTGCAGCATGGGTCAATTCCTTCCTGGCAGACAGATCCATGAGGGTCTTCTCCCCCATCGCGCCAGCCGCTCCCTCCCCTATCAGATGTGGAGGCCCTCAGGGCTCCTGTTTCTCCCCCACCCTCTACAATATTTTCACCAGCTCCTGTTTGACCACCTGGACGAATTAGGCTTATCATACACAAATTATGCGGATGATAACCAAATACTTATCACTCTGTAAGGCAACTACCAATCAGATGCCACCCTCCTAAACGAAATCTACAGCAAAGGTCAAGTTTGGATGGCCAAACACAGCCATTGTCTTAACAACCGCAAAACTGAGCTTCTCCTCATCGGATCCAAGTTAAGACTCAACAAGCTACATCCCAAATACGCCACTTTCAACATTGACGGCAACCTTATTAAGGTTGACAAAGAAGCAAAAATCTTAGGTTTTTATCTTGTCACAAGCCAGAAAAACCTCCACAAGTTATAAATCTTGCAAAACAACACCCTTAGGTCTGCTCTCAATATCCCCCATGCTAGCCACATCTCTCAAACCTGACGAAATACCAACTGGCTCCCCATCCAAGACAGGATAACCTTCAGAACTCTCATGATCACACACAAGTGCCTCAATAACTCAGCACTGAAATACTTGATGAACAAATTCTCCTGAAAAATACCCTCCAGACCTACTAGATCCAACTATGCCCATTGCCTCAGCATCCTGCAATTTAATCTCCTCAAAGCAGGGCGTTCCAGCTTTCCCGTGCTTTCAACTAAGACCTAGAACAAGCTACCACCAACATGGTCCGAACCTTTGTTCCTCCCCTTCCGGAACAAAGTGAAATCATGGTTATTCCTGCAGTCGAATTAGATCTCATCACACAACTTCGACCATGTCCTTGCACCCACTCTGACTGTACCCATAGCTTAGGTATGCTTCACCTACAGGTCGCCATTACCTATCACATCTTGTTACCTAATCTATGTCCTGAACCTGAAACTGGTCGTACTTTCTTAGCTTTTCATGTATATTTGTGTATTTCTGTACATTCTTTGTCTACTTACATTGTGTTTTCCTATTATAGCCATATACCTGTATATTATTGTACCTTTGTACCTATGTACCTAAGTAAAGCACCCAGATACCCTTGGGTTTGGTGCGCTATATAAGCAAAGAAAACAAACAAAACAAAAGGTGTACTACAAGTCCCAGCATGCAGAGAAAAATGTAGGAGCCAATACGCATGTACAGATTAGAAAGGGGAATGTTAACAAGTATGCATGTGTGTCAAAGTTAATAAAATTGCATGCACTGAGTGTTATTTCAAAATGTTGCACAAATTGTTTCCATTTTCTTTCATTTATTTTTTTTAAATTACTCATAGTAGTTTTGTAAATGTATACATGCATGTATTACATTTACTTGAAATGATGCTGAAATAAATATTTTTAAACACATTGCATTTTGAAATTTTTCATTCCATGTACATGCCATACTTAAGTAACATACATGCAGTTTTGTTTTAACTTTGCATTGTGGGAATTTTAGTGTAACTTTGTTAGTGGGAGAAGTGGTATTAAAAGTGACAGAATGAAAGAAAAAAATAACACTTGGTAGATTATAATGGGCAAGTATGCATGTACTGTCAATATATTGAAGTTTCAAATCGGATCTGTCATTTAAACATGCTGTAGAAATGTTTTAAATATGGCTTTCTTTTCTTTCACACAAAAGACACATACAGTGCTGCTGGAATTGCAAATATGTATTTTTAAACTATAATGAAAATGCTAATTAAAAGAAAACTTTTTAACCCCACAGCATTGTAAGTAACTGCCTGCCCGCATTTGCAAAGTGCTTTTGTTAAGTGTTTTTGCCTGCTGTCTCGCTGCTTGCTCTGTGCTGAGGTCTACAGCTGCAAGATTCATCATTGCCGAGTCGCCATCAGACCACGTGACTACCCGGCCGAGACAAGCAATTGGATTGGATTGTGTCAATCCTGCCCTCTTTCCCAGAATTCACCAAAAGCACTGTGCACACGCATTAGCGCGCGTGTATTTGCAAAGTGCTTTTGTTAAGTGTTTTTGCCTGCTGTCTCACTGCTCGCTCTGTGCTGAGGTCTACAGCTGCAAGATTCATCATTGCCAAGTCGCTGTCCGACCACGTGACTACCCGACCTAGGCAAGCAATCGGATTGGATTGGTACGCAAATACAAACTTTTCCACAGCTCATAGACTGCCACTTTGGCCATTGGCCAGCTCATAGACTGCCATTTGCCCATAACCTGGCTTATAGACTGCCATTAACCACTAGCTATTACTTTTTTCAATCCGGCAATTGCATTTTTCTTTCTTTCTTCACAGTGTCAATCCCGCCCTCTTTCCCAGAATTCACCAGAAGCATGGTGCACGTGCATTAGCATGCGCGCATTTGGAAAGTGCATTTGTTAAGTGTTTTTGCCTGCTGTCTCGCTGTCTAGCAGTCGAGCGGGCGGTGAAGGCGGAACAAACCATCTTGATTACTTTTACTTTTCAGGCATTGTCTGGTTGTCACTTATTATTGTGTTTTCTCCGGTGTGTTCTATATAATGGTGGGTAAAAGGTTTACGTTAAAATCTGGAATGCTGACTATAACTCCACTGCGCCCGCTTTCCATAAATCACCTAAAAATGGCGGTGGCAAAAATCACTAGTCCTCGGAACAAAGTTGTTTCCTCCGTCGACAGACCTTTAGGCACTAAGGTGTTTCGCTCAATGTCGATTACATCCGACATCCACACCTTTTACTCCAATGAACCCACTGGCCAGAAACCAACCCATGCAGACTCACGGTCAGATAGTGAAACAAGTAAGCAGCTTAGTCAATCAGTGGTTCCAAATTTGCACCAAGCCCCCTCAATTACAATAGAATTACCAGAAACTGTTCCACTGAGTGCGCCCAAATTTAATAATGAAGTCCATTAATCGAGTTGCATCAGGCGCAAACTCACTGTTGGAGGAAGTCACAGACACTATATTATTTTCGGCTTGCTTAGCAGGCAAATTACAGTCTAATGGTGAGGTCCAAGTGTCGATACAGCCCAGCCCTGGCAAAGTTATGGAACCAGTGCGCTGCTCGGTAGCGGCCCAGCACATGCTCAGAAAGGCCCACAAACTGCTCACCCGAGGAGGCGATATTGATGAAGATGCATTGGACTTCATGAATTTATCTAATAAATCCAGCCCACATTCCCAGGATATTCTATATATTTGCTCCAATTCTAGAGACCTCATACAATTGCACGAGGACCACACTCGTAGTAACATTTCCATACAACATGATCATGAGTTGCCTAATTCTGTAATGCTCCGAGAGAAAAGCCTGCAAACAATTGCAACACAGGAGCTGCAGGATAAGACCCGCATTAATTTCATAGATGAATCACCCTAATGTATAGCTCCAACACCAAGATGATCCAGATTTCAGGAGGCAGCCCAGGAATCAGAATTTTTCATTCATAAAAACCAATTAGCCCGATTTTCCTTTCCGGAAGCCCCTGCCCTCAATAACACATTGAGTGCCATGAACACAGCTTTACTAGCCGTGCCAAAACTATACGAAATACTTGAACGGAAAATAAGCCACCAAACTATGATATTAGAACAACTTGTTAGAAACGTGAGTACTATTGAGACTTGCATTAACGCTAATAAAACATCTAATACGCTCCCACTACAAACTTGCTCAGATGTGCACCATGCCTTGACTGAGTCAATAGTTACCATATTGGTGATGACCCTAATCATTGTGTGAATCCAGATCTACTCGTAACTGAGATACTGGGAACCCAGGCGCACTTCCCACCCGATGATTGTCCCAACCCGGATATCCAGAGCCTGCCTGTGGCACCGAATTTACGACCTAATGCTTCTCAAGACACTAGATCCAGTGATTCAGTGATATAGTGGACCCAGTTTTGATTCGGAAAACCAACATCTTTGAACTATTTGTGTCATCCGGAACCAAACCTCAAGGGCTAACTGATTTGCCTCTGATTCCTGGCACTAGCCCCAAGAAATGTCTGCAGTCGGTTAAGAAAATGCGACAACTACCGTCAAGGGGGAGGGCGAGAAGAATAGTCAAGGCTGTGAGACGAGTAGCGAAACAGCAAGAAGCTACAGTCTTTATGGTGGCTACTAAGGTTATTACGAATCCCACAGTGATGCCCAAGGCTTACAAACCCTTAGACGATCTAGTGGCTCTTTCTTTACAAGTCGCTCCGGGTAGCAGATTAATAGGTGTCAACCAAAACCATCAGGATGCGCTGCCCAGGAGATCAGTGCCACCCCACCCTAACGTTGAAAACAGTGTAATGTCAACAGCAACACAATTTTGGTCAATCTATCTGCGGCGAACCAGCTGCATTCAAATATTGCCATGCTTAGAGAAGAAATTCGAGCTTCTATTGATTCTTATGTAACACACAAGTCACTAGAGACAGAGCATACAAGGCCTCCTCAGATTTTCCCTACAGCCCCAGTCCCTGGTTCCGAGATATTAGCACCATGGCCAGCCGCATTAGGGGAGACACTGGCAGTCCCAACAAATCTTCACCAGTTTGAAATGACTTTGCCATCTACAACCCAAGACTCATGGGTGAGAGATTGTAAAAGCAATACAATCTCTCTCCCTGCTCCTTTACCCAATGAAATACTCAAGCCTGCCCCGTCTCAAGCGGTTCCCGTTATGCCAATGAATGCGGTGACACCCACGGCGCAGGACATAAGGGACATGATAAAGGTGTCCATTGACTCCTACATTGCAGAAAATCAAGGCAGAAGACATGGTGAAGGTAACATCCCACGAGTCCCTTACCCTGATGTAAGTGCCCTGCTACAGGGCCCCACCCTTCCGACTAAATGCCCCATACCACTGCAAGGAGCTGGTATGGCTCCCTCCATCTCTTCGAATCGAACCCAGACAACATCTATGGGATCTCATACTAAAAACCTAATAACAATGAGACAACAAACACACAAAAAACCATTATTGCCTCACATTGAAATGTTGAGACTTACCAGGTGCTCAATATGTTCTTAATAGAGTGAGCATATTCAACATCCGTGTTACCCTAAAGAATCTGGTAACACCAGACATTGATTTAGTGGAATTTGTTAATAGTCACGATTTATCAGAGGCGAGGATCTATATTCGATCCGGGCTAGTTGCCAAAATTATATGGCAAGCCAGGATGGCCTTGTTCGATCTGGGATTCATACTAACGCAAGTCACCACACAGCTGGCACAACAAGTTGAGAGACCAGTAATTAAAATCTATAATCCCATCCAGAGGGACGCAATTGAGAAAGCTCAACATTGACCAACTTACTCCTCAGCAATGCAGACACATGATACAAGATCATAACAATGTGAGCTGGTGGACAACCTTACTTTGATCTCATGGAATACAAGAGGTCACAACCATATTATCAACTCTTGGGAGAATGATCTGGGGATCTACGACATCATTGCGCTTCAGGAGACCTAGCTTACGAGTGTAGCAGTATGGGCCTCTCATACGATTGTTACAACTTTAGCCAATGATGGGCGGCCCAATGTGGGGGTTATTACTGGCAGTCAAAAAAGCCTCTGGATTAGCCAGTGTCTCCTATCCATCTCTCTCATCATGCTTCCAAGTAGTGAAGGTAACCAGAGGCACATTAACATTTGCCATAGTTAACAAATACTGGAGTAAGCAAACATTAGTAGCACACATGTTTTTCAAATATTTGCTCCTAATACTAGATACACTATTGTTAGACACTGATTTGTCACACACCTTCATTGTGGGGGATTTGAATCTACATCTGATTATCAATGATGGCATGGAACTTTCACATGATAAAATGATCTGGTCTGCTATAATGAAGGACCGAGGATTTGTAATGTTGAATGGTGTAGTTGCTGGTGAGGATCCACCTCAGCTCACATGGGGCAGAGGCCTACAACAAACCATCTTAGATTACATATCTGTGAATATTAACTCTTTGAAATGTGTATTGTCCATGAAAGTTGTTCCATCAAATTTAAGTGATCATAATATGTTACATGTATGTTGTAAGCTTCCTTCGACTTCGACTCCATGTGGCTGTGAATAACGGTGGTAATCGCCTACGTTGGAATCCATTTAAGCCATGCCAATTTAGAACTCACATTGGTAAGGCCTTTGCCATCCCCATCACAGATGGAACAGACTGTTATGTACATTTGGTGCAGGTATTCAAATAATATAATTTACCAGATGCAAGCTCAAAGAAAAAACATCGCCATGCGTTTGATTTAGAATTGCAGCATCGTAAACCTCATTTGAGATGGAACCTCTGCAATCTAAATATCAAACAAATATAGATAGAGCCACTGTGAAAAAAACAGCTGAGATTGGCCCAAAAGCATGGTTAAAAGAGCGGAGGTTCCTGCAGCACCAACGAGATAATGAATATATGCTTAAGCAAATCCTAAGTAAATCCACAAGTGGTATTTGGGCCTGCTTAAACAATGCCACCTCCAAGACTCAAGGTTTGGTGCAAATTAGCGCAATCTTTAATGAAGCCTGGCAGGAATTATTCTGAGATCTGTATTGTTCCCCATTTGTTGCATTAGACTGGAATGCTATTGGCCAAAATACACCTCATTCATTTCCACTAGAACTAGAAGACATCTCTCACTGTATTATAATTTGAGCCGCTCACGGGCTGTTGGACCGGATGGACTTCACAATGGCATGTTGAAGGACCATCCCCAAGAGTGGGCAGATATACTTCACCAGATCTTTAGGCATATTTTTGTTGTGGGTCATATCCCCAATTAATGGAAGCAGTCCATAATTCTTCCAATCTTTAAAAAGGGCAATAGGGATGACCCTAAATCATATGGCCTTATTGCCCTGTTAGATTGCCCAGGAAAATATTTTGCACGCTTAATTTTAAGCCAATTTAATACATGGTTAGATGCAAACAACTATTGTGACCCTTTTCAAACAGGATTTTTATTGGGTTTCGGAACACCAGTTAACATTATAACTCTTAACAGCATTTTGTCTGAAGCGCAGAAACGTCATTAGGCATTATACACTGCCTTTATAGATTTCCGTATGGCCTTCGACGCTGTACCACGTGAGCTGCTTTATAAAAAACTGATGGACAAAGGCTGCCCGTGGTCCATTTTAAAATGGGTGATTGATCTCCATACTGACACCTCTATCCAGGTCAAATTATCCACTGATGGCCTATTATCGGACACTATACTTACTGGCCGTGTCCTAAAGCAGGGCTGCTTTTTGGCGTTTGCCATGTTTAATTTTTTAATTTCTGATGCTGGATGCTGTTTCACCGATATTAGAGCTGATTCCCCAAAAATAAATGGAGTGAAGGTGAAATTTCTCCTTTATGCAGAAGACATGGTGTTATTTTCCAAAACCCCTAACGGACTACGAACATTGCTGGGTGCACTTCACAAGTATACCCAGCGAAATTGTATATCAATTAATGTAACGAAAACTAAAGTAATGCAGTTCGGAAATTTTAAACAACGCACCATCAAGCATAAGTGGCCGCTCCAACAAGTATCTTTGTAGTCGGTATTATCCTACATATATCTGGGTACACTGGTAACCAATCAACAGGTCGTTAGTGCCCATGAATGCATATTGTTTGTTTGTTTTGTTTGTTTGTTTGTTTATTTATTTAGTATGGCGCGCAAAACCCAGCGGTAACAGGGCGCAACAGAGGGCAGGAAGATAGGATTACTTAAAAACTTAGTTACATGATAAGGCACACATGCGAAGAACAGAAAAGAAAAACGAGGCATAGCATTACATTGCGTGATGTGTACATATATACATATAGTTAAACAGATGCCTACATATTTGCATATTTAGTGCTGTACATAGGGGTTGCACTTACATATTGCACTTACATATTTACATATTTAAAGCTGTGCATGGCAGTCAGGTTAGAGCAGCGGCATGGGCAGATGAGATGGCAGTGTTAGTCGTGATCATTGGCTCGCAACCAGGTGAGGGTGTTTCGCCTGAAGCTATAGTAGGATTGGTCGTTCCTAATGTTGAGTGGGAGGGCGTTCCAGTATTGGGCTGCCAAGACAGGGAAGCTACTGCCGCCGGTTTTCTTTAGTCTGAAATTGGGTACCTGTAGGCAGTAGGAGTTGATCGATCTGGTGGGGAGGGTGGAGGTTTTTTTCTTTGTTCTGGATGCGAGATAGGGGGGGGGTGTGTTGTTTAAGCATTTGTAAGTGAGTGATGTCGTTTTGAGAGAGATGCGGTCGGAGATTTTGAGCCATTTGTGTTCTCTCCTTTTGTTGGATATGTGTTCCTTAGAGGGTAGGTTGAGGGCTGTTCTGAGAGCGTTGTTTTGTAGTGTCTGTAGTTTGTTGGTTATGTATTTGTTGGCTCCCAGGTACATGGCGTTGCAATAGTCCAGTCTGGATAATATTAGGGCGTTGGCGATGATGATGCAGCTAGCTTGGGTGAGGAAGGCTCTACTTGCCCTGATTAGCTTGCATGTGTAGGCGGTGGAGGATGCTAGTGAGTTGACTTGTTTTTTTAGTGGCATGGATGCATCAAGGTGAAAGCCTGGCGTTTTCACTGTTTTGGCCACTGTGATGGTGTTGCCATCAATGTTGAAGGCCTTATAGTTGGAATTGAGTGTTTTAAGATTGGTATTGGATCCGAGGAGCGGGATTTCGGTTTTCTCATCATTCAGGCATAGGCCGTGTGGCCATCCATGCCTGAATGATGAGATATATTTTGTTTACCAAGGCCGTATCTGCAGCGAATTTGCCCGAAAGGGGTATGAGGATCTGGGTGTCATCTGCATAATTGGTATATGAGACACCCAGTCTGTCCAACTCGTCAAATAGGGGCTTGGTAAAGATGTTGTAGAGGGTGGGAGAGACGCAGGAGCCCTGGGGTACCCCACAAGTTATTTTAATGGGGTCTGCTGAGGCTAGGGTAGAGAAGACCCTCATTGTTCGGTTGTCCAAGAGTGATTGGATCCAGGCTACGGCCTCTTTTGAGAAGTGGGCAGCTGAGGCCAGGTGTTCGCACAGCACTGCGTGATCCACCAGGTCGAATGCTGCCGACAGGTCGAGGAGGAGTAACATGGCGGTGTTCCCTTTGTCGTTAATCTCATTGATCTGGGTTTTGAGATCGATTAAGGCTGTCTCGTTACCGTGCTGTGGTCTGAAGCCCGATTGGCAGGTGCCTAATAGTTTGTGAGTTTCAAGATATTGCTGAATTTGCAGGTATGCTACTCTGTCTATTATCTTTAACAGGAATGTCACTGTGGTGATGGGCCTGTAGTTGGTGGGAATAGCAGGGTCTAGGGTTTGCTTCTTGAGGAGAGGCAGGACCCAAGATTCTTTGAGGTTACTTGGTATGGTGTTGGAGGAGAAGGATGCGTTGATCAGCTTGGTTATAAAGGGGACTAGGTCCCTAGCAGCATCCTTGATTATCTGGGGAGGGCAGTTGTCGCCTTTGCAGTTAGGTGGTTTAAGTGGGGCTATAACATTTTCTGTTTCTGGGATAGATATTTTGGTGAATCTGAAGAGGTTCTGGCCTGGAGGGTTGGTTATTTTGGCGTGGTTGCTGGGAGATGCTTCATTGGTGGTGAGGGAGTCTTTTTTTAGTGCGATTTTAGTTTGGAGAGTTTTGATTTTGTTAATTAGGGCGTTTTGGATGCTGGTGCACCATACTTTGTCTTTAATTATATTGTCTGGTAGGGGTATGGGGGATTCTAGTTCCCTTAGTATGGCAAATAGTTATCTAGTGTTGGAACTAGATTTTTTGATTCTTTCATTGAATAGTTTCTTTTTGGTGAGAAGAATTTCTTTTTTATAGTTGTTTGCACAAAGTTTAAGTTGTAATTTGTTCTCTTCTGTAGGAGAATTGCGCCATTGGTTTTCGAGTTTTCTTTTGTGCACTCTGGATTAGGCCGTGTTCATCTAGCATGTTAGCTATGGCTTGTGCTGGTTTGTCGTCAGGGTCGTTTAATCCTAGATTCAAGTCGCCTAGCAATAATATTTGGGTGGTGTCTTTTATGTTGTTGGCTAGGAGGCTGGATATGTCTGCTTCGAATGAGCCAATGGGGCCAGTTGGCCTGTATATTAGATAAATGGTTAGGGTGCGACAGTTGGAGATGGGTAGTTTGGCTACTAGGAGTTCGCAAGATTTGAGAGGTGATTGAGGCAGTGGTCTTAGCTCGAGGTTTGTTTTAGCTATAATGGCTAGGCCACCTCCTCTGTTGTTGGGCCTGTCCATTCTGATTATTTGGTAATTTTCTGGAATGGCTATTGAAAGTGCTGGGCCTGCTGCTTCGTGCAGCCATGATTCAGTGATAGCTAGGAGGTCGAGGTTGTTTGAGGATAAGGTGTCTGCTATTTCTGTGGCGTGGGCCACAAGCGATCTAGCGTTGATCAGAGCTCCGGATATAGTGGTAGTATTGGGAGTGTCCTGGATAGTTATAGGGGTGAGTTTGGGTTGGGTGGAGTTGTAGCAGGGTGTGGTGTGGTTCGGCCGGATTTTAGTGTGTTGCAAGGTGGGTCTCTTGTTGTGGTAGATGGGCTCGTAGAGGCGGGGTAGTCTGGCTCGTAGTCTGGTGTTTCTTTCTGGGGTTGGGCAGGGTGCATTTTCTATAGGGTGCATGGTTATGGCAGCAATAAAGATGGTAAGGTGTAATAGAGGTATGAGGAGGTACGGTAGGGTGGCTGTTTGACTCTTACTAAGGTGCATTGTACGGTTTGGCATGTTCAAATAGACAAAGGGGTTCACCTAAATTCAGAAATCACACTTAGACTAAAAATTACATGTGCAAGTGGACAAAAAGGGTTCACCTAAATTCAGAAATCACACTTAGGCTAAAAATGGCATGTGCAAATAGACAAAGGGGTTCACCTAAATTCAGAAATCACACTTAGGCTAAAAATGGCATGTGCAAATAGAGAAAGGGTTCACCTAAATTCAGAAATCACACTTAGGCTAAAAATGGCATGTGCAAGAGGACAGAGGGGTTCACCTAAATTCAGAAATCACGCTTAGGCTAAAAATGGCATGTGCAAATAGACAAAGGGGTTCACCTAAATTCAGAAATCACGCTTAGGCTAAAAATGGCATGTGCAAATAGACAAAAAGGGTTCACCTAAATTCAGAAATCACGCTTAGGCTAAAAATGGCATGTGCAAATAGACAAAAAGGGTTCACCTAAATTCAGAAATCACGCTTAGGCTAAAAATGGCATGTGCAAATAGACAAAAAGGGTTCACCTAAATTCAGAAATCACGCTTAGGCTAAAAATGGCATGTGCAAATAGACAAAGGGGTTCACCTGAATTCAGAAATCATACTTAGGCTAGAAATGGCATGTGCAACAGACAACATATGGCTATGGGCTTCTGAATTCGATTTCAGCAACCAGAGGTCCACATGATAGATATGCAGCAAAGAGGCAGGTCATGCAGGTTGCAGCAGTATGCATACCGTTGCTAAGAGGCAGTCTAGAGACAGTGAATATGGTTAAGCAGAGTCTAAGATACTCTGGGTGCAATGTGTTAAAGCAGTGGTTGGTGTGGGCAAGAGTCAATTATGGCAGCACTTTGAATGCAGTTGTATTGATGCTAGGCAGAGTCATGTCTGCTCAGGATAGAGTTAACTAATGTGATCATTAGTTGGAGAGACATGCTCTTCAGCGTTGCGCCGCAATGGTGATGTTGCAAATGTTTAGAGGTTACCTGGCGTGTAGCAGACAGAGGGTCTGCCACACGCATATCAAACAAAAAAGATTTACAGCCATATCCTAAACCCGCGTAATTTAAGCAAAACTTTGTAAATTCTCCATCACACCAATTCTAATCTACTACAAGCAAAAATTAATTCCAGTAATAGTGTATGGCTCAGAAGCTCTAATAAATAAATCATTAAATTTTTGGTCGAGATTGGAAGGGGGATACTGGAAACAAGTGCTCAACCTGCCTGCATCTGAATTAGTGTGTTTAATAAGGCATGAATTTGGCTTGTTATCCCTGTATGCAATGCACAAATGGAAAATATGTTCCCTTTATCGCAAGTATGTTTTGGCTACCACAAAAACAGGCGTGCTAGGAGACTTTTTGTTAAACTCACTGGCCTTATTTCCTGTAACTTGGAGAGGTCAAGCGCAGAAGATTATCAATAATACAGGCATTTCACTCAATTTATTGCTTGAAAATCCTGATAAAGCCAAGATGCGCTTATGGGAATATGACTGGATCAAGACAAGGGGTGCCTGTTACAAATACCAGAAGTTCATGGACAATCCTTTTGCACTTAACCAGTATGGTGTAGTCGAAGGTTACCTAACTAGATACTCTACCGCCCGAGAGAGGGATGATTATCTAGGATTCCGTTTGAACATATGGCTCACACATGACGTCTTATTCATACGAAGGTTCATTGCAGCAAGTCACTTGTTTGGACCTGTTCGGACCAGGAGGATCCAGGACCCGAACCCCTGCTAAAACAGCAGGTAATCATGCACCAACATGTGTTTACACCCTCTGTCCCCAGAGGCCATCCCCACCCTCTCTGGTCCCCCTGTCTTGTTCCCTTGTGCCCCCCCTTCCCGCACACAGAAGTCTGTCCTGAAACATTCTGGTTTTACCATCACCATCTTGTGGCCAATGCTGGATTTTACTTTTATGGACTTCATTGATTCACGGTGCATTACCCTTTCTCAACTCTCATGCTGGACTTCCTTGCATCTTGTACTCATGGTGACCCTGAATCATGCTGTTCCCACCTTCATCTTATATCCTGGCTTGCAACATTATGTGTTACTACTGACTTCTGCAGTTGTATTCGCTCCCCACCCTTGCTTCTCCACTCTTTTTGACTGCTTGCACTCTGTTCTCTCCTGCCCTCTCTCTTTTCCTATCTCCTCCCCTCCTCCACTTACTTTCTCCTATGCACTTAATTTATCAGAATTTTCCCTGGACTAGTATGATAGCAATCTCGTCTGTCGCTCCCCTTTCTCCCTACTGCCCCGCCCAGCACTATCTGAAACATCTGGCCTAGTATTATAGTCACTTGTTTTGTTCCTCCCCTTCTGCACCCCTCTCCCTCACCTTTTGTTTTTCTCCAGCAATACCAGAAATGTTGTCAGGCCGAGTATGGTAGTCCCCTGTCTGTTTCCATTTCCTTCCCACCCTGCCCTCCATTCCTTATCTATTTCTTAGCTCTTGCACTATCTGAAATGTCGTCAGGCCAAGTATGATAGTTAATTTCACATCCTTACAGTTCATGGCCTGTAAGAATGTCATTGTAATTTCCCAAGTTCCCTCCCTTGCCTTGAAGCGCTTTGAAACACATTGTGTATAGGTGCTATATAAATAAACTCTCATATCATATTATATCACTGTCGATTTTTTGAAATGGTGCCTGAAACACTGAAGCATTTATGTACAGAATGTGTTATGCTATTATAATTGCGCATTTTTCACTTTAAACCTCAGTTTGAAATCTAGCAAGTCACTTGTTTGGACCTGTTCGGACCAGGAGGATCCAGGACCCAAACCCCTGCTAAAACAGCAGGTAAGCATGCACCAACATGTGTTTACACCCTCTGTCCCCAGAGGCCATCCCCACCCTCTCTGGTCCCCCTGTCCTGTTCCCTTGTGCCCCCCCCTTCCCGCACACAGAAGTCTGTCCTGATACATTCTGGTTTTACCATCACCATCTTGTGGCCAATGCTGGATTTTACTTTTATGGACTTCATTGATTCACGGTGCATTACCCTTTCTCAACTCTCATGCTGGACTTC
Organism: Ambystoma mexicanum; assembly: GCF_040938575.1. Lineage (NCBI taxonomy): Eukaryota > Metazoa > Chordata > Amphibia > Caudata > Ambystomatidae > Ambystoma > Ambystoma mexicanum. The sequence goes on along the minus strand of NC_090935.1, from coordinate 635,500,400 downwards.
CTTGCATCTTGTACTCATGGTGTCCCTGAATCATGCTGTTCCCACCTTCATCTTATATCCTGGCTTGCAACATTATGTGTTACTACTGACTTCTGCAGTTGTATTCGCTCTCCCCCCTTGCTTCTCCACTCTTTTTGACTGCTTGCACTCTGTTCTCTCCTGCCCTCTCTCTTTTCCTATCTCCTCCCCTCCTCCACTTACTTTCTCCTATGCACTTATTCTATCAGAATTTTCCCTGGACTAGTATGATAGCAATCTCTTCTGTCGCTCCCCTTTCTCCCTACTGCCCTGCCCAGCACTATCTGAAACATCTGGCCTAGTGTTATAGTCGCTTGTTTTGTTCCTCCCCTCCCCTTCTGCACCCCTCTCCCTCACCTTTTGTTTTTCTCCAGCAATACCAGAAATGTTGTCAGGCCGAGTACGGTAGTCCCCTGTCTGTTTCCATTTCCTTCCCACCCTGCCCTCCATTCCTTATCTATTTCTTAGCTCTTGCACTATCTGAAATGTCGTCAGGCCAAGTACGATAGTTAATTTCACATCCTTACAGTTCATGGCCTGTAAGAATGTCATTGTAATTTCCCGTGTTCCCTCCCTTGCCTTGAAGCGCTTTGAAACACATTGTGTATAGGTGCTATATAAATAAACTATCATATCATATTATATCACTGTCGATTTTTTGAAATGGTGCCTGAAACACTGAAGCATTTATGTACAGAATGTGTTATGCTATTATAATTGCGCATTTTCACTTTAAACCTCAGTTTGAAATCTATGGTGAGCTAACTATGGCCTGTTTTTGGGAGCTATTGTTCCATTCGACTTGAAAAGAAGTCAGATATGCAATTCTTAATTTTCTATATAGACTGGGGTTGCTAAAAAAGGTATTAATCACAAGCAAACTGTAATTCCAATGGTCATGATTTATGGAAACATCTCATGCATAATCATGGTATATATTGTTTAGAGCAAACAGCCTTCACAAATCATTGGATCTAAATGTAGTATTTTTTTATTGTAAATTTTCAGAGATGATAATTTGTGTTAGGTTGTGTTTGATTGTTTTACAAATTATTTTTGTATTTTTGTATTTTATTTCCAATATAGGATTTTTATATGATGGATTGTAAATTTTATCAATTTTCATGTTGAAAAGTCAAGATTTATCTTGATTAAAACAACAATTAAAAAAAAGTAAGTAATTGCCAGGAGATGGGACAAAAGAGAGTATGATTATTGACTAGGCTAATGCAGGGTAAGTGGCAGGAAACATGTTGATATGCATTTGTAAAAGAGTTGGAAATATAATTTTTAAAATATAAGCATATCGGTACTGTGTGTTGATAGATGCAGATGTGGTTGAATCTGCTAACAGAAATTATGGAGATTTTTATAGTAGTTTTTAATGCAGGTACTTGTGAGTATCAGGAGACATGTACTCTGAGAGTTCAACAGTACATCTGAAGTGATGAACTAAGTTGACAGAGTTAGATGTAGAACTTTTGGATGTTATTGGGAGATGGGTGTGTGACTGCCTGACAGTAGCCAATGAGGGATTGCTATAAAGATAAAAGTGGAAAGGGAAGAAGGGCTGCTCAGTGTTACAGGATCCTGGGATAGCACGGATGTTCAAGGACAGGGTGTGCCACATCTGGGTCTTTTAAGGATGGCTGACATGGAAAGGGGACTGTGGGATTAGCCACTGAGATTTTCTGGTTGTGGCATATAGGAATAGAGGGTAGCAGTTATTTTCATTGCTGTGTGTAGGGAAGATGGCTGTAGTTCTAGCAATGAGAAGGCTTACTGTGTGGATGGTGGGAGATTCTTGGATGCTTAATCTGACAAGATACCCAGAAATGTGTGGCATTTCTGGTAACACTGGAGGGAGTGGAAGTTTCTTGTATATGGTGTGCCTGGCCAAAATTGGGGGAGTTTATTTGAATTTTGCAGAAGAATGTCTCATTTTGAATGTCCAGATTTCATTGTGGTACATTGTGAGGACATACTTTGGACTACATTAGTGCAATATCTTTGCAGATTGCATTGAAAGATATGCTGCATTAACGGAACTATTTCCATGTGGAAAGATGATCTTATCACAAATACATCCTAGGGCAGTATGGAGATGCATCAGTGTGTTTTACCCCTAACAAGAAGCAGGAAGGCACGTTGTAATCAAGGGGATGTGTACATTTTAGAATGGTGTTGGAATTACATCTTTTGCAAATGATAACATTCTGCCGGATGGTACACACAATTGTTTGAGTGATGGCATGACTTTCACTGATTTTGGAAATCAAATCTTTCTCCAAAACATTAAAAATGCACTCAGAAAGTTCTTGTTAAAATGATGTAGAGTGCACGTGAAAAGATTTCTAAGTAGTTGTAGGAAAATAACATAAAAAGCCCCCCCCAAAAAATCAAAACTGCAAACCCCCCAAAAAAGGTTCTTTTAAGAGCCACCATTGTACACTATTTTCTTTTTAAAGTAAGTGTACACCTGCCCATCCCCTTGAATTAGGTGTTCTGTCCACAGACACTGCGGTAGTCCGCAGACAGCACATGCCACATCTTGGTCTTTTGAGGATGCCAGGCATGGAAATGGGACTGTGTAGCCCAGGGGATTATCCAATCAGGTTTCCTGGGTGAGGTATACAAGGAAAGAGTCTGGCAGAAGCTTTGTTTGCTGAGAGGACTGCTGATGGCTATGGCTATGTATTTCAGGAGGCAAAGTGTATGTATTTTGGGGGACTCGCGAATCCACTGGCTGAAGGTGTATGCTGTGCACTGTGGAGTGGTTGAAAATCTTGGACTTGATGATTTTCATGTAGAATGGTATGGAGTTCATGACTTGCTCCCATTTTGTGTAAATATGGTCACAATTAAACATCCAGACATTAGAATTGTTCATTGTGGTGAGAACAGTTTAGGGTATGTGACTGGAATTTCATTGCAGTTTGCAATGAAGGACACATTCAGAGATTTGAAGGAAATGTTCCCCAATTCAAGAATTATTTTTTCTTGCATTACCCAGAGACAGATGTGGGTGCGAGTTCATTTGGTCCACAAATGGAGAAAGCGAGGCGCAATGCCAACAAGGCTGTGTGTGCATTTTTGGAGATGTTGGCACAACGTCTTTCCATAATAAAAATATTAAATTTGACATTGCCAACATTTTCCGTACAGATGGAGTACATCGTACTGATGCAGGTAATCAGCTTTTTCTGCAAAACATTCAGAATGCTTTGAAGCTGTTTTTGTAAATATACAAAGCATTTTTCAGTAGGTGCAAAAAATTACATGGAAACACCTGAAAGCAAAATGTGTACTTTTTTGCAAGTTTAAAGAAACAGTTCTTTATATACTAAAGAACTGTTTCTTTAAACTTGCACAAAAGTACGCAAAAATTATAAAGCTAAAAATACCAAGAAAGGTTCTTTTTAGAGCCACCATTTTACACACACAAAAGTGTTAAATGTTTTTGATGCCACCACACACATTTTTTGATTTCCGCAGACTAACGCGCTGTCCGGACTCCACAGGCTGCGTATGGGCCTGTAACTTTTTTGTTAGTTCTATTTTTCAACTATGAAAGGTGGCTCCTAAAGGAACCATATTTTTTGGCTTTTTTTGCAGGAGAGGCGAGAGAGGGGAGAGAAGGGAGGGGAGGGAGGTAGATGCACCAACCACAGAGACGAAGGTGCAGGTGGAGAGAAGAAGATGTTAGGCGGGCCTTAATCAGGTAGGGGTGCAGTGTTTCTCATGCTCCTTGACCGCAGCCTCACAAGCACTCTGAAACTGCACCCCCCTACAGAGTGGTATGTCACAGTACATGCACAGTACTGTGACCCTCAAAGGTAAGGTTGACAGTGTTATGTGTGGCCTGTGAGGCTTCTGCTGGGATCCTCTGCCCCACAGTAGTGCCCCTTGTGGTGACAGGAGCAGATGATGAGGATGAGGTGGAGGGCATCAGCCTACTCATCCCTTCAAAAGGTACCACTTTTCTCAGTGCTCCTTTGTGATTCGACTTGAGGTAGCCCCGCATGGAGGTGGTCCCGTAAAAGTACAGACCGGTTTTCCATGACTGAGTACTCAGTGCATCGAACCTTGTCTGCCCAAGCCTTTGATACACCCCCTACAGTGGTAAACAGCTGTCACACCTAGGACTCACGATGGGAGCAGGAGAGAGGGACTTCCAGTACCTCATCTTCATCTTCCTCTTGATCCTCCTCTGTATCTCCATGCCTGTTCCCCTCTCCAGGACCTCCAGATGGTGGTTGGGGAGCTACAGTGACCATAGCAGATGTCATTTTGGTCTCCAATAAGCACAGACAACCAACAGGTGCTCTATCCTGGGCAGCCAAATTGAGAATGAGTAACAGTAATGGGTGGGTACCTTCAGAGGGGCTGTCCACTGACTGCGTGACTGTCCGTGGATTAACAAGCCACAAATGGGGCTTTAAAAGTTGTAAAAAGTTGCCAGATCAATTAAGACACAGTCTAGGAGCTCTGCAAGAGTAGTGTTTCACCTTGAAACTCCCTAGATTGGCCAGAAATACAGTTTTAATCTGTCCAAGGGATGGACACTATCCGCAAACACATCCGTCGCACGGGTGCGTTCACATGATGACAGCCCGGATGTCTGGGGACACGACGGCTGTCCTGCGGACATCTATTGGGCTGGAGATGATGTGTGCTTTTCCATTGTCCGCAGGACAGGGGCAGAGTCCCCAAACTAATTAAAAGTGCTCCATGTGCAAGCGGACATGTCCAGACAGGCGTGGTGTCTGGGGGCACAGTGAGATGTGGTGTGCATGCGCACCCCTGTCCACAGGACAGGGGCGGAGTCCTCAAACTAATTAAACGTGTGCCACACAAGAGCAGACATGTCTGGACGGGCGCAGTGTCCGGGAGCACCTCCATTTTGGTTACGGACATCCCACACAGTTGCACAGTCTGTGGACTCATAATTGGGCTTTTAAAAAGAAACTGGCAGCAAGACTATACGCACACACATATTTATTGAAAACACATACATTCATTTAGCAAAGAGATGGGGAATCGGAATGGGAAATATAAATGGGAGAATTGGGATTTTTGTATACAATGTTCATGAGGCGAGGAAGGGAGTGAGGTGTCATTATAGCATCCTTCATTTACGTTCAGGGAATTTGATAGGGATGATTGGTTGGGAGAAGGTGAACAGATATAGGTACAAGTAGGGCACGGATAGCGAACATTTTCCTTGACATGATATTTCACAAATGTCAGCAACTGCATGAAATTATCATTCAGTTCATTAATTTTTAATGATAACTTCATCAGTTAATTATGTACATTTAGGATTAGGGGCTCTCTGTGCAGATCTTCAGGTTTGTTCAAATGGAAATGGGTCCTGGTTTCCACATTACCATTATGTACTGTTAAAAAGAAAAGCATATTACAGTGACATTTGAACAAATTACACTACTTTTGATTTTAAAAAAATGGATTGTATACCATTAGAGCTGTTTTCTTTAGTCATTTCGTCTTTGGGGAAATATTCCTTTAACCATTCCAGTGTGCTTGCCGTTTCTGTTAAAAGAAAACAATAGTCCTATTTTTTATAAGTTCTGTATACATAACAAATGGTAATAAAAGAGAAAGAAATACAGTGTATTTACTATTTTCTAAGAGCTTCTTCCGAAATAAGTGCCAGGTGTTTGTCAGCCTGTAAGCAAGGTTGCACTGAAGTGATACTGTGAGGTCTACTGTTAAGCTTTGTGCTTGGTGCATTCCATTATATTGTGCACTAAATGAAACCATAGTTGTAGTTTTTGAAGTACAGATTTCCTATAAATAGTTATTTATATTGAAAATTGTGATGTCATCTTTGATGTCCTGGGTGTTAGTCTTAGCAGTGCACGTTGGTGGCACGGGTTATGGTTGGTTACCTTACCATAACTGCCAAATTTATCTATGGTTTTTTGATTTTACTTGTAACCAAAACGTCCCTTTAACAAAGGTCTTTTCAATGAATTTGATAGGTTTGTATTAATGCAAATTAACCATAAAATCAATTTAACAACGTTTTTTCACCAAATTTGATAGGTTTTTATTAGTGCAACTAATTCAGTGACAGAACTTTGTTAAAGGGACATTACGGTTACAAGTAAAATCGAAAAAATCCAGAAATTCGTCAGTTATGGTAAGCTAAGCAACCATCACTCGTGCAACCACTGTGCACTGCTAAGCCTAACAGCCAGGACATCAAAGATGACATCACAAATGTCATTGATGAATTCACATACGAAATTAATTTGGATGTAAATCCCTACAAGGGGTTGTGTTTACAATGTTGGCAGCAAGATTTCAGGGGTGATCGGGAGACCTCTCATGAACTGCTTAATGTACTACAAAATGTACTCATTTAAACAACACCACCAATCCCTTACTGCCTAACAATACATCAATTTCTCATCAACTTTTATATCAACATTTTATTTCCTTACCCTTCCATACCCCTATCACTAATACACATTACCACACATACACACAATTCCTCACCCCTTTTCAATTACACCGTTGTAACCCATAAACCTATGCACTAAATCACATCATGATAACAACCACTGTTTTCCTCAAAGCATCATAATGATCCTACTTTTTCTATCACACCACCAATCCCTTACTCATTAACAACAGTAGTGCTCAACACATTCCACTATCAATAGTTTATTACCCTTTCCCCATCACATAAATATACTTATTGTATATATCACAGTTATTCCTACTGCAATACTTCTTCTAAAATCCAATACAGTTAGAATATGCCAACGGATATGTAACTACTTTAAGCATACCCTTAATTCCAACACACTTCACACAAACCTCCTATCACACTTACACTCGCATAATATATCGATGCTACCACACAAATATATTCTGTAACATGTATATTCTTTAAAACTATGTAAAAGCCAAAAACTGTTTGCAAATGCAGTAAAAAATGTTTAATCATCTATGGATTTTATTTCCCAATGACCCAATGATTATTTCATGTTAATACAACAACAGTGTACCAGACTATCTTGTTTAACAAAGTATACCATTTTATTACCATTTGCAACTAAGTAATCACACCCAGTATTATCCCGTTTTTTCTCTTCACAAAGAAACACATGCCGATTCTATAAGCACTATCCTCAATTGTACTACGATCATAAATATCATATACACTTCAATTATACAATTCCACCATATTACAAATAATGTATATTCCCCACAAGTACCTATAATTACTATTCACATATTACTATAGTGTGCGTGGCCAGTGGCCAGATTCTTGAGGAATTGGGCCACTGGCCACACCCACCACCAAACAATTAAACCATATAACAAGTGCATACAGTACACCTTCAATGAACAAGACTCACTCAGAAACACCACTCCCCCCAATCCCAATGATGTCCACGAACAGTAAAATTGACAGCGCACTCGGCAGCACCTGCACAGCTTTTTTCACCTATAAAAAGAGCTCCATATCATCTTTTCTCCACTCCCCCAGCCTTTTGAAGCCCTCTTTCGGCCACAAAATAACTTCAAATGTATTTTCCAGACTTCTCTTCCTTGCCACGCTGTCTGCACAGAAAGGCTGCGGTCCACGGATCCATTATCGCGACTGTTTCAAAAATTATAACACACCTCATGTTTTTGAACATCCATTCAGTGTGCACCTTTGGCATCCATGGACACGAGACACTCTCTGAATATTTTCCAGGTGTGTCCGCAGACTCTGAATCAGGAAATGAGTCCTCAGACCGGACCCAGATATCACAGATTTTATTGACCTACTTTTTGCCAATTTTTCAAAAACCACTGGACGAATATAGACCAAATCTGCAAAAGCCTGGTTTCGGGACCAAGCCCCTGCTACTGGCACAAGTTTGGTGAAAGTCCGTACAGAGGTATGGGCTGTAGCCACGAGCAAATTTATTTTCCATTGTGCCTATGACGATTTGAAAAATGTTGGGATCTCTCCTATAACTTTAACCTCCCGGGACGAAACCGCACCAAACTTTGCAATATCATTCCAGGGTGGCCATATACATTTTTGCAAGGTTTGGTGAGGATTCGTCAAATGGCACCAAAGTTATAAACTGCCCAAAAACTGCTCTTTCTATGAGATGAGCAATCTAACCATAACCACACGCCCTCTACCATCAGCTGTGCTATATATATATATATATATATATATATATATAAAACAACAAATGTTCAGCCTGTCAAAGTTGCCCAAAGATAAAATGGCAACTCGCATGGCCTAACTGAATTCAACAAAGCACTCAGTCTGACAATTTTGTGCAAACAAAACGACTAATTCAAGTTAAAAATCCATTCATAATGGAAATGTCAGTCAGCATGGATTTACAAATTGCATGTGAGATCCTCAGGACGCTCCTTGGTGCGCCACGCATTCCACTGCTATGCAGGGACTTCCTCAGGCGAAGTACAACAATCAAACAGATGCAAACTTTCTTCTATTTCTACATTTTCTGGGAGTCACCTTATTCTATGTCATGTGACTAAAAAGTCTGATGATGTTGCCTGTTCAAATAACGGCAGCCATCTTTGACCAGTTTATAATAAATCAGAATCATATACATTTCTAGTGAAATGTCACTGTGCTTGGATTCCAATTGCTGCAATTTGTGTTCTCTGTTACCTTTTCTCTTATGTATGGGTATATGTGCCAATGCAGAAAATCCCATCAGTGAATCATCTCTATTGTGTTTTTCTGCAAAATGAACAGCCAGGGGATAGTTGGCATCCACATTGAGAATCACGCTATAAAGCTGAAGGATGCGTATTTTGAGCTGGCAAATAGTTGATCCAATATATAATAGTTCACATGGGCACATTATTGAGTAAACAACAAATGAGGCTAGACCATTGATCTTCTGTTAGATTTTCCACAATTTGTTCTGCATGATACCATAATACACTTTCTCTTTTTTCACTGCATAAGTGCACATTTTACAATTATTGCATTTGTCAAAACCATTATGTATCATCCTTTCTCTTAACCAATTATTGGCAACAGTTCCAGTATTAGGCATGCTAAGGATTTCGCTTTAGAAAAAGGAATGCATGGCTTATCACCTATAGATGTTTTTAAATCTACATCTGCTTGTAAGATGGACCAATGTTTCCACAAAATCTTTCTGGTATCTTCAGCTTGTGAACTGTATATAGTGATGAATCTAATATTATCAATTTCATTACTCTTCTTCTTGACTCTCAAGATATCTTGTCTCTCTCGATGTACTGTCTCACTATATGATTTAGTAATATTCTGTCTAGTGCAGTCTCTCTCAAAAAACCGGGCCCCCATCTTACATGCTTCTATCTGAAAGTCATCATTCATTGAGCAATTTCTCTTGGCTCTCACCATTTCACCATATGGAATACTGGCTTTTAATTTATCTGGATGATGACTTTTTCCATGTAGTATGGAATTGAATGGTACCTTTTTCTTGTCCATTTTAGTGCCATTGATAAATAGCTGTAAATCAAAACAAAAACAGCCTATCTGCAGTGCTCTCAAAAGTGAGCTTTAGATTCATGTCATTGAATTCTAAATTTCCACATATTTTGTCAAAAACTCAAGACCACCTCTCCAAACAAGGAACAGGTTATCTATATATCTGTGCCAACATATGATCTGATTTACAAAATTGTCATTTGATTCTGACCTAGCCATCCTTTGTTTCCACCACCCCATGTATAGGTTTAGATATATCGGGGCTATATAGGAACCCATGGCTGTACCACATTTGTATATATACAGTACATCATTGAACAAATAAATATTGTGCTCCAAATACAATTTAAGGAGTGCTTGGATCACTTAATTCTGTTGCTTGTAGCTGACAGATCTAGTGTCAAGGAAACATTGACAGGCTTGTAACCCATTATGATGTCAAATGGATGTGTATAATAATGTTACATCAAGGGAGACCGGCAAATAGCCAGATTCCCACTCTATATTTTGTATTTTGGTCCAGAGGTATTTAGTATGAATTGAGATCTTTAACAAAGGATTCCAAATACACATATAAATATTTGGGAATGTTTTCTAACAAAGACCGTCTAGACGACACAATACCTCCTTCCTGGAGGCATTTCAATATCTTTGTGAATTTTATGGATAAAATACACAATGGGAGTGATGGGAAAACATTTTTTCATGAATAATATGTCTTCACTCTGTAAAAGATTATTGTTTTTAAATTGCTGTAACAGAGCATCTAATTCTGTTTTGATCTCATCTATGTATTCCATCCCTATAATTTCATAGCACTCTAGATCATTCAGTTGTTTATAAGCCTCAGATATATATTTGGTTTTAGCCCAAACTACCACTCCTCTTCCCTTATCCGCTTGTCTGATAACAATCGTTTCATAATTCTTCAAGGTTTCTGTAGCAAGTCTTTGTGAATGTGTGAGATTGGATGGTGCCAAAGTTGTAAGCTGCCCAATAAGTGCTCTTTCTATGAGGTGAGCAACCTAACCATAACTACATACCCGCTACCGCACAGCCCATGTTATATATATATATATATATATATATATGTGTGTATATATATATATATATATATATATATATAACTTACCACAAACCAACCAGTACAAATTCATCACTTCATGCGGAAAGTGCACACCCAAAATGCCAAAAGAAAGCATACCATACGGTGAATTCTTAAGAAAGAAAAGAAATTGTAGCGAAAGCAAAACATTTGAAGAGAATGCCAAAATAACAGCGGCCAATTTTATGGCAAGAGGCTACAAAAGGTCGACAATCAATAGTGCATTCAATCAATGTGCCAAACAAACTTGAGCAGATATTTTAAGAAAAAACACAGAAAATTGAACAGAAATTACAGGAAACCAAATCTGAAAATATACGGTTTATTACAACCTATAACAACTGGGCAAAAGAAATTCAGAAGATTTTGGCCAAACGTTGGTTGTTACTACAGAGACATCCGGATATTAAAGAATGCATTCAGAAGAATGCTAGTGTGACATTTAGGAAAGCAAAATCATTACAATCAGAGCTGTCACCAAGTCTCTTCATAACCCCGACACAACCAACAAGTCAATGGTTAGCAAGTAATCAAGGTGGTTTTTATAAATGCACAAAATGTAAGGCTTGCAAACATGGGGTATCCCTCAAACACTATATACATCCACGAACCCAGAGGAAAGTGACTATTACTAAACACATCACTTGCTCAACAACTTATGTTATTTATGCATTTACATGTGATTGTAACCTCTGGTATATAGGAAGCACAAAGCTAGAAGTGAAACTTCAGGTATTACAACATCTTCGGGCCTTCAAAAATTAAGATCCTTCTTACCCCCTTGCAAAACACTTCGCAGAAAAACATAATGGAGACAGTTCTTCTTTAAAATATTTTGGCATAGACAAAATTCTACCACACCCAAGAGGAGGTAACCAGGAACTAAGATTGAGACAAACTGAATGCAAATATATCATTGATTACCACACAAAAAACCCAGGTGGTCACAATAAAGATTAGGAACTCTACACTTTTGTGGGAAACTAGACCATTCTGGGTATAATTGTTGTAATATTACATTGATTTTGTGCTTGAAAATATGATATTATAATACTGTTGCATAGTTTTGATACCTTTTAGCACATTTTTCCATATACATTTTTTAAATTTTTTTAAACATGTAGGGAGCTTTAAATATGTTTGCACCATGTTAATCTGTTACAGGCTCTTTTAAACACTTGAAAAATATGCTTATTCCCTTCTTGCCTTTCCTTGTGATCTGATTTTAGATAACCACAAGTAGACAAACAGAGATTGTTTGGTATGTCTAAAAATGCCTAATCTTCAATTAATCAGAAGGTGACTTAATGAAATTGACTAAATACATCAGGCATTTTATTCTGTTCATATGGAATTTGACTAAATATAATGTAGATTTCATCAATTTGTGTAGTTGGCAATTTAGAGTACTATGGATGGCCAAAACATTATGATATTGAAGTATTTTATTTTGTTCATATGAAATTTGATTAAATATAATGTATACATAACAAAGAAATAATACAAATGAATAAGTGGTAACTCTGAGAAGTACATGTTATGAATATAGGAAATTGATGTGAACGTCATGCATTCTATAACTACTGTCATAGGGCAAAGTCAAGCATAAGTCAACTCAAAATGACATCAGGAATTTCAAATCTCACTATAAAATATAAGGGTATTGCGGTATAATGGTCTTTTATATTGTGAGCACTATGCACTTTATTTGAATAACTGGCTTTTTAGCAATAACAATGTGTTATCAATACCGTTGGACAATTGCTGCTATAATGAAAGCACTATGCACTTTATACAAAGCACTAGACACTTTAGCAACATTGGTGTTGCAATATATGCATGACGCTGATATAATCGAATATATATTATATTGGGCATTTTCATATGGTAAAGAGTAATAACTTATGTACACAAAAAGAAGTCAAATGCCCAAAAATTAAACTAGAAAATACATTAGCATCAAGGTGAAATTGTTGTGTTTTGATGTATGGCAAGCATTATGCACTTTACTAAAATAACCAGCATTTTGGGAATACCAATGAACTATTAATATTGTTGGTAGGTTGCTGCTGTATTATGAGCACTATGGAGTTTATTCAAAGCACCAGACACCTAGATATCGCTAATATTTTAGTAAATATACATAATGTTGGCACAATTAAATTTTCATTATATTAGACAATTCCAAGATGGCACTCAGACAAACAGGGAATGGAAACAAGGATACTGTTTAATGGAACGCAAAGAAGGACATTTCTGTTTGCAAAGTGTTAAAAAAGAGAAGCCTGTCTTTCACGTTCACAATCTGACAAAGCTCGCAAGGGTGAAACACGTTGTTGTTTGTTTCTCCTGAGCTACTTGTCCACTGTGTTTGCAAAAATAAAGGACGTTTGATGGAGATCCTTTGTTTGCATCTGGCTGATTTCTACTATGACGAGAGTGGCGCCCAAAAAGCTCTAAACAGCTTTCACTTTTTCTTTGTTTCGATATATATATATATATATATAAATATATATATATATATTACATTGTTTCCATAGGAAGAGCACTTTTTGGGCGGCTTATAACTTTGCGGCAGGAGTGGCGGTTGGTCCCAAAAGCGTGCGTTTTTTTATTTGGTGTAAATTCGTCCAGTAGTTTTTTTAAAATGACAAAAATGTAAGTGAAAAAAATGAGTGATATCTATGTCAGCTTCGCGGACACACTTCCCTGTTCGCTCCGCGGACAGAACAGGGATTGGTCAAGCGGCTTGTGTGATGTCCGCAGACTTGTGACGCGCTCTACCATTGGCTGTGGTGAAGCGTGCAGTGCGGCGTATTTTCAGAGACACCCGCCATCTTTATCGTTCGCATCTAGAGGTATTGTCAACAGAGACCCTGCATACAACCAGACCCGGGCTGCTGCAGACTGCCAGGAGACACGTCATCACCACACGGTGGCCCGCGGATGGCCGAGCAGTGGGATCTGCCGCCTGCACAGTAAGTGTCTCCCTCCTGTTCCCCCACCCCCCGCTCATGCCCCGTGTCTCTGCTCATGCCCCGTGTCTCTCTCCTGTTCCCCAACCCCCATTCATGCCCTGTGTCTCCCTCCTGCACCCCCACCCCCTGCTCATGCCCCGTGTCTCTCTCCTGTTCCCCCCACCCCCCGCTCATGCCCGTGTCTTCCTCCTGTCCCCCTCACCCCCCGCTCATGCCCCGTGTCTCCCTCCCATTCCCCCACCCCCTGCTCATGCCCTGTGTCTCTCTCCTGTTCCCCCAAATCCCGCTCATGCCCCGTGTCTAACTCCTGTTCCCCCCACCCCCACTCATGCCCGTGTCTTCAACCTGTTTTCCCCACCCCCTGCTCATGCCCCGTGTCTCCCTCCTGTTCCCCCACCCCTGCTCATGCCCCGTGCCTCTTTCCTGTTTCCCCACCCCCCCGCTCATGCCCCGTGTATCTCTCCTGTTCCCCCACCCCCTGCTCATGCCCCGTGTCTCTCTCCTGTTCCCCCAATCCCCCGCTCATGTGCCGTGTCTTCCTCCTGTTCCCCCCACCCCCCGCTCATGCCCCGTGACACTCTCCTGTTCCCCCCTACCCCTGCTCATGCCCCGTGTATCTCTCCTGTTCCTCCCCACCCCCTCTCATGACCTGTGTCTCCCTCCTGTTCCCCCACCCACCGCTCATGCCCCGTGTCTCCGTCCTGTACTCCCCCCACCCCCCGCTCATGCCTCGTGTCTCCCTCCTGTTCTCCCACCCCACCCGCTCATGCCCCGTGTCTCTCTCCTGTTACCCCAACTCCTGCTCATGCCCCGTATCTCTCTCCTGTTCCCCCCACCCCCGCTCATGCCCCGTGTCTTCCTCCTGTTCCCCCACCCCCCACTCATGCCCCTTGTCTCTCTCCTGTTCCCCCCACCCCCCTCTCATGCCCTGTGTCTTCCTCCTGTTCCCCCCACCCCCCGCTCATCCCCCGTGTCTATCTCCTGTTAACCCCACCCCCGCTCATGCCCCGTGTCTCTCTCCTGTTCCCCCCAACCCCCTGCTCATGCCCCGTGTCTCCCCCCTGTTCCCCCACCCCAAACTCATGCCCCGTGTCTCTCTCCTGTTCCCCCCACCCCCAGCTCATGCCCCGTGTCTCCCTCCTGTTGCCTCCACCCCCCGGTCATGCCCCGTGTCTTCCTCCTGTTCCCCCCAACCCCTGCTCATGCCCCGTGTCTCTCTCCTGTTCCCCCCCACCCACCACTCATGCCCCGTGTTTCCCTCCGGTTTCCACCACCCCCCGCTCATCCCACGTGTCTCCCTCCTGTTCCCCCCAACCCCCGCTCATGCCCCGTGCCTCTCTCCTGTTCCCCTCACCCCCCACTCATGCTCCGTGTCTCCCTCCTGTTTCCCCCACCCATGCCCCGTGTCTCTCTCCTGTTCCCGCCAACCCCCGCTCATGCCCTGTGTCTCTGTACTGATCCCCCCACCCCCTGCTCATGCCCCGTGTCTTCCTCCTGTTCCCCCACCCCTCGCCATGCCCCGTGTCTCTCTCCTGTTCCCCTCACCCCCTGCTCATGCCCTGTGTCTCCGTCCTGTACTCCCCCACCACCCGCTCATGCCCCGTGTGTCCCTCCTGTTCTCCCACCCCACCCGCTCATGCCCGGTGTCTCTCTCCTGTTCCCCCACCTCCTGCTCATGCCCCGTGTCTCTCTCCTGTTCCCCCCACCCCCGCTAATGCCCCGTGTCTTTCTCCTGTTCCCCCATCCCCCGCTCATGTCCCGTGTCTCTCTCCTGTTCCCCCCACGCCCGCTCATGCCCCGTGTCTCTCTCCTGTTCCCCCCAACACCGCACATGCCCCACGTCTTTCTCCTGTTCCCCCATCCCCCGCTCATGCCCCGTGTCTCTCTCCTGATCCCCCCACCCCCTCTCACGCCCTGTGTCTCTCTCCTGTTCCCCCCACCACCCGCTCATGCGCCGTGTCTTCCTCCTGTTCCCCCCACCCCCCGCTCATGCCCCGTGACACTCTCCTGTTCCCCCTACCCCTGCTCATGCCCCATGTATCTCTCCTGTTCCTCCCCACCCCCTCTCATGGCCTGTGACTCCTTCCTGTTCCCCCACCCACCGCTCATGCCCCGTGTCTCCGTCCTGTACTCCCCCACCCCCCGCTCTTCCCCCGTGTCTCCCTCCTGTTCTCCCACCCCCGCTCATGCCCCGTGTCTTTCTCCTGTTCCCCCATCCACCCTTCATTCCCTGTGTCTCTCTCCTGTTCCCCACACCCCCGCTCATGCCCCGTGTCTTCCTCCTGTTCCCCCACCCCCCACTCATGCCCCTTGTCTCTCTCCTGTTCCCCCCACCCCCGCTCATGCCCCGTGTCTTCCTCCTGTCCCCCCCTCCCCCCACTCATGCCCCTTGTCTCTCTCTTGTTCCCCCCACCCCCTCTCATGCCCTGTGTCTTCCTCCTGTTCCCCCCACCCCCCGCTCATCCCCCGTGTCTCCCTCCCATTCCCCCCACCCCCTGCTCATGCCCTGTGTCTCCCTCCTGTTCCCCCAAACCCCGCTCATGCCCCGTGTCTCCCTCCTGTTCCCCCCACCCCCGCTCATGCCCATGTCTTCAACCTGTTTTCCCCACCCCCTGCTCATGCCCCGTGTCTCCCTCCTGTTCCCCATACCCCTGCTCATGCCCCGTGTCTTCCTCCTGTCCCCCCCACCCCCTGCTCATGCCCCGTGTCTCTCTCCTGTTCCCCCCACCCCCGCTCATGCCCCGTGTCTTCCTCCTGTCTCCCCCACCCCCCACTCATGCCCCTTGTCTCTCTCCTGTTCCCCCCACCCCCTCTCATGCCCTGTGTCTTCCTCCTGTTCCCCCCACCCCCCGCTCATCCCCCGTGTCTATCTCCTGTTAACCCCACCCCCGCTCATGCCCTGTGTCTCTCTCCTGTTCCCCCCAACCCCCCGCTCATGCCCCGTGTCTCCCTCCTGTTCCCCCCACCCCAAACTCATGTCCCGTGTCTCTCTCCTGTTCCCCCCACCCCCGGCTCATGCCCTGCATCTCCCTCCTGTTGCCTCCACCCCCCGGTCATGCCCCGTGTCTTCCTCCTGTTCCCCCCAACCCCTGCTCATCCCCCGTGTCTCCCTCCTGTTCCCCCCAACCCCCGCTCATGCCCCGTGCATCACTCCTGTTCCCCTCACCCCCCACTCATGCTCCGTGTCTCCCTCCTGTTTCCCCCACCCATGCCCCGTGTCTCTCTCCTGTTCCCGCCAACCCCCGCTCATGCCCTGTGTCTCTGTACTGTTCCCCCCACCCCCTGCTCATGCCCCGTGTCCTCCTCCTGTTCCCCCACCCCTCGCCATGCCCCGTGTGTGTCTCCTGTTTCCCCAACCCCCGCTCATGCCCCGTGTCTCTCTCCTGTTCCCCTCACCCCCCGCTCATGCCCTGTGTCTCCCTCCTGTACCCCCACCCCCTGCTCATGCCCCGTGTCTCTCTCCTGTTCCCCCCACCCCCCGCTCATGCCTGTGTCTTCCTCCTGTCCCCCCCACCCCCCGCTCATGCCCCATGTCTCCCTCCCATTCCCCCCACCCCTGCTCATGCCCTGTGTCTCTCTCCTGTTCCCCCAAACCCCGCTCATGCCCCGTGTCTCCCTCCTGTTCGCCCCACCCCCGCTCATGCCCGTGTCTTCAACCTGTTTTCCCCACCCCCTGCTCATGCCCCGTGTCTCCCTCCTGTTCCCCACACCCCTGCTCATGCCCTGTGCCTCTTTCCTGTTCCCCCACCCCCCCTGCTCATGCCCCGTGTCTCTCTCCTGTTCCCCCCACCCCCCGCTCATGTGCCGTGTCTTCCTCCTGTTCCCCCCACCCCCCGCTCATGCCCCGTGACACTCTCCTGTTCCCCCCTACCCCTGCTCATGCCCCGTGTATCTCTCCTGTTCCTCCCCACCCCCTCTCATGGCCTGTGTCTCCCTCCTGTTCCCCCAACCCCTGCTCATGCCCCGTATCTCTCTCCTGTTTCCCCCACCCCCGCTCATCCCCCGTGTCTCCCTCCTGTTCCCCCCAACCCCCGCTCATGCCCCGTGCCTCTCTCCTGTTCCCCTCACCCCCCACTCATGCTCCGTGTCTCCCTCCTGTTTCCCCCACCCATGCCCCGTGTCTCTCTCCTGTTCCCGCCAACCCCCGCTCATGCCCTGTGTCTCTATCCTGTTCCCCCACCCTCCGCTCATGCCCCATGTCTCTCTCAATTTCCACCCACCCCCCGCTCATGCCCCGTGTCTCTCTCCAGTTCCCCCCAACCCCTGCTCATGCCCCGTGTCTTCCTCCTGTTCCCCCCACCCCCGCTCATGCCCTGTGTCTCTCTCCTGTTCCCCCCACCCCCGCTCATGCCCCGTGTCTTTCTCCTGTTCCCCCATCCCCCGCTCATGCCCCGTGTCTCTCTCCTGTTCCCCCCACGCCCGCTCATGCCCCGTGTCTCTCTCCTGTTCCCTCCACCGCCGCTCATGCCCCGTGTCTTTCTCCTGTTCCCCCATCCCCCGCTCATGCCCCGTGTCTCTCTCCTGATCCCCCCACCCCCTCTCACGCCCTGTGTCTCTCTCCTGTTCCCCCCACCCCCCGCTCATGCGCCGTGTCTTCCTCCTGTTCCCCCCACCCCCCGCTCATGCCCCGTGACACTCTCCTGTTCCCCCTACCCCTGCTCATGCCCCGTGTATCTCTCCTGTTCCTCCCCACCCCCTCTCATGGCCTGTGTCTCCCTCCTGTTCCCCCACCCACCGCTCATGCCCCGTGTCTCCGTCCTGTACTCCCCCACCCCCCGCTCTTCCCCCGTGTCTCCCTCCTGTTCTCCCACCCCCGCTCATGCCCCGTGTCTTTCTCCTGTTCCCCCATCCACTGCTCATGCCCCGTGTCTCTCTCCTGTTCCCCCCACCCCCGCTCATGCCCCGTGTCTTCCTCCTGTTCCCCCACCGCCCACTCATGCCCCTTTTCTCTCTCCTGTTCCCCCCACCCCCCTCTCATGCCCTGTGTCTTCCTCCTGTTCCCCCCACCCCCCGCTCATCCCCCGTGTCTATCTCCTGTTAACCCCACCCCCGCTCATGCCCTGTGTCTCTCTCCTGTTCCCCCCAACCCCCCGCTCATGCCCCGTGTCTCCCTCCTGTTCCCCCCACCCCAAACTCATGTCCCGTGTCTCTCTCCTGTTCCCCCACCCCCGGCTCATGCCCTGCGTCTCCCTCCTGTTGCCTCCACCCCCCGGTCATGCCCCGTGTCTTCCTCCTGTTCCCCCCAACCCCTGCTCATGCCCCGTGTCTCTCTCCTGTTCCCCCCACCCACCGCTCATGCCCTGTGTTTCCCTCCTGTTCCCCCCACCCCCCGCTCATCCCCGTGTCTCCCTCCTGTTCCCCCAACCCCCGCTATGCCCCGTGCCTCCCCTCACCCCCCACTCATGCTCCGTGTCTCCCTCCTGTTTCCCCCACCCATGCCCCGTGTCTCTCTCCTGTTCCCGCCAACCCCCGCTCATGCCCTGTGTCTCTGTACTGTTCCCCCCACCCCCTTCTCATGCCCCGTGTCCTCCTCCTGTTCCCCCACCCCTCGCCATGCCCCGTGTGTCTCTCCTGTTTCCCCAACCCCCGCTCATGCCCCGTGTCTCTCTCCTGTTCCCCCAAACCCCGCTCATGCCCCGTGTCTCCCTCCTGTTCCACCCACCACCGCTCATCCCCCATGGCTATCTCCTGTTAACCCCACCCCCCGCTCATGCCCCGTGTCTCTCTCCTTTTCCCCCACCCCCCGCTCATGCCTATGTCTTCCTCCTGTTCCCCCCACCCCCCGCTCATCCCCCATGGCTATCTCCTGTTAACCCCACCCCCCGCTCATGCCCCGTGTCTCTCTCCTGTTCCGCCCACCCCCCGCTCATGCCTTTGTCTTCCTCCTGTTCCCCCCACCCCCCGCTCATGCCCCGTGTCTCCCTCCTGTTCCCCCCACCCCCGCTCATGCCCGTGTCTTCAACCTGTTTTCCCCACCCCCTGCTCATGCCCCGTGTCTTCCTCCTGTTCCCCCACCCATCGCCATGCCCCGTGCGTCTCTCCTGTTTCCCCAACCCCCGCTCATGCCCCGTGTCTCTCTCCTGTTCCCCTCACCCCCCGCTCATGCCCTGTGTCTCCGTCCTGTACTCCCCCAACCCCTGCTTATGCCCCGTGTCTCCCTCCTGTTCTCCCACCCCACCCGCTCATGCCCCGTGTCTCTCTCCTGTTCCCCCACCTCCTGATCATGCCCCGTGTCTCTCTCCTGTTCCCCCAACCCCCGCTCATGCCCCGTGTCTTTCTCCTGTTCCCCCATCCCCCGCTCATGCCCTGTGTCTCTCTCCTGTTCCCCCCACCCCCCGCTCATGCCCTGTGTCTCTCTCCTGTTCCCCCCACCCCCCGCTCATGCCCCGTGTCTCTCTCCTGTTCCCCCCATCCTCCGCTCATGCCCCGTGTCTCTCTCCTGATCCCCCCACCCCCCTCTCACGCCCTGTGTCTTCCTGCTGTTCCCCCCACCCCCTGCTCATCCCCCATGTCTATCTCCTGTTAACCCCACCCCCCGCTCATGCCCCGTGTCTCTCTCCTGTTCCCCCCACCCCCGCTCATGCCCTATGTCTTCCTCCTGTTCCCCCCACCCCCCGCTCATGCCCTGTGTCTCTCTCCTGTTCCCCCAAACCCCGCTCATGCCCTGTGTCTCCCTCCTGTTCCCCCCACCCCCGCTCATGCCCGTGTCTTCAACCTGTTTTCCCCACCCCCTGCTCATGCCCCGTGTCTCCCTCCTGTTCCCCCCCACCCCTGCTCATGCCCCGTGTCTCTCTCCTGTTTCCCCACCCCGCGCTCATGCCCCGTGTATCTCTCCTGTTCCCCCCACCCCTGCTCATGCCCCGTGTATCTCTCCTGTTCCCCCCACCCCTGCTCATGCCCCGTGTCTCTCACCTGTTCCCCCCACCCCTGACTCATGCGCTGTCTTCCTCCTGTTCCCCCACCCCCCGCTCATGCCCCGTGACTCTCTACTGTTCCCCCTACCCCCGCTCATGCCCAGTGTCTCTCTCCTGTTCCCCTAACCCCCATTCATGCCCTGTGTCTCCCTCCTGTTCCCCCACCCCCTGCTCATGCCCCCTGTCTCTCTCCTTTTCCCCCCACCCCCGCTCATGCCCGTGTCTTCCTCCTGTTCCCCCTACTCCCCGCTCATGCCCCGTGTCTCCCTCCCGTTCCCCCCACCCCCTGCTCATGCCCTGTGTCTCTCTCCTGTTCCCCCAAACCCCGCTCATGCCCCATGTCTCCCTCCTGTTCCCCCCACCCCCGCTCATGCCCGTGTCTTCAACCTGTTTTCCCCACCCCCTGCTCATGCCCCGTGTCTCCCTCCTGTTCCCCCCACCCCTGCTCATGCCCTGTGTCTCTCTCCTGTTCCCCCACCCCCCACTCATGCCCTGTGTGTCTCTCCTGTTCCCCCACCCCCTGCTCATGCCCCGTGTCTCTCTCCTGTTCCCCCACCCCCCGCTCATGCCCCGTGACTCTCTCCTGTTCCCCTCTACTCCCGCTCATGCCCCGTGAATCTCTCCTGTTCCTCCCCACCCCCTCTCATGACCCGTGTCTCCCTCCTGTTCCCCCACCCCCCGCTCATGCCCCATGTCTCCGTCCTGTACTCCCCCACCCCCCGCACATGCCCCGTGTCTCCCTCCTGTTCTCCCACCCCACCCACTCATGCCCCGTGTCTCTCTCCTGTTATCCCACCTCCTGCTCATGCCCCGTGTCTCTCTCCTGTTCCCCCCACCCCCGCTCATGCCCCGTGTCTTTCTCCTGTTCCCCCATCCCCCGCTCATGCCCTGTGTCTCTCTCCTGTTCCCCCCACCCCCGCTCATGCCCCGTGTCTTCCTCCTGTTCCCCCCACCCCCCACTCATGCCCCTTGTCTCTCTCCTGTTCCCCCACCCCCCTCTCATGCCCTGTGTCTTCCTCCTGTTCCCCCCACCCCCCGCTCATCCCCCATGTCTATCTCCTGTTAACCCCATCCCCGCTCATGCCCCATGTCTCTCTCCTGTTCCCCCCAACCACCCCCCGCTCATGCCCTGTGTCTCCCTCCTGTTGCCTCCACCCCCCGGTCATGCCCCGTGTCTTCCTCCTGTTCCCCAAAACCCTGCTCATGCCCCTTGTCTCTCTCCTGTTCCCCCCACCCACCGCTCATGCCCAGTGTTTTCCTCCTGTTCCCCCCACCCCCGCCCATTCCCCGTGTCTCCCCCCTGTTCCCCCCACCCCCCACTCATGCCCCGTGCCTCTCTCCTGTTCCCCTCACCCCCCACTCATGCGCCGTGTCTCCCTCTTGTTTCCCCCACCCATGCCCCGTGTCTCTCTCCTGTTCCCCCAACCCCCGCTCATGCCCTGTGTCTCTCTCCTGTTCCCCCCACCCTCTGCTCATGCCCCGTGTCTTCCTCCTGTTCCCCCACCCCTCGCCATGCCCCGTGTGTCTCTCCTGTTTCCCCAACCCCCGCTCATGCCCCGTATCTCTCTCCTGTTCCCCTCACCCCCCGCTCATGCCCCGTGTCTCCGTCCTGTACTCCCCCCACCCCCCGCTCATGCCCCGTGTCTCCCTTCTGTTCTCCCACCCCACCCGCTCATGCCCCGTGTCTCTCTCCTGTTCCCCCACCTCCTGCTCATGCCCCGTGTCTCTCTCCTGTTCCCCGCACCCCCGCTCATGCCCCGTGTCTCTCTCCTGTTCCCCCCACCCCCGCTCATGCCCCGTGTCTCTCTCCTGTTCCCCCCACCCTCTGCTCATGCCCCGTGTCTCTCTCCTGTTCCCCCATCCCCTGCTCATGCCCCGTGTCTCTCTCCTGTTTCCCCCACCCCCCGCTCATGCCCCGTGTCTCTCTCCTGTTCCCCCCACCCCCAGTCATGCCCCGTGTCTTCCTCCTGTTCCCACCACCCCGCTCATGCCCCGTGTCTCTCTCCTGTTCCCACCCACCGCCCGCTCATGCCCCGTGTCTTCCTCCTGTTCCCCCCACCCCCACTCATGCCCCTTGTCTCTCTCCTGATCCCCCCAGCCCCCTCACACACCCTGTGTCTTCCTCCTGTTCCCCCACCCCCTGCTCATCCCCCGTGTCTATCTCCTGTTAACCCACAGACCGCTCATGCCCCGTGTCTCTTTCCTGTTCCACCCACCCCCCGCTCATGCCCTATGTCTTCCTCCTTTTCCCCCCACCCACCGGTCATGCCCTGTGTCTCTCTCCTGTTCCCCCAAACCCCGCTCCTGCCCCGTATCTCCCTCCTGTTCCCCCAACCCCCGCTCATGCCTGTGTCTTCCTCCTGTTCCCCCCACCCCTTGCTCATGCCCGGTGACTCTCTCCTGTTCCTCCCTACCCCCGCTCATGCCCCGTGTATCTCTCCTGTTCCTCCCCACCCCCTCTCATGACCTGTGTCTCCCTCCTGTTCCCCCACCCCCGCTCATGCCCCGTGTCTCCGTCCTGTACTCCCCCACCCCCCGCTCATGCCCCGTCTCTCCCTCCTGTTCTCCCACCCCACCCGCTCATTCCCCGTGTCTCTCTCCTGTTCCCCCACCTCCTGCTCATGCCCCGTGTCTCTCTCCTGTCCCCCCCACCCCTGCTCATGCCCCATGTCTTTCTCCTGTTCCCCCATCCCCCGCTCATGCCCCGTGTCTTTCTCCTGTTCCCCCATCCCCCGCTCATGCCCCGTTTCTCTCTCCTGTTCCCCCACCCCGCTCATGCCCCGTTTCTCTCTCCTGTTCCCTCACCCCCCTCTCAAGCCCCGTGTCTCTCTCCTGTTTCCCCCACCCCCCGCTCATGCCCCGTGTCTATCTCCTGTTCCCCCCACCCTCCGGTCATGCCCCGTGTCTTCCTCCTGTTCCCCCCACCCCCGCTCATGCCCCGTGTCTCTCTCCTGTTCCCCCCTCCCCCCGCTCATGCCCATGTCTTCCTCCTGTTCCCCCCGCCCCCCGCTCATGCCCTGTGTCTCTCTCCTGTTCCCCCAAACCCTGCTCATGCCCCGTGTCTCCCTCCTGTTCCCCCCACCCACGCTCATGCCCGTGTCTTCAACCTGTTTTCCCCACCCCTGCTCATGACCCGTGTCTCCCTCCTGTTCCCCCCACCCCTGCTCATGCCCCGTGTCTCTCTCCTGTTCCCCCACCCCCCGCTCACGCCCTGTGTATCTCTCCTGTTCCCCCCACCCCCTGCTCATGCCTCGTGTCTCTCTCCTGTTCCCCCACCCCCTGCTCATGCGCTGTGTCTTTCTCCTGTTCCCCCACCACCCCCCGCTCATGCCCCATGACTCTCTCCTGTTCCCCCCTACCCCCACTCATGCCCCGTGTATCTCTCCTGTTCCTCCCCACCCCCTCTCATGACCCGTGTCTCCCTCCTGTTCCCCCAACCCCCACTCATGCCCCGTGTCTCCGTCCTGTACTCCCCCACCCCCCGCTCATGCCCCGTGTTTCCCTCCTGTTCTTCCACCCCACCCGCTCATGTCCCATGTCTCTCTCCTGTTCCACCACCTCCTGCCCCGTGTCTCTCTCCTGTTCCCCCCACCCCCACTCATGCCCCGTATCTTTCTCCTGCTCCCCCATCCCCCGCTCATACCCCGTGCCTCTCTCCTGTTCCCCCCACCCCCGCTCATGCCTCGTGTCTTCCTCCTGTTCCCCCCACCCCCCACTCATGCCCCTTGTCTCTCTCCGTTCCCCCCAGCCCCCTCTCACGCCCTGTGTCTTCCTCCTGTTCCCCCAACCCCCCGCTCATCCCCCGTGTCTATCTCTTGTTAACCCCACCCCTGCTCATGCCCCGTGTCTCTCTCCTGTTCCCCCCAAGCCCCCGTTCATGCCCCGTGTCTTCCTCCTGTTCCCCCTAACCCCTGCTCATGCCCCGTGTCTCCCTCCTGTTCCCCCAACCCCCGCTCATGCCCCGTGTCTCCGTCCTGTACTCCCCCACCCCCCGCTCATGCCCCGTGTCTCCCTCCTGTTCTCCCACCCCACCCGCTCATGCCCCATGTCTCTCTCCTGTTCCACCACCTCCTGCCCCGTGTCTCTCTCCTGTTCCCCCCACCCCCACTCATGCCCCGTATCTTTCTCCTGTTCCCCCATCCCCCACTCATGCCCCGTGTCTCTCTCCTGTTCCCCCCACCCCCGCTCATGCCTCGTGTCTTCCTCCTGTTCCCCCCACCCCCCACTCATGCCCCTTGTCTCTCTCCGTTCCCCCCAGCCCCCTCTCACGCCCTGTGTCTTCCTCCTGTTCCCCCAACCCCCCGCTCATCCCCCGTGTCTATCTCCTGTTAACCCCACCCCTGCTCATGCCCCGTGTCTCTCTCCTGTTCCCCCCAACCCCCCGTTCATGCCCCGTGTCTCCCTCCTGTTCCCCCCACCCCAAACTCATGCCCCGTGTCTCTCTCCTGTTCCCCCCACCCCCCGATCATGCCCCGTGTCTTCCTCCTGTTCCCCCTAACCCCTGCTCATGCCCCGTGTCTCTCTCCTGTTCCCCCCTCCCCCCGCTCATGCGCTGTGTCTTCCTCCTGTTCCCCCCACCCCCTGCTCATGCCCCGTGACTCTCTCCTGTTCCCCCTACCCCCGCTCATACCCCGTGTATCTCTCCTGTTCCTCCCCACCCCTTCTCATGACCCGTGTCTCCCTCCTGTTCCCCGACCCCCGCTCTTGCCCCGTGTCTCCGCCCCGTACTCCCCCACCCCCCGCTCATGCCCCGTGTCTCCCTCCTGTTCTCCCACCCCACCCGCTCATGCCCCGTGTCTCTCTCCTGTTCCCCCACCTCCTGCTCATGCCCCGTGTCTCTCTCCTGTTCCCCCATCCCCCGCTCATGCCCCGTGTCTCTCTCCTGTTCCCCCCACCCCGCTCATGCCCCGTGTCTCTCTCCTGTTCCCCCACCCCCCGCTCATGCGCCGTGTCTCTCTCCTGATCCCCCATCCCCGCTCATGCCCCGTGTCTCTCTCCTGTTTCCCCCACCCCCACTCATGCCCCAGGTCTCTATCCTGTTACCCCCACCCCCCGGCCATGCCCTGTGTCTTCCTCCTGTTCCCCCCACCCCCGCTCATGCCCTGTGCCTCTCTCCTGTTCCCACCCACCGCCCGCTCATGCCCCGTGTCTTCCTCCTGTTCCCCCCACCCCCACTCATGCCCATTGTCTCTCTCCTGATCCCCCCACCCCCCTCTCACGCCCTGTGTCTTCCTCCTGTTCCGCCCAGCCCCCGCTCATGCCCTGTCTCTCTCTCCTGTTCCCCCAAACCCCACTCATGCCCCGTGTCTCCCTCCTGTTCCCCCCAACCATGCCTGTGTCTTCAACCTGTTTTCCCCACCCCCTACTCATGCCCCGTGTCTCCCTCCTGTTCCCCCACCCCCTGCTCATGCCCCGTGTATCTCTCCTGTTCCGCCCACCCCCTGCTCATGCCCCGTGTCTTCCTCCTGTTCCCCCCACCCCCCGCTCATGCGCTGTGTCTTCCTCCTGTTCCCCCCACCCCCTGCTCATGCCCCGTGACTCTCTCCTGTTCCCCCCTACCCCCGCTCATGCCCCGTGTATCTCTCCTGTTCCTCCCACCCCCTCTCATGACCCGTGTCTCCCTCCTGTTCCCCCACCCCCGCTCATTCCCCGTGTCTCCGTCCTGTACTCCCCACCCCCCGCTCATGCCCCGTCTCTCCCTCCTGTTCTCCCACCCCACCCGCTCATGCCCCGTGTCTCTCTCCTGTTCCCCCACCTCCTGCTCATGCCCCGTGTCTCTCTCCTGTTCCCCCCACCCCCGCTCATGCCCCGTGTCTTTCTCCTGTTCCCCCATCCCCCGCTCATGCCCCGTGTCTCTCTCCTGTTCCCCCCACCCCGCTCATGCCCCGTGTCTCTCTCCTGTTCCCCCCATCCCCCGCTCAAGCCCCGTGTCTCTCTCCTGTTTCCCCCACCCCCCGCTCATGCCCCGTGTCTCTCTCCTGTTCCCCCCACCCCCAGGTCATGCCCCGTGTCTTCCTCCTGTTCCCCCCACCCCCGCTCATGCCCCGTATCTCTCTCCTGTTCCCACCCACCGCCCGCTCATGCCCCTTGTCTTCCTCCTGTTCCCCCCACCCCCACTCATGCCCCTTGTCTCTCTCCTGATCCCCCCACCCCCCTCTCACGCCCTGTGTCTTCCTCCTGTTCCCCCCACCCTCCGCTCATCCCCCATGTCCATCTCCTGTTAACCCCACCCCCCGCTCATGCCCCGTGTCTCCCTCCTGTTCCCCCCACCCCCCGCTCATGCCCATGTCTTCCTCCTGTTCCCCCCGCCCCCCGCTCATGCCCTGTGTCTCTCTCCTGTTCCCCCAAACCCCGCTCATGCCCCGTGTCTCCCTCCTGTTCCCCCCACCCACGCTCATGCCGGTGTCTTCAACCTGTTTTCCCCACCCCCTGCTCATTCCCCGTGTCTCCCTCCTGTTCCCCCCACCCCTGCTCATGCCCTGTGTCTCTCTCCTGTTCCCCCACCCCCCGCTCATGCCCCGTGTATCTCTCCTCTTCCCCCCACCCCCTGCTCATTCCCCGTGTCTCTCTCCTGTTCCCCCCACCCCCTGCTCATGCGCTTTGTCTTCCTCCTGTTCCCCCCACCCCCCGCTCATGCCCCATGACTCTCTCCTGTTCCCCCCTACCCCCACTCATGGCCGTGTATC
Source organism: Ambystoma mexicanum (assembly GCF_040938575.1). NCBI lineage: Eukaryota > Metazoa > Chordata > Amphibia > Caudata > Ambystomatidae > Ambystoma > Ambystoma mexicanum. The sequence goes on along the minus strand of NC_090935.1, from coordinate 635,473,197 downwards.
TCTCCTGTTCCTCTCCCCAACCCCCGCTCATGCCCCGTGTCTCGGTCCTGTACTCCCCCACCCCCCGCTCATGCCCCGTGTCTCCCTCCTGTTCTCCCACCCCACCCGCTCATGCCCGTGTCTCTCTCCTGTTCCCCCACCTCCTGCCCCGTGTCTCTCTCCTGTTCCCCCCACCCCCACTCATACCCCGTATCTTTCTCCTGTTCCCCCATCTCCCGCTCATGCCCCGTGTCTCACTCCTGTTCCCCCCACCCCCGCTCATGCCCCGTGTCTTCCTCCTGTTCCCCCCACCCCCACTCATGCCCCTTGTCTCTCTCCGTTCCCCCCACCCCCCTCTCACGCCCTGTGTCTTCCTCCTGTTCCCCCCACCCCCCGCTTATCCCCCTGTGTCTATCTCCTGTAACCCCACCCCTGCTCATGCCCCGTGTCTCTCTCCTGTTCCCCCAACCCCCCGTTCATGCCCCGTGTCTCCCTCCTGTTCCCCCACCCCAAACTCATGCCCCGTGTCTCTCTCCTGTTCCCCCCACCCCCGGCTCATGCCCCGTGTCTCCCTCCTGTTGCCTCCACCCCCCGGTCATGCCTCGTGTCTTCCTCCTGTTCCCCCCAACCCCTGCTCATGCCCCGTGTCTCTCTCCTGTTCCCCCCACCCCCCGCTCATGCGCCGTGTCTTCCTCCTGTTCCCCCCACCCCCTGCTCATCCCCTGTGACTCTCTCCTGTTCCCCCCTACCCCCGCTCATACCCCGTGTATCTCTCCTGTTCCTCCCCACCCCTTCTCATGACCCATGTCTCCCTCCTGTTCCCCCACCCCCGCTCATGCCCCATGACTCTCTCCTGTTCCCCCCTACCCCCACTCATGGCCGTGTATCTCTCCTGTTCCTCTCCCCACCCCTTCTCATGACCCGTGTCTCCCTCCTGTTCCCCCAACCCCCGCTCATGCCCCGTGTCTCCCTCCTGTTCTCCCACCCCACCCGCTCATGCCCGTGTCTCTCTCCTGCCCCGTGTCTCTCTCCTGTTCCCCCCACCCCCACTCATACCCCGTATCTTTCTCCTGTTCCCCCATCCCCCGCTCATGCCCCGTGTCTCTCTCCTGTTCCCCCCACCCCCGCTCATGCCCCGTGTCTTCCTCCTGTTCCCCCCACCCCCACTCATGCCCCTTGTCTCTCTCCGTTCCTCCCACCCCCCTCTCACGCCCTGTGTCTTCCTCCTGTTCCCCCCACCCCCCGCTTATCCCCCGTGTCTATCTCCTGTTAACCCCACCCCTGCTCATGCCCCGTGTCTCTCTCCTGTTCCCCCAACCCCCCGTTCATGCCCCGTGTCTCCCTCCTGTTCCCCCCACCCCCGGCTCATGCCCCGTGTCTCCCTCCTGTTGCCTACACCCCCCGGTCATGACCCGTGTCTTCCTCCTGTTCCCCCCAACCCCTGCTCATGCCCCGTGTGTCTCTCCTGTTTCCCCAACCCCCGCTCATGCCCCGTGTCTCTCTCCTGTTCCCCTCACCCCTTGCTCATGCCCCGTGTCTCCGTCCTGTACTCCCCCACCCCCGCTCATGCCCCGTGTCTCCCTCCTGTTCTCCCACCCCACCCGCTCATGCCCCGTGTCTCTCTCCTGTTCCCCCACCTCCTGCTCATGCCCCGTGTCTCTCTCCTGTTCCCCCCACCCCCGCTCATGCCCCGTGTGTTTCTCATGTTCCCCCACCCCCGCTCATGCCCCATGTCTCTCTCCTGTTCCCCCCACCCCCCGCTCATGCCCCGTGTCTCTCTCCTGTTTCCCCCACCCCCCGCTTATGCCCCGTGTCTCTCTCCTGTTCCCCCCACCCCCCGCTCATGCCCCGTGTCTCGGTCCTGTACTCCCCCACCCCCCGCTCATGCCCCGTGTCTCCCTCCTGTTCTCCCACCCCACCCGCTCATGCCCGTGTCTCTCTCCTGTTCCCCCACCTCCTGCCCCGTGTCTCTCTCCTGTTCCCCCACCCCCACTCATACCCCGTATCTTTCTCCTGTTCCCCCATCCCCCGCTCATGCCCCGTGTCTCTCTCCTGTTCCCCCCACCCCCGCTCATGCCCCGTGTCTTCCTCCTGTTCCCCCCACCCCCACTCATGCCCCGTGTCTCCCTCCTGTTCTCCCACCCCACCCGCTCATGCCCGTGTCTCTCTCCTGTTCCCCCACCTCCTGCCCCGTGTCTCTCTCCTGTTCCCCCCACCCCCACTCATACCCCGTATCTTTCTCCTGTTCCCCCATCCCCCGCTCATGCCCCGTGTCTCTCTCCTGTTCCCCCCACCCCCGCTCATGCCCCGTGTCTTCCTCCTGTTCCCCCCACCCCCACTCATGCCCCTTGTCTCTCTCCGTTCCTCCCACCCCCCTCTCACGCCCTGTGTCTTCCTCCTGTTCCCCCCACCCCCCGCTTATCCCCCGTGTCTATCTCCTGTTAACCCCACCCCTGCTCATGCCCCGTGTCTCTCTCCTGTTCCCCCAACCCCCCGTTCATGCCCCGTGTCTCCCTCCTGTTCCCCCCACCCCCGGCTCATGCCCCGTGTCTCCCTCCTGTTGCCTCCACCCCCCGGTCATGACCCGTGTCTTCCTCCTGTTCCCCCCAACCCCTGCTCATGCCCCGTGTGTCTCTCCTGTTTCCCCAACCCCCGCTCATGCCCCGTGTCTCTCTCCTGTTCCCCTCACCCCTTGCTCATGCCCCGTGTCTCCGTCCTGTACTCCCCCACCCCCGCTCATGCCCCGTGTCTCCCTCCTGTTCTCCCACCCCACCCGCTCATGCCCCGTGTCTCTCTCCTGTTCCCCCACCTCCTGCTCATGCCCCGTGTCTCTCTCCTGTTCCCCCCACCCCCGCTCATGCCCCGTGTGTTTCTCATGTTCCCCCACCCCCGCTCATGCCCCATGTCTCTCTCCTGTTCCCCCCACCCCCCGCTCATGCCCCGTGTCTCTCTCCTGTTTCCCCCACCCCCCGCTTATGCCCCGTGTCTCTCTCCTGTTCCCCCCACCCCCCGCTCATGCCCCGTGTCTCGGTCCTGTACTCCCCCACCCCCCGCTCATGCCCCGTGTCTCCCTCCTGTTCTCCCACCCCACCCGCTCATGCCCGTGTCTCTCTCCTGTTCCCCCACCTCCTGCCCCGTGTCTCTCTCCTGTTCCCCCACCCCCACTCATACCCCGTATCTTTCTCCTGTTCCCCCATCCCCCGCTCATGCCCCGTGTCTCTCTCCTGTTCCCCCCACCCCCGCTCATGCCCCGTGTCTTCCTCCTGTTCCCCCCACCCCCACTCATGCCCCTTGTCTCTCTCCGTTCCTCCCACCCCCCTCTCACGCCCTGTGTCTTCCTCCTGTTCCCCCCACCCCCCGCTTATCCCCCGTGTCTATCTCCTGTTAACCCCACCCCTGCTCATGCCCCGTGTCTCTCTCCTGTTCCCCCAACCCCCTGTTCATGCCCCGTGTCTCCCTCCTGTTCCCCCCACCCCCGGCTCATGCCCCGTGTCTCCCTCCTGTTGCCTCCACCCCCCGGTCATGACCCGTGTCTTCCTCCTGTTCCCCCCAACCTCTGCTCATGCCCCGTGTCTCTCTCCTGTTCCCCCCACCCCCCGCTCATGCGCCGTGTCTTCCTCCTGTTCCCCCCACCCCCTGCTCATCCCCTGTGACTCTCTCCTGTTCCCCCCTACCCCCGCTAATACCCCGTGTATCTCTCCTGTTCCTCCCCACCCCTTCTCATGACCCATGTCTCCCTCCTGTTCCCCCACCCCCGCTCATGCCCCGTGTCTCCGTCTTGTACTCCCCCACCCCCTGCTCATGCCCCGTGTCTCCCTCCTGTTCTCCCACCCCACCCGCTCATGCCCCGTGTCTCTCTCCTGTTCCCCCCACCCCGCTCATGCCCCGTGTCTCTCTCCTGTTCCCCCCACCCCCCGCTCATGCCCCATGTCTCTCTCCTGATCCCCCATCCCCCGCTCATGCCCCGTGTCTCTCTCCTGTTTCCCCCACCCCCTGCTCATGCCCCTTGTCTCTCTCCTGATCCCCCCACCCCCCTCTCACACCCTGTGTCTTCCTCCTGTTCCCCCCACCCCCCGCTCATCCCCCATGTCTATCTCCTGTTAACCCCACCCCCTGCTCATGCCCCGTGTCTCTCTCCTGTTCCCCCACCACCCGCTCATGCCCATGTCTTCCTCCTGTTCCCCCCACCCCCCGCTCATGCCCTGTGTCTCTCTCCTGTTCCCCCAAACCCCACTCATGCTCCGTGTCTCCCTCCTGTTCCCCCCACCCCCGCTCATGCCCGTGTCTTCAACCTGTTTTCCCCACCCCCTGCTCATGCCCCGTGTCTCCCTCCTGTTCCCCCCACCCCTGCTCATGCCCTGTGTCTCTCTCCTGTTCCCCCACACCCCGCTCATGCCCCGTGTATCTCTCCTGTTCCCCCCAGCCCCTGCTCATGCCCCATGTCTCTCTCCTGTTCCGCCCACCCCCTGCTCATGCGCCGTGTCTTCCTCCTGTTCCCCCCACCCCCCGCTCATGCCCCGTGACTCTCTCCTGTTCCCCCCTACCCCCGCTCATGCTCCGTGTATCTCTCTTGTTCCTCCCCACCCCCTCTCATGACCCGTGTCTCCCTCCTGTTCCCCCAAACCCCGCTCATGCCCCGTGTCTCCGTCCTGTACTCACCCACCCCCCCGCTCATGCCCCGTGTCTCCCTCCTGTTCTCCCACCCCACCCGCTCATGCCCCGTGTCTCTCTCCTGTTCCCCCACCTCCTGCTCATGCCCCGTGTCTCTCTCCTGTTCCCCCAGCCCATCTCATGCCCCGTATCTTTCTCCTGTTCCCCCATCCCCCGCTCATGCCCCGTGTCTCTCCTGTTCCCCCCACCCCCGCTCATGCCCCGTGTTTTCCTCCTGTTCCCCCCACCCCCCACTCATGCCCCTTGTCTCTCTCCGTTCCCCCCACGCCCCTCTCACGCCCAGTGTCTTCCTCCTGTTCCCCCAACCCCCGCTCATCCCCCGTGTCTCTCTCCTGTACCCCCCAACCCCCTGTTCATGCCCCGTGTCTCCCTCCTGTTCCCCCCACCCCAAACGCATGCCCCGTGTCTCTCTCCTGTTCCCCCCACCCCCGGCTCATGCCCCGTGTCTCCCTCCTGTTTCCTCCACCCCCCGGTCATGCCCCGTGTCTTCCTCCTGTTCCCCCCAACCCCTGCTCATGCCCCGTGTCTCTCTCCTGTTCCCCCCACCCACCGCTCATGCCCCGTGTTTCCCTCCTGTTCCCCCCACCCCCCGCTCATCCCCCGTGTCTCCCTCCTGTTCCCCCCACCCCCCGCTCATGCCCCGTGCCTCTCTCCTGTTCCCCTCACCCCCCACTCATGCTCCGTGTCTCCCTCCTGTTTCCCCACCCATGCCCTGTGTCTCTCTCCTGTTCCCCCCACCCCCTGCTCATGCCCCGTGTATTCCTCCTGTTCCCCCACGCCTCGCCATGATGCCCCGTGTGTCTCTCCTGTTTCCCCAACCCCCGCTCATGCCCCGTGTCTCTCTCCTGTTCCCCTCACCCCTTGCTCATGCCCCGTGTCTCCGTCCTGTACTCCCCGACCCCCGCTCATGCCCCGTGTCTCCCTCCTGTTCTCCCACCCCACCCGCTCATGCCCCGTGTCTCTCTCCTGTTCCCCCACCTCCTGCTTATGCCCCGTGTCTCTCTCCTGTTCCCCCCACCCCCGCTCATGCCCCGTGTGTTTCTCATGTTCCCCCACCCCCGCTCATGCCCCATGTCTCTCTCCTGTTCCCCCCACCCCCCGCTCATGCCCCGTGTCTCTCTCCTGTTCCCCCATCCCCCGCTCATGCCCCGTGTCTCTCTCCTGTTTCCCCCACCCCCAGCTTATGCCCCGTGTCTCTCTCCTGTTCCCCCCACCCCCCGGTCATGCCCCGTGTCTTCCTCCTGTTCCCCCCCCGCTCATGCCCGTGTATCTCTCCTGTTCCCACCCACAGCATGCTCATGCCCAGTGTCTTCCTCCTGTTCCCCCCACCCCCCACTCATGCCCTGTGTCTTTCTCCTGTTCCCCCCACCCCCCGCTCATCCCCCATGTCTATCTCCTGTTAACCCCACCCCCCGCTCATGCCCCGTGTCTCTCTCCTGTTCCCTCCACCCCCCGCTCATGCCCCGTGTCTCTCTCCTGTTCCCCCCACCCCTGGCTCATGTCCCGTGTCTCCCTCCTGTTGCCTCCACCCCCCAGTCATGCCCCGTGTATTCCTCCTGTTCCCCCCAACCCCTGCTCATGCCCCGTGTCTCTCTCCTGTTCCCCCCCACCCACCGCTCATGCCCCGTGTTTCCCTCCTGTTCCGCCACCCCCGCTCATGCCCCGTGTCTTCCTCCTGTTCCCCCCCGCTCATGCCCGTGTATCTCTCCTGTTCCCACCCACAGCATGCTCATGCCCAGTGTCTTCCTCCTGTTCCCCCCACCCCCCACTCATGCCCTGTGTCTTTCTCCTGTTCCCCCCACCCCCCGCTCATCCCCCATGTCTATCTCCTGTTAACCCCACCCCCCGCTCATGCCCCGTGTCTCTCTCCTGTTCCCTCCACCCCCCGCTCATGCCCCGTGTCTCCCTCCTGTTCCCCCCACCCCAAACTCATGCCCCGTGTCTCTCTCCTGTTCCCCCCACCCCTGGCTCATGTCCCGTGTCTCCCTCCTGTTGCCTCCACCCCCCAGTCATGCCCCGTGTATTCCTCCTGTTCCCCCCAACCCCTGCTCATGCCCCGTGTCTCTCTCCTGTTCCCCCCCACCCACCGCTCATGCCCCGTGTTTCCCTCCTGTTCCGCCACCCCCGCTCATGCCCCGTGTCTCCCTCCTGTTCCCCCACCCCCCGCTCATGCCCCGTGCCTCTCTCCTGTTCCCCTCAGCCCCACCCATGCTCTGTGTCTCCCTTCTGTTTCCCCCACCCATGCCCTGTGTCTCTCTCCTGTTCCCCCCAACCCCCGCTCCTGCCCTGTGTCTCTCTCCTGTTCCCCCCACTCCCTGCTCATGCCCCGTGTCTTCCTCCTGTTCCCCCACCCCTCGCCATGCCCCGTGTGTCTCTCCTGTTTCCCCACTCCCCGCTGATGCCCCGTGTCGTCGTCCTGTTCCCCCCACCCCCTGTTCATGCCCCTTGTCTTCCTCCTGTTCCACCCACCCCCGCTCATGCCCTGTGTCTCTCTCCTGTTCCCCCCACCCCCCGCTTATGCCCTTTGTCTCTCTCCTGTTCCCCCCACCCCCGCTCATGACCCATGTCTCTCTCCTGTTCCCCCCAGCCCTCGCTCATGCCCTATGTCTTCCTCCTGTTCCCCCCACCCCCCGCTCATGCCTCGTGTCTCTCTCCTGTTCGCCCCAACCCCCGCTCATGCCCCATATCTCTCTCCTGTTCCCCCAAGCCCCGCTGATGCCCCATGTCTCTCTCCAGTTCCCCCCACTCATGCCCCGTGTCTTCCTCCCGTTCCCCCCACCCCCGCTCATGCCCTGTGTCTCTATCCTGTTCCCCCACCCTCCGCTCATGCCCCGTGTCTCTCTCAATTTCCACCCACCCCCCGCTCATGCCCCGTGTCTCTCTCCTGTTCCCCCCACCCCCCGCTCATGCCCTTTGTCTCTCTCCTGACGACCCACCCCCGCTCATGACCCATGTCTCTCTCCTGTTCCCCCCACCCCCCGTTCATGCCCCGTGTCTTCCTCCTGTTCCACCCACCCCCCACTCATGCCCCGTGTCTCTCTCCTGTTCCCCCCACCCCGCGCTCATGCCCTTTGTCTCTCTCCTGTTCCCCCCACCCCCGCTCATGACCCATGTCTCTCTCCTGTTCCCCCCACCCCCTGCTCATGCCCCGTGCCTCTCTCCTGTTCCTCCCACCCCCCACTCATGCCCTTTGTCTCTCTCCTGTTCCCCCCACCCCCGCTCTCGACCCATGTCTCTCTCCTGTTCCCCCCAGCCCTCGCTCTTGCCCTATGTCTTCCTCCTGTTCCCCCCACCCCCCGCTCATGCCTCCTGTCTCTCTCCTGTTCCCCCATCCCCAGCTCATGCCCCGTGTCTCTCTCCTGTTCCCCCCACCCCCGCTGATGCCCCGTGTCTCTCTCCTGTTCCCCCCACCCCCCGCTCATGCTTCGAGTCTCTCTCCTGTTCCCCCCATTCCCCACTCATGCCCCATGTCTCTCTCCTGTTCCCCCCACCCCCCACTCATGCCCCATGTCTCCCTCCTGTACCCCCCACACCCCCGCTCATTTCCTGTGTCTCTCTCCTGTTCCCCACACCCCCGCTCATGCCCTGTGTCTCTCTCCTGTTCCCCCAGCCCCTGCTTATGCCCCATGTCTTCCTCCTGGTCCCCCCACCCCCCGCTCATGCCCCGTGTCTCTCTCCTGTTCCCCCACCCCCTGCTCATGCCCCGTGTATTCCTCCTGTTCCACCACCCCCGCTCATGCCCCGTGTCTCTCTCCTGTTCCCCCCACCCCCCGCTCATGCCCCGTGCCTTCCTCCTGTTCCACCACCCCCGCTCATGCCCCGTGTCTCTCTCCTGTTCCCCCCACCCTCCGCTCATGCCCCGTGTCTCTCTCAATTTCCCGGACACCCCGCTCATGCCGGTGTCTCTCTCCTGTTCCCCCACCCCCTGCTCATGATCGTGTCTTCCTCCTGTTCCCCCACCCCCCACTCATGCCCCGTGCCTCCCTCCTGTTCCCCCCACCCCCGCTCATGCCCCGTGTCTCTCTCCTGGTCACCCCACCCCCCGCTCATGCCCTTTGTCTCTCTCCTGTTCCCCCCACCCCTGCTCATGATCCATGTCTCTCTCCTGTTCCCCCCAGCCCTCGCTCATGCCCTATGTCTTCCTCCTGTTCCCCCCACCCCCCGCTCATGCCTCCTGCCTCTCTCCTGTTCCCCCCCACCCCCCGCTCATGCCCCGTGTCTCTCTCCTGTTCCCCCCACCCCACGCTCATGCCCTTTGTCTCTCTCCTGTTCCCCCCACCCCCGCTCATGACCCATGTCTCTCTCCTGTTCCCCCCACCCCACGCTCATGCCCTATGTCTTCCTCCTGTTCCCCCCACCCCCCGCTCATGCCTTGCGTCTCTCTCCTGTTCCCCCCACCCCCCGCTCATGCCCCGTGTCTCTCTCCTGTTCCCCCACCCCCCACTCATGCCCTGTGTCTCTCTCCTGTTCCCCCCATCCCCCACTCATGCTCCATGTCTCCCTCCTGTACCCCCCACCCCCGCTCATTTCCTGTGTCTCTCACCTGTTCCCCACACCCCGCTCATGCCCTGAGTCTCTCTCCTGTTCCCCCACCCCCCGCTCATGCCCCGTGTCTCTCTCCTGTTCCCCCCACTCTCCGCTCATGCCCTGTGTCTCTCTCAATTTCCCCCACCCCCCACTCATGCCCCGTGTCTCTCTCCTGGTCCCCCCACCCCCGCTCATGCCCCGTGTCTTACTCCTGGTCCCCCCACCCCCGCTCATGCCCCATGTCTCGCTCCTGTTCCCCCCACCCCACACTCATGCCCCATATCTTCCTCCTGTTCCCCCCACCCCCCGCTCATGCCCTGTGTCTCTCTCCTGTTCCCCCCACCCCTCGCTCATGCCCCGTGTCTCTCTCCTGTTCCCCTCCACCCCCTGCTCATGCCCCGTGTTGTCCTCCTGTTCCCCCCGCCCCCCGCTCATGCCCTGTGTCTTCCTCTTGTCCCCCCTCCTATGATGCCCCTTGTTGACCTCTTGTTCCCCCCACCCCCTGCCGATGCCCTGTGTCTTCCTTCTGTTCCCCCACCCCCTGCTCATGCCCCATGTCTTCCTCTTGTCCCTCCTCCTATGATGCCCCTTGTTGACCTCCTGTTCCCCCCACCCCCCTGCTCATGCCCCGTGTCTCTCTCTTGTTCCCCCAGCCCCCACTCATGCCCCGTGTCTCTCTCCTGTTCCCCCATCCCCCGCTCATGCCCTGTGTCTTCCTCTTGTCCCCCCTCTTATGATGCCCCTTCTTTACCTCTTGTTCCCCCACCCCCTGTTGATGCCCGGTGTCTTCCTCCTGTTCCCCCCACCCCCTGCTGTTGCCCTGTGTCTTCCTCCTGTTCCCCCCCACCCCCTGCTCATGCCCCGTGTCTTCCCCCTGTCCCCCCCACTCCCCGCTCATGCCCCGTGTCTTCCTCCTGTTCCCCCATCCCCTGCTGATGCCCCGTGTCTTCCTCCTGTTCCCGCCACCCCCCGCTCATGCCTCTTGTCTTCCTCCTGTTCCCCCCACCCCCCGCTCATGCCTCTTGTCTTCCTCCTGTTCCCCCACCCCTGCCCCGTGTCTTCCACCTGTTCCCCCCACCTCCCGCTTGCCCCGTGTCTTCCTCCTGTTCCCCCAGCCCACGCTCATGCCCCCTGTCGTCCTCCTGTTCCCCCCACCCCCCGCTCATGCCCCTTGTCTTCCTCTTGTCCCCCCTCCTATGATGCTCCTTGTTGACCTCTTGTTCCCCCACCCCCTGCTGATGCCCTGTGTCGTCCTCCTGTGCCCCCCGCCCCCGCTCATGCCCCGTGTCTTCCTCTTGTCCCCCCTCCTATGATGCCCCTTGTTGACCTCTTGTTCCCCCACCCCTTGCTGATGCCCTGTGTCTCTCTCTTGTTCCCCCCACCCCCCACTCATGCCCCGTGTCTCTCTCCTGTTCCCCCATCCCCCGCTCATGCCCTGTGTCTTCCTCTTATCCCCCCTCCTATGATGCCCCTTCTTTACCTCTTGTTCCCCCCACCCCCTGTTGATGCCCCGTGTCTTCCTCCTGTTCCCCCCACCCCCCGCTGTTGCCCTGTGCCTTCCTCCTGTTCCCGCCACCCCCTACTCATGCCCCGTGTCTTCCCCCTGTCCCCCCACTCCTTGCTCATGCCCTGTGTCTTCCTCCTGTTCCCCCCTCCCCCTGCTGATGACGCGTGTCTTCCTCCTGTTCCCGCCACCCCCAGATGATTACCACGTGTTTTCCTCCTGTTCATCCCACCCCCTGCTCATGCCCCGTGTCTTCCTCCTGTTCCACCCCACCTCCCGCTTGCCCCGTGTCTTCCTCCTGTTCCCCCCAGCCCACGCTCATACCCCATGTCTTCCTCCTGTTCCCCTAACCCCCTGCTCATGCCCCCTATGTCTTCCTCTTGTCCCCCCCTCCTATGATGCCCCTTGTTGACCTCCTGTTCCCCCACCCCCCGCTGATGCCCTGTTGTGTTCTCTTTATACACCCCGCCTTCCCTTTCCATAGTGTCCATCTTGGTAAAAGACTTTACTTCCTACACCAGGACGCCGCAGGCATTCCGGTTTGGGAAGAAAAATCTTTTTTTTACCACCCCGGGTTCCCACTTTGAGAATCTAGGATGCTAGTGGTCTTCATCCATTGAAAAGGACGTTATGGTTACGTTGCACTAATAAAAACCTATGAAATTCAGTAAAAAAACATGTGTTAAAGGGACGTTATGGTTGTTACACTAATAAAAACCTATGGAATTCAAGGAAAAAACTTTGTTAAAGGGACGTTATGGTTAAGTTGCACTAATAAAAACCTATGAAATTCAATGAAAAAACTTTGTTAAAGGGACGTTATGGCAAAGTTGCACTAATAAAAACCTATGAAAGTCAGTAAAAAAAACGTTGTTATAGGGACGTTAGGGTTAAGTTGCGCTACTAAAAACCTATGAAATTCAGTGAAAAAACTTTGTTAAAGGGACGTTATGGTTCCAAGTAAAACCGAAAAACCCTTGAAATTCGCCAGTTATGGTAAACTAAGCAACCATAACTCGCGCCACCACCGTGCACTGCTAAGATTAACACCCAGGACATCAAAGATGACATCACAAATGTCATTGATGACATCACTGATGACATCACATGTCTGTCTCCCTCTTTTTTCCTTTACTGACATATCTAGGCCACATGGTTTTCTTCAGTAACAGTCAGGAACTAAAAATTGTAAACTTACCATATTTGTAGATTTATCCTTCAAGTATGTTCTTACAGTAATTCCCTTAGGGTCCAGTCATATCATATGAAACGTATACATAGGGGAAGACACAAGCTTGAAAGACAGCAATCCTTTCTGTGCATTAAAATAATCAGTAGAGATATCAGCACTTTCTGATAGTTCTGTTGTTTTTTCATTACTATACTTTCCCTGTATATGCTCATATTTGTATACATTGTACTCACACTACTTTCCTTAGGGTCCAGTCACATCATGTGATACATATACATAGGGTAAATAGCAGCTTTGAAACAGAGCAATCATTTATTAGCATAAAAATAATCAGTTAGGTTATGAATTGTTTCTGCTACTACTTCTGCTTTTTTACTTACTTCACTTTCCCTGTATATACCCATATTTGTATGTGTTAATGTGTCTTTATGTTTTGTCTGTAATAATGCAATTATATAATACATGGGTTATATTAGCTACTTATTACATATTTCACAGTACACAAAACTCTAATAAGAAAACAGTTATCATTTCATTATTCAACATATCAACATTATGAATATTATACCTTCATCATGTATGCTGCACACAATGCCTATGTTTCTGCATGAGTAGCTTACTATACTGTAAAGAACTTCATAATAGAATGCTATTTATATCAATGCATTGTTTAATGCACTACGTAGCTCATGATATGTATTCCAATGATCGTTGACACTTTTTTCTCATCATTATAATAAGAATCCCTTGTACAGACATTTCATGAAAAGTAAATACACATGTGATGTCATCAGTGATGTCATTAATGGCATTTGTGATGTCATCTTTGATGTCCTGGGTGTTCATTTTAGCAGTGCACGGTGGTGGCGTGAGTTATGGTTGCTTAGCTTACCATAACTGGCGGATTTCAAGGGTTTTTCGGTTTTACTTGGAACCATAACGTCCCTTTAACAACGTTTTTTCACTGAATATATATATACATATCTATCTATCTCTCTCTCTCTATATATATATATACATATATATATTTTACACAAAAGGAAAAGTAATTCCACTTTTCCCTACAGGGACGGCACTCGAAGCCGTCAGGACGTCGGTGGTGGTCTCCCAAAGTAAATAAATCCACCATTCGCCACGAAATTCTTATGCCATATCCAGCTTTATTAAAGGCATGACAGAGCTACGACGTGTTTCGCAACGCTCCCATTGCTTGATCACATATACAAGTGAGTATATTGCACAGTGTTTTTAAATACAGCCAGAAGGGTTTAAACTCTATGGTTTTGCCCAGCATAATTAGTCTCTTTTCTCTTTCACCTTTTTACAATCGATCTGGACTCTCTTTTGTAGACTGCTAGTGGCCATTTTGGAGTGTGTTTAATATCATTCTCACTATGCTAGTCACTCCCATTTAAGATGTTATGCACAATAGCAAATTTTATTAAAACAGCAGTTTCTAGATATTGTCGCTCTAGTGATATGAAAATACAATATAGTATATAGTATAGCCGGCATCAATGTGCGCTTATTAGCTAACTTCCAAAAAACAGCCTGGATTTCCCAATATAGGTTAGCCGTAAAAATGGTATTCCGCTGTATCGGATTCAATGAGAAATCTTTTTTTTATATTTTAAAATTTGTCACCTAGATGTAGGGGAGGAACATGATATTCAAACCCCTCGATCATTCTCAAGATCGTGATTAAAGTGCATAGTGCTGTAAACATTAGTCATTGATAATTCCACAATTAAACTAATAACTCCTAAAGTGCATAGTGCTCCTCATTGTTCCTCACATGCGGACAATTAATTAATTGTCAGTAATCTCATTGGTGATACAGACAGAAGCTAGATTCCTAAAGTGGACAAAGAAATCAGAGTTCGGGAGGATATCTCGCGCTCACACCAACAGCTTATTATAAGACCTATTATCATTAGTGCAAAGTTCTTCTGAAAAAGTACAAAAGTTCCTCAAATTACATAGCAATTGTCAAATATATTTTTAATTTTGATTTTCAAAGTGTAGAACAGCCGACACGTGTTTCGACCTTTGGTCGTTATCAAGGCCTCTCTATGTCAATAGGTTATATCTTCTGTTTCTGTATAGTAGACCCTGAAAGTCTATGTTCCTAACATACCATATGTTCCAATGGTCTTAACACTCCAAAAATTTTTTGCTTAGCATATTGAAGTTCTGGGATCCAGCCCATGTATAGGAGAAAGCCAATTTTGGATAAAAAATTTTTGCGATGAAGTTCAGTACTGATTTCTTTTTTGTCCGTTTTCACCAAGGCATATATATAGACATTCCAACTTCAATGTTCTGAATAAGCCGGCGCTCAGCCTCTATAAGTGGGTGCCTCCTGGTTTGCTTCAGAACTAGCCATATTAAACCGAAAACCCACTAGACTCTGTTAATAATCCCATTAGGGAAGTATTTGAAACACAAAGAAACCAGGGGACTCGATCTGCACTATCTTAAAATTGTATTCAATTAACAGTCTACAAATTCCTTAATTACAGGCATGGACTTACTGGGAACTAACAGACCTAGGAGTAAGCACTCTTGCAGTCATCACACGTTACACCTCTCACTCAGGGCTTCCTCAGGTGCGGTTTTACAATCTCTGTTTGCAGGTTCCATTTCATAATGTTCCTAAAGGTCACACTAGCATCATGTGACTAATTAACTTTGTGATCATGTGACCACACATTTCCAGATGGCAATATCCTTCATGCTGAAAAGGAAGCCATCTTGCAGTTTCTGACACTTCCAGTCATTCAATGATAATGTCTGGTTCGGAGTATCCTGACCCTTCTCACAGTCACATAATGGATATAATATCTTAATTGTATGATGCGAGGAACAACAAAACAATGCTAATTTTGTAAAGACCTGAATACATTTTAAATCATTCGGACAACTGTAATTAACACAGATTTTTGTATATATCGCAGATGCAAAGATAATGCAGGTAAGGCCCCCCCCCAGGTCTCACAGGAGGCTAAATAAGTCAAACAACTCCCACCCAACATGCTATTCTAGTGCCAGAAGTAGTATTGCCTCAGTGGGCAATCCCTAGCTCACCCGGTGGGTTGCTATCGCCCCAATGGGCGAAGAACTTTATGCATGAACCCAACTCACAGAAAAGTCAAGGGAAAGTTGCTATCAATGTGGGGATATCTCACTAGATTATGTTCTATATGGAACTCTAGACTTTTCTCAATCACTCTCGTGAATAGTTTGTTTTAGTTGGCCATCAGATGTACTGCCAACTCTTCTCCTGTGTTATGGCCTCTCGGCTTCTGGGTATTGAATCTGAAGAATAACTTGGACCCCAATAGTCTGTAACGTCTTTCTCTATTTCCTTTTCTTCAATGTTCAGGAATATGGGCCAAAGCAGTGTATCTTAACAGGGATGCATCACTGCAATGTTTCTCTTCAAAATGTATAGCCAAAGGGTAGTTAGTGTCTTTGTTCTTGATGTCTCTATAGTGCTGTAGTATTCTTATTTTCTTATTTTTTCTTATTTTCAGGGGACAAATGGTAGATGCAATATACACAAGTTCACTGTGACATAATATTGCATACACCACGAATCGTGTGGTGCATGTCACCGACTCCTTTATCTCCCAGGTTTGTCTCTTATCTGGATTATATCTAATCACATTGCCTGTTATGGCCTGATTGCAAATTATACATTTGTGAAATTTTTGAATCCCCTTCTGAGCACTGATCCAGTTCAGGGCTCTGTTCTTAAAGGAATCACTGGGTGCTATTAATTCCTTCGTGGATTTAGCTTTGGACAATGTCATATTAGGATGGGGTCCTAGATATCACGCTAGATCTTTATCTGCCTGTAAGATCAGCCAATGTCTGTTCAGAATGGATTGTTATTGATCAGCTTTTTTGGAGAATGGGGTAATGAATTTCACTAGCTTCCTCCTTGCTTTTGCTCATATCTAGAAGCATCTGTTCCCTGTCTACCTTATTCGCTTTCTGTAGGGCAGCATTTACAACTTTGTCCTCATAACACCTTGCTTTTAATCTAGTATCAATGTTCCTGGATTATATATCAAAGTTCATGTCCCTCGAGCAGTTCCTGTTCGTTCACAGGAGTTCACCAAAGGGGATGCTTTTGATAAGAACCTTTGGGTGGTGACTCTTGGCATGAAGGATTGAATTGGGGCTGTTGTTTTTCTATAGAGCTTTCTCCGTAATGGACCCCTTTCTGGAAACAGAATCACATCCAGAAAAATGTGCTCTTCTTTACTAAAAGTCATTGTGAGGTGCAAGTTTAAGAAGTTAGAATTCAGTTCTGATAAATAAAAATCATCCAGTTGTTGCAGTGAGCCCTTGAGCCCTTCCAAACAATCAATAGATCGTCTATGAACCGATACCAGCAAATAACCTGTTCCACATGACGATCATATTTTTCAGCCCGGGCTATTGTGAGCTCTCACCATCCCATATAGAGGTTTGCATAAGGGGGAGCAACACATGAGACAATGGATGGTCCACATTTTTGCCTGTATAACTTCTCCTCAAGAGAAAGATATTATGTTCCAGACACAATTGAAGTCATGTTATAATGAGTTCATTATGATGTTTCAAGCTCACTGATTTACTCTCTAGAACATATTTTACAAGCTCTTAATCCTTCTTGATGTTTACTACTTGTGGATATGGATGTCACATCCAATGATATCATGATGTAATCATCATCCAATTGCATATCCTTGATTTTTCTAAGCAAATCACCTGTATCTTTACTCCATGAGCTGAGATCCTTTACAAATGGTTGTAGGAAAACATCAATATATTTTGACGCTTTCTCCAAAAGGGATACCTTAAGCGATACAATTGGTCTGCCAGGCGGATTTGTAATGCTTTTATGAATCTTGGGGACAAAATAGAGAATCAGCGGTGCAAGAAATGTGTTTTTGAGAAACATCTGTTCCTCCCTATCTATCAGATTTATAGGACCAGTTGGTGAGCAGTTCATCATATTCCAACTTTGTATCAGGCAATAGAGAGACATCACATTCTTCATAGCAGATATTATCAGTCAATTAATTGGCACATTGCTTCTTTAAGATAAAGATGTCTGTCCCAGAGGACCACTCCTCCTCCTTTGTCAGCATGTCATATTATTAGAGAGTCATCTGATTGCAGACAAACTAGTATTGACCTCTGTTCCTTTGATAGAGTGGTTCTGTGTCCTCTGGTGTTAGTAATTACAAGTTTTCACAAACCTTTAAGGACAATTTCTTCAAAAATATCTATGTTGGCTATATTTATATTGGGACAAAGTGTGGATTTCTGTTTGAGCCCACTTTATCTGGGGCTATCCGTCTCAATGCTGTATCTCCTACAGATTTCTGAATTTGCCATCATGGTAATGTCTGTGAAATCCTCATCTGCTATCGAGTCCAATGTAAATAGAGCTTCCAGATCTTTAGCAGTTAGGGGATTATGGGCACAGCGTTCTGCCACATTCTTGCCTTCTTAATCCTCTGGTTTCAACAGGAAGAGTCTTTTCAGCTTCAATTTGTGCAAAGAATTGAAAAGACCCATCCTGGTTTGTACTAGGTCAAACTCCTGATCAAGATAAAATGAAACACCTAACTCCAATATAGAGAGCTCCATAGGGGTAAGTTGTTTCTCAGAGACAGGGAAGACTTTAACTTTCAACTCCTCATGCCTCTCCTCTTCCATAAGGATCTCTGACCTCTGCCCGAGCGAGTTGTCATTATTTGGCCCGGGGTTATTCCTGGATTTATTACCCCTCCTTGTTGGTTTCTGTTGTCTCCTCTTCTCTTCCTGGTGGGCGTCCTCTGGGTTTTCTTTCTACCTTGTTGTCTAAGCGGAGGAGTCATAATTAGTCTAAACAATTCAGTTTGACAGGTCTTAGATCCGATCTGAGACTTCTATTTCTGACCTCTAGGAACACTATAAAATGGAGACTGCAAACAGAGATTCTAAAACTGCACCTGAGGAATCCCTGAGTGAGGGGTGGAATGCATGGTGACGACATGAGTGCTTACTCCCAGGTCTGTTAGTTCCCAGTAAGTACATGTCTGTAACTAAGGAATTTTTAGACTGTTAATTGAATAAAATGTGAAATATTTTAAACATAGCGCAGAATGAGAGCCCTGATTCCATTGTGTTTCAAATACTTACCTGATCGGATGATTAACAGAGTCTAGTGAGTTTTGGACACTTTGTGTGTTGAGTGAGGACCACACACCAGGTCAGGAGATGCTGAAGACAAAACAATGACTCCAGGTCTAATGACACAGAAGTTTAATGAGTAGTGCACACAGAGAGGCATGTCAATACAGGGACTTGGTCCTGTATGACGCGTTTGCGCTTGCAGAGTGCTTGTTCACATGAAGGAAGCACTACAAAAGTCATTTCTCTCTATGTTGGCAATTCATGTTGGTATGGAGAGAAAAATGTGCAAGGCAGGCGGACATCTTAGAATGTAGTTAGATGCAAGCAATACATGGCAAGTGTGAATACATATACAAATACAATGTGAATGAGATGTAAAAACAAAATAAAGGGACACATTGTGCATGATGTTCCGCACAATGCAAGTAAAAAATGGGATTAGCCATATAGACAGAAATGTGGTTAATGGGCAAATCCCATAAAATGCAAGTGCTTGCAGCAATTAAGTATAGAAACTCCTGACATATGGATGTACGGCAGCTCACTCTATAAGGTGCAAGCACAACAACATATATGAAATCAATGCAAAGTTTATAGAATCAGCAACATAGATCAAAGTCAAGCTGATAAATAAAATGCAAGTGCCTGCTGAGGTGATAGCGCTTGAAACACTTGTTGTATAGGCACATTATAAATGCCATATAATATCATATCATATTGAGTGGCTGCATTCATATATAACATGATAAAGTGCTAATGCAAGGAAATGCTGGATGAAAAGCACCAAACTCAGTAAAGTGCAGGTTCAAATGCAAAAATGATGTAACGTTCATGAAATTAAGAACGTTGATCAACGTCAGGTTTGAGACCATGTGCGACAAGGTGCAAGTGACAACCGCAGATATAAAGTAGCTGCATGCCAATCCAACATCAGAAAAAGCTGATGCAAGAAAGTACTGGTACGTGGAGGCTGCCATCTAAACTGTATACAAAGAAGGTACTGGCCATGAGAGATAAAGTGCAAGTGCTAGCAGCAATTACTAAACTGCTAAAGCATGGAATTGTCTTATAATCCACAAAGGTGATTATCACAATGACAGGGTACAAGTAACCAGGGAACAACATGCATCTGGCAGCCCAAAGTAAGACATGACTATTGATTAGTCAAAAGCACTGTGATAGTCGCCCGCCTAACTAAATAAACAAGGCCAATTGCCCGTAACTCTTCAATGACACAATTCCCCACAAAATATCAAATTAAAGCCAACACTGTTATAAGAGATAAACGGGAACCTAAATACAACCCAATGCTACCTTACCCATAGAGACAAATACAATGAAAAAAGATGTGAATGCCCTAAGTATTGTGCAGCTTAAAAGAGCAGCATAATCTTAACAAAATAAAAAATATATATATTATGTATCAAAAAAAGAGGCATTAAAAAAACAGGATAAAAAGTGAAAAGAGAAAATGACATCTTAAGGTACTGAAAAGAAAATGATTGAACCCCTATGAAGGTATACAGTTCGTCATCAACATTGTGCCCGGTCGGCACTTTGGTCTCGAGATCTAGAATACATTTGGTCTCAAGCTGGCGCAACTGGAGGACCTTATCACCCCCTCTGGGATGCTTTGCTACATGTGCAACGCCAAAGAACCTAAGCAAATGAGGATTATTGTTGTGATGCTACTTGAAGTGCTTAGCCATAGGGTACGAAGGATCCTATATTCTAATGGCCCTAGTATCTAGTACCCTCAGCTTTAATTTCCATGTGGTACTTCCCACGTACCATTGCACGGGCAACAAAGGACATAGAAACAAATGTAGTGTCACATGTGATAAGCTGTTTGATAACCTGTGGTAAGGCTGTGATAGAATAGATAAAAGATTTTTGGACAATAGAACGTGGATAAACCTTACATTTGTGACATTTGACAGAACCGGTAGGAGGCACAGAAAGCCATCTGGTGCCGATTGCATTTTTAATAGAAGGATGCAAAAAACCTGACACCAACTTATCCTTTAATGAGGGGCCCGTCTATAAGTTAAGACCGGATGTGGTGAGAGTAAAGGGGATAGGTCCTTGTCCATTTTGAGAACATGCCAATGCTTCTGGGCTATTTTTTTCACATTGGGCACTGATGTGTCAAATGTGACAATCAAATGTGGATCATCACAGGTGGTGGGTTTGAGGAGTTTGTTCATGTTACGTAAGACATCTCAATGCAGTGCTCTGGCCCTAACATGCATTTTCTATGACACCCTTTGAGTAACCTTGTGCTAAAAATTTGACACAGGCTGCAGCACAGCTTTTGTCAAATTGCTTGATGTCAGTGCAATTCCTAAAATAATGGACAAATTCACCATAAGGGATACTCCTCTTGCAGCTAGCCGGGTGACTGCTTGTGGCATGTAAAGGATGACCTAAGCTGGTAGGTTTTTTATACACAGAGATGTGTAGCCCCGACGTAGCCAAAGTCACAGTGACGTCTAGATAAATAATATCACTGCAGCTATAGCTTTTATTTTTTTTTTTTATTTTTTACATTTGTATAGCGCGCAGGCAGCCCAGGGGCATTTTGGCGCTGTTACTTGCAGACAGCTTAGTTACATTATGCATAGGTTACATCATTTGGCATTGACATTTAGGTGTAACGGGTATTATGCATGGAGGCGTACAAAAGGTCAGGTATACATGTGGCGAGTGTAGGTGATAGACGGTAGGGAATCAAGCAAACAGGGTGGTTTTCAAGGTTTTGCGGAAGGTGGTCAGGGAAGGTTCAGCTCGCAGGGCAGTGGGGAGGGCATTCCAGCGTAGAGCCGCAAGGTAGGGGAAGCTAGAACCCCCTGCTCTTGATTTTTTTATCATGGGTACCATGAGTAGGTTGGTATAAGGGGTCCTGGTTGGTCTTGCGGATATGGCCGGGTGGATCCTTTGTGCAAGGTAGGCTGGGGCTGCAGAGTGGATTCTGTGAAGATCAAATTCACTCTATTCATATTGATGCTTTTGACAAAATCAACCCATTCACATTCAGTACCATTCAGATGACAAAAACATCATCAATGTATCTCCGCCACTCCAAAATCAGTACACGAAAATTCTCACATAAATGATCTGACCAAAAGGTAGCCTCCCCCCAGCCCATCGTCAGGTTGGCATAGGCAGGGACAAAGGTACTGATATACGCGTTACCATACGCATTTGAGAATACAAATAAAAAGCAGCAATATTGCCATATGCGTTTAAAGACGCACTCAAAAATTGGAATTATATGCGATCAGGTAGGACACATCTATGTTTCCTAAAACCTGAAATAATGCAATAATAGCCTGAAACTAAATCACATATTCTGTTTTTGTTTCGTTTCTCTTTTATAACAATTGGACAAACCGTGGGACATCATAATGAATGGTATGTGCTAACCTGCGGATACATTGTATATGTTTTGTATTTGAAACACGTAATAATGTTGAATATTATGATGCATGCAATAAGATAGCCTAATTATGTTACCAAAAGCATAGGTACAGCCCTGATGAAGGTTTTCACCGAAATGCATTGGCTAAATGTACACTGATGACACACTAAATTGATCGCTCAACGTAGCAATTAGAAATTAAGTGCTATTATTCCTAGAACAGGGATGTGAATAAAACATTCCTGCAACTAACCATACCGACTCAACGAGTGTTTTAACTTACCTGATAAGAGGAGCACAAACATTGTAAGGAAATATATGCCTTTGAAACTTTCAGCCCTATGATTGGGGGCCAACTGAGAAGCACCAGTGATAATAAGGCGACGTTGCCTTATTTTTGGATTAGGTTTGTTAGAAGTCGTTGCGCTATAGGACCAGTTTAAACTGGCAGCTCCAGGCTAAAACTTTATAACTTTTTGTAGATGGTTAGAAACATCCAAAATAATTAGAAGAATTGTGTGGTGCTCACCAGTCCTAGATTTTACTGCCCATAGCAGTGCCATGCACTTGATATGATATGATAAGGCATTTATAACGCGCCTATACCCAAGTGTTTCAAGGCGCGGCGAGGCAAGGGAGGGGGAGCAGAGGGAAGACAGACAAAGATCCTACTAGGCCAGGTGTCAATCACATCGCGCAAGTGCATGGGAAGGGGAAAACGGATAGTGCGGGGGGAAGGGGGAGGGGACAGTGGAGTATATGGGATAATAGAATAAATAACATAAGTAAAAGTACAGCCAGCAGGTTGCAAGTGCAAGGGTAAATGCAGACAACAGGTGTCAAGTGCTGGTAGTGGGTCTGTAGGGATAAAGAAACAGTCCCCAAGTGCAGGGGTTGCCAGGAAGGCAGTGCAGGTGTGTGTTGGCGGGGGAGGGTACCTGGGCCCGAGATCAGAGAGTGGCCAGGTAACCAGTGCAGTTTCAGTTTCAGCCAGGAAGTCAGCAGTGGACAGGAGGAGAAAAAGCAGAAGCAAAGAGGAAGGTCTTGAGGTGCTTCCAGAACCAGAGATGATTCTCCTCAATTTTCAGGAAGGCAGGGAGGCTGTTCCAGAGGGAGGCCCCAGCCTAAGAAAGAGATCTACCACCAACTCGTTGCTTGGAGAAGCACCTGACCTTAGGGAGTTGGAGGCGGATGAGTGAAGAGCTCGAGTCCCCAGAAGGCCTTGTGGACAATGCAGAGGGTTTTGAACTTAATCCTCACTGCCACAGGGAGCCAGTGCAGAGATTTCAGTCCTGGAGAGATACTATCCCTGGGCTTGAGACCAAGGAGAAGTCTTGCAGTCTTGTTCTGGTTGAGTTGCAGAGGGCGGAGAGTAGAAGCAGGCAGATTTAGAAAGAGACTGCTGCCTAGAGAGAACCAGAGCTCTGGAGACAGTGAGGTTCTGGGGGAAGGTGAGGAAAGGAAGAATACCTCTGAGGAGGTGCAGCTGGTAGTGTGACTTCTTAGAGACATCAAAGATGTGAGGAGAGAAGGAGAGTATGGAGTCGTGGATGACTCCGAGGTTCTTAGCCTCCCAGGTGGGAGCAGGACGAGGGCCAAGAGCGGCCGGCCAGAGAGTGGCAGAAACGGAGGGAATGGGTGTGCCGATGAGGAGAATCTCGGTTTTACTGGCATTAAGGCAGAGATCATTGGCGGCACACCACTCCTGGATGGCGGACAGACAGTCAGACAGCCTGAAAATGAGCTGAGTGTCATCCACATAGCACTGGAAGTTGGGGCAGAGTGTGGCAATGTGGTGGGCAAGAAATGCCAGGTATTGGTTGAACAACCAGGGAGAGAGAGGTTAGACCCATGGGGAACACCACAGGTAGAGATAGAGATAGGGGAGAGGAAGGACCCAAGTTGAACCTGGGAGGGTCTTTCAGAGAGGAAAGAAGTCATCCATGCCAGGGCTTGACCGGTGATACCAAGGTTATTGCAGAGACGGTTGAGAAGGATGGCATGGTTGACCATGTCAAAGGAAGAAGAGACATCAAGTAAGATATGAACACAGGGGGTGTTGGAATCAGGTTTGGAGAGCAGGATGAAAAAAAACTCCTTAAAAAATGAACACATTATTACACAGACCAAATTTTTACATTTCCAAAATCATAACACTGTGTGAAAGGAAATTTAGTTATCCAGAAAATGTTTACACGCAGTCATGCCAACTTCATGATCGATGGAAGTGTATAGTGAAATAACATCGAGAGTGGCCTAAATCAAACCCTCTTCCCATGGTACCTCATTGATGTGATGCAAAAATCGACTGCATGATAGGAAAAGGATTACAGGCTACAGCCAAATACCAGGTTCTATCCCTAAGTTGCCTGTGTGCCTCAGCCACATAATCACAGCGATCCTGCAAGACGTTGTTAGAAATTTTGTAGTTCATGTAAAGCACTGAGTTACAAATGTGTTAGATTTTGTCTGGTGTAAAACACCTGGTGTAAAACACAGATGCCTGGCATAATTTGCGCAGGTCAGCAATGCATAAGTCATGAAATACCTCTAAGCAAACCCAGGTGGGCATGGGAGGATTGAACTTAGATCTAGCTTTTAATTGAGAGGAAACGGGCCAGTCCGAGTCATTGTCAAACTCGCCAAAATTGATATTAGCAGAATCAATGTTGATATTAGCAGAATCAAAATAATGTATATATATATATATTTTTGGAGTGCATTCTGTATATGATACTTAGGTATGAAGCCTTCTCTAATATCTTTCATGGCGAGGGAAGAACAGCATTGGAATTTGCACCCGCCCACTATTTGAAAGGCATCCAATTTTTCCTTTTTGGAGCCGGATTCTGCGCTCCGGATCAACCGTGGCTACTAAGCATTGTGAAGCGTCAGTTCCTGGTGGCACAGCTGGACTAGCCGTGAATGCGTATGGGAGAGTTCCCCTTATCGGAGGGTGGGGGGAGCACC
The DNA here is from genome assembly GCF_040938575.1 of Ambystoma mexicanum. NCBI lineage: Eukaryota > Metazoa > Chordata > Amphibia > Caudata > Ambystomatidae > Ambystoma > Ambystoma mexicanum. The sequence goes on along the minus strand of NC_090935.1, from coordinate 635,448,756 downwards.
CAGCTGCCACGGTAGGTCCGCTGTATCCAATTTCTGGATTCTTAAAGCTTCAGTTTCTTTGGTCATCCGTTTGAGGAATTACAAGTGATAGTTTGGGTTAATTGTATAAAGAGTGAACACTGTTTCACGTGAGAAGATCACCACTATCCAGACACCCTGTGCACACTCAAGATGACGTCAAACGTGAATAAAGAAAGTGCTCATAGAGAACAAGCTGCTTCCCTATTTTGTGAAAAGCAAACTACTATTAAATTCAGCGAATCAAGGGGACAACCAATGGAAGTTCAACCCAATAATGAAGTAAGACTTTTGAGAGAATTAGAAAGGTTGCAACAGCGTGAGATCAGTAAGTGGTGGGAAGAATACTCGCTGCAGAACTATATTGATGTGGGAAGAATTCCTAGACATTTACGTATTCTCACCACGCCAACATTTGAAGAACAAGATCCTGCAATGTTGCAAGAATGGGGAGAATCCAGTAACACATGCTCTGTAACCTTTCTGAATATTTTAATCAAATATGCAAGGACAGACAGACATAAGATACTGTCCAAGATACAGGAAATTGAGCAACAGCTGCAGACCGTCAATCCCAGCGAAGGAGGCAAATCCGTTCGCACTAGTATGGAAAAAGGATATAAGAGATTTGAAGATTATATCAAATTAAGGAAACAACGGAAATTCATATGGGACAATGATGATTATGAGAAGGTGATGGTGTTCACTTTTGCTAAATGCTTTGACACCTTAAGACAGAAGCTCCCACTAATACATAAAATCCTGCGGATGAAATATCCATTGATCCATCATCTTCAGATGTTGATACTACAGAAAGTGAAAGTGAGCAGCCTCTGCATAAGTTCCAATTTTTAGAGGAGATGAAACTGTTAGGTTCGGATGGATGGAAGGAACAACAGCAACAATAAAACAAGAGGCAGAGGATGGGAAAAATCCATGGGACAAAGAGGAGGAAAAAAACAAGGAGGGGGAATCAGTTCAGACACTGTGGACATGGACAAATCGGAGAGGAAAACACGCTCTAGGACAAAGACATTATAAAAACAGATATGGAGTTGCCAGACATGTCCATAATCAACCTCTCATTCCATCTCTTTTCCTCGGATGAACTCAAAGTACTCTAATTGGGTCTAACTTTTTGTCCCACATCCTCTTATATATGCAGAGACTTGCTTTGACTTTGACAAATACATGTGCAAAGTCAGATTTAAGAAATTCTTTGCAATATATCCGCCCAAGCCTACCACAAAGGAACCTCTACAAGGGTACACTGCTGTGCCCATAGAGGGCATGCAAATACTTGGAGACCTCATACATCTGCAATCTGAATGTGGAGAGAATGAAGATATTAGTGATGAAGAATGGCATTCAATGAATATTTATACTGATTGGTCAAGGAAAAGCGAATTTAAATTGAAATCCAGATTTAATCCCATGTTTAATCCTGGTGGACACATAGAAGCTTTTCAAGATCTGGTAATACGCAATTTGAAAGAAATCAGAAGAAAAAGGTTTTGACCAACAATAATCATGCCTTCCATGAACAAAGTATTCTCACACAATTGCGTATACTCAATGACTGTATCATAAAAACCACAGACGAAGGGAAAAATATAGTCATAATGAACTGGCATGATTACATAAAAGAGGCCAAAAGACAACTAACAGAAACAGCCTGTTACACTAAATTGGATGAAGATCCCACAGAAGCCATGAATGTCAAACTTTTTGAGCTCTTAACAACATGGAAAGAGAGAGGATTGCCCGGCATTTCTACATCCCAAGTTCCCAGTTATGCCCACAATCTAGTTTTTACCCAAAGTGCACAAAAGTATGACAAGACCTCCAGGGAGACCAATTGAGACACTTTGTGGAGCCTTATTTGAGAACACTTCCAAATTTGTGGATGAAACTTAGGTGTCCTTTGTGACTACTCTACCCTCATACTTGAGAGACACCAAGATTTCCTAAATAAAATAGATGGCATATCATGGGAACCCACTTTTCTGTTAACTACATTGGATGTAGTATTCCTTTACACATCAATCAAATATACTGATGGCCTATAAGCATGTGAGTACTTTCTTTATACTAGATCTGTGAACTTTCTACAACATGGGAGGATGATATTGGACATGATTAATCTCTGCCTCACTATTAACAGTTTTCTGTTTAACAAAGAATTCTATACTCAGCTTAAGGGAACAGCCATGGGCACTACTTTTGCTCCCTCTTATGCAAATTTAACAATGGGCTGGTGGGAGAAGTTCGTGGTACGGCATCCAGCTAATAGCAATTACATAGCCAAAATTGCTGTTTGGCTGCGTTATATTGACGATGTATTTATTATCTGGGATAGGACAAGTACAGAATGGTTGGACTTTGTGAAGATACGTAATGTAAACCAGCTAAATCTCAAGTTTACTGAGAGCCACAGCAAGACTGCTATCGTTTATTTAGATATTCTTGTGACAGTGGCACAAGGAGAATTAGTTACTGAACTTTAGAGAAAGCCCACCAGTTCCAACATACCACTGCATGCGATGAGAAATCATCGAACAGCACTTAAGTGGAGCATACCTCATGGAGAGTTCATCTGCATACAGAGAAACTGCTCTAAAATTGAAACCTTTGATATTGAATGTGCCCGTATGGCATTGAGGTTTCAACAACATGGCTATCCCAAGAAGATACTTGAAACAACCTATATTAAAGCACGAGACAAAGATTGTGCCTCCCTGTTGGTGTCCAACTTGGCATCTCAAGTTAATCCAGATACAAGTGACACACTCCTTATTTTGACTTTTGACAAAGGATCACAGATTATTCGTCAGATAATGCACTAACACTGGCATGTTCTTAAACTAGACGAACATCTGGGTAAAATACTGGGTGAAAAAATGAATATTAAATTTCGGCGATCCACCTCGCTTAAAGACAACCTTGTATCTAGCTTTATGAGCCCCATGGTAATTCCACAGGGCCAATATTGGCTGAATACTAAAACAATGGGTTTTCATAAATGCATGAAATGTAAGGCATGCCAGTATGCAATTAATACCATGAATTATCTACATACTATTTTGGCCAAGAACATTGTAATAAGGTCACGCATTACGTGTGACATGGAATATGTCGTTTACGTTCTTACTTGCCCATGTGATAAATGTTATGTTGGGAGCACTATAGAAAAAAGTAAAACTCTGAGTGCTCCACCATATATGTGCAATTAAGAATATAGACCCTACATACCCCATGGCACTACATTTTAAAACAACACATGGAGGAAAATTGGTTGGTTTTGCTTATTTTGGAATTCATTCAGTTTTGAAACCACCTAGAGGAGGTAACCGTGAGCTCTCTTTGAGGCAACTAGAGACTTAATGCATTTTGGATCTGGAAACTAAGAGACCACAAGGACACAATCTTGATGAGGAACTCTATACCTTTATGGGTACCTAAGACTATATTGATGTGTGCCTTTGTTTCCTTACATGCTAAAAATTGGGAGCTATCTACCGTACAGCTTTTCCTGTTTCTCATTGTCATGCGAGCTAGATGAAGTAACAAATACATATACAGAATATTTTTTAAACTTCTCTGAAAGTCCCCCTTTTGGTAACACTGACTTTCTCTATTATGAGAGTAAACCTTTTTTATAATTATTTGTATTTTGAACTGCTTTTTATTGAATTTAGAAGGTGGCATATGGAAAAGAACCTAGGGTAGTTCCGAGAATCAGATTTGGTGCACTAGCATTTATGTTACCCTAATTCATATGTACTTTTTATGCAGCTTTCTCAGTTGAGGGTGTTTATTAATTAACTGTATTTGACACAGAGACTATAGACTATTTTATATTTAAACACATTTGCTGTGAGGGTCTTGTTTTAGAGTACTCATTGCTACTAACATGGCTTGAGTTCATAGACATGTTTGTATTGTACAGCTACATGTTCTATTGCTATGGTTAGGTACATGGCACTTTATATAGATAATTTTGCACTCACTTAGCACTTTATTATAATTGCAGTTGAACATATACTTGCACTATGTACTTTATTCTTATCTGCTGCTACGTATGATATTGCACATCTTTATTGACTGCTGTTTTGCATATTTGCACATGTAGAATTGACTTTGTTAGCTAAATATATTGACAGTTAGCATACTTGTTTAGTATACGTATGGCTCTTCTCAAGATATTAAGTCACATATTCTTGTGGGATGCTGCTGTGTGGAATGCATTTATGGAGATTGTTGATGACATCAGATGTCTGGTCCCCCCTGAATTTCTTAACTCTCTGCCTATGCAAAAAATACATATGGTTAGGTCTACTAGAGATTTTTCCCCAATTGGAGGATTGCCACTAGTGCAGAATGAGTAGTCACCCATTTGCAAATTGAGGGGTTTACAACTCGCAGTGTTTTATTAATTTGTCAATCGGCATAAACAAAATTGTAATTTGATTTTACAACTGCGAGCAACATCTTCAACAATCTCCAACAATCTCCAACCACAAAAATATCACGGCATCTCTAATCTGAGATAAAAAATATGTGTAGACTGCTAGAGCCTTTGAAGCATTGCAGCTGTCATTATTTAAGACATTACAAGATGTCCGACCCCATAGCATGAAACTGTTCCTCATTTAAGTGGTGGTACTCTTTAGCAGCCTGTGACCATAGAGATGTTTTTCTTATTTTAAGTCTATCATCTGTGTCTAATCCCACAACGTGATCAAGTACACTAAAATAAAGGAAGCCATGTTGCCTGGAACGTTGTGGTTATTTTTCTCTGTGCTTTGAGGATATTTGGTTCTTCAAGCTGCTTTTTGGAGTGCATTCCGTATATGGTACATAGGTACGAAGGCTTTTCTAATGACCCAAAACTTTTTTTTTCCCATAGACTGAATGGGGAAAAAACTTTGCTCGCGCCTACAGCCCAAACCGCTGGATGGATTTTCACCAAATTTGGACCAAGAGTAGTGGCTTGGTCCCGAAAGCGTGCTTTTGCAGATTTGGTTAAAATCCGTCCAGTAGATTTTTTTAAAATGACCAAAAAGTAGGTCATAAAAAATGTGTGATATCTGTGTTTGGTCCGCGGACAGACTTCCCTGTTCGCTCCTCGGACAGTGTCCTGATTGGCCAATCGGCTTGTGTGATGTCCGCGGACATGCAATGTGTTCACTGATTGGACGGGGCAGAGCGTGGAGGGTGTCAGATTTTTGGTAGTGCCCGCCATCTTGGATTCGCGGACGTCCGCTGACAGTGTGGTGAAACTTGGTTTAAAATTTGTATTTAGTAGAGTGTGTTTGTGTGTAAGAGTGTTTGGGGAGGGTGGGAGAGTATGAGATAGGTTAAATGTTGAGTGTTTTATGTGGTAGACACTCTTGTTGTGTTCGATTTGTCCGCGGACAAAACGGCTGCTCTGAAATGTTCTAAATACACTAAATGGGGGGGTGTTCTGAGGACGCAATATGTGTCCGTTTTGTTCGCAAGCAAGCTGAAACTGTTCTAAGAACACTCGCGTTGTCCTGAAATGTTCGCAGAGGGTGTCCTGAAGACTCTGTCCATATTGTTCTCTGGCAAGTTGAATGTGTTCTAAGAACACTGGTGGTGTTCTGAAATGTTTGTAAATAAACAAAATGGGGGTGTCCTGAAGACGCTGTCTGTATTGTTCGATGGAAACAAGAGAAACTAGGAAAGAAGACGATTCTCAGAATATCTCAAGTCTCAATTGAAAGACTTTAAAGAAACTCCTATTGGGGTAAAACGGCACAGGGGAAACCCCAAACACACATGTTACCAAGACCACTCCAATTTCAAACTAATTTGGAATCTAAACATGGACCAAGCTCTCTAGATGAATGCAAATATTTAATCATTAGGCATGTTTATATCTAATCAATGATATTTGAATTGAATTTTCTGTTATAAATCCCTCCTGATGAGCCAATAGATGTGGTGAAACACGTGTAGAGGGCACTACTATTTAAGAACAATTTTGGAGGATCATTTTTGGAATAAAAAAGCCTCATGATACAACAAACATGATTTTTGGAACATCATTTAACCTATAGTTAGCGTTAACTTCAGGTGCGCTAGAAGGTGACTTGAAAATTCTGTTCTTCATAAATTGTGACACACTTGGCAGTCTGAGTGTTACTAGTCACCACCAAGCAGCACCCAAATTACCTTTATCAAAATAAAAACACTGTCAACCAAAGACCAATTCACTATCAATTGTATTTGAGACTGCAAACGTATTGTTCGATGGGAAGTTGAATGTGTTCTAAGAACACACGTGGTGTCCTGAAATGTTCGTAAATAAACAAAATGGGGGTGTCCTGAGGACGCTGTCCGTATTGTTCGATGGGAAGTTGAATGTGTTCTAAGAACACTCGCGGTGTCCTGAAATGTTCGTAAATAAACAAAATGGGGGTGTCCTGAGGACGCTGTCCGTATTGTTCGTTGTCAAGTTTAAAGTGCTCTAAGAACACTCCTGGTGTCCTGAAATGTTCGTAGGGGGTGTCCTGAAGACGCTGTCCATATTGTTCTCTGTCAAGTGGAATGTGTTCTAAGAACACTCGCAGTGTTTTGAAATGTTCGTAAATGAACAAAATGGGGGTGTCCTGAGGACGCTGTCCGTATTGTTCGATGGCAAGTTGAATGTGTTCTAAGACCACTCGTGGTGTCCTGAAATGTTCGTAAATAAACAAAATGGGGTGTGTCCTGAGGACGCTGTCCGTATTGTTCGTTGTCAAGTGTAAAGTGTTCTAAGAACAGTTGCGGTGTCCTGACATGTTCGTAGGGGGTGTCCTGAAGACGCTGTCCGTATTGTTCTCTGGCAAGTTGAATGTGTTCTAAGAACACTCATGGTGTTCTGAAATGTTCGTAGGGGGTGTCCTGAAGACGCTGTCTGTATTGTTCAATGGCAAGTTGAATGTGTTCTAAGACCACTCGTGGTGTCCTGAAATGTTCGTAAATAAAGAAAATGGGGGTGTCCTGAGGACGCTGTCCGTATTGTTCGATGGCAAGTTGAATGTGTTCTAAGACCACTCGTGGTGTCCTGAAATGTTCGTAAATAAACAAAATGGGGTGTGTCCTGAGGACGCTGTCCGTATTGTTCGTTGTCAAGTTTAAAGTGTTCTAAGAACAGTTGCGGTGTCCTGACATGTTCGTAGGGGGTGTCCTGAAGACGCTGTCCGTATTGTTCTCTGGCAAGTTGAATGTGTTCTAAGAAGACTCGTGGTGTCCTGAAATGTTCGTAAATAAACAAAATGGGGGTGTCCTGAGGACGCTGTCCGTATTGTTCGATGGCAAGTTGAATGTGTTCTAAGAACACTTGCGGTGTCCTGAAATGTTCGCAATAAGCAAAATGGGGTTGTTCTGAGGACGCTGTCCGTATTGTTCGTTGTCAAGTTGAAAGTGTTCTAAGAACTGCCGCGGTGTCCTGAAATGTTCATAGGGGGTGTCCTGAAGACGCTGTCCGTATTGTTCTCTGGCAAGTTGAATGTGTTCTAAGAACACTCATGGTGTTCTGAAATGTTCGTAGGGGGTGTCCTGAAGACGCTGTCTGTATTGTTCAATGGCAAGTTGAATGTGTTCTAAGACCACTCGTGGTGTCCTGAAATGTTCGTAAATAAACAAAATGGGGGTGTCCTGAGGACGCTGTCCGTATTGTTCGATGGCAAGTTGAATGTGTTCCAAGACCACTCGTGGTGTCCTGAAATGTTCGTAAATAAACAAAATGGGGTGTGTCCTGAGGACGCTGTCCGTATTGTTCGTTGTCAAGTTTAAAGTGTTCTAAGAACAGTTGTGGTGTCCTGACATGTTCGTAGGGGGTGTCCTGAAGACGCTGTCCGTATTGTTCTCTGGCAAGTTGAATGTGTTCTAAGAACACTCGTGGTGTCCTGAAATGTTTGTAAATAAACAAAATGGGGGTGTCCTGAGTATGCTGTCCGTATTGTTCGATGGCAAGTTGAATGTGTTCTAAGAACACTCGCGGTGTCCTGAAATGTTCGCAAATAAGCAAAATGGGGTTGTTCTGAGGACGCTGTCCGTATTGTTCGTTGTCAAGTTGAAAGTGTTCTAAGAACTGCCACGGTGTCCTGAAATGTTCATAGGGGGTGTCCTGAAGACGCTGTCCGTATTGTTCACTGGCAAGTTGAATGTGTTCTAAGAACAGTTGTGGTGTCCTGACATGTTCGTAGGGGGTGTCCTGAAGACGCTGTCCGTATTGTTCTCTGGCAAGTTGAATGTGTTCTAAGAAGACTCGTGGTGTCCTGAAATGTTCGTAAATAAACAAAATGGGGGTGTCCTGAGGACGCTGTCCGTATTGTTCGATGGCAAGTTGAATGTGTTCTAAGAACACTTGCGGTGTCCTGAAATGTTCGCAATAAGCAAAATGGGGTTGTTCTGAGGACGCTGTCCGTATTGTTCGTTGTCAAGTTGAAAGTGTTCTAAGAACTGCCGCGGTGTCCTGAAATGTTCATAGGGGGTGTCCTGAAGACGCTGTCTGTATTGTTCACTGGCAAGTTGAATGTGTTCTAAGAACACTCGCGGTGTCCTGAAATGTTCGCAAATAAAAAAATGGGGGTGTTCTGAGGACGTTGTCCGTATTGTTCGCTGGCGATTTGAAAGTGTTCTAAGAACACTCATAATGTCCACGGACATTAAAAATTTCCATACTCCATAGTTGAAATGTTTGACTCTATGGGTGTGATATGCTGTGGTGGTTGTGGCCAGGGCCAGGGCATAGAGTGTTGGGTGTATGGCCGTTTGACCATGCACCCAAGACTCTATACCCTGGCCACAACCACTGCATCATATCACACTTACAGTTGCTTATAACTTTGAGTCAAAAAGAAATTTATAAGGAACAAAGTTATAAGCCATTATGGGTAATGGGTATTTTGTAATGACTTATTACATTGTATAATCAACATTTTTTTTATGGACCCTCATATTAAGTAGATTACAAACCAGAGTACTGTGCAATTTGCTCAGTTTCTGTGTTTGTTGATAAAATCATTGGGTCTGTGGGAGAAAAAAAAAACATGTTGGATTTAAAAAAAAAACTTTTTCTGTTATGCTACAGTTTGTTTGTTTGTTTTCAGTGTTCACTTGTTGTTTCTGGCTAATGCTTTATACATTGGCTTGTTGCAGTTTTTGGAGCAGTAACATATTATTTATTTGTTTGGATATTGTAAAATTTTGGAGCAGTTAGATACCAGTAGGCGTATTCTAACTGTTTATTTTTTATATATTTCAGTGGTATTGATTTATATGTTTGGATAGTGTTAAATTTTGGAACAGTTAGATACCAATTGGCGTATTCTAACTGTCTTTTTTTGCTCTAATTTAGTGGTATTCATTTATCTGATTAGTTGTTGTGGAATATTTGGGCAGTTAGATAGCTTTTGGAATATTTTAACAGTTTATTTTTTTTACTACAAGTTTATTTAAGGTTTAAGTACAGTTTAGTTATCACATTTTGGTTTTAAGAACATTAAATAAGCATTTGTAAGATTTGCTGGTAATCTCTGCTTTAGAGTAATGGTACTATCATTACATTCAAACCATCCACATTTCTTTTTTATATATGCAGTGTAGTGCCCTGAATTGGTTGTGGCTCCTGCGTGGTAGATTATACTTATTGTTGTGAAGGTTTTCTTACCAAGTGATATTTGACCATGTGTGAATCCAGTCAGCTTGCAGTTGTTTTTGGTACCATCGGCATTGTAACGTAGAAGCATTAGTATTACGTATTTACTATGTGTTTGTATTACTAACGTGGAGCGATTATCCGAATTGCAGATAGTACATAATCTACCATGGTTTGCATTTTGTACAAGTTGCTGAAATGAAATGGATTCACAATTAGGTATTGATATGTATATTAAGCGTTCATTGGGGATTTCTTCTTGTGTCACATTGTTGCAGAGAGTGCATGTATGTTTCCACATGTATGAAATCTGCAAGATTTCATTTATAGGTATGTTTTTATTTTCCAGTACTTGTAGTAAGCCCATTAGACATTCTTGTGGATCTTCTTCCTGTGAGTTTATAGTGAATTTAACCATTCCAGCACAGTAGTCCAATTGTTGTCTTATTCCATAAACACTATACGTGTTATCAGGATTGTTTGTTGCATTTATGTGAAGTACTAACATTTGCAAACACAATTGGTCTGTAGTGTGTAAGTAAATGTTGTCATCAATTGGTGGCAATTGAAATAGAATATTCATTGCTATGTTTGCGTAGCAACTTACTCCAACTATATTTGAGAGTTTAAATGGACCAGGTAGTTCTGTATCTGATTGATTTTTTTTTAGTTTGTCTTCCTTCTTTGATGAAGTACCTGGTTTACTTTCCCTAATGGGTTATTTTATGTTTGTGGTACTTGATGAAGTTTTAGTTTCTTTTACTCTCTTTGGAGGATTTGCAGTGACATCCTGTTGCATTTCTATTTGATTTAGTTTTTTTTTAGAACGTTTTACTTTTTGTGGTACAGAATATGTGTTTAGATGGGGGGTGTATAGTGAGCGAAGTCTATTGTATTCTCAAATGCAAGGAATATCAGCGTTTACTTTACTTGCATCAGAGTTGATTCGAAATAGACCGTCAAGTGTACATAAGCGTGATATTGCTACGTAGCTCATGCCTTCTTTAAAGACTGTGTTACCAATGTCTATCATTGCTTTGTCTAGGGTAAGACCATGTGATGTATGAATGGTGATTGCGTATGCAAGAGTTAGAGAAAATTGTTCTCTGCGTACATACATGTCTTTGAAGAGAAGGAATCGAGCTGTTGAGCATCCTAACCTTTTTACTTCTGAAAGTTTGTCAAAGAGAATATTGACAAACTGAATTTTGTTGTCACGTGGGTATGTTTGAAAGCCAACAACTGTACCCAGTGCTCCATTAACTAGTGCTTGGTCCACATCAAGGTTACGTTTAAGCATTACTCTGCAATTTAAGGATAATTTTAATATCTTTTCCAAGCCTGCTGTGTTTGAGATTGATTTTTCTAAACTATTTAGTCTTGTTGTGGCTTGCTCATACATGGGTAGTGTCATACCATGTACATCTAGTTTGTCTGTGGCTCTAATTTTCTTTATTGGTTACGTTTCTTTACTTAACATTATTTCAATGAATTTTAAACAGCTTGTAAGAGTTGGCATTAAGGCCATACATTGATATTTTTGTGGGCTAATTGTTCCATAACATCTGTAGCACATGCATTATCACCATAAAGTGCATGAATGTGTCGGGTTTTCAATATTGCTTCTGCTTCTTTAGAAAGTATACCAACTCTGATACTTTTTAAGATGTTGGCATAAGTGAGATCTGTAGATTGCCGCATGTTTTCTGTTAATTCTCTGTATTGGAAATGTTGCCAAAGGTTGACATTTCCAATGCTGCCAACAGTTTTACGGCACAGTTTGTGTCCTAATGTTTTAAAAATAGGCTCACCTTTTACTGGTGTCAATTGAAGAAGATCTCCGAAAACAATAATGTGTTTTCCTGCAAAGAGCTCTTCATAGTTTGTTTTGAGCACTTCTTGTAATCTGAGGTGAATCAAAGCCAACATTAGGTTGAATACCAGGCTCACCTCATCTATTAGTAACATTTTCATTTGTTTCAATACTCTGTGTAGTTCCATTGCAGCTTCTGTAGAAAATTTGTAATAGTCTAATTTGTTTTGGTGTTCTACTGGCAGGAGTAGTAATCGGTGGAAAGAGACACCACCTATGTTGTAGGCAGCTAAACCTGTGGGGGCAGTGACAACAGCTGACATTTTGTTGTCTGTCAATTGTTGAAGGAACTTACTGATGATTTTGATTAGGAATGTTTTGCCAGAACCAGCTTCACCACTGACGTACAATAGTATAGGTTTGAAATTTTGGCAGGTGCATTCTTTGTTTTCATGTTGTACACCAGGTGCAATTTCTTTTGTTACTTCTTGAAAAATTCTATGTTGCTCATTGTTTAGTTTTGATTGTAGTATAGTTAAGTCTTCTTTATCTTCATATTGACACATGGGGCCTCATTACACAGTAGGCAGTGGACGAAGGTGCTATTAGCACCTTGGTCCATGCCAGTAAAATACCGGCACCGCCTTGGAGGAAAGGGGAATTACCACCCTATTCCAAGGTTGGCAGGGCAGTAATTCCCTCTTTCCCCATTGCCCTTCCCCATTCCCATTTTTGCCCCATAGGGCATAATGGGAATGGGGAAGGTGCTAAGTACGGTGCCGCAAATTGCGGTACCATAATTAGCACCCTGGTCCCTTTGCGGGTTGGTTTTTAATGCCTGCTAAAAAGCAGGCGTTAAAGTACCAACCCACAAAGGGACCTCGTAATCAGGCGGTAAGGGTTAACGGTCACCGGTACCGGTGGTTCTTGGCTTCCTGTTACAGAAGGTTGACTAGTGTCAGGAGTGTCCTTATCTAGTTGGGCCTGGAGTTCTTCTTCGTGTTACTGTTCATTGTGCAACATTGTTTTGTACTGTGTAAAGTTTACATCAGTTATAGTGCTTTCATTTGCTTTGAAAGCGTCTTCATATGAGTCATGGTTATCTAGTATTTCTTCTTCTTTTCTCCATGGTTTAAAGAGTTGTAGCAGGGGCATGAAATATACTTCTTTATGTTGAGGGGTCTTTAATGACAATTTGATATGATTAATTAAATTTGGTTTGGTGAGTTTTACTAAGCTGCCTTCACAGTTTGTCACTCTGTATTTTTTTTCATCAGGTTTTATATTATTTTTGTATGTGTAGTTTTGGGCTATGTGGTATAGACACATGGTTTCCAAAGTGGTACTTCTGTTTGGGTAGTATGTGGTCAATACATTGTTTTTTAAAATGTCTTGGCTGTTGGGATCATGTTTGGCTATTGTTTCTATATCTTTGTATGATTTTAGAACTCTTTTTCTAGATTTAGCTGGACCAAGACTTAGCCATACTATATTTTCAGATTTACCATACAGTGCAGTACCAGTTAAACGATCAGCTGCTTCATAGGATCCACATTCTCTATGGGACCGCATTTTTATGCCCAAGCTGTATAATTTTTGAGATACTGTTTTATCTGGTCTTGCAGCTCTGTCTTTTCTGCTTTGGTTAAGTATGCTGTGACATATCGTGCAACTGCAGTAGAATTGTCTGCAATGTACTGCACATCTATGTTTGCATTCCATAAGTGGGCAATGATTGCATTGTAATCATTGATATATTTTTCTTCTTCTTTTCTTTTTATGTAATATGTATTTTTAGGTGACTTACCTTTAACACTATGGGCCTCATTACACGGATGGCGGTAAGGATTTACCGGTACCGGTATTTTACCGGTACCGGTAAATCCTTACCGCCTTACTACGAGGTCCCTTTGCGGGTTGGGGGATTTAACGCCTACTTTTTGCAGGCGTTAAAAACCAACCCGCAAAGGGACCCAGGGAGCTAATTACGGTACCGCAATTTGCGATACCGTTATTAGCGCTTTCCCCATTCCCATTATGCCCTATGGGGCAAAAATGGGAATGGGGAACGGCAATGGTGGAAGGGGGAATTTCCACCCCACCAACCTTGGAATAGGGTGGTAATTCCCCTTTCTGCCAAGGCGGTGCCGGTATTTTACCAGCATGAACCATGGCTAATAGCGCCATGGTTCTCCGCCATCCGTGTAATGAGGCCCTATGTCTAACTGAAGACATGAGGTTGTTCACTTGCCTGTATTTGTAATTGGTCTAGGGAAACCAAATCGGCATTTGGTGTAGTATTTCCCTTTGTTTTTGTATTTGCGACGACAATATTTGCCACATTTGTGTCTTTGAAATTGTAACATTTGTGCATGAAGATCACTATTTTTGGATACCGATGGAATTTCACAAGTGACATATTTTTCAATAAACTGTAAAACAGTGGCATCAATGTCTTGACCAAATTTAGGATCATCTTTAATCCATAAAAGCATGTGGATGTGTGGTGCTCCTCTGGCTTGGTATTCTTTTCTCCAAAAGAAGTGTTGCACTTCTCCAAGGGGAGGAACAGTTTTATTACAAATAAAATGTAGCATAGCAATGAAACGATGGTGAAAATATCTTGAAACACTAACAGGATCCAGAAAACAAAGTTCTCCAGGTGTTAGTATATCTATGTTTGTTTTGTTTTTGTTTGATATGCGTAGTAAATCAAGTAAATCTTCCCATGCATATTCTACACAACTTAATGTTACAAACCACGTGGGTGGCCCAAGGTTTCTGATCATACAACATACATCTCCATGACGTCGAAACCAGTACTCTTTAGTACCACGCATATTTGCTAATAGATTGGTAATATTTGATTGTAAAACCTCATCTTTTTGTTGCACTTTTTGTAATAATTGTGTAGCTGTCATATTTTGAAAGTGTGATCCTGATTTTAATATGTGTGCACCTCCGTAACATAAAGTTGCTAGTTCACTTTCAAAGAGTAGGTGGAATATGTATTCCACATTTTGTCTAAATCTGTGATCTTCAGAATACATCTGTAATGAGCGGTATTCTGATGCTGATATTTGAATAGGTCCATCATTGTACCTTCCTTCTTTCCCAGTAGGAAAGAGTAGAGGAAAAGAACGTGCTTCTATACTTTTTTCCCATATGCTGATTGGTGATTGTTTTGTTTGACGCATTTGGTATGTTTCCAGTGCATCTTCTATGGTGTCATTAGAGTGCAATGAATGAATTGTATAACAGTCTAAAGTGTTTGATATTGTAGCAGGATCTAGTAGCTCAAATTGACCATCTTCTTGTGTCTCTTGAATTATTTCTGTTGTATCCTTCAATTTTTCTTCAATATTAATTTCTTTGTAATATTCATTATTCTCTTTAAGATATTGCAAGGCTTCTCTAACTTTACGTACATCTACCAGCTGTTGCCAAATTTTTTGTCTTTTGTAGATACTCCATTTACCAAGATAATTACAGATTGTTGCATTGGACATTGCACTCCTAGGGTGTGCACATTTTCTTTTAGATCTAATAGTAAATATACTACTTTTCCACGAATACCTTTCACTAATTCAGAGGGAGGTAATCTTGCAGTTTTTGGTTGAAGGCGTATTATTGCTTGAAATGGGTGCACTGTTTGAATTATGATGCTCTCATATAAATTAAGTTGTTGAAGGGGTTTTGGTAGTGGATATAATTCCAAATTATTTGTGATAGCACGTGAAGGAGTTTGGTTGTTGTCAAGTTTTGTAGTGCAGTAACTACAAAGTATTACAGAGTCAGTTATTTCGTATTTGTTTTCTGCTATAAGGTAGCAAGCTAATTAAAACCATTTAGAATCTTCATTGTCTTCTATTTTATATGATAGGTCTACAGTTTTTGTGTTACTTTTATAAAAAGTTCTGTGGCAACATACACACACATGGTTTGGTACTTCAGCTGATGTACTTTGAAATTTTAGTATTTCTTTTTTGTATGTGTGTAGTAAAAGGTTGCCGTGTGTAGAATTGTTACTAATTTGGTTTACAGCTATTTCATTCTATAAGTGGGTTTCACTTCCAAAATATTTTTTCTGAATATAGTCAATTTCTTCTAGTAGGTCTTTTGCTGTACCATGTAGAAGAATGTTATTTAATTTGGCTAGTGCTAAAGCAGGACTTTTAGCATAGTACAGTTTATAAACTAGATTTCTTATAGTTGAATGATGTGTTGATATCCTTTTGATATCATGGAAGGTGGTTTTGCAAGTAGGTCCTGTAATGCAGGCCAATGAATGTCCTTGTAGTCCTGTGTACTTGCGTACTGGACAGGTATCCATATTTTGCAGTAGTTTAATTTTGATTTTGTCTTTGCTTTTCACGTATTGATTAAGGAATTGGCGTAAAGACTTGAAAAATTGTTTGGGAATGTTACACATTGACGTGCATGGCCATTTGTACACTAGACATTCTGATTCAGTTGAATGGAGGGGTAATTCTAAGTTTTTAGGGCATATTTTTGTAAGGAGTACTTCTTGTTCCATTATGGTATTATTAACTTTTTCATAACCTCGACCACTGCTATGTATGGCAATTGTATTTGTTTGCTTTTGTTTGTACGGTTCTTCATTAAAGTATGGTTCTGAGCTCGTAGTGTGACTCCATTCACCTCCGCAGATACTTAAGTTCTTTCTGTTGACATTTTGTTTATTGAGAAGATTTTTTTGTAATTTAGTTATTAGTTTTGTTAGTGGTTTCATTTTGTTTAACACTAAAATAAATAACTTTCTTTTGAGAAGAATTGCACTGTCTATCAACGCTTCTAAGATTAATTTCCTACGATAGGTTTTAAGCGTTGAACCTGGTTTCTCTCCTGTTTTTAAAAGATTTTGAAGGACTTTTTGACGGAACATTTTGGCTAAAATACTTTTCTTGGTATGATTACTTTGAACTATATCAAGATTCAAAGAAGCAGTTTTATCTGTAGTGATAGCTGATTTTCTGTTAATTGTTTTTTGGTTTGGTTTACATTTTGATATAAGAGGCAAAGTTTTTGTACTTGAAACTTCTTTTGTTTCACTAAATGACTGTATTAGCTGTTTTGTTTCAACTTTTTTTTACAAATTGTGCTAGAGATGGATGCTTATGTTGGACACTTATTTTCATTTGCTCTACTTCTGCACTGCTTTCTACGGACTTAATTTTTGGTAGGCATTCTTTAGGGTCTGTTGAAAAAAATAAAGAAGGTATGGGTTGGGGTGTTCTGCAATGTATGTGTGCTGTGTGCATGAGTGTTTGAGTAAGATGAGTAAGATGATAAAGATGTATGTAATGGTGTGTGATGGTGCATTGGGAACTACAACTAGTAGGGATGGGTATTATTGAATTAATGTGTTACTAAACTGGGGTTCAGAGGACAGAAAAAAGTAAGCTAGTGGTGTGGAGAAGTATAAATAGTATATCTAATGCTATACAATTAAAACAGTTGTTTGTTCTATAACTTCTAAATTCTAGCGGTTGAGTTGGTTAATTTGTGTGTAGAAAAATAGGAATTTGTGGGCCATTCTGACTGTAAATCGCTGTTTGAGACATGGGGATTTGTGGACAGAATGGTGCAGAATCTATATTTGTAGGCACATAAATAGCATGAATGAACCTTACAATGTGTTTGAGTAATAATACAAATATTATGGTGATATTCTACTTACTTTTTTTCTAAAATGAGCAGGTTACTTCTTAGTTCTTCTTTGTACTTCGAATTCGGCTGCTTCTTTTCAGGAGAATGGTCTTCACTGCAATTGTAAAAGAAACAAATTAGTAAGTTTGCTTGTATATAGCACTGTTTTTAATTTTTAATTGGCATCCTCAGCGCCTTTCTCAAAATCATTAAAACTATCTTATTTACATAAAATACGTTGCACCAATTGAATACATATGATATGTTCTTAATGAACAAATTGTATTGCAATTACTAACTGTAGCAAACAAAATATCTTTACTATGTCTTGTGAAATTTATAATGTAGCACTGAATACTATTATTCCTGTAACTAAGCTCCTCCAAGTTATAGTGCCTCAATGTAATGGGCTGCTTGTCCTATATAAATGTAAGTAATTAAATAAATAAAAAAATAAAAAATATGTAATTGTACAAGTATTATTATTTGAGATTTGAACATAGAGTGTGCATGCAATTTTGTTTGACTATATGTAGTCTATATATTTCATTTAAAAAATGTTAGTTTAACATGATTTGAGTGTGTGTGTGTGTATAAAGTAATTAAATAGTATAAAGGTTTGTAAGTGACAGTTGATTTTAGGAGATTGAAAAAAAGACAGTAGATTAATTTTACAGATTATCCAAGCTAAAAGTCATTTAGAAAATGTGTTCATGTACTGTACAGAAAATATGCATACCTGTAGTTTGTGTTCATGCATATGGATATGGATGGAGCTGCAAGTAGAAATCTTGGAGACTTGTGCAGTATTTCTTGTAGATGGTACTTGCCAATGATATGACACTTGTACTCAGAGAGATTCACAGTACATTTGCAGTGCTGATCTATGATGATGCAGTTAGATGTAGAGGTCTTGAATGTGATTGGTGGATGGTCATGTGACTTCTTAGCTACATCCAATGAAGGAATGGCATAGAGAGTGAAGTGGAAATGGTAGAAGGGCTGTTCATGTTACGATATGTCCACGGACATGGTGGTAGTTCGCGGACATCCGGGGATTTTTGGGTTCAGAAGTCATGCAAATGAGAATGAGCACTGAAAGGGATTGGTCAGGAAAGTTTAGTGGGTGTGTTGTGCCAGGAGAGAGTTTCTCAGATACTCTTTTTGCTGAGAGAAGAACAGATAGCTATGGCTGTGTGTTTCAGAAAACAGATTGTTTGGATTTTGGGAGACTCGTAGATACATTGGTTGAAGGTGCATGCAGAAACCTGTGGAGTAGCTGTAGATCTTGGATTCCCACATGTGGAAGTACACTTGCATGGAGTACGTGAATGAAGTGGTTGGACTTGTTACCTCTCTGTGCTACTTTGGAGACAGAGCAACATCCAGATATAATTATAATTCATTGTGGAGGGAACAGTTTAGGACATGTGTCTGGAATTTCTTTGCAATTTGCAATGAAAAAAAGGACTTGGGAAGGTAATGGACATGTTTCCAAATTCTCAAGTAATTTTTTCACGGATTGCGCAGAGACAAATGTGGCTTCGTTCTTCTTCATTTGGTCCACAAATGGAGAAAGCAAGGCACAATGTCAATAAGGCTGTTTGTGCCTTTCTAAGAGATTTTGGCATTTCCTCTTTTCACAATGAAAATATTATGTTTCGTAGTACATACATTTTTCGCAGAGATGGACTACATCTAACTTATGCTGGCAATCAGATTTTTCTAAGAAACATACAAAATGCATTGTGACCTTTTTTAGAATTACAGCATCCATTTTGAAGTAAGTGTTGAGTATTTATCATTTTTGAAACACAAACACCTCCCAAAGGCTCTTTTCAGAGCCACCACTTTCTCCCAGAGAAAATTGCAATGCTCATGATAGGGTAGCACCCCAAAATTTTAGATGTCCGCGGACTGTCCGCGGATTTCTAAAAAATACAAAGGGCCCTGCTTCATTTATTTTCACTTCTATTTTTTAACTGTGAAAGGCAGCTCTGAAAAGAGCCTTCTTTTTTTTTGATTTTTGTTATTTTATATATTTTTTGTTTTTTTTTATACATGACACACTAGGAGTGGAGGGGAAAGGAGGGTAAAGGGGTCACACCAACCACGGGGATAAGAAAGGGCGAGCTGAGAGAGGAAGATGTAGAGTGGGTTTTATTTGGGTAGTGAGCAGGTCTTCTCGTGCTCTGAGACAATAGTCTCAAAAGCACTACGAAGTCGCTCCCCCGTGCAGAGTACTGTGTTACAGTACATACACACAACTGTGACCCTCGAAAGGTAAGGATCATCAGCATTATGTATGGCCTGTGAGGCAGCTTGAGGAAGATGCTGTCCCACAGAGGTGTCCCTTGTGGTGACAGGATCGGAAACAGAGGATGAAGTACAGGAAATCAACCTACTACGCTCCTCGCAAGGTACAACCCTGCGAATGGCCCCAGAGTGAAATGACTTGAGGTGTCGCTTCATGGTTGTGGTCCCAAAGCTGTACGAACCATGCCTCCAGCGACTGAGTACCATTTTGCACTCATTGCAGGTGACTCGGTTCGCACGAGTCTTAGGACCATTCCCATGAATGGTAAATAACCGCCACACCCAAGATTCATGCCTAGTGCGGGTAGTAGGGATTTCCACTACCTCATATTCGTCATCCTCTTCTTCCTCCTTTGCATCCTCACTCCTGTTCCTCTGTTCAGGCCCTTGGGTAGGTGGTGGTGGTGGAGGGGGTGGGGGTGGTTCTGAAGCAGGTGCAGCACCAGGTGGCAGTAGTTCAGCTATGGAAGCCATCTCGATGATGGTGTAATCTGCAGGTGGCAGCAGAAATCGCTGTGTTCTGAAGAATAGCCAGAAACACAATGAGAATAAGCTCTAGGGCGTGGTCTTTTATAGGGGTGCTTGTACGCGGTTCGCAGACATATACGCGCTGTCCGCGGACAGATCAAACTTAATAAAAGGTTCAAAAGGTTTCAAAAAGTATGTAGAAACTCAGGATTAGTATGTGGGACTTGTGCTATGGTGAGTTTTTATTGAGAAATATTGTGGATTACTTGAAATTGTTCGGGGACACAAACAGTGTCCGCATTCAGAACATGCAATCAGCGTGGGCGCGGTCACATGATCGCTCCGCGAACATGTTCGCAAAGGAAGTGGCTGTCCGCAGGACACCAAATGCACGGACATTGGTTTGCGCATGCGTGTTGATGTCCTACGGACACTGTTCGGGTCCTGAAGTAATTAAAAGTAAGTCACACATCAAACAAACAGTTACGGACAACCGTTTGTTCTTAGAACAGTTTAACTTCCTTGCGAACAATACAGACAGACATAGCGTCCTCAGGACACCTCCATTTTCATTTATTTATGAACATTTCAGGACACCGCTTGTGTTCTTAGAACACTTTCAACTTGGTAGCGAACACTACAGACAGGTATAGTGTTCTTCAGGACACCTTCATTTTCATTTATTTACGAACATTTCAGGACACCACATGTGTTCTAAGAACAGTTTCAACCTGCTAGCGAACAATACGGATAGGTATAGTGTTCTTCAGGACACCCCCATTTTGTTTATTTACGAACATTTCAGGAAATTGCGTGTGTTCTAGAACAGTTTCAACTTGCTAGCGAACAGTACGGACAGGTATAGTGTTCTTGAGGACACTTCCATTTTCTTTTCTTGAAGAAGATTTCAGGACACTGCGTGTGTTCTAGAACAGTTTCAACTTGCTAGCGAACATTACGACAGGTATAGTATTCTTCAGGACACCTCCATTTTCGTTTATTTACGAACATTTCAGGACACCACTGTGTTCTTAGAACAGTTTTAACTTGCTAGCGAACACTACGGACAGGTATAGTGTTCTTCAGGACACCTCCATTTAGTTTATTTACGAACATTTCATGACACCGCGTGTGTTCTAGAATAGTTTCAACTTGCTAGCGAACAGTACGGACAGATATAGTGTTCTTCGGGACACCTCCATCTTCATTTATTTACGAACATTTCAGAACAACAGCGCTGTCTGCCGACACCTAAATTGTTTTTTTTTTAACTGAAACTAATTACAACACAATATAAAAATGTTTGTTTATTTAACATATATTAACAATTTATGACAGAGAAGCTGAGGCAGAAACGGAAACAAAAACAGGAGAATCAGGGGTTTCAACATGATTGGTATCAGGTGAAGAAGGGATGGAAGTCTCATCAAAACGTTTTGGGTTATGGAGAGGTTTGACAAAAGCTTGAAAGACAGCAATCCTTTTTGTGCATAAAGATAATCAATAGACTTATCAGCACTTTCTGATAGTTCTGTTGTTTTTTTATGGCTGTACTTTCCCTGTATATGGTCATATTTGTGTACATTGTACTCACACTACTTTCCTTAGGGTCCAATCACATCAAGTGATACATAATCATAGGGTAAATAGCAGCTTTGAAACAGAGCAATCATTTATTTGCATGAAAATAATCAGTTAGGTTATGAATTGTTTCTGCTACTACTTGTGTTTTTTTGCTAACTTCACTTTCCCTGTATATACCCATATTGGTATGTGTTCTTTTCTTTTTGTGTTTTGACTATAGTAATGCAATTATGTAATACATGTTTTTTTTTTAGCTACTTATTACATATTTCACAGCACACAAAAATCTATTAAGAAAACAATTATCATTTCATTATTCAACATATTAACATTCCGAATATTATACCTTCATCTTGTGCACTGCACACAATGCTATGTTTCTGCATGAGTAGCTTAGTATACTAGATAGAACCCCATAATAGAATGCTATTTATATCAATGCATCGTTCAATGCACTATTTAGGGTATGATATTTATTGCAATGATCCTTGACACTTTTTTCGCAACATTATAATAAGAATCCCTTGTACACATATTTCATGAAAAGTACATACACATGTGATGTCATCAGTGATGTCATCAATGACATTTGTGATGTCATCTTTGATGTCGTGGGTGTAAGTTTTAGCAGTGCACAGTGGTGGCGCGAGTTATGGTTGCTTAGCTTACCATAACTGGCGAATTTTAGGGGTTTTTCGGTTTTACTTGGAACCATAACGTCCCTTTAACAAGTTTTTTTCACTGAATTTCATAGGTTTTTAGTAGCGCAACTTAACCATAACGTCCCTATATTCAGTAAAAAAACTTTGTTAAAGGGACGTTATGGTTAAGTTGCGCTACTAAAAACCTATGAAATTCAGTAAAAAAACTTTGTTAACGGGACGTTATGGTTAAGTTGCGCAACTAAAAACCTATGAAATTCAGTGAAAAAACTTTGTTAAAGGGACGTTATGGTTCCAAGTAAAACCGAAAAACCCCTGAAATTCGCCAGTTATGGTAAGCTAAGCAACCATAACTCGCGCCACCACCGTGCACTGCTAAGCCTAACACCCAGGACATCAAAGATGACATCACAAATGTCATTGATGATATCACATGTCTGACTCCCCCTTTTTTCCTTTCCTGACATATCTAGGCCACATGATTTTCTTCAGTAACAGTCAGGAACTAAAAATTGTAAATTACTATATTCGTAGACTTATCCTTCAAGTATGTTCTTAGCATAATTCCCTTATGGTCCAGTCATATCGTATGAAACATATACATAGGGGAAGACACAACCTTGAAAGACAGCAATCCTTTTTGTGCATTAAAATTATCAGTAGATTTATCAGCACTTTCTGATACTTTTGATGTTTTTTTATTACTGTACTTTCCCTGTATATGCTCATATTTTTATATGTTGTACTCACACTATTTTCCTTAGGGTCCAGACACATCATGTGATATATATAGATAGGGTACGTAACAGCTTTGAAACAGAACAATCATTTCTCTGCATAAAGGTAATCAGTTAGGTTATGAACACTTTCTGCTACTATTGCTGTTTCTTTTTCTTACTTCAATTCCCTTGTATATATTCATATTTGTATCTGGTGTTGTCTCTTTGTGATTTGTCTATAATAATGCAATTATGTAGTAAGTGGGTTTTATTACCTACTTATAACAAGTTTCACTGTACGCAAAACTCTAATATGAAAACAGTTATCATTTCACTATGCAACATGGCAAGCTTATGAATATTGCACCTCCATCATGTATGCTGCACACAATGCCTATGTTTCTACATGAGTACACCATTTTATGGGACAATCGCCAAGGTCCAATATGCCCTTACGTGGTACTAGCGGCTAGAAGCAACATACCAACCATTATGGTGGTCTAATGCCTCGTTGTTGGAACAGCCTTCCGATTATCAGTGCGACCATAGTGATTCTTTTATCATAAACCAACACCCTGTGTACCGCAAAGGAACATCGCGTGACTCAAGATGAACTTTTGCGGATCGACAGCAAAGACAAATGCAAATTGCTGAATATTCTCTAAACATTTGATGTCAAATAAAAGTACTTTACGAAATATACAATCTTGCTGTTTGCTTTTAAATCACAGTTTCATATTCCGAATTGTGGCGCAGTGTGTTGTGAGATGATCTGTGTTGTTTTCCAGGTTCTGTGTAAAGTCGCGTAGGACTGGAGACGACTGGGCCTTACACGGTACTAGCGGCTAGAAGCAACATACCAACCATTATGGTGGTCTAATGCCTCGTTGTTGGAACAGCCTTCTGATTATCAGTGCGACCATAGTGCTTCTTTTATCATAAACTAACACCCTGTGTACTGCAAAGGAACAGCGCGTGACTCAAGATGAACTTTTGCGGATCGACAGCAAAGACAAATGCAAATCGCTGAATATTCTCTAAACATTTGATGTCAAATAAAATTACTTTACGAAATGTACAATCTTGCTGTTTGCTTTTAAATCACAGTTTCATATTCCGAATTGTGGTGCGCTGTGTTGTGAGATGATCTGTGTTGTTTTCCGGGTTCTGTGTAAAGTCGTGTAGGACTGGAGACGACTGGGCGCATTTGGCTACGCACCCTGTAACGTCACAGAGAGAGACGGGGAATATGAATGCTTTGGTAATGTCAGGCTTAGGGGCGGGAGATATGATTTAGTGTCGCAAAAGCAGGTCAGCCAGGTCGATGGGGCAAGTGATAGAATTATCACATAATGTTGGCGCACAGCAGCCTGATTTATCGTTTGTTTAGTGGACAAAAAGTCGGGTAAGGCCCATAGGAAATTGTAATGTCAACAGACATAAGGAGGGTTCTTAGAACACTTTCAACCTGACAATGAACAATACCAATAGCGTTCTCAGAACACCCCCATTTTGTTTAATTGCAAACATTACCTCCACGTCCACTTTTCCTCGTCCCAGTACTTACTTCATGAGGCCCCTGCCTCCGACACAGGACCTTCTTCTACTTCTTTAAATTCCTATAACTCCTCCCCCACATCCACATCACTCAGTTTCATATTACCAAGCTGGAGCATGGGAGCTTCCCCGCAGGGAGGGTGAGGAGGGTCTTCAGTACTGTGACGAGGAAGAGTAGTACTAGGAGCAATGAAGATTACCGGTAAGTAATCAGAGCATTTCAGGACACCGTGAGTGTTCTTAGAACACATTCAACTTGCCAGAGAACAATACGGACAGCGTCCTCAGGACACCCCCATTTTGTTTATGTACGAACATTTAAGGACACCGCGAGTGTTCTTAGCTCAATTTTAGCTTGCTTGCGAACAAAACGGACACATACTCTGTCCTCAGAACACACCACCATTTAGTTTATATAGAACATTTCAGAACAGCCCTGTTGTCTGCAGACAAATCGAACACAACAAAAGTGTCTAGCATATAAAAAAAAACAGAACATTGAACCTATCTCATACTCCCCCACCCTCCCCAAACACTCTTACACACCAACACACTCCACTAAATACAATTTTTAATCCAAGTTTCACCGCGCTGTGCGCGGTCGTCGGCGAATGCAAGATGGCGGGCGCCACAGAAAATCTGACGCGCTTCACGCACCACGCCGTCCAGTCAGCGAACACGTTGCATGTTCGCGGACATCACGCAAGCCGCTCGGCCAATCAGGGCACTGTCGGCGGAGTGAACCTGGAAGTCTGTCCGCGGAGCGAACGGAGATATCACTAATTATTTTGCCTTACAATTTGGTCATTTTAAAAAAAAACAACTGGACGGATTTACACCAAATTTGCAAAAGCACGCTTTTGGGACCAAGCCCCCGCTCCTGCCCCAAATTTGGTGTAAATCCATCCAGCGGTTTGGGCTGTAGGCGTGCGCAATTTTTTTTCCCATTATGTCTATGGGACCCCCCCTATAACTTTGCCCCACCTGGACCAAACCTCTACAAAAAATTCAGAGTGGGCCATATACTTATTTTGCAAAGTTTGGTGAGGATTCGTCCAGAGGGAGCAAAGTTATAAGCCACCCAAAAAGTGCTCTTCCTATGGAAACACCAACTTAACCATAACTACATGGATGCTACCGCGTCCTTGTAATATATCCATAAGCCATAAATAGAGAGTACAGTTAAATTAAAGAGAAAGATACAGCACACTAAGGGAACGCATAACATTTGCTGACTCCATAAAGTGTGAATAAGAATGTAATGTCAGTTCTTTCTGCATTCCAGCTTTGGCATAGACAAGGTTTGATGTTATAAAAACCTTCCAGGCAGCTTTTCACTTAGAAATTAAGCAATACTCTGTCAGACGTTTGCAAACTTGACAGACACATTTTCTGTAATATGACATTATATTTGTTTATATTGGTGTCACATAAAATTGCCTAAAATAATACAGCATACCAGCATATCTTAAAAAGAAGATAGTACTGTTAGACAACTTAAGACCCAGTGCCTGTCTTCAGGACCAATCACCAGCCGGCAGGCGTAGCCGGCACACTCACGAAGGCACACGAAAAAAGGCTCTCTCCTGTCATGAGCCTGTCTGTAGCCAGGAGTGCCGAGTGCCCGGACCCCTGCACCCCATAGAAATGACTAGCGGACCTTGAAAATCATTGAATCAACCTATAGGGTAAGCAGCCCTCTTCTGTCGTTACCCAGTGTGCCTAATCTAAATTGCGACCTCGTCTGTTTGTGCCTGCTATCATCACCACTGATCCTGTTGATGAACATGTTGGAAGACGTACGTAATATATTGAGTTAACTGTGTATGATTACAGCCACCGGCCGCTCGCACACTCTCACATGCTCATTACTTTACTATTTCCTAAATGCAGCATGGACTAGCATAGATTTATTTTCATAGCTTGGACGCCACCTTGGCTTTGCTCTCCAATGCATCTCTGCATTACTGCACTACTATTACTGCCTATGTTGTGCTCTAGCCTTGGCGCTTCATTAGTATTGTCGTATCATACTCCCTCGGCTGCATAACTGTGACTTAAATTTCAAACCACTGTCTAAATTGGCGTACCATTATTAATTTGTTAACCCCTATAGTATACAGACGTCATATATACACAGCTATAACATACCTCTGCACTATCTTGCCTTGCCCTTCTTGCCTACCACTGCCACATATATGATGATGTAGATAGATGCCTACTGTACTGCAATGACCTACTTGTTACCATCGCCATTTATGTCACTGTACTGTTATTGCATAGGTACCTAGCTGTCTGAACTGTTCAAGCGCAGGAACGCTATCCAAGTGGCTAATGATTATTGCATTATGGTTCAAATGCCTCACCAATATGTCTAACCATCTTTAGGTCTAAGTGATTAGCCGTTTTGACAGGTATTCCACTCTCATGCTTTTTAATGAATCCATTTTTAGGAAGAGCCTCTTTCTGTGCTATTTAGCCTAACCTGCCTAAGTACCCCCATGAGATATGTCACATCCCTACTATTAAACGGAAAAATGTTAACCCTAGTAATACTATTCTGCACAATGGCTGCCACCATACACATCAGTACCAGAAGCCAGGTGCACCTTGTTAGGCAGAATCTTGTGCAGTTCCCTTGGGGACCACTGCAAGAAGATTAAGACTACAGGAGTAAGCAGTAAACCCAATTGGTAGCAGTCTGTACCACCCAGATTTACCTGGTAGCTGTGGTTGAGCAGTCAGACTTCTCTCAAGAAGAGTAGGGAAGTATACAGAGTATACACAATAGGGCTAAAAACACAGTAGAGCAAGCAAACACTGACCAGAGCTTGGTATCAAAAGTATATCATTATTTATTTAACACACACTTAAGGAAATACACTAGCACTATAAATCAAAGCAAGTTCAAACACCATCATAAAAGTATACACACCTCCCTTAAGAATTATTAGACAAGTCTAAGTCAAAACACCACTATTTGTAAAAACAGATGCGAGCGTGTAACTTAGATTGCACTCCAATCATTAAGTTAAAGGGAGAGAAAAAGGCAGGTCATGAAAATAAAACAGTTCCCAACACTTTTCTAAAACCAAAACAAGTTAGTGAAGACAGAGTCTACTGTAGAGCCAAAGTTCACAGGCCAGGCCCACTTTAAATGGAGCAAGGTGAAATGTGCCCAAGGTAAAGTTGGAAGGTCTGGGGGCCAACCCAGTTGGAAAGCCAAGGATTTAAGGGTCACCCTTAGCAAACCGTAGAAAGGGAGCCCAGGTGGAACACAGTACCTTTTAAAGTTGAGAAAGCTCCAGCGGTGGCAGTTGTTCCTGGCAGCCGGTGCAGTTCGTGGGGAAGAGAAGATCTCGTCGAGGAGGAAACTTGGAGTTGTTGCACTTCCCAGGGAAGAGACCAGCCGCGGAGTTCGCTCGGTTAAAAGGTGCGTTCCTTGTTATTCGCAGTCACAGTGGTGAAGCTTGGCTATTTTCTTTTTTTTTTAAATGTTGTAGTTCAGTTTTTAAACTTTTCATTTCTCAACCAAATTAGAATAAAAGAAAGTTTTTTTTTAGCTCGTAAGAGGTTCGGCCAGTTTGAGAATTTCTTGAAGAAAATGGCATATTGTCAGGATAGGTTTTTGCGATCTGCCATTAATTAACTCTGTCCATCTTTCCTCTGTCTCCATTATTTGTTCATGTATCTTGTAGTAGCTGCCAAATCTTATTCTTTGCTCAGACAAGTCTTTACATTCCATTACAAGGTGAAAAAGTGTTTCAGGTTTTTCGGTGTCTGAGCAAAAGCGGCAAAAATTGTCCGATGGCGCGATTTGTCTGGTTTTGGCTAAGTAGTAGCGGGTTGGAATTATGTTCATTCTGAGCCTCAGATATATTGCGCAAATTTTAGCATCAGGGAAGATGGTCAGATATGCCGGTAGTTCGTTGATGAATCTGGGGTCTGTCACGCATTGTAGATTAAGGGAATATTTTTTTTTTCTTCAAGTGTTTTTATCCAGTCGTTTTCCATTATTTTCTTTTTTGCATGCTGAGGGCGGAGCGTAAGCATTTCATGTGAAATTTCTTCTGATTGCATTAGTTGTTCTTGGTTGGCTTTCCACTTCATAAGGATTGTGTTGTTCATTGCTGCTTCATGGAACCTCAAGATTTCGATTGCTGGTGTTTTTTCGTCAGTGAGAAGCTTTCGATACAGATCTAGAGGCCGATTCATGGAATAATTAGCGCGGCGCAAGTGGCCAAAAACGTGCGAATCGCAGTGGAATAGCGAAAATCGCAGTGCAAGTGCGAAAATCGCACGAAAAGCAGCGCACATCGATTCATAGAAGGCCGTGCGTGAGAAAACCATCGGATGTGCGATAAAAAAGTGCGCGGCGCACGTTGGCGCACGTTGGCGCACAGGCCATCTAACTGCGTGCGCCAGGTCACAGCGAAAATCGCACAGGCCACAGCGAAAATCGCACATAGCGCGGCGCACGCAACAAAAGTAGGCGGAATACGGGGCGTAACACTCGGAATGGGGAACAACTTGCCAAAATGTGGGCGTCACGGTGGAAGTACAGGGCACAAGTGCGCGGAACGCCCACACGCTCGCCTACAACGCGTATTCATGGAATAGAATAGGGCAAAAAAGCGCACGCTCAAACCAGCACACAGGCACAAACACGACCGCCACAAGAAAGCAGGCCCTCCAGGACAAATGACGTGCAAAGGGGTACCCACAAACACGGACACCCGCTGACAAAAAATACGTGTGCGTGTATACCGGGGTGCGCGGGAAGTCTCACACGCGATTTGGAAGTGTACGTGGATTTCAGGGGTGCGCAGGAATTTCCACACGCGATTTGGCCGGGTACGTGGATTTCAGGGGTGCGCGGGAAGTTCCACACGCGATTTGTCAGGGTACGTGAATTCCAGGGGTTTGCGGGAAGTTCCACACGCGATATGGCCGTGTACGTGGATTACAGGGGTGCGTGGGAAGTTCCACACGCGATTTGTCAGGGTACGTGGATTGCAGGGGTGCGCGGGAAGTTCCACACGCGATTGGCCCCATGCAAGCAGGGTACGTGTATTTCAGGGGTGCGCGGGAAGTTCCACACGCGATTTCAGCAGGGTACGTGTATTCCAGGGGTGCGCGGGAAGTTCCACACGCGATTTCAGCAGGGTACGTGTATTTCAGGGGTGCGCGGGAAGTTCCACACGCGATTTCAGCAGGGTATGTGTATTTCAGGGGTTCTGGGGAGTACTACACGTGAATTGGCCGTGTGGGTCCTCCCAGGTGTACGCTCCACAACCTCCACGGCCCCTGCAGGCAGCCCACACCACGGGGGACTACCCTGCACCCCTGCTCATGTCCCACAGGCAGCCCATCCACCATGGGCATGCCCCCCAGCCAACCCACATGTCACCTTGCACTACTGATCAACAATGCAGTGCAGGGGCACCCTCCACCAGCCCCCCACCCATGTCTCCCACCCACCCCACCCCCCAGCAGTGCAGGGGGACCCTCCACCAGGCCCCCACTCATGTCTCCCACCACCCCCACCCCCCAGCCAGCAGGGGCAGCCTCCACCAGGCCACCACTCATGTCTCCCACCACCCCCACCCCCAGCCACCAGGGGCAGCCTCCACCAGGCCACCACCCATGTCCCCTATCACCACCACCCCCCAGCAGTGCAGGGGCACCCTCCACCGGGCCCCCACTCATGTCTCCCACCACCCCCACCCCCCAGCCACCAGGGGCAGCCTCCACCAGACCCCCACTCATGTCTCCCACCACCCCCACCCCCCAGCAGTGCAGGGGCACCCTCCACCAGGCCCCCACTCATGTCTCCCACCACCCCCACCCCCCAGCAGTGCAGGGGCACCCTCCACCAGGCCCCCACTCATGTCTCCCACCACCACCACCCCCCAGCAGCGCAGGGGCAGCCTCCATCAGGCCCCCACTCATGTCTCCCACCCCCCCACCCCCCAGCCACCAGGGGCAGCCTCCACCAGGCCCCCACTCATGTCTCCCACCACCCCCAACCCCCAGCCAACAGGGGCAGCCTCTAACCAGGCCACCACTAATGTCTCCCACCACCCCCACCCCCAGCCACCAGGGGCAGCCTCCACCAGGCCACCACCCATGTCCCCTATCACCACCACCCCCCAGCAGTGCAGGGGCACCCTCCACCGGGCCCCCACTCATGTCTCCCACCACCCCCACCCCCCAGCCACCAGGGGCAGCCTCCACCAGGCCCCCACTCATGTCTCCCACCACCCCCACCCCCCAGCAGTGCAGGGGCACCCTCCACCAGGCCCCCACTCATGTCTCCCACCACCCCCACCCCCCAGCAGTGCAGGGGCACCCTCCACCAGGCCCCCACTCATGTCTCCCACCACCACCACCCCCCAGCAGCGCAGGGGCAGCCTCCACCAGGCCCCCACTCATGTCTCCCACCACCCCCACCCACCAGCAACCAGGGGCAGCCTCCACCAGGCCCCCACTCATGTCTCCCACCACCCCCCACCCCCAGCCACCAGGGGCAGCCTCCACCAGGCCCCCACTCATGTCTCCCACCACCGCCACCCCCCAGCCACCAGGGGCAGCCTCCACCAGGGCCCCACTCATGTCTCCCACCACCCCCACACCCCAGCAGTGCAGGGGCACCCTCCACCAGGCCCCCACTCATGTCTCCCATCACCCCCGTCCCCCAGCAGTGAAGGGGCAGCCTCCACCAGGCCCCCGCTCATGTCCAACTCATGTCTCCCACCACCCCCACCCCCCAGCAGTGCAGGGGCACCCTCCACCAGGCCACCACTCATGTCTCCCACCACCCCCACCCCCAGCCACCAGGGGCACCCACCACCAGGCCCCCACCCATGTCTCCCAACCCCCCAACAGTGCAGGGGCACCCTCCACCAGGCCACCACCCATGTGTCCCACCCACCCCCACCCCCCAGCCACCATGGGCATCCTCCACCAGGCCCCCACCCATGTCTCCCACCCACCCTCACCCCCCAGCCAGCAGGGGCAGCCTCCACCAGGCCCCCGCTCATGTCCAACTCATGTCTCCCACCACCCCCACCCCCCAGCAGTGCAGGGGCACCCTCCACCAGGCCACCACTCATGTCTCCCACCACCCCCACCCCAGCCACCAGGGGCACCCACCACCAGGCCCCCACCCATGTCTCCCACCACCCCCACCCCCCAGCATCCAGGGGCAGCCTCCACCAGGCCCCCACTCATGTGTCCCACCCACCCCCACCCCCCAGCCACCATGGGCATCCTCCACCAGGCCCCCACCCATGTCCCCTATCACCACCACCCGCCAGCAGTGCAGGGGCACCCTCCACCAGGCCCCCACTCATGTCTCCCACCACCTCCACCCCCCAGCCAGCAGGGGCACCCTCCACCAGGCCCCCACTCATGTCTCCCACCACCCCCACCCCCCAGCAGTGCAGGGGCAGCCACCACCAGGCCCCCACTCATGTCTCCCACCCCCCCACCCCCCAGCAGTGCAGGGGCACCCTCCACCAGGCCACCACTCATGTCTCCCACCACCCCCAGCCACCAGGGGCAGCCTCCACCAGGCCCCCACTCATGTCTCCCACCACCCCCACCCCCCAGCCACCAGGGGCAGCCTCCACCAGGCCCCCACCCATGTCTCCCACCACCCCCACCCCCCAGCAGTGCAGGGGCAGCCTCCACCAGGCCCCCACTCATGTCTCCCACCACCCCCACCCCCCAGCAGTGCAGGGGCAGCCTCCACCAGGCCCCCACTCATGTCTCCCACCACCCCCACCCCCCAGCAGTGCAGGGGCACCCTCCACCAGGCCCCCACTCATGTCTCCCACCACCCCCACCCCCCAGCCACCAGGGGCAGCCTCCACCAGGCCACCACTCATGTCTCCCACCACCCCCACCCCCCAGCAGTGCAGGGGCAGCCTCCACCAGGGCCCCACTCATGTCTCCCACCACCCCCACCCCGCAGCAGTGCAGGGGCACCCTCCACCAGGCCCCCACTCATGTCTCCCATCACCCCCACCCCCCAGCAGTGCAGGGGCAGCCTCCACCAGGCCCCCGCTCATGTCCAACTCATGTCTCCCACCACCCCCACCCCCCACCAGTGCAGGGGCACCCTCCACAAGCCCACCACTCATGTCTCCCACCAAACCCACCCCCCAGCCACCAGGGGCACCACTCATGTCTACCACCAGGCCCCCACCCATGTCTCCCACCCCCCCCGCCCCCCAGCAGTGCAGGGGCACCCTCCACCAGGCCACCACCCATGTCTCCCACCACCCCCACCCCCCAGAATCCAGGGGCAGCCTCCACCAGGCCCCCACTCATGTCTCCCACCCACCCCCACCCCCCAGCCACCATGGGCACCCTCCACCAGGCCCCCGCCCATGTCTCCCACCCACCCCCACCCCCCAGCCAGCAGGGGCAGCCTCCACCAGGCCACCATTCATGTCTCCCACCACCCCCACCCCCCAGCAGTGCAGGGGCACCCTCCACCAGGCCCCCACTCATGTCTCCCACCACCCCCACCCCCCAGCAGTGCAGGGGCAGCCTCCACCAGGCCCCCACCCATGTCCCCTATCACCACCACCCCCCAGCAGTGCAGGGGCACCCTCCACCAGGCCCCCACTCATGTCTCCCACCACCCCCACCCCCCAGCCAGCAGGGGCACCCTCCACCAGGCCCCCACTCATGTCTTCCACCACCCCACCCCCCAGCAGTGCAGGGGCAGCCTCCACCAGGCCCCCACTCATGTCTCCCACCCCCCCCCCCAACCCCCAGCAGTGCAGGGGCACCCTCCACCAGGCCACCACTCATGTCTCCAACCACCCCCATCCCCCAGCCACCAGGGGCAGCCTCCACCATGCCCCCACTCATGTCTCCCACCACCCCCACCCCCCAGCAGTGCAGGGGCAGCCTCCACCAGGCCCCCACCCATGTCCCCTATCACCACCACCCCCCAGCAGTGCAGGGGCACCCTCCACCAGGCCCCCACTCATGTCTCCCACCACCCCCACCCCCCAGCCAGCAGGGGCACCCTCCACCAGGCCCCCACTAATGTCTCCCACCACCCCCACCCCCCAGCCACCAGGGGCAGCCTCCACCAGGTCCTCACAATCCCCAATCATGTGCGTCATGGTCAGCCTCCACAGCCAAAAAGCCCAACCAAGTAACCCATTCACCCACATGGAAAAGGAAATTACATGTTACACCCCCAATGTTCATAAAGCTAATGAACCCATGTCCGTCACACACAATGGTTGCAATTGAATGGGAAAACACCCAACATGACATGCATGAAAGCAATGAGATGATACGACACAGTGAAGTATGAAAACAAAATTCTATTAAAAAAATAAGAATGCAAATGAAATGAAACAAACTACAATGGGAATGAAAAAAAGATAAGCTGCATGTCCGTGTAAAAAAATTAAAACACCAAATCCTAAT
Source organism: Ambystoma mexicanum (assembly GCF_040938575.1). Classification (NCBI taxonomy): domain Eukaryota; kingdom Metazoa; phylum Chordata; class Amphibia; order Caudata; family Ambystomatidae; genus Ambystoma; species Ambystoma mexicanum. The sequence goes on along the minus strand of NC_090935.1, from coordinate 635,414,820 downwards.
CCAAAAAAATGTAGTCCAAAGTCAAATGAAAAATAAAATCAATCCAATGAAGAACTATGTACAAAACATCCAAGGGTCCATGAGCCCAACTGAACAAAGGAAACCTACAAAAAACCCTAACTAAAATGCAACTATATACAAAAAGTGGAGCAGTGTCCGTCGACTCCAAATCATAAGAACAAACAAAGGAAACCTAAAACTAAAGAACTATATACAAAGGCGGCGGGCAAGTCCAGCGGCTCACTCCGTGGTGTTCCGGGCCAGGGCATCATCGAACTCCTGTTCGATGTCCCGGAGGCGGTCCTGTTCCATGGCCCCGAGGGTCCGCAGGGACGACGCCGTGTCCTCCTCCAACCCCCTGCCGATTGCCTCGAGGCACTCGGCCCGCCTCAGGGCCCTCCGCATGGAGCTCTCCGCCCTGACCATTGTGAGCCGCACCTCTTCTGCCCGCCGCCGCTCCGCACCTATGGCGTGGCCCAACCGCTGCCACACGGAAGACACTCTCTGTCCTGGGTCCTCCTGCCCTCTGGCCGATGCCTGCCCCTCCGATGTCGAAGGCCCCGAGCCTTCATGGCTCCCACCATGTTGCTGCTGCTGCTCTGCCTCTGCCCGTGCACTGCCTCCTGCTGCCTGCACATCCTCCGCCGGCTGGGGTGCAGTTGTTGATGTGGCCACCCCTGCTGGACGTCCGACTCCCGACTGTGGCAGGGATGCCTCCTCCACCAGCCTGGCCGCACCGTCAGAGGCAGCTCCACAGGGCACCCAGGTGACTGATGGGTGGGAAGATGGCACGGAGGACGACTGGCGCGTAGGGGGTCCAGTTGAGGAGGGGGTCGGAGCAAGCCCCATCAGATGGAGGAATCCGGCCTGGGTGACCTGTCCCAGCAGGCTGACGTGGTCAACGAGCCATTCGAGATGACGTGCAGTCTCTCCATGAAAAGACTGCAGGTCACCTCGCATGGCCCGTTGACGCAACGCCACACCAGCCAGGACAGGCTCAACCCGGACCTGGATAGCCACGTCGGCAGGCAGAGGAAGGCCAGTTGACGTCAGCTCATCCCCTGCCTGAAAACGGGTCTGGACGTAGGCATCCCTGCTGGTGCAAGATGATGCAGGGACAGGATCGGGGACAGGATTGCACACAGGCACCTCCGCGGCGGCCTGTGCTGCCTCCTGTCCCTGGTCCTGCACTGCACCACTAGCACCAGTGGGATTCCCACCTCCAGACCCCGTCTCTGGTGCTTGCACGGCCTCCTCCTCCACCAAACCCCCCACCAACCTGGATGACTCCGTGCCATCTTCCCCTGTTGGGCCCTGTGGGGTCCCAGCTGCCCCTTCTGCTGCCGAGGAGTCCAACTCCAACCTCCGCCTCTTGGACCTCCCCCCGGCAGCTGCGGCCTGGGACGCGGCACCGGACTCCTCAATCCCCGACGAGATGACAACACGGGAGGGGAGCCGGGCCTTGCGTCTCCGGCTGGTGGTGGGATCCCCGCCGCTGTGCTCCACAGCACCTTCTCCGCCCTCTTCATCAGTTGACGCTGCAGACAGGGAGAAACAAAACTCAGGCATCAGGGCACTGTACAATGGACACATACACACATGACAGTTGCACATGAGTGGCATTGGCAAACCTCAGACATGTCATCACAATCCCCAACACACATGTCATTACAACTCGCACACATGAGCCATACCACAGCCATATCGCAACTGCCACCACCATTCCTTTCACATACAACTGCATGAGCAGCCAAAGGGGAGCCAGACATCACATGCAACACAGGAAGTGCACCACACATGTACACACACCACCACACTTGCATGCATGTGTACACCTCTGCTAAGTGTCGCAGTGTTCAGACGGGCATCCATGTCACATCTGCCAATCAGGCTTCCACATACCGCTGTCACATGCATCCATGTTGCATCACTGTTGCACCCTTGTCAAATACACACACATGCACATGTGCACAGTGCTCATACATGCAGCCGAAAACAACATACATGCGTGACATCACGGACATGTCTACTTACATACACATTCATCCAAACATGTGTGCACACACAACTGCATTTGGCATGCAAGCCTACACACACAAGCACCATCCATGTCTCACACATTACAGCCCTCGCATGTGTCAGCCCCACGGCCCTGTAGACCCCCACCCATACTCGACCCCATACAAACAGATGTGCAACCTGCACACTACCGAATAATCACCACACGCACTGCTCACAATCAGGATGCATGTACACTCTCCGCTCGACTCCAGACAGGTCTGCTTCTGTAGGACCTGGACGTGGAGTGCTGGGGATATGCGTTCCAGGACCCTCATCTGTTCTTCCGACAAGTGGCCCCGGCGCCCCTTGGCATCCGCTGCCTTCAAGAGGCGCCGGGCCTTGTTCAGGGTCCTGGACCTTAAGTCCTCCCAGCGCTTCCTGACATGTTGTAAGTCCCGGACTGCCACCCCCTCCGCGTTGATGGCAGTCACAATGTCAGTCCAGACCGAGTCCGTCCTTCCTTGTCGGCGCGGGAACTTCCAAAGAGGGCATCATACTGCCCCAGGACTTGCTCCACCAGGACACCAACTTCGGTGGCACTGAAGCTGGTGCCCCTCTGCCTCTCTGGCCGGGGGTTGTCAGTGGTCACAGATGGTGTTTGCCCCGACATGACAACCCCAGAGGCAGGAGTGGGTGGGCAACTGGGTCCTGGGGCTGGGCTGTGGAGCGATGGAATCCCAGTCGGGAGTCTTCAGTTCCAGCAGGGGTGGTCACAGCAGCAGCACCCCTGGCTGATGTGCAGGCAGCAAATGGCAGTGCACGTGGGCAGCAGGCAGTCAGGCAGCAGCAGATGGCAGGTGGGAGCGTGCTCGGGGCTCTGGGGGGCAGTAGTTCGGCCTTCTGGGCAGGAGCGTGGTCTTCCGTGTGCTTACGCGTGGCCAGCTTGATATGGAGTGATTTGGCACGTGAAAATCCTGCACGTCAGCGTGAAAATCGAGGAAAGGCCCTTAGCGCGTAAGCGCGTCAGCACGCATACGCGATTCTATTGGACCAAAGGCACTCAGCGTTGAATTGGGCACACGTTTGAAAATGTTGCGTTTGAAAAAAATGAAAGACACATCCGAGTGTCAAAGCATGTAATTGGTGGGAATGGGCCTAGCGCGTACACGCGGCAGTGACAAAGCGTGTAATTGGGGGAAATGGCCCTACACGCAGAAGTGACAAAGCGTGTAATTGGTGGAAATGGCCCTACACGCAGAAGTGACAAAGCGTGTAATTGGTGGAAATGGCCCTAGCGCGTACACGCAGCGTAAGTGATGCTGGACGTGTGGGCCTGTATAAAAGGTACGTGTAGAACACCATTTCCTTGTACGTGCTTTTCGTGGAGAGCGAGTGGGTGAATTCTGTACTTCTTGTCGTTTCACACGCGATTTACTTCACGGCGTTTCAAGTTCGTATTCCCTGTTACCTCTGACAGCTTTTTCTCTTTTTTCTCTTTTACTGGTTTACCTGGGCCTGTTCCCTCAAACAGTGTTCCCTTCTACTGTTGTCCTGTCTCCTCAGACAGCGTACAAATCTTCTTTTGGCAGGGGTGTTGCCAACCAAACGCGCTCCTTTTTCACGCTCTTTTACCTGGCAGACGGTGAGTCACGCACGTATCTAACATCTGTGCTTGCCCCGTGTGTAGCCTACCCCTTCAGAGGTCATTCTAGGCTGCGTGTGACACGCATACGTTCATTCTTGTGTTACTGGGTGCCACAGCATAGTGCAGGTTTTTCTTTCTGCACACATGGTCTAGGAGGGGTTGAGTGCACGTCATCTCCCTTATTTGGGGCTCCTGTGCGTAGCGTGACCCGTCATCTTTCCCCAGGGGTTACATTCAGCCTTGCTAGAACACTAGGGTACAATTACCATCTGGTACCCAACCCCTTTGACCCCCAATTGCCCAGGACAATAGTTTACAGCCACTCCCATACGCACATTAACATCAGTGCCATGGCTGGGAGGCGAGGATTCCGTAAGGGTGGCAAAGGTGGAAGAGCCACAAGTGGTGGCCGTGGTGGATCCGGTAGGGGACGTGGTTGTTACTTGCAGGGTGAGCCTGTTCCCCCATGTGTGGAGGACCAGTCAAGGGCACCCATAATCCCCCCCCTCCCGTTGAGGCTGATGTGGCTGACACCATCCATGCTCAGCCCTTGTTGGACCAGCCCATTGTGGCACCAGACCTGGCTGACTCCATGGCTGACTTCCAGGTCAGCAGGCCTATGACACGTGCGCTGGTGCACGTTGATGTCATCATGCCACGTGCATCTGGGGCAGCAAGGTCATCTGCTGCCCCAAGTAGGCAGGGCGGAGAGGCTGCAGGGGCAGCTGCGGCTCCATCCACCCCAGCTCTCACACACCCAGCCAGGACAGTGTCGGTCCTAGTCCATCCTGCTGACATTCCCCCTGACACCATTACACTTGAGCCAATGCCTGCACCAACTCCCATGCTGAGTGTGCAATCCCACACTCCTGATACAGAGTCCACCAGGGCTCCTACCCTAGTGTCCAGAGCGGCGCAGGACACTCAGGATCACCACCACCTTCCAAGCGGAAGAGGAAGAGTGCTCGTCCGGCACAGGCTGATGCCCCAGACACGGCTACACAGTCCGGCCCGTCCAGGAAGCTCAGCTTCACGGATGACGAACTGAATGCACTTGTCGAGTATGTGTCCGCACATGATAACGAGATGGTCATTGTTGCAGGATCCAAGACCACACCTGCACAACGCCAGGCACACTGGCAGACCGTTGCGGACATCGTAAGTGCCCTTGGAATCGTGAGGCGCACAGCCAATGATTGCTATAAGCGCTGGAATGACCTAAAGCGCAGGGCAAAGAGTAAGCTGGCCTCAAGTCATGCCGCAACTCTAGTGACTGGAGGTGGGTCTCCAGTAGTAGGCATGGAACTCACTCCACATGAGTCAGTCGCTGGGACCTACGTCACGGAGGAACAGATCCAAGGCGTGGGAGATCTGCCTGATTACGAGGCATTGTCCGGTGAGTGCACATGCATGTGTGTGTCATCCGTGTGCATGGTGTGTGTGTGAGGGCTTCTGTTTGTGTGCCAGATGAGAGTGTGTACGCCTGAGTCGTATGGGTCAGCCATGTGCTTCATGCAATACATCCTGCGCAGCTGCATTAGGCCATAGCAGTATCCCTTCTGCCAACAGTAGACATCTAGCCCAACTGCACGCCAGTTGCCCTTGAAGTGTCACCTTACAACAACATTGTTGCTTATTTTTCACTGTTCATTCAGGCAGATTGTTTGCATTCCACCACTTTTACTAGGCATTTCGCAGTCCTCTAGTCACATGTCTGACATGGCTATGGTAAAGTGGAGTGACTTTGTTACCTGAATATCATTTGTTCACACATGTCCCTGTGCAATTGGACCATTTTGGACTGGCAGCTCCAGGTGAAAAATCTGACCTGTTTGAATTAGAAAAGCTATTACATGCGGGAACTGGACTGAATGAATAGGTGCTGCCCTCCTCTCCATCTTCACTCAATATCAATGGTACATGCCATCTGTGTGATGGCATGTGTGTTTCACCTGGCAATCACAGGCCAATGTGTGATGCCACTGCCAGGCAGCATGCAGAAAATGTGTTCATCTTCCATCTTGGTGTCATCAGTGTGTGCCATTTGCCTGCCCTTCATATGCAGTGAGGGTGCATGCATGGGAGGGTTTTAGTCATGTGGGACATGTGTCAATCAAGTACTGGTTCTCTTGCTTCTCAGCCCTCATTGTGTGCCATGGTGCTAATGCCTGTTTCCATTTCTTTGTTTTTATGTCTTTGCAGGGGAAGACGCACCTGATACTGCTGGGGTTGTGGAGATGGTGCAGACCCAGGAGGGGTCCGAGGGCCGACCAACCACCAGTGAGGGATGTGGTGTGGTGGTGGGTGAGAACCCACAAGTGCTGCAGGTCGTGCTCTCAAGGGGTGTCTCTGGCTGCACCTCCCCCGAGCTGTACTCAGGTGTTGATTCAGATGATGAGACCTACGTGCCGTCGCAAGTGAGTGTTCCAGGGAGGGATTCTGTTCTGTCCCACCCACCTGCACCAGGGTCAGAACCCTCAATGGGGATGTCAGTGTTGGCAGCTACGCCTTTGGTGGTTACGGATGCAGGGTCACACACCGCGACATCTGATCCTGTTCCTGGGCCAGCAGATCAGAGGGGGAATGCAGTCCTGCAGCCTCAGGCAGTGCCGGCACAGCAAGGCGCACTTCACCTTGCCCCGGACAGGTGTGGTGCCCGCCGACGTGGTGGCCGTACGCCACCTGGCAATACCGCATGGGAGCAATCCATTTACCGTATGGCAACCCAACAGGCAGCATCATCCGAGATGATGGCTCAGGCCATGGATAGGGTGGCCACTTCCATTGTCCCCCCTGAAAGGCTGATGGAGCGACTACAGCAGGCAACCGACTCCATCTGCCAGTCACACATGGAGGACATGTTGCCGTCCAACAGGGACAGGCGGGCGGCACTGGCGACTCTGCAGGAGGCCATCTCCATAGAGTCCCAGGGCCACAGGGAAGCCCTGAGGCAGGAGCTCCTTCACCTCAGGACGACTCTTGTTGAGCTTGAGGCTTCAACACACCAAAGTACAGAACAGCAGCTGGAGCGTCTCACCCGTACGCTCTCAGCTGAGATGCAGGCAATGAGGGCGGAGGTCCGGGCATCCCGTGAGTTGTTGCATGGGGACCTCCGCACACTCATCCTCCAGAACCAGACCTACCACACCCGCATGCTTGCAGCCATGGAGGAGCAGACTAGGGCCTTGCGTGGGCTGCCTCCCATAGTGCAACCACCTCCGGATGCAGCTGCACAGGGTGATAATAGCGACAGCAGTGATACTCCCACAATAGGGTAGCCGTGTGGGCCATGAGCCCATGGAGGTGTTTTTTTTCCCCAGGATCCACACAGGTGGGTTTTGGTGTGCACCCTGTCCTCGGACCTCCTGGGTGGCCTCCCAAACCCCCCCGGGCCCATCAATGGCCATTTTTGATTTTTATTTTGATTTTGATTTTTGATTTTTATTTTTATTTTTATTTTTATTTTTATTTTGATTTTTAAATTCATTTTTCCCAATTTTTTTGGGACAATTTGTTGCCTTCCGTGGTTCCTGTGGGCATACGCTGCATTGTGGCTGGGCACATGCAGGCTTGTCATGTATTTGGCTCAGATGCTTGGGTTTGAGTCACACACACCCCTCCTGCTTCCCGTTTCCATGGGCTTGCAAAGGGTGTGCCCAAGTGACATTGACGTACATGGTGACATTGGACTCCCACTACATGTGTGGGTAGTCTAGTCAATACTGTGTATACATTTCTAGTGCATATTGCTGTTGTGTTGTACACTGAATGTTGCATTGATGTGTAACTCATCATCTGTGTCTACCTCCCAATTTGCAGGTCCCTTCCTCATGTCTACACAAGGCCCTCTAGTTTGGAGATGGGGTCCATGTTGGCAGCAGTGCACCTACTACTCTACATGGCGCCAACACTGCACAGTTGGTAGTGGTGGGAGTGCAGGCATTTCCAGGTGGTGAGACTACTAATTTATTACATTTGTGATGTCATGTTAATGGTAGTACCTGCTCAAGTTTGTTGTTGGTCCTGCATTACTGTGAGCATTTCAGGTGTTGCAAGTTTAAATTAGGGACACTGTACATTGTGACACTAGTGTCATGTTGTGGGGATTACTTTGTTTACCTGCAAATGGCATGACATGGCACGGTGTGTCGTGTGGCGGTGCTGGGGATGGGTTGGCTGACATGGCACTGTCCTCTTGTTGCAATTTGCAAGTGGGTATTCATTTTAGCTGCTTGGATGTGTTTCTTCACAAAACTGCATTGGTGGTGTCTGTGTGGGTAGGGATGCACACATTGTAACACTTCCAGGTGAACAATTTCAGGCTGATATGGTTTTCACGGTTGATTCTCCAGACATTCAGGATCAGTGTCAGGTTGAGTCATCATTGATTGTCAGATGGAATGTGCCAGGGCAGTGTGCACTCCACAGGGGTGTGATTACTATGTGAAGTAATTAGCCACTAGCTGTGTACGGGCTGCCTCCCCCCGTGCCCTTTCCCCTCCCATGCGCAGCGGCTGTGCATGTGGTTTGGGATGTGGGGCCACCACCATGTCCACGGCCAGGCCCCGGCGTGTTGCAACGTTGTGCAGGACACATGCTGCCACTATGATCCTGCACACTACTGGGGGAGCGTACAACAGCTTCCCGCCAGAACGGTCAAGGGAGCGAAAGCGTGACTTTAGCACTCCGAATGTGCGCTCCACTATGCCCCGGGTTGTAATATGGGCTGTGTTATATCTTACCTGGGGTGGCGTGGTGGGGTTTCGAATTGGCGTCATCATGTGGGGGCTGAGAGGGTAGGCACTGTCCCCTGTGGAGGTGGTGATTGGTATCATTGGTGGGGTTGTGACCTTGCCCAGTATCTGACATGCATGCATGTGCAGTGGCATTCATACTCACCAAGCAGCCATGTATCGCCATGCCGCCCAGCTTCTAGGTCCCAGCTTAGGGTGGACATTCGGTAAATTAAGCTGTCGTGGGTGGAGACGGGATAGTTGGCATATACTGAGGTGATGATTCCCTTGGCATTACATACTACCTGCACGTTGATGGAATGCCAGTGCTTGCGGTTCCTATAGATGTGCTCTGATGCCCTGGGGGGACGTAGAGCCACATGGGTGCAGTAGATGGCACCTAGCACTTTGGGGAATCGTGCCACACCGTAAAAATCCAGGGCGGCAGCATGCCTTTCTGCAGGTGTTCTGGGCAGGTATATGTGCCTGCGGACTGATGGGCATGCAGTGATGATGTTCAAGACCTGGTGTAGGCACCGTGACTGGGTGGCCTGTGATACCCCACCCACTATGGCACTTGTCCGCTGAAATGATCCAGTGGCTAAGAAGTGCAGTACATTGAGGACCTTCTCCAGGGGTCTGAGTGCTTGGGAGCACAGGGTGGGTGATGTGAGGTCATCCTCCCACTCACTCACCAGGTCCAGTATTATGTGTGGTGGAAACCTGTACCTCCCATACACCTGGTCATCAGGCATCCCGAAAAGGCTGGTTCTGGGTGTGAATATTCTGGCCCTGACTATCCTCCTCCTCCTCCTTTGGTAGCCCACGCCCACTGCTGCTAGGAACGGTATGTTCATCCTGGGTCTGAGCTTGTTATTTTGTTAGCGCGCAAATTTATGCGTTGCGCGTGTTGTAGGCGAGTGTGTGACCCGCGCACCCCTGAAATCCAGTACCCAGTCCAATAGCGTGTGGAAATTCCCGCGCACCCCGGGATACAGGTGCACTGACGTACTTGCGTGTGTAAGTGCCCGCGCACCCCTGATATACACGTACATAGGCCAATCGCGTGTACGTGCACTTTTGTCCAATTACACGCAATGACACTCTGACGTGCTGTCCAATTACACGTGATGACACTCTGAACTGCAGTCTTTGCACGTGTGCTCTGTCATCATGTGCTGTGTGGGAAACACCCGTGCGGGTCACGTCACAGACGCGCTTACGCGCTGAGGGCCTTTGGTCCAATAGAATCGCGTATGCGTGCTGATGCGCTTACGCGCTGAGTGCCTTTGGTCCAATAGAATCGCATATGCGTGCTGACGCGCTTACACGCTAAGGGCCTTTCCTCGATATTCACGCTGACGTGGAGGATTTTCACGTGCCAAATCACTCCGTATCAAGCTGGCCACGCGTAAGCACTCGGAAGACCACGCTCCTGCCCAGAAGGCCGAACTACTGCCCCCCAGAGCCCCGAGCACGCTCCCACCTGCCATCTGCTGCTGCATGACTGCCTGCTGCCCACGTGCACTGCCATTTGCTGCCTGCACATCAGCCAGGGGTGCTGTTGCTGTGACCACCCCTGCTGGAACTGAAGACTCCCGACTGGGATTCCATCGCTCCACAGCCCAGCCCCAGGACCCAGTTGCCCACCCACTCCTGCCTCTGGGCTTGTCATGTCGGGGCAAACACCATCTGTGACCACTGACAACCCCCGGGCCAGAGAGGCAGAGGGGCACCAGCTTCAGTGCCACCGAAGTTGGTGTCCTAGTGGAGCAAGGCCTGGGGCAGTATGATGCCCTCTTTGGAAGTTCCCGCGCCGACAAGGAAGGATGGACTCGGATCTGGACTGACATCGTGACTGCCATCAATGCGGAGGGGGTGGCAGTCCGGGACTCACAACATGTCAGGAAGCGCTGGGAGGACTTCAGGTCCAGGACCCTGAACAAGGCCCGGCGCCTCTTGAAGGCAGCGGATGCCAAGGGGCGCCGGGGCGACTTGTCGGAAGAACAGATGAGCGTCCTGGAACGCATATCCCCAGCGCTCCACGTCCAGGTCCTAGAGAAGCAGACCCGTCTGGAGTCGAGCGGTGAGTGTACATGCATCCTGATTGTGAGCAGTGCGTGTGGTGATTATTCGGTAGTGTGCAGGTTGCACATCTGTTTGTATGGGGTCGAGTATGGGTGGGGGTCTACATGGCCGTGGGGCTGACACATGCGAGGGCTGTAATGTGTGAGACATGGATGGTGCTTGTGTGTGTAGGCTTGCATGCCAAATGCAGTTGTGTGTGCACACATGTTTGGATGAATGTGTATGTAAGTAGACATGTCCGTGATGTCACGCATGTATGTTGTTTTCGGCTGCATGTATGAGCACTGTGTACATGTGCATGTGTGTGTATTTGACAAGGGTGCAACAGTGATGCAACATGGATGCATGTGACAGCGGTATGTGGAAGCCTGATTGGCAGATGTGACATGGATGCCCGTCTGAACACTGCGACGCTTGGCAGAGGTGTACACATGCATGCAAGTGTGGTGGTGTGTGTACATGTGTGGTGCACTTCCTGTGTTGCATGTGATGTCTGGCTCCCCTTTGGCTGCTCATGCAGTTGTATGTGTAGGGATGGTGGTGGCAGTTGCGATATGGCTGTGGTATGGCTCATGTGTGCGAGTTGTAATGACATGTGTGTTGGGGATTGTGATGACATGTCTGAGGTTTGCCAATGCCACTCATGTGCAACTGTCATGTGTGTATGTGTCCATTGTACAGTGTCCTGATGCCTGTGTTTTGTTTCTCCCTGTCTGCAGCGTCAACTGATGAAGAGGGCGGAGAAGGTGCTGTGGAGCACAGCGGCGGGGATCCCACCGCCAGCCGGAGACGCAAGGCCCGGCTCCCCTCCCGTGTTGTCATCTCGTCGGGGAGTGAGGAGTCCGGTGCCGCGTCCCAGGCCGCAGCTGCCGGGGGGAGGTCCAAGAGGCGGAGGTTGGAGTTGGACTCCTCGGCAGCAGAACGGGCATCTGGGACCCCACAGGGCCCAACAGGGGAAGATGGCACGGAGTCATCCAGGTTGGTGGGGGGTTTGGTGGAGGAGGAGGCCGTGCAAGCACCAGAGACGGGGTCTGGAGGTGGGGATCCCACTGGTGCTAGTGGTGCAGTGCAGGACCAGGGACAGGAGGCAGCACAGGCCACCGCGGAGGTGCCTGCGGACGTGGCTATCCAGGTCCGGGTTGAGCCTGTCCTGGCTGGTGTGGCGTTGCGTCAACGGGCCATGCGAGGTGACCTGCAGTCTTTTCATGGAGAGACTGCACGTCATCTCGAATGGCTCGTTGACCACGTCAGCCTGCTGGGACAGGTCACCCAGGCCGGATTCCTCCGTCTGATGGGGCTTGCTCCGACCCCCTTCTCAACTGGACCCCCTACGCGACAGTCGTCCTCTGTGCCATCTTCCCACCCATCAGTCACCTGGGTCCCCTGTGGAGCTGCCTCTGACGGTGCGGCAAGGCTGGTGGAGGAGGCATCCCTGCCACAGTCGGGAGTCGGACGTCCAGCAGGGGTGGCCACATCAACAACTGCACCCCAGCCGGCGGAGGATGTGCAGGCAGCAGGAGGCAGTGCACGGGCAGAGGCAGAGCAGCAGCAGCAACATGGTGGGAGCCATGAAGGCTCGGGGCCTTCGACATCGGAGGGGCAGGCATCGGCCGGAGGGCAGGAAGACCCAGGACAGAGAGTGTCTTCCGTGTGGCAGCGGTTGGGCCACGCCATAGGTGCGGAGCGGCGGCGGGCGGAAGAGGCGCGGCTCACAATGGTTAGGGCGGAGAACTCCATGCGGAGGGCCCTGAGGCGGGCCGAGTGCCTGGAGGCAATCCGCAGGGGGTTGGAGGAGGACACGGCGTCGTCCCTGCGGACCCTCGGGGCCATGGAACAGGACCGCCTCCGGGACATCGAACAGGAGTTCGATGATGCCCTGGCCCGGAACACCACGGAGTGAGCCGCTGGACTTGCCCGCCGCCTTTGTATATAGTTCTTTAGTTTTAGGTTTCCTTTGTTTGTTCTTATGATTTGGAGTCGACAGACACTGCTCCACTTTTTGTATATAGTTGCATTTTAGTTAGGGTTTTTTGTAGGTTTCCTTTGTTCAGTTGGGCTCATGGACCCTTGGATGTTTTGTACATAGTTCTTCATTGGATTGATTTCATTTTTCATTTGACTTTGGACTACATTTTTTTGGATTAGGGTTTGGTGTTTTAATTTTTTTACACGGACATGCAGCTTATCTTTTTTTCATTCCCATTGTAGTTTGTTTCATTTCATTTGCATTCTTATTTTTTTAATAGAATTTTGTTTTCATACTTCACTGTGTCGTATCATCTCATTGCTTTCATGCATGTCATGTTGGGTGTGTTCCCATTCAATTGCAACCATTGTGTGTGACGGACATGGGTTCATTAGCTTTATGAACATTGGGGGTGTAACATGTAATTTCCTTTTCCATGTGGGTGAATGGGTTACTTGGTTGGGCTTTTTGGCTGTGGAGGCTGACCATGACGCACATGATTGGGGATTGTGAGGACCTGGTGGAGGCTGCCCCTGGTGGCTGGGGGGTGGGGGTGGTGGGAGACATGAGTGGGGGCCTGGTGGAGGGTGCCCCTGCACTGCTGGGGGGTGGTGGTGATAGGGGACATGGGTGGTGGCCTGGTGGAGGCTGCCCCTGGTGGCTGGGGGGTGGGGGTGGTGGGAGACATGAGTGGTGGCCTGGTGGAGGCTGCCCCTGCTGGCTGGGCGGTGGGGGTGGTGGGAGACATGAGTGGGGGCCTGGTGGAGGGTGCCTCTGCGCTGCTGGGGGGGGTGGTGATAGGGGACATGGGTGGGGGCCTGGTGGAGGCTGCCCCTGCACTGCTGGGGGTTGGGGGTGGTGGGAGACATGAGTGGGAGCCTGGTGGAGGGTGCCCCTGCTGGCTGGGGGGTGGTGGGAGACATGAGTGGGGGCCTGGTGGAGGGTGCCCCTGCACTGCTGGGGGGTGGTGGTGATAGGGGACATGGGTGGGGGCCTGGTGGAGGCTGCCCCTGCACTGCTGAGGGGTGGGGGTGGTGGGGGACATGGGTGGGGGCCTGGTGGTGGGTGCCCCTGGTGGCTGGGGGGTGGGGGTGGTGGGAGACATGAGTGGTGGCCTGGTGGAGGGTGCCCCTGCACTGCTGGGGGGTGGGGGTGGTGGGAGACATGGGTGGGGGCCTGGTGGAGGGTGCCCCTGCACTGCTGGGGGTGGGGTTGGTGGGAGACATGGGTGGTGGCCTGGTGGAGGGTGCCCCTGCACTGCTGGGGGGGTGGGGGGTGGGGGACATGGGTGGGGGCCTGGTGGTGGGTGCCCCTGGTGGCTGGGGGGTGGGGGTGGTGGGAGACATGAGTGGTGGCCTGGTGGAGGGTGCCCCTGCACTGCTGGGGGCGGGGGTGGTGGGAGACATGGGTGGGGGCCTTGTGGAGGGTGCCCCTGCACTGCATTGTTGATCAGTAGTGCAAGGTGACATGTGGGTTGGCTGGGGGGCATGCCCATGGTGGATGGGCTGCCTGCGGGACATGAGCAGGGGGGCAGGGTAGTCCCCCGTGGTGTGGGCTGCCTGCAGGGGCCGTGGAGGTTGTGGAGCGTACACCTGGGAGGACCCACACGGCCAATTCACGTGTAGTACTCCCCAGAACCCCTGAAATACACGTACCCTGCTGAAATCGCGTGTGGAACTTCCCGCGCACCCCTGGAATACACGTACCCTGATGAAATCGCGTGTGGAACTTCCCGCGCACCCCTGGAAAACATGTACCCTGCTGAAATCGCGTGTGGAACTTCACGCGCACCCCTGAAATACACGTACCCTGCTTGCACGGGGCCAATCGCGTGTGGAACTCCCGCGCACCCCTGAAATACACGTACCCTGCTTTCACGGGGCCAATCGCGTGTGGAACTTCCCGCGCACCCATGGAATACACGTACCCTGCTCGCACTGGCCCATTCGCGTGTGGAACTTCCCGCGCACCCCTGAAATACACGTACCCTGCTGTAATCGCGTGTGGGACTTCCTGCGCACCCATGGAATACACGTACCCTGCTCGCACTGGGACAATCGCGTGTGGAACTTCCCGCGCACCCCTGAAATACACGTACTCTGATGAACTCGCGTGTGGAACTTCCCGCGCACCCCTGAAATACACGTACCCTGCTTGCACGAATCGCGTGTGGAACTTCCCGCGCACCCCTGAAATACACGTTCCCCGCTTGGCGTTTGCTGTTTGCCAGCCCGGTGAACTGGTCCAGGGTTAGCGCAGCCCTTTGCAATGATTTAGCGATTTTGATGGCTTTTCCTTGTGCGAGGGCGTTCTTGGGGGCGTTACTGGCGCTGCTGCAGGGTCGCTGCGATTCTCTGCGCCACGGCTGGTTTGGGAGCCTAAAATCCATGAATACGCTGTGCGCGGAAATCGGTTTTAGCGCACGTGCCTGGCGCAGACAATCGCACGCGGACACTCTGCGCCAGCCGCTTGCGACACTTTTCTGCGAAATTCTATGAATTACCCTGCTAGTTGTTTCCATAAAACTATTGAGTTGATGGATTGTAAGGCTATTTCATGCCTAATTCTGGGCATAGGAAAAGTAGGTGGAAGTTGCAAGATCTTATGCCAGAAGAGGGCCTCTAGTTTTGTCCAGGTATGATCTGTTGCATGTATCATTGCCTCTGTTCCATAGTCTATAGTCGGAATAACTTTTTGTTTGTAAAATGAGGTTATCGGTTTGAGAGAATACTTCCCAAATCTACGCTGTATCAAACATCCTTGTCTTGCCAAAGATTGAGTTTGTTGTTCCAATTTCATCGTCCACTCTTTTTCACATTTGGATTGGTTTATGAAGATACCTAAGTATTTAAAAGTTGTTACTTCTTCCAGCTGTTTGCTATTGAGGTAGATTTTCAGTTGTTTTCCATTGGTGTTTGGCAGTCTTGTCAGTTGCATGATTTTGTTTTTTTTTTGTGTTAATAGTGAGTTCGTTAAGAAGCATGTAAGAGCTTAGTTGATTGAGACTATGTTGTAACCCTGATGGTGTCTTGTCCAGTAAAATTATATCATCCGCATATGTCATTATTTTGACCAGGGTTGTGTTAATCTTCGGAGGATTTAGCACGTCAGGTTGGAGATGAGTCTCAATATCTGCAGTAAAGAGATTGTACAGTGTTGCAGCTAAGGGGCATCCTTGTTTTAGTCCATTTGCAGCATTTATTTTAGATGATGTATGACCTTCTCTTGTGAGTCTTATTGCAATGGAGGTATTTGTGTAGAGTTGTTTAATCAGGCCCAGTATGTCATTAGGGCATTGCCATTTTTCAAGTTTGGTCCAAAGTTTTTGTCGAGAGATCCCATCAAAGGCCATATGAAGGTCTATGAACGCCACGTACATTTTTGTTTTGCTGTTAATGGCTTCATGTTTTATTAAGTTTAGTAAAAGTAGGTTGATGTTAGTCCCAGCATTTGGGGTGAAACCAGTTTGTCTTGTAGCGAAGCGCTTTGTTTGGATTGCCCAATGATTCAGTTTTTTCAGGAGGATTGAAGCGAACAACTTTCCCAGTGGATCCAATAATGCTATTGGGCGGAAGTTGGTCGGGTCATCCTTTGGACCTTGCTTGTGGATGGGAACAATGGTTGCCGTTTTCCATGACTTAGGTATCTGGTTGAGCTTGTTTATAAGTGTTAGGATGTTTTTCATCAGATTAGCCCATGTATACAGATTTTCCTTTAGCATTGCATTTCATGTCCCGTCAGGACCTGGGGCACGTGATGTATTGAGTTTTTGAATAATTTCGAAAATATCTTGGTGACTGAAAGTTACTGTCCATTTGTCGTTCTGTGGTTGTGGATTACTTTCTCCTTCAGATCGGGCTTTATATATTTCTGTGTAGTGGGCAATCCATTGATGTTCTGCCACATTTCCTGTTAGTTTTTGTTGTTGAGCAGCATTATCATTCAGGAGATTCCATAGATCTCGAAGATTGTGTTTTTTATATGTTTCAAGGATTGTTTCTGCGTCTGATTGTAATAGCATCATCTTATGATTTTTTTATCCAGTTCCTGTATCTTTGTTTAGCCGCTTTTATTTTGACAATTGATTCCTTATCTTTGTTTTTTGACAGTTGGCGGACTGTGTTTCTCATTGTTCTTTTTCTATCAGAAAGCTCCTTGTTATAGCGATGCTGGTGAATCTGTAGAATTTTCTGTTTAACTATTTTGTAATGAGGTTGAAGTAGCCATTGGTAGTTTAGTTTTTGATCATTAGGTAGAGAGTTTTGAATAAATTTGCTTGTAAGTTGGAGAGTGGCTTTTTGGGTTATGCGAAGTTTTTTCCCTGCTGCACAGACTTCGAGCGGAGTAGGACGCTTGGGTTCGTGTTGACGCAGAATATCTTGTCCATGTACGACTAGTTGATTGTGGTCGCTTTTTGTTGTTGTGATTATATTTGTTGTTTCTACTGCGTCTTTTAATTTATTGGAAAGGTATATGTAGTCAATTATGGCAGATGATTTGCCTCGAGACCAAGTGGAAAGAAGATTTCCTATTTCGTCTTTGGGATGGTCTATAAGTTGTAGGTTACGGATGACGATTTCCTTAGTCCATTCTTTTGCGCGGATTGTTTGTTTTTCAATTGGCATTGGCTGACCGTCTTTTTGCCATAAATGCAGATTTAGGTCCCTGCACACAGTATAAATTCGACTCCTGTATATTTTTGGGTGAGGTTGTCGATTGTAAGGAATACGCCATCCAAGAAGGCTTCGTTGGTAATAGCCATTGGGTTCCAGTATAAGTTCATGATTGCTATTTTCCTTTCGTGATTGCTTTCCGATGTTGCACAGTTTGACTCGCTCTTTGACGTGATTTTAACGACTGTGTTTTGTATCCATGGATTGATATTTGTTGTCTGTAGTATAGACCATGTGGTATCAATCTTGATTAGCGTTAATAGCCCTGATGAGGGTCTTCCTTTGGTTCTTGTTGGAGCTGGATTAAGGAAGGCTAGAAAGCCATTGCAGCATGGAGTAGTGGAGAGCCAGGTTTCCTGAAAGCAAATGATCTGGTAGCAATCGCATACCGGTGATGGATCGTTAAACAGGTGGGAGTTTCCCCATGTGTTCCATGAACACAGGGTCCAATTTTTTGGTCTATTGGTTGCTGGTTATGAAATATTACTTAGTTCTGCATTGTCTGGGTAATTTGGGCTATCGTCTAATCCGTATTGACGTCTAATTGGACGATCGATGTTGTAACTCGTCCCTGGTTCCTCTTCGTTATGTGTGGTATTTTCAGGGGTGTCCTGTCGCCTAGTTTGATGATCTTCTGGGGTGTACTGATGTCTGGCTTGACGATCTTCTGGGGTATACTGACATTTTAAATGGTGATCACTTCTATTTTTGGGGGTGTTAGGGAGTTTATTTGTATAGTTATATCTCTCTTTTACCTGTTTTTTCATTGTAAAGGTTTTTCTGGGGTTTTCCTTTTTAGTGATCTCTTCTTTACATGCTTTAGTACCAGTTGTACATCTAAAGCCCAGTTTGTTTAGAGCATCTCTAGATGTTAATATTTGTTCCATAGTTGTTTTATTATGGAGTTTTAGCAATATTTTGTCGTTAGAGTTTTCGTCTGCAAAGATCACCAGGTCGATGTCTCTGGAGCGTATTTGAGTAAGGTTTTGAATGTTTTGGAAGAGGATTAGGATATTCGCTCTGTTCAGTACCAGTTCGTTTGCTGTGGTGGCGACATTTTCTATTTGCACTATGTGTTTCTCTGTTAGCTGAAAAGGGTTCAAAAATTTTGGTTCCGGGAGGTCTTGATATTCTCTTTGTCGTTGTGCATCACAGATTTCTTGATATGGCTCAGATAGGGAATGGCTGTTTCCAGTGCTGCTGTTTGTTTTGTCGAGAAATGAAGATGAGGAGATTTCATCATAGGTTGCCTCGTTGTTTGAAGTGTTAGTTTGGTTAATCGTTGAGCTGTCTGAGATTTCTTCGCAAGAGATCGAATTGCTAAGGGATTGGTCTTGTTTATATTTGTCAATGACTATTAAGATTGAGTCTTTTACGTGTCTGTTGATTTTGATGTTTCCTTGTGAGGATTGATCTTCGTGTATCGTTAAGTTAATTAGGTCATCCGAATCCAAGCTTTGATCCTTATTTAATGTCTTTGCTGCCACTTTTGTTTGTTTGTTTGAAATTGGTAGTAGTGGCTCGTTGTGTTTTCTTGTAAGATTCTTTGCAGGGCTTTTAGGGTCTTTTCCTGAGGATGGGATTTTGGCTGTTTTTTCTGGGATCAGCTTTGGTATTGACAAATTTCGTAGGAAAGCTTGTGATCCTGTTTGTTTATGTGTTTGTTTTGTGAGTTTCTTTGGTGGATCTTTGTCGGTATTCTTTGCTTGCCCAAATATTCCGAAAGTGTCATTGCTAGTCATAGTTCTGGGTTCACCTGTTGGTTTTATTTTTTCCTTGCATGGATTTGGTACGGTTGTTGATTGTGGCAATAAAGATGTTGAAGGGTTGTTTGGTGTGTGTCTCGGTTGGTCCAGGTTCATTTTTTCTGGTGTCATGCTTCGTGGCGTGCTGTCTTGGGTTCTTTTTTGTTGTAGGATCAGTTGTTGTTGTTGATTTCTGAGTAGGATCATGAGTTCTTTTGTAAGTTGGATCTTTTCTTCCTTGTCATCTCGTGCTGTCATGAAAAGTCTTTGTTGCCATGTACGGAACTGTTCTGCTTCAAAGTCTAGGCACTTTGCAATTGTGTTGATGAAATCTTCTGTATGTATTTGCTTAGTGTGAATCATTGCGAGGAGTGTTGCATGGTCTCGTATATTATCTTTTGTGGCTTTGTGAAGTTTGAGAAAGGGTATCATGGATTGGGATACCACTGCCAGCAGCATCTTTTGTAGTTCCATCATAGTTGTTGGAAGTCTCTGGTTTTGTGCATTGTCAATCAGGGAGGGACGAATGTCTACCTGTGTTGCTTGGAACAGGGGTTGGATTTCCTGTTTCATTTCCGTGTACTGGTGTATGAAAAGATTCTTCTCCTTCATATTCGAATTGGGTTACTCTTGGTTCCTTTTTTATTTTAAGAGAGCTGGAGTGTGGTATTTCCCTGCCGTTGCTTTGATTTTCTCCAGAATGGCAATTTGATTGCAGGGATTTTTTGGGTGCTGGTGTCGATGTGCTGAGTGGGGTTATCATATGTGGTGGTTCTCCAAAGATTTCTCTCCTTCTTTCGGCACTATTCATAATAGATTCGATTTCTGTAATATCGAAGGATAAGCGGGCTACTTTTCCTGTCACTGTGTTCAGAGGAGGTATGGTTGGTTCATTTAGTAGTTTTTGAGCATTATGAGATTGTAGCCATTGCAATTTTGCCTGTTTTGCTTTTTCTTTTTTGGTCATTTTTGTCATTTGCAGTCCTGGTGTGTTCGTTTGACTTGATTGTGTCGATAATTCATCGCTGTATATTTTGTCCCATGCCGCCGGGATTTCACGGTCATGGGTGTTTGTATTTCCTTGATTTTGTTGATCCGGTTCTTTAATATGTTCGTGTTCTGGATGTGGCGGAGTTTCTCTTGGATGTTCTGGATGTGACGGAGTTTCGCTTGGATATTCTTGGAGGGTCCGTTCCATGACTTCAAGTTGTTTTTGTGTTTCGTTCTCTCTGAATTTGTTTGCACTATCTGTGAGGGTCTGATCTATAGTGGTCGCTTGTATTTGTGTTTGTTTTTCTTGATTTTGTGGGTCCTGCATAGATTTAGTTGGGCCATTTTCAATAGTATTTTTGTTCGAGTGCTTCAGTTGGAATATCTGTTCCATTGTTGGTTGCATGGGGTCCGCAGCACGCTTTCCTCTGAGCCTTGTGTTTGGCCGTGTAGTTTGTTTTTTTTGTGTTGAGGAAGGTAGCGGATTTTCTCGATGTAAGTGGGATTTCTCACTCTGAGCTCGAATAGTTGTTCCTAGTCAGAGTGTCTTTGTTCAAGTTCGGTATAAGATCAAAGGGGCAGGGGCCCCCGCAGTGTCCTGTATTCCGGGTTGTAAAGGTTTTTCGTTCAGGGGTGAAAAGGTTGTTAAAGATCGAGATCTCCTTTGTGTGGTGGTCAGAGTAGAATCGAATGGTTGTTAATGGTCGGAGAGTCTCTGTTCAGGTTCGGTGCAGGATCAAAGGGGGAGGGGCCCCCGCAATCTCCTGTATTCCGGATTGAAGAACATTTTTGGTTCAGAGTTGAAGAAATTGTTGTGGCTCAGGATCACCTTTGATTGTAGATCAGAGTAGGATAGAAGGGGTTGAGATCCCCGCAGTCTCCTATATTCTGAAAGGGTTTAGGACCAGTGGTAGTTTCAGATGGCTCAGTGCAGGATGTGCAGGATCAAAGGGGAGAAAGCCCCTGCAGTCTCCCACGCTGCGTCGGTTGTAATTACTTCTGGGATAGGAGCGCTGCACTGGCAGGTGTTTGCCTTTCTTACTGCACTTGATGCAGTGTCAAATGAGGGCAGTGCAATAGACTTTTTTTTTTTTAGGTTACCTTCTGATGTTAAGGCACTGCGCTGGCAGGTGTGTGCCGTTGGTTTATCGGCCAAAGTTAACGGTACTTGGTGCAGTCTCAAGTCTCATAGCAGGGTGCGCGGGATCAAAGGGGAGAAAGCCCCTGCAGTCTCCCGCGCTGCGTCGGTTGTGTTAGCTTCTGGGATTGAAGCCCTGCACTGGCAGGTATTTACGATTCTTACTGCGCTTGATGCAGTCTCGAATGGGAGCAGGGCAAGAGAGGTTCCTTTGCGTTAGCTTCTGGTGTTAGGGCAGTGTGCTGATAGGTGTGTGCCGTTGATTTATCAGCAAGAATTTGTGGCACTTAGTGCAGTCTCAAGTGAAGAGAGGCCGGTAAAAGTTCCTTTGTTCAAATTGGGTGTGGGCGAGATACGCAGGGTCAGGGGCGCCCCCAGTCTCCTGTGTTGCGTTAACTAATTTTGGGGCGCTTCGTAGCGTGTCACTTGCGACCGCAGTCTGGTGCTTCCGTATGAGTCTGCTTCTCTCGTGAAAATTTCAAGTAGCTGGGCGAGGAAGCCTGCACAGAGGTGGAAGACAATGAGGTATCAGTACAGGACGTAGGGCTGGCTTTGGGAGGGAGAAGCAGACGCATGGTAAGCCACGAGAAGGTATGCGGCACACTTGTCAGGAGACTTGTCTGTGCGAGTGCTGTTAGTCAGAGGAGCTTGCCGGCGCGAGTTGCAGTGCAGCGGTCAGACAGGAAAGCCGCCGGACCTCGCGCGTCTGGTTTTTCAGTGTCAATGGGCAGAGAGATCGAGCTCCGACAGGCAAGTAAGGGTTGAGGGGTCGGGCGGAGGCGTGGGGTTCTTGTGAAGGTGGATGAGCACAGTTTCAATAGTTTCTGTGGCGATGTAGGTTATGTCAATCGGGCGGGCGGGGGGGCGAAAGGTGGAATAAGGCCGCTCACCGCAATGGCGATTTTCTTGGTTCTCAGTTCTCAGTCTTCTCAGTCGGAGATTTCCTCTATGTTGAGATCTCTTTCTGGTTTCTGTAGGTTTCCAAAGGGGTGGCGAGGCGGTGCAGCGCCGCGGAGCCTGCAGAGCCTAAAGACCAAAAGACTCTGCAGCAGACTCCGCGGCCGCTCCGCGGCTTCCTGGGTAATTTAAGGTGAGAATTAGCAGCAATAGAAAGAGGACTTGGAGAGTCTTCACAATCCTGGAGCAAAAAGAGTTAGAGTCCTGCAGTATCAGTAGACCAAAAGACTCTGCAGCAGACTCTGCGAAGCTTGGCTATCCGGCCACCGGGGTGCTTGGCACTGGCGATTCGACCAAGAGACGTCCTGCAAGGCGAATGGCGAACTGGTTGATCCCACCAGCTCAGAGGAAGAAGACTCTTTCAGCAGAAGATCTTCTCTTGTCGGGAAAGTGGTGAGGTCGTTGCAGCAGGGCTCCACCGGTGGTGTCGTCGTTGTAGATGGCTCAGCTTCTCCCCTCTTCGGATTTCTTAGGTCCTGTGGCAACTCCTCAAGTTCCAGTCCCAAAAGCCCTGCTTTTATGCAGAAAAAACCCCATTCAACAGCCTAGCTGTCACTCATACATGCTAAGTGGTGAGCCGGATGGCGCACCACTGAACCAATCAGAACAGAGTGCAACTTGGGTTGCTAAGGCAACGCAGTTCAGGGTGTCAATTCCCCCACCCACACATCCTGGGGAACCCAGACAGAGTGGCACCAGTTGGAGGGCTTCTGTGGAGAAGCCCGCCAAAATATGGAACAAAGGGGCGACCTAGGTTGGAGTTACAGAGGCGGACATAAATGCCATTTTAGAAAAGAGTTCTGGCGAAAAGACCCAACCGGTGATTTAATAAATAAACTGGCGGTATCTTTAACATTGCACCAAAAAGTGGTGCGTTTAAAATCAATGGGAAAATCCCATAGGAAATATTCTGGTGGAATATTTTGCGTGATAACCACTGCCACCAGCCAGAAACTCGACAATGGGGGACTGGAAGCAGACCCAGGGGCAATCGAATTAACCCCTTCCAGTACTTCATCAATATGATGCTTTGTACTGGTTCTGTTCACAATTCTGGACTAGTAAAGCCAATGGTGACTTTACATGCCCTGGGAGACAGTAGTCAGTCCCAGGGTATGGAGTCTATGTTTGGGGGTCACTATGACACCCCTGTGTTACTGCACTGAGGGTGCTGTGTAACACATACACACAAAACAGATGATACCCTATGGAGTAAATGACCCCATAGCCCATAAGCACACAATAAGTCAAAGACATACCTCAAATCATGCCTAAGAGTGGGAGGAAAAGAGTCTCACTCTTAGCAGGAGAAAAAAACAAACCCCAAAAATCCAGCCAAGCTGCTGGGGGTCTCACTGGGTTTGGGAAATTAGCCTTATAAGAGAATTCTCCCTAACACACCTTGCTCAGCCCATGTTAATTTCAAGCTCAGACCCCAGTACGTCCACTCTGACAAAGACACTCATAAATAATGCCTCTAGTGCTTCCAAGGCTGCAACCTATGCCTCCCTACCATGTACCATTTCCAAGAGAAATAATAGACTGCGTGCCAGATGAACTAAACTACACGAACCTTTAAGAAGAGCCTTACCGCCTACCAATCAAAGAACTAACCATAAGCCAGTGTGAAACCTAGCCTTCACAAACATTCTACACCTTTGTCCACCTCCAACATAAATGCTCCCCAAATTAACAATCACAAGTATAAGTCACATGATGATAATATCATAGCCCATTCTGTCCTAGCCAAAGAAGTTAGTGAGCCCTCCCCTCTCAAAGGAGCGCTTCTCAATGTAAGATCGCTCGTTGCCCATGCCACTGACATAGCTGACCTTATTATCGAAGGCAATTTAGATTTCCTTGCAATTACGGAAACATGGCTCCATAATGCAGCAGGACCCTCACTCACATTAGCTATCCCAGATGGATATACAATAGTATGGCAAGACCGAGACGGTGCCCGAGGTGGTGGCATTGCCATCATCTCTAAAACATGTCTCTCCCTAAGATTAGTTCCTGCCCACACATCTCAATCATGTGAAATCCTCTCTGCCAAGTTCCAGATAAATAATACACAATCTCTTACGATCTACTTATTATATAGACCTCCTGATCCTCTTGGCACCTTTGAGGAAGATCTGCATTACCTACTCACAAATAACCTCAAACCATCCTCGCAACTACTCCTATTAGGAGATTTTAATATAGGCTTCAACAACCAACTGGACAAAAATGCTTTAGATATAGCTAACATAATCAATTCACTAGGACTGTCTCAAAAAGTCAATAAACCCACCAGTGTAAAAGGAAGAATACTGTACTGGATAGCGGACTACAACTGCTCATGCACCATCTCCTCTATCCTGCCTCTGTCATGGACAGATCACTCTTTGGTGTCTTTCCACCTATCCACCATAAGACCCACCACCCTAGCTCTCCCCTTAGCGCCACCATGTATTACTAGAAATAAAGAAAAAGTATAACAGTGGAGAAAGTAATCCCTGCTATCCTCCCTACTCTTAACGCGTTGTCTGAAAATCTCGATCCCAGTACTCTAGTTCACGAATATAATAACATTATGCTTAGTACTCTGGACAAAATTGCCCCTCTTAAATTAAGAGCCAGTAAACCACCAGCCCATTTAAACAAATGGTTCACGCCACCACTTAAAGACCTTCGCACTTTGAAGAGGAAGAGTGAAACTAATTGGAGACTTTGCCCTTCTAACTAGAACAAAGCCAACTTAACCACACTCTCCTCGCATTACAAGAAGGAAGTCTGCCGGGCCAAACGCAACTCCTACGATGAGCGTATTGCCAAATCAAATTCCAGTATGAGAGAACATTTCTCAATACTAAAAGAATTAGAGTCCCCAATAGCTTTACCCGACATCTGCTCCAAAGATAAATCTTGGTGTGCAGACATCCAACATGCACTAGCCAATAAAATCAACATGCTCCAAAATAAAATTAATCAGAAAAAAGAAGCACTGAACTTACAATGTTTGCCAATAAAAAACACTCTGCCCACTGTATCATGAACGGCATATAATAACACATTCCACTTCGCCAAAATGTCCATAGTGGAAGTAGAAAAAATAATCTTGTCACTGAAGCCCTCTAACTGTAAAGGTGACATTTGCCCAGCACAACTAATAAAAGACGCTGCCAGAGAACTATCTCCATTCATTACTAAATTTATCAACTCCTCCTTTGCTACAGTCTCCGTTCCCGCCAACCTCAAACAATCCTGGGTGCTCCCTCTCCATAAAAAACAGACTTTAGATCCCCTTATCTGACCTATCACCATGGTTCAATTTCTACTCAAAATACTGGACAAAGGTGCCTATAATCAAATCCAAAAACATCTTGAACTACATAAACTCCTAGGTAATAGACAATCTGGCTTCTGCCCTTTACACGGAACGGAAACAGCCTTAATCAACCTAAAATCTCAAATAGACGAGTTGATAGACAAAGGGAAGACAGTACTTCTGCTCCTACTTGATCTCTCAGCCGCTTTTGACTTGGTTGATCATAAGTTCCTCTGTAGACACCTCGACTCTGCAGCACATTTGTCCCCAGAGGCTATTAAATGGATTGAATCCTTCCTGAGCGAGAGAACTATGAGAGTTTTCTCCCCCTCGGCAGCCGCTGACCCGGCCCCATCCTGTGTCGTGTACCGCAGGGCTCCTGTGTTTTGCCAACCCTCTAAGATATTTTCACCAAACCCCTGTTCGATGATCTGGATCTTCTGGGTGTCACCTACACAAACTATGCAGACGACACATAGATTCTCCTCCCGCTTTCTGGGAATCATAGTAAGGACACGGAGTTGGTGAACAAGGTATACCTTATCATTCAAGCATGGATGGCCACCCACGGACTATGCTTGAACAATGATAAGACGGACCTGTTAATTCTGGGTTCACAGGCCAACATTAAAAAACTAGGACAGGAATTCTCTTCATTTAACATTGATGGGAATACCATTAAAGTCTCCAAAGAGGTAAAAACTCCGGGATTCTACTTGGATTCTACATTGTCCTTTGAGAAGCAGATAAAAGCCCTAAACTCATCCACGGCATACACCTGCAGGCTACTAAGAGCAGGAAACCCTTTCCTCTCTGATGTTAGCTGCTTGATCCTGGCAAGAGCCCTAATACTCTCTAGAATTGACTATTGGAATGCCCTATACAGTGGGGCCAACAAAAATATCATCCTGAAACAGATATTACAAAATAATGCCTTAAGAGCTGCCCTAGGTATAAATAAAATAATTAATATCTCATCACTTTTACGCCAACATAAATGGCTTTCCATAAGTAACAACATTCAGCTAAAGACACTGTCTCTGACCCATAAAGCTCTTAACAATGCCGCCCCTAGTTACCTTTTAGACAAATTACATAGAAAAATTCTTTCAAGACCAACCAGAGCGGGCAACACCAATTGCATGGATATACCAAGATATAGGGTCACTACTATCGGTGGCAATTGCTTCCCTGTAAAAGCAGCGAAATTATGGAACGTACTTCCACAAGATTTGCGAACGGACCAACCCTTCTTAGCCTTCAGGAAAAACGCCATTCGGCACATTACCTTAGCTGACCCATAGTTTCCTATCCATTCAGGTTGTGTGGAGTTATCCCTACTTAACTCCATGCTACCCGGTTACATAAGTGGAACCTATTCTACCTATGAGGCTAGTTGTTACACAGGTGTGTAACCTGCTGTAATTTGTCTATTTGAACACTGTATATTGTTGAAAACTCTATGTAATTACTCCAAGTCCCCCATGGAGTGAACTATCTGTAATCTGTATATTTGTACATTATATATTACTGTAACTACGCAGCTATACAGCTGC
Source organism: Ambystoma mexicanum (assembly GCF_040938575.1). Classification (NCBI taxonomy): domain Eukaryota; kingdom Metazoa; phylum Chordata; class Amphibia; order Caudata; family Ambystomatidae; genus Ambystoma; species Ambystoma mexicanum. The sequence goes on along the minus strand of NC_090935.1, from coordinate 635,388,015 downwards.
CATAGTCGCACACTGAACTGTGCTCTGTATCTACAGAAGCTTCTACTATATCTGTGTATATCTGTATATCTGTATATAATAACTATATAACTTTGCATATTGTGTAACTATGTAAGCCTTGCATTTCCATACTGTCGTGCCCTATTACCTCCGGGTCTGGAGCACGTAATAAGTGAATAAACAAACAAATAAGACCATGACACATGATACAATTATGTAACATAAAGTATTATGTATGGGCTAACACACCCGCTACCGTAGGTTATAAGGATATTGCAAGTCACCACCAAGTTCTGTGTCCAAATAGAGGGTTTGAGGCCACATTCTGCGTTCCTTTACAAGCTCATGAAAAACCAAGGTGACTTTATATATCATCTTTCCATATGTCAAGGGATATTTTATTCCTTACAATAGATGGTCACATCATTATCCCCTTTAATACTTGATTGAATACTTGCTCGTATGCAAGAGATTTAGATGTTACAGTGTGGATTAAATGTAGAATCTTTTCAGTTGGATAAAGCACACTACTATACAGCGTGCAAGTTTGTGCAAACACATATTTTAACTTGTTTAATAAAAATGCATTTAAAGCTGTCTTTGTGGGTCACAACAATGGGTATCATGCAGATAGATCCATGCACTCCTCTGCTGTATCCCAACAGTACAGACATTGAACATACTTCCATAAGCGTCTCCTTTTTAGTTTTGCTATTATGTGGCATGTACATGCCACCAATACGCCAAACCTATGGCTTTGTAGTACAGGTAGAGGGAGATGGGATATGAGGAGGGGCACAAAGCCTGTAGGCATTTTTGGTTATTTACCCACCATTAACTGCCCATGGCCATTCCATTCCCTCTGGGCTTTCCAACCCTGTTTTCCAGTTCATGTCCCTTCCCGCCCAAAGTACATCCTCCTGTGATCTCTTTGAATCTCTTTGAGCTACCTTTATCATGCAGTAACATCACACCTTCTGCTAGAAATGCCAGCCAGTGTTATTTCCAAGAAGTCATCTGAGAGTTAATGGCTCGATTGGAGCTGTAATTGTTCTACTGGTGTAACAAATACCTCTTAGTGTGACTTGAGCCACTTGATTTATAATCTAGATTTGTGCTGTAGAGGATTTCTAATGTGTGCTGTGCCGCACGTGAGCATATGTCTCACGGTCCCTGGGTGACAGATGTCCTCCGCGCAGCGATTCACCAGCAGCATCCTTTGAATGCTCCTGCATGGTGCGCTCTGTGCGAGACAGCATCCAGCAGTTACCCAGGGACCAGAGAATTAGATGGTATGGCTCTCATGTAGGAAGCACCTGTGTTCCGAATAAACCTCAGTGGTACCACCTCCCTACCTCTGTGGTCACTCGTTTCTCTGCCGGAGTGGAACCCAACCGCAACATATTGCTGATGAGATATGATCTTCCCAATCCACATTGTGCTTGAATAATTTTGCTCAGGCAGAGCACTACTTCCTGGACCTCTGGTGTCATCTCATGGCGGATGCTGGTATGTGACAGTGGAATTACCACTGCTGAAGCTTTAGAGGGCCTCTGTAACCGCCTTGTCCGTCCACACCTGGATTGCCTTCTGGGATATTGGGGAGGTGCACCAGGCACATAATGGAAGCAAATATACAGGCCCCGCCTGTGTTTTAGCCAACACCTGTTGAAGCCAGCCATTCCTTGGCCACAATGGAAACAAAAATTTGACACTTACCTAATTGCAATTGAAGGGAAGCATGTTGATGCAGAAAGGAAGCAGGCCACCCTACTCAAATGTCTGGGAGTAGAGGGATGCAGAATTTTCGAGAACTTATCTGTAGTCCCTACTGGTGTTGAGCAGGGGGATGCCACAGATGTCTACCAGGCCATTGAGAAGGTATTGCTAGCCCAATTTGGCCCCTGCATCAATGTTGTCATGGGGAGACATTTGTTCTTTTCCCGCACGCAACAGCCTGGCCAGAAAATAGGAGTATTTGTAGCAGCCCTTTGCGGGCTGATGAAAAATTGTGAATTTGGTACCCTCACTGAAAGTCTTCTGTGTGATCAAATAGTTAAATGTATCACGGACAAGAAGCTGCAGGAACAGCTATTAATGATAAAGAACCTCTCCCTCGACCAGGCTATTGCCATGGCCAAACTGGCAGAGCAATGCATGACGTACTCAGCAGCCTTGAAAAACCCCAAGAGCGTGGTGAACTCTGTAAGCAGCAGACCCTCGAGGAACTTCAGAGCGCCCCCCTGCAGCGAGGGCTCAGAACAAGTCTGGTCCTCCACAAAGACCTTGCATGCAAGGGGCGATGGGGTAGATTTCATGCTATGCATGCAGGGAAGGTGACCACTTCTCAACCAGCTCCTGCCGCCCTGCAAGAAATGCTATTAGCAAGAAGTGTAAAAAGAAAAGGGCATCTGTCTAAAGTATGCAGGGCTGGCAGTGATGTGACATATGTGGAGGAAGAGAATTTATTTCAGAGGGAGTGAGTGCTTTGCTAATTTCTAGCATTGATGGGGTGATGTAGATGCCCCATGGTGTGAGAGGCGAGTTGATTGTCACATACTGAGAATGATGGCAGATTCTGACTCCAAATACACTGTTGTGGGCAGGGATGCCCTAGAAACATTAGGCATTGCAGAGGACGATGTGGATGCCCCCACTCCCATATGCCCCAGGGTATATAGAGGCACCCTGATTAAAATTGTCGGTTCAAAGAGTGTTGAGATTGCTTTCAAGGATAGGACAATCAGACGCGTATTGTATGTGGAAGTTAAGGGAGTGCCGGTACTTAGCTGGAAGCACCAGAAAGAGCTGCAAATAATTTTTAACCCAAATGCAGTCATGTTTGTAGGAGAGGAGGTGTGCACACAGTTTCCTAAAGTGTTCTCTGACCGTCTGTGGTACTTGAAGGGATTCTGCCACAGAATTATTTTGAAATGGGGGGCTAAACCCGTGGTCCACAAAGTGTGTGCTCTACCCTTCTCGTTGAGAGAGAAGGTTAAGGTTGAGCTTGACAAACTCTGTATGAATGATGTGATTGAGCCCATAGAAGCAGCAGAGTGGTTGTCCCCCATAGTCATTGCACGGAAGGGGGATGGTAACATAATATGTGTAGACTTCAGGTCCCTTACAAAAACATCTGGGTAGACAGACACCCCCTCCCTAAGGTGCAAATAATGATTTCATTGTTACATGGTGCCAGGTACATTTCTACGATTGATCTTTCCAATGCATACTACCAAATTATTTTACACCCGGACTCAAGGGCACTGATGTCATTCATCACGCCTTTCGGGGCATACAGATTTAAGAGGATGCCATTTGGTCTTGCCTCAGCTGCCGCTGTGTTTCAGCGGGTAATGGAGAAACTCTTTAGTGGATTAGAATGTGTCAAATGCTTTCAGGAACATTTCATGGTGTTTGCGCCAGATTCTGAGTGTCTTGAAAGATATGTGCGTGAAGTGCTGATCATCGTTCATCGGGCATGATGCACTGTAAAAAAGGAAAAGTGCAAATTTGGATTAACAGAAGTGTCTTATTTAAATTGAATTTAGTGGATGCTGTGTTGCGGGTCCCCGCACCCCAGAGCAAGGATACATTGTGGGTGTTCCTAGGACTAGCAGAGTACAACTCCAAATGAGGAGTGTCAAAAGACATTCACTTTATCAAAGAAGAGTATTGTGGGGGCGCCCATACTCTGCATGTTTAACCCCTGCTGCAATACCATTCTCATGACTGATGCTGGCATTGTAGGGTTAGGTGATCCATTGATACAGATACAAGAGGGCAAGGATTGTGTCGATGCTTTCGCTTCCTGGGCTTTGCAGGGTGCTGAAAGATATGACTCCACCGTTGAGAGAGAAAAAAGTTAGCTTGTTTCTGGGCCATCAATCATTTAAAGTTTTTCCTTTGGGGTGCGTCTTTGACTTCAGGGTGCAGCACAAACTGCTGGTCCATGCTTTGAGTGGGCAAAGTGTGGGGGGTTCTCCCAGGCAAAACAAAAGAGGTGATGACTGGAAGGTCTAGATTGAATCTTAACCTCTGGCATTGCTCTGGGCAACCCTCCAGACCATCGTTCATCGCCTGCCAAGCCATTACAAAAGGGGAAAAACCGTATGCATATCAGGCTTGGTCCCACCCCCAAAGGGGTAGTCCAGCCCGAACTGCTAGGTCACATCCCTTCTGCGCGAGACCACAAGCATCCCCAGACATGTTTCAGCCTTGTTGGGCATCATCAGTGAGGAGTAGTTTGGGTCTCTAGGCCCAGCAGGCACGGGACCCACTTCTGGGCATACCCGTCCCACTCGGGGTGACAATAGCAAAACAAAAGAGGTGATGACTGGAAGGTTTAGAATGAATCTTACCCTCTGGCATTGCTCTGGGCATCCCTCCAGACCATCGTTCTTCACCTGCCAAGCCATTACAAAAGGGGAAAACCATATGCAAATCAGGCTTGGTCCCACCCCCAAAGGGGTAGTCCAGCCCGAACTGCTAGGTCACATCCCTTCTGCACGAGACCACAAGCATCCCCAGACATGTTTCAGCCTTGTTGGGCCTCTGAGGAGGAGCTTGGGTCTCTAGGTTCTCCCAGGATCAGTAGATGGGCTCTTGCCCTGCAATAATTCATTTTTTCCCTGGTTTATGTGCAAGGCCCATGCAATGTAGTAGCTGACTCCTTCTCTAGGCAAGCCTTAGAAGGGGAGACAATTAAGTAGGCAGAGTGGTCTATGATCGTGCAAGAGGTCCAAAAAGTAATTTTGGACATTGCAAGATGGTCTGAAGAGTGTGCAGCTGATGCTGAGTTGGTCAGGGTTTGTCATCTAATAGAGCATGGCTGGCCCAGAGAAGCCACTGGTGTCAGGGCCCAATTCGACCAGGTCAAGACAGAATTGTGGATGGAGGGCAATGTCTTGTGCATGGGAGAAATGTGTTTACCTCCAAATGGGATAAGGGCTTGCATTTTGGAAATAGGTCATACGGGACATCTAGGGAGAAATTCCACTAAAAGGAAGGTGAGGGAAGTATACTGGTGGCCAGGTATGGATACTGAGGTGGAGCATTTGGTGAGGAATTGCTTACTGTGCCCTTCCAGCGATAAGTCTGATGTGTCGACCGAGCATCCTGTATGTCCAGTTAAGTTTCCCACAAGGCCTTGGGAGAAAGTTGCTTTGGACATTATTGGCCCATTGCCAAAATGTTACCAAGAGAAAAAATGTATGTTTGTCCTGATGGGCTACTACTCAAAATGGCCATGTATTGGCTGGTTGGAGGAGAGGACCAGCAGGACTGTAATAGATGTTCTATATGGAATCTTCAGGGTTGAATGATTTCCTGCTGTGCTGCGCACTGACAATACAGTACAGTTTGTATCTAACTTGGTGGCTGACTATGTCAAGGGAGCAGCTGTCCATCATGAAATGACAGCTTTGTATTGTCCTCTCCAAAATGGCAGGGTAGAAAGGTTTAATAGAGTGGTGAAGGGAATGCTGCAACTGGCAAAAATGTCCAACTTGAGCATTGAAGGGCTGATTAGGGACATGCTGTGGGTGCACCATACCACGCCCCACCCCACTACAGGAGTAACACCTTTTGTGGCACTAAAGGGGTGGAATCCAATTGATGAGCTAACTCCAGAATGGCTTGGAACCTGCTAAAGTGAATAGAGAGGAGTTGATCAGCAAGGCGGAAAGAAATATAAGAAGTGGTTAGACAGTAAGAAGTGTGTGGATAGGAAACCAATGTGCATGGACAGTTGGGTCAGGATAAAGAACCTGAGAGTGAGGGGTTCAGGTGATCTATATTTGTCTACGCTGAAGAAGGTGGTGAGGGTTATGGACACTGTAGTGTTGATGGACGATGGCACCAAATGGAGCATGAAACAACTGGTGAGGTGTCATGATGTCGAGAGCAAAGGAAGAGAAGGACATGGGCCAACGCTCCAAGATTTGGCTTTTGATTGTGTTCCGTTTCACACAAGGGATGAAGAATCCGGGGTGGATGAAGGGAATAGTGCGAGAACAGAAATGTGTGTTGGTGCTGAGAGTGGAGAAACATGGGGCCCAGCAAGGGTCCTGAAAGGTATTGTCAGCGAGGAATAATGGTGGATGGTGGTGATCATGCTCTGGGCGCTAAGAAATGGCAGGTGGTTGGTGAAGGTCAGCTCAGGATGCAACCCAGGAGCGTGGAATGAGGTTGCAACGCTTACTGAGCAAATTCAAAGGCCCTCATTAAAAGTCAGGCGGTGGACTATGGTGCAATTAGCACCATGGTCCATGCCGGATTCTGCCATGGTGGATGGCGGAATTACCTCCCCATTCCAAGGTGAGTGGGGCGGTAATTCCCCATTCACCATTTGCCCTTCCCCATTCCCATTTTTGCCCCCATAGGGCATAATGGGAATGGGGAAGGCGCTAATTACGGCACCGTAAATTACGGTGCCGTAATTAGCTCCAAAGTCCCTTTGCGGGTTGGATTTTTAACGCCTGCTAAAAGCAGGCGTTAAACACCAACCCGCAAAGGGACACTTGTAATCAGGCGTTAAGGGTTAACGGCGCCGACGGCGCTGTGAAAACCCTTAACGCCTGAGTTGTAATGAGGGCCAAAGTCTTTCTGATAAGGATATTTGGTTAAAGGGAAGGTGTGTAGAGGGTTTCTAATATGCGCTGCACTACACATGTGCATATGCCTCGCGGCCACTGGATTACAACTGTCCCTCACACAGCGCGTCACCAGGAGCATCCTTTGAATGCTCCTGTGTGACGTGATGCGTGCGAGACAGTATTCAGTGGTTACCCAGGCACCGGAGAAGTAGCTGGTGCGTCTCCCATGTAGGGAGCACCTGTGTTCCGAATTATCCTCAGTGGAACGACCTCCCTGCCTGCATGGTTGTCTGCTTCTCTGCGGGGGTAGAATCCAACCTTAACATGTACCCTTCAAGGAAGTCAACTTAAAAGCAGCCTGGGAAAAGCCAACAGTTTTGGCATGTGTATAGATATTAAATAAGCATTTGCCAGGCAATGCTATTATAAGCCCAGGTACTCACACCATTATTCAGCTGCGACCATTAAGGCCACTTAATACCTTTACTGCAGTGCCAAGTAACTGCCTATCCCTTGCCTACACAGAAGCCAAAACGGTTGCTATTGCCACCACGTGCTTATTAAGCAATGACTGTGGGGGTCTTCTGAGTTGGGCGGTAAGGGTTAACGGGCACCGGTAAGGATGCCGGTGCGAGTAAACCCTTAACGCCCAATTCCGAGGCCCCTTAGTGGGAACCGCAAAGGGCATGTGGCCAGACCACATGTCCTTAGCGGGTCCCGTTAAGTTACCTTGAAGCTAATAACGGTACCGCAATTTGCGGTACCGTTATTAGCGCCTTCCCCATTCCCATTGAGCCCTATTAGGGCTCAATGGGAATGGGGAATGGTTTACTGAATGGGGACTTACCATGTCCTCCAGGGTCGGAATGACCCGGTAAGTCCCCATTCAACCAGACCAGACCCGGTATTGGAGGCAGCCATGGTGCTAATAACACCATGGCTGCCTCCAGTCTCGGAATGACCCCGAAAGGCTCAGTGTTTTAGTCACTGTTGAAGTTCTGCTGAACGCCCCCTTTCATATTGTGATGTCTCAAGCAACAGGCATTGTGTAGTCAGAGCTCAACTTTCAGAAGAGTGGTGAAGCCACTTTCTTATTACATGTTTAGCGTAGCATGGTGTAACAGAGGTCACACATCTATCTCGTGCCTTGCCATGTTTGAGATGCAGAAAGCAGCGCCACAATCAAAGTTGATCTGTGCAACACCTTAAATACATAACTACACACCCTTCCATCCAAACATCCAGGATCCAGCCTACAACCCTTCTGAAAGAGCAACAGTGCTGAAAAGCCACACCAATGACAGATCATGTGCACTACAGAAATGCCAAAGAACCCAACGTAGCACAGCACAGCATAACAAATGAGCTGTGTATCCCATCCTTGACAATGCACTCCCTGTTGTTGGTCAATGAAAAGCTGTAGCAGTATCTACTTAGAACAGTTACACAATTTCCAAAAAACAGAACAGGATATGCAGACAAAAGAACGACATGTAGAGTTAAACATAATATTTTTTAAGAGTATGTTCTCGAGGGAGAGCGGGATGCGGAAACCATCTGACCGACTGTATAAAATCTGATGAATTATACAGCACAGCAGGAAATTCAAAACAAAAAATATGGCCGCAGCCATAAAAAGGGACCCAAGGCAGGGATAAAAAATACATGGACCGCACGAACAAGCCATTGAGGTAGAGGAGGAAATAAAAGGCACGCACCTGAGGGACATATTAAACATGACCTCAGAAGGCCTGCGTTTAATGCTATTGGCTGGCGATGGTGTCAGGGCACCTTCGAATCAGGAAATTGTACCGGAAGCCCGCGCAAACCTTCAGTGCAAGGACGACTTTGGGAAAGAGCAGAATTACCCTCCAGAAGTTTGTAATTGAGCCTGCAGCCTTTCCAATCCCTGGATAGGGAAATGCTTGAGTTCCATGGGAGCAGAAAGGATAACATGAGCACATTGCACGCCGCGTGAGACCCACAGCGCATGCTTGCCTGGCCCTGACCAGAATCCCAGCTCCAGATTTCTGGCAGCCAAGCAGCTTTGAGGACAGGTGCTCTTTTTCTGGATTGCACTACAATGTAGGTTCTTTTTCTAGTTGGCTTTCCACAACAATTTAAAACAACACCTTAAAATCCACACGTGTCTGAGCCCATCATGAACCGAGATATCGTCATTATTTTATTAGTGCCCGCCAATGTCACTATGCGGGTCACGCACAGGAAAATGCAGCTCCAGAGCTCCTTCTTAAACATTCATTAACTTTGGTGTTGGCAATCTTTTATTGAATTTTAACAGAAAATGTTTCACAACGGCCGGGAGGTGCAGGACCTGGGGGACGTAATCAGGCTCGGCTCCAGCATGGAGGCCAAGGGGGCCAGGCCCCTCCAAGGCCACCCTCTGCCCCCACTTGAAAGGATGCCACGCCAGTGGTGTTAAACACCACTGGGACCCAAGGGAGTAGGAGGGCGGTGTGGGGTGGTGGTCACTCTAAACATGCAATGCCAAATTCAGACATTCTGAGCGGTTGCACTGCAAGAGGCCTGGCCAGGATTGTTTTCTTGCCCCAGACAATGATTTATGCACCACTGCCATGAAAGCATACATGATCAGGAGATGAAGGGCCATTCACATACTCCATATACAAGCAGGAGGCCTACAACTATTTTCTAAAACCTAAAATCACAATTTTGGTTTCTGTAATTTAAATTATGTTTATCTTTTGTGGGAATATAGCGTTTTTTCACATCATGCTTAATAAAATGGTTAACTATATCAAACAATAAATGGCAGGTGTTGTTGCTTGAACACAGATTTCTGCAGAAGGTGCATCATCTGACTGGGGGCCCTTACAAATGTCATTCAAAGTATATATTATGCTGCATTAACTACTTGGGTATAAGTGAAAAGATAAGGTTGGTAGCAACACAAATTTAATTCTGGAGGGGAGAGGGTAGTAAAATCAATAAGTGATAGATGCAAGGGTTTGAATTCAACATTACCACTACTGTTGCTCTGCATAGCATTCCATGCCATAATTCTGTAGTATGTCTGTGCCATTACAGAAGGGGATATTCCATTAGCCCATGACTCTTGGTGCTGCCACCAAAAGGTGCAGTTCAATCTGAATTGCTAGACCATGTTCCCTCTCCACTGGACCACAAGCAACCACATGCATTTTTAGGCCTTTTGGTCTAGCAGTTTAGGTAGGGCTTCTCACATTGGTGACATGGCCAAGGTTGATTTGCAAACAATGGCATGGAAGGCTGGCCAGAGCAATGGCAGTGGCTATAATTGATTCAGAGGGCCTCATTAGCACTGTGCCGGTCTGGTAACAACAGTGCCGATAAGTCGACCGGCACACTCCGAGTCTGCAGGCGGCTGCCGTCCTGCCCACCAAGCCTGACCTGACGGGCGGGACGGCACCTGCTGGCAGACTTACATGGAAGCACCGGCACTGTTGCACACGGTGCCGGTGCTTCCATGCTCCCCATTCCCATTGAGTCCTACGGCACTCAATGGGAATGGGGATTTACCTTTTCTGGCACCTGACTTCCCGGACCGCAGAGGCTGCAATGCCCTACTAAATCCGGCAAGCCAGGCGCCAGAAGATCTTGCAAGTCCGGTGGCAGCCTGCCGGTTTTACCGGCACGGCTACCCCCTGACTTGTAATGAGGCCCAGAGACTTTTGCCTATTAGGTGCAAGCCAGAACTCATGCAGTGGAACACAGATAGGATGGAGATTATTTTGTGAGGAGAAATACACATCCCATGGGTGTGTATGGTCATTTACCCACCCAGTGACTAGCCAGGGCTATGTTAAAGCCTCTGTCACCATCTACCTGCCCCTCGCAACCAAAACGTCATCTTTCTGGATCTCTTTGAGCTAGCTCTATCACAAAGTAACACAAAAGGGTTGCTGTATGGGGCCTTCCAGTGTTATATCTAAGCATTCTTTTGATTGTTTAATTACTTAATTGTCTGTGCAAATGAGCTCCTGGTGAAATAAAAATCTCTTACTGTGTTTCTTCAGCCAGTTTATTTTATAAGCAATATCTGTGTCAATGTGCCTGTTCCTTACACTGAAGTCCTGTCTTAAACAAGCAATCGCAAAGCCAACAGTTTTGGCTTGTGCATAGGTATTAGACAGACATTTGCCAGCCATGCCATCATATGCCCAGACACTCGCACCATTTTCCAGCTATTCCTCTCTTATATGCTGGGTGGTACCCTTATGGAAATTCCTGGCTAATGCCTACCCATTTTTAATCAAAAGCCCAAGATGTTGGCTTTGCCAATGCATGTTGACTTCAGTTTGTCCCCTTAAGTGAACGTGTATATGCCGATGTGGGTGCCTTGCTTGCTACACCAACGGAGTCAATCAGCACTTTACTGAGTTGGGCAAACTAGGCCTTAACTAAAAATGATAAGGCTAGGATGGCAAGTATGGACCAGTTTCAGATATTCTCATGCGTACTTACCAGTGGGGATCCGACATAAATAGAATGTATGTTTGTCTGTGTAGAAGCCTAGTCTACTCTGCCAGAACGTTTTATTATTGAAACTGATAAGTACTGACTTGATAACCTCATAGTTTTTGAGTAACTTAATAGAGTTTGCAAACAGAATACATCATGTGTATTGTGGGTCTTGTTTGGAAAGTATGTTGTTATTCCTGGGTGCTGGGTGTTTTACATGAACACCTGTAAAATAAAATGAGAGAAACACATTTCCTATAATGTCGAGGGCAAAGTATAAAAGATGTACATCTTGCTAAACTAAAAAGCAGTATTGAAATTGTTCCTAAAAAGTGCAATCAGAGGTGGATTTACGATTTGGACAAGGGACACCTACCTGCCCATGCTCCTCTCCACTGCCTCTTCAATCTCGAATCAAACAGCCAGGACTGCACAGCCCTCCCAGTGAGGTCTTACCTTTTTAATGTGTCTCAGAGGCTGATTATTTCAACAGGCAGCATTTAGAGTTGAAAAAAGGTCCTTTGCTATGGCACTATTTTCTTTAAATTATTTAACAAGCTATTTAAGTGTGATTGTTGGGTGATTAGAAATTAAGGTGATACAGAACGATGTGTGTGAAACAATGACCTTGTCATGAATTTCATTTCACTTTGTGTCTGATGAGATTGTGTGTACATCCTCATTAATTTCTATGCTTGAGCTTGTAGGCTTCCAATCAGGACGGGGAAAATAAAGCTACAATCATAGGGGTCCTTTTTCCAAGTGAAGCAGAGTGGGAAAAGTGGTGCTAAATACATTTATTGACACTTTTTTTGAGCTGTAGGACTTTGTATGATTTGGCAGGCGAAGTTGGAGAACAGATCAGACTTAACAAGGTCCCACAACCAAATGTGATTGGTTTTCTACCAGCATATGTTTTTATGTTATCGGAAAACCAATAGATTCCTATGGGATCCGCCTGAATTTTATACCTGGTAAAAGCAGGTAGATGCCAAAGGAATCCATTGTGGTTGGCTCTCACTCTCATTAATTGTGGAAGTGGTTTACACTTTTGCAGACACTTAGTGGAAAAGTGAACAGTAAAGGCGATTCTCACCTGTGGTTTACTCTTTTCTTTTCCAGTACTTGGTGGAAACAAATACAATTAATGAATGGTCCCTTTCACAAAAAGTGCAAACAGGAGTTGTCCCCACCTGTGCAATTTAGGATGAAAAATAAATCCCCCCCTTATCATTTTCATCAACTTATTTCTATAATGATGAATATGAATACATTGTCATGTTAATTTATTATGTGACTTGTGCATTTTTTTTTTTAAATAATCTGTCTCAAATCGAGTATTATTTTAGGTATTCAAAACCAAACTTCAACCCATATTTGTACCAACTTGAGCTTGGAAGATGCATGGTCAAGCATATAAATGTCAGGCTAGGCTCATATTCTGGCTTGTCTTATCTTGTACAAATCATTTAATTTCACTATGCCTTACCTGCTACAATTCGGTGCCCCTAGAAGTGCTTCAGTTTGCATTATAAGCTATTCCAAAAAGCCTCACTCATGGTTTAATAGTTGGGCAGCACTGGCATTAGGACCCACCAGGAACACACACATCTTTCTTTGAAAATATCAGGCCACATTTATTGAACAAAATGGTGTCTTTCAATATCAAATTAAAGTAAACGCATAAAACAAAAAGCCATCATGAACACTTGCATATTATAACCAGTATGTAAAGAGTATGTACCAGACAATGATGTACAGGGGCATGGTAGGGGAGCAACACCCTCTCCTCCCTACCCCGCCCATCCAGGACCGATACCAAGAGGCCAGAAATCCCTCAACCTGGACCGTCTGCCTCCTGTGCAGCTCTCCCAGCCCCAACACTCTCTCCTACATGCTAGCACTCCCTTGGCCCTTCAATTTAATTAAAGTTGCTGCAAAAATGCAACAAAAAATGAAAGGTGTTTAAAATGTAATTTAGTAAGGAACAAAATCTTCTATTCCTTGTTTCAGTATTCCGGGGAGGGGGGGTTCCTATCTTTCACAAGATGGAGGGACCACAAGCACCTGCTCCAGGGCCTGCTGGGAGTAGCCACAGTGTTCAGGAAGGTATTGTTGGGTGAAGACCATCTGAGTTGGTACAAGGACTGGGGGCCTAATTGCTCACCCTTTTCTTCCCTCCATCACCTCTAAACCCATCGCTTGTTTCAATAGTTTCCATATTTGCATACTTCAGATTATTGCAGGGATCTCATGCTGCACCATAACCGTTGTGGAGAACCCACCCAGACCTATTTATTCTAGTATTAGAATGGTGGTCCTGCATTTACAATTTTAATGAACACTCAAAACCTACTAGTACTAGAATTCAAAGCATAACACCAGTATTGGGTGAGCCACCCACGGAGGACATGGGACCAGTTGTGATCTCCCAACTCATAGAAGACTTAAACAGCGTATCTTTCAGAGGTTGTTGTTTGAAAGACAAGTGGAAGGTTTGGATTAGAGGTGGTTCTTATTTATGAAATGGCAGCTGTCGAAAGCTCAATATAATAAAAAAAAAAAAGGAAAATGGGTTTATGATAGAGGAAAGAAGATTGAGCATGACTGCAACTCCCAGGAGACATTAGTTTGTTACATAAAAAACAAGGACTACACGTACACAATGATATGCTTACCGTAAGTTGTAATATAATGTGCAAAGCGTCAAGCATATAAATGGTCAATTTTAACACATATTTTGAGTCATGTGCAGGTCGCACTGTTGGTGAGAATGGCAAGTGTGACATCACATGTACCGATAAGCTTCCTCACTTTGGCTCTTACCAGGTGCAGCGATGCCCCCATTCCACCCTTGGAAAAGCATGGAATACTAGTCACAAAGCATAACGTTGATGGCTCCTCTACTTTAACATGGCACCAAATGGAAACCCACTACTAGGAGCGGAATGGAATATGGCGTGGAAAGAAGAGATGCAATGGACCGCAGAACAAGATTAAGAGAGATATTCTGCTTATCTGGCACAGTGGTGTATTGCCAGGCCTGTGAACTGGGCAGCATTGGAAGAGTCCCGATGGCGCCAAACATTTTATTTTAAAGAAAAACAGTCAACATTTTTAATTTTACGGACAGTCTCTAAAATACTGAGGGGGACATCTTCCACCCTCTGAAAAAGTGGGTGGACGCCATCCACCCGCGTTTACCCTTGCCTTGAGCTCTGGAGTGGAGGTATATGGAATGGTGGTTATGGTAGCTGAAGGAAGGTGACGGGGGGTGAAAGGTGAAGGAGGATCGATATATTAGCAAGGGGAGAGCAGATGAGAAGGGAAGATAGGTAGACTGATGTTCCAACAACATTTTCCTTGCTTCTTCTTTTGTTCTGTACTTTTGTTTTATAGAGGGGTATCAATATATTTTTCCAGATCTGGGAAGACATTTATTTCTGGATCTCGGATCTGCGAAATCTGGATCAATGTGTCCCACATCCTATGGAATTTGTGCTCCCCTGATCACAAACTTGGCCCACCCAGATGAAAATTCTTGGACGAAATCAAAGTATGGGGGGGTGATTCCGAGAAAACAGACATTCAAACAAAAACTCAACATACAAGTAGCAGACGCATTCCTATTTTCACAAAATACAGAAAATATAACGAGTAAGAAGTGCCCCATGATTGGGCCAGGACGTCCTGCTCAGAGAGGCGTGATAAAGTGTGTCCTTAGATAGGGGAGGTGGGTGCTAGGTCTAAGATCCTCAGCAGGGACCTAATTCATTTTATTTATTTATTGTTCGCTTGTTAGGCACTTATTCAGCAAGTAAAAATACTGTTTCAAAGCGCCCATAGGGCAAAGGGAGGGAACAAGGGAGTGAAACATATTAAAAAACATAATATTTAAAAGAAGCATAGGGAAAAAGGAAAAAAGGGCAGGCCTATTGTGCCTTGTGAGTATTCGGACTGCGCAAGTGCAACAAGAAGAGGGTAGAGGGAGTAAGTGCTGGGGTATCTGGGCTCATGGGTGAGCCACGGATGGAACGTGTGGTATGGTGAGTGCTACACGACCAGAGCCACGTTAGGTGTGTGAACCTCCTGGGCGGAGGGTGTGCCAAGGCACGTGCTGAGGGTAGACAGGAGATGGGGCGATTGGGTGTGGGAGGTCAGGGCCCCCCGAGTATGCATAAAGGCCTAGGACACGAATCACAGCAACTGTGAGATTAGCAGAGGGGAGAAGAAGGGAAGGAGGAGGTAAAGAGGAAAGTCTCAAGGAGCTTTCAGAATTTAAGAAAGTAATGCTCAAGGCGTCGATGGAGGGGGAGACTGTTCCATAGGAGGGAGCCAGCTGAGGAAAGCGATCGGCCCCCAACCCTCTGTTCAGCAAAATGCTTTACACACAAAGAGTTAGTGCCAGAGGAATGTAGTGGTCTAGAAGAAGAGTATTTAGTAAGATAACGTTGAAGATAGTGTGGTCCCCAGGCCCAGACAGCCTTGTGGATGATGCAGAGGGATTTGAATTTAATCCATGCAGCAACCAGAAGCCAGTGAAGACTTTTTAGGTCAGGATAGATGTGGTCCCTGGGCTTAAGGCCAAGGATACATCTTGCTGCCTATTCTGGATTAGCTGGAGAGGTCACGGAGTAGAAGAAGGTAGATTAAGGAGGAGGCTATTGTAATATTCAAGCCTAGAGAGAAACAGGGCTTGGGTAATATTGAGCCTTTGGGGGGAAGTGAGAAAAGGGAGAATTGAGAGTGGGACTTCTTTGCAATGTCCTGAGTGTGAGTGAGGAAGGAGAGAGAGGAGTCGAAGATGACTCCAAGGTTTCTGTCTTCAGAAGAAGGAGCAGGGTAGAGCCCAAGGAGGAAGGCCAGAGTGAAGGGAAGAAGGAGGGAGCAGGCTTCCCGATGGGAAGCATCTCAGTTTTACAGGTGTTGAGGCAGAGAACGTTGGAAGTGCACCTGGACTGGATGGCAGATAGGCAGTTAGGGATGAGAGGGTCAACAGGAAGTTTGAAAAAGAGTTGTGTTTCGTCGGCATAACACTGGAAGTTGGAGGAAAAGGAGGAGATGAGGCATGCAAGATGAGCAAGGAAGATGTTAAAGAGCCAAGGGGAGAGGATAGAACACTGGGGGATACCATAGGTGGATAAGATAGTAGGGGAGGAAAAGGTGCCCAGGATGACTTGGGAAGAGCAGTCAGTTAAGAAGAATGTCAGCCAGTCCAGTGCCAATGCTCCAATACTGAGATAAGGAGGAATACATTTCATATCTACCACTTTCCTCTTAAGCACTTGAAGCCAGCACAATAATGTGCCCCCCACAATACTGTGCCTTCTTATATATTTTGGTACATTATTTAATGGTAGAGCTATAATTTCTTAGGGTGATAAAGGTTGTATTATGGTCAACTCAGTGGCATGCCAACTAGCAGTATCCTCTGCGTTCAGCCATCTCTTGATCCAACACACTTGTGCTGCCAGATAGTAGGCTTTCCAGGAGGGGAGCATGAGTCCACCATCCTGCTAAACAGCCTATAGAACGTTCTTGTTAAGCCTCGTCTTTTTATATCTCCAGATAAACAATGACATCTGTTTCATCTGGCTCATTGATCATATTAGTGGGTATGGGCAAAGAATCCATTTGGCCCAGACAATTCAATTTAGGTAGAGTATTCATCTTCACTGGTTTAATTCTTCCCAGTAAGTGTTATTGAAAGAGTATTCCATTTGCTTAAATCATTTTTTCTTTTGGTCAGAATGGGAGGATAGTTGTCATGAATCAGACCCTCACAGCTGGCATCCACATTTACCCCCCAAATATTGTCTGCATCTGTAGTTTAAACAGAACAACACCTTCTGAGTTCCAAGGAATGTCTTTACGCAATGTCAGTATCTCTGACTTGTGGCAATTTATTTTATACCCCATGATCAGTCCAAAGTCTTGTAGTATCCTATAGACTAAGGGGAGATTCCTGGTCCAGTCTCTAATGTAAAGCAGGACATCATCCACATAAAGGGATATGCAATGTTCTACACCCATTCTGGTTATGCCTTCAAGCATATCGTCCACACTTATTTGCAGTACTAAAGCTCATTGGCCAATGCATACTGGAGTGGGAATATAGAGCAGCCCTGACGCATGCCTGCATGCAATGGATAAGGGCTCAACATGCGTCCATTAGCAGCAACTGTAGCCGCAGGACTCTGATATACCAAGTTAACCAAAGTAGCAAAGTGTTTCTCGATGTCGAATTTCTTGAGACCCAAAAACATATAATCCCATCACACTTTGTCAAATGATTTTTCAGCATCGACAGACACTAAAATAACTCTTAGGTCAGCCCTAGAAGCCACAACATTTAGCAAGCGTCTCATATTTTGCCTTTTCAGTATGAAGCCTTGATGTACAAGATGGGGTACAGATCGCTCCAGTCGTTTTGCCAAGCACTTAGCCCATATTTTCACATCTGAATTTATTAAGGATATAGGCCTGCAAACACTGCAAAGAGTGGGATCCTTAACGGATTTACGAAAGATCACAATGTTTCCCCTAAGCATTGAATGAGGAAGATGTTCCTCCTTTCCCGCTTCAGTAAACACAGCGGTCAATCTGGTGCGATTTTGCCGGCCAACTTCTCATATAAATCTATTGGTAGAACATCCGGTCCAGCTGCTTTCCAAGAGTTCAGGCCCGCAATGGCACTCAAAACCTCTGCCTCCATAATGGGGGCATTCAGTGATAAGAGTACCTCTGCAGTGGCCGTTAGGGCCTGAATTTGTTGCAAAAAGGTGTGTATCGATCATCCACGATTTATGGAGGGGGCACGTATATCTCAAGGTAATACTCTAGGTAGCGGTCATTCATAACGGTACAGTCCACAATACATTGAAATGCCCCAATCCCCTACACAAATTGTGAGATTCAGATCTACCTAAGTGTGTTTCCCATAAGAATATGACATACCCCTGATTATCTCTCATGCAGTTTAAAAGCCTTTTTCTTTTAATCGGGTCACCCTGCCCATGTGTATTCAATGTTATAAGAGTAATGAAAGCCATCTTACGTCAAATACGGTCAAAGCCCCACCATCGGCCTCCATCATACTGTAGTCGAGGTAATATCAACTGAAGCATCTCAGTAGAGGAGAAAAGATGGACCACCATTGAAGAAGGATCAGAAAAGAACATTTCTGCCAGTAGATGCCACCTACCTCCTATAAGGGGTTCCATGTCATTTCATTGCGGGATGTTTTTTCGTTGGCTTTTTTACCACAGATTTTTTTACAAAAAAACCGATAGAATTTTTTTCAGGGAGGTTCCCAAAAAAATTAGGTGAGTTTTTTGGCAAAAAATCACGGTAAAAAACCCCTCAAAAAAATATCCCACGATGAAAGGATGTCATAACCTTTAAGCATGAACATCGGGCCAACCGTCCAAACGGTAGTTCTGATATTGGCTGGTCAAGGGTCAGCACCAACAGTAGTCTGATATAGTTTGGTGAAACAGCCATGCAGAATCATCCGGAGTTGTAGCAGAGTCCATATGACCATGCTGTGAAAGTTCACATCAGTCCAAGGTCGAGCATTAAAATGCATCTCTGTTCAGCTCAAGACAATATTCACTACCCATGCATGTGGAACCCTGGTAGTCAGGTCAGAGTTTACCTATAAGAATCTTATCTGGGGGTGAATTGGACATCTAGGTTTACATTCAGCCTTTTTCCAAGGACCCTGTGGGCCCAAGGGGCCAGACCGTTGCCGGTCCATGCCTGTCCTAGGTGAGCGACACCCTTGGTCCGGATCTTCTGTTACTATATCATGTTTTTTTAGGAAGAACCAGGCTTCATCCGGAGATGAGAACGTATACCATTGTTTCTGATGCTGAAAGCACCATATTGCAGGGAGCTTGAGATAATACTGATGATCAGTTCCCTTGATGTCCTCACTGGATTAAACTCCCTGCAAGCCTGAAAACCTCCACTGAGAAATCATTAAAAATATGTATCTGCGAACCACCAGTCGGGATCACTCCTTTCATTCGATATGCCTTCATTATCACCGGTATATGTTGAAAATACAGTTATGATTCTTGACCTTTCTCCCTTGTTAGATTTGGGGACAGGTGCCCTATGCACTCTCTAAATCACGTATTATCTTATGTTTTCTAGTAAAAGGGCCTCATATCACATATTATAGAAAGAGCCGCCTGAGCCCATGCCTTCAGAGCCATCTGGGATACCAACCAGATGTATATTATTACACCTGAAGTGATTTTCTGGGTCTTCAAGTTTTGCACCAAGTCGTTGCATTTCCTTGATAGCCGCATCCAGGTCTGTAGAGAGCGTTGCATTTGGCTTGTGAGATAATAGTGCTGTTAATGTGTCTCATTTACTTCATGATATCTTGAACTGCGTTATTAGTTTCTTGTGTTCGATGATTAATGATCTTCATTTCTGCTAGAATTGCCTGAAGCTGCAAGGTTGTATCCATATTGATCAATCGCTGAGAGAACCTGCGTGGGTTCAAGAGCTTCACGCCATGACCACTGTCCTGGGTCGTATCTGTGGTGCACAGGCCAGATGAAATGCTGGACATTTTATGGGAGATAATCAGGTAGTCGCCTGGTTCTAGTCAGTATCTCTATCACCACAGCAGGGCAGAGCAGCTAATATCATTTGAGGGGCCAAGAAAGCTGCGCACTGTGTGCTGTCATCCCATGTCCTCCCTCCAGTATAGTCTCTCAGTTTACCTCCAGTCTTCTGCAATCAGTTTGGCAGTGGGTCATCCAATGACTGTGGAGATGATTCCTGGGGTCAAATGTCAAATCAAACGCATCTTCACCATCATCCCTCAGAAAACCTCATGCTCGAGTGAAATCAACCATTGCGTCCAAGCTTGCGTCCAAGCTTGCGCAGATTAAACCTTACAGGTGCATTGTCGCCATAATCCTAGTCTTGTCATCTGTGTCCACGACAAGCCACAGTGTGCCTGGAGAACTCACCCCAAGACTTCCAGGATGTTTAACATAACATCCCAGCTCCTAAATTATTTTAAAACACAAAGCCGAAGTACCTAACTTCCAAAATACAAATGGCCCCCAGCCACAGTCAAACATAATATTGGGCGACAATTCGGAGTTCCCAACTCTCTTCCACATATTGCCGGAGTTCCCAATACTCATAACCCAAAAACTCCTCAATATTCCCAATGAAACCTTTTCCAACATTGAGAGTCACAAAATCTCTAAACCCATTTCCCTAAAACATAACTAACAACTCCTAATGAAGGAATTTCCAAACTTAGGAGTCTGAATTTCCAAACTTCCTAAAACCTTATCTCATGAGATATCACAATACCTACCACACAAACCACACTCACACAAACCACACTCTCCATTCCGTTCAAACACGTCCTCAGACACAGAAACATGTGTCACCTCACATAACAATAAATAACAGTAACCAGACATTTTTGAACAGAACACAAAAGTTGTAAAGCTTCCTAAAACGTCTCTGAATTTCTCGATGACCTAAAATGGAAAAGGGTTAAACTTATACTTAATCAACAGTCTTTCAATAGCTTGATGATGTGTTCCAACGTTGTTTACAACCCAATTACAATACCATGGCTAATGTGTAAACGATAACACTAATGACCTGACTAAACTCCCAATTAATAAAGGCCAAGACAATCTTCCACACACATCCCATACACAAAGGCCTCACATGACCCCACTGGAATCTGACTAAAACTCTCTGTCATAACACGACAAACTCTTGAAAAATCTGAAAAAATCGGGATCCAGCCCCTCTAGCACTATTACAGAGGTATCCATGACATCACCTAATAACTCTCCGCAGGACCTACAATTACCCCAGACTTCCTCCCAATGAACTTTAAATTCTTAAAATGCACTTAAACAGCAATTACATAGTGCAACTCCCCTGTCTCTATAGTCCCAAAAGCTTGCAGAATGCTCATATCTCATGTGGCCTTGAATACTCCCCACTTCTCTCACCGGGTGTCGTATAAACTCTTCCCCACTATCCACTGACTCACAACCGGATTCTCCATGTTGCACCGAAAATCCTTTAAGTTGACCTTCCTGATGGCGAAGTTCATTTTCATTTTTTTCCTCTTCCTCTTCATTCGTTTTGTTTACTGCTAGCCTAATCCTTTTTCCATAGCGAATAACTTCCTCCATATTCACAAATTTGATCTCCTTCCCCAAAGCCTTTTCACTTCTTGCGTCGTGAAGACAACACAAAGACTCCAGGTTTCCTTTACGCTTCCCAAGCAACGCGATCCTCCTTCCATTAGATGAAAGGACCTGCACAGTGTTCTTCGGAAACAGATCAGGCGTCTCGCCTCCCCCTGACGTCATCACAATGCTTGTGATCTGACTGAACTGAGCTCCGTGCCCAACCGTCGCAGCAGTCTCCTGTACACACCTTGCGTACCACTATTATCACTTCCTGTCGTTATGACAGTCCCGTACACGCCTTGTGTACAAATAAAGTCACTTGCTGTCCTTATGACAGACTTGTACACACCTTGTGTACCGACAGAACCAAACGCTGCCCTCCTAATAACCGGATTAGGCTATCGATACGGCCAGATTTGCAAAAGGATTACTTCCCTCCAGAGTCTCACTGGTAAGCCACTAACTTAGCTTACTGTTTCCAAGCTAACGGTTCTTCTGTTGTTCTAGGGGAAGTCTTCGATGCCTCCCTTACACCCAGGTAACCCTACACCGGACTCATGCATGAAGGCATGAAGGGGTCTTCGCTCACCTGGAGCCCCGGGGGTTGGAAGGCTGGTGGATGTCTTGTTACCGATGTTCCTCTCCGTCAGCAAGTGTGGTGACTGCAAACTGTAGAGGAGGTCCCAGACATGGCCTGCACCCCTTCCCCTCATTTCGAGGTACCAGGAGCATACTCGCCAAGGTATGTGACGTATGAAGAGCAAATGAACCTACAAAGAGCTGCACTGGGACTCTGCCCAGTATACATCAGAAGATCCATACTGGTTGAAGCACCCATAACCAGACAACCCTGGTCTGCATGGTACCCTATCAGACAGCCATACCAGCCACTGATACGGAACGAAGAGTACCTACATACGGTCCATGAAGAGACCCCAAAAGCCTTAATGGAAGGCCAGTGGAAATGACAAGAGCCTGAACAGACTTGTGAATGACCAAAAGCAGCTATCCTGTCTTACAAGTTCTAGAGGGTGTGCGCTGACCTATGGGCCCGTCAGTGATTTCTTCTCCTCCACAACACTTGGTAGTGTGAGGACAGTTTTGGCCATTAAGTATTCATTATATAATAATAAGACACCTTAGACCGACAGCACAAAGTAACTCTAGGCCTTCGGCAAGATCAAGAGTCCTTTCGCCATTCCAGCTGAGTAGACTGAGAAGCTCCCAGTGGACAATGATAGAGTCAAATTTCAAAAATCTGCAGTGGGTCTGAAGGAACCCGCCTTTCCAAGCATAACCCTTCTCAATACCACGGGCAGCCAATCGGACGAAAACCTTAAAGGCGGGAAGAGGAAGGGGCGACGATCCCGAAGTTCCAGAGAGGAAAAGATGCGATCGGTGAGTGAAACAATAAACTTGTTACTTTGGCAAATGTCGTGTAGGCATTAAAGCAAGCAGGGGAAAGGTAACAGAGGGCGGTGGAGAAAAAATAAAGTAGTTAGAAGTAGAGAAGACTATATATATATATATATATATATATATATATATATATGGGGTAATGACTCGAGCATAAGAAATAAAGAGTGGATACGGAGATAAAACGTAAGGATTATCAGGGGGGCACCTGAGATAAAAACGTAAGGATTATCAGGGAGCACCTGAGATAAAAACGTAAGGATTTGCCTTATTCCTGCGCTTTAAAGAGTGGTCAGAAGAAACGTGAACTCATAGCCCACAGTGGGGGGACAATTTAGGCTATGGTGACAATTAGAGACGGCATCAAAGGGGTTTGTTTACACCCCATGACGGGGTATTGATTAGAAGGCAGGTATACAGGTGTCCAGCTGGTGTTCGTCTAGTCTTTCGAGTGTCTGTCATTGTATGTCAAATGCAAAATAATTGTATTAATGATTGGTTGAAATGCATTTTGGCTTTACGTGATTCTGTAACTAAGAGGGAATCGCCATTGAATTGATGGGTTTTGAGTAAATTGTTGGTATAAATTTTGGCGGGAAAAGATTGGATTGGTGCTTGCGTATGTGGTGCTCGCTCATACCATTGGAGGGTTAAGGAACTGTGTAAATACTGTTAGTGACGAAATTAAAAATGGAGGAAGTTACCCCGCTCGGGCATTTGTGCATGCAACGTATGCATGTACCACCAATAAGATGTTTATGCCGTGGCCCCAGAACGGCTCACTCTCTAAGGCTGTTTTACAGCACATGACTACCTTCCTACACGCCACATATTCGGGCAAGAAGTTAGGGAAACGTCTTGCTGTTCTAGAATTGTGGAAAATGTTTGAAGAAAGGAAGGTGGAAGAACCACCCACAGACTGGATACAAAATGTATGTATGGAGGGGGGTGAGACGCCTACCGCGCCAACAGCCCCGCCTGAGCCAGTCATTGAAGGAAGTAAGTCAGATGGTCTTTACCCACTAAGAAAACGTAAGACAGCCACGGGTATATCAACCCTGCATATGAGTAGCCTACGTACAGTATTGACGATAATAAGGGAAAAGAACAGGAAAACAATATCGCCTCCACGGTCTCAAGGGACAAAGGGAGTTGCGAAGATGAAGGGAAAGATTGGGCACGGAATTGTGCACCTCCAGAAAGAGGGAAATAATCATAAAGGAAATGAAGGTAGAGGTGATGAGATAGCATTCCCGAAAAACAAATGGATGGGAGGTCAAATATTACTTAAGTTGGATGGAAAATGAAGTGATGATTTGAGGCCAAGGGAGAGGTCTGATGAGACGCAAAGGAGAGAGAGAGACAAAGGGATGGGAGAAAGGGATGAAAGGACAAGAAAGAAAGATAGGCTAAGGCGAGAACAATTATATCGCGAAGAGCAAGGAATACCGCTCAGTCGCACAGAATACGCAGCCTATAAAATGTAAAGGTTAGAGGAAGAAAGGGGAGTGCATGAAAGAAAAGTAAAAAAGCAAAAAGGTGAGGAAAGTAGAAGGGCAAAGGAACATAGGAATGAACAGATGAGGGAAGTAGATGAGGCTAGAGAAGAAGCAAAGAAGCGAAACGAAATAGACGAGGAAGTAGAACGTAAGCGCAGACAGAGGGAATGGGATCTTGAATATTTGGAGCGAGAAGTGATTAAACCCAATCCTGCAGTAGAATGGGAAGACATAGAAGAATTATTTCCTGCAAGCGATGCGGTACCAGGTACAAGCGGGACAAATATTGAAGATGACTTCGACACCAGAAGCATCGGGGAAACGATCGATAAAATATACAATGAGATGGGGCTAGAGCAGATATCTGATGGGGGAAGGGAAGATGAGCGCTTAGAGAGCACTCAGCTATATGTCACTGAGGATGTCACCCGAAGTAGTGGGAGCAGGGAACTGTCCCTAGACAGGCTGGTGATTGGGCAGAACGAAGAAGATGCAAGAAGTTGTGTAAACTGGGAGTATTCATAATCTGACTTTGGTGGGGAAACGGAGGATGTGGCACATGAAGAAGGGAGACGGTGCGAAAAACGGCTCCCAGGGGACCGAGGGGTACGATGGTCAGACGCTAGCAAGTCCGCAAGTAGGACACCGAAGTCTGCCACGCAGTCCGGCCGACATGAAGGAACACCCCACGGTCAGAGGGGGGTGTCAGCACCAGCCTATGCAGACAGACTAAGGGCATTGCCAGGTAGACAGCAAGGCGGGAATGCCAACCCGGTTATAGACCGGAGAGCTATGGGGGAAGAGAAGGAGGACTGTGCATTCCAATTCCCATTGCTAGAAAAGGGGTAGCAAGACCACAATATATTCCATGGCCACACATGGACCGAGAGAACCTTAAAACAAACTTCCAATAATGACCTCGGGAACCAGAAAGTGGATACGATACACGAGTTAAAGAAAATGATGAGGGGTGTCACCTTGGCTCTAGGGGACATAAAGGGCCTCCTAATTGCCGTACTTGATGAAAGAGCAGATAATGTATGGAAACGGGCAGGCTATCCTAGAGTAACCTTAACTAACACCTCCCATGACGGAGCACAATTTAATAACTGTAGGGCAGCAGTGTGGAAAGCGCTGCGAATGCTATATCCAGACACTTCTGATATGGGGGCTATAATGACTCGGAAAATGAAAGAGTCAGAGGATCTGTTGATTTCTATCCAGAATTTTCAAGACGCGTGGGTGCTCGAAAAGCATGAGTCTTGGACGAAATCTATCCTTGTATTTTACCACATATTATGCCAGGGGTTGCCTGAACCGGTGCAGAAGCTGCTCAAGAAATTGGTAGGAATAGAAGCTAAACCGTGGGCCGAAATACAGTTGACAATTGCACATTATTGTAGATTGTTGCAAGAAAAGAATCGGAAAAAGGAGGCAACTTGTAAGGGCGAGGAGGCAAAGCTGTTGCAAAAGAAGCTCTCGAATTATGCTCTCGAGGGAGCCATGCTCACCAGCCCAGCCGAACCAAGCGCACAACAAGCAACCAACCCATCGCGGAATAATCAGGGTAACACAGGATTTTACCCAAGAGGAAGGGGTTTTGGAGGAAGAGGATGGAAGTGTAAGCAAGGAGGGTTTTGAGGTAACCAGGGAAGATTTCAGAATAATCAAATTGGCTTTCAGAATGCGCAGATGGGCGGTCCAGCTATGCCAGATGGACAGGTGGCCCGACCACCACCAGTGTGTTGGCTGTGTGGATTGTCAGGACATGTGGCGCGTATGTGCAAAAGCCAAGGCATGTGACAAAACAGCCAAGGGATGGGGCAGGCATGATGAATCAGCGCACAAAATTACACAGTGCAGCCACAGGCATTAGGCGTGCAGCAAGCTGTATAGAAAATGGTTCAACCACTGAACATGGGGAACTTGCTGCAGGGACAATCCCAGCAGGCACCACCGCAAATGTCACAGGGCACTAGCTCCGGAGGGGGAGTTAACCCTGGGGCTGGGGGAGATCAACAGGTATACAGTGGGCCGAATTTATATGTGAAATAGGACAGCTCATGGGGGACTCTAATGTGCTCTATCCTATCAGTGACACCAGACCCTAACAGGGAACCAAGGGTGAATGTCACCATAGGGGGGAAAGGAATATTCCTTCTTAGTTGATACGGGTGCAACGCGCTCGTGCATATGAGAGGGCAAATTTTCCTTGTCCGGAGAGGCTATAGATACTCAGAGTTTCACTGGAGCTCGTAGTAGAGTTCCCTTTACAGACACACTCCCAGTCTCAGTGGGAGAACGTGAAATGAATGTACCCCTATTATATTCACATCAGACCCCAGTAAATATTCTGGGCCGAAACCTGATGACTAAATTAAACATGACCATCTGGTTTACCGAGAATGTTATAGTGTGCTCCACTCCAGGAATACATTATTCAAACATGTGCAAAATGATGAGAGCATACTCAGGACGCATAGCCATGAGAGCTGTACCATTAGAGCCAGAAGTCATTGCGTACGGCGAGCGGGTGCTTATGGCGGGACTGCCAGGCCTCGCAGATAGGACTATGAGGACACCTGATGAGTTTCTGTTCAGACCAAGAATACCCATGCACGAAGAGGAGGGCCAAGTATTTCCCTTAATGATAAAATATGCCGCAATGCGAGGGAAAGTTGTATTGGTCGAAGGATATGATGACGAAGGCAAACAATGGTGTGCGATTATCCCCATTGAGGAAGGGTATCGAGTGACTGACGTCACCGATGACGATCTGTTTGAAGAGCACCCTGACCTAGAAGAGACAAGAGCGGAAGTAAGTCTCACATTTTGGGTCAAAATGATCAGACGGGAGGTGCCACAGAGAATGATGTTGGCGCTGGTACGTCCAGAATACTTTGATGACGACATGGCCCAAGTGCCTGCCACAGTATGGACTACAGGGCCCTATGATGTAGGTCTCCTGAAGGGGGCAGGTGAAGTGAAAATTAAACTGAAACCAGGAGCAATTTTACAAGGAGTGCGACAATATACAATGTCCAGAGAGGCAGATGAAGGGATCGCGAAGACAATTTCCGCCATGATGGAGCAGGGCATCCTAGTAACGTCAGAATCACCTTGCAGCACGGTTATTTACCCTGTCAAGAAATCAAAGGGAGGGTGTTGGTGTTTAATCCAAGATTTATAAGCATTAAACGATATAGTTGAAGCCGAGTTCCCTCTAGTCCCCAATCCATCCACAATACTGTGTAACATACCAACCAAGGCCAAATATTTCACGGTGATCGATTTGAAAGAGGCATTTTTCTCAATCCCGTTGCACCATGACTCTCAAGACCTGACGTCATTCACCTTCAGACAAATGCGCCTGAAAAGTATGAGGTTGCCACAGGGGTATTGCGAGTCCTCGTCTATTTTCAACAGAGTCCTGCAAATGGACCTTGGCAATATTGCGGTGGACAGTGTTGTTTTGCAGTACGTAGATGACATTCTGACCTGCATCACCACTGAAGAGCAATGCAGGTGCGACTCTGTCCAGCTATTGACTATACTGGCTGAAAAGGGATACAAAGATGATAATGAAAAGTTGCAGTAGTGTCAACAGGAGGTGTTGTAAATAGGGCAACTGATCTCTCATGAGGGGAAAAAGGTAACCCCAGAAAGGGCTGAAGCCATCATGAACATGGCCAAGCCGCGCACGATAAAACAAATGCAGAGCTTCTTAGGCCTGTGCAATTATGTCAGAGCATAGGTTTTCGACTACAGCTCGTATACCAAGCCCCTGCTTCAGGCTTTGAAGAAAGCCCAGGCAACCAAAGGAGAAATTGAATGGACTCAGGCAAAGGAGAAAGGGTTTGCAGAACTCAAGGGGGCAATTTGTAAGGCCCCAGTTCTCGGGATTCCTAATTATGCAGAGGAATTCTACCTGTTCTCACACTCTGATGGTAATTTTATGACGGCAGTGCTCACGCAGTGAACCTCGCTAGGGTACAAGCCCCTAGAATATTACAGCGGGAGTCTGGACACGGTTATGAAGGGCCACTTCCCATGCAAACAAAATCTAGCTGCTGCCGCATTCGCTATCGAAAAGGCATCATCCATTGTGATGGGGTGCTCCATGACATTGTATTTTGAACATTCGCTGTTCGCCATACTAGAGAAGCCAAAGGACACACTGACATTTCAGAGAGCATCCGCCTGTGTGGTGATCATCTCTAACCCATCAATCAAAATAGTGCGATGTAAAACTGTAAACCCTGCTCCCTTCATAGCTGAGCCAGTCACAGAAGGAGAATCTATACATGACTGTGCGAATTATGAGGAATTCTATGATGAGATCCCCAGGGTAAAGGAAACGCCCAGGCAAGTGGTGAGATTGTCTTTATTGGCGGTTCTTCGAGAATCTACCAAGAAGATGGACAAAGGTATACAGGCGGGGCTGTGGTAAAACACCTAGCGAATGGAGAGTTTCGAGTACTCGTCAGTGCGCGAATAGACTCTCACTATTCTGCGCAAGCTACAGAACTGCTGGCACTGATATTCGCCATTGAGAATCATGCAGACCAGAAAGTAACTGTGTACAGTGACTCAGCCTATGTGACGTCCACAGTACATGCAGGTCTAGCGCGCTGGAAAAGGAGGGGCTACCTCGGAGCAGACGGCACACCAGTGCAACATGCAGCCTTATTGGACAGGCTGATAAAAGCACTACAGCTCCCAGTGGGCATAGCGGTTGTGAAATGCGCCGCCCACACCAAGGGGACAGATTTCGTGTCACGTGGAAATCATGAAGCGGACACGGAAGCCAAGCACATGGCATCCAAGAATGAAACAATCATGGACGTGGAGGTGGCATGTACCCATGAGCGGATGATAGTAGTGCGAGCCACAGCAGAAGCCTATAGCAATATGGGGCAGACTCAGCTAATGGAGCACCTCAGGAGGAGAAAAATGTGTGGAAGCATTGAGCGTGTTATTTAAACCCCTCTGACGGTAGTCGCCTGGTTCTAGTCAGTATCTCTATCACCACAGCAGGGCAGAGCAGCTAATATCATTTGAGGGGCCAAGAAAGCTGCGCACTGTGTGCTGTCATCCCATGTCCTCCCTCCAGTATAGTCTCTCAGTTTACCTCCAGTCTTCTGCAATCAGTTTGGCAGTGGGTCATCCAATGACTGTGGAGATGATTCCTGGGGTCAAATGTCAAATCAAACGCATCTTCACCATCATCCCTCAGAAAACCTCATGCTCGAGTGAAATCAACCATTGCGTCCAAGCTTGCGTCCAAGCTTGCGCAGATTAAACCTTACAGGTGCATTGTCGCCATAATCCTAGTCTTGTCATCTGTGTCCACGACAAGCCACAGTGTGCCTGGAGAACTCACCCCAAGACTTCCAGGATGTTGGAAGTCTTTTGGAAGTTAGGTACTTCAGCTTTGTGTTTTAAAATAATTTAGGAGCTGGGGCTCCTAAATTATTTTAAAACACAAAGCTGAAGTACCTAACTTCCAAAATACAAATGGCCCCCAGCCACAGTCAAACATAATATTGGGCGACAATTCGGAGTTCCCAACTCTCTTCCACATATTGCCGGAGTTCCCAATACTCATAACCCAAAAAATCCTCAATATTCCCAATGAAACCTTTTCCAACATTGAGAGTCACAAAATCTCTAAACCCATTTCCCTAAAACATAACTAACAACTCCTAATGAAGGAATTTCCAAACTTAGGAGTCTGAATTTCCAAACTTCCTAAAACCTTATCGCATGAGATATCACAATACCTACCACACAAACCACACTCACACAAACCACACTCTCCATTCCGTTCAAACACGTCCTCAGACACAGAAACATGTGTCACCTCACATAACAATAAATAACAGTAACCAGACATTTTTGAACAGAACACAAAAGTTGTAAAGCTTCCTAAAACGTCTCTGAATTTCTCGATGACCTAAAATGGAAAAGGGTTAAACTTATACTTAATCAACAGTCTTTCAATAGCTTGACGATGTGTTCCAACGTTGTTTACAACCCAATTACAATTCCATGGCTAATGTGTAAACGATAACACTAATGACCTGACTAAACTCCCAATTAATAAAGGCCAAGACAGTCTTCCACACACATCCCATACACAAAGGCCTCACATGACCCCACTGGAATCTGACTAAAACTCTCTGTCATAACACGACAAACTCTTGAAAAATCTGAAAAAATCGGGATCCAGCCCCTCTAGCACTATTACAGAGGTATCCATGACATCACCTAATAACTCTCCGCAGGACCTACAATTCCCCCAGACTTCCTCCCAATGAACTTTAAATTCTTAAAATGCACTTAAACAGCAATTACATAGTGCAACTCCCCTGTCTCTATAGTCCCAAAAGCTTGCAGAATGCTCACATCTCATGTGTTCTTGAATACTCCCCACTTCTCTCACCGGGTGTCGTATAAACTCTTCCCCACTATCCACTGACTCACAACCGGATTCTCCATGTTGCACCGAAAATCCTTTAAGTTGACCTTCCTGATGGCGAAGTTCATTTTCATTTTTTTCATCTTCCTCTTCATTCGTTTTGTTTACTGCTAGCCTAATCCTTTTTCCATAGCGAATAACTTCCTCCATATTCACAAATTTGATCTCCTTCCCCAAAGCCTTTTCACTTCTTGCGTCGTGAAGACAACACAAAGACTCCAGGTTTCCTTTACACTTCCCAAGCAACGCGATCCTCCTTCCATTAGATGAAAGGACCTGCACAGTGTTCTTCGGAAACAGATCAGGCGTCTCACCTCCCCCTGACGTCATCACAATGCTTGTGATCTGACTGAGCTGAGCTCCGTGCCCAACCGTCGCACCAGTCTCCTGTACACACCTTGCGTACCACTATTATCACTTCCTGTTGTTATGACAGTCCCGTACACGCCTTGTGTACAAATAAAGTCACTTGCTCTCCTTATGACAGACTTGTACACACCTTGTGTACCGACAGAACCAAACGCTGCCCTCCTAATAACCGGATTAGGCTATCGATACGGCCAGATTTGCAAAAGGATTACTTCCCTCCAGAGTCTCACTGGTAAGCCACTAACTTAGCTTACTGTTTCCAAGCTAACTGTTCTTCTGTTATTCTAGGGGAAGTCTTCGATGCCTCCCTTACACCCAGGTAACCCTACACCGGACTCATGCATGAAGGCATGAAGGGGTCTTCGCTCACCTGGAGCCCCGGGGGTTGGAAGGCTGGTGGATGTCTTGTTACCGATGTTCCTCTCCGTCAGCAAGTGTGGTGACTGCAAACTGTAGAGGAGGTCCCAGACATGGCCTGCACCCCTTCCCCTCATTTCGAGGTACCAGGAGCATACTCGCCAAGGTATGTGACGTATGAAGAGCAAATGAACCTACAAAGAGCTGCACTGGGACTCTGCCCAGTATACATCAGAAGATCCATACTGGTTGAAGCACCCATAACCAGACAACCCTGGTCTGCATGGTACCCTATCAGACAGCCATACCAGCCACTGATACGGAACGAAGAGTACCTACATACGGTCCATGAAGAGACCCCAAAAGCCTTAATGGAAGGCCAGTGGCAATGACAAGAGCCTGAACAGACTCGTGAATGACCAAAAGCAGCTATCCTGTCTTACAAGTTCTAGAGGGTGAGCACTGACCTATGGGCCCGTCAGTGATTTTCTCTCCTCCAGAACACTTGGTAGTGTGAGGACAGTTTTGGCCATTAAGTATTCATTATATAATAATAAGACACCTTAGACCGGCAGCACAAAGTAACTCTAGGCCTTCGGCAAGATCAAGAGTCCTTTCGCCATTCCAGCTGAGTAGACTGAGAAGCTCCCAGTGGACAATGATAGAGTAAAATTTCAAAAATCTGCAGTGGGACTGAAGGAACCCGCCTTTCCAAGCATAACCCTTCTCAATACCACGGGCAGCCAATCGGACGAAAACCTTAAAGGCGGGAAGAGGAAGGGGCGACGATCCCGAAGTTCCAGAGAGGAAAAGATGCGATCGGTGAGTGAAACAATAAACTTGTTACTTTGGCAAATGTCGTGTAGGCATTAAAGCAAGTAGGGGAAAGGTAACAGAGGGCGGTGGAGAAAAAATAAAGTAGTTAGAAGTAGAGAAGACTGTATATATATATATATATATATATATATATATAGGGGGTAATGACTCGAGCATAAGAAATAAAGAGTGGATACCGAGGGGACACCCGAGATAAAACGTAAGGATTATCAGGGGGGCACCTGAGATAAAAACGTAAGGATTATCAGGGGGGGCACCTGAGATAAAAACATAAGGATTATCAGGGGGCACCTGAGATAAAAACGTAAGGATTTGCCTTATTCCTGCGCTTTAAAGAGTGGTCAGAAGAAATGTGAACTCATAGCCCACAGTGGGGGGACAATTTAGGCTATGGTGACAATTAGAGACGGCATCAAAGGGGTTTGTTTACACCCCATGACGGGGTATTGATTAGAAGGCAGGTATACAGGTGTCCAGCTGGTGTTCGTCTAGTCTTTCGAGTGTCTGTCATTGTATGTCAAATGCAAAATAATTGTATTAATGATTGGTTGAAATGCATTTTGGCTTTACGTGATTCTGTGACTAAGAGGGAATCGCCATTGAATTGATGGGTTTTGAGTAAATTGTTGGTATAAATTTTGGAGGGAAAAGATTGGATTGGCGCTTGCGTATGTGGTGCTCGCTCATACCATTGGAGGGTTAAGGAACTGTCAGGCCGATTCATGGAATAATTAGCGCGGCGCAAGTGGGCAAAAACGTGCGAATCGCAGTGGAATAGCGAAAATCGCAGTGCAATTGCGAAAATCGCACGAAAAGCAGCGCACGTCGATTCATGGAAGGCCGTGCGCGAGAAAACCAGCGGATGTGCGATAAAAAAGTGCGCGGCGCACATTGGCGCACAGGCCATCTAACAGCGTGCGCCAGGTCACAGCGAAAATCGCACAGGCCACAGCAAAATTCGCACATAGCGCGGCGCACGCAACAAAAGTAGGCGGAACACGGGCGTAACACTCGGAATGGGGAACAACTTGCCAAAACGTGGGCGTCACGGGGGAAGTACAGGGCACAAGTGCGCGGAACGCCCACACGCTCGCCTACAACACGTATTCATGGAATAGAATAGGGCAAAAAAGCGTACGCTCAAACCAGCGCACAGGCACAAACACGACCGCCACAAGAAAGCAGGCGGTAGCGTCTCTGCGGCTGTAAGAAATGTGCGCCAAAAGGTGCGCCAACAAATAGCACCCATATACTGCCATGATGAATGTCCCATACTGTGGCCCTCCAGGAAAAATGACGTGCAAAGGGGTACCCACAAACACGGACACCCGCTGACAAAAAAATACGTGTGCGTGTATACCGGGGTGCGCGGGAAGTCTAACACGCGATTTCAGCAGGGTACGTGCATCACAGGGGTTCGCGTGAAGTTATTCACGCGATCGGGCCTGGGGAAGCGGGCTACGTGTATTTCAGGGGTTCGCGTGAAGTTTCACACGCGATCGGGTCTGGGGGAGCGGGCTACGTGTATTACAGGGGTTCGCGTGAAGTTCCTCACGCGATCGGGCCTGGGGGAGCGTGCTACGTGTATATCAGGGGTTCGCGTGAAGTTTCACACGCGATCGGGCCTGGGGGAGCGGGCTACGTGTATTACAGGGGTTCGCGTGAAGTTCCTCACGCGATCGGGCCTGGGGTAGCGGGCTACGTGTATTACAGGGGTTCGCTTGAAGTTCCTCACGCGATCGGGCCTGGGGGAGCGGGCTACGTGTATTCCAGGGGTGCGCGGGAAGTTCCACACGCGAATAGCCTGGGGCGCGTGTATTCCAGGGGTGCGCGTGAAGTTCCACACGCGAATAGCCTGGGCGCGTGTATTTCAGGGGTGCGCGGGAATTTCCACACGCGAATAGCCTGGGCGCGTGTATTTCAGGGGTGCGCGGGAAGTTCCACACGCGAATAGCCTGGGCGCGTGTATTTCAGGGGTGCGCGGGAAGTTCCACACGCGAATAGCCTGGGCGCGTGTATTTCAGGGGTGCGCGGGAAGTCCCACACGCGATTACAGCAGGGTACGTGTATTTCAGGGGTGCGCCGGAATTTACACACGCGAATAGCCTGGGCGCGTGTATTTCAGGGGTGCGCAGGAAGTCCCACACGCAATTACAGCAGGGTACGTGTATTTCAGGGGTGCGCGGGAATTTCCACATGCGAATAGCCTGGGCGCGTGTATTTCAGGGGTGCGCGGGAAGTTCCACACGCGAATAGCCTGGGCGCGTGTATTTCAGGGGTGCGCGGGAAGTTCCACACGCGAATAGCCTGGGGGCGCGTGTATTCCAGGGGTGCGCGGGAAGTTCCACACGTGAATAGCCTGGGCGCGTGTATTTCAGGGGTGCGCGGGAAGTTCCACACGCGAATAGCCTGGGCGCGTGTATTTCAGGGGTGCACGGGAAGTTCCACACGCGAATAGCCTGGGCGCGTGTATTTCAGGGGTGCGCGGGAAGTTCCACACGCGAATAGCCTGGGCGCGTGTATTTCAGGGGTGCGCGGGAAGTTCCACACGCGAATAGCCTGGGCGCGTGTATTTCAGGGGTGCGCGGGAAGTTCCACACGCGAATAGCCTGGGCGTGTGTATTTCAGGGGTGCGCGGGAAGTTCCACACGCGAATAGCCTGGGCGCGTGTATTTCAGGGGTGCGCGGGAAGTTCCACACGCTAATAGCCTGGGGGCGCGTGTATTTCAGGGGTGCGCGGGAAGTTCCACACGCGAAAAGCCTGGGCGCGTGTATATCAGGGGTGCGCGGGAAGTTCCACATGTGATTTGACAGTGTGGGTCCTCCCAGGTGTACCCTGTACACCCTCCACGGCCCCTGCAGGCAGCCCACACCACAGGGGACTACCCTGCATCCCTGGTCATGTCCCGCAGGCAGCCCACCCACCATGGGCATGCCCCCCAGCAAAGGCACATGTCTCCTTGAACTAATGAACACCAACTCATGTCCCATTGCACCCCCACCCCCCAGCACTGTGGGGCACCTGCCAGCAGGCCCCCACCCATGTCCAACTCATGTCCCCCACCACCCCCACCCCCCAGCACTGTGGGGCACCTGCCAGCAGGCCCCCACCCATGTCCAACTCATGTCTCCCACCACCCCCACCCCCCAGCCACCAGGGTCACCCTCCACCAGGCCCCCACTCATGTCTACCACCACCCCCACCCCCCAGCCACCAGGGGCACCCTCCACCAGGCCCCCACTCATGTCTCCCATCACCCCCACACCCCAGCAGTGCAGGGTCACCCTCCACCAGGCTCCCACTCATGTCTCCCACCACCCCCACCCCCCAGCAGTGCAGGGTCACCCTCCACCAGGCCCCCACTCATGTCTCCCACCACCCCCACACCCCAGCAGTGCAGGGTCACCCTCCACCAGGCCCCCACTCATGTCACCCACCACCCCCACCCCCCAGCCACCAGGGGCACCCTCCACCAGGCCCCCACTCATGTCTCCCACCACCCCCACACCCCAGCAGTGCAGGGTCACCCTCCACCAGGCCCCCACTCATGTCACCCACCACCCCCACACCCCAGCAGTGCAGGGTCACCCTCCACCAGGCCCCCACTCATGTCTCCCACCACCCCCACCCCCCAGCCACCAGGGTCACCCTCCACCAGGCCCCCACCCATGTCTCCCACCACCCCCACACCCCAGCAGTGCAGGGTCACCCTCCACCAGGCCCCCACTCATGTCACCCACCACCCCCACACCCCAGCAGTGCAGGGTCACCGTCCACCAGGCCCCCACTCATGTCTCCCACCACCCCCACACCCCAGCAGTGCAGGGTCACCCTCCACCAGGCCCCCACTCATGTCTCCCACCACCCCCACACCCCAGCAGTGCAGGGTCACCCTCCACCAGGCCCCCACTCATGTCACCCACCACCCCCACACCCCAGCAGTGCAGGGGCACCCTCCACCAGGCCCCCACTCATGTCTCCCACCACCCCCACCCCCCAGCAGTGCAGGGTCACCCTCCACCAGGCCCCCACTCATGTCTCCCACCACCCCCACACCCCAGCCACCAGGGTCAACCTCCACCAGGCCCCCACTCATGTCTCCCACCACCCCCACACCCCAGCAGTGCAGGGTCACCCTCCACCAGGCCCCCACTCATGTCTCCCACCACCCCCACACCCCAGCAGTGCAGGGTCACCCTCCACCAGGCCCCCACTCATGTCACCCACCACCCCCACACCCCAGCCACCAGGGTCACCCTCCACCAGGCCCCCACTCATGTCTCCCACCACCCCCACACCCCAGCAGTGCAGGGTCACCCTCCACCAGGCCCCCACTCATGTCTCCCACCACCCCCACACCCCAGCAGTGCAGGGTCACCCTCCACCAGGCCCCCACTCATGTCACCCACCACTCCCACACCCCAGCAGTGCAGGGGCACCCTCCACCAGGCCCCCACTCATGTCTCCCACCACCCCCACACCCCAGCAGTGCAGGGTCACCCTCCACCAGGCCCCCACTCATGTCTCCCACCACCCCCACACCCCAGCCACCAGGGTCACCCTCCACCAGGCCCCCACTCATGTCTCCCACCACCCCCACACCCCAGCAGTGCAGGGTCACCCTCCACCAGGCCCCCACTCATGTCTCCCACCACCCCCACCCCCCAGCCACCAGGGTCACCCTGCACCAGGCCCCCACTCATGTCTCCCACCACCCCCACACCCCAGCAGTGCAGGGTCACCCTCCACCAGGCCCCCACTCATGTCACCCACCACCCCCACACCCCAGCAGTGCAGGGTCACCCTCCACCAGGCCCCCACTCATGTCACCCACCACCCCCACCCCCCAGCCACCAGGGGCACCCTCCACCAGGCCCCCACTCATGTCTCCCACCACCCCCACACCCCAGCAGTGCAGGGTCACCCTCCACCAGGCCCCCACTCATGTCACCCACCACCCCCACACCCCAGCAGTGCAGGGTCACCCTCCACCAGGCCCCCACTCATGTCTCCCACCACCCCCACCCCCCAGCCACCAGGGTCACCCTCCACCAGGCCCCCACTCATGTCTCCCACCACCCCCACCCCCCAGCCACCAGGGTCACCCTCCACCAGGCCCCCACTCATGTCTCCCACCACCCCCACACCCCAGCAGTGCAGGGTCACCCTCCACCAGGCCCCCACTCATGTCTCCCACCACCCCCACACCCCAGCAGTGCAGGGTCACCCTCCACCAGGCCCCCACTCATGTCACCCACCACCCCCACACCCCAGCAGTGCAGGGGCACCCTCCACCAGGCCCCCACTCATGTCTCCCACCACCCCCACCCCCCAGCAGTGCAGGGTCACCCTCCACCAGGCCCCCACTCATGTCTCCCACCACCCCCACACCCCAGCCACCAGGGTCACCCTCCACCAGGCCCCCACTCATGTCTCCCACCACCCCCACACCCCAGCAGTGCAGGGTCACCCTCCACCAGGCCCCCACTCATGTCTCCCACCACCCCCACACCCCAGCAGTGCAGGGTCACCCTCCACCAGGCCCCCACTCATGTCACCCACCACCCCCACCCCCCAGCCACCAGGGGCACCCTCCACCAGGCCCCCACTCATGTCTCCCACCACCCCCACACCCCAGCAGTGCAGGGTCACCCTCCACCAGGCCCCCACTCATGTCACCCACCACCCCCACACCCCAGCAGTGCAGGGTCACCCTCCACCAGGCCCCCACTCATGTCTCCCACCACCCCCACCCCCCAGCCACCAGGGTCACCCTCCACCAGGCCCCCACTCATGTCTCCCACCACCCCCACACCCCAGCAGTGCAGGGTCACCCTCCACCAGGCCCCCACTCATGTCACCCACCACCCCCACACCCCAGCAGTGCAGGGGCACCCTCCACCATGCCCCCACTCATGTCACCCACCACCCCCACACCCCAGCAGTGCAGGGTCACCCTCCACCAGGCCCCCACTCATGTCTCCCACCACCCCCACCCCCCAGCCACCAGGGTCACCCTCCACCAGGCCCCCACTCATGTCTCCCACCACCCCCACACCCCAGCAGTGCAGGGTCAACCTCCACCAGGCCCCCACTCATGTCACCCACCACCCCCACACCCCAGCAGTGCAGGGTCACCCTCCACCAGGCCCCCACTCATGTCTCCCACCACCACCACCCCCCAGCCACCAGGGTCACCCTCCACCAGGCCCCCACTCATGTCTCCCACCACCCCCACACCCCAGCAGTGCAGGGTCACCCTCCACCAGGCCCCCACTCATGTCACCCACCACCCCCACACCCCAGCAGTGCAGGGTCACCGTCCACCAGGCCCCCACTCATGTCTCCCACCACCCCCACCCCCCAGCCACCAGGGTCACCCTCCACCAGGCCCCCACTCATGTCTCCCACCACCCCCACACCCCAGCCACCAGGGTCACCCTCCACCAGGCCCCCACTCATGTCTCCCACCACCCCCACACCCCAGCAGTGCAGGGTCACCCTCCACCAGGCCCCCACTCATGTCTCCCACCACCCCCACACCCCAGCAGTGCAGGGTCACCCTCCACCAGGCCCCCACTCATGTCACCCACCACCCCCACACCCCAGCAGTGCAGGGGCACCCTCCACCAGGCCCCCACTCATGTCTCCCACCACCCCCACCCCCCAGCAGTGCAGGGTCACCCTCCACCAGGCCCCCACTCATGTCTCCCACCACCCCCACACCCCAGCCACCAGGGTCACCCTCCACCAGGCCCCCACTCATGTCTCCCACCACCCCCACACCCCAGCAGTGCAGGGTCACCCTCCACCAGGCCCCCACTCATGTCTCCCACCACCCCCACACCCCAGCAGTGCAGGGTCACCCTCCACCAGGCCCCCACTCATGTCACCCACCACCCCCACACCCCAGCCACCAGGGTCACCCTCCACCAGGCCCCCACTCATGTCTCCCACCACCCCCACACCCCAGCAGTGCAGGGTCACCCTCCACCAGGCCCCCACTCATGTCTCCCACCACCCCCACACCCCAGCAGTGCAGGGTCACCCTCCACCAGGCCCCCACTCATGTCACCCACCACCCCCACACCCCAGCAGTGCAGGGGCACCCTCCACCAGGCCCCCACTCATGTCTCCCACCACCCCCACACCCCAGCAGTGCAGGGTCACCCTCCACCAGGCCCCCACTCATGTCTCCCACCACCCCCACACCCCAGCCACCAGGGTCACCCTCCACCAGGCCCCCACTCATGTCTCCCACCACCCCCACACCCCAGCAGTGCAGGGTCACCCTCCACCAGGCCCCCACTCATGTCTCCCACCACCCCCACCCCCCAGCCACCAGGGTCACCCTGCACCAGGCCCCCACTCATGTCTCCCACCACCCCCACACCCCAGCAGTGCAGGGTCACCCTCCACCAGGCCCCCACTCATGTCACCCACCACCCCCACACCCCAGCAGTGCAGGGTCACCCTCCACCAGGCCCCCACTCATGTCACCCACCACCCCCACCCCCCAGCAGTGCAGGGTCACCCTCCACCAGGCCCCCACTCATGTCTCCCACCACCCCCACACCCCAGCAGTGCAGGGTCACCCTCCACCAGGCCCCCACTCATGTCTCCCACCACCCCCACCCCCCCAGCACTGTGGGGCACCTGCCAGCAGGCCCCCACCCATGTCCAATCCATGCCCCCCTCCACCTGGGTCCCAACATTCCCCAATCATGCCCGTAATGCCCATCCTCCCCTGCCAAAAGGCCCAACCAACTATCACACCCACCCACATATCAAAGGCAATTACATGTTACACCCCCAATTTAAATAATGCAATTGAACACATGTCTGTCACACACAATGGCTGCAAGTGAATGACAAAACACCCAACATGACATGCCTGAAAGCAATGAGATGATACGACACATTGAAGATTAAAAAAATAATATGTATTGAACAGCAAGTAGAATGGAAATGAAATAAGAAAAAACACAAAGCAAATCAAACAAAACAAGATGAATGTCCAAGAAAATAATCTGAAAAATTAAAATAAGCCAATGAAGAACCATGAAGAAGATCATCCTGGGTCCATGAGCCCAACCAAATTAAACCTAACTATGACTACTAACTAAAAACTGAACTATATACAAAAAAGTGGTGCATTGTCCAATCGCAACCAAAAAAAAATCAAAAAAACAAAGGAAACCTAACCCTAACTATACAACTATATACAAAGGCAGCGGGCTATTCGGACGGCTCACTGGTTGTTGTCATGGGCCAGGGCATCATCGAACTCCTGGTCAATGGCTTGGAGGCGGGCATGTTCCCTGGCCCCGAGGTCCCGCAGGGATAACGCAGTGTCAAGCTCAAACTCCCTGCGAAGACCCTCGACGCACTCAGCCCGCCTCAGCGCCCTCCGCATGGAGTCCTCCGCCCTGACCATCGTGAGCCGTTCCTCCTCTGCCCGCTGCCGCTCCGCACCTATCCGCTGGCACAACCGCTCCCACACGGAAGCCACTCCCATTCCAGGGTTCTCCTGCCCTCCGGCCGATGCCTGCACCCCTGATGTTGATGGCCCCGAGCCATGATGCCTCCCACGTTGAGCCTGCTGCTGCCTCCGACGCAACTGCCTGTGCCAGCACGACGGCATCCAGGCTGATGGAAACCACCGACGCCGTCGTGCACGTGCCCTGCCCGATGATGCCGTCACATCCTCCATCTGCTGGGGTCCAGTTGCTCTGGTGTCCACCCCTGCTGGATCTCTGACTCCCGACTGTGGCAGGGATGGGATCCCCACTGAGCTGGCTGCATTGGTCGGGGCTGGTCCACAGGGGGCCCTGGTGGCATCTGGGCTGGAAGACGGCAAGGAGAACGACTGGTGGATAGCCTGCACAGAGGAGGAGAGGGCCGCCACATTGGCCAACACATGCAGGAAACCCCCGAACATGGCTGATCCCAATTGGGCCACGTCGGCACGGTGCACTTCGTGATGACGTGCGTGCTCCTCCCGGGAAGCACGCACGGCATCACGAATCACAGCCGTGCGCATCGCGACCCCAATCAGGACCTTCTCCGCACGGCCAGGGGTTCCCACATCCGCAGGTGGAGGGGAGTCAGGTGACATGGACATCCCCTCTACCTGCGGACAGGCCTGGGACGGGGCATCCCTGCTGGTGCATGGTGGTGCACTCACAGGGTCAGGGACAGCGACATGCACAGGCCCCTCCACGGTGACCTGTGCTGCCTCCTGCCCCTGGCCCTGGACTGCACCACTTGCACCAGCAGGGATGCCCCCACCAGGCCCCATGTGTGCCCCAGTGGCGGCCTCCTCCTCCTCCTCTGTGCAAACCACCAACCTGGATGGCTCCTCACCATCTCCCACCGTAGCAGGCCCCTGTGGGGGCTCACCCACCCCTTCCGCTGCAGCCGTGGGGGCATCCC
This sequence comes from Ambystoma mexicanum, assembly GCF_040938575.1. Taxonomy (NCBI): domain Eukaryota; kingdom Metazoa; phylum Chordata; class Amphibia; order Caudata; family Ambystomatidae; genus Ambystoma; species Ambystoma mexicanum. The sequence goes on along the minus strand of NC_090935.1, from coordinate 635,346,346 downwards.
CGCCGCCTTGCTCCACAGCGCCGTCTCCGCCCTCTTCTTCACTAGCCGCTGCGTAGAGGGAGACAAAGAACACAAGCATCAGGGCACTGTACAATGGTCCCCTAGACAGGAAGCAATAGCAGATGAGCACCACAGTCAAAGTACACTTCCATCATGTCCCTCCACAACACATGGGTCAGTCCAGGCAAAACACACACAGTAACAGGCATGGTGCATGCCATGGACATTTCCATGCATGTCCAATGGACTCTTGAAACATTCAATGATATGTAACTCACATGCATCATGGCTCATGCCCATCACATGCACACACTTCACCTCAGTCACATCCATCTGGCCCCAAACACACCAAACACAGCGGATACAAGGGTAATTTGGCTGCTTCACTGAATCTGTGCATTGTCACACACATGTGTCATGCATCCATGGCATGCACAAGTCACAGACACGCAGGTCAGGCACACAGACATGGCTACCATATATGTACCTGGCATCAGCACCCATCCCTCACCCCCACCCATGTCCAGGTACAGAGACTGGCATGCTCTCATGTTCATAATCTGCATAGGGCTCCCCATGTGGCATTTCAACACATGCAACAACCATGTGCATCACACATCACTGGTCGCACATGCATTACCATGATGTCCCTGCACACATACATGCATACATGGCCTATGGCACACATACAGGCAAGTATCATAGAACCAGCACACCGCAACATGCCCTGTCTCACACAGTAATGCATGGACACTTACCGCTCAACTCCAGACGGGCCTCCCTCTCAAGGATCTGGGCGTGGAGCGCTGGGCGTACGCGTTCCAGGACCCTCATCTGGATGGAACTCATGCGGCCCCGGCCCCCCTCCACGAGGCGCCGGCCTTCACAAGGGTCCTGGACCTCAAGTCCTCCCAGCGCTTCTTGATCTTCAGGACGTCGCGGGTTGCCACCCCCTCCGCGTTGATGGCAACCACACAGTCGGCCCAGATCCTCTGCCGTCCTTCCTTGCTGGCGCGGGACGATCCAAAGAGGGCATCATACTGCCCCAGGACATGCTCCACCAGGACACCAACTTCGGTGACAGTGAAGCTGGTGCCCCTCTGCCCCTCTGGCCTGGGGTTGCCACTGGTGCCAGATGTGGAAGTGCCGACATGGCAACCCCAGAGGCAGGTGTGGGTGGGCAACTGGGTCCTGGGGCTGGGCTGTGGAGCGATGTAATCCCAGTCGGGAGTCTTCAGTTCCAGCAGGGGTGGACACAGCAACTGGACCCCTGCAGATGGCTGATGTGCAGGCACCAAATGGCAGGGCACGGTGGCAGCAGGCAGGCAGGCAGGCAGGCAGCAGCAGATGGCACGTGGGAGGCTGCTCGGGGCACTGGGGGGCAGTAACTCGGCCTTCTGGGCAGGAGCGTGGTCTTCCGTGTGTTTTCACGTGGCCAGCTTGATACGGAGTGATTTGGCACGTGAAAATCCTGCACGTCAGCGTGAAATACGAGGAAAGGCCCTTAGCGCGTAAGCGCGTCAGCACGCATACGCGATTCTATTGGACCAGAGTCCCTCAGCGCGTAAGCGCGTCTGTGACGTGACCCGCACGGGTGTTTCCCACTCAGCACGTGATGACGGGGCACACGTGGAGATACTGCACGTCAGAGTGTCATCGCGTGTAATTGGACAAAAGTGCGCGTACACGCGATTGGCCTATGTACGTGTATTTAATGGGTGCGCGGGCACTTACACACGCAAGTACGTCAGCGAACCTGTATCCCGTGGTGCGTGTGAATTTCCACACGCTATTGGACTGGGAACTGGATTCCAGGGGTGCGCGGGTCACACGCTCGCCTAGAACACGCGCAAAGCATAAATTTGCGGACTTTAACAATAACAAGCTCAGACGGCAGGATGAACATACCGTTCCTAGCAGCAGTGGCAGTGGGCTACCAAAGGAGGAGGAGGAGGATAGTCAGGGCCAGAATATTCACACCCAGAACCAGCCTTTTCGGGATGCCTGATGACCAGGTGTATGGGAGGTACAGGTTTCCACCACACATCATACTGGACCTGGTGAGTGAGTGGGAGGATGACCTCACATCACCCACCCTGTGCTCCCAAGCACTCAGCCCCCTGGAGAAGGTCCTCAATGTACTGCACTTCTTAGCCACTGGATCATTTCAGCGGACAAGTGCCATAGTGGGTGGGGTGTCACAGGCCACCCAGTCACGCTGTCTACACCAGGTCTTGAACATCATCACTGCACGCCCATCAGTCCGCAGGCACATATACCTGCCCAAAACACCTGCAGAAAGGCATGCTGCCGCCCTGGATTTTTACGCTGTGGCACGATTCCCCAAAGTGCTAGGTGCCATCGACTGCACCCATGTGGCTCTACGTCCCCCCAGGGGATCTGAGCACATCTATAGGAACCGCAAGCACTGGCATTCCATCAACGTGCAGGTAGCATGTAATGCCAAGGGAATCATCACCTCAGTATATGCCAACTATCCCGGCTCCACCCACGACAGCTTCATTTACCGAATGTCCACCCTAAGCCGGGACCTAGAAGCTGGGCGGCATGGCGATACATGGCTGCTTGGTGAGTATGTATGCCACTGCACATGCATGCATGTTGGATACTGAGCAAGGTCACAACCCCACCAATGATACCAATCACCACCTCCACAGGGGACAGTGCCTACCCTCTCAGCCCCCACATGATGACGCCAATTCGGAACCCCACCACGCCACCCCAGGTAAGATATAACACAGCCCACATTACAACCCGGGGCATAGTGGAGCGCACATTCGGAGTGCTAAAGTCACGCTTTCGCTCCCTTGACCGTTCTGGCGGGCAGCTGTTATACGCTCCCCCAGTAGTGTGCAGGATCATAGTGGCAGCATGTGTCCTGCACAACGTTGCAACACGCCGGGGCCTGGCCATGGACATGGTGGTGGCCCCACATCCCCAACCACATGCACAGCCGCTGCGCATGGGAGGGGAAAGGGCACGGGGGGAGGCAGCCCGTACACAGCTAGTGGCTAATTACTTCACATAGAAATCACACCCCTGTGGAGTGCACACTGCCCTGGCACATTCCATCTGACAATCAATGATGACTCAACCTGACACTGATCCAGAATCTCTGGAGAATGAACCGGGAATACCATGTCAGCCTGAGATTGTTCACCTGGAAGTGTCACAATGTGTGCATCCCTACCCACACAGACACCACCAATGCAGTTTTGTGAAGTTACACATTGAAGCAGCTAAAATGAATACCCACTTGCAAAATGCAACAAGAGGACAGTGCCATGTCAGCCAACCCAACCCCAGCACCGCCACACGACACACCGTGCCATGTCATGCTAATTGCAGGTAAACAAAGTAATCCCCACAACATGACATCAGTCTCACTATGTACAGTGGCACTATTAGAAACCTGCAACACCTGAAATGCTCACAGCAATGCCGGACCAACAACATACTTGAGCACGTAGTACCATTAACATGACATCACAAATGTTATATATTAGTAGTCTCACCACCTGGAAATGCCTGCACTCCCACCACTACCAACTGTGCAGTGTTGTCGCCATGTAGAGTTGTAGGTGCACTGCTGCCAACATGGTCCCCATCTCCAGACTAGAGGTCCTTGTGTGGACATGAGGAAGGGACCTGCAAATTGGGAGGTAGACACAGAAGATGAGTTAAACATCAATGCAACATGCAGTGTACAACTCAACAGCAATATGCACTAGGAATGTATACACAGTATTGACTACAGACTGGCCACACAGCTCATGGGAGTCCAACGTCACTGTGTAATTCACTGTCACTTGGGCACACCCTTTGCAAGCCCATGGAAACGGGAAGCAGGAGGGGTGTGTGTGACTCAAACCCAAGCATCTGAACCAAATACATTACAAGCCTGCATGTGCCCAGCCACAATGCAGCGTATGCCCACAGGAACCACGGAAGCCAACAGATCGTCCCAAAAAAATTGGGAATAAAAGAAATAAAAATAAAAATAAAAATAAGAAACAATCAAAAATGGCCATTGATGGGCCCGGGGGGGTTGGGGAGGCCACCCAGGAGGTCCGAGGACAGGATGCACACCAGAACCCACCTGCGTGGATCCTGGGAAGATAAAACACCTCCATGGGCTCATGGCCCACACGGCTACCCTATTGTGGGAGTATCACTGCTGTCGCTATTATCACCCTGTGCAGCTGCATCCGGAGGTGGTTGCACTATGGGAGGCAGCCCACGTAAGGCCCTAGTCTGCTCCTCCATGGCTGCAAGCATGCGGGTGTGGTAGGTCTGGTTCTGGAGGATGAGTGTGCGGAGGTCCCCATGCAACAACTCACGGGATGCCCGGACCTCCGCCCTCGTTGCCTGCATCTCAGCTGAGAGCGTACGGGTGAGACGCTCCAGCTGCTGTTCTGTCCTTTGGTGTGTTGAAGCCTCAAGCTCAACAAGAGTCGTCCTGAGGTGAAGGAGCTCCTGCCTCAGGGCTTCCCTGTGGCCCTGGGACTCAATGGAGATGGCCTCCTGCAGAGTCGCCAGTGCCGCCCGCCTGTCCCTGTTGGACCCCAACATGTCCTCCCTGTGTGACTGGCAGATGGAGTCGGTTGCCTGCTCTAGTCGCTCCATCAGCCTTTCTGGGGGGACAATGGAAGTGGCCACCCTATCCATGGCCTGAGCCATCATCTCGGATGATGCAGCCTGTTGGGTTGCCATACCGTAAATGGATTGCTCCCATGCGGTATTGCCGGGTGGCATACGGCCACCACGTCGGCGGGCACCACACCTGTCTGGGGCAAGGCGAACTGCGCCTTGCTGTGCCGGCACTGCCTGAGGCTGCAGGACTGCATTCCCCCTCTGATCTGCTGGCCCAGGAACAGGATCAGATGTCGCGGAGTGTGACCCTGCATCCGTAACCACCGAAGGCGTAGCTGCCAACACTGACATCCCCATGGAGGGTCCTGACCCTGGTGCAGGTGGGTGAGACAGAACAGAATCCCTCCCTGGAACACTCACCTGCGACGGCACGTAGGTCTCATCCGAATCAACACCTGAGTACAGCTCGGGGGAGGTGCAGCCAGAGACACCCCTTGAGAGCACGACCTGCAGCACTTGTGGGTTCTCCCCCACCACCACACCACGTCCCTCACTGGTGGTTGGTCGGCCCTCGGACCCCTCCTGGGTCTGCACCATCTCCACAACCCCAGCAGTATCAGGTGCGTCTTCCCCTGCAAAGACATGAAAACAAAGAAATGGAAACAGGCATTAGCACCATGGCACACAATGAGGGCTGAGAAGCAAGAGAACCAGTACTTGATTGACACATGTCCCACATGACTAAAACCCTCCCATGCATGCACCCTCACTGCGTATGAAGTGCAGGCAAATGGCACACACTGATGACACCAAGATGGAAGATGAACACATTTTCTGCATGCTGCCTGGCAGTGGCATCACACATTGGCCTGTGATTGCCAGGTGAAACACACATGCCATCACACAGATGGCATGTACCATTGCTATTGAGTGAAGATGGAGAGGAGGGCAGCACCTATTCATTCAGTCCAGTTCCCGCATGTAATTGCTTTTCTAATTCTAACAGGTCAGATTTTTCACCTGGAGCTGCCAGTCTGAAATGGTCCAATTGCACAGGGACATGTGTGTACAAATGATATCCAGGTAACAAAGTCACTCCACTTTACCATACCCATGTCAGACATGTGACTAGTGGACAGCGACATGCCTAGTGAAAGTGGTGGAATGCAAACAAACTGACTGAATGAACAGTGAAAAATAAGCAAATATGTTGTGGCAAGGTGACACTTCAAGGGCAACTGGCGTGCAGTTGGGCTAGATGTCTACTGTTGGCAGAAGGGATACTGCTATGGCCAAATGCAGCTGCGCAGGAAGGATTGCATGAAGCACATGGCTGACCCATACGACTCAGGCGCACACACTCTCACCTGGCACACAAACAGAAGCCCTCAAACACACACCATGCACATGGATGACACACACATGCATGTGCACTCACCGGACAATGCCTCGTAATCAGCCAGATCTCCCACGCCTTGGATCTGTTCCTCCGTGACGTAGGTCCCAGCGACTGACTCATGTGGAGTGAGTTCCATGTCTACTACTGGAGACCCACCTCCAGTCACTAGAGTTGCGGCATGACTTGAGGCCAGCTTACTCTTTGCCCTGCGCTTTAGGTCATTCCAGCGCTTATAGCAATCATTGGCTGTGCGCCTCACGATTCCAAGGGCACTTACGATGTCCGCAACGGTCTGCCAGTGTGCCTGGCGTTGTGCAGGTGTGGTCTTGGATCCTGCAACAATGACCATCTCGTTGTCATGTCCGGACACATACTCGACAAGTGCATTCAGTTCGTCATCCGTGAAGCTGGGCTTCCTGGACGGGCCGGACTGTGTAGCCGTGTCTGGGGCATCAGCCTGTGCCGGACGAGCACTCTTCCTCTTCCGCTTGGAAGGTGGTGGTGATCCTGAGTGTCCTGCGCCGCTCTGGACACTAGGGGCAGGAGCCCTGGTGGACTCTGTATCAGGAGTGTGGGATTGCACACTCAGCATGGGAGTTGGTGCAGGCATTGGCTCTAGTGTGATGGTGTCAGGGGGAATGTCAGCAGCATGGACTAGGACCGACACTGTCCTGGCTGGGTGTGTGAGGGCTGGGGTGGATGGAGCCGCAGCTGCCCCTGCAGCCTCTCCGCCCTGCCTCCTTGGTGCAGCAGATGACCTTGCTGCCCCAGATCCACGTGGCATGATGGCATCAACGTGCACCAGCGCACGTGTCGTAGCCCTGCTGACCTGGAAGTCAGCCATGGAGTCAGCCAGGTCTGGTGCCACAATGGGCTGGTCCAACAAGGGCTGAGCATGGATGGTGTCAGCCACATCAGCCTCAATGGGAGGGGGTAGGGGGGGGATTATGGGTGCCCGTGACTGGTCCTCCACACATGGGGGGACAGGCTCACCCTGCAAGTTACGACCACGTCCCCTACCGGATCCACCACGGCCACCACTTGTGGCTCTTCCACCTTTGCCACCCTTACGGAATCCTCGCCTCCCAGCCATGGCACTGATGTTAATGTGCGTATGGGAGTGGATGTAGACTATTGTCCTGGGCAATTGGGAGTCAAAGGGGTTGGGTACCAGATGGTAATTGTACCCTAGTGCTCTAGCAAGGCTGAATGTAACCCCTGGGGAAAGATGACGGGTCACGCAACGCACAGGAGGCCCAAAAAAGGGAGATGACGTGCACGCAACCCCTCCTAGACCACGTGTGCAGAAAGAAAAACCTGCACTACGCTGTGGCACCCAGAAACACAAGAATGAACGTATGCGTGTCACACGCATCCTAGAATGACCTCTGAAGGGGTAGGCTACACACGGGGCAAGCACAGATGTTAGATACGTGCGTGACTCACCGTCTGCCTGGTAAACGAGCGTGTAAAAGGAGCACGTTTGGTTGGCAACACCCCCGCCAAAAGAAGATTTGTACGCTGTCTGAGGAGACAGGACAACAGTAGAAGGGAACACTGTTTGAGGGAACAGGCCCAGGTAAACCAGTAAAAGCGAAAGAAGATAAAAAGCTGTCAGAGGTAACAGGGAATACGAACTTGAAACGCCGTGAAGTAAATCGCGTGTGAAACGACAAGAAGTACAGAATTCACCCACTCGCTCTCCACGAAAAGCACGTACAAGGAAGTGGTGTTCTACGCGTACCTTTTATACAGGCCCACACGTCCAGCGTCACTTACGCGGCGTGTACGCGCTAGGGCCATTTCCACCAATTACACGCTTTGTCACTTCTGCGTGTAGGGACATTTCCTCCAATTACATGCTTTGTCACTTCTGCGTGTAGGGACATTTCCTCCAATTACACGCTTTGTCACTTCTGCGTGTAGGGACATTTCCTCCAATTACACGCTTTGTCACTTCTGCGTGTAGGGCCATTTCCACCAATCACACGCGATGAGACTCTGACGTGCAGTCTTTCCACGTGTGCTCTGTCATCACGTGCTGTGTGGGAAACACCCGTGCGGGTCACGTCACAGACGCGCTTATGCGCTGAGGGCCTTTGGTCCAATAGAATCGCGTATGCATGCTGACGCGCTTACGCGCTAAGGGCCTTTCCCCGATTTTCACGCTGACGTGCAGGATTTTCACGTGCCAAATCACTCCGTACCAAGCTGGCCACGCGTAAGCACACGGAAGACCACGCTCCTGCCCAGAAGGCCGAACTACTGCCCCCCAGAGCCCCGAGCACGCTCCCACCTACCATCTGCTGCTGCCTGACTGCCTGCTGCCCACGTGCACTGCCATTTGCTGCCTGCACATCAGCCAGGGGTGCTGTTGCTGTGACCACCCCTGCTGGTACCGAAGACTCCCGACTGGAATTCCATCGCTCCACAGCCCAGCCCCAGGACCCAGTTGCCCACCCACTCCTGCCTCTGGGGTTGTCATGTCGGGGCAAACACCATCTGTGACCACTGACAACCCCCGGCCAGAGAGACAGAGGGGCACCAGCTTCAGTGCCACCGAAGTTGGTGTCCTGGTGGAGCAAGTCCTGGGGCAGTATGATGCCCTCTTCGGAAGTTCCCGCGCCGACAAGGAAGGACGGACTCGGATCTGGACTGACATCGTGACTGCCATCAACGCGGAGGGGGTGGCAGTCCGGGACTTACAACATGTCAGGAAGCGCTGGGAGGACTTCAGGTCCAGGACCCTGAACAAGGCCCGGCGCCTCTTGAAGGCAGCGGATGCCAAGGGGCGCCGGGGCCACTTGTCGGAAGAACAGATGGGGGTCCTGGAACGCATATCCCCAGCGCTCCACGTCCAGGTCCTGGAGAAGCAGACCCGTCTGGAGTCGAGCCGTGAGTGTACATGCATCCTGATTGTGAGCAGTGCGTGTGGTGATTATTCGGTATTGTGCAGGTTGCACATCTGTTTGTATGGGGTCGAGTATGGGTGGGGGTGTACATGGCCGTGGGGCTGACACATGCGAGGGCTGTAATGTGTGAGACATGGATGGTGCTTGTGTGTGTAGGCTTGCATGGCAAATGCAGTTGTGCATGCACACATGTTTGTATGTATGTGTATGTAAGTAGACATGTCCGTGATGTCACGCATGTATGTTGTTTTGGGCTGCATGTATGAGCACTGTGTACATGTGCATGTGTGTGTATTTGACAAGGGTGCAACAGTGATGCAACATGGATGCATGTGACTGCAGTATGTGTAAGCCTGATTGGCAGATGTGACATGGATGCCCGTCTGAACAGTGCGACACTTGGCCGAGGTGTACACATGCATGCAAGTGTGGTGGTGTGTGTACATGTGTGGTGCACTTCCTGTGTTGCATGTGATGTCTGGGTCACCTTTGGCTGCTCATGCTGTTGTATGTGTATGGATGGTGGTGGCAGTTGCGATATGGCTGTGGTATGGCTCATGTGTGCGAGTTGCAATGACATGTGTGTTGGGGATTGTGATGACATGTCTGAGGTTTGCCAATGCCACTCATGTGCAACTGTCATGTGTGTATGTGTCCATTGTACAGTGCCCTGATGCCTGTGTTTTGTTTCTCCCTGTCTGCAGCGTCAACTGATGAAGAGGGCGGAGAAGGTGCTGTGGAGCACAGCGGCGGGGATCCGACCGCCAGCCGAAGACGCAAGGCCCGGCTCCCCTCCCGTGTTGTCATCTCGTCGGTGAGTGAGGAGTCCGGTGCCGCGTCCCAGGCCGCAGCTGCCGGGGGGAGGTCCAAGAGGCGGAGGTTGGAGTTGGACTCCTCGGCAGCAGAAGGGGCAGCTGGGACCCCACAGGGCCCAACAGGGGAAGATGGCACGGAGTCATCCAGGTTGGTGGGGGGTCTGGTGGAGGAGGAGGCCGTGCAAGCACCAGAGACGGGGTCTGGAGGTGGGGATCCCACTGGTGCTAGTGGTGCAGTCCAGGACCAGGGACAGGAGGCAGCACAGGCCGCCGCGGAGGTGCCTGTGTGCAATCCTGTCCCCGATCCTGTCCCTGCATCATCTTGCACCAGCAGGGATGCCTACGTCCAGACCCGTTTCCAGGCAGGGGATGAGCTGACGTCAACTGGCCTTCCTCTGCCTGCGGACGTGGCTATCCAGGTCCGGGTTGAGCCTGTCCTGGCTGGTGTGGCGTTGCGTCAACGGGCCATGCGAGGTGACCTGCAGTCTTTTCATGGAGAGACTGCACGTCATCTCGAATGGCTCGTTGACCACATCAGCCTGCTGGGACAGGTCACCCAGGCCGGATTCCTCCATCTGATGGGGCTTGCTCCGACCCCCTCCTCAACTGGACCCCCTACGCGCCAGTAGTCCTCTGTGCCATCTTCCCACCCATCAGTCACCTGGGTGCCCTGTGGAGCTGCCTCTGACGGTGCGGCCAGGCTGGTGGAGGAGGCATCCCTGCCACAGTCGGGAGTCGGTGGTCCAGCAGGGGTGGCCACATCAACAAGTGCACCCCAGCCGGCGGAGGATGTGCAGGCAGCAGGAGGCAGTGCACGGGCAGAGGCAGAGCAGCAGCAGCAGCAACATGGTGGGAGCCATGAAGGCTCGGGGCTTTCGACATCGGAGGGGCAGGCATCGGCCGGAGGGCAGGGGGACCCAGGACAGAGAGTGTCTTCCGTGTGGCAGCGGTTGGGCCACGCCATAGGTGCGGAGCGGCGGCGGGCAGAAGAGGCGCGGCTCACAATGGTCAGGGCGGAGAACTCCATGCGGAGGGCCCTGAGGCGGGCCGAGTGCCTCGAGGCAATCCGCAGGGGGTTGGAGGAGGACACAGCGTCGTCCCTGCGGACCCTCGGGGCCATGGAACTGGACCGCCTCCGGGACATCGAACAGGAGTTCGATGATGCCCTGGCCCGGGACACCACAGAGTGAGCCGCTGGACTTGCCCGCCGCCTTTGTATATAGTTCTTTAGTTTTAGGTTTCCTTTCTTTCGTATTATGATTTGGAGTCGACGGACACTGCTCCACTTTTTGTATATAGTTGATTTTTAGGTAGATTTTTTAGTAGGTTTCCTTTGTTCAGTTGGGCTCATGGACCCTTGTTATTTTTGTACATAGTTCTTTATTGCATGGAGATTTTTTTACATTTGACTTTGGACAAAAAAATTTTCTATTTGGATTTCAAGTTTCATTTTTTCATACGGACATGCAGCTTACTTTTTTCTCATTCACATTGTAGTTAGTTTTCTTTCTTTAGCATTCTTATTTTTTTTCAATACAATTTTGTTTGCATACTTCACTGTGTGATATCATCTCATTGGTTTCATGCATGTCATGTTGTGTGTTTTCCCATTCAATTGCAACCATTGTGTGTGACGGACATGGCTTCATTGGCTTCATGAACATTGGGGGTGTAACATGTGATTTCCATTTCCATGTGGGTGAATGGGTTACTTGGTAGGGCTTTTTGGCTGTGGAGGCTGACCATTACGCACATGATTGGGGATTGTGAGGACCTGGTGGGGGCTGCCCATGGTGGCAGGGCGGTGGGGGGTGGTGGGAGACATGATTGGGGGCCTGGTGGAGGCTGCCCCTGGTGGCTGGGGGGTGGGGTGGTGGGAGACATGAGTGGGGGCCTGGTGGAGGGTGCCCCTGCACTGCTGGGGGGTGGGGGTGCAGGGGGACATGAGTGGGGGCCTGGTGGGGGCTGCCCATGGTGGCTGGGGGGTGGGGGTGGTGGGAGACATTAGTGGGGGCCTGGTGGAGGGTGCCCCTGGTGGCTGGGTGGTGGGGGTGGTGGGAGACATGAGTGGGGGTCTGGTGGAGGGTGCCCCTGGTGGCTGGGGGGTGGGGGTAGTGGGAGACATGAGTGGGGGCCTGGTGGAGGGTGCCCCTGGTGGCTGGGGGGTGGGGGTGGTGGGAGACATGAGTGGGGGCCTGGTGGAGGGTGCCCATGCACTGCTGGGGGGTGGGGGTGGTGGGAGACATGAGTGGGGGCCTGGTGGAGGGTGCCCCTGCACTGCTGGGGGGTGGGGTGGTGGGAGACATGAGTGGGGGCCTGGTGGAGGGTGCCCCTGCACTGCTTGGGGGTGGGGTGGTGGGAGACATGGGTGGGGGCCTGGTGGAGGGTGCCCCTGGTGGCTGGGGGGTGGGGGTGGTGGGAGACATGAGTGGGGGCCTGGTGGAGGGTGCCCCTGCACTGCTTGGGGGTGGGGGGGTGGGAGACATGAGTGGGGGCCTGGTGGAGGGTGCCCCTGCACTGCTTGGGGGTGGGGTGGTGGGAGACATGTGTGGGGGCCTGGTGGAGGGTGCCCCTGCACTGCTTGGGGGTGGGGTGGTGGGAGACATGAGTGGGGGCCTGGTGGAGGGTGCCCCTGCACTGCTGGGGGGTGGGGGTGCAGGGGGACATGAGTGGGGGCCTGGTGGGGGCTGCCCATGGTGGCTGGGGGGTGGGGGTGGTGGGAGACATTAGTGGGGGCCTGGTGGAGGATGCCCCTGGTGGCTGGGGGGTGGGGGTGGTGGGAGACATGAGTGGGGGCCTGGTGGAGGGTGCCCCTGGTGGCTGGGGGGTGGGGGTGGTGGGAGACATGAGTGGGGGCCTGGTGGAGGGTGCCCATGCACTGCTGGGGGGTGGGGGTGCAGGGGGACATGGGTGGGGGCCTGGTGGAGGCTGCCCCTGGTGGCTGGGGGGTGGGGGTGGTGGGAGACATGAGTGGCGGCCTGGTGGAGGGTGCCCCTGGTGGCTGGGGGGTGGGGGTGGTGGGAGACATGAGTGGGGGCCTGGTGGAGGGTGCCCCTGCACTGCTGGGGGGTGGGGGTGCAGGGGGACATGAGTGGGGGCCTGGTGGAGGGTGACCCTGGATGCTGGGGGGTGGGGGTGGTGGGAGACATGATTGGGGGCCTGGTGGAGGATGCCCCTGGTGGCTGGGGGGTGGGGGTGGTGGGAGACATGAGTGGGGGCCTGGTGGAGGGTGCCCCTGGTGGCTGGGGGGTGGGGGTGGTGGGAGACATGAGTGGGGGCCTGGTGGAGGGTGCCCATGCACTGCTGGGGGGGTGCAGGGGGACATGAGTGGGGGCCTGGTGGAGGGTGACCCTGGATGCTGGGGGGTGGGGGTGGTGGGAGACATGATTGGGGGCCTGGTGGAGGGTGCCCATGCACTGCTGGGGGTAGGGGTGCAGGGGGACATGGGTGGGGGCCTGGTGGAGGCTGCCCCTGGTGGCTGGGGGGTGGGGGTGGTGGGAGACATGAGTGGGGGCCTGGTGGAGGGTGCCCCTGCACTGCTGGGGGGTGGGGGTGCAGGGGGACATGAGTGGGGGCCTGGTGGAGGGTGACCCTGGATGCTGGGGGGTGGGGGTGGTGGGAGACATGATTGGGGGCCTGGTGGAGGATGCCCCTGGTGGCTGGGGGGTGGGGGTGGTGGGAGACATGAGTGGGGGCCTGGTGGAGGGTGCCCTGGTGGCTGGGGGGTGGGGGTGGTGGGAGACATGAGTGGGGGCCTGGTGGAGGGTGCCCATGCACTGCTGGGGGGTGGGGGTGCATGGGGACATGAGTGGGGGCCTGGTGGAGGGTGACCCTGGATGCTGGGGGGTGGGGGTGGTGGGAGACATGATTGGGGGCCTGGTGGAGGATGCCCCTGGTGGCTGGGGGGTGGGGGTGGTGGGAGACATTAGTGGGGGCCTGGTGGAGGATGCCCCTGGTGGCTGGGGGGTGGGGGTGGTGGGAGACATGAGTGGGGGCCTGGTGGAGGGTGCCCCTGGTGGCTGGGGGGTGGGGGTGGTGGGAGACATGAGTGGAGGCCTGGTGGAGGGTGCCCATGCACTGCTGGGGGGTGGGGGTGCAGGGGGACATGGGTGGGGGCCTGGTGGAGGCTGCCCCTGGTGGCTGGGGGGTGGGGGTGGTGGGAGACATGAGTGGGGGCCTGGTGGAGGGTGCCCCTGCACTGCTGGGGGGTGGGGGTGCAGGGGGACATGGGTGGGGGCCTGGTGGAGGCTGCCCCTGGTGGCTGGGGGGTGGGGGTGGTGGGAGACATGAGTGGGGGCCTGGTGGAGGGTGCCCCTGCACTGCTGGGGGGTGGGGGTGCAGGGGGACATGGGTGGGGGCCTGGTGGAGGCTGCCCCTGGTGGCTGGGGGGTGGGGGTGGTGGGAGACATGAGTGGGGGCCTGGTGGAGGGTGCCCCTGCACTGCTGGGGGGTGGGGGTGCAGGGGGACATGAGTGGGGGCCTGGTGGGGGCTGCCCATGGTGGCTGGGGGGTGGGGGTGGTGGTCGACATGAGTGGGGGCCTGGTGGAGGATGCCCCTGGTGGCTGGGGGGTGGGGGTGGTGGGAGACATGAGTGGGGGCCTGGTGGAGGGTGCCCCTGCACTGCTTGGGGGTGGGGTGGTGGGAGACATGAGTGGGGGCCTGGTGGAGGGTGCCCCTGCACTGCTTGGGGGTGGGGTGGTGGGAGACATGTGTGGGGGCCTGGTGGGGGGTGCCCCTGCACTGCTTGGGGGTGGGGTGGTGGGAGACATGAGTGTGGGCCTGGTGGAGGGTGGCCCTGCACTGCTGGGGGGTGGGGTGCAGGGGGACATGAGTGGGGGCCTGGTGGGGGCTGCCCATGGTGACTGGGGGGTGGTGGGAGACATTAGTGGGGGCCTGGTGGAGGGTGCCCCTGGTGGCTGGGTGGTGGGGGTGGTGGGAGACATGAGTGGGGGTCTGGTGGAGGGTGCCCCTGGTGGCTGGGGGGTGGGGGTGGTGGGAGACATGAGTGGGGGCCTGGTGGAGGGTGCCCCTGGTGGCTGGGGGGTGGGGGTGGTGGGAGACATGAGTGGGGGCCTGGTGGAGGCTGGTGGGAGACATTAGTGGGGGCCTGGTGGAGGGTGCCCCTGGTGGCTGGGTGGTGGGGGTGGTGGGAGACATGAGTGGGGGTCTGGTGGAGGGTGCCCCTGGTGGCTGGGGGGTGGGGGTGGTGGGAGACATGAGTGGGGGCCTGGTGGAGGGTGCCCCTGGTGGCTGGGGGGTGGGGGTGGTGGGAGACATGAGTGGGGGCCTGGTGGAGGCTGCCCCTGCACTGCTGGGGGGTGGGGGTGGTGGGAGACATGCATTGTTGATCAGTAGTGCAAGGTGACATGTGGGTTGGCTGGGGGGCATGCCCATGGTGGATGGGCTGCCTGCGGGACATGAGCAGGGGTGCAGGGTAGTCCCCCGTGGTGTGGGCTGCCTGCAGGGGCCGTGGAGGTTGTGGAGCATACACCTGGGAGGACCCACACGGCCAATTCACGTGTAGTACTCCCCAGAACCCCTGAAATACACATACCCTGCAGAAATCGCGTGTGGAACTTCCCGCGCACCCCTGGAATACACATACCCTGCTGAAATCGCGTGTGGAACTTCCCGCGCACCCCTTGGAATACACATACCCTGCTTGCACGGGGCCAATCGCGTGTGGAACTTCCCGCGCACCCCTGGAATACACGTACCCTGCTTGCACGGGGCCAATCACGTGAGATACTTCACGCGAACCCCTGAAATACACGTAGCCCGCTCCCCCGGCCCGATCGCGTGAGAAAGTTCACGCGAACCCCTGTAATACACGTAGCCCACTCCCCCAGGCCCGTTCGCGTGAGAAACTTCACGCGAACCCCTGAAATACACGTAGCCCGCTCCCCCAGGCCCGATCGCGTGAGAAACTTCACGCGAACCCCTGAAATACACGTAGCCCGCTCCCCCAGGCCCGATCGCGTGAGAAAGTTCACGCGAACCCCTGTAATACACGTAGCCCGCTCCCCCAGGCCCGATCGCGTGTGGAACTTCCCGCGCACCCCTGAAATACACATACCTTGCTCGCACTGGGCCAATCGCGTGTGGAACTTCCCGCGCACCCCTGAAATACACATTCCCCGCTTGGCGTTTGCTGTTTGCCAGCCCGGTGAACTGGTCCAGGGTTAGCGCAGCCCTTTGCGATGATTTCGCGATTTTGATGGCTTTTCCTTGCGCGAGGGCGTTCTTCGGGGCGTTACTGGCGCTGCTGCAGGGTCGCTGCGATTCTCTGCGCCACGGCTGGTTTGGGAGCCTAAAATCCATGAATAAGCTGTGCGCGGAAATCGGTTTTAGCGCACGTGCCTGGCGCAGTCAATCACACGCAGACACTCTGCGCAAGCCGCTTGCGACACTTTTCTGCGAAATTCTATGAATTACCCTCTGTGTAAATACTGTTAGTGACGAAATTAAAAATGGAGGAAGTTACCCCGCTCGGGCATTTGTGCATGCAACTGCCCAAGCATGCACCAAAACTAATGAAATACAGTACAGAGTGGGTTAAGGGTACCACCAATAAGATGTTTATGCCGTGGCCCCAGAACGGCTCACTCTCTAAGGCTGTTTTACAGCACATGACTACCTTCCTACACGCCACATATTCGGGCAAGAAGTTAGAGAAACGTCTTGCTGTTCTAGAATTGTGGAAAATGTTTGAAGAAACGAAGGTGGAAGAACCACCCACAGACTGGATACAAAATATATGTATGGAGGGGGTGAGACGCCTACCGCGCCAACAGACCCGCCTGAGCCAGTCATTGAAGGAAGTAAGTCAGAGGGTCTTTACCCACTAAGAAAACGTAAGACAGCCACGGGGTATATCAATCCTGCATATGAGTAGCCTACGTACAGTATTGACGATAATAAGGGAAAAGAACAGGAAAACAATATCGCCTCCACGGTCTCAAGGGACAAAGGGAGATGCGAAGATGAAGGGAAAGATTGGGCACGGAATTGTGCACCTCCAGAAAGAGGGAAATAATCATAAAGGAAATGAAGGTAGAGGTGATGAGATAGCATTCCCGAAAAACGAATGGATGGGAGGTCAAATATTATTTAAGTTGGATGGAAAATGAAGTGATGATTTGAGGCCAAGGGAGAGGTCTGATGAGACGCAAAGGAGAGAGAGAGACAAAGGGATGGGAGAGAGGGATGAAAGGACAAGAAAGAAAGATAGGCTAAGGCGAGAACAATTATATCGCGAAGAGCAAGGAATACCGCTCAGTCGCACACAATACGCAGCCTATAAAATGTAAAGGTTAGAGGAAGAAAGGAGAGTGCATGAAAGAAAAGTAAAAAAGCAAGAAGATGAGGAAAGTAGAAGGGCAAAGGAACATAGGAATGAACAGATGAGGGAAGTAGATGAGGCTAGAGAAGAAGCAAAGAAGCGAAACAAAATAGACGAGGAAGTAGAACGTAAGCGCAGACAGAGGGAATGGGATCTTGAATATTTGGAGCGAGAAGTGATTAAACCCAATCCTGCAGTAGAATGGGAAGACATAGAAGAATTATTTCCTGCAAGCGATGCAGTACCAGGTACAAGCGGGACAAATATTGAAGATGACTTCGACACCAGAAGCATCGGGGAAACGATCGATAAATATACAATGAGATGGGGCTAGAGCAGATATCTGATGGGGGAAGGGAAGATGAGCGCTTAGAGAGCACTCAGCTATATGACACTGAGGATGTCACCCGAAGTAGTGGGAGCAGGGAACTGTCCCTAGACAGGCTGGTGATTGGGCAGAACGAAGAAGATGCAAGAAGTTGTGTAAACTGGGAGTATTCATAATCTGACTTTGGTGGGGAAACGGAGGATGTGGCACATGAAGAATGGAGACGGTGCGAAAAACGGCTCCCAGGGGACCAAGGGGTACGATGGTCAGACGCTAGCGAGTCCGCAAGTAGGACACCGAAGTCTGCCGCGCAGTCCGGCCGACATGAAGGAACACCCCACGGTCAGAGGGGGGTGTCAGCACCAGCCTATGCAGACAGACTAAGGGCATTGCCAGGTAGACAGCAAGGCGGGAATGCCAACCCGGTTATAGACCGGAGAGCTATGGGGGAAGAGAAGGAGGACTGTGCATTCCAATTCCCATTGCTAGAAAAGGGGGAGCAAGACCACAATATATTCCATGGCCACACATGGACCGAGAGAACCTTAAAAACAAACTTCCAATGATGACCTCGGGAGCCAGAAAGTGGATACGATACACGAGTTAAAGAAAATGATGAGGGGTGTCACATTGGCTCTAGGGGACATAAAGGGCCTCCTAATTGCCGTACTTGATGAAAGAGCAGATAATGTATGGAAACGGGCAGGCTATCCTAGAGTAACCTTAACTAACACCTCCCATGACGGAGCACCATTTAATAACTGTAGGGCAGCAGTGTGGAAAGTGCTGCAAATGCTATATCCAGACACTTCTGATATGGGGGCTATAATGACTCGGAAAATGAAAGAGTCAGAGGATCTGTTGATTTCTATCCAGAATTTTCAAGACGCGTGGGTGCTCGAAAAGCATGAGTCTTGGACGAAATCTATCCTTGTATTTTACCACATATTATGCCAGGGGTTGCCTGAACCGGTGCAGAAGCTGCTCAAGAAATTGGTAGGAATAGAAGCTAAACCGTGGGCCGAAATACAGTTGACAATTGCACATTATTGTAGATTGTTGCAAGAAAAGAATCGGAAAAAGGAGGCAACTTGTAAGGGCGAGGAGGCAAAGCTGTTGCAAAAGAAGCTCTCGAATTATGCTCTCGAGGGAGCCATGCTCACCAGCCCAGCCGAACCAAGCGCACAACAAGCAACCAACCCATCGCAGAATAATCAGGGTAACACAGGATTTTACCCAAGAGGAAGGGGTTTTGGAGGAAGAGGATGGAAGTATAAGCAAGGAGGGTTTTGAGGTAACCAGGGAAGATTTCAGAATAATCAAATTGGCTTTCAGAATGCGCAGATGTGCGGTCCATCTATGCCAGATGGACAGGTGGCCCGACCACCACCAGTGTGTTGGCTGTGTGGAATGTCAGGACATGTGGCGCATATGTGCAAAAGCCAAGGCATGTGACAAAACAGCCAAGGGATGGGGCTGGCATGATGAATCAGCCTGCCGTCCACAACAGGGCAGTGCACAAAATTACACAGTGCAGCCGCAGGCGTTAGGCGTGCAGCAAGGTGCACAGAAAATGGTTCAACCACTGAACATGGGGAACTTGCTGCAGGGACAATCCCAGCAGGCACCACCGCAAATGTCACAGGGCACTAGCTCCGGAGGGGGAGTTAACCCTGGGGCTGGGGGAGATCAACAGGTATACAGTGGGCCGAATTTATATGTGAAATAGGACAGCTCATGGGGGACTCTAATGTGCTCTATCCTATCAGTGACACCAGACCCTAACAGGGAACCAAGGGTGAATGTCACCATAGGGGGGAAGGAATATTCCTTCTTAGTTGATATGGGTGCAACGCGCTCGTGCATATGAGAGGGCAAATTTTCCTTGTCCGGAGAGGCTATAGATACTCAGAGTTTCACTGGAGCTCATAGTAGAGTTCCCTTTACAGACGCACTCCCAGTCTCAGTGGGAGAACGTGAAATGAATGTACCCCTATTATATTCACATCAGACCCCAGTAAATATTCTGGGCCGAGACCTGATGACTAAATTAAACATGACCATCTGGTTTACCGAGAATGTTATAGTGTGCTCCACTCCAGGAATACATTATTCAAACATGTGCAAAATGATCAGAGCATACTCAGGACGCATAGCCATGAGAGCTGTACCATTAGAGCCAGAAGTCTTTGCGTATGGCGAGCGGGTGCTTATGGCGGGACTGCCAGGCCTCGCAGATAGGACTATGAGGACACCTGATGAGTTTCTGTTCAGACCAAGAATACCCATGCACGAAGAGGAGGGCCAAGTATTTCCCTTAATGATAAAATATGCCGCAATGCGAGGGAAAGTTGTATTGGTCGAAGGATATGATGACGAAGGCAAACAATGGTGTGCGATTATCCCCATTGAGGAAGGGTATCGAGTGACTGACGTCACCGATGACGATCTGTTTGAAGAGCACCCTGACCTAGAAGAGACAAGAGTGGAAGTAAGTCTCACATTTTGGGTCAAAATGATCAGACGGGAGGTGCCACAGAGAATGATGTTGGCGCTGGTACGTCCAGAATACTTTGATGACGACATGGCCCAAGTGCCTGCCACAGTATGGACTACAGGGCCCTATGATGTAGGTCTCCTGAAGGGGGCAGGTGAAGTGAAAATTAAACTGAAACCAGGAGCAATTTTACAAGGAGTGCGACAATATACAATGTCCAGAGAGGCAGATGAAGGGATCGCGAAGACAATTTCCGCCATGATGGAGCAGGGCATCCTAGTAACGTCAGAATCACCTTGCAACACGGTTATTTACCCTGTCAAGAAATCAAAGGGAGGGTGTTGGTGTTTAATCCAAGATTTATAAGCATTAAACGATATAGTTGAAGCCGAGTTCCCTCTAGTCCCCAATCCATCCACAATACTGTGTAACATACCAACCAAGGCCAAATATTTCACGGTGATCGATTTGAAAGAGGCGTTTTTCTCAATCCCGTTGCACCATGACTCTCAAGACCTGATGTCATTCACCTTCAGACAAATGCGCCTGAAAAGTATGAGGTTGCCACAGGGGTATTGCGAGTCCTCGTCTATTTTCAACCGAATCCTGCAAATTGACCTTGGCAATATTGCGGTGGACAGTGTTGTTTTGCAGTACGTAGATGACATTCTGACCTGCATCACCACTGAAGAGAAATGCAGGTGCGACTCTGTCCAGCTATTGACTATACTGGCTGAAAAGGGATACAAAGATGATAATGAAAAGTTGCAGTACTGTCAACAGGAGGTGTTGTAAATAGGGCAACTGATCTCTCATGAGGGGAAAAAGGTAACCCCAGAAAGGGCTGAAGCCATCATGAACATGGCCAAGCCGCGCACGATAAAACAAATGCAGAGCTTCTTAGGCCTGTGCAATTATGTCAGAGCATAGGTTTTCGACTACAGCTCGTATACCAAGCCCCTGCTTCAGGCTTTGAAGAAAGCCCAGGCAACCAAAGGAGAAATTGAATGGACTCAGGCAAAGGAGAAAGGGTTTGCAGAACTCAAGGGGGCAATTTGTAAGGCCCCAGTTCTCGGGATTCCTAATTATGCAGAGGAATTCTACCTGTTCTCACACTCTGATGGTAATTTTATGACGGCAGTGCTCACGCAGTGAACCTCGCTGGGGTACAAGCCCCTAGAATATTACAGCGGGAGTCTGGACACGGTTATGAAGGGCCACTTCCCATGCGAACAAAATCTAGCTGCTGCCGCATTCGCTATCGAAAAGGCATCATCCATTGTGATGGGGTGCTCCATGACATTGTATTTTGAACATTCGCTGTTCGCCATACTAGAGAAGCCAAAGGACACACTGACATTTCAGAGAGCATCCGCCTGTGTGGTGATCATCTCTAACCCATCAATCAAAATAGTGCGATGTAAAACTGTAAACCCTGCTCCCTTCATAGCTGAGCCAGTCACAGAAGGAGAATCTATACATGACTGTGCGAATTATGAGGAATTCTATGATGAGATCCCCAGGGTAAAGGAAACGCCCTGGCAAGTGGAGAGATCGTCTTTATTGACGGTTCTTCGAGAATCTACCAAGAAGATGGACAAAGGTATACAGGCGGGGCTGTGGTAAAACACCTAGCGAATGGAGAGTTTCGAGTACTCGTCAGTGCGCGAATAGACTCTCACTATTCTGCACAAGCTACAGAACTGCTGGCACTGATATT
The DNA here is from genome assembly GCF_040938575.1 of Ambystoma mexicanum. Lineage (NCBI taxonomy): Eukaryota > Metazoa > Chordata > Amphibia > Caudata > Ambystomatidae > Ambystoma > Ambystoma mexicanum. The sequence continues at coordinate 635,324,718 of NC_090935.1, read as the reverse complement.
CGCCATTGAGAATCATGCAGACCAGAAAGTAACTGTGTACAGTGACTCAGCCTATGTGACGTCCACAGTACATGCAGGTCTAGCGCGCTGGAAAAGGAGGGGCTACCTCCGAGAAGACGGCACACCAGTGCAACATGCAGCCTTATTGGACAGGCTGATAAAAGCACTACAGCTCCCAGTGGGCATAGCGGTTGTGAAATGCGCCGCCCACACCAAGGGGACAGATTTCGTGTCACGTGGAAATCATGAAGCGGACACGGAAGCCAAGCACATGGCATCCAAGAATGAAACAATCATGGACGTGGAGGTGGCATGTACCCATGAGCGGATGATAGTAGTGCGAGCCACAGCAGAAGCCTATAGCAATATGGGGCAGACTCAGCTAATGGAGCACCTCAGGAGGAGAAAAATGTGTAGAAGCATTGAGCGTGTTATTTAAACCCCTCTGACGGGTTGTGGAGGCAAGACAGCACTGGTAAACCAGTAATACCTTTCGCCCTTCTAAAAGTAGCATTAGAACAACTACACTACCCCATCCATTTGACAAAAGAAAATCTTGCTGCAACGCTCGCAGAAGACTGGTTCACACCGAATTTAGCAGGGCATGTTGTATTTTTTATGGTGAACTGCATAATCTGCCAGCAATTCACCGCTGGGCACACATTAAAAGTAGTGAGAGGAATCATTCACAGACCAAATGGACCATTCCAGCACTTGCATATCGACTACATCGACATGATCCAAGTGTGCAACGGGTACAGGTATTTAATTGTGGTGGTGTGTCCATTCTCTAGATGGATAGAAGCAGGCCCCTATACACACCCAGATGCTACCTGTGCTGCCAGGTTCCTAGTGAGGGAGGTGTTCCCTAGGTGGGGGGTGTGCGAAGTAATGAGATCGGATAACGGGGCTCACTTTGTAAATTCAGTTTTCGAACAGATTAGCTTGTTGCTTGGTATAAAGCACAAGTTCTCATCGGCGTATCATCCTGAGGGGAATGGGATATGTGAACGGTTCAACGGCTTGCTTAAGGAGAGGATAGCCAAGTTGAAGCTCACATTAAAGAAGGGATGGCTGCACTGTCTACCATTGGCATTGTATGCACTTCGGAACCAACCCGGCTCCGACCATCATCTCACGCTGCACGAGATAGTTACAGGCAGAAGGATGAGGACCCTTCTTACCCCCGAGATAGAGCTAGTTGTGATTCCCAGCCGACTAGGGAGGTTCTGGGAACAGAGATGCAAAAGTACCTTAACTGTATGACATCCAGCGCCTCTGTCATTACAGGCCAGCTGCAGTGATGGCGAAAAGGGGATGGCACAGCACGAAACACAGCAGGAAGTGCTGAAGCAGACACAGAGCAAGGTGTACATGCAACCCCCGTCTTCCCTGGTGACAGCGTGCTTGTGAAGAATTTTACCAGAAAAAGGTGGGATGAGCCAAGATTTCATGCCCTTTCATCGTAGAGGACTGCACCCCCTCTGCCGTCAAGCTCCAGGCCAGAAGGGCATGGATCTTCCTGAATGACATTAAACCCTATATAGGAGAGAGCCCTCCTGCTGCATCCAACTGTAAAGAAACCACAGACAATGGGGAAGAACCTCAGCACGTGCAGACAAGATCCATGGCGAGGAAGAAGGACGCATGAGCAGAAAACCAAGACAAAGAACCCGGATGCAAAGTGTGGCATAGAACTGGACAGGTTCCCCAAGCAAGGGGAAATAAGGACATAACGAACATGTACATCCCAGTTGCAGGGTAAAGAGAAGCAAATCCTAAGCCACAACAACATTGATAAAATAAACTTTCGAAAGAACGACATGCTCAAGTAGTACAAAGAGTCAAGACTCTGATAGACTGCAAATAAGCCATTGCCTGAGAGTGTAACACAGTATCCTGAAGCAATCAGTATTGAGACTTTGTTCACAGAATTTATGGTATCCCCCAGTAGAAACATCACAGAGGATGTGCTTTCCTGTTTCCGGCTAGTAGTAGAGACATATCCATCACTTGTAGGGAGAGTTACCAGTATCACAGACTTTATTCAAGATCCGGCCAACAAGAAAATAATCTGGCATCTACTGACTGTCATCACGGAAGCTTTCTTTTCACTGCCCGAGTACAGTGAGAAGGACACAAATGCTTCCACCGCCAATAGACATTGATGAACTCACGTTTAATTTGTTCTTCCAAATAATCGAGAAGTGCCCAGGGCTCGTCGGGAGAACAACTGATACACGCACTTATATCAGAGATCCAAGAAACATAGCTCAACTGAGTCAGCTGTGGACTAAATTAAATCATTTGGTGGTAATCCACGCAACGGGAATGTGCAAAGACTGTGCGAATCAAAAGAAAAGCTTGCGATCAGGACACAGCCAAACAGGGTAAATGTCCCTATCAACTGAGGACACCCGTCTGGCGCAGAACATCCTGTTTAGATTAGTCACAGACTATCCAGAAATGATAGGAATGCCTGCAGATGTTGACATCATCATCTTCCTTAGAGATCCGGCCAACGCCCCACACATGGGCACACTTCTCCATGGTATAATTCTCCATGGTATAATGCTCCAAGTGGAGCTGTCCAACTTCCAGCGAGAATTCCTAAGGAGATTCCAATAAACTTTCCGCTGCGGACAGATCGAGAAGAGCAGAAACAAGGATTACGACATCATTGATCCTAGTTATTTTTATTTTCATTCTATTTTTCTTATTATCCTTTTTGTCATCCTTTCGCCGTGGAGCAGATCGAGGAGAAAGACACTGTTCTTCAACTTGTCGCCGAGAGACAGAGTGAAAGGAGCGGACACAAGAACTTCGCCATCTTATTTTCCTTTTCCTTCACTTTTCTCATTTTTTCCTATTTCTTCATATGTTCACTCTTATTTTTGTTTTTGTTTTTATTTTTACAACATTTTATTTTTGTGTGATTTTTAGCAGTTCCATCTTTTCATCCTTTCGCATTGAGCAAGTTCCAGCATGTCCTCAGGACCAAGGCAAATTTGAGACGTGCATTGGGTCCTCACCTATTATCAATATGCATAATGAATGTGATGTGCCAAAGTTGCTAGCCTAACCCTTTTCCATAGACTAGCACAGGAACTGTACTGAGTACCCAGAGACTACCGTTGTCACTCACGTGAGGGGGGACATTTGGAGAAGCACTTGTCCCTCTAATAGTAACGAACTCTCGAAATACGAGACCAGAGCAAAAGAAGGAATAAATAATTGACTATGAACTCACTCGAAATGGGGGCCAAGAACAGTAACTTGGTTTTACCTCCAACAGAAGGGCGCCCCCACTTCCCTGGAAGAAAATGCTGCAAATTGTCGTTCCGAACGATTGTGTGTATATGTATAGTTATTATAATTGTTATCCTGTCATTAACAATCAGAACTGCTTTCTTTATTGGTGCGCGAAGTGCCCCAATCTCAGGGCACCCACCAGATAATGAACATCTAGGGCCTACAAAAGCACCCAGACCCTATATAGTCATTCCAGTCCCAAGAAAACCTGATGATAAAAGTAACAAACTCAATTTAAATGTAATGAGCAATGATTTAGACACATTTGAGGTAACAAATGAAGAGAAAAGCTGGAGACAGGGTCAGCACGGAATGAATGAAAACGCTGCACTGACCACTGCACGCACCCACACACAGACAAGGGAAAGTGTCAATGGCTTCAGGGCCTCCAACGAAGGCAGCAGAGAAGGGGAGACTGCCTACCAAACAATCTATTCCAGAAAACAGTAGAAGTACTCAAGAGGAGCCAAGTGAACCACTAGAGAGAGAGGGCATAGCAAACTCCCTCAAAAGAACAGGAGTAGCCACAAAGGAATTCACAGTGAAAAAACAAATGCTGATAAACTATTTGTTTACGAGCATTCCGCATGATCTTGGACAAGAAGCAGTAGAATCTCTATTGCTTAGTACAACAGAAATTGGAGCTAACAAAGAATTCTTAATGATTTTGCTTGACTTCATTTCCAAGAATTCCTGCTTTAGGTATGATGGAAAGTTTTACAATTAAATATCGGGGACAGCAATGGGAGCAACAATGGCACCAGGATATGCTAACAGCTTTATGCACCATTTTGAAACCACGCATGTGCTATCCAATCCAAGATGGCAACACCAGTTGAAGACATGGGTCAGATTCATAGATGACATTTTTGGCATTTGGTCAGGTAGTAGACAAGATCTTCAAGAGTTTCTGATATTCCTTAATGGGATCGACCAACGTATCCAGTTTACTATTGAGATAGGTAATCCTAATGTACATTATCCTGACGTACAAACAGTCATCCAAGCCAATAGAATTACCACTACGCTGTACACAAAGCTTACAGACCGTAATAATCTGCTCCATCGGCTCAGCTTTCACCCGCCCAAAACTCTTCAGAATCTGCCTTATGGGCAGATGTTAAGGGTTAAAAGGATTGCAAGTGACCCTGAGGACTGCCGCTTGCAATTACAGAAACTACAAGAGAAATTGCAAGCAAGAGGATATCCAGAGACTGATTTAGCTATTGCCCGTGACAAAACCGATGCACAAGAACGGCAGCAACTGTTGGTGAAGAAACCGGTGAAAGACAGTCCTGAATTAGTTTTCGTTACCAAATATTCAATACAAAGTAAGCAAATTAAGGCCATAATACACAACAGATGGAATGTTCTCACAAGCGACGAACGGACTGCTGACCTGTTTCCTACTCCACCAACATTTGCGTATCAGAAGAGCAGTAACCTGCGGAACTTATTAGTACAAACCAAAGAGAAAATACCCGCCAAGAGACCAGACAAATTCCCTGGGACTCATCCTTGCATGAGCTGTGGGAATTGTAACAGCATCATCAAAGGTAGCACAGTTACACATCCAAGACAACATGCTACATGCCTTTCTGAGAATGTCATTTACGCGATAAAGTGTCCCTGTGGAAAGTATTACGTGGGAGAGACCTCACACAAAATCAGGATCAGGATAAACGAGCATAAATCAAACATCAGGAATAACAACAGGATGTCAGCTGTAGCCAGCCACTTCAATGACAATGGGCACACGGTGAGCCAATTGAGATTTCTCGTTCTAGAAGTTATGTTTCCCAAAGGACAATCTCGAGACATCAAACAGTGGCGAGCACAGAAGGAGGCTTTTTGGATCAACAAACTCGACTCGCTGTCACCGAATGGAATGAACGAGGAACTGGATCTCAGTTGTTTCCTTTGATGCTTGAGTAACTGTATTATGATATACTGTGGAGTTGATAATGTATGATATGTCAGAATTTACCATGACATTGAGCCAATCCTAGGCTCACTTTAGGATATGCCAACAGGGGTGTGGTCAAGAATGTACTTATTTCTAAAGATATACAACATGGCCTTTATGACCAATAAGGTACTGTATACTCGCTTTGGATTCATCCAGGCTACCATCTCCATACTGTCGGAGAATTTTGTCTTAAGTTCCTTCTTTTCTTCTTCTTGCTTTCATAGGATTATTTCACCTGATGATAATCTTAGATATAGTACCCGGGCATTCGCAGCGTTGATCTGCTCTTTACTCTCTTTTTACCTCTTTTACCTATAACTAAGGATATTTACAGGGGAGCTTACAGCTTAAACTACTCTCGCCTGTGCCAGCGCACACTGTGGCGATAGGTTTCAAGACAAGATAGGCGTATTTTTAACTATAGAAATGGTGTTGATTTGATTTATTTTTTATTCTTTAATTTTTCTCTCCCTCATTATGCTTGGTTTCACATTTCCCAGTTTGATTTTTTTATGATTCTATATTATTATTTTGTCATTATTTTCATCCATGTAGAAATGTTATGTAATTACGCTCCTATTTTATTTCGCAATGTGAACTCAACCATTATTACTACGAGCTCACGTAGAGTGTACACCTTATCAGACATGTAATACTTGGGATACACACCAGCAGCCTTTCCAACATGGCCGCCGGCGTTTCTCAGTACTTGCGGCTCCATGTGTTGCTTGGCAACGTGACACGAACACAACATTTAGCACTATGGCTACCGCGAACGCGTCCTAGTGGCGTCTTCGCATGGCTCGCCTTCTTTCTACTGTCAGGTAAGAAGCACGATTGAGTGTTATGGTGCTCGTAGGCATCTGAACCCTTCTAATGGAATGGAACTCTGACACGGCGCGTCTTGCGCTACATGTCAACTTTAGAGCCTTTGTTATAAGATGAAATAATGACACACCGGGTGCCGCGCTGCATGGCTCTCTTATGAGCGACTGTGCTCGTAGGCGTCCGTGCGTCTTTAGTTAAATGGTAACTCTGACACACTGCTAATCGCGTTGCATGTCTCTTCCAGGCAAGAGTCTGCACGCAAAGTAAAACGCCGGCACACGCATAGAAACGCCAGTCAAGCACGTTTACTTTGGAAGTGTTGGTGTGAAATTCAAGTCCATGCTGTATCTTTGACAAGGTCAGTGTTGAAATAGTCACGTCATTACTTGATGCCTATTAGATAAAACGATATATGGCATTTTGGTGGTCATTTTTCTACCTTTTTCTTTTCTTCCTTCTTTGCTGTAATTCCACGGTTTATCATCACGCACATAAAATGGGATTTCACGTATGTTTTTTTTACATTATTTTTACTTTTTTACTATTGGTATCCGTTGGTAATCTTATGGTTCATGACATGTATGGACTCTTTATTACATGTAACCTTTCTCCTGGTATGTGTTGAAATCGTGTTGTTCATTGCGGTTATTGTCATTGAACATGTGCATCCATATGGCCACTTTGGGCATAATTCATCCACACCCGGCATGCTTGAAAAACTCCTAAATCATGATGATGATGATGTATACATTGATGACTTTATTTTCTTGCTATGTTGTGATCCCTGTGGATTTGCTTTATAATTACTGTATGTTCAATTAATTAATGCTGCTGACATATTGTGGGTTATCCAACAGATTCGTTTGCTCAATTTTTAGCACTCGAATCAGATTAGTTTGTGAATGAGCTGGCCCTGACGAAGGAACAGTGTTCCGAAATGCATTGGCCAATTGTTTGAGCTTGCCCTGCACATCTGCTTTTTCTAAGATGTACAATTACTTAAATTGATGACGAAAATCAAGTATTAAACTATCATTTTTTGCACTAAACTGACAGAAGTTAAGTATTTTGTGCTTTGAACCACATTGAATCTATACACCACGAGTGGTGTTTGGGAGTGCAGCCAGCACCACTGGCTTAACGGCCTTGGTCCTTACCCCCCGATAAACTATTTGTTCCCATTCATAGTCAGAGCAAAGAAACTGCACGAGGAGCTGGAACATAGAACTGCAGAGACTACAATGACAAACACGCCAGCTCGAGCACTGCAAACAAACACCAGATCTATGACTCAGCCTCCCGTTGAGGAGATGGTGAGCAGATGGTGGCCAGAGAACCACAATGAAAAACAACAAGAGAAGAGGAAGAGAAGCACAAAACCTTCTCCTATCACAGCGATGCAGTCGAGGCAGCCTGCTCCACCGAGACACCCAGAGAGGAAAAGCAGCACAGACGCATTTAGAGACATAGTCATAGCCAACTACAGAAGAACGCTGAGAATCAAGAGAAGCCCACACGAAGATAACAATGAACTTAATGATTACCTGGACAGTACAGCCCATCTCGGAAACAACATATGGTACCAGCACATGAAGGAAGTAGGACGAAGAGTGTCGGAAGGAGAATGCTTTGTCTGTGCTCTCCTACCATACAGCATGGAAAAATCCAAGATCTTCGTGGCCGTAGAAATTGATGTCCCTACAGCACACTGTATGTCACATATAGCAATGTGTAACACCAGAGGACAATTTATGGAAAAGACGCCTCGTTGATATGAGCCAACAAAAAAGATTACCCAGATGAAGATGGCTACGTCCAGGACATTAAAACAAGAAACCGAGCGCACACCAGAAATCATATGATCAGGTACAAGAACCCTGGCATGAAAGGATCAGGGATAAGATTGGAAGTTAACCTGAGATTCAACGTTCAAGGAAAGACTTCAGAAGAGGCTCAAATCTGGAAGAACAGAGGCCAAATGCAGATCTGGCGGACCGTGGTCTCCCCAGATGGATGGGAGGATGGAGTAGTAATCTGCCGAGCGTGGATGGTCCTTGGAGCCTGCAAAGAAGCAATAGAGAACTCGCCGAGGTTATGCAAACCTCTGTGGCCAAGGTTGGTAAAACTGCTAACATGGGTCGAAGATAGAGGAGGACCCCTGCAAATAGTACCACTGGAGAGCCTGAAACTATGTTTCAGAAGCAATGGCACAAGGAAGATGGGAGAGAATCAAAACTGCAGACGAATCTTTGAAGCTCCAGGAATGACACAAGGAACCGCAGTTATTATGGACCATTACTGGGCGTGTGGATCCAAGGCATACATAAGGTTGCCGAAGAACTGGGGAGGCATATGCACACTAGTGAACGTCCACGTTCCCACACTAGTGATCCCTAAGAATGACCTGAAGTTGGACAGTTTCCCGAAAGCAGATGCTCATCTAAGAAGAAGGAGATCCAGGATGAAGAGGGAAAATTACTTTTCTCCCAAATCAGAAGAGGCATTCCATGCAATCCCATACGAACACAGGCTGTTCAACCTCACCTCAACAGTATTCACAACACTACTCTTGCCCCACATCCAAGTTGGAGTGAATACTAAATGGTTGCAGATAACCAGATGGGAGTTATTGCAGACCATCAATACCACTATAAAAGGATTCAACGCAATCAAAGAAGAACTGAGAGCAATCAGACTGATGACCCTCCAAAACAGATATGTGCTTGACATGATCACTGCAATGGATGGAGGTGTTTGTACAAAAATTGGAGAATCATGTTGCACATTTATACCATCACACGATGAAGAAAATAGAACCCTGACAGAGGCCATAAGCATGTTGACAAGCCTGAAAAACCAGATGATCCATGAAAGTGATGAAGTGGACGATAACAGCTGGTTTGGAGACCTATTCTCATGGGTCCCACAATGGATGGCAGATATATTCAAGTTTCTGGGAGCTCTACTAGCAATGGTATTGCTAGGATTCTGTGTTATCAAGATAATCATTACACAGTGCCAGAAAACTGTGAAGAAAGCCATAGGGATGAAAATAATGGTTGATGTTGAGCCGGGGTGGAAGCCCAGAGACCTGACTGATGAGGAAATAAGAGACTTTGTGAAAGCCAGCAAAGTTGCGCCAGAGAGAACAAAGTTCACATACCCTAAGAAACGTAGAAGGTACGAAGGAAAATGGATCTACTGCAGCCCAAATGGACAATGTCAGCTGATGACATGGAACAAAGACGAACATGTAAAGACAGCAGGGAGTTTGAAGGGAGTGATAAAAATATGGACTCCAAAGGCTCACACATTCACACCATCATGTACAAACGCTGAAGACGATGAACATGACACAGAAGAATCAAAAGAAATTAATGCAAAGGAGGTTGAAGAAGTGGTCGATGAACCGAGCAGAGGGGGGAGTATAGAGAAGGTCCCAGAGATGAACTGCACCCCTTCAACTCATTTCGAGGTACCAGGAGCATACTTGCCAATGTATGTGACGTATGAAGAGCAAATGAACCTACAAAGAGCTGCACTGGGACTCTGCCCAGTATACATCAGAAGATCCATACCGGTTGAAGCACCCATAACAAGACAACCCTGGGCAGCACGGTACCCTATCAGACAGCCATACCAGCCACTGATACGGAATGAAGAGTACCTACATACGGTCCATGAAGAGACCCCAAAAGCCTTAATGGAAGGCCAGTGGAAATGACAAGGGCCTGAACAGGAACAGACTCGTGAATGAACAAAAGCAGCTATCCTGTCTTACAAGTTCTAGAGGGTGAGCGCTGACCTATGGGCCCGCCAGTGATTTCCTCTCCTCCAGAACAAAACGTGGTGTACACCTCTCCATCTCTCAGAGGATTCACACTCAGCGCTTCAGGCAGCACCAACCTCTTCCTGGACCGGCACCTTTTCCGTTTGCAGTAGGCTGCCACTGCCAGCGCTGGCTCCTTCATGTACAGTACACTTCTTCCACACTCCTCTGCCTGTATCGCCGTCGTCCGCTGGTCCTTACTGATGACAGGTAACCTCGTCGCCAATGTAAAGATGTGTGCTTGGTACAAATTGGGTTCGAAGCATTGTATTATTGAAGCACTTTTATTTGATCTCAGTGCCAGTCATAGTTACAATTATTCGATTTAAGATGGAGCTAGAAACATCTACCAGCCCCCATGATCAACCTTGCTTTCCAACCGTCTTCACAAGAATCACCCCACACCAACATTCCATTTTACCATGCATTCTAACCAGTTGGCATCACACAACCACAGCCCTAGAACCATAGTGCCATTTACAAACAATATTACAAGTCATTTCAGCCGCTGGCAAGAAGTTCAGTGTCGCTGCCAGTGCTGCATCGCCATGATCTGCCAGATCCTAGATGCCAAACGCTGCCACCGATCTGTTGAAAACCATTAATCCTTGCAGCTCGCGAAATTCACCTCACGTTCAGCAGACCCTCAGGCATTCTCACAGTCGCTGTCCTTCACGACCCTTGGGGTCGAATGCTCTCAACGGTAGCATATCAGCATTTCCTCACCAGGAGCTCTGTCATTTGGCAGGCTCTCGAGCACCCCCCTCCACCCCCAGACTACCTTACTGTTTTTTTTAGTAAATTCTCAACCAATTTTGTTGATAATGGAATCTGAAAAGGATGCTTCTTTTTTCACAAAATTATCTACCACGTGGTCACACCTTCCCCCATTAAGTTCAGGACAGAAAGCTGATATTTGATATGAATCATATTACAGAGGGATTGATAGTAGCATTTTCAAACACTATAATACATAGAAATGACAACGCATGGATGCCATGTATATAATGCAGCACTCAGTAACTGTGTTCACCACAATAGTAAAGTGCAATTGTTCAACAAAACTAGCTTACATTCTTTACAAGTGAGACATACATTCTTTAAAAAATTAGACATAGAAGCTCCATTTCAACTACCACAAGTTAAACACACCTACTTTATTTTGTGAGCACTTGGTGAGCACTTGGTGCTGGCACTTTAGAAATTGCAAAATAAATTAGCAATTTTTTGTTGGATGAGAGTTCAAGGAAATAAAGGAAATATGAACATCAGAAGTTAGCCGGGAGAGGCCTTGTGAGAAGGGAGAGGAGAGATACTTGCATGCAACATTGACCTTGTCACGTGATTTATAGTGTGATCAAGGTCAATATGGCAGTTTTCAGTTCTGTGCCTGAGTCATAAAGCACGCCTATGAGGCCTGCTTTATGACTCCAATAACTAGGCGACATGGTTATCAGTGAGGTCCCATTTAGAGAAGCTGACATTAATATTCTTGGATTGTTTATTATTGCCAATTTACTTTTGAGAAATAGGCTTCTGCATCACAATTGAAAATGAGAATATTGACGGAACTCACATCCCACCCACAGAGGTGATGCCCACATAGCAGCCAAAAATTGCCAGGCAGAGTAAACAACGTAAGACTAATAAATGAACAGGGACAGATAAGGGCATTCACCACACTCCTTGAGGTGATGTCAGCAGAGATAGGCCAGGCAGCAACTTGGCTGGAGAGGGACTGAGCCTCCCACCCCAAGAGGTGGCACTCTCAGAAAGGCCAATCTTTGAAAGGACAGGAATGGACCACAAACTGGTTCCTGTAGCATTTTTTATTTATCCGGACTGGAGAAGTTGAGCTACCCAAAATTAATTACAGTTGGTGGTCTGTGGGATTCGTTATTCTGCTAGTTTGCTGAACTTTACTCCACAAGTTCCAATTATATACATTATGAGACTGGGAGGTGTGAAATCTCAGTCTGTCAGGCTCGGGGGGATCGTACAATACACATTCAATTTCCACTGACTCTGCCAAGGGATATTGAATGTGTGCATGACAGATTGTTGTGCCGCCAATGATCTTTGTTCTGAATGCCAGCAAGATGGAGATCCTCCTCATCAGCACACCTTCACCATCCTTTCCCCTCACTCTCTGGCCAGCCTCCCTTGGCACTCCTCCTACCCCCACCTGCGAGGCTAAGAACCTCGGGGTCATCTTTGACTCCACTCTTTCCTTCTCCGCCCACATCTCTGAGGTCTCTAAAAAGTAACATTTCCGACTGCACCTCCTCAGAGGTTCTCTGCCTTTCCTCTCCTTCCCCCAGAAGCTCATGGTATCCCAAGCTCTGGTTCTCTCTAGCTTGGACTATTCTAACAGTCTCTTTCTAAATCTACCTGCCTCTACTCTCCGCCCTCTGCAACTAATCCAGAACAGGACTGCGAGACATGTCCTTGGCCTCAAACCCTGGGATCGTATCTCTACAGCTCTGAAATCTCTCCATTGGCTCCCAGTGGATGCAAGGATTAAATTCAAAACCCTCTGCATTGTCCACAAGGCTTTCTGGGGCCTGGGTCCAAAATACCTTCAGCTATCCCTCTGCAAATACCTCCCCTCTCGAGCCCTTCGCTCCTCTACCTCCATCTTCCTCAGAGTCAGTCGTTTTTCAAAGAAATGAGCTGGGTGTAGATCTCTGTCTTCGGCTGGGGCCTCCCTCTGGAACAGCCTCCCTGCCACTCTAAAACTTGAGGAGAACCATCTCTGGTTTCCGAAGCACCGCAAGACCTTCCTCTTTTCTTCTGCCTTCGCTCCCCCTGTTCCCTGCTGATCTGTTCTCTCTTGGCACCGTGCACCTGGCCACCCTCTGTCCTCTGGGCCCAGGTATCTGCTCACCCTGCCACCCTCCCGCACTGCCTCCATGCCCCCCTTGCACTGGGGTCTGTATCTGTACCCATACAGCCCCCCCTTTTCTTCCTGCACTTATCAGACCTACCCTGTCTGCTGCCTTAAACCTAGCACTTGCAAATTGCTGGCTGCACTACCATTGTTTGTTGCCTTTATTATTTATTAATTGTTATTTATCTGTTTCTCCTCTGCTTCGCACTTTCCACTTCTCCCCCTTCCATGCACTTTTCCCCTCCCCCTCTCCCATGCACTTGGGTGTTCTCAATGTCACTGGGCCTAGTAAGATCGCTGTTTTGTTCTCCCCTGCTCCCCTCCGTTGCCTTGTCGTGCTTTGAAACACTTGTGTACGAGCGCGATAGAAATAAAATATCAATATCAATATCAATACAGACAGCAGGGCCAGCTTCACGTTGTCCCGTGTCTTCTTTCAGTCACACAGGTGTTACAAGGTTGTACTGTTTGTGCATAGCTTCCAGCTACAGAGAGGCATCCTCCATTGCCCCATCAGACTCTAATTGCAATGCCCTGTGTTATTTATGTGGAGCACAACGGTCTCCATTCATGAACTAAAGCCTGTGCCGTCCTCACATTACACCACAGTAAACACCATTCCAACTGTGCGACATACTGTGGGATGTTTTTACCCATGCAGCCAAGCCCTACCATAAAACTGTGCAGTACTGGCATGGAAAACATCATGATGGCCAGAACTCCCCAGAGAGTGCACAGGGAAAACATGAAGAATAGACTGCCACCCATTTTTGCCTATGTTGTGAGCACAGGAGGGCACTGCTTAAAACCACCATTGGGCTACACACACGGTAGCCTAAAACCATTGGGAATGGCAATGCTGATTGCCAAAAGCAACCCAGAACTGTGGGGAATTCATTTTCTTAATGTCAAAAATGGATGCAGTACTGGTGCTCACCACTATCAGAAAGCCGGCATTTTAACACCACCAGACTTTTGTGTAAAACTGAACAAATGAACCCAAACCAGGCCAAGGAAAGACTTGCTAAGAGGTGGATACAATGTAAATCTATATTCTGAAATGACTTGAAGGAAGTAATTATTTAATGTATATATAAAAAATAGCTGCATGTAAGTTGGATTTGAATGTAGAAAACTGGGAACTAAAGTGACTTTTAGCTGAATTCTGCCTGACAACTACCCCCGACAGGAGAAACCTGCTCAGCCACTCTTCCCAGGCCTAGCTGCATCCTGCTGCCCCTGCCAAAAGGAGATGACACCTCTCTGATTGGGTTAGTGGAGGAGCACCTGGGGACTGCAGAAAGTTGAACAAAGCCCTGTCCTGGACTCAGGCAAATGTTATATTGGGGGGGTCGTAAAATGGCTTCCTCTTGGGAGAAACTGGGAGGGGCAGTGCCTGTGAGGGCAAACTGAGCTTGGGGGAAGTGGACAAACCAGAAACTCCACCATGTGCTTGGGGGAAACCACACCCCTTTGGGCCAGAGCATCATTTTAAAAAAAGATGGATAATTCATAGTACGGACTTGTCAGAATTGTATAAGTAATATCATTATTCTTGTGATTTTTCTGTGCACGTTTTGAGGTGTTAGGACCCTGTGGTGTATTCTGGGGGGTTGCTAGCGGAAAATAGGGTCTTACTCCAAATGTCTGCATGTTAAAAATCTGACACTTCATCAATTAATGTCCATACTCCAAGCGCACATTTGTGTAATTTTTGGTAAATGTCCGATATTGGTAAACCGACCAAATGGCGCAAAATGTTGTCATTTCTGAATCCCAGCTCGCAGGAACATGGGGCTTGAACAGAGACCTGTCTTAATTCATCTGTAATATGTACATGTAATGTCAACCACTTGTGGATCTGGGAAATATGTATTTGAATCAAATATAGATTTGTGGGCAAATTGACCAGGGGAGGATCCTCTGACCCATAAACAGACCTCATCATGATGACAATCCATTTCCTTCCCCCAATCATGGGAGAGGGGAGAATTGGGCATCAAAGTATCTTGCCTGTGTTAAAACTCATACCTGTTATCCTCTAAGCTTGCTAGGGGGGAACTGAATTATATTTGATTGCATTCCTGAGAACTGTGTGTCTTCTTTCCATCTCCTTATATTGCATAAAGGGGGGGAGTGAATGGTCAAGGAAAAGTGATTACATTGTCTTTTGTTGAAGCCATAGCAAGTTATTTTCTGTACTGCATTTCATTCATCATTGCGTTTCCTTGAACCATATAAAGCATTCCTTCCCACCTCATTCTTCTGTTCCTATTCATAAGTAACCAAGAACTGTGCTACTGTAGGATTACCTCTTGCTGATTACTGCTCATATTCACAAGTGTACTATCCATTATCAATTTATTTATAGAAGTGTGATATATATATATATATATATATATATATATATATATATATATATATATATATATATATATTGTTGAATCTTTCCAATAAACCTTTTAAATTTGCAAAACAAGCCTACTTCTTGGCTCAGTGGGGTCAAGGGGGATTCTAAGAGAGGGGTGTTATACAAGGGTTCATCATCCAGATTATAACTTGCCATAAAAATACATAAATAAGGGCTTCCCTTGGGCATCCCAGACAAGGCACTGACTTAGTGGGATTGCTTGATTGGAGTCACTTACAGAGTGGGGGTTCGTAGCCGGGATATTCTGGATTAGATTTACCACTTGTGCATCTTAATACAGTGTGTCAACTGACCGGATACACATATCCGGTTAGATCACCACGCTGTTTTACACTGTGAAAGCACCCCTCAAAGGAACGCTCTAAGGAAACGGTCTGTTTCGCAAAATAAAATACAAACTTCTGTAAGTCAGGAAGGAACTCAAATTCCAGAATGAAGACACTGGTAGACATCAAAATAGCCAGAGAGCACTTCTTACATAAGCTATTTGTGAGAGGTGAATGGACTGAGCAGGGCCAGGATGCGTGGTTGCAGGCAATCACACGACAGGTCACTGCAACTGGGTTAGATATCTAGAGAGATCAGGGTCCCTTACATGTGGCCCTGAGTGAACAATACATGGCTCCTAAAGCTAAAGATGAACACGACAAGATGGTTAGGATAGCGGCATATTTGTATCTATATATGGGAGCCATGCAGGACAAATGTGCTGAAGGCCAAGATCTGGCAAATAGGCAACAGATCGCGTTAGAGAAGGCCCAATCTGACCTGGTCTCTTCTGAGCAGAGGATACACATAAGCCAGGAGTCAGAAAATGACAGCAGACGGTATCTCATTAAAATCAAAGAGGATATGTGTATCCTGCAACAGGAAAAGTCTGACCAGGATACCAGATTTATGGCCTTGCAGAAGGAGTACCAAGAAGGTTTGGACTCCCTACTGCAGAGCCAGAAAAAGCTGGAGCAACAATTAGATTTCAATAGGGCATGTGCTGAGCCACCTAGATAGGGAAAAGGCAGAGAGTAATAAACTGATCCTGAAAGACCTGGATACCCAGGCAGAGTTTGATCAGGAGCGCCAGAAAGCTGGTGTCCTTCAAAGGCAAAGGGACGACCTGGCGGCACAGATGCAGACTCTTAGTCAGGAAAGGGACACCTTAGGCCAGGAAGTCTGCCATTTAAAAAGTAAAACTGAAGAAAATCACTTGGCCCTCCAGGGGCTGGGTGACCTCCAAAAAGAGCATCAGAACCTGTTAGAGCACACCAGGAGGGTGGAAGAGGCTCTGGCAAGAAAGGAGCAGGCCAGTAGGGATGGGACGCAGGAGATAATCCTCCTGCAGCAAAGACTGACCCAGTACTCCAGGACCAATCAGGAGGCACAGAGAGAGAATGAGGCTCTCTGCTAGCACAATGATAGGCTCCAGCAACAGGTAGCCATGCAGGAGAGATTGATAGAGTCGAGTAAGGCCTTGGTTGAGGAGCTGAAAGCCCAGTCTCTTGTATTGCAAAAGGGAGCAGGGGCTGATAGAGATGAAGTTCGCTGGGAAAGGGAAACGCCTGAGCATAACCTCAGGAGCCCTAGTACCAGAGGCCTTCATCTCTACCAGTCCCTGGACTCTGCCACCCCCATGTTCCCTGGTGCACATGAGCACGGGGCCACAGGAATGGCAGATTACTATCCAGCTAAAAGTATGGGGCTCATAGGCCAGTACAACCCAGTAATGGAGGGGCGGGCATCTGGGTATGGGCACCCAAGCACAGTGCAATTTAGTGGGGAACCCCAGGAGAGTAGGCCCACTAAGGGCATCCTGAAAACCTCTGCCCAGTAAGGTCAGTGGGGGGGGGGTACCCATCAAATCCTGGCAGCAAAGAGGGATCTGAAGACTCCTCTGAGCGTCACAGGACACAGGAGACCAGGTTCCCACATTCTGCCAGCCATTCCCAGGCTCGCAGAATCCGGGAAAACCTGGAAGATCAGACGGGCACCTCTGGGAGCAGTGCTTCTGAATCGGAGGATGAATGGACCAGGGTTACCCGAACTAAAAAGGCCAATAAGGCTAAAAGGGCCTTGCTTAAGGACCCATTGAAACAAATAAAGGCAATAAGGAGTGTCATCACGCCTTATCATAGGAACACCAAGTATTCTTTTTGGGAACACTTGGAGCTCTATGAGCAAATGATGGAGACTTTCCATTTAAAGGACAGCAGTAGCTGCATCCAGTACGTCAAATGGACATTCTCCCCAGAATACTCTAGTTTCTTTGCAGGGCTGGAGAACCAAAACCATTCAAGATGGACCGCATATAGGGCGGCCATCTTGAAACATTTTTCTGTTCATAGAAATCCCCAAGAGGCTCACAAGGCAGCCTACAATTTGCAATGTGGGGAGGATCAGGCCCCACAAGAATTCATGCAAGAATTGAAGCGTGCCTTTGCGCAGACCACCAAAAGGGTGCGCACAGACAGCAAAGAGTTTGTCAATACTTTTTTCCATGCCTTGCCCAAATACATCATGACCCAGCTAGTGAGAGATTTTCACGAGAAGAGGTCACTAGACTGGGTCATTGAACAGGCTCCCCCGATCTATGAGGTGCAGAAGCCCATAGAAAATAAAAAGAATGCGCAGAAAAACCCCAAAACCAACAGCACCCCTGCTGCTGCCAAGGTGGCAGAGGTAAAGGTTGCCCCCGTTTTAGATTTGGATATGGGGGGGCCTAAAAACCTGCCTGCACCAAATAACTCTAACACCAGAAGGCCCTCGGGCCAGTCACAGACAGGGAGTCAAGGACGTAGTCCCACACATGGGGTCCCTCGCTCCCCTGATTATTTAAATCCCCGCTACAAGGGAAACCGACCCATCCTGGGTTATGTGTGGACTCCTCCAGCCCAAGGGGGGGCGGGTCCGGCCAAGCACCTAACCCAGGGAATTTCCCTCGTAACTTCCCTCAGGAGGGCAGAAATTCACCAAACCCTGGGCAGAATTTTTTCCCCAGGTATCCACCAAACTTCCAGCCCCAAAATCATCCATCCTTCTTTCCCCAATTCCCTGAGCCCAGACAACCTAATACGGGAGAGGGGAGGCCAAGGGTGGAGGGGTACCCAAATCTTCCCAACCTGGGGTATTACCAGAGAAGGGATAGCTACCCTTCCCGGGATCAGCCCAGGAGGGAAAACAGAACCCCGTATTAGCCTGAGCGGGTTTCACAACTTGAGCGCCAGGTCGAAAACATGGCACGGGATCTGGGTCACATGCTGAGGGCGCAACAGAACCCTCAGATTTTGCATGCCGGCCACAGAACGCCCCAAACTCTGGTCCTGGTGCTCCAGAACAATGACGGGGGCAGCACCCCGATAACCCACCGGTTCCCAGGGAGGAGGCACAAAGGGAAGGGGGGTGTAAAGCCTTGGAGGAAGCTTCCTTCCTCACTTGTAAACACCCCCTGGAAACCCAGGAACCGGAAACAAAATTTCCTGCCCCTGAAAGTCTGCCTCCAAAGGAGCAGAGGGGGGGTAGGAGAAACAAAGTAGCCAAACAGGCCCGGTTTGTGGAGGAGGTACAGATCTTCCAATTTGAGGGAGAGGGATCCTCAGAGGATCCTGGGAAAAGGATCTTCTCCTTTAGAGATGGGGGAACTCCTCCCAAAGAAAAATGGGTTCCAAGGGATTCCAATCCAGATTGGGGAGATATGGAGATTGATATGATATGATATGGCATTTGTAACGCGCCTATACACAAGTGTTTCAAGGCGCGACGAGGCAGGGAGGAGGGAACAGGGGGAAGACAGACAACGATCCTACTAGGCCAGGTGTCATTCAGATCGCGCAAGTGCAGGGGTAGGTGGAAGGGAAAAAGTGCAAGGAGAAAGGGGAGAGGGGGAAGTGCTGAACAGGGTAAGTAGAATAAAAAATAAATAATAAATAGAGCCAGCTGGTGGCAAGTGCAAGGTAAGTGCAGACAAGTGCTGGGAGGGGGGGCTGTAAGGGATGCAGAGACAGTCCTGCAGTGCTGGGGTTGCCAGGGAGGCAGTGCAAGTGGAGAGTGGCTGGGCCAAGGACCGAGGTCGGTGAGAGTGGCCCTGGTGCAGGTTCAGTGCAGTTTCAGTGAAGAATTAGCAGGGGAGAGGGGGAGAGAAAGCAGAAGCAAAGAGGAAGGTTTTGAGGTGCTTCCGGAACCGAAGATGGTTCTCCTCAAGTTTC
Source organism: Ambystoma mexicanum (assembly GCF_040938575.1). Classification (NCBI taxonomy): domain Eukaryota; kingdom Metazoa; phylum Chordata; class Amphibia; order Caudata; family Ambystomatidae; genus Ambystoma; species Ambystoma mexicanum. Next base: position 635,305,263 of record NC_090935.1, on the reverse strand, counting down.
AGGGAGGCAGGAAGGCTGTTCCAGAGGGAGGCCCCTGCCGCAGAGAGAGATCTACCCCCAGCTCGTTGCTTCGAGAAGCGGCTGACCCTGAGGGAGTTGGAGACAGATGAGCGAAGGGCTCGGGAAGGAAGATATTTAGGAAGAGAGAGTTGAAGGTATATAGGCCCCAGACCCCAAAAGGCCTTGTGGACAATGCAGAGGGTTTTGAACTTAATCCTCGCAGCCACAGGGAGCCAGTGTAGAGATTTCAGTCCTGGAGAGATACGGTCCCTGGGCTTGAGGCCAAGGACAAGTCTCGCAGTCCTGTTCTGGATGAGATGCAGAGGGCGGAGAGTAGAGGCAGGCAGATTAAGATAGAGGCTGTTACAGTAGTCCAGCTTCGAGAGAACCAGGGCTCTGGAGACCGTGAGCTTCTGGGGGAAGGAGAGGAAGGGAAGAATACCTCTGAGGAGGTGCAGCTGGTAGTGAGACTTCTTAGAGACGTCAGTAATATGAGGAGAGAAGGAGAGTGTGGAGTCGAAGATGACCCCGAGGTTTTTTGCCTTGCAAGTAGGAGCAGGAAGCGGGCCAAGCGAGGCTGGCCAGAGCGCTGCAGGGAAGGAGGGAGTGGGTGTGCCGATGAGTAGAATCTCAGTCTTACTGGCATTAAGGCAGAGGTCATTGGCGGCACACCATTCCTGGATGGCAGACAGACAGTCGGAGATGAGGGAAGGAGAGGAGGAGGCCGAGGGTAGCCTGAAAATGAGCTGGGTATCATCCGCATAGCACTGAAAGTTGGGGCAGAGAGTGGCGATGCGGTGGGCAAGGAGTGCCAGATACTGGTTGAACAGCCAGGGAGAGAGATTAGATCCCTGGGGGACACCACAGGTAGAGAAGAAGATGTCAGAGAGGAAGGACCCCAGTTGGACCTGGGAGGGTCGGTTGGAAAGGAAAGAGGTCAGCCACGCCAGAGCCTGACCAGTGATACCCAGGTTATCACGGAGACGGTTGAGCAGGATGGCATGGTTGACAGTGTCAAAGGCAGAAGAGAGATCGAGCAGAATGAGAACACACGGAGTGTTGGAGTTGAGATTTGAGAGCAGGTCCTCACGGATGTTCAGGAGAGCAGTTTCCGTGCTTCTGGCAGCTCTGAAGCCAGATTGATGGTCATGAAGACTACCAACAGATTCAGCATGGAGGTTGAGCTGGGAGATGGCCAGTTTCTCCAGGAGCTTGCCCAGGAAGGGAGTGATGGAGATTGGGCGATAGTTAGCTGGGCAGGCGGCGTCGGAAGAGGGTTTCTTAAGAAGAGGATGCACAAGGGAGTGCTTAAGGGGGGATGGGAAGACTCCAGAGGCGAAAGAGTGGTTGCAAAAATCAGCCAGGGCAGGAGCCAGGGAGTCGATGTGGTCCTTGATAGTTTTGGAGGAGCAGGAATAAACCTGTTTAGACGAGACTTTCATAGATCGGACTTGTCTGGAAACCTCGTCAGCAGAAAAAAGGGGAAAGGCAGAGAAGGAGGGAGGAGGGGTGGCTGCAGAAGGGCCAGAGGGAGAGCCAGGAAGAGATGGAGGGAGGTGATAGGAGGAGAGTGTGGACAGGATGTCCTGAGTTTTAGAGACGAAGTGAGAGGCCAGTGCAGTGCAGAGGGCCTGGGAGGGGACAGGAGAGGTAGAGACTGCAGCAGGGTTGGCAAGCTCCTTGCAGATTTTGAAGAGTTCGGCCGAGTTGTTAGATGCAGCAGAGATGCGGGCTTGGATAAGGGCTCTCTTCTTGGTGAGAACGGAGAGACGGTATTGCCTTTGGAGCAGGCGGCAGGCCAGTTTGTCAGAGGATGTACATGAAGCACGCCATTTCCTCTCTGCCACCCTGCACTTGCGTTTTAGGGTGACGAGATCCGAGTCATACCGAGTCATACCAGGAGTTGCATTTGGCTTTAGGCTTCAGGCGGATTCTCATGACAGGGGCAAGGATATCAAGACTATCAGATATAGCAGAGTGGAGTGTGGAGAGGGCTGTGTCAGGGTGGGAGTCAGCCGAAGGGGGAGGAGGGGGCAAGAAGGTGGCGCTTCATGGGTCGGATGACCGAGAAGGCGGTTGGCAGAGATGAGGGTGGCTTTGCCTGTGGGGTAGGGAGGGTGAGGTGGGAGGATAGGAGAAAGTGATCACTCCAGGAGAGAGGAGTGGAGAGAGGGACGGAGAGTGGAAGGTCAGAAGAGATCAGAGCATCAAGAGTGTGCCCTGCAGAATGGGTAGGCCCAGACGGGAGAATAGAGAGTGGGAGAGAGTCGCAGAGGTCACGAAAGAGTCCAGAGGGGGGACAGGAGGCATCCAGGTGGATGTTGAAGTCACCAAGGAAGAGGAGTTGAGTGGTTGAGGCCAGGAGTGAGGAGGAGAGGTCAGCCCACTCAGAGAGGAAGGAAGAAATTTGACCAGGTGGCCGATAGATAGTAGCCACTGTAAGGGAATAGCTAGGAGAGAGAGAGAGTCGGCAGACAAGACACTCAAAAGAGACGTAGGTCTGCGTAGGAGTGACAGTGGCAGGAATCCACTCAGGGAAGATAAGGGCCACACCCCCCCTGCACGGTTGGGCCTAGGCACGGAGAGGATCTTGTAACCGTCAGGTAGGAGTGTGTCAAAGCTGGACACAGCTTGCCGTGAACCATGTCTCAGTGAGACCGAGGACATCCAGGTCCAGTTCCTCAAGAAGGTGACAGATATCAGAGGAATGTTTGATTGCAGAGCGAGAGTTAAGAGTGGCAATGTGGAGAAGGTTGCCATCCTTGAAGGACTTCCGGGGAGGGGTACAGATCAGAGGTACGCCCTGCGGAGGTGTAGAAGAAGGAGGTGAGGAAGGAGCAAGAGAGGGGGCAGGGAGGGGGGGTAGAGGCAAGGTAGCCGAGGACAGAGGAGGGGGGATAGCAGGAGAGGAGAGGAAGTTGATGAGGCGTGGGAAGCGTCTATCAAAGAGGTGAATGTTGGCCTGAGGGCCTTGGACCAAGACGGTCCCATTAGCGTAGACATTAAGGATGGCCTTAGAGGAGCGGAAGGGGGCCAAGAGGACATCCCAACGGGTGCCACCATTAATGGGAGAAGAGGAGAAAGGAGAGAGCACAGAGACCATATGAAGGGTCCATAGGTCAGGCGAAGGCACAAAAAAGAGGATGTCAGTAAGAGTTTCCTTGGAGCAGGCATTAGTGTAGGTGTCAGCGATAGGGAGGCCTGGGTTGGAGACCAGGATGTCCTTTTTAAACTTTTTCCTACCAGATTTAGTGAGGAGAGCAGGATAGTCAATAGAGAAGCAGTTAGAGAAGATAGGCGAGATAGAGAGCACCATGGAGTAGGAGGCAGTGGGGGGGGAGACAGACAATATGAAAGCACGAGGACAGTGAACGGCAAGGCCAAGTTGACCATGCGTATTAGGTACACCCAGTGGAGATGCCACCTAAGTTTGAGAAACCTGCGAGGGGAGAAAAACCCTAGTTTACCACATTTTAGAGAACAACAGTAAATGCATATTAGGTACACCCAGTGGAGAGGCCACCTAAGTTTGAGAACCTGCGAGGGAGGAAAAACCCTAGTTTACCACATTTTAGAGAACAACAGTACATGCATATTAGGTACACCCAGTGGAGAGGCCACCTAAGTTTGAGAAACCTGCGAGGGGGGAAAAACCCTAGTTTACCACATTTTAGAGAACAACAGTAAATGCATATTAGGTACACCCAGTGGAGAGGCCACCTAAGTTTGAGAACCTGCGAGGGGAGAAAAAACCCAAATAGCCACAACTGGGGAGGACAGTGAGGTGAAGGCACCATGCGCATGAGGTGAACAGGTGTAGGTGGTGTGGGCCGGCAGAAGCTGGAGATAGAAGGCGAAACTGGCGCCTGGCGTCCCCTGCGGACACCTGCAGACACACAGGGAGCCGCAGTCGTAGGAGCCGCCCTTTGCCTAAGGGGCCCTTGGCCTGAGGGGCTGCCGGGCAGGGGGGGCTGCCCAGAGGGGATGGGATATAAGGCAGGGGGAGAGGAAGGGGGGGGCGGGAAGGGAGAGGGGAAGGAGGACTAGGAAGTGAGGAGGAGGGAGGGGGCAGGGGGCACCACAGACGCGCACGGAGCGCTAAGGAGAAAAAAGAAGGAGGCTTAACTGGAGCCCAACGGGGCTAGGGAGGCAGCCTCAGCAGCAGGCCACACGGGGCTACGGCGACCGCTCGAACCCGCTCTGGCTCAACAAAGAAGCGAGCGTGGTGAGCGGTCGTACCGTAGTCCCAGAGCGGCTGCAAGGACAACCAATCAGAGGGGGGGTGGGCGGGAAGGGAGAGGGGAAGGAGGACCAGGAAGTGAGGAGGAGGGAGGGGGCAGGGGGCACCACAGACGCGCACGGAGCGCTAAGGAGAAAAAAGAAGGAGGCTTAACTGGAGCCCAACGGGGCTAGGGAGGCAGCCTCAGCAGCAGGCCACACGGGGCTACGGCGACCGCTCAAACCCGCTCTGGCTCAACAAAGAAGCGAGCGTGGTGAGCGGTCGTACCGTAGTCCCAGAGCGGCTGCAAGGACAACCAATCAGAGGGGGGGTGGGCGGGAAGGGAGAGGGAAGGAGGACCAGGAAGTGAGGAGGAGGGAGGGGACAGGGGGCACCACAGACGCGCACGGAGCGCTAAGGAGAAAAAAGAAGGAGGCTTAACTGGAGCCCAACGGGGCTAGGGAGGCAGCCTCAGCAGCAGGCCACACGGGGCTACGGCGACCGCTCGAACCCGCTCTGGCTCAACAAAGAAGCGAGCGTGGTGAGCGGTCGTACCGTAGTCCCAGAGCGGCTGCAAGGACAACCAATCAGAGGGGGGGTGGGCGGGAAGGGAGAGGGGAAGGAGGACCAGGAAGTGAGGAGGAGGGAGGGGGCAGGGGGCACCACAGACGCGCACGGAGCGCTAAGGAGAAAAAAGAAGGAGGCTTAACTGGAGCCCAACGGGGCTAGGGAGGCAGCCTCAGCAGCAGGCCACACGGGGCTACGACGACCGCTCGAACCCGCTCTGGCTCAACAAAGAGATTGAGCTGTCGCCGCCCATCATTCTATCCCAGAACCAACAATACCAAAATCCCATAGGTCAAACCCATCCTGATGACTGCCTCCAAAAAGGGGGGGCGGCCCAGAACCCGAAACCATTTCCAGTTGCCAACTGTTTCTTTCAGATTCCCCAGGCTCTTCACAGAATTCTACCCAAATCTCTTCTCTCGCCATGCAAAAACCAGAAAGTTAGCCCACCAGTTGTCCAAAAATGTGCATTATCTATGCCCCCTTGAGGAGAAGGAGGGAAGATATTATGCCGGTACAAGCACAGGGGCAGGGTACAATGTCAGCGCTGGTGGACACTGGATCTCAAGCTACCCTTCTGTCCAGAAGGGCCTTTGATGAACTGAATTTAGGAAGGGGAGAGAATGATCGTATTCCTCTCACCTCTCTTCCTGGACAACTGCAGAACTTTGACGGGAAGAACATTCCTGTCGAGGGTACTGCAGATTTGGACATCAAAATTGGGCGACACAAGGTGAAACACCCGGTCATAGTAGTGACTCCAGAGGGCACCCCTTCTTTACTAGGGAATTACCTCCTGAGAAGGTTGTCAACCCGTAATAGAATGTGTAAACAAGGTCCTCTGGACCCAGACTAGCCGTCCAATCAAATTAAAACAGAGTGTCAACCATGTTAGTTTAAATGGCACCTGCCACATGGTTGAACAAAAATCTGACCAAGTAGAATTTCACTTCCAGAACAGCCAAATTCCAGACGTGACAGTAATAGCAGTAGGACAACAGACTGGTGATGGGGGGTCCTCTCTATCTCTGAAAATCAACCTTCCTTCCAGTTTAAGGTGGTATTCCACACTGGAAGGAAACACCCTGAAATTCTTTACCAATCCACAATCAGACACTCCCACTCTTATAGTCCAGAAAGATGTGAAATCAGCTCAGAGCCTGGCTGATATTCAGCAAATTGGAGAGCAGTTGTTCATCCCTGTTCAGTTAAATGATGGGAAGGACTCTGTTCTCACTCGAGTGTGTGTGAACAACGGTAAGCGAAGCCATGTTCCGCCAACTCCCAAAAGATCCAGCCATTCCCACATTCAAACTGATAGATAAATGGGAAATGGACCTGGAAGCACCCAATTCCAAACATCTCCTGCCAAGCAGGTGTATGCTCAAAATCTCCATTGGCAACAAGAGCATAGTCCATAATTGTTGGGTCGTGCGAGACGTCACTGCCGCCTTTTACTTAGGCAGTGACATTCTCAATCGCTTTGCCATTAGTTTGGACCTAATAAACTTCAAAGCTTGGTCCCGATTAGCGGATAATCCCATGGGCTTTGATGATTCAGAAAAAGCATTTAGGTCAGCTCAATTGCTACCTTATGCAGTTGAAATCCAGATTAAAGAGGAAATCACCATCCCAGAAAGGACCCGACAATTCTCCCTGGAAGTGAAAATTAAAAGAGGACAAAAATTGAAAAACCCTGATGCTTATATTCATCTAAATGCTTCTCTCCAACAGCAAGGGTTGGGGGTAAACCCAACACCATTAGTCAACATAGAACATGACACCATTCCAATAGAGGTGGATAACAGCGACTTAAAGAGTATCACTCTAGCCGCAGGCACCATTATTGGAATGGCGGTTGATGACCGACATTTCTCCATTGATTTAGGAAATGAACTGTTAGGACCGATCCCCAAGGACTGTTTTGACAGTGACAGTGAGGACAATACAACACCAGGCAGGATTTTCACCTGGCATGGGGGGATCTTCCTGGTGTACACTTCTTGCCCTTATGGTAAGGAACATGTGACTTGTGACTTCAGAGGGGACGAGGTGATTTTCCGGGTCCATGAGGGCTGTCTTTCCCACCTGAAGCCTCCAGTCCAAATCAGCACTCTGACCAGGGACTTCTCCACCCAGCTGGAGGAGGCCGCTGAGATAGCCAAACCAGAAGTCTTTCCAGGCTTCAGGCAGATGGTGGAAGAGAGTGTCAACCTAGCTGATGCTTGTGCGACTCTGGAACAGAAGCAAAAGTTGAAACAAGTTTTCTTGGATTTCCAAGATCTCTTTGCGGTAGACTCATATGACTGTGGTCGCACTGACATCCACACAACAACAATTCCCACGGACCCTGGAATGACTCCAGTGTTTGTGAAGCAATATCGTTTGCCTCTTTCATCCATGGAGTCCCTTACTGAAATAATTAAGAACCTTGAGTCCCGGGGAATAATCTGTCCAGTCCACAGCACTTTCAATAATCCGGTGCTGGGAATATTGAAGCCAAACGGCCAGTGGAGACTCTGCGCTGACCTTAGGAAGCTCAGCAACAAATGGGTCCATACTTCCTGATGGCCTCTGCCCTACACTGACCAAGGGCTGGCCCAGATCCAGGGGTCACAGGTGTTCACTGCAATAGATACTGGACCGTGGATGTCAGTAGGGAGGACCAATACAAACTGGCTTTTACCTTTGGGGGCCAGCAGTACACATGGACCCGGACTCCCTTCGGATACCTCAACTCCGGCAATGAATTCAACATTTTCCTACATAAGGCCATGCCCGACCTGGGTGCGAGGGGTAACCTGGCTTATGTAGATGATGTCCTCATCAAAAGTTCATCTGTGGAGGAACACATAGCGGAGATCCGTTATGTTCTGACGCAGTTGAGGGCCGCCGGAGCAAAACTTTCCTTTCAGAAAGCACAGTGGTGTAGAACCCGTGTTACTTTCTTGGGGCATGAGATTACTCCTCAGGGTCTCTGTCCCCAGGAAAAGAAAGTGGAAGCACTTTCAGAAACTGAAGGATCCCACAACTCTGCAGGAACTAAGGAGCCTCCTTGGATTGACTAATTACAGCAGAAAGTTCATTGAGGGCTACGCAGAGATCATCAGACCCCTGATTCATCTCTTGAAGGGGGGGTCAAGTGGGAATGGGGTCCAGAACAATCCGAGGCAATAAGACAACTCAAGAGAAGCCTCTCACAAGCGCCTTGCGTAGCGTACCCTGTCAGAAACAAGGAGTTCTTCCTGGAGACAGGGTTTTCTAATACGTGATTGACGGCAGTATTATACCAAAAGCATGACAAGGTCAATAAAGTAATCTCCTATGTGAGCAAGACTTTATCCTCTGTGGAGGAAGAATTCAACGATTGTGAGAAGGCACTCCTGGCAATGGTGTGGGCATTGAAGAATTACTGCCCGTTTATTCAGGGGGAACACATCATAGTGGAGACTCCATACCAGCCTCTGCAATATCTCCAAAGTGACAGAATCTGGGCCGGAAATGTGAGTAATTCCCGAATTACTTCCTGGATTCTGTCAATGCAAGGGTTTCCTGTGGAGGTCAGATATGGCCAAAACAAGAAGAGTCCCCTCGCGCAAGGTCTGGCTGACTTGCATGATTGTACCAGAGAAAACTGTCTCGAGGACGAAAGTCTAAAAATCAAGGACAACATGGAGGCATACCTTAATTCCCCACACAAAGTCTTTGAAGAAGACAAGTGTGAGGGAATTCCCACTGTCTATGTGGACGGATGCTCGTACCATGTTGACAACAACGGGGAGAAAGAACTGGTGGCCGGCGTAGGGAATGCATGGGTGAATGAGTCCCCAGAACCCTCCGCCGGATACAAAATTGGTCCCCGAAGTAGTCAGGTGGCAGAATTGATGGCTGTGCATCAGGCCATCCTCACTGCTGTCCAACATCAACTCCACGAACTGGTCATAATCACAGATTCGGATTATGTACGGAACGGGTTCGTGGAGCACCTGGTCAATTGGAAAACCAGAGGCATGTATGTGCTAATAAACCCTTGAAACATGGGAAGTTAATCCAAAACATTGATGATCTGGTCACCTCGAATGGGATGACCATCTACTGGAAGAAGATCAAGGGTCATTCCAAAGTAGAAGGACCAGACAAAACTGGAAATGACTTAGCTGATCAGCTGGCCAAAACCAGGGGATCTAATAGAAATAGAGTCCCTGTTGGGGGAAATCCAGGACACTGCTATCACTAGGTCCCAGACAAATGCTCACAATGATCTTCAACTGCACAATGGACTAAGGAGACCCCTGATGCTGATTTGATTACAGCTCAGAAGGGAGATCCAATAATTGGTAAGTTTTACCAACACATTGAGGACCCTGAGAACTTTCCCCTGATGGATACCGATTACATTGGGAAAGAGGACCTAAGAGTGTTGATGAAATGTCCAAAAAGGTTCAGAATCCAAGATGGTTTTTTGGTAAGGAAATCCCAAGCTGGCCATGATCAGTGGGTGGTCCCTACCTCATTCCGAAGCCTGATGTTAAGTCACGCCCATGATGCAGCCACCACCGGTCATAGGGGGTTTCACACAACACTGGAAATCTTAAGAGAGGTTGCATACTGGTCACACATGGGGCAGGACCTCGACCAATACTTGAAGGGGTGTCTTGTGCGTGCACAATTTCAGCCAACATCCCTCACACACCGGGCGCCTCTCCAAAAGAGGGGGATGACACTGCCATGGTCAGATTTGCAAATCGACTTCGTAGGCCCTGTAATTCGCTCGTCTAGAGGAAACAAGTACATGTTGACCGTCACATGCTTGTTTACCAAGTGGGTGGAATGTCTCCCGGCCCCAAACTGCAAGGCAGAAACAGCAGCTGCCCTGATGATTAACCACATCTTTCCCGTTTTGGTCTACCTCAAAGGATTGAGTCAGACAGAGGTAGCCACTTCACCAGTGAAGTAATGACAAAGATATGGGAGATACTGGGGGTTAAAAGGAAGCTACACATTGCTTACAGGCCAGCTTCTTCTGGGGCAGTAGAGAGATACAACCGAACCATTGTGAGCATATTAAAAAAAGTTTGTGGCAGATTCTGGGCCAAGTTGGGATATCCGACTACCTCTGGTCCTAATGGCCATCAGATCTACCCCTTCATCTGCAAGTAAAATGTCACCATTTGAGTTGATGACTGGACGCAAGATGGTGCTTCCCCAGCATTTGCTCTACAGAACCCAAGAGCAAACATTGATAAATGCCTCCACAACTCATGAGTATGTGGAGAATTTAAAGAAACACCTCCAACATGCTTTTTCCTATGCTTAGCGGAATCTAGAAAGATCAGCTGATAGCATGAAGACCCACTATGACCTGAAAACCACCAGGAAAGTATACGAGGTGCGGGACCAGGTCTATCTATACAATTTCCAAAGAAACCAGGCCAAACAGCGAACATTTTTGCCTACGTGGAAGGGACCGTTTGAAATTATAGACAAAATCTCCCCAGTAGCCTATAAGATCCGCAGTCCCAAAGGTCGTCTGGTGGAAGGGGAAGACAAGTGGGTCCATATAAATCAGCTAAAGTGTTGCCAACCCAGGCACACTCTGCAGCAACTGGAGGAGTCCTCTGCAATACCAGAGGGGACCGCTCCAGATTAATTCAGTTCCCATCCTAAAATATCCCACATATAGTCTCTAAAATATTATGATTCGAAAAAAAAAATGTTTCATGTTATATCTCAGAGGGGCCCGGGGTACTGCCCAATCCTCCCATCAGGAGCAGCAAGGAGAACTGATTGATCGACTGGAGGGAGGAAAAGATGCTGAACTGTGCCATCTACGGAATTGGAAGAAGATGAGGCGAACATCCCAGATTTTGCGAGTTCCATCAGTGAAAGATCAGAATGGCCATCGCAAGAGGGGGGGGGTTGTGGGATGTTTTTACCCATGCAGCCAAGCCCTACCATAAAATTGTGCAGTACTGGCATGGAAAACATCATGATGGCCAGAACTCCCCAGACGGTAGCCTGAAACCATTGGAAATGGCAATGCTGATTGCCAAAAGCAACCCAGAACTGTGGGGAATTCATTTTCTTAATGTCAAAAATGGATGCAGTACTGGTGCTCACCACTATGAGAAAGCCGGCGTTTTAACACCACCAGACTTTTGTGTAAAACTGAACAAATGAACCCAAACCAGGCCAAGGAAAGACTTGCTAAGAGGTGGATACAATGTAAAAACTATATTCTGAAATGACTTGAAGGAAGTAATTATTTAATGTATATATACAAAATAGCTGCATGTAAGTTGGATTTGAATGTAGAAAACTGGGAACTAAAGTGACATTTAGCTGAATTCTGCCTGACAACTACCCCCGACAGGAGAAACCTGCTCAGCCACTCTTCCCAGGCGTAGCTGCATCCTGCTGCCCCTGCCAAAAGGAGATGACACCTCTCTGATTGGGTTAGGGGAGGAGCACCTGGGGACTGCAGAAAGTTGAACAAAGCCCTGTCCTGGACTCAGGCAAATGTTATATTGGGGGTGTCGTAAAATGGCTTCCTCTTGGGAGAAACTGGGAGGGGCAGTGCCTGTGAGGGCAAACTGAGCTTGGGCGAAGTGGACAAACCAGAAACTCCACCATGTGCTTGGGGGAACCCACACCCCTTTGGGCCAGAGCATCATTTTAAAAAAAGATGGATAATTCATAGTACGGACTTGTCAGAATTGTATAAGTAATATCATTATTCTTGTGATTTTTATGTGCACGTTTTGAGGTGTTAGGACCCTGTGGTGTATTCTGGGGGGTTGCTAGCGGAAAATAGGGTCTTACTCCAAATGTCTGCATGTTAAAAATCTGACACTTCGTCAATTAATGTCCATACTCCTTGCGCACATTTGTGTAATTTTTGGTAAATGTCCGATATTGGTAAACCGACCAAAAAGCGCAAAATGTTGTCATTTCTGAATCCCAGCTCGCAGGAACATGGGGCTTGAACAGAGACCTGTCTTAATTCATCTGTAATATGTACATGTAATGTCAACCACTTGTGGATCTGGGAAATATGTATTTGAATCAAATATAGATTTGTGGGCAAATTGACCAGGGGAGGATCCTCTGACCCATAAACAGACCTCATCATGATGACAATCCATTTCCTTCCCCCAATCATGGGAGAGGGGAGAATTGGGCCAATGACAAGTAGAAAGGGGCAGGCTCAGTTATGCCAGGCACAGACCCATTTTCAAAACACATAAAAGGAACATTGAAACCCAGGTAGAGACATTCACTTTCCACTTTCTTGCGGGACGCTTTGCCGGGAGACTTCAGACTTCACATCCAGAGATCCAGACTTCAAATCCATCAATCTCCAGAACCTGTAGCAGAAATTAACTCCAGAATTTGTAGCAGAGAGGCCTGAATCCACAAGCTGAATCCTCTTCAGCAGGCCTCAAAACCAACCAAACTATTCAACAGCCGGACGAGCTGTTTGAATTTTTTGCCAAGAACTTTTGCAAGAACCTGTAGCAGTATCCAGAAAGTATCCAGAAAGCAGTGCTGTATCCGGACCCAGAGAGAACCACAAACCAGACCGTTGTGAGCAGAACCGGTGCTTGACAGACCCAGAGAGCAGAGCTGACCCGGATAGCCCGGACTTCAGAACCACCCGCCGGAAGTCCCGTCCAACCTGACCAGACCTTGACGGCTTATTTGAAAAATATAGTGTGAGTACTCACTGTGCCAAAACCAATCTCTTAGTTTAAAATAATCTAATCCAAACTATTTTAGCCTATTAGAAATGCCTACTAGAATCGTGTCATTCTGTCATCTTTAAAACTGAAAACTGTCATCTGTCATTCTGAGCTTTAAAATTTCAAATCCAAAAGACTACCTTGACTAAATCGTCCGTATCTCCAGAACCGTTTGTGCTAGGAGCGAGTTTTAACTGTCAACAAGCTAAGATTCCAGGCATTCCAATGAACCTAGAACCGACTTGCTACTCCTTATAGGGCCTCCGTAATTACGCTTGACGCACGTGATTAAATTTGCCACGATTTGACATTTTGTACAATTTCAGCCATGTGTAAAAATCAGCAGCTCCTTGCTTTCCTTTGCTAAAATTCGTTTTAACCTGCTAGTTACTCATAGAGCATTGCTATAGTGAGCCTGAACTAATATAAACTAGATATCACCCACCCTGAACCCCCTATAGGGAATTAAAAGCCTTTTAAGCATATTTTTCACTTAGTTGCAACCACATCAAAGTATCTTGCCTGTGTTAAAACTCATACCTGTTTTCCTCTAAGCTTGATAGGGGGAACTGAATTATATTTGATCGCATTCCTGAGAACTGTCTGTCTTCTTTCCATCTCCTTATATTGCATAAAGGGGGGGAGTGAATTGTCAAGGAAAAGTGATTACATTGTCTTTTGTTGAAGCCATATCAAGTTATTTTCTGTACTGCATTTCATTCATCATTGCGTTTCCTTGAACCATATAAAGCATTCCTTCCCACCTCATTCTTCTGTTCCTATTCATAAGTAACCAAGAACTGTGCTACTGTAGGATTACCTCTTGCTGATTACTGCTCATATTCACAAGTGCACTATCCATTATCAATGTATTTATAGAAGTGTGATATATATATATATATATATATATATTGTTTAATTTTTCAAATAAACCTTTTAAATTTGCAAAACAAGCCTACTTATTGGCTCAGTGGGGTCAAGGGGGATTCTAAGAGAGGGTTGTTATACAAGGGTTCATCATCCAGATTATAACTTGCCATAAAAATACATAAATAAGGGCTTCCCTTGGGCATCCCAGACAAGGCACTGACTTAGTGGGATTGCTTGATTGGAGTCACTTACAATATTGATGCATGTGGTAATGATTGAAAGATAACATACACTGACTGTAAATGCTGCAGCACGACTGCATTAGGTCAAAGATTTAGTTGCAACTCAGGGGTGTATATAGAGTAAGACCGCAGTGGACAAGCTCCACCCAAAATCGTTCAATACCGGGCAGTGGCGGTGATCAGATGAAGGTGTGCTGACTCCACTGTGAATGTCAGGAACCAGAAGCTATACCTGCTTCCTGGTTCTTGTCTCCATGGAGCACGAGCTCGAGCATGCTCAATGCCACAACATCCATGTCCCTTAGTCTATGCTAGCAAATGCACACGGGTTGTATATAAAGGGAAACAAGTTAAAGTTGTAGGATGTATTTACCCAGGCATCCGAGCCCTACCTCAAAACTGTGCAGTACTGACATGAAAACATCATGATGGCCAGAGCTTCCCAGAAAATGCACAGGGAAATGCATGAAGAATAGGCTGCCACTCATTTTTGCCGATGTTATGGGCACAGAAGGAAACTGCCTAAAACCACCATTGGACTACCCACACAGTAGTCTGAAACCATTGGGAGTGGCAATGCTGATTGCCAAAAGCAAACCCATAACTGTTGGGAATTCATTTTCTTAAATCCCAAAAATGGGTGCAGTACCAGTACTCACCACTATCCAAAAGCCGGCGTTTTAAAACCACTAGATTTTACTTTTTTTGTAGAAAACTGAATAAATGAACCCAAAACAGGCCAAAGAAAGACTTACTGAGAGGTGGATACAATGTAAAGTTATATTCTGAAGTGACTTGAAGGTTTATAACAAGACTGGCTGAGCTGTGGATTTCAGCAGTTTAAGTAAATTTGGACTGAAAGACACTACAAATCTAAATGTTTAAAAGAAATGAGTGACCTACTTTGAGTGTCACATAGGTTGCAATTGTTTAAATGTCATAGTTTTAAACTTAGAATCAGCATTCTAGCTGCATATGTGAAAATGTTTAGTTTTATTTGAATGCAGAAACTGGGGAACAAAAAGTGACATTTTATCTGAAACTTGGCTTAAGGAACTGAATTCTGCCTAGCAACTACCCCCATCAGGAGTGAAACTTGAGTCACAGCTGTGTTCCCAGGCCTGGCTGCCCTTTTGCTGCTCACACCAAAAGGGATATGACACTTCCCTGATTGAATTACCTGGGCTCTGAAGGAAATTGAACAAAGCCCTGTCTTGACTCAGGCAAATGTTTTATGGCGGGAGTCGTAAATGGAGATTTCTCCTGGAAGCACAGGGGAGGGGCACTGCCTGTGAGAGCAAGCTGGCTTGGCAGAACTGGAAAAACCAGAAATTCAACCTTGTGCTGGAGGAAAACCACACCCCTTTGGGGCCAGAACATAACTCTAAAAAGATGAATAACTCATAGTACGGACGTGTGAAAATTTTATAAATGACACCATAATTCTTGTGATTTTTCTGCCCACATTTTAAGAGGTTTTTAGAACCGGTGGCATGTTCAGGGGGGTTTTAGCGGAAAAGAGGATATTACTCAAAATGTGTGCATGTGAAAAATCTGACACTTCATCAACTTATGTCCATACTCCTTGCGCACATGTGTGTAAATTTGGGTCAATGTCCGGAATTGCAAAATCAGTTAAAAAGTGAAATATGTGCCATTTCTGAATGCAAGCCCTCAGGAAGAGCAGATTTGGACAGGGTATACCTCCTGTAATGCATGATGGGTGCATATGATTTTAAAACAATATGTACCTCTGCAAATATGTTTTTTTTTATCAAATATAGATTATGTGCAATTTGACAGGGGAGTGTCCTCTCTGCAAGCCATAAAATGACATCGCTCTGACTCACAGTTCCTTCCCCAATCAGGGGAGAAATGAAAGCTTGGCCAATGATAAGTGGAGAGGGGCTGGCTAGTGATGCTGCTCACACACACCCATTTTAAAAACACATAAAAGCAGAGAGACAGGACAGATAGGGACATTCAAATCCATTTGCAGCTGGAAGCTCTGCCGGGAAAATCCATACTTTACCTCCATCAATCTCCAGAGAAAGCTGTGCAGAAAGATCCAGACCTTAAATCCCTCAATCTTCAGAATCCAGAGAGAGAGCAGACCCAGATCACTGTGAAGTGCAGAGACCAGAGTCCTAAACCTGACCAGATCCGTGGCAAGGCATATTTCTAAATATAGTGTGAGTACCTAGAAAACTGTGCAGAACCAATCTCTTAGTTAAAATAATATAATTCAATCTATTTTAATCTAAGTAGAACTGTCTCCTAACTGTCTCCTGTCATTTGTAAGCTGTCACCTGTCATTTTCTAGTTGCAAGCTGCACTTGTCTTTTTGAACTTTAAAATTTCAAATCTGAAAAACGACCTTTATTTAATCGCTCATATCTCCGTGACCGTTTGTGCTAGAGACTTGCAGTAACTTTCATCTGGAAGCTGAGATCCTAGGCTTTCCTAGGACCCCAAAACGATATTGCTAGCCCTTGTAGTTCCTCTGTAATCGCACCAGATGCATTCGCGAATTTTACCGCGATTTGCAAATTTCTCCACTTGCAATTGCTTTCCTCTGAAAGAAATTCGTTTGCCTCATAAAAACCATCCCTGCATCATTGCTAGTGTGAGCCTGGACTAATAGTAACTAGATACCACTCACCCTGAACCTCTAGAGGGAATTAAAAGCATTTTAGCATCCTTTTTTCTTCATTTCCAGCACATTTAAAAGCATTTGGGCCTGTGTTTTCAACTTCTGTAGTCTAAGTTGCTGGGGTGAACTGAATCACATTTGACTGCATTTCTGAGAACTGTGTGCTTCCCTCCATTTCCTTGCATTGCATAAAAGGGGGGGGTGAATTGTCCAAGAAAGTGATTACATTGTCTTTTGCTGAAATCCTATCAAGTTATTTTCTGTATTGCATTTTCATTCCACATTGCATCCATTTGAAACCATAAAAGTATTGTTGCTATCTTATCCATCCTATAACCACTCATCATTGATTATAAAGAAACCATAGAAGTATTGTTGCTATCTTATCCATTTCATGTCAACTCCTTAGTGATTATCAAGAAGTGTGCTAGTGCCAGATTCTCCGTTGTTAATCTTTATCATACCAGATTAAGTGTGATATCCAATTATTAATTTATTATAAAGCGTGATATAATATATATTGTTTAAGTTATCAAATAAACCTTTAAACTTGCAAAACAGAACTACTTCTTGACTCAGTGGGGTCAGGGGGATTCCAAGGGAGGGGTGTTATATAGGGGTAGTCATCCAGAACGCATGAACTGGACATAAAGATATATCAATAAGGGTTTTCATTCAGTATTCTAGACTAGGCGTTGACTTGGCTGTAGTGCTGAATTGAATCCTCTTACAAAGTTTACCGTTGAGCTGGAAACACTGTGTCGACCAATACTGTGTACTCTATCACATGGCTACTAACTTCACTATTATTCTGCCAGCTAACACAAGGTCAATACCCAAAGTATGGGTTGTGTTACTTAACTGATTGTATTTTTGTTTTTAGATATTTTTCTTGGAATATATGTTTAGGATGAATACATTTTTCTTTAATTCACTGTTTTTGATTACTGACGATAGTGACGGGGGAATGGTACCCCAAGCCTGTTTTGTTTCTTGATACCTAAGTGTATAGTGTGTAAGGGTGGGGTAGCCTGGGCTCAATTCCTTTGTATCACTGTATCCCCTCATGAGACAGCCCCCCTCCTATAACAAAAAAGATGGCTCTACCCCAGATTGTTTTTCTGACATCTATATATAGAAATGCCAAATGAGAGAGCAGGCGACAGAGAACTCAAGCTGAGACAAATGGAATCCAGACTCATGTGCAAATTGCGCCCCATCCACACAGGATTAAATACTTAACATGAGATTAATGTATTTCTTTAAATTTGGGACTCTCTTAATTGTGTAATAATCTCAATGAATCTTAACAGTGCACCGTCAAATGTTCTAATTGAATTGATATGAGCAACAGCTAATCTTTGCAATCAATAGATATGTGTATTTTGGGGTACATGTCTCTGCCATGAACTAGAAACCTAAACATACAAACAAGAGAATATGATATATTTCAATAGACCACACTCTCGTTTATAGTTTGGTGTTGTCAATAATGTTATTTACCTAACTCAACACAGTACTCATTTACAGTACTCTGAGAAGGCAAACATCTTTACTCAAAAATGAATACTGCCCTATCAAAAACACGATGAATAACGATTATATCAAGAATAAAAATACAAGCAATAACTTTAGGTGTTTATACACTAAGGCCTGTTTTCAAATGTTTGTGCATGAGAATTTTAATCCTCTTGCTCACATTTTCATAATTTGACAGCTTAATAAAGTTCAAGATAGCAGCCAATGCTGATACAATATATTATTCAATATATTGAATAATCAACCCAAATCATTTCAATGTGAATGAGCACACGTTTTTATTATGCCTGATGTAATTGTCTTTTCTTAATAGGTATATATTTGTGTAAGGTATGTTTTATACTATAAACACACACAAAATGACAGTGCACTCTATTTAAGTATAAACATTCACATGGATGGTTTATTTATGAATGTAATAGCATGACATCACACGCATTACATGTGATGTCAAACGGCATATTAATATAATTCCAAAATGGTGACCGCCATTACTGCACGGGGTCCATGCCAAGATCACTGATTCCAGCGAGGATAGACCACTATCCATTATGATTACGAGGAGTATGACCATTTTGATTAGGCATGCCTACTTTAGAAAGAATACATAGCAGTATACAGATGGTGAGCTGTGGACCTTCAATTTAATTCACTGCATTGATAAACTACAGAAACTAAAGGACCAGAAACGGCTAGTAAGCCCACCAAATAAGAGGATATTTTATTCATGGTATGTTGATGGTTAAGAACAAATCAATTCTCCTCTGATATTAAATAGGCAGTAATTATAACTTTGTCCACATAATGAATGAAGCATTTAAGAACGAAGGACTAGAAACAGCTACCAAGTTTTTTTGTTGTTGAGGAAATCACCCTTACAAATATGAGCTAAAACACTTTTTTGGGGTAACATTGTGCAGCCTATATTGCAACTAACCAACCAATATTCTTAGTCCAGATACAATATAATTAAACCAACCAATATTCTTAGTCCAGATACAATATACTCACCTTTGTATACCAAATGTACGTGCAGGTAACCTACGATATTATTGATATAAGGGGAAAGCTGTACACATCTTGATGAGAAGTATTTTAACAACACAAATGGGATGCATTGTTCAATACAATGTGCACTATAGATACACAAGCAACATGCTTTGTTATGATGACTATTATTTGCCTATTTGCTTTCCCTTTCCCCCTTATTTCTTCTTCTTCCACTTTGGTATTCCGTCATCCGACATCTACAATTTAATGTGTAACTCATTTCTTTCATGGTCAACACAAATGTCACCCTTAATTTATGGATTCAATAATTTTTTGGTGAGTAATGAAATGTAATCGCTGTATGATTCATATGATATGTAAAATGGAATAACTGGAATATCCTTGAAAAAGACTGCATGGATCACAACAATTGCTGACTATACTAGAATTCTGCTCCAATTATGAAAGCAGTATGAAACCGACTCTGGACTACCATATAATATCCGAAATCATCTTTCATATTAAGATATGTCTTTCCGGAACTGAGACCCATCATTGATTTATATATTTTTAGAACAGCCGCGCATTACCTACACAAGCAATTCTTCATTCTTGCTATCTTCACTAGGTTAAGGCATAACCACAGCTTTTTGTACCTGAAACAGCAGTCAACAATTAAGATCCCTTTCTCAATGACCACACTTTATTTCCCTTGTTTGCTGTACATAAGACTGACTACCCTACTCCAAGGGCTCACATTTATGGTGGGCCTGAACCATGTTAAAGGTAGTCTGGTAGGGTATTACCTGGCAAAGGCCTTGGCTGTTACTTCCCTCATTCTCTCCATCTTGGGAACCACTGTTCCCAGAGAGTCCATGGAGGCAGTCACCCTCTCCCTGGCTGGTACCTAATGTGTGGAAATGTCCTACTGCATCACCTGGTGGGCCTACACTCCCTAGAGAGGGGCAGTCATAAAAGCATGCGCCAGAGGTTTTTGGGTCAGTACAGGCCCCAGGGGCTGCGGGATTAGGAGACACTCAGTTCAGGTGCAGGATGGTTGGTCTCTCTGCACAGCTCCCAGACGAGGATGGGCTTGGGAATGTAATTTGCATGGGGGCTTTTTAATGTCATGACACGTCAATGTGTTTTCGTGCAGCGTACAACAATCGCATTTTGTTTGATTTGTTTTGCAGTGTGTTAATAAATGCAACCTTTTGCCCACAAGAGTGTGTTGTTCTTCTTGGCGGCCTCGGCCCCTGTGCCACCTAAGCATCGCTTAGCATCTGGAAGGTGGGTGGGCAGTGACATTCAGCCATCACCTAAGTGCTAATGCTTGTAGCAACTGTTCATGGGCAGTGCTTCGGCAAGAGATCAAGAGTTGGGGCCTCCAATAGACACTCATCTTCCCCCTGCAGTCGCATGTCTCATTTTGTTGTTCTCTTGTATGGCTCGAAGCCTTTTTTTTAATGAGGTGGTGCTTCCTTATAAAGCAGCACAGGGGCACACAAGCCTCCCTAGGCGGCTGACTCTTCGACAGCTGGCAGGTTTGCTCTGGCATGGCCCAGTATTTCACCTTAGGAGGCTGCAGGGTTCCAGAGCAGCGTACACTTTTGCCCTCCCCTCTCAGTGGCTTTGATCAGCGGAACATATGCCATTGTTGCCCCTTTGCTGCCCTGATAACTGATCCATAAATGGACGACCTCATTTGATCAGCACAGCCGGGAGGGAACTAAAGCAATGGTCTAGGAAGGGGCGAGGGGGCACTAAGATACACAGGATAGGCTGGCTCGGGGTATGTCATAGCTTGCAGAGATTTGCTTGGGGGATAAGGGTTGGCCCATGGAATGTCACAACAGTTTGAATGTACAAGCAGAGTGGTGTAAATACCGAAGAATGGGAATAATACGCTCTGGAAAATAACGCCAGAGGCTGCACTTCTAGCAAACACAATGTGAAGACCACATAATGTGGCAAACCCTCTGATTTTTAAAAGGGTGTGGCCAGCATAAGCAAAGGTGTATGTTCGAAAATGATTAAATATTTAAATGACTTCTGGGAAAAAATATGAATAAACTGCAATAGTGCATTGAATGTGCCTGGTGAATACAAATAATGATTGGTTGTTTCCCAGGTACAGTTGATTTGATGTGGATATTTCTATTGCGCACCAAACAGAATAAACTACATACGACGCTGAGGTGAACTATTCAATGGAGTTTAAGGGCATCGGTTCATTATGCACTTTGTAGGGGTGAAAAACAACCTATCTAAAAAGAAAGGTTTTCAAGCTCTTTCTGAATAGTGTTAGGGATTTAGAAGACCTAATCTCTAAACGGTAGTTGGTTCCATAATTTCGGACCAAACACACCGAGTCTTCTATTTCCCTCCCCCAAAGACCAAATTAGACCTTGGCACACAAATCAAGAGTTGGTCTCTAGAACTGAGATCTCTGTGTGGATAGTAACGGATATTATTATCCACCAAGTCCGTTCAAACACTTGTAAACAAGACATGCCACTTTAAATTTAATTCTGTCCTCCATCTTAAGCCAGTGTAGGGATCTTCGAAAAGCAGATATATGGTCCCTTCTGCTCAGCTGTCTGATTAGCCTGACTGCCGCAGGGTTGGCAGGGTTATCTGCCGGGCAAATAGCCTATGCGAGCAAATTCATTATTTTGAAATAAAACTGTAATATTGCTTTATTACAGAGGTTTTTGAGGGACGTTGCCACCTGTCTATCTTCATAACGCTTCCATAGAATTGAAACTGTTAGATGGAAGCAGACTGCCTTGGGATCAGCTCATGACTCCTTGAAATATGCCACCAAAGCACAACAGCAAGCCACAAGGTGCGATTCCAGACCAACCACTGAAGATCCCCGGTACAGCACATTGCCTCTCCAGATGTGGGGTGTGAATGGCAGGGGGGTGGACTTATTTAATAAACGTGGTTTAGTGCGATGAATGGAGAATCGGTAACATGACATGTGGGCAAAGTTAGCAGTGGTTTGAAGTATTTTGTTTGGAAATAATGGTATTAGCCACATTCGGGAGGTACGGTAACAAGTTCCAGTTTGTTTGAGCTTGCAACACTTTGAGGCTCAATATGCATTGGGCGGTGCGGGTAAAATACAACGGTAATACCGTCGTGTTACCGCACTGCCCAACTATGACTTTGACAGAAAGTTAGAGGATTCAACTCCAGGTACGAGCTGGAGGGAAATACACCACCTTTCTGACAAATGTTGCCAGAATTACCGCCGCGGGAATTACCTCTGAGGTAATTCTGCCAAAATCCTCCATGGAGTCCAATTAAATGGGGACTAACACTGCCACCGCCAGCTGAATCCGGTGGCAATACCTTTGGACCAAGTGGCAGTAGTGTTATTACAGTTTGGTGGTATCTTGGCAGATACACTGCCGAGATACCACCGGACATTATTAGGCACACCCACTGAGGTATAGGACGTTGAATGTAAAGGGATATCTTCCTCAGTGGCCAGTCCCGATAAATTACAAAGGGTGACACACATCTCACACCCCTGAAACTGCAGCTGTGCGTTAGACAATAAAAGGGAAGCGTTAGGAATAATCGGATAATGAGGCAATATTTCTCCACATGTTTCAAGTACTTAGTTGACCGTGGGCATGATCTTCAGTGCTGGGAGCCTCTTCAATGAATTCCCCATTTGCTCGCTGCCCACTGTTATGTAGCCTCTTCCCCCCTCAGCATACAATGCTTTGGTTGGTGCCCTCTCCCTGCCTAAAGGGCGCCAGCGACTGGTAGCGTAGATATGACACCAGCGATAAACTACACAATTAAACACCGAGGAGAGGGTAAATACCGAGCAGCCAGGTTGTAGGACATCAGAATGACGAGTTTGACACGTGGAAGGTCCATGTACAGCAGCCATCTGCAAGCCCTTAAACACTGACGATGGTGCCAGGTTTGAAGGACTCAGGTGGAAAATAAGATGACAGCTCACCATGGACACTGCTGGCTGTGCCCCAACTGGGGATCTGGCCTTCATGTTCTCTGCCCTAGTAGTGGGAATTTAACAAGCATGAATCAGTGGTCTAGGGAAAAAAACGTATTATCCCACAGATGGATAGGAAAGTCATGGAAAGGTACACAGTGTCATAGACCCATTTGGTAGGTGGTATCGTGGAACCTAGATGAACCGCTTGACTAGTAGTGCTGTGGAATACAAGGTAACACACTTGTCCTTGAACATGTACATAAAGCAAATGTTTCAGGAGAGTGATATGTTGACCTAACAGAAGGTACATCGTGTGGAGAGCAGTGCAACTTAAACACATTTGTGTCAGTAACATTGGTTCATAATACATGCACTAAATGATTGACAGGGCCTATAACAACCCACGGAAAAGGCCTACAAACATGTCCCACAATAGCAGATGAGTGGTAGGCCACTCACTGATAGAGGTACAGTGAGCGCATGAGAAATAGGTTCACGAGTAGGACTGCAGTGCTTATTCGTAGCCAGGATTGTCTAACAGGTGGCGTCTGAAGCTAATATAGTTGGCCCACCGCAGCGACATTAACATCTGTAAATGCCCACAATGCACTGCTGAGTGGGCATTTACAGATTTTGGGTGGGCCTTGCCCACTCAGGCCCTACCCTGTCTCTAGCACTTTAAAGGAAGTAGAGTGGGGAAGACAGGTTTATAAAATGCTGGGGGCTGTTAAGCTTCTATTCTCTGGACTAGACAAGCCTGCTTAGCTTCATACTGACCGCTACTAGGGGCTTCATTTTCAACTGGTGGAATAAAAAATATATGTGACCTTATCTGTGACAGCGTACTCACAAGTAACCCTGTGTGACCGTGATCTAAAATAATCCCGAGCACAGGACATGATATAAACTCTTAAAAATCTCCTTCAGTTGTGCTCTACTAGTTTGACCACTTCATTCACTTACCTTTCCCTGCCAAGAACATAACCCTTCAAACACAGTCTATTCTTGACTATGTCACTCTTGCCTCAAGCTTGGCCTACACAAAAGATACATTCTGGAGTTTGAGCTTGGGTGCAACAGATAGAGAACACCAAACTCTAAGGATTTCCTGAGCACACTCTTAAGCACATCATGCATCCAACATTACATTGTGTACAAACTTAAAGTTGTGGAAGCCTCTCTTGGAAACACAACCCAATGATCACCACACTTTAGGTCCGAACGACTCCTTGCTTTGGCTTGACTATAGTCCATGTAGTGGGAGTAACATGCATGCATGCTACCACAATCCTTCTTACCCTGCTGCATCACACCCTATCTGTGTTTGGTGCATTAATGTCCCATCCTGTGGTCTTCCACTCCCTTCACCTAGCAGACAACTGTCGGGATCCTCCCGGCTGGGGCAAAGGACGCTACGCCATGGACAAGCCTAGGAGCTCTGACTCTACAATAGTGGTGATCTGGAGCAGGACAACGAATATGAACATACCCTACAATAGCAGCATACTCCACAATCCTAACCCCTGCGGATTGGGTATGGATTAACACCCAGGAGCTGATTGTAATTGAGCAGCAGAGGAAGCAGCCCACATTAGAGGATTGAGTTGCCAGGTTATCCAGCTTTTTTAAGACAATGGTTCTGCTGACGTGAGCCAGTCAGCGTGGGTTTAGTGATGGAATTGTATTAAGGGCCGTAGATAAAAGGAAAACAGTGGGTGTGCACCGCTATCAAGCTAATGCAGAATACTGATCATTATATTAACTAATACCGTGAATGTAAACAAATTCCAAGGTGCCAGCCAACAATATCACTCCTGCACAGGATGATGCGAAATACAACTAGAAGAAGGACCGACGGTGTGTGTGTGTGTGGGTGGGGGTAGACCACGGTCATGGCTGCACACTAGCAATAGCACAAAATGTAAGGAGAACACAACCTTGTGAAATCACAAACAGCACCATTGACAGTAAACGGAGGAAAACATGAGTTGATAAGTGTACAGGCAGACGACAATGAGCACTGCATTTCGGACCCAAATGGGTCCTTCAACAGGGTGCAGTCTGTGTAAAAAAACAGGAAAAAGAAATCGAAGAACATGAAATGCATGGGGAGCAAGAAAAGAAAATCAAGAAACTGAAAGCGCCAGTCAACACTGGACAAACCTGTGACCTGAAAAATGGAATAAGAAAAGGGACTGAACAGAAATCTCCTAAGCAGGCCCTCTGAGAGGTAGCCAAAAGACGAGTGCACCAGAAAGTGAAAAACATTAAAACACATGCCTAACAAATCACAGAACACTGGTGAGTTCACAGCCAAGGCTGGAAGAATCCATGGACCAGTAGCAGGGGCCTATCAAAAGCAGGGAGAAGCCTCATTTAGTATCAAGTGGGAGAACAGCATTACTTGAGGCGTTGCTAGAGCGGGGAGGGGGGCTGAGGGGGTTATAGCCCCAGGTCTTTTGGTTGCAGCCCCGGGTAGAAGCTCAGGGACTACAACCAAAAGGCTATAGCGAGCCCTGAATCCCACCAGTCCTGACTTTAGCTTAGCCCCTGATCTTTTCCAGACCTAGCAACACCCCTGTTTATTATTATTATTATTATTATTATTATTATTATTATTATTGTATTCATTGAGCGCAGACCTGGCTTCGAGAAACAACAGAGCGCTTTACAGAGGTATACAACTATACAGATACATAAGGGAGCACTTTTCAGAGGTAACACCTGAATAAGTATACAGCGAGGGTAGTATACAGAGGGGCACAGAGGAGGGGTACAGCAGTAATGGGTGGTGGGGAGGAGAGGGGCAGGTGGCGTCTAGTGTGTCAGGTGGCGCCAGGGGTGACATGATGGCGTTGCGGCCTAGGTGTTGAGGAGGAGAGCATAGACCCATGAGCCCATGTACGACTCCGAGTAAAAGTTCTAAAATGTTTTCTGGAGCTTACCTCTACACTGCACTTGAGGCTGGGTAAACGATACAGCTATAGACCTGAGCTGTAAAGAGAACCAAGGTCCCCAACTGTACGGCATGCTTGGATATTGACACCATAAGTGCGTCTGGGTAACGTGATGACATCATTGCAAGGATCCGGGATGACGTGGAGATAAAGACGCAATTGGATCATCAAGGCGGTTCTAAATATTATGAAAACCTAATGACGGATTGGATTCGGGAGGGAATTGGGTGAACGAATGTGGAAGGGGGGGCTTTGAAATGTGGAGGGAATAGAGCATGAATGCTACCTTGGGATAAGGAGAACCCTTTCTAAACCATTCCAAAAAATCAGACAAATCCCCATTTGGGTCAAAATTGAATCATACAAATGGAGGACCATAACTTAGTGAAGCAGAGACTCCAGAGAAGTGATGGGAAGTAGCAGAACATTAAAGTGAGCCAGCAATAGAAATAACAGAAACGTATTCAAATGTACGATTGCAAGTAGAGTAAATGTAAAGTGGAAAAAATCAGAACTTCATCATAGCAACACACATTTTTAACAACCACATAGCATCAATGCATCAGGTACAGGAATGGTTGTATGTAGAGAAATGAGCCAAAGGCTATACAATTTCCATAAATATTATTCACATAGGTCAGATGCATGTAGGGTAAAATCAACATCATCATAACATTATTGTGATAAAACATTTTTTTGGTTGCAAAAAAAACAGCACCGTCTGAGTTACAAAAATAGGTGGATGCATAAGAATAGGCCAAAGACCATGACTACACAAAGTCCATAAATGTCATGACTGCATGTTCAGGGAAAGCAATGCAGATTAAAGTTCTGATTCATCATTCATGCCACTGGGATAAGAGTCTAATCTGTGTATCCAGAACACTTCTTTTTGCTCCAGTCTCTTGCGAATATCGCCCTTGAAGTGGTGCTTGTTAATGACCTCCAGGATTTCAAATCTTATCTGAGTGATGGAGTGACTATTTTCCTTATGGTGATGAGCTACCAACGAGTTTATGGTGTTAGTTCTTACACTAGACTTTTGCCCATTTCACCTGGTTTTTGATTTTCGGTATGTCTGTCCCACATAGTATAGTCTGCACGGACAGTGAATACAGTAAACAACATAGTCTGAATCACAAGTGTCTTATTGTTTTAACACTATTGTTTCTCCTGTTCTGG
This sequence comes from Ambystoma mexicanum, assembly GCF_040938575.1. Lineage (NCBI taxonomy): Eukaryota > Metazoa > Chordata > Amphibia > Caudata > Ambystomatidae > Ambystoma > Ambystoma mexicanum. Next base: position 635,278,323 of record NC_090935.1, on the reverse strand, counting down.
GATGAAACACAACTGACCCTTTGATGATGTTATGAAAGTTTCTAAAATTAAGAGAGGAAATGTACCTGCCGCACAGATGTTTTGTCGCGTCTAGTGCGGCTGTCAGTCTTTATCAGTAAATCACACAGGTTTATTCATTCATTTATGTATTTATGTATTTATTGTATTTGTTGGTAGCGACCAGACCCGGGGGTATCAAAGCGCTAAAGTACATAGCAATATGGTGGTTACGATGAATCAAAGGTCAAGAGTCAAGTACATAGTGGGTAGGGCAGTACATTACAGATATTTGTTGAAAAGTAAGGTTCTTGCTGCGCCTATAAGCAAACAGATGTTTGGTTCTGTTATCAGTTTGGAATATATTCCAACGTTTGAAAATGTTATTTTGAATGTTGTTATTCTGTAAAGAAAAGCAGAAACCTGTCCTAATGAAGTTTCTGTTCTGTTGGCCTGTCCATGTAACCATGAAGCCCGTGTTCCAGTCTCTGTACCTAGCTTGAGCTCATCCCCATGGTAAAGCCCACTCTCTGAACCCGATTTTATTCCTGGGAATGATGAAGTTGCTGGAAGTCCCCGGAAGTAATTAAGATCCAGAACTGACACGTTCCCTTGAAAGCAGCCATTGCTGAGATCACCTGTGAATTGACTTTTACAATGAACTGTGACCTGTTGTTTGGTAGGGGCTTGCCCTGCAGGAATTGAAACCTACCTCACTCTAATTATTGCTTGTGGTCAGATTGTAAACAGTCTGATAATAAGGCCTACTAGTTAGACAGTCTAATAATGTGTTCAAGCGCTGCAGTATAAGAGCATGTTCTGTCCTCCTTGCCGCCACATGTTTAAAGAGTCCTGATAACTGTTCTCCCCCTCTCTGGCATGACTTTCCTCCTGGGGAGAAACGCTTCGGCCATTTGTTCCAAAAGAAAAGAACAATGGGTGATGGGGGCGTTGGGGGCGGGTCGCAAAACAAGACATTCTTCCCTTTTGAAAAGCGCCGCTGAAGCGGGGCGTGGCAGAGGGCACAGCAGGCATGTGTTGACATTCGCATTGTTGGCCCGCATTAGCACACTCTGTCACATAGCAATTAATTTCGCAATGGCCGGGGACATTCGCTGCCTGAGGGATTCCTATCCTTTATAAAGCAGAAAGGTAACGTTGCCCAGGGCTGGTAATTGCGACAAATCTGTCAATGGGCGGCTGCCAGCATCCGCCTGCCAACCCAGGGTGAGATTTACTGCGCCATTCGATTCGGCCAATTATGCGCTAATGGCTGGGAGAGTTCGCGAACACACCTGCATGTTTGATGGACTCTTTGAAGTAGCTTTGTGACTGCTAAACTTTACACTTTTACTAACCATGCCTAAACCCATTAGAAGCTGACAAAATGAAGGGATGAACTGCACTGTACAGCCCTTCCCTGAGCAGATTAATGCGGTGATGCTGTCACTGGCTGCCATCAGCTGTGGATCACAAGGGTGGCTGCGCAGCAGTCACTGAGCTGACGTTCCAATCGCCTCTCCAAGGGACATCACAAGCCCAACAAGCATTGACATCAGTTTGGGCTTTTGTGTAGGATGGAAAAGGCGCTTACCAGGCACAGCAGTAGTGGTATTATTGATGGTAGCAGGTGCAAAAAGGTGCGAGTAACTGGGCATATAATAGCAGTGCCTGGTAAATGCCTAATACGTATACACAAGCCAAAACTGTTGGCTTGTATTTAACAGGACTTCAGTGACTGGCAGGCACTCACAGTGCTTATAAATTGAGTGGCTGAAGCTAGACCTGGTTAAGACATTTTTATTACACTAGTAGAGGGTCTACACATTCAATTAAGTCATTCAATCTCAGAAGACAGCTTTGAAAAAACAAAGGCAGCCTGTTTGAGTGCACAGTTTGATGGTAAGGCTTGATTAAAAAGCAGCTCAAAGAGTTCAATTGAGGACGTGTTTTGGGAGGGAGGAGCAGGATGCTGCTGGGAATGGCCATATGGATTAGCAAGACCATGGCCCATCAATGGCTGGGCAAATAACCAAGCAGCACTTACAAGATGTGTGTCCCTCCTCATACCCCTTTTCTCCCTATCTGTACACTAATCAAGTAGTTTCGACTAATAGGTGTCGTAAGCGACACCTAATAGCCCAAACTAAAAATGTATCATAACTGTGTGATTTGGCACATCTCATTCACATAATTTTAAGTTTAGGTTGGATTGAAAAACCTTAAAGAGCACATTTCTGTAGGGTGTAAAATTAGCCATGATTGCACCTGGCCCAGGGACGTCATTTGGGGATCGCCAGGGGTCGAAACTTCGACCAATGGCGGCCACAGTTGCAACACCTGCGACTCGCTTGCGATCCCAACTTTAACTTTAAATGTAAAAAAAAAATGGGTTTTTTCACACAAAAAACCGGGCGCTCCTGTTGTAGTGAGCCCACCTCCGGCACGAGGAGGCCCAACACACCAGGTCTGGTGGGTCCGCGGCCCAGTACTCACCCATCAGGGTGAAGGCTGGGCCGGGGAGGCACTCATTAGGAGTTGGAGCTGACCATGAGATGTGGCACATGCCACATTCAGCTCCAACCCCTTCTCCTTTGGCTTACTTGCAGCTCAAATACAGGAACCAGAAAGCTGTCACAGCTTCCTGGTTCCTGTTTGTGAGCAGCCGGAGGAGCCGAGGTGGCCTAGAAGGACGGACCGAAGGTGCAAGAAAAAGGTAAGAAGGCTTTTTTTTTTAATAATATGATGTGAGTTTTACATGTGTGAAGTGCATGTCATATGCATGTATGTGAATATGACATGCACTTCATGGTGGATACATGAGAAGTGATGTATTGTGAGTTTTTGAATGTTCTTTGTGGGTGCGTGTTTGCCTGTCTAGAGAATGCAATGAGTGGATGTAAGAGAAGGTGTGAGTGACTGGTGAGTGAATGAGAAGTGTTGTGATGTGTGTTTTTGAATGTTCTGGGTGGATGGATGGGTGGGTGAAAGGATGGGTGGGTGTGTGTGTGCCTGTGTTGAGAATGCAATGAGTGGATGTAAGAGAAGGTGTGAGTGACTGGTGGGTGAATGAGAAGTGATGTGATGTGTGTTTTTGCATGTTCTGGGTGGATGGATAGGTGGGTGGAAGGATGGGTGGGTGTGTGTGTGTGTGCCTGTGTTGAGAATGCAATGAGTGGATGTACGAGAAGGTGTGAGTGACTTGTGGGTGAATGAGAAGTGATGTGATGTGTTGTGTGCATTTGAATGTTCTGGGTGGGTGGGTGTGTGCCTTTGTAGAGAATGCAATGAGTGGATGTATGCAAAGGTGTGAGTGAGTGACTGGTGGGCGAATGAGACGTGATGTGATGTGTGTTTTTGAATGTTCTTGGTGGGTGGGTGGATGCCTGTGCAGCGAATGAAATGAGTGGATGGAAGAGAAGTTGTGAGTGACTGGTGGGTGAGTGAGAAGTGATGTAATATAGTGATGTAATGTGTGTTTTTGAATGTTCTGGGTGTGTGCTTGTGTAGAGAATGTAAAGAGTGGATGCAAGAGAAGGTGTGAGAAGCCTGCACCAGATGATGAATCCTGAGAACACCAGCCTGATGACTTTGTATCATTACAGGAGGTAAGCCCTAAGGAGCTTCCCCACTCACCATGATCACCGACTCGTGAATCGCACCCATGGGACCTGACTGCAGCTGATTGCAGTCCGGCCCGCGAGTGCGATTCACCTTCCAAGATGGCCGCCGCCATAATTTCACACTTGCTGTGGCACCCCAAGCCTTCCAACATCATCATTGATTGGCCGCACCTTCTCATATCACGGTCTATGGGGGAGCGTTAGCAGGCAAAGCCAGCCCCCTTTCAAGGCCCGCAGATAAGTCTCATGCCTGTCTGGCCCTGTCAGGCTACGGAGGGCCGCTGTGGGACGAGGAGCAACACCAAACAGAAAAAACCTCTAGGGTAAGCACATACTCATACAAAACCTAAATATGGTTTTAAATGTAACCTCCAAACCACTCCCACACCCAACCATCTTCCTCCCTGCAGCGCAGTGTAGTAATGCCCTCCCGATCACCATGGCTGAGGCGCCACTACACTAGCAACTCGTGAAGGAACGAACACGTTCCTCAATTCACGGACCAGCATCACAAAAGCCATGATCACTTACCTCCACAGAGAGTCCTCAGCAAGGCCATCCGCCGCCACACGCCAGCACGTGTTTGTCTTGCAGTGAAAGTACACTGCAAAATGCCTCCTCCCTGTTCTCACAGCAGGTATACCGTTCTCCACCACCACACCATCCCAATGACCATAACTCTAACAATGAAGAGAAATGACACTCCCGACTGGAATGCCTCAATGTACAACTCGACGTACGAGCTGGCCACTACTGCCAACCTTGATTACAGACATACAACCTGCTTACTAGAGCACTATGATGTCAAAAGGCATGCACCCAACCAAAGAAAACATCACTATGCTGCCGATCATGTGCCAATTCCATCAAAGCACACATCGCACAATCCTATTGCTTGAGTGAATCCTGATAATGCTACAATGTGTGACTGCAGCCCAATAAATACTGCTACTACAATGTACGACTCTAGCCTAACAAATTCTGCTAGTGCTGCAATGTGTGACATCAACCCAAAGAATCCTGCTATTGCTGCAATGTGTGACCTTAGCCAAATGAATACTGCTATTGCTACAATGTCTGACCTCAGCCCTAAGAATACTGCTATTGCTATGTGGGACTCTAGCACAATGAATACTGCTATTCCTGCAATGTCTGACCCTAGCCTAATGAATCCTGCTATTGCTGCAATGTGTGACTCTAGCCTTAAGAATCCTGCTATTACCATGTGTGACTCTAGCACAATGAATACTGCTATTGCTGCAATATCTGACCCTAGCACAATGAATCCCGCTATTGCTCCAAAGTGTGACATTAGCCCCAAGAATCCTGCTATTGCCATGTGGAATGACCCAGACCAATTGAAGCCCCCTGCTGACTCAATATGTGACCTCTGTCCAACCAATACCACTACCTACACAATATGCCTAGAACAACCAACCCCGCACAACCTAACACACATAGACCTTCACAAAACTGTTAAAACCAACACAATCACTACTGCAAGCCATGCAAGTGAGCAGTGCTCTAAACCAACCAACATCTATGCAGGCCTCATCAATGCAAGGTCACACCTAGCCCATGCACTTGACATATCTGACCTCATTACTGCCAACCATCTCGACATACTAGCTGTCATGGAAACATGGCTGCATGGAGCTGCCAGCCCAGCCCTCTCACTAGCTATACCTGAAGGTTATACCATCTTCAGATAAGACAGACCCCTAGCGAAAGGAGTAGGTGTAGCACTTACAGCCAAAAAAGACCTGACCTTAAGAGAAATGCCTAATGCCCCCATCCATTCAGGATAATCACTGACTATGAAAATCTCCCTTGCCAACTTCGTATCACTCACCATCTACATCCTATGCAGGCCACCGGGACCATTATTGTCACTAGATGAGGATATCTCCCTCCTACTGAGCAACAACACCAAACCTTCCTCTAGAATCATTATCATGGGAGACTTCAATCTAGGCCTAAATGACCCCACAGATGCAAATGCCAAAACTATAACTAACACTATAGAATCATTTGACTTTACGCAACGCATCACCTCACCCACACACAACAAAGGCAGAACATTGGACTGGCTAGCAGATCTGAATTGTAACGCCAATATCATCGCTAACCACCCTTGCCCCTTGTCTGACCACAACATCATAATCTTCACTATCCCTAAATTCAATCCAACTGAAGTACAATCGAAACAGACCCCCACTGCTCAATCTCGAAATACACGTAGCCTCATACCAGAGAACATGCACCCTTTGCTCCACCCCATCAGCAACTTTAAAAAATCTGACCTTGTCCTCTACCAAATGGTGGAGTTATATAACCTAACTCTCCGCCTAGCCCCCACTAGGCACTCAAAGTCTAAAAGAAGAGCCCACTTAAACTCTTTGTACACTCCCGACCTGAACATTTTATGAGCCACCAAATGCAAGGCAGTGACCTTATGGAAATCCACACCATCAAAAGATAACAGAAACAAGTTTCTTGGTGCGGCCAACTGAAGGGGCCTCTAGGGGACCCTCGCGCTTGGAAACAAGGCACAATCACCACACATGAACTGATACGCCAGACACGAGGTTGTATTCCCAAAAGCTAGAGTTTATTGCAAAGCAAATAGTCTCAGTTGGCCAACTGGGTCCCACGCCCCGTGACGTGTGTTTCCAGACCCCGGGGGACGCAAGAGAGAGAGAATCGTACAACAGTTACATATATACAAAGCAAGCATCTTACAATCAGTGGTGACACATTCAATACCGCCCATAATGTATTTCCTTTGAATTGGGCACGATGATTGACAATTGTGACGAGTATGACACCCTCAAACATTTATTTAGCAACCGTTTGCAATTTCATGAGCCTGCAGACACAATTCTTTGTTATAAGAACACACTACGTCTGTTCTCTGCAAGCAAGCTGCGTGCAGGGGAGAGACACATTCCAGGCCTCGCTATCTCCTAGTTTCTATTTGTGTACTGGGGGTCAACATGCTCTCCGGGGCTCTATAGTGCTCAGGAAAGGGGGGCCGCAAAGAAGAGCACAATTCAAGCCATTTAATGTTTGCTTCTAACATTTCTACTGTATTAACGAGACTAGCTGGCACCTGTGCACTGATTAGAATGCCTCGCTGCTTACTTCCAAGGACTTGTGAGGGAGGAGACCGGGCATTTCTGTCTGGGTTGCTGCGTTATGTTTCAACAAGTCTCTCACGGCCTTGCATTTCACATGAACAATAATGTACTAGTGGAGCAGAATAAGTTTTCAGCAAAGTAGTTTTAACAGAAAGCAAAAGGCAAACGTTAAAAAACAAAATGGCGATTTCAGTCACCTTAAAATGGCCGCACTTTAGTCAAGCTTATGGCTATATATTTCTAACACTAAACACATGAGGCGGTTGGTCTTCGGCCAACAAAGTACATTGCCTCATGATTGAGGGGTGACTACTTTTTCTGGACTGACAAACCCTCCTTTTGGCCGTATGCCAAACGCCTCATCCATACATTGCATCCTCTTCCGACCAAGTATCTGATTCTGATTCTGATTCTTGCACACTACTGGTCTCCTCCTCATTGTTATCAATATTGATTAACATGAATTATTTTACTGTCTTTGATTCATCATTACCGTGTGTTAGGCAGAAACCTGTGCAGTTCCCTTAGGGACCACTGCAAAATGCTTAGGACTACAGGTGTTGGCAGTAAACCCAATTGGTAGAAGTCTGTACCACCCAGATTTACCTGCTAGCTGTGGCTGAGCAGTCAGACTTCTCTCAAGAAGAGTTAGGAAGTATATAGAGTATACACATTAGGGACAAAAATACAGTAGTACAAGCAAACACTGACCAGAGCTTTGGTATAAAAGTGTATAATTATTTATTTAAAAACACTTGTAAAAATACACTGGCACTAATATGTCAAGCAAGTTCAAACACAGTCATTAGAAATATATACACCTCCCTGATTAATTATTCAACAAGTCTTAGGAACAGAACACCACTTATTATCAAATACAGAGGTGAGTGCTTAACCAAGATGGCACTCCAATAATTATTTAAAAAGGGAGGGAAAAGGCAGAATTAGAAAAGCACACAATACCAACACTTTTAAAAGAACCACAGCAAGTCAAGAAAGGCAGAGTCTACTGCAGAGCAAGAAATTGCATAGGCCAGGCCCACTCTTGGAGAGAGCAAGGCGGAATGTGCCCAAGATCACACAGTTGAATTATACTTTAAAAGTCTTTGCAGATAGTTCAAAAAAATGTTGGATCAGTTCAGAAAAGTTAGTTAACAGGTCCCAGGTCACCCAGGATAGAGAGCCAAGGATTTACGGGACACCTTGAAAAGTCTGTTGCAAGGGAGACCAGGCGGGACACAGTACCTGAAATGGTGAGAAAGCTCCAGCAGGGGCAGTTGTTCCTGGCAGCGGGTGCAATTCAGTGCTTCGTCCAGGGGAAGAGAAGATCTCGAACTGGAGGAAAGCTGGAGGTCATTGCACTGCCAGGGAAGAAACCAGCCGCAGAGTTTCTCGGTTAAAAGGTACTACCCTTTTATTCGCGGTAGTGGTGAAGCGTGGCTATCCGGCCGCCGGGGTGCTTGGTACGGGTGATTCGACCACGAGACGATCCAGGAAGGCGAAAAGAGGGCAAACTGGTTAACCCCACCAGTTCAAAGGAAGAAGACTCTCCAGGATGAAAATCTTCTCTGTCGTCGGGAAGTGGTGAGGCGGTTCAGCAGGGCTCCACCGGTGGTGTCGTCGTTGCAGGTCGGCTGAGCTTCTCACTCTTTGCATTCTTTAGGTCCTGTGGCGACTTCTGAAGTTCCAGTCCCCAAAGCCGTGCTTTTATGCAGAAAACCCCCATTCATCAGTCCTAGCTGTCACTCAAACATGCTAAGTGGTGAGCCGGCGTCTCACCACTGGGCCAATCACAAAAGAGTGCGACTTGAGTTGCCGAGGCAACTCAGTCCAGGGTGCCTAAACCCCCCTCCCACACATCCTGTAGATCCAGACAGAGTGGCACCACTTTTGGAGGCTTCTGTTCCGAAGCCCGCCAAAAGTGGAACAAAGGGCTCGACTTGGGTTGAAGTTACAGAGGTGAACACAAACGCCATTTTAAAACCGAGTCCTGGCAAAAAGACCCAACCGGGGAATAAATATTAAATAAATAACCCAGCGGTATCTTTAACATTGCACCAAAAAAGTGGTGCGTTTAAAATGAAAGGGAAAATCCCATAGGAAATATTCCAGTGGAATATTTCACATGGTAACCACTGCTACCAGCCAGAAACTCGACGAGGGGGGACTGCACAGTGCCCCCTCGAAAAACAGACCCAGGGGCAATCTAATTACCCCTACCAGTACTCCCACAATATGATGGTTTGTACTGGTTCTGTTCACAATTTAAGACTAGTAAAGTCAATGGTGACTTTACATGCCCTGGGAGACAGTAGTCAGTCCCAGGGTATGGAGTCTATGTTTGGGGGTCACTATGACACCCCTGTGTTACTGCACTGAGGGTGCTGTGTAACACACTTACCAAAAACACATGAAACCCTATGGAGTAAAAGACCCCATAGCCCATAAAACACACTACAAAGACAAAGGACATTCTCAAATCATGCCTAAGAGTGGGAGAAAAAAAGAGTCTCACTCTTAGCAGGAGAAAGAAATAAACCCCAAAAATCCAGCAAAGCTGCTGGGGGACTCACTAGGTTTGGGAAATTAGCCTATACAGAGAATTTTTCCTAACACTGCCCCACCCCCCAGACTACGGGAAAGGAGGATTTAATCCACTCCTGGATGAATCTCATACCTCTAGTCGGTTATTAACACCCTAGAGAGACCATCAGCATTTTGGTGGTGATACCCTGTCCTATGTTCTATGGTCAAATCAAAGGTTTTCCTTTGTAAACTATATGCCCTACACACCCTTTGAGGAACATCAGTCTCTTTGAAACTATAGGGGATCTGGTTGACCAGTCCCTCAGAAGTTGTTACAACTTCTGAACCTGTGTTAGGCTTTTTCAAGGGGCCCTTATAAAGGATTCCCTTAGATCTAGAGGGGCCTCCAGAGGTCCGCACCACTTCTCTGTTGGTGGAAGGTTGGGTCTTAGGCCTCTTGGTTGGCGGGGATGGAGATAAGCAAGGTACATGATTCTCCTTCCTCTTAGATCTCACCTTACTTAATTTAGGAGTTTCACTCCCGAGACTAGGATTTGAATTGGAGTCTTCAGTAGAAGGTCCAACATTCTGAATGTTTTTGGCCTTAGACTTTTCTTTTCTGGTTTTCCACCAGCACTGAGAATTACCAGTTCTCTTAGGCCTAGTTAGGGGTCCAGTTGGTCTATGCACCTCTTCCTCAGAAGCAGGGGGAGTCACAGACTCTAAGACTGGGGGAATAATGATGGAGCTTGGTTCAGGCTCCCATTTCCCTAACATTTTAGCCTGAAATTTGCCTGGGTCAGAGCTTAACTTACCAACACCAGGGCTTGTAGTGGGGTTCTCAGTAGAGGTTCCCACAGGCTTTGAGTGGTTCCTTAAGGTGGCCTCTCTAGCCAATTTGGTTTGGTTCTGGGTCTCCATAGTGGGAGGCCTGGGGGTACTGGATACTACTCCTAGAGTTATTAGATCATTCCCCAACAGGAGTCTCCCAGGCACCTCAGTCTGAACACTGACAGGAATCCTCACTGTCATGTTATTACACTGAATGAGGGCTGGTAGAATTGGAACCATTTGGACAGGGCCTCCAGACTTCTTAGTGGGACCTCTGGGTGCCTTAGCAACATCCTCAGGACTGAAAAAGCTTTCATCCACTACTGTTCTGCTGGCCCCAGAGTCTCGTCTGGCAGGAGTATCCTGGCCATTGACAAGAACACTGTCCACATAATAAACTTTTGAGTGTTCTGGTATGGAGTTGTACACACTCCTATTCTGATCACTAACCAGATCCATGAACTTTACTGTTACACTTGCTTGAAGACCCAAAGGTTCTTCAGCAAAGACTTCAAAGTGAGCACTAGCCATTTGGACTTCCTCCTCAGGAGTGAAGGCTGAGGAGAGTGTGCTGATCCCTCCAGGTTTACCCTTACATCTGGGATCTCCTTTGATATGGTCAGTTGCCTTAAAGACATAGCATACTCCAAATGCTCTCTGAAAGGGTGGCTTGTTCTGACCTCCTTCTGGTTGTTGACCAGAAGGTACACTAGCCTGTGGTGGTTTACCGTGGGGCTTACCCTGGTTATTTTGTTGTTTGGGGCCCTCTTTAGGCTGGGAGGTATTAGAAGTCTCTTGGTTCCCTTTTGGTGGCTGCTTTCCCTCATCCTTTTTCTGAGTAACCCCTGAATCCCCGCGAGTAGCCCTGTTGGCAACCCACAAGTCAGCAGCCTTAGCTAGCTTCCTGGAATCTAATTCCTTTGAATCAGCCAAGTGCTGTCTGAGCTCAGGAGAGCAGGCATCATAAGTTGACTCCAACATTACAAGATTTCTCATTCCCTCATAAGTGTTCACCTTGTAACCCTTAATCCATCCCTCTGAGTTTTTCAAACACTCATTCACCCAGGTAGCCCAGGGGGTACCATCATTCCTTTTGAGGATCCTAAACCTATTAAGGTACTGGGAAGGGGTCTTCCCAAATCTAGCTATTAAAGCTAGCTTCACACATTCATAATTCATTCTATCCACCTCCCCCAACTCCATTACCACATCAGATGCAACAGGGGGGAGCCTAGAGAACAACCAGGGAAGTAAATCATTCCCTGAGATGTCCTGAAGCCCAGGATTATACTCAAACATAGCCAACCAATCCAACACATCCAACGTAGGCTCATACATACCCACAATCTCTTTAGGCATCCAGGGTCTTTTGGGACTGGTACTCCTAGAGGATCAGGAGAGAGAAGCATTTTCAACAGACAATTTCTTCATCTCTAGCTCATGCTTGAGCTCCATTTCTCTGAGCCTTAGTTCATGATTCAGTTCTTGGTGTCTTTATTCTGCTTGAGCATTAATTCTTTTAAACTCCAAATCAAGTTTCATTGTCTCTAGTTCAAGACATTGAGTACAAAGTGTGGGACCTGGTAAAGGTCCAGTAGGTACAGCTGGTAGAGCAGACAGAGGCCTAGGGGGGACAGTCACAGCAGCCTCCCCCTCCTCTTCTGACTCTTCCTCAGGATTATCAATACTTTGTTCAATATCAATATCATTACTGTTATCTACATTCTCTGGGAGAGTGGGTTCCTCTGAACCATCACCCAGACTTTGGTTTGCTAACAATCTTTCTATTAGCTCAATTTTCTTGCCTTTAATCAGGAGATTCTTATGCTTACAGAGAACTCTTAAACAATCATCAGTTTTTGTAGCAAGGGATTCTTTTCTATAACTTTCCATAGTTGACAGGTTAGAAAATAAACTTCTTAGTGCTAACCTTTGTGTTTAGTTGCACTAAGGTATCTATGAGCACACCAAAATGTATACTCAATACAAATCCCACCGCTGTACACCAGTGTTAGGCAGAAACCTCTGCAGTTCCCTTAGGGACCACTGCAAAAGGCTTAGGACTACAGGTGTTGGCAGTAAACCCAATTGGTAGCCGTCTGTACCACCCAGATTTACCTGGTAGCTGTGGCAGAGCAGTCAGACTTCTCTCAAGAACAGTTAGGCAGTATATAGAGTATACACATTAGGTACAAAAATACGGTAGTACAAGCAAACACTGACCAGAGCTTTGGTATAAAAGTATATAATTATTTATTTAAAAACACACTTGTAAAAATACACTGGCACTAATATGTCAAGCAAGATCAAACACAGTCATTAGAAATATATACACTTCCCTGATTAATTATTCGACAAGTCTTAGGAACAGAACACCACTTATTATCAAATATAGAGGTGAGCGCTTAACCAAGATGGCACTCCAATAATTATTTAAAAAAGGAGGGAAAAGGCAGAATTAGAAAAGCACACAATACCAACACTTTTAAAAGAACCACAGCAAGTCAAGAAAGGCAGGGTCTACACCCGCGCACACACCCAAGTGGGAACAAGTGGCTGTTTGGCTGGGATCGCTGGAATCGTCTCGTGGGACTGATTGTTTCTGCTGCCTTCGCTAGCCGTCAGCGCCTGCAGCGCCGTCCCCAAGAGGACGCCTGTGCCGGCTGAAACCCCTTGCCTCCCTACGCTCGCATTGCAGCATTTGACCCCGCCACCTCCTGACGCCGACAAGCCTTCATTACGGCATAGCCCTGCGCACCCGCGCACGCACCCAAGTGGGAACAAGTGGCTGTTTGGCTGTTCGGCGTCTGAGGTGGGGAGGCATAGAGTACTTTGGCTGACACATTTAGGGTTCTATCTGTGTCCTTATTAGAGGTAATCCTCATAGATGCTGCTCATTACTATTGATTGTGCTCTTTGAATTGTCTACTGAGTATTTACAGGTGATTTAATAAGTGACATTCTCAACATTGAGGAGGGTCCATTGGCACAATAATGTGCTAAGGCGCTATATAGGATTTATTAGTGGTCAAACGTTATTATTGTAAAATCCTATGCAGATAGAAATGAGGTCTGAATAGCTCTGGCTTTGCAACTGAGGATTACGCAGCTCATTGTTTACAGATTAGCACTGTTTATATTTTTTGGATGAGATTGCTGACAGCTCACTCGACTTAGGGACACTGACTCTAGGGTATTTTTATTTTTTTTTTCCCGAGCAGTTCTGCCTTTAATCCCTTTAATTATGGCCGAGGGCCTTCGAAGTGGAAAAAAATCCAACATGCACAATTAAAAAAAAAATGAGGTGGAATCTGATGTTGTTTCCGCACTCCTAAATATAGCTCCATCCACTGTGATCATAGAAGAGGACCTCGAGGGCAACATTAATGCTTTCACTGATGTTTCCCTAGAAGAAATAGCCTCTCTTGGCACAATGACAGGGCTGTTGGAATCTGGAAATGGGGGGTTGGACATGGTTACCAACACCTCTGTTGGTCATGGCATTAAAACATCCTCCTCTCCAAAGAAAGTAGTATCTAAAGAGATAAAAATTCCTTGCATATCTAAAGAACCTTCTCATTTAATGCCTTCTATTTTTCCAGCTGACAGTGAAAATCAAGAGCCCCTAGCTCCCAAAATGGAGGTTCATGTAGAGATTGAATATGAGCCCTTAAAGGCTAAATATTTACAGATGAACACGTCCATGAGCCACTCTCAGGAGCTTAACCCTCCCATTATGAACCAAAACATAACGGTTCCCAAAAAAATACAGGGGTCTATCTCTGTCAAAGAAGCCAACGAAATATCCCCAAGGGGATGGGGCATTGAAGGGCCCAATCTAGATCTTAGCCTTGATAAAGGGGCAATAAAAAAAGAAATGAGGATAGAGAGTTTTGGAGTCCATCCTACTGATTTCTCTATGTTGGCACCTGCGATAGAGATGGAACTGGGAAAGCGTATTAGATTATCTCATGAACCTTCAACCCCTGTGAATAAAAGCAAATATGGAATTGAAAATGTTTTTCTATTCAACAACCCCCCAACATACGCTTACTCTGTTCCTTCTCAACTTAGTGCCCAAAAGGAAGCATGTTCTTTGGGGGGTACTCTTGCATCCAGAAAATATAATGTAGGTGGCCCAAATATCCAGTCCATGAGCTCTCCAAACTCAGAAAAATCTTTGCCTCAAGATTCTCATCTTACTCTTGGTCCAGAAATTTCTGGTGTTTCTCAGCATGAATTTAATGAGTCCCTGAACCCTAGAAACTTATCACCGCCCAATTATGTCCCGGAAGTTCTGAAAAAATGCGATGATGATCAACAACAATGCTTTGAAACCTTCCCTGTCCTAACTCGGATCTTAAATCTGTTGGACAAGGGACATGAGCAAACCCATGAAGAATTAAAAATTCTACAGACTCAAATGATTGATCTTATAAGCAAACAAAGCAAAATGGAGGGTATGCTGCTTTCATGCAATATGTTTTCGTCTCTGAGTCACAAAAAGATGGACACCTCTAATTCTCATCACATCCCTACACAAACTAAAGCTTTGCTGAGGCAGTGTCTGGGGGCTTTTCTTCTAGACCTGCCGCCTCAAACACTACTGGTCTGCCCTCAAAGAAATTAGAGGACGTAAATGCCTCAAATATTGCTGCTTTGACAGTCTTAGTAACGAAGATGGCAACTGCCGTTAAAATTTTATCAACTCCAGTGGTAACAGTGGATGGTCCAGGAGTTAATGAGAAAAATGATGCTTGCTTTGCTTGCTTGGATAGCCCCTCCACGCTGATTGACTTTATCGATCTAAGTGGGGAGGGTCTTGATTTAAACCCCACAGGAGAAAAAATCACTGCTGACCTACAAGATGTAGTGACTCCTCTATTTCCCCAAACAAAAAAACAAAGAAGAGCCCAGGCTCGTGCAGAAAAACGAAACATCCAAATAAAAGGAAAACTAGAAAGAAAACAACAAAATCAAGAATGTGACAAAATAGATAAGCACAACATACATATAAGAGACATTTGTAATCTATCTGGGGGTGAGACCATTATTGATCTGAACCAATTGAACGATGAATCCAAGGCAATGCTGAACCTTCCAGAACCCAATCATATGGCCCCTTCAAATCAAAAAAAGGCTATTGAAAAGAAAAAAAGCCTTGAAAACCAAAATGGGGGGTGACACTGATGCGTGTATAGTGTCCAAAGAGACAAAAAGGAATTTTTCTAAAGATAAGAAAGGGGCTGTGTGTTTGGATGAAGGAAAGGTAAACGAGAATATGGAACTTGATCTTCAAGCTCCTATTCCGTTTCAGAAACAATCTGCTCTTTCAAACTTTTATCCCTTGCTAGATCCAAAAAAGACAGAAAAAGTGATCATTGGTTTAGACAATGGGTCAAGCGCTCCCTTAATTGTCAAATGTGAAAAAACAAAAGACAACATCACTAAGCCCACTTCTAACGGCAGCAATACCCACACTGCCGAGGCGCAAACATCAGTAGCTGGTACTAGTTTGTATGCTTTACCCGCTTATGACGGAATACAAGAATTAGGGCAGACCACGTCTAATCTTGACCACTGGAGCTCAGTGCCGCAAAACAGTCTAGCAAAGGCCCACCCAATAGATATAAAATTGGCCTCTGTAATGGGGTGGGAAAGCGAGCCTGAACGCTATGGAAAGGCGCGTCTGAATCGTACGTTTATGATGACTGCCATCCAAGATATTCCTGGTCTTCGTATAATCCGTTCAAATGATATTGATTGGGTGAAATTGGCGGCTGTGAACAACAATAGAATGATCTGCAAATTCATGTCTCCATTCATTCTAAAATTGTTATGGGAACATAAAGATGACTTAGCATCTATTGGTTTAGTAACCACCATCTTTACCTCGATTGAGGAAGCCACACTTTTTTTGGAAACAATGCCTCCCTCTGCTGAAAGTACATTGCCCTGTTCTACATCTGGTGATCCAATCAACTTTGATGCTATAACTATGAAACAATTTATGGTCTTTGTGTCAGCGATAAAGGAGATGTCAAGAAACTACCCAAAAATCGCTCAAGTATCAAACCCTTCAAATGGAATGAGAGACTCTTAGCCTGGTAAAATTTCTTATCTTTTCATGGAATCCGTGTGGTCTAAGCAACTTTAAAAAATGGTATTCCCTTAACTACCATCAAAGACCAGACATTATTTTACTGCAACAAACCATGTGCCAAAATAATTTTGCAATAGAGGGCTATTATGCCTTCGTTCAGGTAGCAAGGCGGGCCCCATGCGGGAGACCATCTGGTGGTCTTGCGATTTTAATTAATTCTGCCTATAGGTGCTCTACGGAATTGATTAGCTGTTCTGCTTCTATTTTAGCTTGTGTATTGATTGATGATGTGGATCCTTCCATTATTCTCATTTTGCTTTGCATTTACTGGAATAAATTAAGTACGCCAATTGATGCCATACTAGATGAACTGAATGCTGTGTTAGAAAAGGGCTTTATATGGTTCCCTACAGCCAGAATAATTGCAGGGGGTGATCTGAACTGTTATTGTTATGATGAAAGTTCTCATCCTAGTGCCATGTGGACCAATCACTCGCTGGTCTCTAAGAGATCTGGGCAAATGTGGAATTCTTTATGTGGGATATGCAGACCCCGCTATTTCGGTTAGAACCCTTTAATTACACCTCGGCGGGAGCTGATTACAAGTCTTTAATTGACTACTTCTTTCTCTCATCCAGGTTATATATATGCGTTGATTCCCTGACGATATTAGATCCAATAATAGGAGACCATATGATAGTTGCCTTGTCCTTGAATATTCCAATTGCACGCTATGTTGATGACTTGTTACTTGCTCTAGTAGAACCCGTTCGTCATGCTCTAACCATGAAATGGAATCACAAAGTTTGTCTCGCCTTTACCAACTGTCTAGAGTGGGATCCTGATATTATCCATCATTCCTGCCTAGGAGGTACCCCCCTCCTACAAATAGAAAATGCAAACACTAACAGAATAAAATTCCATCTGTTAAAATTAAAAGAGACTCTGAAAAAGGATACTCAAGTTTTATCTAATCACCCATAAATTTAACCTTCAAGTGGCTCACTTGAAAGCACAGAAAAAATCAGAGATTAGAAGGCTCAGAAAAGTAACACCTCCCTTGTAATCTGTTCAGAACTTATTAAAACTGTGAGACAATGCTACAGAAATAAGCTGAAATGGTTGAATGGTCACTTGCATTATGAAGATAACCAAAACATTATCTACCATTTGCTAAAACATGACACCAGACAAATTTGGAATACTCTGCATACTATTACCTCTGCCCCTGCCTCAACGGTTGATTCTGTGATTTCTGCTGAAACTTGGGTTGCTTACATCAAACTCAAATTCCAATTGCCTGAGCGCTTCAATACGCTAAAAGGAGGAGAGCCCAGGCTTCCTCTCGAAACATTACCTAGGTGGTCGATAGGGGACATTGTTGAGGCTATAGGGAAACTAAAACCCTCCAGGGCCCCTGGTCCGGATGGTTTATCGCCATGCGTATATAAGGCCAATCCTACTTTCTAGGCTCGTATTCTTAAAATTAAATTTGATTCTATTTTGTTTACTGGTATCATCCCTCCTTCTTGGACCTCTGCCCTTGTTATTCCCATCTATAAAAAAGGGCCTCCTGAGCTGCCTGCCAATTATCGTCCGATAGACTTAACAGACGCTTCATCAAAAATGTTCTCCTTACTTTTGTTACAGAAATTACAAATGTACATTAACGATTTCAATTTATTGTCACCATATCAAGTAGGCTTCAGGAAACATATAGGCTTTCCCCTTAACACCACCATTTTATGTCATCTCCAGGCATTTACATCTTCATCCAAACAAGGCCCTGTTTATATGGCTAGTCTGGACCTTACCGCAGCCTTTGACTGCGTTGTCCGTGAGATTTTGTGGAAGAAAATGCTGGCTAGGGGGATTCCGCACCATCTGGTTGCATTGATCGCTCTGCTGCATAAAAATACATCTTACCGCATCCGGCTTAATAAAGAAGGGGCTCTCTCTGACCCCGTTTCCACGGAAATGGGGGTTAAACAGGGTTGCATCATGGCACCGGTGCTTTTCAATTTATACCTTCTGGGTCTGGATGCAACATGGGTGACGGGAGAGTGTTTTCCAGCTAAGCTCGGCACTATCAAGCTAGACTGGATGGGTTTTGCGGACGATTTGTTATTCTTTGATCGAACCCCTTTCGGGCTTCAGAGAAAATTAGATCTATTTGCAAACTTTGCCCATAAACATAATCTTTCTCCCAATCCCGCGAAAACTTCCATACTTATTTTTTCTGGTGGAAAATTAAAACATCATCGCTTTACCTGGTCCCTAAATGGTACAAAAGTAGAATACGCTGCTATGATTCGTTATTTGGGTTATCCACTTACTGATTCCTATTTTTTAACAATGTGGAAACACTTTTTAACCCAAAAAGTTAAAACTCTTGCTTCGCAAATGAAAATTATTTTTAATAAATATTGCATGTTTTCCTTACTCCCATTAATTCAATTCTATCTTCAGAAAGTAGAACCCATCATTTTGTACTCTCTAGATATTTGCAGCTACGATATTGATGATTTCCTAAATATATTGCAGGGAAAGCTGTGGAAAACTGTACTAGGCATGGCATTATCGATCCCAAATGTTATGATATGTCATGAACTGAATTTATTACCTTTGTCAGTAAAACACAACTGGAGATGTGTCACAAACTATTCTAAAATCTTACATCCGCCTAAGAACACTCTATACTCTGAACTGAACAAAATACTGGGTGAATCGCATATAAGATCTTCACATATTCTAACTATGAAAATTACTGCCATTCTCGCACAGATTCACGAAACTCCTGATTCTATTAGTATGTGGCTGCCGAGCCAAAAGAAAAAATATCAAAGATTCTTTTGGAGTACTATGATGGATGTCATGGGGACGTATCCATCGTATGAGGAATACAATCAATTTCGAGGCAAATGGGAAAGCAGATTAAAATACTTGATCCAGTTTCCCTCCGCATTCACAAGGAAAATTTACATGCGTTTCAGAC
The DNA here is from genome assembly GCF_040938575.1 of Ambystoma mexicanum. Classification (NCBI taxonomy): domain Eukaryota; kingdom Metazoa; phylum Chordata; class Amphibia; order Caudata; family Ambystomatidae; genus Ambystoma; species Ambystoma mexicanum. Next base: position 635,259,108 of record NC_090935.1, on the reverse strand, counting down.
TCAATCAATTTCTGACACGTCAACGGACAAAAAATTGGGTTGCTAGTTTAATGAGTCCTGATACGACATATTGCCGCTTCTGTGGAAACGCTGATACACCCGAAACGTTAAAACATCTGGTGATTTATTGTTCTTACTTTGAGGTACGGCATATCCAAATGTTTGAGTGTTCCTTCTCTTGTTCAGACATTTCAAGGGAATCTCTCTGGAGACGTTGCATGGAAGGATATAGTTAAAGTTTGACTCTTAAATTGATAAACTTGCTTGTAATTATTGAGGCTAAATTGGCAGAGGAATTGACAACTGAGTGAATGAGTACCGGGAACCAGTCTAGAATCTATGTATTGGCTAATGATTATTTCCATTAATTTCCTAGTGAATATTATCTGTACTATTTGCTTCCTTACATTGTGTTTTCTCTATCTTGTAATCATTATGCGAACTGAATTTACAAAAAATAGTCTAGAAACTGTTTGGTCCACCAGTATGATGTTGCATCAAGTACCAATTTTATGCTGTGTAATATATATAATATATATATGTGAATGTAAATGTTCCACTATTTTATGTTGTTTTTATAGTATTTTTTTCGTTTCCTTTCTTTTTTTTCCATTAATTAATTTTATAATACATTCTTTTGTATCTGAAAGAAATAACTGTAAAGGTTTTTATTCTTAAATAAACCGAAGACAAAAAAAAAAGGCAGGGTCTACTGTAGAGCAAGAAAGTTCATAGGCCAGGCCGACTCTTGGAGAGAGCAAGGCGGAATGTGCCCAAGATCACACAGTTGAATTATACTTTAAAAGTCTTTGCAGATAGTTCTAAAAGAGTTGGATCAGTTCAGAAAAGTTAGTTAACAGGTCCCAGGTCACCCCAGGATAGAGAGTCAAGGATTTACGGGACACCTTGAACAGTCTGTTGCAAGGGAGACCAGGCCGGACACAGTACCTGAAATGGTGAGAAAGCTCCAGCGGGGGCAGTTGTTCCTGGCAGCGGGTGCACGTCAGTGCTTCGTCCAGGAGAAGAGAAGTTCTCGAAGTGGAGGAAAGGTGGAGGTCGTTGCACTGCCAGGAAAGAAACCAGCCGCAGATTTTCTCGGTTAAAAGGTACTACCCTTTTATTCACGGTAGTGGTGAAGCGTGGCTATCTGGCCACCGGGGTGCTTGGTACGGGCGATTCGCCCACAAGAATATCTAGGAAGGTGAAAAGGGGGCGAACCGGTTAACCCCACCAGTTCAAAGGAAGAAGACTCTGCAGGATGAAGATCTTCTCTGTCGTCGGGAAGTGGTGAGGCGGTTCAGCAGGGCTCCACTGGTGGTGTTGTCGTTGCAGGTCGGCTCAGCTTCTCCCTCTTCGGATTCTTTAGGTCCTGTGGCGACTTCCGAAGTTCCAGTCCCCAAAGCCCTGCTTTTATGCAGAAACCCCCATTCATCAGTCCTAGCTGTCACTCAAACATGCTAAGTGGTGAGCCGGGCGTCTCACCACTGGGCCAATCACACAAGAGTGCGACTTGAGTTGCCAAGGCAACTCATTCCAGGGTGCCTAAACCCCCCTCCCACACATCCTGTAGACCCAAACAGAGTGGCACCACTTTTGGAGGCTTCTGTGCAGAAGCCCGCCAAAAGTGGAACAAAGGGCTCGACTTGGGTTGGAGTTACAGAGGCGAACACAAACACCATTTTAAAACCAAGTCCTGGCAAAAAGACCCAACCGGGGAATAAATATTAAATAAATAACCCGGCGGTATCTTTAACATTGCACCAAAAAAGTGGTGCGTTTAAAATGAATGGGAAAATCCCATAGGAAATATTCCGGTGGAATATTTTGCATGGTAACCACTGCTACCAGCCAGTAACTCGATGAGGGGGGACTGCACAGAGCCCCCTCAAAAAATAGACCCAGGGGCAATCTAATTACCCCTACCAGTACTCCCACAATATGATGGTTTGTACTGGTTCTGTTCACAATTTAAGACTAGTAAAGTCAATGGTGACTTTACATGCCCTGGGAGACAGTAGTCAGTCCCAGGGCATGGAGTCTATGTTTGGGGGTCACTATGACACCCTTGTGTTACTGCACTGAGGGTGCTGTGTAACACACTTACCAAAAACACATGAAACCCTATGGAGTAAAAGAGCCCATAGCCCATAAAACACATTACAAAGACAAAGGACATTCTCAAATCATGCCTAAGAGTGTGAGAAAAAGAGTCTCACTCTTAGCAGGAGAAAAAAATGAACCCCAAAAATCCAGCAAAGCTGCTGGGGGACTCACTAGGTTTGGGAAATTAGCCTATACAGAGAATTCTCCCTAACACCGTGCGTACTTGATTTAGTAGTGCTCTTCTTTTCTACCATCAGTACGCATTCCTCGCTTCTTTCAGTACATACTATGGGTAAGCAGTGTATGCAACAACAACTTGTCATGAATATTCCTAGCACTGCTACTAGGATCGCAAATAGTTTCCATCAGGTCAGAGCTTAAAACGTGCAACTTTCTTATCGCTTCGAAAATCGTAGGGGAGGAGTCGCTTAAAAATGTGCAACACACTGATCCCACGATTTTGCAAACTCTGAAACGATCAACCAGGATTACATGAAGAGCCATTCTATTTTGGAGTGTCATTAATCTAATTCCTTTTTCCTCTAATGTGATATTGTATAATATATCTGTTGTTCCATTTATTGTTTTTTCCAGTATTCTAGACAGTTGTCTTATATTATAGGAGTTTATTGCTTTTCCCCAAAATGGTATAAATGATTTTGCTATGTTCTCTGCGATCAAACCTCCTTCCTCATTTCGCCATGGTCTTGACCTGGCCAATTTTGCTATATCAGCTGTTCTTGAAAGGATTACCCCTGGGAACAAAAATCCCAAGTAACAAGTACCTCCCCAGTTTCTAGGTAACCAGGGATACGCTTTTTCTCCACATATAAAATAAACAGGATCACCTACATAAACTGGCTCTACCTCCTTATCAAGGAATGCTATATTCATGCATCTAGTGAATGTCCCTACCAAATAGGAACCCTTTTTCCTCAGACAAAAGGGGACCGAGCGTGGACTGGAATTTACTGTATAGGAGGGGGGCACTGTATATTTATTTCCTTCTGGGTTCATTTGAAACGTCATTACAGATGATTTATGGGGCACAAATAGTCTGTCTTGTGGCATCACTACTGGTGTGATCGGTTGTGCTTTGTGAAATATAGAACAACCTACAGGTTTCATAATAATTTCTTCGAATTCATTCATATTTGTTCTATCCAATTGACCAGTTTCACTTTCGTTCCATTTCCCATAATATAATGCACTCAGGGATGCGTAACATGCAGAACTCAATGTCAAGGGCTGCACATACCAACCAATTCCTTTCCCACCATGCTGTGGCAAGTGGGCACATACCCAGCAATTATTCTTTCTCAATACTGAGTGAGTCATGTTCATTATTAGCAGTAATGTGTTATTCCCATAACCTTCCCTGTGTCTTTCTTCCATTGGGGACAGAGTGTAAGTAATTACATGAACCGGGCTTTCAGTAGTGGAGATGTTTCTAACAGGCAAAAGTACTTCTAAGGGGTGTATTTCTTCCAAGTACCATAATAACAGTACGGTCATTATTGGGGCAAATATACTCATTATGGCCATAATTTTCGTTAAAATCAGCATACCATTTTTTCAGCAATTCTATTTGTGTAACCTTCCAGTCTCTATGTTTGACTCATTATCAGCAGTGGTGCAGGAGGGGGCAAAAGCTGGTTCTGGCATTTTTCTCTCACTTTTTTTCTTCTCCAACAATGTTCGTCGTGAATATCTCTTATCGTTGCACTCGTTCGAATGTCAATAGGTTCGGTAAATGTCAACAGTCTGTTCTGCCAGTTCTTAGCAGCCTGGATTGCTATACATTGGGCAAGATCTCTGTGCATCTGCACATTGCTCAAAGAACTCCAGAGCAGTTATCAATTGCCTTCTTACCATGTGAGCCCCTTTTGTCCGTAAGGGGTGATCTGCACATGGATTTTTTTTTAGCACCGAGGAGCCTCGCTCTTGGGCTGTCCGATTTGTATAACCCTCACGCCAGTCTCCTCTAGGCCTATGGTACCCACTTCATCCACAATAGGAAACAGAGGCAACAAAGATCAAAAGAAATGAAGATTTGATCACTCCTTCCGCAAATTATACCGCCTTGCTCCTGGTATCGTGTGATCAATGATTAGTGCGGGTGCACTTCCAGACTCGAGCTCGGAGTCAGCCTGTGGCGCAATGACAGATGATGGTGGGCGCCAAAGTCATGCAGATTTCGTTTCAGGCTGCGGCACAATGAAAGATGGTGGGCGCCAAAGTGGTACACATTTTGTGTCAGCCAGCAATGATGCAGGTTCTGCTGGACAACGTTGGGGCACCCTTTGCCCTTCCTCTTTTGTAGCAATCTTTTCAGGCTTTGTTCCAGGCTTTATTTCAGGATGAGACAGATTTTGTGGGAAAGAACTGGCAACAGTTTCTTTCGGTTCTGGGACCGCTCTCTCTTTCTGGTCGTCTCGATCAGGCAGTTTCTCGGACGGTGGTGGGACCTTTTTACCGTGCATTGCGTGTATCCTCGCTTTCCTTCCGTCCACACGAATGGTAGTCTGCGTTGTTAAAAGTATCTGGTAGGGTCCACGCCATCTGGGTGCAAGTCCACGCCATTCTCCCGGTTCTAGTGCATGCCCCGGACCAGTGTATTGGATTGGTAATGCCTCCTGCACCTGCTGATGAATCAAACGCAATTTTTGAATGAACAGATTACAATAAATGCTGAACACAGGATATTCAAGCTCCCTTAGCCGGTTTGGCTGCGGTGCACACCAAACATTCGCTGGCCTCCCCATCACTATCTCATATGGGGAGAGCCCAGTTCTTGCCTGAACAGATGTACGCATGCACAGTAACGCTAGCGGTAATGCATCTACCCAGCTCAACTTGTTCCCTGCACAGATTTTGCTTATTTTGGCCTTCAAAATGCCGTTTTGGCAGTCAATAAGACCGGCACTCATGGGATGTCTAGAACAATGGAATCTCTTGTCAATCTGGAGACCTGCGCAAATCTGTAATATCACTGCGCCCATAAAATGCGGACCATTATCTGACCATATGACACGGGCAGACCAAAACGGGAAAAATACTCTAAACATTACTTTTGCAGTGCTCATCACGTTGCAGTCTTTTAATGGATATGCTTCCACCCACTTACTGAATGCATATATAACCACTAGGACATACTTCAAGTTTTGGCATCTCTCATCTCTATGAAATCAAAATGGATTACCTAAAATGGCATAGAGGGAGGGCCGAAGCTGCCTGTTGGAGTCACCGTTCCCTTCCCCACATTGTGTTGTAAGCAGGTGATAAAATTTTGAACCAGCCTCTCGGCATTTTTCTTTATGTGTGTGTTCTCCCATACTGTGGCTAGATGCTGAACTATCTTTTTGGCACAAATGTGAGTAGGGCTGTGGGCCATTGTGACCATTGCAGTTACATAGGAGTTGGGCAGCATCCAATTTTTACTTTTCTTGTCTACCCAGCAACCTTCTAGATCTAATTCTGCAGAGCCCTCAGCCCACCCTCGTATTTCATCAGCAGTGGCCTCTGCCTGCATCTCTTTGACAGTAGCAATTCCATCTTCTATCATGCAGGGCACTTCCTCAGACTGCACTGTCAACGTTTTAGTATTCAAATCAGTGGCATTTTGCTTCACAATTCTGTCTGCAAATGCGTATCTCTCTCCCACTTTACACATTACTTTTTTATGCGCCTCGCGTTTCACTATTGCTAGGCGCTTCGGACACGTAAGTGCAGACAGTAACCGTACAATCAAAGGGCCATGTTGAATTCTGGCCCCATGTGATGTCAAGAAACCCCTTTCAGCCCAGAGTCGACCAAAGTTATGAACCACGCCAAAGGCGTATTGGCTGTCAGTATATATGTTCACAGTCAAATTTTCGGATATCTCACAGGCTCTGGTTAAAGCTATTATCTCTGCAGCTTGTGCAGAGTTGTAGGGGATTCTTTTACTTTCTACAATACTCTTCAACGTAGTGCTAGCATAGGCAGCAGTTGATGTGCCATCAGGTAATTTAAATGAGGAGCCGTCACAAAACAGTTCTCCATCTGGCTCTTTTTGTGGGGTATCTGTCAAATCAATTCTTCCTTTCGTTTCATCCTCAGTAACCATTAAACAATCATGGGGAGGTGATTCATTTTCACCTAGTTCTTCCGTGGGCAGTGGCATTAATTCTGCAGGATTCAAAGTGCTACACCTCATAATTTGGATGTGTGGCGCAAAAAGGACAATTTCGTATCTAGTCAGTCTAGCAGAGGTGAGGTGTTGCGTCTGCGTTCTATTTAACAGAACGTCTATGGCATGTGGCACCATCAAAATTAAGGTGTGCCCCAAAACCATTCCTTCGGTTTGTTCCACTGATGCAGCAGCTGCTGCAACAGCTCGCAAACAACTTGGTAGTGTGCGCACTACAGGGTCCAGCGCGGAAGAAAAATAGCAGCATGGCCTATTTCTTCCATCTTGTTCCTGTGTCAAAACAGCCACTCACTTTCATGTACAAACAATCTGAAAATGTTCTCATAATTTGGTGTGCCCAAAACTGGAGCAGAACACAATGCAGTTTTGAGAAGATCAAATGCTCTCTGACATTCTTCATTCCACCGCAAAGGCATCACAGCATCCTTTTTTGTCAATTCCACCATTGGCTTCACAATCAATGCAAAGTTTACAATCCACTGCCCGCAATATGAAGCCATGCCTATTATAGCTCTGACTCCTTTTTGTGTTTTTGGAATAGGCATTCCAGAAATACTCTCTATTCTCTCTGGCGTCAGTCTTCTCCCTTCTCTCGAAATTAGGTAGCCGAAATAAGCCACCTCCTTTCGACAATATTGGAATTTCTTTAAGCTTGCTTTATGGCCATGCGCTGCTAAATGTGTCAATAATAAAACAGTATCTTTTTTTACGAATCTCTTCTGTATCAGCAGCGATTAATAGGTCACCTATATACTGTAACAAAACACAACCTGCCGGTAATTCTAGCATATCTAGCTGTTCTTTCAATGCTCTGCTGTAAATACTCTGACTCTCTGTGGAGCTCTGTGGAATGCGCGTGAATGTAAATGATCGTCCTCCTAATGTGAAGGCAAACAAATATCTGCTTTCCTTGTGTACTGGAATACTGAAGAAGTCATTTTTCAAATCAATAACACTAAAATATTCTGCCGAGGCAGGAATCATTGTCAAAATTGTGGTGATGTCTGGAACCAATGGGAATTGAGGATCTACTACCTTGTTTAGTGCATGCAGATAAATTATGAAACGATATGGTACCTCATTACCTCCTTTCTTATACACCGAGACAATGGGACTGTTACATGTACTGCCTGTAATCTCTTCAATCACCCCCAATTTTGCCAAATCAGAAACAATACTTTTCAATCCTTTCTCTCCTTCTACTGAAATTTTGTACTGTGGAATACGCGGTAACGTTACTTCTTCTTTTAAAACAATCTTTACTGGCTCTATCTTCAAGCATCCCACATCATTGTCATTCATCGCCATATGCAAGTTGGCACTTCACTCAATTCTCCTGGCAAAGGCTTGGACAGAAATGCAGACACTGGTGCATTCTGTGGCGAAATTGTCAAGAACACTCCATCTGGTGTGCAGTGGATAACTGCACTCAGTTTTTTTCAATAGATTTAACCCCAAAAGATTTTCCCCACAATTTTCTGTTAAGATAAATTGACAATATTCAGTGAATGGACCTAATGTCACTGGTACTGGTTGGGACACTGGATTGATCACTGGGGTACCTGCGAACCCTACTGAAATATTTCTTTGCCCTGACAGTGGTATCTCCGGAACCAAGTGATGGTCTATCGAGCACTTTTGTGTCCCCTTATCTATGAGAAAGCTATGCTCTCTATTCCCGACTTTCATTTCTACTTAGGGTCCTTTTTGATTCACGGGAATAGACACTGGTTCCGACCCCTGTCTTGGGCTGTCCTATGGAGGGAACAACACATCTTCCGATGTGTAATCGCTGCTATTACTATAGTACGTATTTGATTGGGTGTCAAAAATGTTCCCACCCCTTCCTCTATTTCCACTTTGCGTGTTCTGATGGCTCTGATTCTGGGTAAAAGCAGTCTGATTCTGAGCTTGGTTCTGATTTTGGGTACCATTTTCTTAGCTATTTTGGTGCTGCTGCATGTTGTTTCTATTCTGCCCATTTGTTCCTGGATGCCCCCGATGCTGTCTTCTCTGGCCATACCCATTTCTATTTTGTAAATGTGGACATTGCGCTCGCCAGTGACCTTCCTCTCTGCAGTACGCACACTGATTTAGTCCCAGAGGCCCTCCGTGCATGTTCGAATTACCTCTGCCTTGTACGTTTCCTCTTCCATTATTGTGTCCCGCCACTTGCTGAAGTAGCACCTCAACCATTGTTCTTAGTGCTTCTATTTTCATTGGCAAGGGGTATTCATCAAATATCTCATGTATTTCCATTGTGGAAATACTAGGATCTGAAATCCATCTTAACTCCTCTCGTATACATACTTTTAGTTTATCACTTGTCTGTCTTGACTACGGCAAATATCGCTGCTGTATATATGGTGTCACTGCTTCCCTCCTTTCTCTCCTAATATCTTTACACCTATACCCCGGTGTTGCAAACATTTCAGCATATTCATCATCAAGTTCATTCTTAAATTCAAAAAGTTGGTCTACATGCTCCCTTATTTCTTCATCTCTCTCTCTACAACGTACTAATGCATTCAAATCCAGCAACTGTTGTGACGATAGCCTTCCAATTAACTGTTTCCATCTCCCTGTTAAATATTCCCCCATGCATTCCAACAATACCCGTCTTTCATTGCTCCTCCTGAAATCATACATCGAAGCTAGCGTTGACGTTTCATCATTCCCGTTTATATACATCTCTGCCTGTTCTTGCAACTCTCATTTTCTCTCCTTGCTGATCACACTACGGGTCACTCTCGAGCTTCCACTTTGTCCGGTCCCCTCTCTCGTCTCAATGAGTTCAAGTTCAATTATTGGGGGGCGGATGGGACTGAAACAATCTCTTGGGAGGAAGGTGCAGATGGGACAACAGGAACGGGAAGTGACTGTTGCGGCGCTAGCTGGCTAATGGGAGGCGCTGATTGTGTGGTCTGTGGCTGTGCTGGGATTTGATCAGTAGGGAGGGGCTGAGCAACTGAAGGGGGCTGAGCAATAGTCACTGACACAGTCTTTTTAGTCTCTCCCGTTGGGCCTCGCTTTGTATCAGTCAATATTTTATTCATCAATTCATCTGATGAATGCAACTCTTGTTGTGGGTATATTTTATCTATACTCAACTGACCATGTCTATTTGATTTTCTCAAACTATCATTCCACTCCTCCTCCTATTTTTCTTTCACTCTTTCTGCTTTTGACTTATGCCTGGGTGCCTTCTTCTCTCTACTTTTCCAACGAAGCATAGCTTCTCTTCTCCAGTCCCTAAGGATATCACCGCTGCAGGACGTGTTTTCTTTTTCCACACCTTCTCCAAGTAATCTATCCTCGTAATCTCAAAACTCCCGTGATTCGGCCACTGCAGATCTTCCTCTTTTCTGGTTTGCCTATGCCAATTCTCACAAAATATTATCGCTCCCCCACCATACTTCACATGCATCTCATATGCCGGCGATCCCTCGGGTGGTGTGACCTGGCCAGTTTCCAAAGATTGTCTACGGCAGCGGAAAAATCACGCTAAAGTGGACAATACCCCAGGCATGTTTTAACCTTACCCTCGGCAAATCAACCTTACGCTGGGTGTTTGATTTTGCAAAATCATCTCTCAACCAATATCAGGGTTACTTTGAATCAGGGCACGATTCCCTTGATCAGTCAAATCCTCTTTCAAGATGCAATTCGTTCGTATACTGACGCAACCAATGACGTTTTGTCTACGTATCTTGGCTCACTCTGCCTCGTTTCGGGACCCTTGCCTCCTTGTTCTCTGGCCGGGCACGTCGATCAGGGATGCAGATCTGTGCAGATCTGCAAAGGAGTCTCTCATCACTTTCACAGGGGCACCACGAACACTTCTTGATCCCGGCTCGATCGTCCCGTCCTTGCCGTTCTCTCCGCCTTCCTTATTTTACAACGTACACGATGGAACAAGCGGGAGAGGGTCCCTATTCGGGCGCCATCTTGAAGAGGGCCCTAGGGGACCCTCGCGTATGAAAACAAGGCACAATCACCACACACAAACTGATACGCCAGACACAAGGTTGTATTCCCAAAAGCTAGGGTTTATTGCAAAGAAAATTGTCTCAGTTGGCCAACTGGGTCCCACGCCCCACAACGTGTGTTTCCAGACCCCAGGGGACACAAGAGAGAGAGAGAATCGTACAACAGTTACATATATACAAAGCAAGCATTTTACAATCAGTGGTGACACATTCAATACCGCCCATAATGTATTTCCTTTGAATTGGGCACGATGATTGACAATTGTGACGAGTATGACACCTTCAGACATTTATTTAGCAACCGTTTGCAATTTCATGAGCCTGCAGACACAATTCTTTGTTATAAGAACACACTGCTTCTGTTCTCTGCAAGCAAGTTGCGTGCAGGGGAGAGACACATTCCAGGCCTCGTTATCTCCTAGTTTCTATTTGTGTACTGGGGTCAACTTGCTCTGCGGGGCTCTACAGGGCTCAGGAAAGGGGGGCCGCAAAGAAGAGCATAATTCAAGCCATTTAATGTTTCCTTCTAACATTTCTACTGTATTAACGAGATTAGCTGGCACCTGTGCACTGATTAGAATGCCTTGCTGCTTACTTCCAAGGACTTGTGAGGGAGGAGACCTGGTATTTCTGTCTGGGTGGCTGCGTTATGTTTCAACAAGTCTCTCGTGGCCTTGCACTTTACATGAACAATAATGTACTAGTGGAGCAGAACAAGTTTTCAGCAAAGCAGTTTTAACAGAAAGCAAAAGGCAAACGTTAAATAACAAAATGGTGATTTCAGTCACCTTAAAATGGCCGCACTTTAGTCAAGCTTATGGCTATTTATTTCTAACACTAAACACATGAGGCGGTTGGTCTTCAGCCATCAAAGTACATTACCTCATGATTGAGGGGTGTCTACTTTTTCTAAACTGACACAACATTTATAAACAGGCTATCATCCAAGCGAAGAGTCTCACCTACAATGAGTGCATAGCAAAAGCTGAAACAAGCTCAAAATAACTTATTTCCATTCTACATGAACTGGAATCCCCAGGAAACTGACATAAAGAATCCCTCTTGTGTACCAATATTCAGAAAGCACTAACTGACAAAACAACCCTACTGCAAAGTCAGATTACCGATAAGCAAGCCAAATTATCCTTACAAACAACGCCAACCTATATCCACCCCCGCAAAAAAAAATGATTCAAATTCAGACCAGTCACGATACAACAAGTCACAAAAATGATCAACGGCCTTAAACCATCAAGATGTCAAGGAGACATCTGCACTGCCCCATTCATTAAAGACTGTGTCGAAGAACTTGCACAATTTATCACAGCTCTCATCAACAAATCGTTCACACAAAGAACTGTCCCAAACAGCTTGAAAGATGCATGGGTTCTCCCCCTCCTAATAAACCCACTGTACCCCAACATCCCCACCAATCACCACCCCATCACCATTGCCCCATTCCTCCTCAAAATCTTGGACAGAGTGGCACACTCACCTGGGTCTCTGCGGGAGCGATGAAGCCTTCTAGACCTTCCCTGCTTCCTCAGGACCCCATGCATTGGACCGCAGACCACCTGCCAATAGAGAGGTAAGATGCTGAGACTGCCAAGATTTGCACCCTGAGCCCTCCTTCTCCCTCCCCCTGTAGTGTGCTCTGGTGGTAAGGGGTTTGGCTCACCTTAGGGATTAATTAGGCAAATTCTCCATCCTGAACAAGGCAGGGGTGCTATGTCTCTGGAGCTCACAAATCAGCTACGCCACCTGATCCTGGGTCTGGTACCGCTGTTCTGCCACTCACTGAGTTTCTTCACCCAGTGGGATTTCAAGCGTGCTGTTGCAGGTAAGTTCAGATTTCCAGTTGCTTCACTGGATCCGGTGCTGTTCCCAGTTCGTAGATAGGTGAGTATTTGAAGGTAAGTGGTCGAGGCGACTCTGAGCGGCTGCAGTGTAGTCTTAGGTTATGGGGAGTTCTGCATGCCAGCACGCGTGAGAAAAAGAGTTGGTGATGCAAGTCTAATCCTTGTTCTCTCTCCACAGGTTTCTCAGAAGAGTTCGCTGAGAGAAGGAAGTTCATGAAAACTCACAATGCTGCTCGGGATTTACCAAAGAGTTCAGGTAAGTTGTGCTGCAGCTTGCGTGTGTGCTTGCGAGGGCGAGCCAGGAGTTGGATCAACGCGCAAGCACTTACAGGTATTGTCTTTTTGTCTTTCCTTTTCTCTTAGGTGCAGAGTCCAGGAGCGTGCGTGCCGCGGTTCCGGAGCTGAAAGCAGATTTAGGTAGCTGAAGTTTAAGGTGTCTCACTCGAGGGCGGGAGTGAGCTGGATTGCAGGGAGCATATTGCTTGAAGCTACAGATGCAACACAAAGCACGAATCTGCCTTTGGGCGTGGCTTATAAAGCCAACCACGCCCAGAGGCTAGAGCGTTCTGCAAGATTCAATGAAGGGCTGCCAGAGGCCATATAGGATGTACAGGAAGTGTGGCTGAACCAATCAGGCTCATCTAAGGGGGCCGGTGCCAGTTGTAAGGTGAACCTTATTGGCAGAGGGTGGAATGGGAGCGGTGGATGCCTACAAGGTGTGTCTAGTTTCGCAGGCCCTAACCCATCTTGCCCCTGCCTGTTCCACAGTATATATATGACACAGAGCAGCCTACCTACAAATACAGGAACACTTGGAATCTAACAATATCCTTGGACTACATCAATCGGGCTTCCACCCAGGACACAGCACTGAGACAGCACTCCTCGATCTCAAAATCCAAATTGATGAGATCTTAGACAAGAGGAACCTAGCCATCTTGCTACTACTAGATTTGTCTGCAGCATTTGACCTAGTAAATCACCAAATCCTCTGCCAACACCTCGCAGCCTTAGCCCAGTTCTCGCCCCTTGCCATTGCTTGGATTGATTCCTTCCTCTCTCATCACACAATGAGAGTCTTTTCTAACATAGCAGCAGCCACACCCGTTCCAGTCCTCTGCGGCGTACCTCAAGGCTCATGTGTCTCACCAACACTGTATAATATTTTCACAAAGCCACTATTTGACCTCCTGGATGCGTTAGGTGTCTTCTACACTAACTATTCTGATGACATGCCAATCCTCGTACCCATCACCGTCAACCGCACTGAGGATACCAATGCCCTCAATAAAATCTACCTCACCATCCAAGCATGGATGGCGCAACACAAACTCTGTCTTAATGACGATAAAACAGAGCTCGTGGTGGAAGGTAAACAATCCCAAGCAAACAAATTGCACTGCGACTATAAATATTTTACCATTGATGGGAATCTCATCACCGGCCTGAAAGAAGTGAAAACTCTAGGAGTTTACCTAGACTCTTCACTCTCATTAACTAGGCAAGTCAATGCAACTACCTCGGCAGCTGCTTATACTGCCAAGCTCATTAATTCATGCCGCCCCTTCCTACCACAGGACAATTGCATTACACTAGCCAGAGCCACAATCTTTTCCAAACAAGACTACTGTAATGTTCTATTTGCTGGCTCTTGCACAAACAACATTAAAAAAAACTCCAAATTATACAGAACAACGTCCTAAGAGCAGCACTAAACATCCTGAAAATAGAACATATATCGGCCGCTAGTCCACTGGCTTCATGTCCTAAACCGAATCAAATTCAAAACCCTATCCATCACACATAAATGTGTCTCTAACGCAGCTCCCAAATACCTCACAAATAAAATCACCAAACCTCATTCCAAGAGACCAAACCGAGCTATTACCTCTCACCACCTCACCACGCCTAAATTCAAACCTTCTAAAGCAGGTGGCTGTAGCTTCCCAGTAGTGGCGGCTAAACAATGGAATGCCCTACCTCTCTCACTCAGATCAAACCCGCCACTATACTCCTTCCGCAAACAGTTGAAAACCTGCCTCTTCACACAAGAACCCTAGCCTCATCCTACCTGACTGCGTCGCCTTATCACTGTTATTTGTATTATATGTATTTGTTACTATCTACTCATCTACTCTTCATGATGTTATATGGCTTACTCATCTCTGTACTGTAACCAGCGCCCACATATCCCCGGGCTCGGCATGCTCTACAAATGAAATAAATAAATAAATAAAATAAAGAGTAAGTGTGAGTGAGAAGTGATGTGATGTGTGTTTTTGAATGTTCTGGGTGGGTGGTGCGTGTCTATGTAGAGAATGCAATGAGTGGATGGGTTTGTGCCTGTGTAGATAATGCAATGAGTGGATGTAAGTGAATGTGTGAGTGACTGGTGCGTGAATGTGAAGTGATGTGATGTGTGTTTCTGAATGTTCTGGCTGGGTGGGTGTGTACCTGTGTAGAGAATGCAATGAGTGGATGTAGAAGAAGATGTGAGTGACTGGTGGGTGAATGAGTATTATTGTGATGATGTGTTTTTGAATGTTATGGATGGGTGGGTGAGTGTGTGCTTGTGTAGAGAATGCAATGATTGCATGTAAGAGAAGGTGTGAGTGAGTGACTGGTGAGTGAATGAGCATACATGTGGTAGTGTGTGTTTGAATGTTCTGTGTGGGGTTGGGTGTGTGCCTCTGTGGTGAATCCAGTGTGAGTGAGTACGAGAGGAGATGCATGGGTGAGTGACCGGTGGGTGAATGGGGATGCATGTGTGTGTAAGGCCCTGGGAGACTGGGGATCATTGGAGCATTTTTGCCACATCCTTTATTGACTTTACATGCTTTACTGGTATTTTTGGGCAAAGGCAAGTTCATGTGTGCCATTCCCTGGCTAGACTGGCATTTTGGTGCAGTCAGTCTAGCCATTGCTTCCTGTTGCATAACAATTATTACTTGGCATCTTTAAAAAAGCAAGCACGATAAGAAGTGTTAACTTGCTAGATTTATGTTTTGGTGCAGCAGCCTGTATATTCTTCCCTGTAGCCCGACTTTTTATTAACTGAGCATCTGTGATGAATCAAGCAAGATAGGTGTTCTTATGGGTCTAGACCGGCTTACATTGGAACCAGTTTGGACAGGTTTTCCTATTGTGACATGTCACTTTTAATGGCCAAACCAACGGGAGTATGTACTTACATACGAATACTGGCATATGTTGGCACAGCCAGTTTTGTGCCCAGTGCCAGTAATGATAATATAGAAAAACATCTTATAACATACATAAATATGGTCTCATATGGGAATTCTAGCATATGTTGGTGGAGCCAGCATGGAAATGTTTTTATACGGGCATATATTGCAGGGACAGGCATGATAATGCATTGAGGAATGCCCTGTGCACTTTTGGTGACTTGTATCTATTGTACTTTTTTCATGATTAACCCTACACCCTACAAAAACAATTGTTGGCCTTTTACCCACATTGTTGTCCTTTTACCCTAATTTTCCCAGAATGTGCACTGTGTAATGCACCATTTTAACCCATTATTCAAAAGATTTACTCCGGGGAGGGAGGAGAATTCCCCCCGGAACCCCACACCTATTTTCATTAGTTCGGGCTCCGTCGCTATGCTCATTCGCAATCACATACTTGTGGCAAATATTTGAACTCTCCAAAAAAACAAGTCACCAGCCAACACTGGTGCCCGGTATCTATGTTGACCAGGAACCGCCCCCTCCTTTCAATGTTAAGTTAAAGATTTAAGATTTGATTGAAAAACATATTTACTTCTTTCACTTGCAGTAGTGCATGCGCTCATTATGGACATTGCACACATGTGGTGGTCCGGACCAGTTCGAGGTGAGGCGAGCCCTGTGCTTTGTTAAGGAGCTTGGGGGGGCACAGCATGGCTCGCAGGGGGGAAGACACATTTTGTGCTATGCCATTGGGCACCACTGGGTCTGACAAAGGGGTAGTGTGCAGTGCGTGCCTTGAAGCCTGCCAGTGAGTCACCGAGTGAGAAGCAACTCGTGGGTGTTTTCAATTTTAAATAACTGTGTGTGGTGCTATGAATGTATGTGTGCAGCAATGATATAACATTAAATAGTGTTTTTTTGTAAAGTCCTCTGATACCCAGTATTACGCTTACATAATAAGAACTATGGGGTGTCTTGGGTATATTGAAAGAATCTTTCCCAGGTATTATACTCCAGCAAAGATAACATGATCAGGTGCACTCCCATCTGTGCACGCAGGCCAATCCAATAGGTTTCATCTAGCGTAGTGGTAGCTGAATCATATATAGATTTATAACCAGGGAATTTTGTTGATACAAAATCCTGGTCAATTGTTTAATTTGCAGGCCTGGTTCATGCAGCATTTATCTCCTGGTTAAATAGCAGCGCCCCCCTCCCCAGGTCTGTGCTTTTGTGGCTTGTTTAACACAGCAATGCCACAGATAACACATACGTCTGTGTCCATTGATCTATAGATGTTTCATACACTTGCTGTAGCCTGCATTACAGATTTCAGTTACCCTGTTAGAAATACTGCATTGTGTATGTTTTACATATAGACCCCACGTCAAATCTGGAAAATGGCATTCCACAAATGTGTAATCGTGGACATATCATGCCTCCCTCTGTGCCTCGGTACTTATATATGGCTGAAATGAGAGCACCTTGGAAACACAGGTGCTAGATGTATCTAAATAAATCTATAGGTCATTTGCCATCACTTCCCGTGATGTCACTTGGGGGCGGGGACAAATTACATCACTTCCTGTGATGTCATCAGGGGTGAAGTGTTGTGTGGTTTCAACTTCCGCTACCCCTGGCATTTTGGTGAAATTAAATCCCTGACCTGGCCCTTGTGTGAATGCATGACAGATTGCAATAACACATGGGAAGGCAAGCGCTGGTTATTCTATGTTATGAGACTGCAGGTGAGGTATAATTATAGTAATCTGAAGGCAACCATCTCTCGCAAATGTATACACTTCGATCTCTAGGTAGGTGGAAGATTTAAAAAGTATGACACTGTGCATTGACAGAAGCATCGTAGTGGTAGGGTCATTCAAATTGTCTTTGAACTTGGCCTTGTAGTTGCTTCTTGTCACTGGGGAATATAAGGGAGTATGAGCACATTCTTATCAAGATCAAGATTGCATGCCTACATCTATTTACATCTTGGACTCACGTAATCATAGACCGTGAATTGGCCAATTTTATAGCATTTAATTTACTTAAATGAAGAACTTGGCTCTCATCATGATGTTCTCTCTTTACAACTTAACAAGGGACGCCGCAGCATCTCACATTCACTGTTCTTCAACGACTGATGACCATTTTTAGCTTTTGACACCAGGCCAAGCAGTCTTCCTTTGGTCCATCTTCGATCTTCGGCTTATTATTTGCTGCGACACACACAAACAGCTATCAATCAAAACAGTCATCTCACCAACACATTTCACCACTATTTTGGCCACAACGTATTACTAATGCACTCCTGACGCATCCTTTCAAAAAGTTGTCTTTCATTTCACCACTTGGTGCCACATCTATCTATATTTATAAAAATTCAAATGTGTTTACGGGTTTGTGGCTTGGTGAAGTGTTAGTGTATGGGGCCTAAAAAGGTCTATAGGAGGCAAATGGACCTGAGAGGTGAAGGTGAAGGCAGGTAGCATTCCAGAAGTTTCTAAAGTGTCACGGCATCAGGCAGAATTATTTTTCCAGAGGAATTCTGTGAGATGATGCCACCTGTTACAGAACTGATACATAAAATATATCCAAACATATCAGCAAATTATAAAAATCACGAGTGGCTGTGTGAACGAGCCATCCAAGCTGTTAAAAATTATTATGTCATTGAAATTAATAATTAGTATCAGGATATGCTTCTGAGCATAGTTACTGAGTACAACTCAATTGATACAGTGGTGGCACAAGGCTATGTGTTAATAAATTGCTGCCCAATGTAATTGAAGAGACATAGTTCACCGGGAAAGGAAACAAAAAATGTTATTTATAAACAAGCCTTATAATGAAAATGTACTTTAGTAATATTGAAATTTAGGTCCATAGTTGTGGGCCCTGTAGGCATCATGTCACCCATCATGCTGCTCAGAAATCTCCATGTTGTTCTCACGTACAGTTCTACGTTTCAGAATGAGATTTTAGGAAGAACAATACATTGTGTTTTGTAATCTTTATAAGAACACATTTTTAGAATAAATTATTCTGTTCACCTTTTTTGTGGATCCTTTCTGAAAAGCGTAAAGCTACCTTGAGGTATTTCTAACAAAACGTACCTGTAAGAAAATATAATTCCGGGCAACACATAAGCTAGTTGCCAATACAATGTGGTAAAAGCACATGCACCAGCATGCCCTGCCCACTACACAAAGCGAGACGCACTGTGAGGGGTGGCATACATGTCATTTCAAGCACATAGTGTTCAAGCACCTGTTGTTACCCATAATGTTGCTGGATATTCATCTGCTGTACACATAATGCATTTCGAATCAGGTTTCAGTCCTGTTGATTCACACAATCAACTGGCAGCCGTGATTCAGTCTACTCCACCAATGTTCTTTTGTACAGTAGACACGACTGGACATACTTTCTTTTGTTTTATTAATAATTATTCATAATTAGTCCCTGTTTTTTGGGGCAGCGTACTTGTCCAAAATAATTGTATGGTGTACTCATTTCAGTTACTGCATTCCATGTTCACTGCATTGAATACCTGAACTGCTGAATTACTTGAGTTTTTACCTCTAGCTAAAATGACCCAATCCCTTTATTGTGTGAAGTCCACTCCCAAGGGAAGGCATTCCCTCAGTCAACTGTGGCAAAGTTATCCCAATTGAATGTTTTTCCGTCACCCTGCATAAAGCTGTGGTAATCTGTTTTTCAGTCCTAAATGTCCCATTGCTGTTAATTCATGTAAAAAGTCTGCATATAAAATACCTGATCTTTCGAGGGCAACAGTAGTTGAAGTAAACTGCCCTAGTAGTGCTATAATTTGCTGTAAATGGTAAGAGCATAGGTTACCTGTTCGTTCTAAAGACTGTGCTGCGAGATGCAGTGCACTGTACATAGTCTATTCCCAGTGTCACTGTAACATTGAATACTGGGCACAGCTTCTGAGAATCATATTTGAATGGTGACCTTCCCCCTTCCTCAGAAGCTGCCCTTCTCAGGCACACTCTCGCCTAAATCTAGGAGCACATCTTAAGCTCTTTAAGATTTTCTCCATGACTCAGTGATACCAGATTGCCTGATGACAGCTACAGTAGTAAGGCAATCCTTTTAGTGTACTTTGCAATGCCCCTCACTCCATGCTCTAGGATGATTTTCATTCCACAGTTGTTAGCAGAACTGGCCTTCGAGCCTCCTAAGAAACAATGTATGCTCCTTTAAACTGAGACTGTCTCTCTTCCTATGTTTTTCAACAGACCTTTTTAGGGTGAATGCAACCCATTTAACTTGTAGAGCAATCTCTCTCTACTGTTTACTCCCTCCCCCAGAAGTCTGAACATAGTACTTTTCCAGACCCCATATTCTAGCAACCAGTGCCTGAATAGAGACCAAAATAGCCTCAATCCCAATGGTCAAGGCAAGAAGGAAGTAAATGGTCCACGTCACCACGCAAGGTAAATTGCTCTACTGTGTCATGGGTCTTTCCAGCTGCAGTACCTTTCCCAGACCTGTTCGTCCTTTTAAAATGAAGGGTAAGGCAATGTGTTTTGTGTTCTTTCCGTTTGCTAGGCTGCCATTACTTTTCAATTGGCATTGGAAAACTTTGCCAGGTGGTTGCCGTATTGTTTGGTGTGTTGTGCGCCTGCCACTGTCCGTCTTATCCGACTTCTTTATTTTAGGGGGTGTGTTGCCTTAAATCTGATCAGCTTACCTTTCTCTTAACCAAGGTTTCTTTCATTGAATTTCAAAGGTTCTGTTGCTATGTAATTTTCATGTTAAAAATAATCACCATAACTCTCTCCTAACTAAAGTTATTTCCCTGAATTCCAAGGGTTGAGTTATACTACATTTTCTTCAGGCCGATAGGCATTGCCTTTGACCTATAGATGTAGCACCATTAGGTTTCTTTGGAACCCACCAACCATGGCCTTTGCAGTGGCCACTGTACATGTTGCACCAAAAGGTTTCATCGGGCCCACTAGCCATGGCCTTCAGCATGACCACTGTACATGTTGCACCAATAGGTTTCTTTGGCCGTGGTCACTCTACATGTTACACCAATAGGTTTCTTCTTAGCCCACTAGGCATGGCCTTTGGCCATGGCCATTGTACATGTTGGAACAATAGGTTTTATTGGGGCCCATTATCGAGAACCTTTGTCACTGGTTGTGGCTTCTATACATGATGCACCAATAGGTTTCTTTGACCTTTGACACAAAGACCCATTACCCATTGCCTAGAAGATGTGATCACTGCAGGTGCAAAATTACTTTTTTTTTCACTCTCTCCCCACTCCCATGGTTTTCCCCCAATATTGCCCCTATAATGGCAATGGACTACACATACAGCAGCATTGAACTACCCATGCCTGTGGGATTCCCTGGATAATGCTTGAAAATCCCAAACTCTTCCCTGTCCTCACAGGCACTCACCAAGTGCCCCCAACCTCTTTCCATGGGCCTCCCACTCTCCTCAATTGCTTTTCTCCTCCCTGTCCCTATCCTGACCATTACCCCCATCACTGGTTTGTTTGTGTGACTAATTTCCTTCTGCAAGGTGGACTTGTTTGAAATGCGAGTGCTGAATTTCAGGGGTTTTGTTGTGTTAAATCTGATCACCTCAACTCTCTATTAACTAGTGGTTTTTCACTAAATTTCAAGGGTTTTGCTATATCTTAGTTTCCTCAGGGCCCACTAACTATGGCATTCTGCCGTGGCTAGTGTACATGTTGTGCAGAACCAGAGCTGTGTATTGCTACAGAGCAAGCCCAAATGCACTCTCCAGGGAAGAAAATCCCTCTATTAAGGAAAGTAACTCTAATAGTTTTAGCGCCGTATAGGTGAATTTCTAGGTACTGGAGTATCTGGTTGCATTCAAACACTTAGTATTAAAAAGTAAATAGAAATACCTCATTAGTTGACAAACATGACATTTGGGGGGTAATTCATAGAATTCAGCGCACAATTGGTACACGCGGTTGGCACACAGTGTGCGCGTGCGACTTTCTGCGCCAGCCGCGTGCGCTAAAATCCATTCCTGCGCACAGCGTATTCATGGATTATAGCTTCCAAAACCAGCCGTGGCGCAGAGTGGCGCAGCGACCCTGCAGCAGCGCCAGTTACACCCGCAACCCCTCCCCGTGCGCCATGCCCAGCGCACAAATCCCATACATGGCGCACAGGCCCCCAACCACGAAAACGCCTGTTAAACTCCCCGCGCACCCCTCCTAATACACGTACCCGCTGCACGTGGAGTCTCACACGCGATTGGAGCGGGGTCCGTGTATTTCGGGGGTGCGTGGGAAGTTTCACACGCGATTGGAGCAGGGTATGTGTATTTCGGGGGTGCGCAGGAAGTTTCACATGCGATAGGCCCTGTGCGAGTGGAGTATGTGTATTTTGGGGGTACGCAGGAAGTTTCACACGCGATTGGAGCAGGGTACGTGTATTTCAGAGGTGCGTGAGAAGTTTCACACGCGATAGGCCCTATGCGAGTGGCGTACATGTATTTTGGGGGTACGCGGGAACTTTCACATGCGATTGGAGCAGGGTACGTGTATTTCGGGGGTGCGCAGGAAGTTTCACACGCGATAGGCCCTGTGTGAGTAGGGTACGTGTATTTCGGGGATACGCGGGAAGTTTCACACGCGATTGTAGCAGGGTACGTGTATTTCGGGGGTTCGCGGGAAGTTTCAAACGCGATAGGCCCTGTGCGAGTGGGGTACATGTATTTCGGGGGTGCATGGGAAGTTTCACATGCGGTAGGCCCTGTGCGAGTGGGGTACGTGTATTTCGGGGGTGCGCGGGAAGTTTCACACGTGAGCTGAGCAGGGTACATGTATTTTGGGGATGTGCGGGAAGTTTCACACGCGATTGGAGCAGGGTACGTGCATTTCGGGGGTGCACGGGTAGTTTCACACGTGATAGGCCGTGTGCGAGTGGGGTATGTGTATTTCGGGGGTTTGCGGGAAGTTTCACACACGATAGGCCCTGTGCAGTGGGGTACGTGTATTCTGGGGGTGCGCGGGAGGTTTCACACGCAATTGCGCTGTCAGAGCGGGGTTTGTGTATCCAGTGGGGTGCGTGTGGAGTCCCACACGTGAATTAGCACTGTAGGTCCTCCCAAATGTCACCTCTACCCCCTCCACGGCCCCTGCAGGCAGCCCACACCACAGGGGACTACCCTGCACTACCCTGCACCCCTGGTCATGTGCCGCAGGCAGTCCATTCACCATGGGCATGCCCCCAGCCATGCGACATGTCAACTTGCACTAGTGATCACCAACTCATGTCCCCCAGCACCCCCACCCTCCAGCATTCAGGGGCACCTGCGAGCAGGCCCCCACACATGTCCCCCAGCAACCCCACCCCCCAACAGTCAGGGGCACCTGCCAGCAGGCCCCCACACATGTCCCCCAGCACCCCCCCCAGCAGTCAGGGGCACCTGCCAGCAGGCCCCCACACATGTCCCCCAGCACCCCAACCCCCAGCAGTCAAGGGCACCTGCCAGCAGGCCCCCCCCACATGTCCCCCAGCACCCCCACCCCCCAGCAGTCAGGGGCACCTGCCAGCAGGCCCCCACTCATGTCCCACACATGTCCCCCAGCACCCCCACCCCCCAGCATTCAGGGGCACCTGCCAGCAGGCCCCCACTCATGTCCCCCTGCCCCCACATCATGACAATCCTCAATCATGGGCCTTATGGCAGGCCACATCACACCCCACGCCACCCCAGCCCAAAGACCCAACCAAGTATTGCATCCACCCACATAGAAATGGCCATTACATGATACAACCCGAATGGCAAGTATGTAAATAAACACATGTCCGTCACACACACAATGGGTGCAAGTGAATGTGAAAACCCACATCATGACATGCATGAAATCAATGAGAGAATACCACACATCGAAGTATGAAACAAAAATGTACTGAACCCAAAATTAATGTAATGAAAAGAAAACACACAATAATGTGAAGAAGAAATAAAACGCAGCATGTCCGGAAAATAATCAAAAATATGAAATCAGAATCCAAAGAAATCCAAATGAAAATGTGTCCAAAGTCTCAGTCCAACAAAGCAAATCCAAGGGAAAAAAATAAGTGAAATCCATTGCTCCATGGTGAAATGAAAAAAAAAGACAAAACCACTGTTCAACTATATACAAATCACCAATCCAGGGTCCATGAGCGCAACAAATGAAATGAAACCTGCAAAAAAGACTACCTAATAAAGAACTATATGCAAAAACGTGGTGCATTGTCCAAGCGGCCCAAAATAAACAAAAACAGAAAGGAAACCTAACACTATCTAACTATATACAATGGCGGCGGGCCAGTCCTGCGGCTCACTCTGTGCTGTCCTGTGTCCTGGGACAGGGCATCATCGAACTCCATGTCGATGTCCCGGAGGCGGGCCTCTGCCCTCATGGCCTGTTCCAACTCCCTGCGAGTTGCCTCGAGGCACTCTGCCCGCCTCAACGCCGGACGCATGGAGAACTCCGCCCTGACCATGGTGAGCCGTGGTGAGCCGCGCCTCTTCCCCCGCCGCTGCTCCACATCTATCCGCTGGCCCAACCACTGCCACACGGAAGACACTCCCATTCCTGGGTCCTCATGCCCTCTGGCCGATGCCTGCCCCTCTGATGTTGATGGCCCCGAGCTATCATTGCTCCCACCTACAGCCTGCTCCTGCTGCTGCTGCTGCTGTCCATGTTCCCAGTCCGAAGGTGCCTGCACATCCTCCATCAGCTGGTCTCCAGTTGTGGTGTCCACCCCTGCTGGACCGCCGACTCCCGACTGTGGCAGGGATATGAGCTCCACCAAGCTGGCTTTGTTGGTCGGGCCAAGTCCATAGGGGGGCCTGGTGGAATCTGGGCTGGAAGACGGCAGGGAGAACGACTGGCGCATAGTCTCCACAGAGGAGGAGAGGTCCAGCAGAGTGCGCGACACATGTAGGAACCCACCGACCAGAGCCCCTCCCAACAGTGCCACGTCGCGACGCTGCTGTTGGTGATGGCGTGCGTTCTCCGCCCAGGAAGAACGCATGTCATCATGAATGTCATGCGTGCGCAACACGACACCAATCAGGACGGAGCCCATATGGTCCTGGGACCCCTCGTCCACAGGTAGTGGAGAGGCAGATGACATGGCACTCTCCCCTACCTGCGGATGGGCCTGGGACGGGGCATCCCTGCTGGTGCATGGTGGTGCAGTCACAGGGTCAAGGACAGGGACATGCACAGGCCCCTCTGCGGTGACCTGTGCTGCCTCCTGACCCTGGCCCTGGACTGCATCACTTGCACCAGTGGTACTACCCCCACCAGGTCCCATGTGTGGCTCAGTAGCGGGCTCCTCCTCCTCTGTGGAGACCACCAACCTGGATGTCTCTGTACCGTCTTCCGCCATTGCAAGCCCCTGTGGGGGCTCAACCGGCCCTTCCGCCACAGCCGTAGTGGCAGACGCGGCACCAGCCCCCTTGCTCCCGGATGATGGCAAGTCCTGGGAGGGTGGCTGGGCCTTGCGTCGCCGCCCGGTGGAGGCATCCCCGCCGCTTGGCTCCACAGCGCCGTCTCCGCCCTCTTCTTCACTTGACGCTGCATAGAGGGAGACATAGAACACAAACATCAGGGCACAGTACAACATTCCCCTAGACAGGTAGCAATAACACATAAGTTGCAGTGTCTAACGTCACTTCCATCCTGTCCCTCCACAAAACATGGGTGAATGCACGCAACACACATGCATGAACAGGCACGGCACCTGCAATCAACATCAGCATCCATGTACAAGGGCCTCTATTAACCAAAATCTTGCCTTCAATCTCACATGCATCATGGCTCACACTGATCCCATGCACACACATCACCGGAGGGTCATGCATCATGCCTTGCACACCATAGACATAGTGGATAGACACAGTGCATACAATGGTGACCGCACTGCATGAGTGAATGTACACATCATCACAGACATGTGTCATGAATCCATGGCGTACCTAAGTCACACACACACACTTCTCAGACACACACACATGTGCACCATACATGTACATGACAGCAGCACCCATTCCTCACACCCCCACCATGTGCAAGAACAGACACTGGCATGCTTTCATGCGTGCATTTGCCATACAGCTGCCCATGTTGCATTGTAACTCATGCACCAACCATGTGGTTCACACATTACTGGTCTTTTATGCATGACCATGATGTACCTGCACACACACATCCATACATGGCCTATTTCACACATACAGGCAAGTATCAGACTTCCAGCACACTACAACATGCCCTGTCTCACACACCAATGCTTGGCCACTTACTGCTCAACTCCAGACGGGACTTCCTCTGCAGGATCTGGGCGTGGAGAGCTGGGCCTACGCGTTCCAGGACCCTCATCTGGATGTCACTCATGCTGACCCGGCTCCCCTCCGTGAGGTGCCGGGCCTTGTAGAGGGTCCTGGACCTCAAGTCCTCCCAGCGCTTCTTGACGTGCTTGATGTCGTGGGTTGCCACCCCCTACGCATTGATGGCAACCACTACGTCATCCCAGATCCTCTCCCGTCCTTCCTTGTTGGCCCGTGATGTTCCGAAGAGGGCATCAAAATGCCCCAGAACATGCTCCACCAGGACACCAACTTTCTTCACACTGAAGCTGGTGGCCCTCTGCCTCTCTGGTTGGGGGTCGCCAGTGGTCTCAGATGGTGTTTGTCCCGACATGGTGACCCCCGAGGCAGGCGTGGGTGGGCAACTGGGTCCTGGGGCTGGGCTGTGGAGCCATGGTATCCCAGTCGGGACTCTTCTGTTCCACCAGGGGTGGACACAGCAACTGGAACCCTGGCTGACGTGCAGGCACCAAATAGCAAGGCACGTGGGCAGCAGGCAGACAGCAGCAGATGGCAGGTGGGAGCATGCTCGGGGCTCTGGTGGGCAGTAATTCGGCCTTCTGGGCAGGAGCATGGTCTTCCGTGTGTTGTTGCGTGGCCAGCTTGATACGGAGTGATTTGGCACATGAAAAAATTGCACGTCAATGTGTAATTGGAGGAAAGGCCCTTATCGCGTAAGCGCGTCAGCACATGTACACGATTTCATTGGACCAAAAGCCCTTAGCGCGTAAGCGCTTCTGTGACATTACGCGCGCGGGCGTTTTCCTCGTGACGTGGGCATAGCGGATCAGCGCACGTGAAAAATCTGCACGCCTGTGTGTGAATGCGTGTAATCCGAGGAAAGGGCATACGCGTGTAAGTGACGTGATGCGCGCAGGCGTTTCCCTCAGCACGGGTTAAAGGTGAGCGCGGCCAGCAGTTCGCTGTACGTGCCTTTCGCGGAGACCGACATGTTTTCCTGCTTCGTGTTGTTTCGCGCGCCATCACAACTTCACAGCTATCAAGGACATATCTCTTCTTTTGGCGGGGTATTGGCTACGCGTGTTTTTCTGCATCGCGCTAGTCAGATGGTGAGTTGTGCATGCTATTTTTCCCACTGCGGGTGCCCCTGTGTATCGCACCTGTTTTCGAGGTCATAGTAGCCTGCGTGTCCCACGCGTAGGCGTTTTTCATGTTACTGGGTGCCACCGCGTACTGCGGGAGGTTGATTCCACGGACGTAGGCTGCAGGGTTGCGTGCACGGTTTTACTGCAGTTTTGGGGTGCCTGAGCGTTGCGTGACCCGTCACTACATCACCGGTGTCACAAACAGCCTTGCAGGTGCAGGGGGGCTGTTAACATCTTGCATCCCACCCCCTTCACCCCAATTGCCCAGGTCAATTGTGGTGTACACCTCCCATTGGCACTACTCCATCTGTGCCGGCACTGCTACATCTGTGCCATGGTTGGGAGGCCACCAAAGGTGAGGGGCGCCTCAGCTGGGCGTCCTCCTCGTGGTCGGCGTGGTCAGGGACGTGGCCGGGGTTACCAGGGAGTAGGGGGACTCCAGGGTGTCCAGGGTGGCCGCAGAGCGGGAAGAGGCAGGGGTGCACCACTTGAGCACGATGCTGTGCCATGTGTCGGTGCAGTCATGCCACCACCCCCTGTGGTTCTGGGAGATGCAGCTTCTGCATCTGGCACTGGCGCCCGTGTGACCCGGAAGTCCGTTTCATCGACTGCCACGGGCCCAAGTGTGGTGGTAGCTGCAGGTGCAGCTGTGGACACCACCACCCAGGCTCAGGGTCTGCCAGCGCAGGCTGCGTTGGCACTTGAAGACCCCTTGGAAGATTTCCAACAGGCCGGGAGGGAAACCATAGGTGCACGCAGGGCTGCCCTGACCAAGACAGGTGTCCCTGGGGCAGGTATGTTGGCAAGTGCAGGGGCAGATGGACCCAACAACACCCCGGTTGTGAGTCTGCCAACCAGGACAGTTGTGGTCAATGACCCTGCCACAGTGGATGTTGCTGCGCAGGGTCCATTAGAGGGCACCCAGCTGCCACTTACACAAGTCAGGCCTTTGGTCGTCCCTCCACCTGCCACTCCCTTGGCTCAATCCACCAAACCCACTTGCCATACTGATCAGGGCGGCATTAGCCAGCCAGGGTCTGCGCCACAATCCAAGAGGAGGAAGGTTGCACCTGCAGCACAGGCTGGGACCCCACACACAGCCACGACCTCCTGCACGTCGAGGAAGAAGCCTTTCTGCAAACAGGAACTGGACTTCCTCGTGCACTACGTGCGGGACCACAGCCGTGACATGCTAGTGGGTGCTAATTGTCAGACTACGGCTGCCCACCGTGATACCCACTGGAAGCAAGTTGCGGAACATGTGAGTGCATTCGGCCATGAGGTGCGCACGGCACAAGAGTGCAAAAAGCATTGGAATGACCTCAAACACAGCGCTAAGGCTAAGCATGCCTCACATTACAACTTGACGCTGGTGACTGGCAGTGGGCCTGCACCAGAGGAGGAAGACCTCACTCCGCATGAGTCACTCGTTGCAGAGTTCATACCATCTGAATCGGTCGAAGGAGTGGGAGAGATGCCGGACTTTGATGCCCAGTCCAGTGAGTGTTGATGCGTGTTTGTCGAGGACGTGTGTGTTTTACTTGTGTGATGTGTTGTGCATGACTGCCACTACATGTCAAGTGTACATGGTTCTGATGTGCAAGTAATGCAATGCTTCCCTGATGCATATGTACTCTGGTGGATGGTGGACATGTGGAGCAGACAGGGACTGTCCGCATCACCACTATTGCACCCTACTCACACACTGGTTACCAGTATGCCCCTCCGGTCCATGTTCCAGCTCACTGGCACTTCTGCATGTAGCGTGGGGTGACCTTCCTTTCAGCCCAGGGACTATGCATAGCATGACTGACGTGCATGTGTCCTCTGCCTGCAAGCGGGTACTCAATGTAGGCATGCTCCCTTGCCCCTCAACCCCCGCTCTGCACCCCAATTCCACCTTTGCACTGGTCTGCTACAATATTGCCGTTGGGTACTTCCCTGTTCATGCCTCCTGTGTACATGCTAACATCCAGCGGCCAATCTGCCAGACATATGCTGTGTGGTACATCCTTAGTACTTGATGCAGGGTGTCTCACTTGGACTGTGCAGAGGTCAGATGCCCCGCAGGGACATGAGTGCCCATTTATGCTCCATGTGCATTCCACTCATCCCCCTATGTGTCCATGACTGGATGATCACTGTAATACAAGTCCTGGATGACCTACATTGCATGGCATTTCATCTGCCTTCCCATGTCAACTGTGGTTCAGTACTGCGTTGCACACATGTTTAGGGTCTGACAATCTGTGTGTGTCACAGGCCTCAGCCTGTTTAATGGCCAATGACTCTGTCCAACTGGTGTAGTGTCTTCTTCACACATGGGTGTACTCCAGAGGTTTCATCATGTGTCCTGCTTACTGTCCCATCATCATTTGCTGTGTTGTCACTTGACTCACATGATGCTGTTGATGCTAGTCAACACTGTCTGTCAATACAGAGGTCTATGGTCAGCCTTTTGATACCATGCTAGGCATCCCTGCTTTTGCACTTGGGGGAAGGGTGGTTTGCTTGTAGACATGCTACTCATTGAATGCACATTGCACCTGATGCCTGAAGTTGACCTTGCACTGCCATCACATTTTCTGACACACACCATGAAGTCCTTGTACATGTAGATAGTGAGTAACATACATATTTGCTGCACTGCATAGACCCACTTCAGTGCAAACTGCCACCTTTCCACGGGTCTAATCACAGAAGCAATTTCAAGTTGACCCAGCATGCATGCCAGGTTCTATTTTGTGTGGCACATGTCTGCCTGATGTGTTTGGTGTTGGTGTGTGTGTTGTGTGCTTATAACATGTGTAGTGACCTTTTTACTCTCTATTTTTCAGATGATGACGCAATGGAGCCGGAGGATGGTGTTGTCATGCCAGGTACAGGGTTGTTATCACTACATCAACCCAGCACAAGTGGTGGTTGTGGGGTGGTAGGCCACGAAAACTCCCAAGTGCTACAGTCCATCTTGTCTCTGGCTGCCTATGAGTCCAGCCCTGATGAACACACTGACGACCATGTCGAGTTGGATGAGCATCAGGTCCATATGTCAGGGGTGAGTGATTCTGATGTGGACACTCCTCTGTCCGCGACACCTGCACTGAGGGGTTAGACAGTCTTGGAACCTCCGCCCGTGGTGGATCGGGACGCAGGGTCACCCTCCACACCAGTCACTGATGTGCCTGGGACATCATGCCGACGGGGGCATGTAGTCGTGCAGCCGCGGGCGGTGCCAACACAATAAGGACACCTGGTCCTTGGGTCCCGCAGGGATCAAGCCCAGCAACGCGGTCGCCGCGCACAACCGCAGTATACTGAGTGGGAGCAAGACATGACTGCCAATTCTGAACGGCAGGGGGCAGCAATGGAGAACATCGCTGAGAGCATGAAGCTTGTGGCCCGATCTAGGCAGGTGCTTCTCCAGCAGCAAGCAGCACGGTCCACGGGCCGCTCGCTCAGGCTGGGCATGGCGGCTCAGACAGGGCACGCCAGGCTGAAATGTCGTCTCTGCGTCAAGCAATGGCTGCTCATGCAGAGGCACACATGAAGGCCCTGAGGGAGGAGTATGCTTCCCTCAGATCCACTCTGGGTGTCCTTCTGATGTCCCAGAGGTAGCGGGCAGAGGAGAGGTTTGCACAGCTTTAGCGTACCATCTCAGCTGAGCTACATGCTTGCCAGGAGGTGCAGCGGTTGTCCAGCCAGGCCTTGCAGGAGGAACTCTGTGTTACACGTGCTACCTTGCAAGGGGAAGCACGTGTATCACGGGAGGTTCTGCATGCAGACCTACGTGTCATCGCCACACCGAACCAGGCTCACCGTCCGGCAGACTTGCTGCCGACGAGGGGCAAGCTATGGCTAGGCGTGGTCATGCTCCTGTGCCACGTCCTCCTTTCCAGGAAGAGCCAGACTCGGACGACAATCTATCTCCCACATAGGTCGGGCTGTGCAGGCGTTGAGCCCATGGAGGTTTATTTTTTCCTCAGCATCATCGCATGTGGGTGTTGAGCAGCACCCTGTACTTCTCCCCTCCTGGGTGACCCCCCCCCCGGGTCGTATGTGGCCATTTTTGATTTTTCTTTTAGTTTAGTTAGTTAAGTTTCTGTTTAATAGTTAGTTTAAATAGGTAATGTAGGTTTTTCATAGTTAGTGTAATTAGTTAATATAGTTTAAAATTGCTTGTCTATTGTGCTTTCATGTGAAGGTGTGGTGCTTTGTGGCTTTTGAAAGCATCCACTGTCTGTTCCAGCTGGGCCCTTCAAGCTTGTCTTGTGTATGTGTTTGCTGCTTGGGGTCCTTGACTCACATATGCCACTCCTGCTTCCCTTATCCATGGGCTCGCAAGGATGGTTCGGTGTAACAGCCTATTACACAAAGGCTTTGGACTGTCATATCTGTGGCATGTCTGCTGCTGTGAAACTTGTGTTAACACCCCTAGTGGGGATGATTGGGGTGTAATTGACCACTGTTCTTCTTTTGCTAGATGGGGTGTTTCATGATTCATGTGTACATTCATTGCTATGCATTGTGTAGTATGTTTCTTATATTTACTGTACATGTGCTTGTTGCAATTCATGCCGTAGATAGTGTGTTCCACACTTTGGCTGTGAAAGACGGACTGATGGTGTGATTTCTGATGTACGTCTCTGACATGGTCCAGTCATGAAATGCCTGAAGAGACACACACAGATGAATCTAAAGCATTAATCATGTGTTTCGTGGCCTTTCTGCAGGGAGATGAGCCTCCAGAGCACCTTTGCCAGCAGACAGGGCCATTGGACGTCTGGAATCTGGACACGTTTGGTGGTGCCGACATGCGCATGTGTGCGCAAGCAGAGGCACAGGGATTGTGATCATACATCCGAAAACTGCTGACGTGTTTCAAGGGACTCCAGGCAAGGTGAGCAGCACAGGGGGGGTCACAACACAGCAAACCTTCCACCAGGCCAGTTGCACATGCATGCTTAGTAGCAGCACTGACAGTGAGCTTGGACAAATATTGGTGTTGAAGTGTACAATACAGCTCAGATGTGTTAGTGGACTGATGGCTAGTTGATGGGAAAGTTGTCTGGGGCACCTGCAGGGGCAGTGGCTGTGATGCTGGAAATGAATCGGAGTGACAGAGCCTCCGTATCCTTGTCCTTTACTGCCTTTTTATCGTGTGTTCTGTCGTGTTTTCTGTGCAGGAGTTCATGTGGGACTCCTGGCGGTGCAGCTCTCTCTCTTTTGGTTTGGTGAACAGACCTGTGGGATGCCCTTATGGCACCCCTGGGTGGGGGTACAACCCTGTGCCCCTAGTGTATGTTTTTGGGCACCTGTGGGTGGCCCGCAGAGCAGGGTATGGGCTGGTGGCAGCTCCATGCTGACTTTGACAGGTGCGCTGAGTATCCTCCATTTTGGGATCCCCAGGCCGTGCCATTGGAATCAGTTGATTCCAGATGGAAAACAAGATGGCCCCTGTGGCCTCTTGCTTTCTATTAACTATTACCTTGTTTTCCCAAAGTCCTGGGAAGCCCTCACTCTGTCCCTTCCCCTTGACTGGCTGTTGGGTTGAAGTTCCATATATGGTGTTGTTGTGAAGGCACGGCCAGTCTGACTGGAGCCTTCCCAGTGACTGTATGTTGTGGGTACCTCCTGTGGGTGGGACCTGGGTGAATGGAGTGTGTGACCAATATGCACTTCTTGTTGTGGTTGTCTGGTTTGTGGTATGAGAGACAAAGACTGAGACAGCCCTGCCCGAAACTGGCATGAATGCTATGTGTAGTGTTGAATGGCTGGGTACTTGTCCCAATCCACATTCATATTGTGAGTGTCTGAGAGGGAGGAGGATGGCCTGAATGCCCTGTGTGCCTGATTGGCTGACTGACTGCATGAATGCCCATCTGTATGATTGGCTGCTGAGAGTGACCCAGCAGTGTGGATGAGAGACAAGATATTATATCTGGGGACCTCTCACAACTGGAAATTGTTCAGAAGCGTTCAGAAGCTGTGTCTACACTTTAAGAGTAACTGGAACTGCTGATCCTCGACGCCCAGCTGGAAGACGAAGACTTGCTGTTGCATTTGCTTCGACCTGATCTGAAATCTGCCAAACTCGTCAAGGACTGATCCGAGAGAGGACCTGGTAAGGAGCCCTCTTCCCGTGCTCCGAGGGACCATCGAGCACCGCTAACCTTCACCGAAGCTCCCTGGAAGTCAGACCCTCGAAAGGCTACCAACCCGAGACGGGACTGCTGAGGAGAACGAAGCAAAGCACCCGGACTTCGCCGCTGTCGAAGTCTATTGCCGTCGACCAGGGTTCGCAGGTTTGTGTAACCGCTGGAGGCCCGTCGAAGTTGGGTTGCCCAGCCATGGGGACCACTTGACGCCGTGCCGCCGACGACCGGAGCCACCAGCTCCTTTGCCTAAGAACATTTGAATCCAAGGACTCCCTTGTCCGCAACGTTGACCGCTTTGTCCCGCCGGAGAAAGTCAAGGACGACTAACGCGCCGAGGAGAATCCGCTGGTGGGTTTCCCGCCACCTGAAGGCCACAAAGACTTTGACGACTCAACGCCCTTGTTGGGCCACAGTTCTTCTGAAACTCCTTGCAGTCCTGAACAATCCATCGCTGAGGTACCCCGCACACCTCATCCTCGCAGGACGTCGCTGACGAGCACCGCCTGGATCAACATCGGGGTCTCGGCACCCTTGAACTTCTCATCGCCGCCGTCGACGACAAGTTCACCATCTTCGACGCCTCTCGACAATCCGTGGCTCCTGCTTTAAAGGGAGTCACTCAAGAAGGATCCTTTGGCGCGTCTTCGAAGAACTCTACTCCACCAGGTACATTGGGGGGTAAAACCTTAATAGGAGGAAAATAAGACTAGTGAACAATATATGGGCTGGGCTTGTGCTATATATCTTTATTTTACAGGTTGCCCAGGTGGGGGGATCTCCACACAGAACTGCGCCTAGTTGTAGGGGCCAGAAATCTGCCAATTGTTTCAACCATCTTGCGTTCCTTCCTATCTCTATTGCTGGTTTCCTCGTTATTAATCTGTGTGACATTTTAACCGTACAGTTGATGCACTTTAATGAGATTTGATAACATTGGTGGTACCACTTTAGAATTGTATATATTTGTCATTGTTGATTTCCGAGTACAAAGTGTGTTATTGTGATCGTGTACATACCTTTGAATATTAATTATATAAAGACTGTGTTTTCAGTAATACAGTGTGTGGACATTCCTTTGTGGGGGTTCGGGGACTACACTGTACTTAAGAGCGAGCCTGCATCACCTCCCGAGAAGCTAGGCCTTGATTGATCGTCCATTGCTACCTTATTGAGAATCTTGGCTGGGGTCCTCTGTGCCTCTCCTCTACCATATAGAGAGCAGAAGTACAGGCACCCCCCACCAGTATCCTCACAGTGGCACATACCCTCCGGTCCACCATGGTCCATTGAGGCACTTGTATTAGCCATGTAGCGTTCCGAGACGTGGAAAGAAGCAGCTCACAGGGACAGACAGCAAGGGACAGACTCAGGTGCAGTGCATTTCATTTCCAAGTAGAATTTGAAACATGCACTGCCTACTTTATTTTGGTCATGGTGGCACACAACTTGTTCTGAAGTCAAACCTTGCTATAAGCGTCTGTCTGCTTACCCAGGGAACATTGCATGTTGTGTGAATCGTGACACATTGGTGTCCCATTTGCCACGCACCCACTGGCGCCTGACTTACTGCATTGACTGTGTATGAACCATCACAGGGTAATGTTACGTATGGGTACGAAGCATCCACGCAAGATTGTCTGTTTGTAGAGTAGTTTGTTACTTTGGGGCATATTTGGTGGTGTGTTTGTGTGTTTTGGGCACGCACAGATTATTAACTGTGGCTCTCTTAGCAGCATTGAACTGCTCCTGTTACCGGACCTGAGAGTGCGCAGGCAGGAGGCCAGCACTCACCCCAGAGATAAGTTTCTCTTTGACTTCCATTTGAGTAATTTGCTGCTATGTGCATGATGAACAAGTTTGGTCTAATTGTGTATGTGTTAATGTGAGTACTACATTTTTGTGCATTCCCTACTTTCCCGTGTCAATCATACTCCCCTCTCCTGCCCCTCATTTCGGTTATCTAGTATGCCAATTCCTGTCCCGACTGCATATCCCTGACCCTCCTTCCCCACAAGGGTCTCAGAGGCCTGTGTGAGTTAGACCTTGCAGGCACCCAGACCACGGTGGGGGTGGTTGGTTCGTGCCACTCCTGCGCCTGTACACGGGAGCTGTGACAGTACACATCCGTTCGTGATGCATCATTCTATGTTATGTACCACACATGGTACACATCCTGTTGTGACATTGTTTTACTGTGCTACCTTGGTTGTTAACATCATTGTGGTAGTACTTGGCCTTTGTGGCGTACTGCTACTTCAAGTCATCTACTGGAGGCTGTTCTGGTTTGTTTTACTGCCTGCAGGCTATTTGCTTGGCTTCTATGTTAGCGTGCTTTGAGTTCTCTTGGATTTGGTGCTTTTGCAAATCAAGGTGGACTCTGAGGGTGCTGGCAACTTTTTACACACAAGGTAGGAGATGGTGACAAAGGGGAAGGGTGATCCTGTGGCCAGGTGAAATTCAAGGATGAAGGCTGAATAACCCATGTGCAGTTGTTCAGTGGGTTGTGGTGATTTGTGAGGGAGCGGGGGTGTTTTGTTGTTGATAGTTGCCTTACCCTGCAGTGTGATGGGCACCCTGACATTGTAATTGTGGTATCCTATGTACATGATGTATTCTGCTGATCAATGCCTTTTCATGTGTTGTGTTTACCTTTCAAGTGTGAGGGGATAGTTGTGGTTTGACATGCTTGGCTATACACATAGTGAATGTTCACATGTGATGTGTAGAGGACACTGATGGTCACTTGATTGCACATGCATATGTTGAGTGCATGTCCCACTACCAACACACTCGCACTATAATCCACTACATGTACAACCACCCTTCCATGTCCACGTGTACACTCTATTTGCCTTCTGGTGCCCACTGTGTCCCTACAGCACATTTTCTATGACCAATTGTGGATCTTGTACATGCCTAATTTGCTTTTTGATGTAGTTTGTCGCTTAGATGTGATGCTCAGGGTGTGCATCACACACAATGGCTGTTCACTGTGCTGTGCGCTGAGCAGTATGTTGCAGGAGGTGGACACGCCACACAGAAGCTGCAGTGTTGATTTTGCAATGCACATTGTGCATGTAGACAGGCATTCATTGTTATGTTACAACTACAACTTTTGGAATGCATTTGGGTATGACTTATTTTGGGTGGGAGGTTGTTGGTCATTCATTTCATCTGATTCCATGTCAGGCATCATTGTCTGATGCCAATTTACATTTTTCACATGGCAATGTGTACCTTATTGGTACTGTGTTGGTGTATAGCTATTGCTTGCCATGTCATGTTGTGGTTTGTGAGGGTTGGAGTGACATACCAGTGATAGTCATGGCCGGTTTTGCAGTTCTGTGTGATTCACACCTTGCATGTGTGCCTTTTGGTCACACAGGATTGCTTGTGTTTAAGTAGCTAGCGATGCACACAATGTGGCAATTCCATGGTAACAATCTCAGGGTGGTAAGGTTGTGACAGTTGACTGTCTCTTTGTCATCATCGATTGTCACCTGGTATGTGCCAGGCCTGTGTGCACTCCGCAGGGTTGGGAGTTTAGGTGAAAAATGTGGCCACAAGCTGGGTCCGGGCTTCCTCGCCACGTGCCGTATCCCCTCCTATGGGCAGCGCCTGTGGTTGGGGATGTGAGGGCACCACCATGTCCACCGGTACGCCCTGCCGTGTTGCAACATTGCGCAGGACACATGCTGCCACAATAATCCTGCACACTACTGGGGGTGCATAGAGTAGCTGCCCGCCAGAGCGGTCAAGGGAGCGGAAGCGTGACTTGAGCATTCTGAATGTGCGCTCCACTATGGCCCTGGTTGCAATATGGGCCGCGTTGTATCTTACCTGGGGTGGTGTGGTGGGGTTCCGGATTGGTGTCATCATGTGGTTGCTCAGAGGGTAGGCACTGTCCCTTGGAGAGGTGACAATGGTTGTGATTATTGGGGGTTTGTGTATTTGTGTGTATGTGTGACATGCATGCATGAGCACAGGCATTTGTACTCACCTAGGAGCCATGTGTCGCCATGCTGCCCAGCTTCCAGGGCCCGGCTCAGGGCAGACATTCTGTATATGAAACTGTCATGGGTGGAGCCAGGGTAGTTTGCATAGACAGAGGTGATGATTCCCTTTGCATCGCATACCACCTGTATGTTGATGGAATGCCAGTGCTTGCGGTTTCGGTAGATGTGCTCAGTGGCACTAGGTGGACATAGTGCCACATGGGTGCAATCTATGGCACCAAGCACTTTGGGGAAGTGTGCCACCCTGTAAAAGTCCTGGACAGCGGCCTGCCTTTCTGCGGGTGTTCTGGACATGTATATGTGCCTGCGGACTGAGGGTCTCGCTGTCATGATTGCCAAGACCTGGTGTAGGCAGCGTGACTGCGTGGTCTGTGAGACCCCCCACTATGGCAGTAGTCTGCTGAAAAGACCCAGTGGCCAAAAAATGCAGGACATTGAGCACCTTCTCCAAGGGGCTCAATGCTTGGGAGCAGAGGGTGGGGGATGTAAGGTCATCTTCCCACTCCCTGACCAGGTCTAGGATGATACGGGGTGGAAACCTATACCTGCCATAGACCTAGTCGTCAGGCATCCCAAAAAGGCTTGTCCGTGGTGAAAAATTGCGTGCCCTTGCTATTCTCCTCCTCCTGCGGTTTCCCACGATCAGTGCTGCAACAAATGGGGCATTCATCGTAGCTGTATATACGTGTTTGTTGTTTGCGCGCACTTTTATACTGTGCGCGGGGACGCTTCCGCCTACCTTCGTGTGGCGGATGCGTTGACGCCTGTGTGCGTCTTTTGACGTGCGCGGGTTTCCCGTATTCGAATCCATGAATATGGGTTGTTCGCGTGCGAGTGGGCGTTCCGTGTAGTTCCCTGCAGTACTTCCCCAGTTACGTATTCTTTTTCACGCGTTATTCCCCGTTCAGCGTATTACGCCCACTGTTCCGCCCACTTTTGTTGTGTGCGCTGCGCTATGTGCACTTTTGCTGTGCGCGTAGCGCACGCCGTTTGATGACGTGTGTGCCCGCGTGCGCCATGCACGGATTCTGCCCACAACCAGTGGGAAACAAGCGCAGTGCCTTCATTGAATCGCATGCGTGCGCGTGTGCTTGCTTTCTCACGCTTGCGCCACCTTGCGCCTGCTTGCGCTGGGATTTTCAGCGCACATTTGTTCCATGAATCTTCCCCTTAGAAACTTCAGCAGAACATGTACATATAAATCAGAGCCTGAATTATAGAGCTAACTCTTGAATTTTTAATTTGTCAAATCCAACGAGTCATTAGAAGTGATAGGATCAATTTTACACAGTGTCCTCTATTAAAGCCATAGGGAGCACATTAGTCCATGTAGCATACAATGTACAGAACTTATATCAAACATAGGAAATGCCTTATAACTACTGGCATTGTGTAAATCAGTCACAAGAATTTATACAGAAAAGTGTCACTTCACACGTTCAGAATCAATAGTTTAAAACAGCATAAACTTCCAGATGAAAAGTCTCCTTTTTTTAGGATGTTAGAAAAAGGGAGATGACCGATGCGTTTCGGTTCAAAGAACCATCTTAAGGGTATAAACTTTCACTGTTCCTGTTGTATCATAACATGGACCCTGTAGGGTAAAAGAGAAAAGGCACTAATCAGTCTAATGTCTTATTTCATAGAGCCTGTTAAAGTGATTGGGAGGATAGAAAACACTAACCTTGCTGATACAGAAGCGAGGCGTCCAGTCAAAAGCCAGCCAACTCGTGAACAAGCCAGAGGACAGAGCCGAGATCGGATGCGGCCAATAGAGTATCTAAAATAAAGATCATAAAGGACCCATATATCAGAAACAGAAACCAGCCTAACGGGGACAGGCTACTGGTCAATACGGAATAGTGGAAAAAGAGATACTGCATGTAAAAGGACAGATTGCCATGTGCACTGCAGGGTTGCGCCATGGACAGAGATGTAAGTAAAGAGGATACAGCGTGTCCAGGAAGCTGCAACAGAACCTCACAGACAAACGCACGTCCATCTTTAAAATGGGCCGAATAATTAACCCGGAGTAATCCGGTGGAAATGTAGCTGCATCAGCTAGGGATACAGGCAGGAGAAAAAAGAAACGGGCACGCTGTGAAAAACGTACCTCAGTGTACGAGAATCTCTGTGGAGTCTGGCCACTGCAACGCGCGTCCAGACTGGAGAATGGCGTTATGTGTCGTCCTGGCAACCCCGCGCGCAATTCGCCAGGACAACGTCCATCTTGAAGTGGGCAAAGGCGGAGCTGAGTAGCCTCGGCAATGCGGCAAACACTACGAGGGATGAACACTCAAAGGAGACACTCTCCTGAGTCAGACAAACTATGGGAGCACAGCAGGGGAGCATAAACGCAGCCCACAAGGGACCGCAGAGTGCTCACAAGGTGCAACAAAAGGTATGGCATGTACGCGGGCGTGCATGGGGGCACACCCACAGCTCAGAGAAACTGCGGGGTGCCCCCATGGCACTAGAGGGTAAACACGGACATCCACAAAATGGTCACCATGAGAATAATGGAATGACAGGCCAGGTAAATAATAGAAAAGAGCAGGAAGATCCTGCAGGCCAAAACAGGGACGCAGTCGGCAAGTGGGCCAACACAAAAGGTGCAGTGCCAGAGAGACACAACCTGGGGCAACAATTCATGTGGCTAGAGACGCCACTGGAATGGCACAAAGACTCTAGGGGCACTGTATGGGGTAGGCGAATGGGGTAGGCGAATGGAAAGCAGACACTCACCCTATGTGCGATATGAACGGCAACAGTCACTGGACAAGAGTAAATTGTAGTGTTGAGTCAGGCAAACTAACGCATGGATTGATTAGAACATACACAAAATAAATTAAAACATTAGTTCCACCAATGTAGAATGAACATGAAAATTTGCAAAACAATGTACATACTGGATGTGGATACATTGGACAAAGAAATGTCGACAAGAACATAAGTAAAGC
This sequence comes from Ambystoma mexicanum, assembly GCF_040938575.1. Classification (NCBI taxonomy): domain Eukaryota; kingdom Metazoa; phylum Chordata; class Amphibia; order Caudata; family Ambystomatidae; genus Ambystoma; species Ambystoma mexicanum. Next base: position 635,219,142 of record NC_090935.1, on the reverse strand, counting down.
ATATATGGATCATAGGTAAAAAATATATATGGATCAACTGGGCTCAAGTCTCTTGGAGTTACACAAAGCACATGAGATCAAACTCAGTGTTCATGCCGCGGGGGCTGAGTGAATCCAAAAGTTCAATTCACACGTTGTACCATTAGTTTTCTTTTGGGCCCTCTAGCCATGGCCTTCAGCCATGGCCAGTGACCACGGCCGAACATGTTTCATAGTTTCTTGAGGTCTTACTAGCTATGGACTTGAGCCGCGGCCTCTGAATGTGTTGCACCAATATCTTTATTTTAGGCCCACTAGCCATGGCCATTGGCCATCTCACACCCTTAATTTGTTACCAAACACCCAATGCCTCCTGCCCATTTGATGTAGGCACTGCCGATAATAAAAGAAATGTTGAATTCCTTATTCCCGCGAGAATTTCACATTAATCATTTCCAATAACATAAATTCCTGCGGTAAAAAGTCTTCAACGTCCTCAGAGGCACTCAACATGTGCCCCCTTCGTTTTTCCTGGTCCCCTCAATCCACTCAATTGCACTTTCCCTCCCTAACCCTCTCCCATTACCCCCTATGGCCTACCACTTCATGTGACGCACATTTACTTCTGAGCCCGTCTTGCGGCATTGCCGCTGTAATCTCATGAGATTCATATGGTCTTCCCCTGAAAATACAAAAATGTTCGACCCATAACTGGCCCCTCAACCCACCCTCAAATCCCCAAATTCCCATGGCATCTTCTTGCCCACTCTTGAACTGTAGCCTGATATTATTGCTATTGCTATTAACATAGAGCCTGCAGCCAGGCCATCGAAACTCTGTCATTCAAAACAATCAGTGTTCCCCTAGGAGTGACTACATAAACAGAAGAGTTATGAGTCTCTTTCTGATGTCAAGAACATTATTAGACTCTATAAGGTCATGGGGGAGTTTCTTCCAAAGATTGATGGCATCCTTTTTACTCTTCCAAAAAGCGTTGTGAGCACTTTGGTTTGCAGATTCTCCCAGTAATATTGTGGGAATCACTTGCATTGAGCAAAGAAAAATGATGTCTTTTCATTTGTGGAAAGCCTCTCAGTCTCTCTGCTGCAAAACTCCAAGGCTGATGTATATAAAGGTGTTAAGGAATGGGGGTCCCCCATGTCTCTTTCAAATATTTTAAAAAATACTGGATGGATTATCCTGAAACCAGTAAAGGAAATTAAGTCAATGCTTTGTGCCAAATTGTTTCTTATTAGATCCAAATCTGCCCAGCAGTTTTAACGCTACAGCTGATAAAAAACTGCACTTTTTCTCTATGGGAAAATAAATGGGAGTAGGCTGAAAACTGAGTCTTTATGTTTTCTTAACAACTTTTCACTTTTTTAACAAATCGTTCCCAAAATTTCCAGTTTGGGGGAGGGGCTTTGAAAAACCTTTTGTTTAGAAAATGTCATCCACTTCCAGTGGGGGGGCGCTGTTGAGTGCCGAAACAAGATGGCCGCCTGAGGCGAGAGCTCCGCGGCCGGCAGATCACTCTATCCTGATTTTAGGCATTTACAATCTACAACTTGAATCAGACTGCTACGATTCGTGAGCTGCGGGACCCGGGACCAACTGACCCAAATCCTGAAGAAAATCGGTGCCGGGAACCGTGGGATCGGGAACTGCCGCGACCATCCCCCAGCACCCACGTGTCTGCGCGCCGAGATCCGACGCCCAGGGAGGGTTGGTCGGCCCAGGCCCTTGGAGCTGTGCCACCCCGCCTCTCCTGCGGAGGCCTGTGAGACGGTCGAACACCTCAGCGGCGACGACCTGGAACGAACCACACGACTGCCTGGGCCGTGCGGCGCCGACGCTGAACACGCTGAACACCGCAGATATTAGAACTATAACCGCTCGTACCCGGGCCTGCCCACATCGGCCTCCATCCTGCACGACCCCCTCGCTGGGCTCTCCCCTCCCCCCCCAGCGTGATCCCAGAACCCGGGGTAGAGCTGCGACACACCAACGGATACCGGGTGCTGTGCTCCCCTGTTGGACTGGACTGGACTGCTGGACCCGTGGCAGCCGCAAGGTACGTGGGGGCTGGGGTGGCTGCTACCCCTGGTGGCCTCGAGGCGGAGATAAGGTTAGATCAATACGTTGATACCGATCACCCGCACTCGATAGAGGACGCCCTGTTATCGGCCTGCTCCCGCCGTGTGCCTCACGGTGGTCCGACCCCGCTTCTACTTCTCCCGGGGCGCCTGACTTCGGACTACCCTACCAGCCCCTGATACGGAGGCCTGGTCCCTCTGGGGGCTATACTTTGCTGACACCATCGGCTCTTCCTCCACGGAGTCACATCACTGCCACAATGACAAAAGGGACTGGGAAAAAACAGAGCTCCATCAACTTGTTCGCGAAGACTGCGGTCGGCTCCGCTGAGGAGGCCTCTGCACAGGCCCCAGTGACTAACTCAACCCCTGCTACCTCAGAATCCCAGAACATGATGGACTTTATCCGTGAAGGTTTCACCACGCTCCACTCGAAGTTGGATGACATGAACGGCACTATTTCCTCTATTAAGGCCCATATTGAGAGGACTGACAGTCGAGTGTTGGAGGTGGAGACCAGAGTGAGCTCCGCCGAGGACAGCCTGGGCGCGCTACCTGCAGAGGTCACGGCGCTATCCAACCGCGTCCTGGAGGTGGAAAAAAAAATGAGGATTTGGAGTCCCGCTCGAGGCGTAACAACCTCTGTATCATTGGGGTCCCTGAGAGTGGCATTACAGAACCGATGGAAGACTTTATAGAACACACATTGCTGTCGCTTCTGGATTCACCGAAGCTCTCTCCACAGTTTGCCATAGAGCGGGCACACCGGGCCCTGACGACTAAACCCAAGCCAGGAGCTCCTCCACGACCCATTATAGCGCGTGTCCTTAACTTTCGAGACCGTGATGCCCTCCTTAGAGCCGCAAGACTCAAAGGCGAACTTCTATTGGATGGAGCAAGGATACACCTATACCCTGACTTCTCGGTGGCCGTCCAGCGGGAGCGCAAAACTTTCCTGGCAGTGAAGAGGAGACTCAGAGACCACGGAGTCAAGTACTCCATGTTATACCCCGCTAAGCTTCGGGTGGAACACAACAATCAGGTGTCATTTTTCACGATTCCGGAGGAGGCCTCCAGGTTTATTGATGACCACTTCCCGGGTTGACCTCTATCCCCAGCTATTGCTCTACAGCCACTCAGTTCACCCGTTGGGATGCGCCGACACCGGCTCTCTCCCCGACGCCAAGAATATACCACACTTGTACCTTTCAACGATTATTGGTTGCTTTACTCTACATGATTGTGCCAAGTCAAACTGTGCCGAATATAGTTGTCAAGTCACGTCCAAAGCCTTATTGCGGGCACCATGTTCTTGCTGGATCTGCCGCAGGCCCAGAGCGGCGTCATCAGTCCGGCCCACAGGCCCCCAGGCATTGATGCCACTGGTTTGGATTTGGTTTAGGGGTTTTGGGATTGTCATTCCTCTATTTGGGGGAGGGATGTGAGTGGGGGTGGGTTGGGATGGGTGTTTTGTTGTAAAAAAGTTTGGCGTTGGCAGCGAGGGCGGTTCACAAGGTAATGCTGTGTTCTTGAGGCTACAGGGCTGCTACATCGGCTCACTGGACACTATCACCCCGCCGATATGAGCGTCGCCGCTCCACCGACGGAGGTCAATCTAACCTTCATGAGTTGGAATGTGAGGGGGCTTGGCAACTTTAAGAAAATGAGACAGATACAGCTGCACGCGGAACGCCATGGAACCAAGATCCTTTTTTTACAGGAGACGCATGCGCCCTCTGAACATTGTTTAAGATTTGCCAGAACCTGGGGCCCCCAGAGATACTTCACCAACTTCTCTACTCAAAGCCGTGGGGTTATGACTATTATCCATAAGAGTCTTAAATTCACACTCCTCTCATCACAAATAGACCCCCAGGGTAGATATATATTACTCCACGCTACACTACAGAATAGGGAGGTGATATTGCTGAATATCTATGGTCCCAACATAGATGACCCAGAGTTTTTCACGCACCTCACATCCCTCCTAGATGGATTCCCTCTGGTTCCTATTCTCTGGGGGGGGGACTTCAACACCATTTTTGATACAGACCTTGACAGATCTGGGTCCAGGCCCTGCCATCTCTCCAGGGCGGTCTATGCTGCACTATCGTCCTTCCCCCGCCTTGCAGTCGTGGACGCATGGAGACTACTCTACCCTGATTCCCGTGTTTACTCCTTTTACTCTTCAGTTCATGACTCTTATTCCCAAATTGATGGGTGGGTAATCTCTGACGTGTTGGTCAAAAATGTGGTACAACTAACGATTCCCCCTAGGACCTTATCGGACCACTCCCCGGTGACCATCACCATGTGCTGGGGGCTAGACGGTGACCGCACCAGACGCTGGAGGATGAAACCCCACTCTCTCCTTGACCCTCTGTTCAGATCGGAGCTCGAGGTAGCCATTGGGGAGTTTTTTTAAATAAACAAGGGCTCGGTGTCCTCGCAGGCCACCCTTTGGGAGGCCTTTAAAGCATACATTAGGGGCATGGCACTGTCTAAAGAGAGCGGCATACTCAGGACAATCCGAAGGGATATCGCTGCCAGTGAAGCCAAACTATCGGCCCTGGAGGCCCAGTGCTCACGGTCTTCAACCCCTGCGACCCTTGCAGCCATAGGGGCGGAACTAGACGTTTTTCGGTCTCTAGCGGATCGGGAACAAAAATTCCTGGATAGCCCCGGCCTGGCGAGGAGATACGGTGAGGGTGAACGCCCGGGCCGCCTCCTGGCCAGACTCGTACGCCATGAGCTTGGTCCTCCACATATACCTGGGATTACTCGACCAGATGGCTCCTTAGCTATCACATCACAGGCCATCAACTCGGAGTTCCTCGCTTTCTACGAAGCCCTGTACTCCGAGTCGGATGAGGCCACGGAGGCGGAGGTGGATTCCTATCTTGCGGCTCTCCCTCTAACGGTCCTTTCCCCCGAGACCTCTGGCTCCCTCGATTCTCCACTCACCCCTGAAGAGTTCACGGAGGCTATAGACTCTCTCGCTTCGGGGAAGGCTCCCGGATCCGACGGCATCACAGTCGAATTCTATAAAGCCTATAAGACTCTCTTACTCCCTCATTTAATAGCTCTCTGGGAGGAATCGGTGGAAGCAGGCATACTCCCCCCATCATTTCGCGAGGCCACAATTACGGTACTGCTCAAGCCTGGTAAACCTGCTACCCAGTGCAGCTCATATCGCCCGCTTTCCCTCATTAACTATGACACGAAAATCTTCTCCAAAATGTTAGCAACCAGACTTGCTCCTTGTATGCCATCTATTATACACCCGGACCAGGTGGGATTCATCCCGGTTCGCTCCACCGCTCTAAACCTTAGAAGGCTCTTTAATATAATTAGCAGGATCAGCCCCGGTGTGCAGGCGGTTGCCGCGACCCTCGACATGCAGAAGGCGTTTGATTCAGTCTCTTGGAGATACCTCTGGCGGGTGCTCGAACAATGCAGATTCGGGCCGGTTTTTTGCTCCTGGGTCAAGGTACTTTACTCAGGGCCCGTTGCCAGTGTCCGCACGGAGGACAGATGCTCTCCAATATTCAATATTTCCTGAGGAACAAGACAAGGCTGCCCATTCTCTCCCCTGATTTTCGCGTTGGCGATAGAACCTTTCGCCGACATGCTTCGACAACGACACTCGCACAGGGGACTTCGCTCGGCGGGCCAAGCCGATATCGTATCCCTCTATGCAGATGATGCACTCCTCTTCGTGCGGTCCCCCTCCACTAATCTACCCCTGATACTGAAAGATGTCATCTACTTCGGATACATCTTGGGCCTCAAGGTAAACTGCGCAAAATCTACGCTCTTTCCACTCACGGAGTGCACCCTTCCTCCCCCCGACACCATGGGGTTTGCGTGGGCACAATCGAAGTTCACTTACCTGGGGATTGAAATAACACGTCAACCCGAGGCGACCCTTGAGGAGAACTATCATAACTACCTAGCGCACCTGGAGACTAAGACTCGGGCGTGGAGTAAATTGCCGATCTCCCTGGCAGGCAGAATAGGGCTATTGAAAATGATAGTGTTGCCCCAACTACTATACAGGTTCACTAACGTCCCCCTGTGGCCGGGCGAGGGTTTCTTCCACGCATTGTCACGCAACATCAATTCCTTCCTATGGCACTCGGGCGCGGTCAGGCTCAAGCTCGGGACCTTGTCTACCCCTATGGCTGGCGGTGGCTTTGGGGCCCCCGATTTTCTTAAATACTAGTTGGTTTCTCAAATCCAATACGCGTCCTACTGGTTCAACACAGTTGATTCCCCCCCCACATGTTAGACTCGAAAAGCTAGCGGTCAGCGACCGTGACATCCGCTCCCTGGTGATACAGCCCATCCCTCTGACACGGGATACACTAAATCCGGTGGCTTGTACCTCCCTGGCGTTATCGAAAACGTGGAAATTACTAGACACCCCTCGTCCTTTTCATGGCAACCTCCCACTGTGGAACTTTCTCCCCGGAATCCCACGGGTCCCTCCGTCGACCGTGCATAGATGGGCTGAAGCGGGATACGAGCTGCTCCGCGATGTATTCGAACAGGGTAACTTTGTTGAGTGGCCCGACCTACCTCTGTCCTTGAGGGGAGGCCCGAGTGCATGGCTTCAGTATTCAGCCTTACGCAAAACTCTGAAAAAAACCTATCACATGTTCCCAGTAATGCCACCGGACGATCCCGCCATTGAGGAACTGACCTCCCCCATGCCTACCAGAGGGAAAATATCTAGGCTATACACAATGATCCAATCTAGATCCATACCGAAATTCACTGGGCTCAGGCGGGCGTGGGAGGAGGACCTCGGGGAGGAGGTGACTGACGACCGCTGGGCCCACATGTGTGCCCGCATACACCAGGTATCATTCAATTCTCGGTTCAAATTGATCCAACTAAAGGTGTTACATAGGTTTCATTATACCCCGAGCAGGTTGCATCGTATGCTTAGCGATCATTCCCCAAGATGCCCCAGATGTGGACAGGATGGCGCCGACTATATACATATGATCTGGGCCTGCCCCCGACTCTCCCAATACTGGGAGACGGTGTTCATAACCGTCTCCGCTGTACTCGATCAACGTATAGACCCCTCCCCAATGAAGGCTCTATTCCATGACTTCCCTGGGCTCCCCCGAAATTCCAAGAAACTGGCCGGCCTTTGCATGCTCCTCGCGGTGCGAGCCATTCTGCTTTGTTGGCTTCGTCCCGCACCCCCCACACACACACAATGGCTCAGAGCTCTCACATGGGCCTCAGACACTGAGGAAGCGTGGTCCGGCCTACAACCAGCTCACTCGAGGCCCAGGGATGTCTGGGTCCGGTTCCGCTCCTATATGTCGGAGTTAAGTGTGACGCCGGATACAACTTCCCCAACTACCACACCCACTCGCACAGGTGGCCTAATCTGAACCGAGAATTATCCTGCACTGCGCTCGCTGATGTATGTATCCTTGATGGAAAATGTTCAAACTAAACGCACTGACTGTATGCCTATACTGCCTATACTGTTTTAAATGTACCCACCTGGGATGTACCTTGTGTATTGTACGCCTGTGTTTAGCTGCCAAGCTGTTTAATAAAAAAAGTTTAAAAAAAAAAGAAAATGTCATCCAAATCAGTCCAGCAAGTTAAAGCTTATTAGCCTCTCTCAGCCTCTCTGCAATGCACCAAGACCGAAGTAAAGGTTTTGAGGAGCTGGGGGCATCCTGTTCTCTGTTGAATATTTTAAAAACAACTGGATGGATTTACTGAGAACCAGTCAAGGAAATTAAGCCAACGCTTTGTGCACAAATTGTTTCTCATTTGGCCCAAATATGCCCAGCGGTTTTTATGCTGTTCAAATACTGAACTTTTTCTCTATGGCAAAATAAATGGGAGTAGGCTGAAAATATCCAGTATGGGGGAGAGGGATTGACAAACCTTTTGTTTAGAAAATGTCATCCAATTCCATCCAGCAGTTCAAAGGTTATTAGCCTCTCTCAGCCTCTCTGCTGTAATGCACCAAGACTGAGGTAAAGGTTTTAAGGAGCAGGGGACACCTTGATCTCTGTTGAATACTTAAAAAACTACTGGATGGATTTATTGCACCCTAGTCAAGGAAATTAAGTCAATACTTTGTGCCCAAATTGCTTTTCATTTGGTCTAAATCTGTCCAGTGGTTTTCACGCTACCGCTGTTCAAAAACTGCAATTTTCTCTGTGATAATGAATGGGAGTAGGCTGAAAACTTAGTTTTTATGTTTTCTTAATAACTGTTTCATTTTTTTATACATTGGTCACAAGATTTCTAGTTTGGGAGCCCTCTACAACATTTTTGTATGCAAATTTTCATACAAATCCATTCAGCATGTCAAATGTAATTAGCCTCACTCAGCCGCTCTGCTGCAAAGCAGCAAGACTGATATGAAGGTTTTAAGGAGCCGGGGACACCCCTTCTCTGTTAAATATTTTAAAAACTACTGCATGGACCTTAAACCTGGCAAGAAAATTCTATCAATGCTTTGTGTCCAAGTTGTTTCTTAGTTGGTCAAAACCTTCACAGCGGTATGTGCACTGCAGCTGATCAAACACAGAACTTTTTCTCGATGGGAAAATGAATGGGATGAAAATGGAGGGGTTTTGTTTTCTTTATGAAAATCTTTTCATTTGTACAATGTATTGTTCCCAAAGTTTGAAGTTTTTAGGCGCCTTTGACAAAGGTTTTGTTTTTAAAATTGCATCCAAATCCATCCAGCAAGTCAAAAACTATTTGCAATAGAATTATGGGAAAAAATTGCTGCTTTTTCATTTCTGAAAAGCCTCTCTGCTGCAAAGCAAAATTGGAGATGGAGCTATTTTATGGTATAAGGGGGCACCCATTCCCCGACAAATATTTTTTAAACTCTGGGACAGAATTACCCCAAACATGTCATGGAAATTGAGACACCACTTCAGACCTAAATTGTGTCTCATTTGGTCCAATTCCATGAAGCAGTTTTTGCGGTTCAGCCTGACAAAATTAGGACGTTTTCTCTATGGGAAAATGAATGGAAGAAGTCTGGAAACAGTGTTTCATTTGCTTTCTTACTAACTTTTTAATTTCTTAATGTATCTTTCCCAAAATGTCTAGTCTGAGGGGGCCTGTGACAAACTTTTTGTTTGGAAATTATCAGCCAAATCTGTCCTGCAAGTCAAAAGTTATTAGCGTCAGAATGTTCGCATTTCCTATGGATCAAGTAACTCACCTTAACTATAGAGCAGCGACTGCCGCTGTGTATTATGCCTTCACTCTAGCGCATGGTATAGCTAAGGTTAAGATGAAGTCTCTATGGCGTTTCAGAAAATGACTTTTCTCAATAACTTTTTAACGCTTCCACAATAATATTTTGGGAGATACACATGTGGATGCAAAATTTGAGAATAGTACATTAACGTCTTTCTTAGTGTAGAACATCTTTACTTTAATCACGTTTTGCGCAGTTTTAACATGGGGTTTTCCCCAAATACTTAGCCCAAATATCTCAATATTGTTTTCTTCGATTTTTACAATTGTAATGATCGATGATAGAAGATTTAGAGCTTTGTATGTCACAAATAAAGTTTGTACATAGTAATATATTAGTAGGTAATCAGTTGGTTTCAGAACAGTTTATACAAAGCTCGGATGTAAAGCGGTGAAATCACAGGGGCCAAGCTTCCTTGGTTGCGGGGGGACACGCAAGAGTGAGATGTTTCCAAGTTTCTTTTTTCCGTTACAGAGCCGACAGAACCTTTCACTGGGCATAATACCTCTACGAGGCCCCATTAGATCCATTGTACATAGGATATTCACCCTAAATATGAGGAAAATCGTTCGCTTTTTGCGATTTGGAAACAAATTTAAATAATTGGACAATTTATTCATTCTATGAGAGAAACCTGGCTGTAGTGTTCGTATACTTTATATTTTCGAATGTTTTAATTCTGGTTGCACCTACGCATATTTTCACTTAGAATGTCACCCTGTTTGGATTATGAAATAAATCATTCCTGCCTGATCCTATGATATAGTTATTTTAATACACGCTTTTAATACGTGCTGTATTTTTTTCAATGGGTGTCAAATGTAGTTCCAGTACGTGTTATATTTGCCACAGTGAAAATCACTAATTTGAGCGTGTGTTGGGTTGTTTTCAACAGCTTTCCTAGTCAGATTAAATGATGTCATAATTCTAATGACTTACATTCAGTTCAACACGTTTCATGTGACTTTAGATGTCTCTCATATCAATTTCAATGCACATTGTATTCATCACTAGGCATGTCTTACTCGTTTGAATACAGCGTCTATTGATTTTAAGAGCTGTGATACTAGTAAAGGCGTCATTGTTAATTTGCTCCCTTTAAAAAAAAAAAACAGCACATTTATCAGTCAAATTCAAGGGCGTGGGGCGAGCAAGGGCTGAGGTAATTGAGTCATTCAGGCATGCCTCCCGGTGTGTATGCTCTTAGAAAGCCCGCGCTTAATAGGCTGCAGTCATGGTTCAGGTGCACAGCACAGCAGCCCAAGATCCACGGAATTCCTCCGCTAATCTCTTCAAGGAATGAAGACTCATAACTCAGCCATTTTCATGACTTAAAGTGATTAACACTCAGCTGGATAATTTTAGCACCTGCAACAGCAAGAGCTAGAATTTCACACCCTGCTTAAGGATATCCCCAGGCGATCGCAAGGCCCGCCCCGAGGAAAGCATGCGAGTTTTCATTCCACAGACCAGGTCGTTTTAGTTGTCTCGCGCCAGCTGTGCTACGAGCATGCGTGCGCTCTGTGACAGAGATATTCAAAAGCAGTTGAGAGATTGGTTCCTCGTGCGGTGCTAGAGTAACAGAAGGGTGTGCGCAAACAGAAACGGCCTAGTAGTGACGGCTACTGTGCAGGAATTAAAATATGGATACACACGCTGAGCTGGTGATATAAGTTATAACGCGTGACGGACGGAGACAGCAGTAATTTTGACTGCCAGGTGCCAGCCATTTCCAACACGAGATTGTTATCATATCCTTCAAATGACAGCAAGAGGAGCTTTTCTTCTAATCGGAAGTGGAAACAGCAATAGGGTTCTTTGAAACATCTGGGTGGAAAAATGCCTCGATGACAGCTCAGAGTAACTGCTAATTTGTATTATACAGTTAACATGTCCTTATATATTCTTTCTAGTCATCCCTTAGTTTCTGGTATAAAATGTAACACTGTTCATTTGTACACAGCAGGCATGTCTTTTTAAATGCAGTTTTTATATATACCTCAGTAAAATATAATGTTAAATACAGAATGTTGTCAAGGGATGTAAGGTCCACTAGGTTTGCTTCTTTTAGATGGAATTCGCTTCTACCCACGACCTTGCAGCTTTCTACCCCGCACCTGGAGGTCCTTTTAAACAAAAGCATGCCATTTCAGTGGATGGCTCAATCCATATTTGTTCTGCCGTATGCGGCACAGTGCCTCTGCCCCCCTCACCCCCGACCAATAGGGTCATTGCATGTTCCCAGGTCCAGAAAAAATGCTGGTAAAATTGCTGGTAATTCCGGCACCAGAATTTTTACTAGATTGGGAAAACACAAGTTTGCTGGCGGGGGCTCTGACTTAGCACCAAGCCTGACTTACTGGTAAATCATGCCACCACTGGCAAATAAATGTCGGAATTACCAGCAGCGCTACTACCTGTGCCAGTAATTCCGACAATGGAGTCCAAATTCTATGACAAGACAGGAGGCTCATATTATGCATTACAATCTTTACTCTGAAACCACAGCAGCAAAGAAAAAAACTTTTACAAACAAAAAAGTTGTAAAGAACAGAACTAAATAAGAGTTCAATGGCAATGTATGGGAGCTCCCCAATCCATCAAGGAGGACAGGTCATGCCCTGCAGTCGACCAATGAGCAGGGACCCTTCCTCATATAAGTCCATTACTCCAATCCCAACCCCTCTTTCTTTGCTGCTGACACCACAGTTAAGTACACTCCTTTCATTTTGTGTCTTACATGTTGTTAGTAGAAGTTAAACCTTAATTGGTTATATTATGGGAAAAATATTGTATGCTTGTAGCATTTCTTTGTGATACATTTAAGATATATATTAGTCCTTTATATTTTAAAGTACTGTTTGTTTAACTTTACAACAGCGCTGGTTTGCCACTGGGCATTATGTTTAAGTGTGTACTGTTTTCTTTATCCCGTGCGCACTGGTCTGAGTGGAAGCTTTCTTTATGTAAAGATTTATTGGCTAACAGAAGCTAATGCTTTGTGCAGGTGTGCACGCACACGAGCATTCTTGTGTTTATTTATGGTTTACGGCTGGACTGAAGCTGATAAGCTTCAAGGCCAGCGCACACAAGCCTCTCTTTTGTTTGTTTAAGCCCTCCGTGTTTGTTACATTAGCTTCAGGGCCTGCACTGCTGGCGACCTGTGTAGGAAACCCTTTGGTGGGCTGCAGTGTTCCTTTGGATAACACAGCCTCCAGTGGCTCAACAGCTAAGTGCTTGGTGTTGGGAGGCTGGGTGCCAGGGTTCTAATACAATGTCTGGAATATCATGGATATTTTAAAAATTTATGTATGGTTAATTTGCGCCTCTTTTTTTCTTTGAATTACACCTGGGACTGCCAGGTGCTGCGGGCATGCTTGGTCCTATATATTTCCTATGTTTCCTTCTTTTCTATTATTTTGAAGCCAGTCTCTGTAGCACAGGCAGTAGGGGTTGTCAGTGGTACCTGGAAGGTTCCAGGTTCGAACCAATCCTCCAACTTTTAAATTCGGAACGTGTTGGGGTAAATAATTACAATTTTATTTTCCATACCGCCCAACCATGCAAATCCCAGAGGGGTTTCTCAAATGGAATCCGGGTTGCCTGTTCACCCTAGTTATGCGAGACCACTTGAGACAGCCCAGTCCGCATTTTTCCACTTTAACAAGATTATATGTAATTTTAATTACTTTTGAATATGAATGTTTATGTATATATATATATTTCAAAATTGATATTTTATTTTGTGTTTATATTGATATTTCAACTTATATTAACACTGGTTCGCCTACTTCAGAGCCTCATACACTACCAATTCTGCAGTGTTTATTTTATTTTTTATTTATTTACTTATTTCTTAAGTTAGGTGATTTGCCTTCACTGAGGTGCAATCTGTTTGGTTTCAGGTTCAGCCTGAATTCTATTGCGAGGTTACCCCCTCGTGTACTGCAGATTATCACGCCCTGCTCGGGCGAGCAGTTGGAGGTGCACTTGCTCAGTGTTTCCTACCTTAAACTTGACAGTTTTCTTTTGTTTGGGGGCTGCTGGTGGCAAATGTCATTATCTTCCCTGGAAAGGTGCAGTCACCTGCTTGGTGGCAAGGTTGCGTGTGTTTTCTGCGAGGGGTCCCCTCGTAGACTGCTGAGTCCACGCCCTGCTAGGGTGAGCAGTTTGAGGTACACTTGCTCAGTGTTTCCTCCCTTAAAGTCAGCAACTTGGGTAATTACCTTAACTGGCATGCACCATAACCTGCTCGGTTTCAGGCTCTGCCTGAGTTCTAATGCGAGGTTACCACCTCGTATACTGCTGATTATCACGCCCTGCTCGGGCGAGCAGTTGGAGATGCACTTGCTCAGTGTATTACTCCCTTAAGGTCGGCAGCTTTGTTTAAGTACTGCATATGGCTGACGCCATTGTTTGTTCTGGTAGGCGTGCAGTAACCGTCGGTTTCAGGCTTTTCCTGGTTTATACTGCGAGGTGCTCCCTCGTGTACTATTAGTTGCCACACCCTGCTGGGGTGAGCAGTTGAGGTGCACTTGCTTAGTGTACGCTTTTGTTAAACAATATGTTTAAGTGTTGACTGGAGCACATTTGCGTTTTTCAGAATTGTCAGTGGCCCGGATAGCTCAGTGAGTATCAGCTTATATAAGGGCCTGGGGTTCGGACCCCTGTGAGGGCGTAACCCCTCTTCGTTGGATATATTATATATTTTATATATTATATATTATTTATTTATTAAGTACTTTGAAGAAAAGAGAGTGTGGAAGTGGTTGTAAACAGACCCATATGGAGGGGTTGTACCTTCCTCTCTAACCATCTCTCTGGTATTATCCTTCGTCTTTTAGTTAAAAATTCTGTCGCCCTTTACCTTAGTTAGTTCAGGACAACTCAGTCCTTTCCTTAGGTTTGCTTCCCCAACCTCAATTGCTCCACCCAATACCCGTGCTGATTAAGCTACAGTATTTTCTCTCAACATGAGGAGAAAAGAGTGTCTCTAGTGAGGTCTGCAGGGCTTAAGGCTCTTTAGTGGGGACATGTTTTTCTCCCCTACTTTTGTTCCATTGGACATTCATTATTCTATTGAATTTTGGTGGAGACAGGGTCAGCTCGAGGGTAACTGTTCAGTTTTTTGTTGCATGACAAGTTGAGCAACCATGTTTTACTTGGATGGAATGTTTGGAAACACTTGATGGAAACACTTGATGGTATCTAATAGATGAGTTGCCAAGTAATAACTTTATGGCGCCTGCCCCATGGTTTTCCTCCCAAAGCTTGGCCTATGGTTCAGCTTGCTGTCTAATAGTATATTGCAACTTCTCCTCTGCTCGAGGAGTACAAGTAGGCTTCTGTACTCTCATGAGCGTTGCTTAACCTCTTTATACAGATATATTTTTCTATAGTGCACCAAATAGAGTGCTGTTTTCAAATCTGTGCTGACCCTCCTGATGCAGGTTCCTAAATTTGGAAAGGTCTAAATCTGTCTTTTATCCTGCTGAGATCGATAAGTAAGCACCTCTCGTATACCTGAGGGTTCGTCGTACTGTATAAGTACTGGTTTGCTATGGACAATGTGCTTAGTTTTTCATTCCCTGATTCCTTTAGTGGCCAGTCAGCCTCACATGAATACAGTGATTCAGTCCTCAGGGTTTGAGGGGACAGTGGTCCCAGTTTCTTTCTCAACCTTACATTTACAGGGCATTGTTAACTATCCAGAGTCCTTTCCCCCTCATTCCCTTCCCGCCATCCTTGGGGGAGATTGCATCATATTATTACACCTCTGGGGGTAACACCCGATGGTTTTCTGTTTTCCTTTTTTACAGGAGTTCTGACGCGTGACCAGTGCAGACTCGCACTGAGCATTTCCCTCCCGTCAGTTACTTTCCTTTCTGCTAATATCTGGTATTTCAAGAAGTTAAGCTGATCCTGTCCACGGTCAGGGGTTGGTTAGAGGTGGTATAGTGTATTTATTTCTCTTAAGGGTGTAAAGCGGTGCTTTAATGGGGTCCTCAGGGTAGCTTTCTTCTGGGTTGCAAGGCTTCCCTTGGATAAGTGGGGGAGGTTTCTCCTCTTTTGGGAGGACTCAATATCCTTTGGTGGGATAGAGGGTTCTGGGAGTGATACTAATTCCCCATCCACGTTCTCATGACCCTCTATTGATGTGTTCTAGCGTCTATACATTCACTATCAGAAGGTGTCTGCCGCTACGATTCCCAGAGGGCTGGGATATTTATATTTAGTTACTGACGTGGTTCTCATAGTCGCCTGCATGGCAGGTGGTCCTTTGGGTTCTTTCACAAGAGTTCGTTTTTACAGTAAGGTGCCAGCTCAAGGTGCTGTGAGCTTCAAGGATCTGCAAGTTGGCTGAAATATTTGCTGGACCTATTCTGGTGTGCAACTTCAGTTTAACTGTTTAGTGATTAGTTCTTTGCAGTTTAGAGTCTTGCTAAGACTTTGGAATTTTGGTGTCCTCCTTCGGTTGGTTTTGATGCTCTAGGGGGTTTATCTCCAGGGAGGAGAGATCAAGGTTCAAACACCAGGCATATCTACAAGGGGTTTACATATCACTATAATGGTGGCGATTGGATGTCAGATACATTTTTTCTCCTTGCCAAGTTTGCCCTCTTAAGGATCAGGTTTATTAATATCTGCCTTTTGTCATGTAGCAGAGTCCTTCTGCAAGAGTTAGGGAGGTCTGAAGGTCTCCGTGTTGGCGGTTTGATGGGTTTAGCTTCTCAGGTGGGGCTCCTCTCTTCCATTCTGTTTCTGCCTCCAGAAGACATCCCTCCTTAGTATACATATATGTCTGAAGACAATTGTGGGTTAATTATATTGCTTTTCCGCTCTGCTCAGGATGGGTTGTCCTATTACAAAATGTACTCCCATTTTACCTTTTGAAGATTTGTCTTTCCCTCTTGGTTCCCAGTGTAGTTCTTCGACATGCCCTATTTCTAATGCAATATCTTCCTTTAATGCATGGGATGGAACCTACAAGACTTTCACCCCTATGGGGTACTTTTCTTTTCTTTATCTCCAGGAGAGCTAGGTGCTTATTTTCTTTGGTTTGCTTTCTAGGTTCCCAAAAAGGGTATGAATTTAAGTGTTTTAAATGTTTGATTGGACAACAGAGGTGTTTATTTGAGATGAGGTTTGTCCTAACCTATTACTATAGGAGAACTTTGTTCAATGTTTTCCCCTCTTTTAACCAGTTGGTTTTGGTGGCTGGTAAGGAACACAGGAATTGACACATTTTCCTGTTTTCTTGCAGTGGATTTGTCTATGCCTTATAAGACAGTTTTTCGGGCATCCTAGTCTTGGGCAATTCTCTTGCGGTCAGCTGATTATTTAATGAAAACATTTAAGGTTTCCTTTCCTATTATTTTATTATTCATTATATTGGCTCTATTGTGGATCATGTTGTACTAATGAGATGCAAGGGATTTGAACTTGCATAATATGAGCCTCCTGTCTTGTCATAGAATGACTAATCCCCCACACTAACGTGAGATGGGGGTTTAGATTCTATTAAAGACAAGGAGGTGATTATTATGCCACCCTCCCACCCTGGATATGATATGATGTCAATTGTGATATGCATGTACATAGGTGGTTCAAGTGAAAACATTCTTTGGTTTGTTGTTCTGCCCAACCACCCACCCTTCTTGCTTGTTGTTTTTTACAGCTATGGTTTAAGGTCCTGATCAGGAGTGTGGCTCGCAGTTACAAGTTATGGAGTGCGTGGTACGAGAGCTTCACTGGATTGGCCTTCATCGTTTATCGTCTGATCTGTGCAGTGGACGTCTGGTTCAACACAGCTACAGAAAGAGGGGTTGGGATTGGAGTAATGGACTTATATGAGGAAGGGTCCCTGCTCATTGGTCGACTGCAGGGCATGACCTGTCCTCCATGATGGATTGGGGAGCTCCCATACATTGCCATTGAACTCTTATTTAGTTCTGTTCTTTACAACTTTTTTGTTTGTAAAAGTTTTTTTTCTTTGCTGCTGTGGTTTCAGAGTAAAGATTGTAATGTATAATAATCGCCTCCTTGTCTTTAATAGAATCTAAACCCACATCTCACGTTAGTGTGGGGGATTAGTCATTGGAGTCCTATTGCACTCCATGGAATGGGGACTTACCACCCTTTCTGCCACCGGGATATCAAGCAGCGGAAACAGTAGGGGCAATTTTTGCCAAAATCGTGACAGATTTACTGGTGGGATACTGGCAAACTTGTAATGAGCCTTATTACATGTATTTTACACAGGCCTAAACCCAGAAGCATGGGGTGAAACCCACGCTGAGTCAGACGTCTTTATTTCTTCAGCACCAATATGTAATCTGCTGCCAGTTGCATGCTGTAGGTGGTACTGTCTGGGGCATCAAATCGATGCACATTCTAGGAACAAGCAAGTATTTCTTTTTTCCTAAACTGTTTACCAATTCAATGATTCCCTTTCACTGTGTCTGTTAACAAGCATGATGTATCACGATGCATATCACAAATTGGTGTCAAAGGTGTACCTCACAGTTCCTTACTTTTGAGAAGTCTGAACTCCGAGCCAGTAAACTTTGAATGTATTTCTAAACCCCACCTACCTGGCTTTTACCAGGAATAAGACCTACCCTTTTCCACTAATCCTTCTGTTTGTTTTCCCGTCTCCCCGTGTGGTATCCAAGGAGTCTGACCGGCAGGTTCTCTTAGGGCAATTAAGGAAGGTGCCAAAGCTCCTTTTCGAAAGCAGGGGCAATACGGTTTTCTGATTGGGAATGCCCACTTACTTCGCTTTTAGGCAGAAACATGCTGGCGTTGCCATGCGACTAGTGGGGGAGCATGGGGAGAGGGGTGGGATAGTCGCCCCTCCATGGCCACCTCTTGAGACCTGCTGTGCCCACTTGACTCCAGCGGGAGAGGCAGGTTTGAATTTGAGTTTTAAATGACCCGTGCATCGGAGTGTGCTGCTGCCTATTTTCCACGAGTTGCTCAGCAGAGTGGCACACTCAGCATGCTACATGTGTTGAAGTCCTTCAAGGGCACGCTGGCACTGCCTGCATTTATTCTCGCCCACTACCTCATTGCCCAGAGTATACACCGCAGTAGCAGCCAGAACAGAAGATGTAAGGTATGCATTTTTTCTAAAAAAGTGTTTGGCATTTTCTAATGTATTCATGTGCATATTTTAGTAAAATGCATGCACTGTGTGTGAGCGGTTTTTAAGTATTTCTGTGCATGTATGTGCACATGTTAGTGTCAGTGACCTGCACCCCTGCCCCCCATTTCGAGCCACCAGGAAGATACTCTCCAAGGCACGTGACGTATGAAGAGCAAATGAACCAGCAGAGAGGTGCGCTGGGACTCTGCCCAGTGTACATTAGAAGATCCGTACCTGTTGAAGCGCCCATAACCAGACAACCCTGGGCAGCACGATACCCTATCAGACAGCCATATCAGCCCATGATACGAAATGAGGAGTACCTACATACGGACCACGAAGAGACTACAAGAGCCCTAATGGAAGGCCAGTGGAAATGACACAAGGGCCCTAACAGACTCGTGAATGAACAAAAGCCATTAACGACTAGAACACGCCATCCTAAGTAAATACGAAAATAAAGGTAATGGACACAGAGGAGAGACAATGCCAAAACGTGAGGAAACGGTGCTACGAGACAAGATGGAAGCAACCGACCTGTTAACCGCGTGTAAATAGGCTTGAAATGCAAGATGCTAAGAAATCGATACTGCTTGCAATGCTTATTAGAAAATAGAGCGGCAAGCACCAACCATATATCTACCTCGATAAGGCACGTTATACGAGTGCGACTCCATTTTGTAAAGCAGAAATGGGCCCAGGCTGCCAGAGGCCTGGCAGGCCGAGTTTCACAACCCAGCCAGAACAGAGAGGAAGAGCAGAATCGAAACTCAAGAGAGAGAGGTTCATGCCTGGGAAATCGAGGTCACTCAGAGAAAGGGAGGAGAGCATCAGCTCACAAGAATCAAACTCCAGAGCATACCAGCTCGCCCGTGAAGTTTAAGATAAATAGAGGCCCAGGTGGCAGAGCCGAAGCAGAACTAAATACAATAAAAGCTGGAAATTGAAGCAGATTCACGGTGAACAGACACGTGACCAGCCAGGTGCGAAGAAGTACCACCGCCTGATGTCATCCATAACCCGAGGATGCCATAACTGTTCCTGATAAGAGGCTACAGTCCGAGGCCATACCCAGCCAACTAATTGACACATAGTCCTAAGATACTGATTGATGGAAAGGAGGCAGGGTGAAACTTGGGACAACAGGCACATGGGTGTCTATTCTGCATGCTGCTAATTAAAATGGGGATTTATGTCTAGGGGTGTAACCCGCCCAATCACAAGGGACCAAGTTATCTGAAGTCCTATAGATAGTAGAACCAATGAGACATCGTACTTGTAGTGACGTCAATCACGTGTGATGTAGTAGGATGGGCGTAGACGCCCAACCCATAAGAGTTATCCAATCTGCATGCTTTATTTCTATATACAGATATAGCACCTATACTTAAGTTACCTTTCCTAACCAATTATATTGCATGATGAGTTTCGTAGAGTTAGACGTCAGTGATGAAGAGAATCAACTATAGATGCTATTGGTTACATGAAGAAGAGGAAGTCGGAGCGAGACAGGTGATCGCACTACAGCTGATTCCCATGTGTTTCCCTGTTTGATGTATGTATCATTAAACGGACTTCCCTTTGCCAAACTATTGAGTCCTCGTTATTGAGTCGTGTCAGAGTAAGTGAATCCTGCACCCCCTGTCCTCACATGGTGCAGCTATCTTGTCTTACAAGTTCTAGAGGGTGACTGCTGACCAATGGGCCCATCAGCAAATTCCTCTCCTCGTGAACACTTGGAGCGTGAGGATGGTTTACGGCCATCGATTATAGATTATCGATTGATATAGCGTAAGACACCCTTAGACCGAAGGCACGAAGTAACTCTAGGCCTTCGGTAAGATCACGAGTCCTTTCGCCATTCTGGCTGAGTAGACTGAGAAGCTTCCCGTGGACAATGATAGAGTAAAATTTCAAAAAATCTGTAGTGGGTCTGAAGGAACCCGCCTTTCCAAGCATAACCCTTCTCATTCCCACCGGCAGCGGATCGGACGAAAACCTTAAAAGCAGGAAGAGGAAGGGGTGGTGATCCCAAAGTTCCAGAGAGGAAACGATGCGATCGGTGAGTGAAGCAATAAAACTCGTTACTTTGGCAAATGTTGTGTAGGCATTAGAGCCAGCAAGGGAAAGGTAACAGAGGGTGGTGGAGAAACAATAAAATAGTTAGAAGTAGAGAAGACTGTATATATCTAAGGGGTAATGACTCGAGCATAAGAAATAAACCGTAAAGAATATCAGGGGGGCACCTGAAGTAAAACCGTAAAGAATATCAGGGGGGCACCTGAAGTAAAAACATAAGGAATACCGGGGGGGGGCACCCGAGAAGAATAAAACATAAGGAATACCAGGGGGGCACCTGAGCAAAAATGTAAAGATTCGCCTTGTTCCTGCACTTTAAAGAGTGGTCAGAAGGAACGTGAACCCAGAGCCCACAGTGGGGGGACAATTTAGGCTACGATGACGGTTAAAGACGTCATACAGGGGGTTTGTTCAAATCCCATGACGGGGTATTAATTAGAAGGCAGGTATACGTATGACCAGCTGGTGTCTGTCTAGTCTGTCAAACTTCTGTCATATGTGTTCTGTTGTATGTTGAATGTAAAATAATTGTATTGGTGATTGTTTAAAATGCATTTTGGATTTACGCAATTCTGTGACTGAGAGGGAATAGCCACTGAATTGATGAGTTTTGAGTAAATAATTGGTATAGAATTTGGTGGGAAAAGATTGGATTGGAGGTTGCGTATTTGGTGATCGCTCATACTATTGAAAGATTGAAAGAGCTGTATAATTATTGTTGGTGACGGAATTAAGAATGGAGGAAGTTACCCCGCTTGCGCATTTATGCAAGCAACTGCCCAAGCATGCAACAAAGCAGAAGAAATATAGCCAGGAGTGTGTTAAGGGCACCGCAAATAAGATGTTTATGCTGTGGCCCCAGAACAGGTCACTCTCTATGGCTGTTTTACAGCACATGACCACCTTCCTACATGCCACATATACTGGAAAAAAGCTAGAGAAACGTCTTGCTGTCCTCGAACTTTGGAAAATGTTCGAGCAGACGAAGGAGGAAGAACCACCCGCAGATTGGATATTAAATATATGTACAGAGGGGGGTGAGACGCCTACTGCGCCACCCGCCGCACCTGAGCCAGTGATCGAAGGGAGCAAATCAGAGGGTCTTTACCCGCTGAGAGAATTTAAGGCAGCCACGGGGTACAGCAACCCGGCATATGACGACATCAAAGAAAAAGAGCAGGGGAGTAATCTTGCCTCCGTAGTCCGTAGACAAGGAGAGACGCGGTGATGAAGGAAAGGATAAGGCACAGAGTAGTGCATCTCTCTAGAGAGAGGGAAAGAAGCAGAAAGGAAGTAGCGAGTTAGCATTCGCAAAGGACGAGTGGATGGGAGGTCAGATATTGCTAAAACTTGATGGTAAAGGAAGTGATGACATAAGACCGAGGGAATGATCTGATGAGGTGCAGAGAAAGGAAAAAGAGAAAGAAAAGGAAATAAGAGACAAGTGGGTAAGAAAGAAGGATAGGTTAAGGCGAGAACAACTGTATCACGAAGAGCAAGGAATGCCGCTCAGTCGCACACAATGCGCAGCCTATGAGAAGTACAGGCAGAACATGCTAAAGCTAGAGGAAGAAAGGAGAGTGCAAGAAAGGAAAGTAATGAAGCGAGAAGACGAGGAAAATAGAAGGGCAAAGGAACGTAGAAATGAACGGATAAGGGAAGTAGATAAGAAGCAAAGAAGCGTAGGGAAATAGATGAGGAAGCAGAACGTAAGTACAGATAGAGGGCACGAGATCTAGAATATTTACAACGGGAAGTTAAAAAACCCAATCCCGTTGTAGAATGGGAAGACATAGAAGAATTCTTTCCCGCAAGTGATGCGATACCAGGTACAAGTGGGACAAATATTGAAGATGACTTCAACACCAGAAGCATCGGGGAGACGATCGATAATATTTATGACGAAATGGGGCTGGAACTAATTTCCCAAGGGGGAAGGGAGGATGAGCGCTTAGAGATCACTCAGCTATATGACACTGAGGATGTCACCCGAAGTAGTGGGAACAGGGGACTGTCCCTAAACAGGCTAGAGATTGGGCAGAACAAAGAAGATGCAAGAAGTTGTGTAAATTGGGAGTATTCAGGATCTGACTCCGTGGGGGGAAATGGAGGAAGTGGTACATGACGAAGGGAGATGGTGTGAAAAACAGCTCCCAGGGAACCGAGGGGTACGATGGTCAGATGCTAGCGAGTCCACAAGAAGGGCACCAAAGCCCGCTGGACAGTCCAGCCGACATGAAGAAACACCCCATGGTCAGAGGGGGGCATCAACACCTGCCTATGAAGACAGATTAAGGGCATTGCCAGGTAGGCAGCAATGTGGGAATATCACCCTGGCGGTAGACCAGAGAGATAGGGGGAAAGAGAAGGAGGACTGTGCTTTCCAATTCCCGTTACTAGAAAAAGGGGGAACAAGACCACAATATATTCCATGGCCACGCATGGACTGAGAGAACCTTAAAAATAAACTTCCAATGTTGACATCGGGAGCCGGAAAGTGGATACATGAGTTGGAGAAAATTACGGGGGTGTCACCTTAGCTATAGGGGACATAAAGGGCCTCCTAATCGCCATACTTGGTGAAAGAGCCGATGATGTATGGAACCGGGCAGGCTACCCTAGGCTAACCCTAACTAACACCTCCCATGATGGAGCGCCATTTAATAACTGTAGGGCAGCAGTGTGTAAAGCGCTGCGTACACTATATCCAGACACTTCTGATATGGGAGCTATAATGACTTGAAAAATGAAGGAATCTGACGATCTGTTGATTTATATCCAAAACTTTCAAGACGCGTGGGTACTCGAAACGCATGAGTCTTGGACGAAATCTATCCCTATCTTCTACCATATATTGTGCCAAGGGTTACCAGAACCGGTGCAAAAACAGCTCAAGAAATTGGTAGGAATAGAAGCTAAACCATGGGCCGAAATACAATTAACAATCGCGCACTACTGTAGATTGCTACAAGAAAAAAAATCAGAAAAAGGAGGCAACTCGTAAGGGAGAGGAGGCAAAACTGCAGCAAAAGAAGCTCTCGAAGTATGCTCTCGAGGGAGCCATGCTCACCAGCCCAGCCGAACCAAGCACACAACAAGCGGCTAACCCACCGCAAAATAATCAGGGTAACATGGGATTTTATGCGAGGGGAAGAGGTTTTGGAGGTAGAGGATGGCAGAACAATCACGGAGGGTTTCGAGGTAATCAAGGAGGTTTTCAGAATGTTCAAGGTGGTTTCCAGAACGCACGAATGGGCAGTCCAACTATGCCGGATGGACGAATGGCCTGACCGCCGCCAGAGTGTTGGCTGTGTGAAGTGACAGGACACGTGGCGCGCATGTGCAGAAGCCAAGGCATGTGGCAAAACAGCCAAGGGATGGGGACATGCATGATGAATCAACCTGCCACCCCGCCGCAGGGCGGTGCACAAAATTACGCAGTGCAGTCGCAGGCATCAGGTGTGCAGCAACGTGCACAGCAAGTGGTTCAACCACCTTATATGGGGAACCTGCCGCAGGGACAACCCCAGCAGGCACCGCAGTAAATGTCGCAGGGCACTAACTCCAGAGGGGGAGTTAATCCTGGGAATGGGGGAAATCAACAAGTGTACAGTGGACCGAACTTATACATAAAATAGGACAGCTCAGGGGAGACTCTGATGTGTTCTATCCTATCAATGACACCAGACCCTAATAGGGAACCAAGGGTGACTGTCACCATAGGGGGGAAAGAATATTCCTATTTAGTTGACACGGGTGCCACGCGCTTGTGCATACGAGAAGGCAAGTTTTCCTTGTCCGGAGAGGCAATAGATACTCAGAGTTTCACTGGAGCTCATATTAGAGTTCCCTTTACAGACGCACTCCCAGTTTCGGTGGGAGAGCGCAAAATGAACGTACCCTTATTGTATTCACGCCAGACCCCAGTAAATATTCTGGGTCGGGACCTGATGATTAAATTGAACATGACCATCTCGTTTACTGAGAATGGTATAGTGTGCTCCACCCCAGGAATGCATTATTCAAACGTGTGCGAAATGATCAGAGCATACTCAGGACGTGCAGCAATGAGGGCTACACCGTTAGAACCAGACGTTTTTGCATAAGGCGTGCGGGTACTTATGGCGGGATTGCCAGGCCTCGCAGACAAAACTATGGGCCTCATTACGACCCAGGCGGTAAGGGGTTTACGGCAGCGTAAACAGCGCCGACCCTTACCGCCTGAGTACGAGGTCCCTTAGCGCCATGGCGGATTTAACACCTGCTTTTAGCAGGTGTTAAAATCCATGGCGCTAAGGGACCATGGAGTTAATTACGCCACCGTAATTTACGGTGGCGTAATTAACGCCTTCCCCACTCCCATTATGCCCTATGGGGCAAAAATGGGAATGGGGAAGGGTAAATGGGGATTGGGGACTTACCGCCCCGCCATGGTCGGAATGGGGCGGTAAATCCGCCAACCACCATGGCGTAAACGTAGTTTACGCCATGGTGGTAAAGTCACGGCTCAGGCGGTAACTTGCCGCCTGGGTCGTAATGAGGCCCTATGTGTTTTTATTCAGACCAAGAATACCCATGCACGAAGAGGAGGGACAAGTATTCCCCTTAATGATACAATCTGCCGCAGTCCGAGGAAAAGTGGCATTGGTTGAAGGATATGACGATGAAGGCAGACAATGGTGTGCAATTATTGCCATTGAAGAAAGATATCACAGATGACGACCTGTTCGAAGAACACCCCGACCTAGAAGAGACAAGGGTGGAAGTGAGTCTAATTTTTTGGGTCAAAATGATCAAACGGGAGGTGCCACAGAAAATTATGTTGGCACTGATACGCCCAGAGTACTTTGATGTCGACATGGCCCAAGTGCCTGCCGCAGTATGGTCTACAGGGCCTTATGACGTAGGTCTTCTAAAGGGGGCAGGTGAAGTAAAGATTAAGCTGAAACCAGGAGCGATTTTGCCACGAGCGCGACAGTATCCCTGAGGCAGATTAAGAAATTGCAAATACAATCTCTGCCATGATGGAACAGGGTATGTTAGTGGCGTCAGAATCGCCTTTCAACACAGTGATTTATCCTGTCAAGAAATCAAAGGGAGGGTCTTGGCGTTTAATCCAGGATTTACGAGCATTGAACGATATAGTCGAGGCCAAGTTCCCTCTAGTCCCTAATCCATCCACAATACTATGCAATATACCTACTGAAGCAAAAAATTTCACAGTGATCGATTTGAAAAATGTGTTTTTCTCGATTCCATTGCACCGTGACTCACAAGACCTGACGTCATTTACTTTCAGACAAATGCGTCTGAAAAGCACGAGGCTGCCACAGGGGTCCTGCAAGTCCCCATCAATCTTCAACAGAGTCCTGCAAATGGACCTAAGCAACATTGCGGTGGACAGCGTTGTCTTGCAGTATGTAGATGACATTCTGATCTGCAGCATCACTGAAGAGCAATGCAGGCACGACTCTGTGCAGCTATTGACTATACTGGCTGAGAAGAGATACAAAGTTGATAAAGAAAAACTGCAAAACTGTCAGCAGGAAGTGTTGTACATAGGGCAACTGATCTCACATGAGGGGAAGAAGGTAAGGGCTGAAGCTATCATGAACACGGCCAAGCCGTGCATGATAAAACAAATGCAAAGCTTCTTAGGCCTGTGCAATTATGTCAGAGCATGGGTCTTTTACTACAGCTCATATACCAAGCCCTTGCTGCAGGCCTTTAAAAAGGCCCAGGCAACAAAGGAAGAAAGTGAATGTAATGAAGCAATGGAGAAAGGGTTTACAGAACTCAAGGGGGCAATTTGTAAGGCCCCAGTTCTCGGGATTTCTAATTGTGCAGAGGAATTCTACCTGTTCTCGCACTCCGATGGAAATGTTATGACGGCAGTGCTCGCGCAGCGAACCTCGCTGGGGTACAAGCCCCTACCATATTACAGCGGGAGTCTGGACCCGGTCATGAAGGGCCACTTCCCATGCAAACAAAATCTCGCTGCTGCTGCGTTCGCCATCGAGAAGGCATCATCCATTGTGATGGGGTGCTCCATGACATTGTACGTTGAGCACTCACTATTTGCCATACTAGAGAATCCAAAGGGCATACTGACATCACAGAGAGCATCTGCCTATGAGGTGATTATCTCTAATCCATTGATTAAAATAGTACGGTGTAAAACTGTAAACCCTGCTACGTTCATAGCTGAGCCAGTCACAGAGAGAAAACCCACACACGACTGTGCGAATTATGAGGAATTCTATGATGAGATCCCCAGGGTAAAAGAAAATGCCCTGGCAG
Organism: Ambystoma mexicanum; assembly: GCF_040938575.1. Lineage (NCBI taxonomy): Eukaryota > Metazoa > Chordata > Amphibia > Caudata > Ambystomatidae > Ambystoma > Ambystoma mexicanum. The sequence continues at coordinate 635,192,273 of NC_090935.1, read as the reverse complement.
GTGGAGAGATCGTCTTTATTGACGGGTCTTCGAGAATTGACCAAGAAGACGGACAAAGGTATACAGGCCTTGCCGTGGTAAAACACATAGTGAATGGAGAGTTTCAAGTACTCGTTAGTGCACAAATACCACCTCACTATTCGGCACAGGCTGCAGAGCTCTTGGCATTGATACTCGCCATTGAGAATCATGCAGACCAGGAAGTGACGGTGTACAGTGACTCTGCCAATGTGACATCCACAGTTCACGCTGGACTAGCGCGCTGGAAAAGGAGGGGCTACCTCCGAGCAGACGGCACACCAGTGCAACATGCAGTCTTAATGGACAGGCTGATAAAAGCACTACAGCTCCCAGTGGGCATAGCGGTCGTGAAATGTGCCGCTCATACCAAAGGGACAGATTTCGTGTCTCGCGGAAATAATGAAGCAGATATGGAAGCCAAGCGTATGGCATCCAAGAATGAAACAATCATGGACGTGGAGGGGAAGAATTTATGGAAGCGTCAAGGGTGTTCTTTAAACCCCTCTGACGGATTGTGGAGGCAAGACAGCACTGGTAAACCAGTAATGCCTGTCACCCTTCTAAAGGTAGCGTTAGAACAACTTCACTACCCCATACACATGTCCCAAAAAAATCTTGCTTCAACGCTCGCAGAAGAATGGTTCACGCCGAATTTAGCAGAGCATGTTGCATTTGTCATGGTGAACTGCATTATCTGCCAGCAATTCACTGCTGGGCACACATTAAAAGTAGTGAGAGGAATCATTCCCAGACCAAATGGACCATTCCAGCACTTGCATATCGACTACGTTGACATGATTCAAGTGTGCAATGGGTACAGGTATTTAATTGTGATGGTGTGTCCATTCTCTAGATGGATAGAAGCAGGTCCCTGTACACACCCCGACGCTGCCTGTGCTGCCAAGTTCCTGGTGAGGGAAGTGTTTCCTAGATGGGGGTGTGCGAGGTAATGAGATCAGATAATGGGGCCCACTTTGTAAACTCAGCATTCGAACATATTAGTTCATTGCTTGGTATAAAGCAAAGGTTCTCGTCGGCATATCATCAAGAGGGGAATGGGATATGTGAACGGATCAACGGCTTGCTTAAGGAAAGGGTAGCCAAGTTGAAGCTCACATTAAAGAAGGGATGGCTGCGCTGTCTACCATTAGCATTGTATGCACTTCGGAACCAACCAGGCTCCGACCATCACCTCACACCTCACAAGATAGTTACAGGCAGAAGGATGAGGACCCCTCTCACCCCCAGAGATAGAGCTAGTTGTGATGCCCAGCCGACTAGGGAAATTCTGGGAACAGAGATGCAAAAGTACCTGAACTGCTTGACATCCAGTGCCTCTGTCATTTCAGGCCAACTGCAGCGACGGCGAAAAGGGGGTGGCGCAGCACAAAACACAGCAGGAAGTGCTGAAGCAGACACTGAAAAAGGTGTACATGCGCCCCTCATCTTCCCTGGGGACAGCGTTTTAGTAAAGATCTTTACCAGGAAAAGGTGGGACGAGCCGAGATTTAATAACCTGTTCATTGTAGAGGACTGCACCCCCTCCTCCGTCAAGCTCCAGGGCAGAAGGGCATGGATCTTCATAAATTACATTAAAACCTATATAGGAAACGGCCCTCCTGCTGCATCCAGCTGCAAAGAAACCACAGACAACGGCGAAGAAGCTCAGCACGTGCAGACAAGATCCATGACGAGGAAGAAGGACGCATGAGCAACAAAACAGTGGCAAAGGAATCTGATAAATTGTGGATTTCAAAACAAGGCAGTTCCTCAAACCAAGTGAAGGGTGATAATAAAGACAATGATATGGACATTCTGTACAGCCAAAAGTTACAGAGCAAATGAAGAGAGTTGCACATCCAAAGCTACAGTGACGCTACTCATATGAACATTTAAAGTCGCACGAACTACTGAAAAAAAACCAAGACTCTTTTAAGCAAAGAATAAGACAATCTTGAAAAAAAAACAACAATATCAACCAGTACCGAGACTTTATTCGCCAAACTCATGGTATCCCCCAGTCAAAATATTGTAAAGGATGTGCTTTCCTGTTTTGGGTTGGTATTAGAGACATATCCATCACTTGTAGGGAGAGGCACCAGCATCCCAGATTTCATCCAAAATCCAGCTAACAGAAAGGTAATACGGCGACCACTTACTGTCCTCGCAGAGGCATTTGTCGAAGTACCAGAGTACTGGAAATAAAAACAATTGCTCCCACCTCAAGTGATCATCGATGAACTGACTTATACCCTATTTTTCCGCATCATAGAGGAATGCCCAGGACTCGTCGGGAGAACCACAGATACTCTAACCTTTATCAGAGTTCCAAGAAACAATGAATTTCTCAACCTAGTATGGTACAAAGTGAATTACGTGGTTGCAATCCACGCAGCAGGGAAGTGTAAAAACTGTTCATGTCAAATGAAAGGATTGTGATCAGGACCCAGCAAACAAGGCAGATGTCCCTGTCCCCCGCAGATACTCAGCTGGCTCACAATGTCATGCTCAGACTAGTCACAGACTATCCAGAAATGGTAGGAAGGCCTGCAGATATTGACGTTATCACCTTCCTCAGAGATCCAGCCAACGCCCCACAAATGGGCACACTATTCCATAGCATAATACTCCAAGTAGAACTGTCCAACTTCCAGCGGGAATTCCTAAGGAGATTCCAGTGAGACCTTTCACCGAGGGACAGATCGAGGAGACGAAGACTGTTCACGCTGCAAGAAAGGCCTGTGATCTAGAGACTAGAAAACAAGAGCAAATGTCGTTGACACCAGAAGACAGCAGATACGCATTCCGTGTCTTCTTCCATCTAATTGAGAACTTTCCAGAACTAGTGGGTAGACCCAACAATGTGGATATACCTGCATTCCTCAGTGATCCAGCAAAAAATACACAACTGAACAGGCTCCTGAGGGCTATTCCAGAGCAACTAAGAAGCAATTATGGACATCCACTGCTGAGGAGAGCCTTAGAAGGAGGAAATCCAAAATAGAACTTTGTCGTTATCATTTTACTGTGGAACAGATAGAGAAAAAAGACACTGTGCTTCAACGTGTCGCCGAGAGACCGAACGAAAGGAGCGAACACAAGTACTTCAACATCTTATTTTTCTTCTCCTACAACCTCCCATTTTTCTATTTTTTCACACGGTCACTTTTGCTTTTATGTTTTGTTCCTAATTTTGCAATGTTATTTTTGTGAAGTAAAGCTCAGTTCTTTCCTATTTTTGCCACACGTGCACTACAGTTTTATTTTTATTTTTTACTTTTTCAGCATTCCATTTTGTGTGATTTTGTAGCAGTTCCATTGTTTCATTTTTTCGCATTGAACTGTTTCCAGCATGTCCTCAGGACCATAGCAAATTCGAGGCATGCACTGGGACCTCACCTATTATCGATGGATGTGATGTACCAGAGTTGATAGCCTAACCTTTTTCCATAGTCTAGCGAACAGAACCGTGCTGCATACCCAGAGACTGCCATCGTCACCCACAAGTAGGGGGGAAACTAAAAGCATTCGACACTTTAGTAATAATAAACTTTTGAACTGTGAGATTGGAGCAAGAAAAGAATAATTAATTGATTATGTACTCGATAAACATGAGGGCCCAGAGCAGTAACATAGTTTTACCCCCAGCAGAAGGACGCCCCCGCGTTCCTGGAAGAAAATGCTGCAAACTTTCACTCAGAACGATTATGTGCATATGTACAGTAATCATAATTATTTTTCTATTATTAACAATCAGAACTGCTTTCTTTATTGGTGCGCGAAGTGTCCCCCTATCAGTACACCCACTGGATAACGAATGTCAGGGGCCTACAAAAGCACCCAGACCCTCTATAGTGATTCCAATTCCAAGAAAAGCTAATGATGAAGCAAATGATTTAAAATTGAATGTAATTAGCAGTGATACATATACACATGAGGTGATGAATGAGAGAAAAGGCTGGAGACAGGGTCAGCACGGAATGAATGATAATGTAGCACTGGCCACGACACGCACGCACACACAGAAGGCACGCAAACAAGGGCAAGTGTCAATGGGTACAAGGGGTTTATAGTGAATATGTCAAATTTTAAAATGTCGAAAAAAATAATCTGGAAAAAAAAATTGAATGTTTTTTTTTTAATGGGATTCCACCCTCAGCCCCCCATTTTTTTTTACTAGCTAAACCCAAAAATAACATACTAATTAAAAAAAAACACATGCTAATTATTCTTTCTACATTTTTTTTTTCCGAGATTATTTTTTTCGACATTTTATTTTCGACATTATAACCGGATACCGCTACAAGGCCTCCAACGAAGGCAGCAGAAAAAGGGAGACTGCCTGACGAACATTCAATTCCAGAAAATAGAGGAGATGACCAAGAAATGCCAAGTGAATCACCAAAGATGGAGGAAATAGCAAAATCCCTCAAAAGAACAGAAGTAGCCACGAAAGAATTCACAGAGAAGACACAAATGCTAATAAATTACTTTTTCCCATTCATAGCCCGAGCAAAGAAACTACACGAGAAACTGAACGACAGAACTATAGAAACTATAACAGCAAGCACGCCTGCTCCAAAACAAGGAATAAGCCGCAGGCCAACAACACAGCCACAAGTTGGGAAATTGATGAATCAATGTTGGTTAAGGGAAGGTTATAATAGACTACAAATGAAAAGGAGAGGAAGCACAAATCCATCCCCTACTACAGCGATGCTGCCGAGGCAGCCAGCTCCACTGAGACACACAGAAAGGAAGAGTAGCACAGACATATTTAGAGACATAGTCATAGCAAACTACAGAAGAACACTGAGAATCAAGAGAAGCCCTCACGAAGATAACAATGAACTTAACGGTTACCTGGACAGCACAGCCCATCTTGGAAACAACATATGGTACCAGCACATGAAAGAAATAGGACGAAGGCAATCGGAAGGAGAATGCTTCGTCTGTGCACTCCTGCCATACAGTATGGGAAAATTCAAGATCTTTGTGGCTGTAGAAATTGATGTCCAAACAGCACACTGCATGTCGCACGTTGCAATGTGCAAGACCAGAGGCCAGTTCATGGGCAGTGATGCCTCCCTGAAATGGGCAACTGAAGCAACAGATCCAGATGAGGACGACTATGTTCAAGACATAAAAACAAGAAACAGAGCTCATACTAAGAACCATGTGATCAGGTATGAGAACCCTGACGTAAAAGGGGTAGGAATTAGATGGGAAGTGAATCAGAAGCTAAATGTCCGAGGAAAACCCCAGAAGAGGCCCGAAGTTGGAAGAACACAGGCCAGTTGCAGATTTGGGGAGCAGTGCTGTCACCAGACGGATGGGAAAAAGGAGTGGTGATCTGCAGAGCCTGGATGGTCACCTGACATTACGAACCTACCATCAACATAGTGCGGAACGGATGTAAGCCATTATGGCCAAAACTCGCAAAACTACTCACATGGGTCGAAGACAGAGGGGGATCTCTGCAGATAGTACCTCTGGAGAACCCAAAATTATGCTTCAGAAACAATGGTACAAGGAAGATGGGAGAAAATCAGAACTGTGGATGAGTCTTCGATGCCCCAGGAATGATACATGGAACCGCAGTAATTATGGATCATTACTGGGCGTTGTTAGGGAGAATTCTCTGATTAGGCTGAATTTCCTAACCTAGTGAGTCCCCCAGCAGCCTTGCTGGATTTTTGGGGTTTATATTTTTCTCCTGCCAAGAGTGAGACTCTTTTACCCTCACTCTTGGGCATGATTTGAGTGTATTTCTTTGAATCTAGATGTATTTAATGGGCTATGGTGTCTTTTACTCCATAGGGCTTCATGTGTTTTTGTGATATGTGTTACATAGCACCCTCAGTGCAGTGACACAGGGGTGTCATAGTGACCCCCCAGTATAGACTCCATACCCTGGGACTGACTACTGTCTCCCAGGGCATGTAAAGTCACCATTGACTTTACTAGTCTTAAATTCTGAACAGAACCAGCACAAACCATCATATTGTGGATGTACTGGCTGGGGCAATTCGATTGCCCCAGGGTCTGTTAGTCGAGGGGGCACGTCTCCGTCCCCCCTGATCGAGTTTTGGCTGGTGACAGTGGATACTACTTTTTATATTCAACCGCGAATATTTTCCTATGGGATTTCCCATTGTTTTAGGCTACTATCTTTATTTAATTATTTACGGTAGCCTCGAACTTACCGCCAGTTTATTTAATTAATATTAATTCTCCGGTTGGTATTTTTTGCCAAAACTTGATTCTAAAATGGCGTTTGTGTTCTCTTTTTGACTCCAACCCAAGTCGAGCCCTTTGTTCCACTTTTTGGCGGGCTTCTCCACAGAAGCCCTCCAAAGTGGTGCCACTCTGTCTGGGGTACTTAGGAGCAGTGGAGGGAAATGAAGGCACCCTGGACTGAGTTGCCTAGGCAACTCAAGTCGCACTCCATCCTGATTGGCCCAAGTGGTGAGCCGGCCGGCTCACCACTTAGCATGTTTGAGTGACAGCTAGGCTGAGTGAATGGGGGTTTGCTGCATAAAAGCAGGGCTTTGGGGACTGGAACTTCAGAAGTCGCCACAGGACCTAAGAATCCGACGAGGGAGAAGCTGAGCCGACCTGCCACGACACCACCACCGGTGGAGCCCTGCTGGACCGTCTCAACACTTTTCCCAACGACAGAGGAGATCTCCCGCCGGAGAGTCTTCTTCCTTTGACTGGTGGGGATAACCAGTTTCACCGTCTTTTCGCTTTCCTGACGTACCTCGTGGCCGCCTTGCCTGTGCCAAGCACCCCGGCAACCGGGATACTACGTTTTACCACGACCGCGAAACAAAGGTACCACCTTTAGCCGGAAAACTCTGCGGCTGGTTTCTGCCCTGGTAGTACAACGACCTTCATCCTTCCTCCAAGTCGAGATCTTCTCTTCCCCTGGACGACGACGCAACTTGCACCCACTACGAGGAACAACTGCCACCGCTGGAGGATCCTTCCCACTTTAGTTACCGTGTCCCGCCTGGCTTTCCTTGCTACCGACTGTACAGGGTAGATTTAGCCCCTGGCTTTTGAACCTGGGTTAGCCTGGGACACCCTGGCTAAACTTTCCTAAGCCTCTCTAAACTCTTTTTGAACCCTCTGCAAGACTTTCTAAGCCTAGTGTAACTGTGTGATCTTGGGCGCATTTGTGCTCTGCTCTCTCTAAGAGTGGGCCCAGCCTTTGGACTTTGGCTCACCAGTGACTTTTGCTCTTCTGCCTTGCTAACAGTGTTCCTGAATTTTAGAGTGGTGTGCCTTTCCATATTCTGTCTTTTTCCCTCCCTTTCTCACAAACTTATTGGAGTGCCATCTAGTTAAGCGCTCACCTCTGTATGAAAATAAGTGGTGTTTTACAGTGACTTATCTGATAGGGAAAAAGGGGTGTATATATTATAATAGTAACTGTGTTTAGAATATTTTACAATAAGAGTGCTGGAGTGTTTTCAACAGTGTGTTTTTAAATAAATAATTATATACTTTGATACCAAAGCTCTGGTCAGTGTTTGCTTGTATTGTTGTATCTGAGTGCCTATTGTGTATACTTTGCATACTGCCTAACTCTTCTTGAGGGAAGTCTGACTGCTCAGCCACAGCTACCAGGTAAATCTGGGTGGTACAGACTGCTACCAAGTGGGTTTACTGCCAACACCTGTAGTCTTAAATCTTTTGCAGTGGTCCCTAAGGGAACTGCACAGGTTTCTGCATAACACTGGTGCACAGCGGTGGGATTTGTATTGAGTATACACTTTAGAGTGCTTTAGGATACCTTAGTACAACTAACCACAAAGCTTAGCACTGAAAAAGTAATCTTTCTAACATGTCAACTATGGAAACTTATAGTCAAGAGTCCCTTGCTACAAAAACTGCTGATTGTTTAAGAGTATTATGTAAGCATAAGAACCTCCTGACTAAAGGCAAGAAAATGGAATTAATAGAAAGGTTGTTAGCTAACCAAAGTCTGGATGATGGGTCTGAGGAACATGCCAGAAAATGTAGATAACAGTATAGAAATTGATATTGATCAAAATGTTGATAATCTTGAGGAAGAGTCAGAAGAGGAGGGTGAGGCTGCTGTGACTGTCCCCCCTAGGCCTCTGTCTGCTCTACCTGCTGTACCTACTGGGCCTTTGCCAAGTCCCACACTTAGTCCTCAATATCTCGAATTAGAGAAAATGAAACTTGAACTAGAGTTCAAGAGACTGAATACTCTGGCTGAACAGAGAAATCAGTAAATGAATCAAGAACTAGGCTAAGGAAAATGGAGCTCAAGCATGAGCTAGAAATGAAGAAATTATCTGTCGAAAATGCTTCTCTCTCTGGCTCCTCTAGAAGTTCCAGTCCTAAAAGACCCCGGATGCCTAAAGAATTGGTTGGTATGTATGAGCCTAAGTTGGATGTGTTGGATTGGTTGTCTCTGTTTGAATATAATCATGGGCTCCAGAACATCACAGGAAATTACTTACTCACCTGGTTGTTCTCTAGGCTTCCCCCTGTTGCAACTGATGTGGTAATGGAGTTGGGGGAGGAGGATAGGAAAGAGTATGAATGTGTGAAACTAGCTCTGATAGCTAGGTTTGGGAAGACCCTTTCTCAGTATCTTAAGAGGTTCAGAACCCTCAAAAAGCATGATGGTACCCCTTGGGCTACCTGGGTGAGTGAAGGGTTGAAAAACTTAGAGGGATGGATTAAGGGTTACAAGGTGAACACATATGAAGGTATGAAGAATCTTTTTATGTTGGAGTCAATTTATGATGCCTGCTCTCCTGAGCTCAGACAGCACTTGGCTGATTCAAAGGAATTAGATTCCCGAAAACTAGCTAAGGCTGCTGACTTGTGGGTTGCCAACAGGGCCACTCACAAGGATTCTGGGGTAACTCAGAAAAAGGATGAGGGGAAACAGCCTAAAAAGGACTCCAAAGAGAATTCTAATACTGCAAATTCCAAAGAGGGCCCCAAACAAAACCAGAAGGGTAAGCCACCAGGGAAACCACAGCAGAATAGTGTCTCCTCTGGTGCCAAACCAGAGGGAGGTCAGAACAAGCCTCCATTCCAGAAGGCATTTGGTAAATGCTTTGTTTGTGGCTCTACTGACCATGTGAAAGGAGATCCCAGATGCAAGAGTAAACCTTCAAGGATCCAACTTGCCTCCTTAGCCTTCGCTCCAGAAGAGGGAGCCCCAATGGCAAGTGGAAACTTTCTACTGCTGGCTGATGAACCCATTGGAGTTTCAGCCAGTGTTTCTTTAGTCTCTCTGGGGTTGTGGGAACAACAGAATTTAGATGTGTATAATTCTATCCCAGATAATACTAAAGAGTATTATAAAGACAGTGTCCAGGTGAATGGTCAGGAGACTCCTGCCATTAGAGACACTGGCTGGGGCCAGCATAACTGTGGTGGATGAATCATTTTTCAAGGCAGAGGATGTTGCTAAGGCACCCAAATGCCTCACCAAGTTAGCTGGAGGGCCTGTGCAGATGTGTCCCCAGTTACCAGTTTTCATCCAGTGTAATGACATGGCTGTAAAAATACCTGTCAGTGTACAATGTGAAGTGCCAGGTAGGGTTCTGTTGGGTAATGACCTGAAAGCTCTTGGAGTTGTGTCACATACCCCCAGACCACCTAGTAAAAGGTTACAGGAGCTCACGAAACCTGCAAGAGAGAAAACCCTGCGAGGGTTATCTCAGGAGATGATGACAGAGATCACTCCTTTACCACTGGAGCAACTCACTGCAGTAACTACCAGATCAGGAGCAAAGGGGCAACCCAAGACTCCTAGGAAAAAGTCAGCAGCAAGCACTCCAGTGCTTCCAACAGTTACACCTGTAACTCCACCTCCAGCTGAGGCTGAGAGGGAGGTACAACCCTGTATGGTTGAACTAGACTCTGAAGAAGAGCTAGTGGGAGGCCCAGGACTTATTGGAGATCTAGACCCTGAGGACCATCCTGAGCTGCAGTCTTTACTGGCAGAAGGTGGCCCAGCAGGGCAGCTTTCCGTAAGGGACAAAGAGAATGTCCAACTCTGGAGGGTCTCCGCCAACAGGCAGCTGCTCAGGCTGTTGGACAAGAGCCTGGGAAGTATAGGTTGTACTGGGAAGATGGCCTCTTCTACAGTGAACCAACTGAGTCTGAACATGGAGACTACAAACGCCTTGTAGTACCTCAAGAAAACAGACAACAGTTCTTGCACTTAGCCCATGAGATTCCTTTGGCTGGTCACTTGAGCTTCAAGAAGACCAAGGAAAGGCTCTCACTCTACTTCTATTGGCCAAAAATGGGGGCAGAAGTAGATAAGTTTTGCAAGAGCTGCCATACCTGCCAAACTTCTGGTAAGGTTGGCGCCAAGAATGTGGCACCCTTAGTGCCTCTCCCAGTTGTGGGAGTCCCATTTGGGAGGGTAGGGATAGACATTGTTGGTCCCCTTGATCCCCCTACCTCCTCAGGCAACAGGTTTATCCTTGTTGTAGTAGACCATGCTACTAGATACCCTGAGGCAATTCCTATGAGAACTGTTACAGCTCCGGCTGTGGCTAAGGCCCTCCTTGGTATTTTTACCAGGGTTGGGTTTCCTAAGGAAGTAATATCCGACAGGGGGTCAAACTTTATGTCCCACTACATGAAAGCCATGTGGAAAACCTGTGGAGTTACTTACAAGTTCTCAACCGCCTACCACCACCAAACTAATGGGTTGGTAGAAAGATTTAACAGAACCCTGAAGAGCATGATAGGTGCTTTAGAGGAACCTCTGAAAAGAAAGTGGGATCTTCTACTGCCATGCCTTCTCTTTGCTTATAGAGAAGTCCCTCAGGAGGGAGTAGGTTATTCTCCCTTTGAACTTCTCTATGGCCATGCGGTCAGAGGTCCATTAGCCCTGATTAAGGAGGGGTTGGAAGGCGCTCCTCCCCTCAAGCCAGTCAGAGTGACTGACTATGTGATAGGCCTCCAAAGGAGAATGTCACACATGATGGGAGAAGCTAGTGATAACCTGAAAGCTGGATAAGCTTTAGTCAAGCATTGGCATGATCAAAAGGCTAACATGGTTGAGTGCACTCAAGACCAGCTAGTTCTAGTTATGCTCCCAACAAGGCAGAGGGCCTTGCAAGACAAATGGATGGGACCCTTCAAAGTTGTAGGAAAACTTGGAGAGGTCAACTATCTGGTGGATATGGGCAGACCCAGGGAAGCTCCTAGAGTCTTCCACACCAACCGACTGAAAGTGTACATCTCCAGACCTGAAGTAGGAGCCTTGCTTCTAGCTTCAGCAACAGAGGAAGAAGAGAGTGAGTCTCTCCCTGATCTCCTCAGCTACCAGGTAAATCTGGGTGGTGCAGACTGCTACCAAGTGGGTTTACTGCCAACACCTGTAGTCTTAAATCTTTTGCAGTGGTCCCTAAGGGAACTGCACAGGTTTCTGCCTAACAGGCGTGTGGATCCAAAGCATACATAAGCCTGCCGAAGAACTGGGGAGGCATATGCACAATAGTGAATGTCCATGTTCCTGCACTAGTGATCTCCAATAATAACCTGAATTTGGTCAGTTTCCCGAAAGCAGATGCTCATCTAAGGAGAAGAAGATCTGCGGAACTGGTATCCAGGACTAAAAGAGAAAATTACTTTTCTGCCAAATCAGAAGAGTCATTTCATGCAATCCCCTACAAACACAGGCTATTCAGCCTCACCTCAACAGTATTCACAGCATTACTCCTACCCCACATCCAAATTGGAGTGAATGCTAAATGGTTGCAGATAACCAGATGGGAGTTGTTGCAGACCATCAATACCACTATAAAAGGATTCAACGCGATCAAAGAAGAGCTGAGAGCAATCATACTGATGACCCTCCAAAACAGATATGTGCTTGACATGATCACTGCAATGGATGGAAGTGTTTGTGCAAAAATCGGAGAATCATGTTGCACATTTATACCATCACACGATGAAGAAAACGGAACCCTAACAGAGGCCATAAGCATGTTGACAACTCTTAAAAACCAGATGACCAATGAAACGGATGAAGCGGACGATGACAGCTGGTTTGGGAACCTATTCTCATGGGTCCTGCAATGGACGGCGGATATATTCAAGTTCCTGGGAGCCTTGGTAGCCATGGTACTGCTAGGAATCTGTGTTATCAAGATAATCATCACACAATGCCAGAAAACCGCAACAAAAGCCATTGGGATGAAAATTATGGTCGATGTCGAGCCAGATCGGAAGCCAAGAGACCTGACAGATGAAGAAATCATGGACTTTGTGAAGACCAGTGAATTTGCGCCAGAAGGAACAAAGTTCACATACCCTAAGACACGAAGAAGGTACGAAAGAAAATGGATTTACTGCAGTCCAAATGGACAATTCCAGCTAATGACCTGGAACAAAGATGAACATGTCAAAACAACAGGGAGTTTGAAAGGCGTGATAAAAATATGGACTCCAAAGACACACATGTTCATGCCATCATGTGCCAACCCTGAAGATGATGAACAAAACACTAAAGAATCAAAGGAAACAGAGATGAAGAATGAAGCAGAAGTGGTCGATGAACCGACCAGAGAGGGGAGTGTAAAGGAGGTTCCAGACATGACTTGCACCCCTGACCCCCATTTTGAGCTACCAGGAAGATATTCTCCAAGACACGTGATGTATGAAGAGCAAATGAACCAGCAGAGAGTTGCGCTGGGACTCTGCACAGTGTACATTAGAAGATCTGTACCTGTTGAAGCGCCCATAACCAGACAACCCTGGGCAGCACAGTACCCTATCAGACAGCCATATCAGCCCATGATACGAAATGAGGAGTACCTACATATGGTCCATGAAGAGACTCCAAGAGCCCTAATGGAAGGCCAGTGGAAATGACACAAGGGCCCTAACAGACTCGTGAATGAACAAAAGCCATTAACGACTAGAACACGCCAGCCTAAGTAAATGCGAAAATAAAGGTAATGGACACAGAGGAGAGACATTGCCAAAACGTGAGGAAATGGTGCTACGAGACAAGATGGAAGCAACCGACCTGTTAACCGCGTGTAAATAGGCTTGAAACGCAAGATGCTAAGAAATCGATACTGCTTGCAATGCTTAGTAGAAGATAGAGCGGCAAGCGCCAACCATACATCTACCTCGATAAGGCACGTTATACGAGTGTGACTCCATTTTGTAAAGCAGAAATGGGCCCAGGCTGCCAGAGGCCTGGCAGGCCGAGTTTCACAACCCAGCCAGAACAGAGAGGAAGAACAGAATCGAAACTCAAGAGAGAGAGGTTCATGCCTGGGAAATCGAGGTCACTCAGAGAAAGGGAGGAGAGCATCAACTTGCAAGAATCAAGCTCCAGAGCATACCAGCTCGCCCGTGAAGGTTAAGATAAGAGAGGCCCAGGCAGGTGGCAGAGCCGAAGCAGAACTAAATACAATAAAAGCTGGAAATTGAAGCAGATTCACAGTGAACAGACACGTGACCTGCCATGCACGAAGAAGTACCACCGCCTGATGTCATCCAGAACCTGAGGATGCCATAACTTATCCTGATAAGAGGCTACAGTCTGAGGCCATACCCAGCCAACTAATTGACACATAGACCTATGATACTGATTGATGGAAAGGAGGCAGGGTGAAACTTGGGACACCAGGCACCTGGGTGTCTATTCTGCATGCTGCTAATTAAAATGGGGATTTATGTCTGTGGGTGTAACCCACCCAATCACAAGCGACCAAGTTATCTGAAGTCCTATAGATAGTAGAACCAGTGAGACCTCATACTTGTAGTGACGTCAATCACGTGTGATGTAGTGGGATGGGCGTAGACGCCCACCTGATAAGAGTTATCCAATCCGCATGCTTTATTTCTATATACAGACATAGCAGCTATACTTAAGTTACCTTTCCTAACCAATTATATTGCATGATGAGTTTCGTAGAGTTAGACGTCAGTGATGATGAGAATCAACTATAAATGCTATTGGTTACATGAAGAAGAGGAAGTCGGAGCGAGACAGGTGATCACACTACAGCTGATTCCCATTTGTTTCCCTGTTTGATGTATCTATCATTAAACGGACTTCGCTTTGCCAAACTAGTGAGTCCTCGTTATTGAGTCGTGTCGAAGTAAGGGAATCCTGCACCCCCTGTCCTCACATGTTGCAGCTATCTTGTCTTACAAGTTCTAGATGGTGAGTGCTGACCAATGGGCCCATCAGCGAATTCCTCTCCTCGTGAACACTGGGGATCAGAAGAAAGATTCTGAACCATGAATGGTGGTGGTCTGGCTTTTCTTGGGTGAGGAGGTGGCACTTGAGCGTAGCTTTCAATGCATAATAGCAGTAGTACTTTGGAGGGCATTGGGGAGGGTGTTAAAGTGAAGGGGCATTGAGTGCAAATTAGCAGAGGTGGAAGGCAGTGCATGAGGTGCAGGAGACAGATAGGTTGAGGGTGGTGCTGAAACAAAGTTTAACAGTAGGAGCGTTGTGGGCACCTTATGAGCAAGGAGGTATTCTGGACCTGATTTCTTTGACGGATACCTGTCTTTCAGTTCTATCTGTACAGCCGGTCCTTTGGTCTGATCATTGCTTGGTCTCTTTTCTGGTGTCTTGCCCCTGTTTTGCTACTGGACATCGTAGAGCATTTGCTCTGAGGAGGAACTGGCGAGGACTGGATGTGGAATACATGGGTTCACTGGTTAAGGCAAATTGCCCTATGGGTACATCCCTGGACCTGTCACACATGTCCCAGGCGCTTCTCGTAGCAAACCAAGTGGCACCACTTAAACATACATTGGTGCATTGTTGACCCTCAGCCATGGTTCTCTGCAGACCTTAGGAAGGCCCATTCTGAGATGAAACAAGTTCAACGCAAGTAGCACTCAGCTTATAGTCCCAGTGCTAAAAGTATTTTTGGGACGCTGTCTAGGATCTACCATAGGGCAATCCAGTTGACTAAGTGCAATGTCTTTATGCATAAAGTTGAAACTGCTTTAAAGCACTCTAAGGAGCTATTTGCAGTAGTAAAATCCTTTTCTTTGACTGCTCGGTGCATGCCAGCTGAAGTTTCAGTTACGCTGTGGTGCTCTGGCAGTTTCTTTTCACAGTAAGATTGTGGACATTCGACCATCACATCCAAATGGGTCAATTGACCGATTCCCAGATATTAGGTGATCTGGGTCAACAGGAAGTTTCTACCTGGTTATCCTTCCCAGTGTTTTCCGTTGAAGAGCTATCGATGGCCATCCACAAGTTTAAATCAGTGGCCCCCTATGACACTGTCCCGCTGACTGTCCTTAAGGACATTCTGCCGAATATTATCCCCTGGGTTATACAAGCGGTCAATGCATCCTGTCAGCCAGGTTGTATTCCGTGAGAGCTAAAACAGGCCATTGGGGTTACTCTTTAAAACAAAAAACGTCACTGGATGCGTCTGTTCTGGCTAATGTCCGACCTATTTCTTTGCTTCCTTTTCTTATGAAACTTATGGAGTCATTGATAGCTCCACTCTTTTCCTCTGTTCTGAAGGTACTGTCCTTGCTTGACCCCTGTCAGTCTGGTTTCCATCCCGGGAAAGGCACCGAGAGAGTTCTGGTAACAGTGGTGGCCGATCCAACCAGGCTGGTTGATGCAGGAGGAGTGGGTGCCCTGATACTGCTCGATCTGTCAGCTGACTTCGACACTGTTGATCACGCTGTGTTCTTGTCCCGTCTAGCCTCTGCCGGCATCTCGGATCCTGTCCTGGCCTTGGTTTACCTCTTTTTTTGACTGACAGGGGCCCTACCTCCCTTTCTTTCCTCCTCCCATTAGTTGTCTTGTGGCGTCCCCCAGGGCTCTGCCCTGTCCCCAATGTTATTTAACATCTACGTTCAGCCGCTGGTTGCCCTCATCTGCTCTCACGGCTTAAGGTGTGACTCCTACGCAGATGACTCTCAGATCATGGTCCTTTTGGATCACATCCGGGATGGGGTGCCATTCTGGATGTGTAAGTACCTGGGGGCCATGAGAGGCTGGATGAGTGACAACTGGCTTAAATGTAACCGGGAGAAGACTGAGCTTCTCGTGGTAGGTGTATCTTGTAGTGGATCTTTGGTCTTCCTCTCGCTGGCCTGTCTCACTGGGTGTCTTTCATATTGCAGTGACGTCAGTGAAAAGTATTGGTGTCTATCTCTCTTCCTATCTTTCTATGGCCCATCAGGTGAGCGCAGTTTGCGGGAGAGGACATTTCCTGTTGAAGGTCCTTCGTAAGATCTTGCCTTTTCTGCCTCCGCGCCTGCATGCAGCAGTGGTTGCCTCACTTATCACCAGCCACCTTGATTACTGTAATGCTTTGTGTTTGGCCCAGCCATTGGCCTGATTCACTGCCTTGAGCTGTTGCAGAATCTTGATTTGGAAACAAAAGGGAAGCCCAATATTTATCGTAAGGACTGTGGGCAATACAATAATGCTATAACAAATGCACGATTTGGGAAAAAAGGAAACACGAAAGTCACAATGGAATTTAAGAGAATTGTAGGCCACTACCCATGTGGCACATGCTCAGCTTGCCGCTTCACCAAAACAATAAAAATCTTCACATGTGGCAGGCAGGAAATGAACCTTGAGACACTTCTCGAACTACAAAACCATATATGCAATTTATGTGATAAAATGTCTATGTGGATTAAGATATGTCGGAGAAACAACGTGAGCGGCCAACAAAAGTATTGGGGAGCATCAATCTAGAATTAGATGCAAAACACACACAGCGCCGATGGTAACACACTTCATGGAACTACAAGATAGCCCAGATGACATTTATTGGTGGATTGTTGGTCGAGTAGAAAGCAACACAAACATAAGCAATGCTCTACTACATAAAGAAACGTGGTGGGTCCACCAACTCAAAACTATAACTAATGGGTTAAATGAATCCACCCCAGTATTCACAGGATACTTAACAACTAGCCTAACACACTGACAGATCACCACCGCACTTGTGTGTAGCTATCCATCAATCACCAACATGATGGCAATGTAGGGGCTGCACTGTGCACCATTAAACATTGCCCAATTTGACACCAAGCACAGAGGTGCCCCACTTACTGTACAGGACCATCTCCATGACAACTGAGACGCTGTGCCCCAAACAAGCTCTTTGCATACGGCAAGCCCAGCTGACTCTATGCACGCGCAAACAGTTGTATATAGAAAGATACAAATGTCTAACAAAACATCACGTGATTGACGGGCACCTACATCTGTATAGTATAGTCTCCATGTGAACCATGGCCCGGGAGGATAGGTCAGCCGCAATGTGCTCGTCTTGGAAGCAAGACGACACAAAGCAACACAGGTTCGATCCCTGGGTACGCGCTTAGAAACTTCTGGGTATTTAAACCAACAAAGACAAACAACTACACAACAAAAATAAACAACTCCTGTACCAGCGCCTCGATGCCCCCGGGCTGTGTGAGTGCTTTATAAATGCAAAAAATAAATTAATTAAAATAAAATAAACCAAGAATGGGATGCATGCTCTACTATCGGTATGAACAAAGAAACCATCACGCATCGTAAAAGGAAGGAACACTACAAAGGGAACATGGACGACTACTGGACTCCAGAAATCCGTCACCACCACCAAATGTACGCTATCTAACTAGCCCCTCACCTAACCAACAGGGGCCTTACACCCCACCCTAAATAAATAAATACTACATTCTCCCTTCTGAATCCACGCCACCCGATCGAAAAAAGACAGCAACTATTGGAGCGCGCAGTCCAATATATAGTGGTACAATATATAGTGTCACGCTCTCCAAAACAGGTTACCTAGTTTCCCCACCTTTGCAGACAGAAGTTGCCCGACCTCATGTACAGTACGCTCACGCCACTCTCTCGCTCTCTCTCTCCTGCTTCCCCTCAAGCACACTATTCCCAGCCTTACACGCCGACGGACTGAAAACGCTTCAGCAGAAAGGCCCTGCGTTCTGTACTTAGCACCACTACTCGAGCGGGAAGATCTATAGGGTCAGTGGTCCAAAAAGGGCACATGCAAGCCCTTCAATGCTCTTTCTTTTAACCCTTCTTAAGCCAGGTCACTGATATTTTATAACATATGGGACTTGTCCTCTAGTACTAACAAGCATATAAAATATGATGGGCTGTCGGTCACACACACACCAGTTTACTCTCTTGTTTCACAGCAGAGCCAACCAATCCCAGGCCCAGATGAAGGCGCTGACTCCACTAGCCAAAACGTCAAGGGTCTAAAAAAAACACAACTCCTCTAGAATCTAACCACGTTTAACACTAACAATAGTGACGTCAACCTAGAATTGGTCACAATGGGCCTCATTACGACCCTGGCGGTAAGGGGTTAGCGCCAGCGTTAGCTGCGCCGACCCCTTACCGCCAATTACGAGTTCCCTTTCCGCCATGGCGGTTTTTACACCTGCTTTTAGCGGGTGTAAAAAACCATGGCGGTAAGGGAACTTGGTGTTAATTACGCCACCGTAATTTACGGTGGCGTAATTAACGCCTTCCCCACTCCCATTATGCCCTATGGGGCAAAAATGGGAATGGGGAAGGGTAAATGGGGATTGGGGATTTACCGCCCCGCCAAGGTCGGAATGGGGCGGTAAATCCCCTTACCGCCATGGCGTTAACGTAGTTAGCACCATGGCGGTAAAGTCACGGCCCTGGCGGTAACTTACCGCCAGGGTCGTAATGAGGCCCAATATGTTCTTGACAAAATGAGTAATGAACTGTTGATTGCAAAAACGTTCACTGAAAATCTTTTTTCTGTTGTTTCAACAGTATGTTCTTGCACAAATGTCTATTCCCCCAATGCTTTGTGTCCTACGAATATGGCACCCCGAGTTAAAATAACACTCATGCTATATACATATATAGGAAAAAGGTGTGACCTTGGATTGGTCACCATATGTTCTTGACAAAATGAATAATGATCCGTTGATTGTAGAAACATTCACTGAAAATCTTTTTTCTAATTGTTTTCAATATATATGTGTTGTTTCACAATATGTTCTTGCACAAATGTCTATTCACCCTATGTTTTGTGTTCTAAGAATATAGCACCTCGAGTTAAAGTAAAACTCATGCTAGGCTAAGGCGAATAGAAAAAGACCATAATAAGGACCACAGTTGTTATGTACTCCTTTATAAAAACCAGATTATAGGTTTATGAAGGGAACAAGGGACACAGGTACCTCAGCAAACATTTCTCTCAGGAATAGGGTGGGTTGCAGAATCTTGCAGCCAGGGTGCCACTGCCAACCCTTATGGTTCTCATATTAGTCCAGTTCTGAGATCTCTTCACTGGCTCACAGTGAAAAAGAGAGTGATCTTCAAGTCCCTGTTCCTGGTCCACCGGGCCTACTATCAGATATGGTACTGTCTTGTTGCAGAAGAAATGTGTGCCTTATATTCCAGCTAGAAATGTTTCTCTAGCGACGGGTGTTTGCTCGTGGTTCCTAGATTCCATCTCCATAGGGTTGGAGGTCAGACTTTTTTGGTGGCTGAAATTAGGTAGGCTCTGGAATGATCTCTCAGCCTGTCTGAGGCAGACTGAGAACCATTTGCAGTTTTGCCGTCACCTTAGAACTCTACTGTTCTAAAATACTGGTTGGCCTAGCTGCTCTGTTGCTTAGCCTCACGCCAAGATGCCTTTTAGGTGAACGTGCATGCTACAAATGCACATAACATAACAGTAGAGTTTGGAAGGTATGAGGGCAAAAGTGTGGATGGATTTAATGATTAGTTGTATGAAATTGAGAAGGGATCATTGATGCATTGAGAGCCAACCAGCAAGAATGTGGGATTTGATTGTGACTGGCAATGTACGGGTTTCCATTAAATGGAGTATAAGGTGAGAGAAGCAGATGCAGGTTAAGGTTAGACTGGTAGAGAAGTCGACTCAATAATTGGGTATATTAGAATTTTAGTTGAGTGGTAATTAGTTTGTGGTGGATCTTTCCACTGTTCAGTCAGTTGATCCTAGTTGCAGTTATGTTTGAGTTGATGAACTGATGAAGTTTGAAATTGCTATTGAAGATGACCTCAAGGTTGTGAGCTTTGGTGAGCGCATGACTAGGACAGATAGAAAGGGGATGGGAGGTTGCAAGAGGGGAGGGGCAAGTTTGTAAGGGAGATACATTGCTCAGGTCTTTGAAGAATTTAGCATAAGACAGCACAATGCCATGCAGTGGCAGATTTCTGAGAGGCAGGTGGAGAGGCAAAAGGAGAAGACAGGGGTAAAGGTAGGAAATGAGAAGAAGATTTGGGTATTGTGAAAGGGCCAGAGATCTGTCCCTGATAGGCGAGGGTAGGGTCCCAGCTCAGCCTGAGTCTGTAGGACTTTGAGAGTTTACTCCACAGCCAGTCCTACACCAGAGGTAGGAAGTAGGGAGGGCTGCAGTCATTATCCCTTCCCTCTATGCCTCTTTGTTTGCGAAGAGTAACACTGTCAATCATCCCATTCCTGCACATCACCATTCTGGCCAGTGCCTCCCTCTCTGTTTCTTAGGATCTTCAGTGACAGCAGCTTTGGCAATGGAGCAGCTAGCAGATAAACAGAAATGGAAATATCCTAGATGATGCAGTTAAAAGAAATATACACTCTCATCTCTACAACAAGAGTCAGTGTTAGCACCGGCTGGATGCCAGCCATTTAAAGGTCTCTGTTCGAGCAGGTGTTCTCTTGAGACTGTGCAATTGCTTGTGTCTCTATCTCGGTATGGCAACGAAATCAATCTCCAAATTGCATGTGATCTTTGGCATTAACAAATTTGATCATGTTTCTCAAGCTCGGAGAGAACCAGGCTGGCTGCCAATTAAGGATGTCATTCATACCCCGGTGGTGATGCACACTTGGAAAATAGTTAATGGTTTAGCGACTTAATATTTATGACATATAGCAAATAAATATCTGCCTAGCCGTTCTCTCCAATCCAGGTGCAAAGATATGTTGGTGGTTGGCAAATTACACAAAGCATCCAATGGGGTAGTTAGTAGCAGTAACGTCTTTGATTTCCACGACATTGCACGATAGAAGATCACACAAGACAAACACAAAAGTTACAATATTAAAACAGATACAAAACATCACGAACCGTTAGAAAACTTTAGGGCAAACAAAACTATTTCCTAAAAGAATAATAACAAAAAGTTAGAATAGCTTTGATCCCTACTAGTTAAGTGCCAGATTTCAATGATTCAATCGCAACAGAAGAGTTTACATCTAGGCGCAACCAGGTTGGCTTCAGCCAATGGGTTCTTTCCCTTTCTTAGACAGGAAAAAAACGAAATAGATGCTTTTCATCCTCAACTTGAGCAAGACAGGAGGGACAAACAGAAGGCAAGTTCTCCCCCCCCATTTACAAGTGTACCATGCAAACGGCAAAATGGCAAGTCTAACCTTTGAGAAAGTGCTATTTTCTTTTGTGTTCAACAGGTGGTCTAAGTACTGCTCAAAGCCCGATATCTTTTTAATTGACAGATATGTAGCCACCCACTTACTCATAAGGCAAAGGTCAATCATCCTAGACAATGCCTAATGATTAAAAGAAGACTTGACACAGCTTTTATAACCAGAGCCCAGTTTTGTGGGGTTTGACCATAGGTCAGCAAGAGCAATATTTTTAACCATAGTTCGCAGGTGGATGAACCATGGCAGCGATCTGTCTCCAGCTGAGGAATGCAACATTCCCAGTCCTTCCCTATATGGTGCAAGAGCCTCAGAGGTCCAAATCCTCAGCCAGTACAGCACGAGCGCAAGCATAATGGTATATTTAATCTGAACTTGCCCTACTTCAGAGGCAGCTGGTACAGAAGGAGCATTAATGGACAGACCTAATAGTCTTTTAAGGAATTTCTCCTCAGACACTTGAATAGACGTGCAGCCAGCCCATCCCCACAACTCAGCTCCATAGGACATTGCAGGGACCACTTGCATTGAGTATATGAAGGTAATCTGGTGTGGGCTTTGGCTGATGCCTGTGGAATAACCTGCCAATTACAATTAGAAAGAGCACCACACAACAACATTTTAAGCATCAACTACAACTTGTGTTCTTTCCATGTACCGTAAAGTAGATGGTAAAATGGTATGTACTGTAATGTATATTTATTTATTTGCCTTGTTTGTTGTGTCTGTATAGAGCCTTGAAACTGATCGTGAATTGGTAATAAGAGTGTGGTTGATGTATAGTTTTACTACTACTGCTATAATCAGAGAGAAACAAAGCCAAGCGAGCAACAGACAGAGACTACAAGCACAGCAAGCTTAACGTAGCAAGCCTCTATGCAACCCACCTCGAAGGTAAGATCAGTAAGACTTAGAGAATGGAGCTCTTGAGCCAGAGCCACCTGCTCAGGGAGATCCGGCACAGCACAATGCCAGTGCAGGCAGGGCACACAGTGTCCAGCAAGACTCACTCACTTCGGAACATTACACTCACCTGTTTTGGGCAACATAATGGAACCAACATCAAGCCAGCATTTTCCACCAGCAAGGAGGTCCTCAAATGAAGCAATACATTGTTGCAGGCTGCCATTGCCGGGGACTGGTGAAACCATTTATGAAAAAGGGGCAGGCTTAAGACCCCTTTTGAAATTTTCTCTGAATGCAACACCTCCTCTGGAGAATGAAAAGGCAACGGTTGACTCAGGATCCACCTAAGGCAGAGGGCCAATTGAAGGAGCGCTCGGGGGAGGTAAAATGGAGGACAGGAAGCAGGAAGGTGTCAGTTGTTTGGGTCAGGTCAATGGAGAAGTAAGAGGACCAAGAGACTATGTGGAGGAGGAAGGAACAGAGGAGTGTGGTGGAGAGCTGGTGAAGAAGTGTGCAAGGTGAGGTATTGGTAGTGAGTGTGTCCTGGATTTTGTAAAGTAAATAGCCAAGTCATTACGGGACATGTCAGAAGAGATGGTGTGGGAATTGGGGCCAGCATTGATTAGAGGGTAGCAGACAGTTGCAGTGATGGGATCCAAGAAAGGCAATAAGGCCAGCCAAAAAAGTTACATTTTCTTCATTGATTAAATGCGTCAGGGTATAAAGAGCGGCTTGCAGGCGGTGAGATGTAGTGGGGAGCAGTCTTTATGTCAGTGTCACAGATGGAGATGCTAGTTGGTTCTGGGAAGGTGTATTTCAGGGGCGATTCAGGGCTGAGGTTTCATCGTGGATAGGATCATTTCGAGATGGGAAGTGGTTATCAAAGATGGAGCAAAGAGGGAGCAAAGGGTTGAGTTAAAGTGCAGGAATGCTTGTTCAATTGAGGTATAATGAATAGTAGAGAGAGCAGTTAGAGAAGTCATGTTCAAACTGTGGAGCTGGCCTCTCTGGAGTGGCCTGAAGGATGTCCAGGTGGTTTGCGTCACTTCAAAAATTGAGTATGGTAACTGATTGTAATAGAAAATATAAGCACGTATGTCATCTGGGGGCCCAACAGCAATAGTTTTACTCAGATGGGGATCCACGTAGAAAATGTCAATACCACTAAGTTAGAGGGTGCTTGTAAACAAGAGCATCTGCCTTAAATGAATGTTTGGTTAGGAGGAGGACAGGGGATATCTATAGGGGGTGGTACTATGATTAAGAAAATAATTAACGAGTGGTCAGATAGAGAGGGATTGATGCAGAGGATGGCAGAGGAGAGGCTGGAGGAAAGGAAAACAGGCAGAGAGATTTACCAAAAGGGCGGGAGGGTTGGTTGTGAACGATGTCCAGAGAATTATCAGAAAGAAGGGAACCAAGTTCATGTTCGATCGATGCAGAGATGCACGAATATTAAAGTCACCTGGCTTGGTGATGGAGCATCGGTGGGAAGGGAGGCAAAAATAATTCAAGATCATGGTGGAAGGAATCAAGGGGTCCAATGAACCGATATATATACTCAGTAACAAACTTTGTTAAAGGGACGTTATGTTAAGTTGCGCTACTAAAAACCTATGAAATTCAGTGAAAAAAACTTTGTTAAAGGGACTAACACCCAGGACATCAAAGATGACATCACAAATGTCATTGATGGCATCACTGATTGTCTGGCTCCCTCTTTTTTCCTTTACTGACATATTTAGGCCAGTAACAGTCAGGAACAAAAAATTCAAAAAGTAGTATATTTGTAGACTTATACTTCAAATATGTTCTTACAGTAATTCACTTGGGGTTCACTCACAGGATATGAAACATATACATAGGGGAAAAGACAGACTTGGAAGACAGCAATGCTTTCTATGTATGAAGATTATCAGTAAGGTTATCAACACTTTCTTATAGTTCTGCTGTTTTTTTATTACTGTACTTTCCCTGGATATGCTCATATTTGTATGCACTGTACTCACACTACTTTCCTTAGGGTCCAGTCACATTATGTGATAGTTATACATAGGGAAGTAGTAGCTTTGAAGCAGAGCAACCATTTCTGTGCATGAACATAATCAGTTAGGTTATGAAGAGTGTCTGGTAATACTGCTGTTAATTTGTTTACTTCATTTTCCCTGAATATGCTCATATTTGCATGTGTGGTTGTCTGTTTGTGTTTTGTTTGCAATAATGGTATTATGTAGTAAGTGGGATTTATTAGGTACTTATTAAATGTTTACAGTATGCAGAAGTATAATAAAAAACATTTATAATTTTAGTATTTAGCATGGCAAGATTATTAATATTGCACCTCCATCATGTCTGCTGCACACTATACCTATGTTTCTAAATATCTACCTTAGTATACTGGAATAAACTTCACAATAGAATACTATTTGTATTAATGCATTGCTTAATGCACTACATACCTCATGATATTTATTACAATGATCCTTGACACTTTTTTTATTAACATTGCAATAAAAATCCCTTGTACAGACTTTTCATGAAAAGTAAATGCACATGTGATGTCATCAGTGATGTCATCAATGACATTCACGATGTCATCTTTGATGTCCTGGGTGTTAGTCTTAGCAGTGCACCGTGGTGGCGTGAGTTATGGATGCTTAGCTCACCATAACTGGTGAATTTCTGGGGTTTTTCGGTTTTACTTGGAACCATAGCGTCCCTTTAAAAAAGTGTTTTCACTGAATTTCATAGGTTTTTAGTAGTGCAACTTAACCATAACATCCCTTTAACAAAGTATGTTTTACTGAATTTCATAGGTTTTAGTAGCTCAACCTAGCCATAACACCCCTTTAACAAAGTTTTTTCACTGAATATAGATATAGATAATATAAATGTGATAAATGTTGACTACGGTTCCCTTAGTTTATATACATATAACATAGAATATACTGAACCCACTACCCGCGCTAGTGATTTTGATATCTGCGGACTGTGAACATGTCCGCGGATGGACGCGGTCAACATAAACACAATACAAAAACTCAGGGGGTATCTTACATTATTGTATCATGCAATAAAAACACTGAACATGTTCAAAAAGCAGCACATAAATACATTACATTCAATAGTAATTAAGAAGTGGAAACTGTATATGTAAGACACCAACCGTCCAATTACATAGCATATGGAACATAATGGAATATACCAAAACAAAATAAATATGCCGCAACAGAATTACATCACAGAAACTGCACAGAAGAAATCAACAGCACACCTAGGCAGCAGTAACAGCAAAACTTAGCAAGAAACTAGATTTAGTTTATATATTTATAAACTTTCTGTATTAGATACACTAAAAGTAATATATATTTTTTTTTTACACAGAAATGTCTAGTACTTTGGAGTGGCTGGAAGAAGACTCCCCAGCAAGAAAAAAGTTATGATGAGACTTCAATCCCTTCCTCCCCTACCATCCATTATGTACAAACCCCTAATTCCCCTGTATTTGTATCAGTTTCTGCTTCTCCCTCTCTTTCATAATTTTTATGTATTTATACAATAATAAAATATTATGTGTGATGTTACTATATTCCTCTGTGTTTTGTTTATTTTAAAAGGCAGTTAGGGTGTCCGCGGACAGAGCAGGTGTCCGGGATGTCTGCAATTAACCAAAATGGGGGTTTCCTAAGGACACTATACCTGTTCGCACTGTCCACAATCAAGATGGAAGTGTCCTTAGGACACACAAGATGTCCGCCTGTCCACAGTTAAACAAAATGGGGGTGTCCTAAGGACACTATACCTGTTTGCATTGTCTGTAGTCAAAATGGGGGTGTCCGCAGAACACTAAAGACATCCACATGTTCGTAACTATGCAAATTAAGGAGTCCTAAGAACATCCTCCCTGTTCGCATTGTCCGCAACCAGAAAGAATACGTCCATAGAAGACATATCCCTTCCGCCTGTCCGCAAAGTTGTGACGCAGATTTATTTTGTTCAGTGACCTGAACACTGTCCATAGAACACCTACGCGCATGCGTATCACACCCTTGGCTCATACGAACATCGGCATGTCCGCAACTGTCCGCCACACATGTGTCGCACTTTGAATTAGTTTGAGGACATGAACACTGTCCGTAGAACACCCGTACGCATGTGCACAACCGACCCTGCGCATTTGGTGTCCTACGGACAGCCGTCCCATTTGTGAACGTGTCTGCGACGTCATCATGTGACCGCACCCATGCTAAGAGTGGGTCCTTGTTCGCGAACACTGTCTGGGCCCCCAGACATTTAAAAAGTGCTTTCTTGAGCAATCCAGGGTATTTTTCTGTGAAAGTTGACCCTTGCACATTTCCCAGACAATGTCGCTGGTGATCTACATACTTTTTGGAACTTTTGGAGCCCTTTCTTGGTGTTCGAAGTGTTCGCGGAAGGCGTGGGTGTCAGCGAAGCGTTCATCAGCACCCCTGTAAAAGGCCACACCCCAGAGCTGCTCCTTATTCTGTTTTTGGCTTCCACGACAGAACTGCTCCTTGTTGCATTGGATTGTTCTTGCTCTTTCCTATGCTCTTTCCTGTCTGCAGACTGCTTGCATTCTGGTGGTTCCTGACACCATTGATAATGGCAACCATGACTGCTGCTGCTCCTGCTGGTGCTACTTCTGCCTCAGCACCACCCCCAGCCCCTCCACCACCACCACCTCCCCAATGGCCTGCAGAGGGCAACAGGCGTGAGGATGCAGAGAAGAGTGATGAAGAGGATGACAAGGATGAGTTAGTGGAAGTCCCTACTACTAGTTCTCACCGTGAATCTTGGGTGTGGAGGTTGTTTGCCACTCTTGATGGTGTACTGAAAGCTTGTGCAAACAAGGTGCGCTGCAATCAGTGCCAGTTGGTACTGAGTCATGGCAAACAAGGTTTGTACAGCTACGGTACTACCTCAATGAAGCGACACCTAAAGTCGTTCCACAGTGGGGCTATTCGTAAGGTTGTACCTTGCGATAAACATAGTAGGTTGAGTTTGCCGGCAGCATCCTCCATTTCCGCTCCTGCCACCACAAGAGACACTACTGTGGGGCAGCGCATCCCTCCAGCTGCCTCGCAGGCCATACGTGATGCTGTTGACCCTTACCTTTCGAGGGTCACAGTATTGTGCATGTACTGCGACGCAGTACTCTGCAGGGGGAAGAGCGTTCAAAGTGATTTCGAGGCTGCAGTCCGGGAGCATGAGAAGGGCTGCCCACTACCTGATTAAGGCTCACCCTACATCTTCCTTTCTCCACCTGCCCTTTCTTATCTCTGTGGTTGGTGTCTCTTCCTTATCCTCCTTTCCCTTCCTTTCCTTGTGTCGTGTTTAAAAAACCAAAAAAATATAAAACAACAAAAACCAAAAATAAAAAAGGCTCTTTTCAGAGCCGCCTTTCACAGTTCAAAAATAGAAGTGTCAATGAAATGCTGCAGTGCCCTGAACTTTTTGAAGTCTGCGGAAAGTCCGCAGACTTTTAAAAGTTTTGGGTGCTGCCCTATCAGAACCATTTCATTTTTCTCCGGGAGGAAGTGATGGCTCTGAAAATACCCTTTTTGTGGTGTTTTCTTTTTTATTCAGAAACTTCACATAGTCAACACCTACTGCAAAATGGATTGCTGTAATTCCAAAAAGGGTTGCAATGCATTTTGTATATTTCGCAGAAAAATCTGATTGCCAGCTAAGTAAGATGTACTCCATCTCTGCGAAAAATGTGTGTACTACGAAACATAATGTTTTCATTGTGAAAAGAGGACATACCAACATCTCTCAAAAAAGCACAGACAGCCTTGTTAACAGTGCGCCTCGCTTTCTCCATGTGTGGACCAAATGAAGAAGAACGCAGCCACATCTGTCTCTGCGCAATACAGGAAAAAATTACTCTGGAGTTTGGATAAATGTCCATGACTTTCCCAAGTCCTTCTTTCATTACAAATTGCAAAGAGATTCCAGACACATGTCCTAAACTGTTCCCTCCACAATGAATAATAATAATGCCTGGATGACACTGTGTCAAAAAAGTAGCACAATGAGGTACCAAATCCAGCCACTTCATTCCACGCACTCCATGCCAGTGCACTTCCACATGTGGGAATCCAAGATGTACAGCCACTCCACAGCGATCTGCATGCACCTCCAACCAATTTATCCACAAATCTCCCAAAATACAGACAATCTGCTTTCTGAAACACATAGCCATAGCTATCTGATCTCCTCTCAGGGAAGACACTTTCTGACAAAGTCTCTTCTTACACATCACACCCAGTAAACCTTATTGACCAATCCCTTGCACTGCTAAATCTCATTTGCATGCCTCTCAACCTCAAAATCCCTCTATGTAATATGCGGTGTCCGCGGACAACCGCGGTCCGCGAACAAATAGTAAAATCTGAGAGTGGGGAATGAAAATATAAATCGTGCGCCCCATTTCCCCTTTGAGGTTGGCTCTGAAAAGAGCCTTTTTTTTGTAGATGCTTCGGAAACACCTTTTATTTTGTATTTCTTTTGTTTTTTATTTCCTTATTTTCCTCCAAAAATCTTCAAATTAGCTTCTCCAAAGCAATCCTTCTGTTCCAAAATAGCATGGCATTTCCCATAAAAGATAAAGACATGCCATCTTCTTTAAAGTAACCAACATTACCAGAGTCAATGTTGTCATTGTTGCAAAAGAACATGCCAGCTCTAGTTATAAAAGCAAACATGCCTCGGTTGATTATCACCTAGCAACATTTTGCTGAGGACAAAAAACAGAACTATTGTCCCATATTGCCATAGGTATCAAACCAGAAAGAATTGTCTTGGCATTTGGAAGTAGTTTCATTACTGCCTTAACCAAGTTTTTCAGATTTTCCAACAAAGTAGGGGCACTGACATAACCCAAAGGCAAAGCACCACAGTGCAGGACAACCACATGTGGAATGTTAACCACCCTAGCCATATCTTGACAAACATTTATCATTGCCTGCAAATTGAAACCAGGCACAGTGCTCCACACCACCTCCACACCTTTTACATCAAAATTGTTTCCAGCATTCCTACATTTTGCATACTGCTCCAAACCATACACAAAAATATCTCCAAGCACCAACACCCTAACTTTCTCCACCTCTGGCATCTTCACTACACACAGCCTCTCTCAATACAAAGCAGAACCTCAACACCTCACTACACTCCCCTTTCCATGCTGGATTTGCTGAGAAACCCCGGATGTGGCACACCCTGTCCGCAACCACCCGCATTGTCCACAGAGCGTGTAACACTGGGGCAGCCCTTCTACCCTTTCCACTTCACTCTCTGCACCATTCCCTCATTGGCTACTGTTAAGCAGTTACACAACCATCCACCAATAACATCCAAGAACTCTACATCTAACTCCATCATCACAGTTCAGCACCTTAGATGTACTGTTGATCACTCTGAGTACAATTGGGCTGTGATTGCAAAGCACCTACTGCAACTACTAGTAAACTCTCCAACATTTCTACTTGCAGATTAATCCACATCCACATGCATGAACACAAACTACAGGTATGAATATATTCTGCACAGTACATCTCTTGTAAAAATGCATATAAACAGAGTAACTGCCACTTACCCTGTATAACCTGTAAAACAGGCTTACTGTCATTTCTCCCATCTCCCATCTGCTATGATCAAGTGTCACTTGCAAAGTTGTCTGATCTCTGCATTTTACTTACCCATATAACTAACTGCAATGTACAAACTGTTATTTTCTTCATTCATTCTATCATTTGTGTAACTACTGCCACCTATTTATCCACATTTCAACCATAATAGCACACACCTATCTAACAAAGTGTCATTTCATGTTAAAAGATGGGAGATATAACAGTATAATTATGGAAAAAGGCTTTCTAGTGTGTTATAAAATGACACGCAGCCAGGATGAGTACATGCATCTCTATTTATGCACACAGATGGCCAATATCATTTGAAAGGCTCCCAGCTGAAACAACACCACTGCCTCTACAACTGTTCTTCCAATCTAGACAGCTCTCTCATTCCAGCTGGTTGCCTATCCCGTTCTAGAATTTACAACAGCATTCAACTATGCACAGGTGCAGTCATGTCTATCACATCATCTACAACTATGTACAGTGTTGTAAAGCAAGACACACAACATCTCCCCCTTCCCTTCCGTCTGCAACGCAAGCACCAGATACTTCCTTGCAACCCTTACTTTATTTCAGACTCTCCCATCTCCAAGCACCACAGAATCACCCAGTAATTTGGTAATCACCTACTGAGTAATAAGATGCTGCCCCATCAAATCCTTCTGCTTTATTTCCCACACCTTCACAAATGCATACATTGCATACTTTGCCATACAGTTCCTGCCATTTACCCTGTAAAACTAGAAAAAAAGCATATGATTATTTCTTCTATTTCCTAACATCCAATGACACTGCCTTAAGAAGCCAAGTGTGCTCTGTACACTTACTATTGTATTAATTTCTAAAGCACATTCAAGTAACTGATTCTAAGTAAAATATACAGAATGCACATAGGCAAAGGAAAGTGCATGTACATGAGATGCACCGTTATCAGAAAGCGCTACTACTGCAAAAACAAAGAAATCCATGTCTACGTTAACAACAGTGCTATTAACACACAGATTTACTAACTTCTTTCTTTCACAATTGCAGTCAAGACCACTCCCCTGAAAAGCAGCAGCGTCTGAAGTACGAGCGAGAACTCCGAAGAAACCTACTCTTTCCATCCAAAAAAGTAAGTACAATGCTGCCATAATGTTCTAACTGTTACTCAAACACTGTAGAATTCTAGTACTGTAGAAAAAACAATTGTATTAACCCTGCAACATTAGATTCAGTATTAGTGCTTCCCCTCACCAGCTGCATATTTTGTATTGTCAACTGAACACCAGTATAGTAACACACAAATACAAGAATAGCCTTCCCAACCTGATGTAGCAGCCCATTGCACAATCACACACCTCTACATACATCCTTACCATCATACTCAGGCACTCATGCACAAAGTACACATACACTGCACAAGATCACAACCCACACTTTCTTTTTTTCTCTAACAGACCCCAAAGAATGCCTACCAAAAAGCACCTTTGTAGAAAGCAAAGCAAAGGTAAACAAAATCAAACTAAAACTCTCCAAAATAAGCATCCACCTCTGGCAGAATTCGTACAAAAAGTTCAAACAAAACAGCTAATACAGTCATTAAGCGAAACAAAACAAGCTTCCAGTACCGAAACTTTGCCTCTTATTTCAAAATGTGAAACGAAACAGAAAATGATTAACAAGACTGCAGCTACCACTAATGCTAACACTCCACCTATAAATCTTGATGTAGCAGCAAGTAAGCATACCAAAAAAAATATTTTACAAAACATTTCCGCCACAGAGTCCTTTAGAACCTTATAAAAAACAGGAGAGAAATCACGCACAACCCTTAAAACCTACAGTAGAAAATTAATCCTAGAAGGTCTCATAGACAGTCCAATCCTTCTCAAAAGGAAATTATTTATTTTAAATTTAAACAGAATGAAACCACTAATAAAACTAAGTACTAAACTACAATAAAGACTTCTCAATAAACGGAATATCAACAAAGATAGCTTCACAAACATTTGTTGAGGTGAATGGAGTCACACCACAAGTACAGAACCATATTTCAATGTAGAAGCATACAAACAAAAGCAAATAAACCCAATTGCCATACACATCAGTGGACCAGGGTATGAAAAACTTAATAATACTTTATGGAACAAGAAACGCTGCTAACAAAAATATCCCCAGAAAACTCAGTATCAACTGTCCATTCCACTGAACCAATACGTCCAGTCTACAAATGGCCGTGCACATCCATGTGTAACATTGCCAAAAAATCTTTCAAATATTTACGCCAGTTCCTCAATCAGTATGTGAAAGGCAAAGACAAATTCAAAATCAAACTACTACAAAATATGGACTCCTGTCCAGTGCTCAAATACATAGGACTACAAGGACATTCATTAGCCTGCATTTCTGGACTTATTTGCAAAAGCACCTTCCATCATATCAAAATAATATCAACACATCATTCAACTATACAAAATCTGGTCCATAAACTGTACTATGCCAAAAGTCCTGCTTTAGCACTAGTCAATTTAAATAACAATCTTCTACATGGTACAGCCAAACAACTACTCAAAGAAATAGAGCATATCCAGAGAAAATATTTTGGAAGTGAAAGCCACTTACAAAATGCGATAGCTTTGCAACAGACTAGCAACAACTGTACAGATGGCAACCTTCTATTACACACATACAAAAAAGAAATACTAAAGTTTAAAAGTGCATCTGCTGAAGTACCACACCATGTGTGTGTGTGTTGCTGCAGGACTTTTTATAAAAATAGCACAAAAACTGTAGACATAACGTACAAAATTCGAAGACAATGAAGATTCCAAATGGTTCCTATTAGCTCTCTATCTTATAGCAGAAAACAAATATGAAATTACTGACCCCTTAATACTGTGCAGTTACTGCACTGCAAAACTTGACAACAACCAAACACCTTCAAGTGCTATCACAAATAATTTGGAATTATTCCCACTACCAAAACCCCTGCAACAACTCAACTGATATGAGAGCATCATAATTCAAACAGTGCACCCATTTCAAGCAATAGTACGCCTTCAACCAAAAACAGCAAAATTACCTCCCTCTGAATTACTGAAAGGCATTCATGGCAAAGTAGTTTATTTGCCATTAGATCTCAAAGAAAATGGACACACTCTGGGAGTGCAACGTCCAATATGTCATCCTTTAATTGTCTTAGTAAATGGCGTACATACAAAAGACAAAAAAAATTGCCAACAACTCGTGGATTTACATAAAGTTAGACAAGCCTTGCAATATCTAAACGACAACAATGAATACTACAAAGAAATTAATATTGAAGAAAACCTGAGGGAAACCACTGAAATAATACAAGAGTCATCAGAAACTGGTCAATTTCAACTTTTAGATCCTGCTACAGAATCCAACATTTTAGACCATTATACAGTTCATCCATTACACTCTAAAGACACCATAGATGATGCACTGGAAACGTACCACATGCGACACGCCAAAGGATCTCCAATCAGCATATGGGAAAAAAGTATAGAAGCACATGCCTTTCCTCTACTCTTTCCTACTGGAAAAGGAGGAAGGTACGATGATAGGCCCACACAAATAACAACATCAGAATACTGCTCTTTACAAATGTATTCTGAAGACCCCAGATTCAGACAAAACGTGGAATACATATCCCACCTACTCCTTGAAAGTGAACTAGCAACTATGCTACTGAGTTGCACACACATTGAAATCAGGTACCCATTTTAAAAATATGTCAGCTACAGAATTACTACAAAAAGTGCAAGAAAAAGATGAGATTTTACAGTCGAGCATTACAAATCTTTTAGCAAACATGCGTGGTACAAAAGAATACTGGTTCCGGCATCACAGAGATGTACGCTGTATGATAAGAAACATTGGCCCACCCACTTGGTTTGTGACATTAAGTTGTGCAGAATATGCATGTAAAGATTTACACGATTTCCTACGCTAGCAAACAAAAACAAAACAAACATAGATATATAAACACCAGGGGAACTCTGCTCTCTAGAACCTGTAAATGTATCAAGCTATTTCCATCATCGTTTCATTGCTATGCTACACTTCATTTGCAATAAAACTGTTCCTCCCCTCGGAGAAGTGCAACACTTCTTTTGGAGTAAAGAATACCAAGCCAGAGGAGCACCACACATCGACATGCTTTTGTGGATTAAAGATGTTCCTAAATTTGGTCAGGACAGTGATGCCACTGTTCTGCAGTTCATCCAAAAATATGTCACTTGTAAAATCCCTTCTCAAACAACACATAGTGACCTTCATGCACACATTTTACAATTTCAAAGACACAAATGTGGAAAATATTGTCGTCGCAAATATAAAAACTAAGGGAAATACTACACCAAATGCTGCTTTTGTTTCCCTAGACCAGTTTCAACAACAGGTCAAGTAAACAGCTTCATGTCTACAGTTATACATAGTGTTAAAGGTAAATCACCTAAGAACACACATTACATAAAAAGAAGGAAGAATCAAAATACATCAATGATTACAATTCAATCATTGCCCTTATATGGAATGCAAACATAGATGTGCAGTACATTGCATATAATTCCACTGCAGTTGCATGATATGTCACAGCCTATTTAACCAAAGCAGAGAAAACAGAGCTTCAGGACCTCTGGGATGACATATCATCTGACAAAACACTATCACAGAAATTGTACAGCTTAGGCATGAAAATGCTCTCTCATAGAGAATGTGGCTGCTATGAAGCTGCAGACCGTTTAACCGGTACTGCCATGTATGGAAAATCTGAAAATATAGTATGGCTAAGTCTTGGTCCTGCTAAATCTAAAACAAGAGTTCTCAAATCATGTGAGGACATAGAAACAATAGCCAAAAATGATCCCAACAGCCAAGACATTTTGTAAAACAATTTACTAGACACATACTACCCAAACAGGGGTTTGGGTAGTATGTGCCTACCCAAGACTTCACATACAAAAATAATATTAAACCAGATGAAAAGAAAGGTAGATACAGAGTGGCAAATTGTGAAGGCAGCGTAGTGAAACTTACCAAATGAAGCTTAATTAATCATATCAAATTGTCATTAAAAACTTCTCAACATAAAGAACTATATTACATGTCCCTGCTACAACTTTTTAAACCATGGAGAAAAGAAGAAGAGTTACTAGATACCTATGACTCCTATGAAGACGCTTTCAAAGCAAATGAAAGCACTATAACAGACCTACACTTTACACAGTACCAAACCATGTTGCACAATGAACATTAACAAGAAGAAGAACTCCAGGCCCAACTAGATGTGGACACTCCTGACAGTAGTCAACATTCTGTAACAGGAAGAACCACTTGGACAGCCACTAATAGCAAATGAGGCAGAATTAGCCATGACAGAAGTAGAAAACACTGTGTGTCAGTATGAGTAATCTACAGAAGACTTTGCTGTACTGAAATCACAACTAAACAATGAGCAGCGTAGCATGTTTCAAGAAGTAACAAAACAAATTGAGCATGGTGTACAACATGAAAGTAAAAACCGTACCTTCCAAGACTACAAACCCATAATGCTATACGTGAGTGGTCAAGCTGGTTCAGGCAAAACAATCTTAATCAAAATCAACAGCAAGTTCCTCCAACAATTGACAAACAACAAACTGTCAGCTGTTTTAACTGCCCCCACAGGTTTAGCTGCCTATAACATAGGTGGTGTCACTTTACACTGATCACTACTCCTTCCAGTAGAACACCAAAACAAATTAGACTATTAAAAACTTTCTACAGAAGCTGCAATAGAACTACGCAGAGTTTTCAAACAAATGAAAATGCTGCTAGCAGATGAGGTGAGCATGGTCTCCAACCTAATGTTGGCTTCGATTCACCTCAGATTACAAGAGGTCCTCAAAACAGACTACGAAAAGCTCTTTGGAGGAAAACACATTATTGTTTTCGGAGATCTTCTTCAATTAACACCAGTGAAAGGTGAACCTATTTTTAAAACCTTAGGGCACAAACTGTGCAGTAAAACTCTTGGCAGCATAGGAAATGTCCACCTTTGGCTACATTTCTAATACAGAGAATTAACTGAAAACATGCATAGGTCTGCAGACCTCACATACACCAATATTATAAAAAAGTATTAGAGTTGGTGTACTATCTCAAGAAGCACAATCTATATTAAAAACCAGGCACATCCATGCACTCTATGGCCATAACTCATGTGCTACTGATGTCATGGAACAATTAGTACAAACAAATGTCAATTGTATGTCCTTGATGCCAACTCTTGCAAGCTGTTCAAAATTTAATGAAACAATGTTAAAAAAGGAAATGCAACCAATAGTTCAAATTTTCTCCACAGACAAACTGGACATACATGGCATGACACTACCCATGTGTCAACAAGCCACAACAAGGCTAAACACCTTGGAAAACTCTGTCTCTAACACAGCTGGTTTGGAGAAAATATTAAAATTATCTTTAAACTGTAAAGTAATGCTTAAATGTAACCTTGACGTGGACCAAGGACTAGTTAATGGAGCACTTGGTACAGTTGTTGGATTTCAAACATACCCACGTGACAACAAGATTCAATTGGTCAATATTCTCTTTGACAAACTATCAGAAGTTAAAAGGATAAGACGTTCAACAGCCCGCTTCCTTCTTTTCAAAGACATGCATGTACGCAGAGAACAATTTTCTCTAACTCTAGCATACACAGTCACCATTGACAAATCACAAGGTCTTACCATAGATGAAGCATTGATAGATATTGGTAGCACAGTCTTTAAAGAAGGCATGAGCTATTTAGCACTATCATGCTTACATACACTTGACAGATTATTTCTAATCAACTTTGATGCAAGTAAATTCTTCTGCAAAAAGCAAAACTTTGTAAAAGAGAACTACTTCAGACTCAAACTATGCAGGATCTCACAGCAATTCGTCCAAAGAAAGTAAAAGAAGCTAATACTTCATCAAGGACCACAACCAAAGAAGAATCTACTGCTCAAAGTAACTCACTACCTCTTCAAAGAAGCAACGCGCACTCCGAACAAATGACTAGGACACAGTACTGTCAGGTCCACTCAAATTTTCAAATACAACTGGTGTAAATTGCTACACAAATATTCTATTCCAATTGCCACCAATTATTGACAACATTTACTTACACGGTAAAGACCAATTGTGATTGCAAATGTTACTCCTTCATAGAAATGCAACCAACAATCTTGACAACACTTACAGTATTTCTGGAATAAGGCAGGAATTGGACTACTGTGCTGGAATGCTCAAATTCACTATAAACTCACAAGAAGATCCACAAGAATTTCTAATGTACTTACTACAAGTACTAGAAAACAAAAATATACCTATAAATGAAATCTTCCAGTTTCTTACACGTGGAAACATACATGCATTCTTTGCAGGCATGTAGTACAAGAAGAAGTTCCTAATGAATGCTTCGTGTATGTATCCATACCTAACTTTGAATCCAGTCCATTTCAGCAACTTGTACAAAATGCAAACCATGGCAGATTATGTATTACCTGCAATTCCGATAATCGTTCCACCTTACAAATACAGACACATAGTGAATACATAATAGTAATGCTTTTATGTTATAATGCAGATGGTACCAAAAACAACTGCAAGCTGACTGGATTCACACATGGTCAAGTATCACTTGGTAAGAAAACCTTCACAACAATAGATATAATCTACCACGCAGGAGCCACAACCAATGCAGGTCACTACACTGCATATTTAAAAAAAGAATTGTGGATGGTTTGAATGTAATCATTCTACCATTACTCTAAAACAGAGATTACCAGCAAATCTTTTAAACGCTCACTTAATATTCTTAACACCAAAATTTAATAACTAATCTGTGTATGAACATAAACAAAACTTGAACTTCAAAATTATGACCATTTAGAATACGCCAACAGGTATCTAACTGCCCCAAGATTCTGCAACAAGCAAACAGATAAATGAATACCACTAAAATGAAACAATAAATAAACAGTTAGAATACGCCAACAGGTACCTAACTGCCCCTAAAGTCTGCAACAAGCCACAGATAGATGAATACCACTAAAATGGAAAAAGAAATAAACAAATAGAATACACCAACTGCTATCTAATTGCAACAATACTACCACCACTTCCAAATCAAAAACCATACACTTTTTCAATTCCTCCTATTGAAATCAATGAAAGAAATATATTGTACCACAACATAGAACATTTTCTTTTTAATCCAGGAGGATTTTTTTCCAACAGACCCAACAAACACAGGAACTGAGCAAATTGCACAGTACACTGGTTTGAACTATAGTACTTCTAAAGTACTAACTATGAGGGTCGACAGAATACAGAAATGTCTACTATCCAATGCAATACTCATTATCACAGTGATTGAAAAAAAATTCTGTGCTCCAACTACCCATGTCATGAAAAAACTGCATACAACCACAAAAAGCCAAACAGTAAGTGTAACATGATTTGACTCACAAACACCACAGCATAACACACCCATCTAAGCAAACACCTGACCATGAACCACAATCCAAAATGTTTGCTTCCATGGGTATCTTATGCTGCAGCGTTTGTTGCCAAACACTACAATCTTGACTGCATGGCCTGGCCAAAACTCTACATACAGCCTCAACAAAGGAAACAGTAAGTATATAATAATTAGACTCACAAACACTGCAACCTAACACAGCCATGCAAACGAACACCTCACCAATAAATACAACCCAAAATGCCTAGAGTCTTCAATACTAACATTCTGAACACAATCCGACTAACAAACTAACACACATCATCTCACTATCCTATAAACACTATTACACTACTGCCAATCAGTACACGCATTTTTGAAAACATATCTCCTAAGCAGCCACATACCACACCTACCAAATGACCACAACCCAAAAACACAATACATCCACCTCAAAACCTATCCACTTCAATTAACATTCGAAAAAATAATTACAACCAACGCACCAACTCTTCAATACATACCCTCTTCACCCAATGTTCTACTAACGACTCAAAACCAACATCATACTAAAGTAAAATAGCCAATAGTGCACCCAGTGTTGAGTATATGCGCAAACAACCGCGGTGACCGTGGACACCACAAACACATCACGGCCTTCTCCCACCTAAACAAATACAGCATTTCAGCCATCTCTTACTCCCCCACCCTCTCCAAGCACTCCTACACACCAACAAATTCCCCAAGATTGGATTTATGCTTACTTCCACGCCGCGCTGTCCATGGATCCAACATGGTGGGCGCATCCAAACAATGTGACGCACCTCACGCTTCATGCCAACCAATCAGCGAACACGCTGCATGTCCGCAGACGTGACGCAAGCCTATTAACCAATCAGTGTCTTGTCCGTGGAGCGAACAGGGAAGTGTGTCCGCAGAGCGGACATAGATAACACTAATTTTTTTAGACCTACTTTTTGGTCGTTTTAAAAAAAAACTACTGGATGGATTTTCGCCAAATGTACAAAAGCACGCTTCCGGGACCAAGCCGGCGCTCCTGCCGCAAATTTGATGATCAGTCCAGCGGTTTGGGCTGTAGGCGCGACAGAAATTGTTTCTCCATTCAGTCTATGGAAAAATATAAATTTTGTGACCTCCCCTATAACTTTGCCCCCCAGGACCAAACCTCACCAAACTTTGCAAAATTCAGAGTGAGCCACATACTTTTTTGCAAAGTTCGGTGAGGATTCGTCCACGCAGAGAGAAGTTATAAGCCGCCCAAAAAGTGCTCTTCCTCTGAGTTTATCAACTTAACCATAACTACATGGCTGCTAACGCAGGCCATGTAATAATAATATGGAAAAATAAGGAAAGGTGCGCACTCCAATTCTCTGCATGACCTTCCAGGCCACTGGTGTACTCCTCCGACCGGTTTCTGTGCCAATACACGTCATTAGGGAGGCTGGGTGGACTTGCAGCTCACCGCAGGTGCAGGTGATAAAAATCTGCTGCAAGGGCTACTGTAGATGTAGTCATCTGGTCAGCAGAGAAAACGCTCACGCCCAATCCCACAGTGGAGAAAGGGGGGGAGTGTAGCCTTTTACCCTCACTCTTGGGCATGATTTGAGTGTGTTTCTTTGAATCTAGATGTGTTTAATGGGCTATGGGGTCTTTTACTCCATAGGGCTTCATGTGTTTGTGTGATGTTTGTTACCCAGCACCCTCAGTGCAGTGACACAGGGGTGTCATAGTGACCCCCCAGTATAGACTCCATACCCTGGGACTGACTACTGTCTCCCAGGGCATGTAAAGTCACCATTGACTTTACTAGTCTTAAATTCTGAACAGAACCAGTACAAACCATCAAATTGTGGACGTACTGGCTGGGGCAATTCAATTGCCCCGGGGTCTGTTAGTCGAGGGGGCACGTCTCCGTCCCCCCTGATCGAGTTTTGGCAGTGGATACTCAATCACGAATATTTTCCTATGGGATTTCCCATTGTTTTAGGCTACTATCTTTATTTAATTATTTACGGTAGCCTCGAACATACCGCCGGATTATTTAATTAATATTAATTCTCCGGTTGGTATTTTTTGCCAAAACTTGATTCTAAAATGGCGTTTGTGTTCTCCGCTGTGACTCCAACCCAAGTCGAGCTCTTTGTTCCACTTTTTGGCGGGCTTCTCCACAGAAGGCCTCCAAAGTGGTGCCACTCTGTCTGGGGTACTTAGGAGGGGTGGAGGGAAATTTAGGCACCCTGGACTGAGTTGCCTAGGCAACTCAAGTCGCACTCCATCCTGATTGGCCCAAGTGGTGAGCCGACTGGCTCACCACTTAGCATGTTTGAGTGACAGCTAGGCTGAGTGAATGGGGGTTTGCTGCATAAAAGCAGGGCTTTGGGGACTGGAACTTCAGAAGTCGCCACAGGACCTAAGAATCTGACGAGGGAGAAGCTGAGCTGACCTGCCACGACACCACGACCGGTGGAGCCCTGCTGGACCGTCTCACCACTTTTTCCCAATGACAGAGGAGATCTCCCGCCAGAGAGTCTTCTTCCTTTAACTGGTGGGGATAACTTGTTTCACCGTCTTTTGGCTTTCCAAACGTATCTCGTAGCCGCCTTGCCCGTGCCAAGCACCCCGGCAACCGGGATACCACGTTTTACCACGA
Source organism: Ambystoma mexicanum (assembly GCF_040938575.1). Taxonomy (NCBI): domain Eukaryota; kingdom Metazoa; phylum Chordata; class Amphibia; order Caudata; family Ambystomatidae; genus Ambystoma; species Ambystoma mexicanum. Next base: position 635,151,077 of record NC_090935.1, on the reverse strand, counting down.
CCGCGAAACCAAGGTACAACCTTTAACCGGAAAACTCTGCCGCTGGTTTCTGCCCTGGTAGTCCAACGACCTTCATCTTTCCTATAAGTCGAGATCTTCTCTTCCCCTGGACGCCGACGCAACTTGCACCCACTACCAGGAACAACTGCCACCGCTGGAGGGTCCTTCCCACTTAACGTACCGTGTCCCGCCTGGCTTCCCTTGCTACCGACTGTACGGGGTAGATTTAGCCCCCGGCTTTCGAACCTGGGTTAGCCTGGGACACCTTGGCTAAACTTTTCTAAGCCTCTCTAAACGCTTTTCTGAACCCTCTGCAAGACTTTCTAAGCCTAGTGTAACTTTGTGATCTTGGGCGCATTTGTGCTCTGCTCTCTCTAAGAGTGGGCCCAGCCTTTGGACTTTGGCTCACCAGTGACTTTTTGCTCTCTGCCTTGCTAACAGTGATCTGGAATCGTAGAGTGGTGTACCTCTTCTTATTCTGTCTTTTTCCCTCCCTTTTTCATAAACTTATTAGAGTGCAATCTAGTTAAGCGCTCACCTCTGTATGAAAATAAGTGGTGTTTTACTGTGATTTTCTAATAGGGAAAAAGGAGTGTATATATCATAATAGTAACTGTGTTTAGAATATTTTACAATAAGAGTGCTGGAGTGTTTCAACTGTGTGTTTTTAAATAAATAATTATATACATTGATACCAAAGCTCTGGTCAGTGTTTGCTTGTATTATTGTATCTGAGTGCCTATTGAGTATACTTTGCATACTGCCTAACTCTTCTTGAGGGAAGTCTCACTGCTCAGCCACAGCTACCAGGTAAATCTGGGTGGTACAGACTGCTACCAAGTGGGTTTACTGCCAACACCTGTAGTCTTAAATCTTTTGCAGTGGTCCCTTAGGGAACTGCGCAGGTTTCTGCCTAACACTGGTGTACAGCGGTGTGATTTGTATTGAGTATACACTTTAGAGTGCTTGAGGATACCTTAGTACAACTAACCAAAAAGCTTAGCACTGAAAAAGTAATCTTTCTAACATGTCAACTATGGAAACTTATAGTCAACAGTCCCTTGCTAAAAAAACTACTGATTGTTTAAGAGTATTGTGTAAGCATAAGAACCTCCTGACTAAAGGCAAGAAAATGGAGGTAATAGAAAGGTTATTAGCTAACCAAAGTCTGGATGATGGGTCTGAGGAACCTACCATGCCAGAAAATGTAGATAACAGTATAGAAATTGATATTGATCCAAATGTTGATAATCTTGAGGAAGAGTCAGAAGAGGAGGGTGAGGCTGCTGTGACTGTCCCCCCCAGGCCTCTGTCTGCTCTACCTGCTGTACCTACTGGGCCTTTACCAAGTCCCACACTAAGTCCTCAATATCTCGAATTAGAGAAAATGAAACTTGAACTAGAGTTCAAGAGACTGAATACTCTGGCTGAACCGAGACATCAGGAAATGAATCAATAACTAAGGCTAAGGGAAATGGAGCTCAAGCATTAGCTAGAAATGAAGAAATTATCTGTCGAAAATGTTTCTCTCTCTGGCTCCTCTAGAAGTTCCAGTCCTAAAAGACCCCGGATGCCTAAAGAATTGGTTGGTATGTATGTGCCTAAGTTGGATGTGTTGGATTGGTTGTCTCTGTTTGAATATAATCATGGGCTCCAGAACATCACAGGAAATGACTTACTCACCTGGTTGTTCTCTAGGCTCCCCCTGTTGCAACTGATGTGGTAATGGAGTTGGGGGAGGAGGATAGGAAAGAGTATGAATGTGTGTAACTAGCTTTGATAGCTAGGTTTGGGAAGACCCCTTCCCAGTATTTTAAGAGGTTTAGAACCCTCAAAAAGCATGATGGTACCCCTTGGGCTACCTGGGTGAGTGAAGGGTTGAAAAACGTAGAGGGATGGATTAAGGGTTACAAAGTGAACACTTATGAAGGTATGAAGAATGTTTTTATGTTGGAGTCAATTTATGATGCCTGCTCTCCTGAGCTCAGACAGCACTTGGCTGATTCAAAGGAATTAGATTCCCGAAAACTAGCTAAGGCTGCTGACTTGTGGGTTGCCAACAGGGCCACTCACAAGGATTCTGGGGTAACTCAGAAAAAGGATGAGGGGAAACAGCCTAAAAAGGACTCCAAAGAGAATTCTAATACTGCAAATTCCAAAGAGGGCCCCAAACAAAACCAGAAGGGTAAGCCACCAGGGAAACCACAGCAGAATAGTGTCTCCTCTGGTGCTAAACCAGAGGGAGGTCAGAACAAGCCTCCATTCCAGAAGGCATTTGGTAAATGCTTTGTTTGTGGCTCTACTGACCATGTGAAAGGAGATCCCAGATGCAAGGGTAAACCTTCAGGGATCCAACTTGCCTCCTTAGCCTTCGCTCCAGAAGAGGAAGTCCCAATGGCAAGTGGAAACTTTCTACTGCTGGCTGATGAACCCATTGGAGTCTCAGCCAGTGTTTCTTTAGTCTCTCTGGGGTTGTGGGAACAACAGAATTTAGATGTGTATAATTCTATCCCAGATAATACTAAAGAGTATTATAAAGACAGTGTCCAGGTAAATGGTCAGGACAGGAGACTCCTGCCATTAGAGACACTGGGGCCAGCATAACTGTGGTGGATGAATCTTTTTTCAAGGCAGAGGATGTTGCTAAGGCACCCAAATGACTCACCAAGTTAGCCGGAGGGCCTGTGCAGATGTGTCCCCAGTTACCAGTTCTCATCCAGTGTAATGACATGGCTGTAAAAATACCTGTCAGTGTACAATGTGAAGTGCCAGGTAGGGTTCTGTTGGGTAATGACCTGAAAGCTCTTGGAGTTGTGTCACATACCCCCAGACCACCTACTAAAAGGTTATAGGAGCTCACAAAACCTGCAAGAGAGAAAACCCTGCGAGGGTTATCTCAGGAGATGATGACAGAGATCACTCCTTTACCACTGGAGCCACTCACTGCAGTAACTACCAGATCAGGAGCAAAGGGGCAACCCAAGACTCCTAGGAAAAAGTCAGCAGCAAGCACTCCAGTGCTTCCAACAGTTACACCTGTAACTCCACCTCCAGCTGAGGCTGAGAGGGAGGTACAACCCTGTATGGTTGAACTAGACTCTGACGAAGAGCTAGTGGGAGGCCAAGAACTTATTGGCGATCTAGACCCTGAGGACCATCCTGAGCTGCAGTCTTTACTGGCAGAAGGTGGGCCCAGCAGGGAAGCTTTCCGTTAGGGACAAAGAGAATGTCCAACTCTGGAAGGTCTCCGCCAACAGGCAGCTGCTCAGGCTGAGGGGCAAGAGCCTGGGAAGTATAGGTTGCACTGGGAAGATGGCCTCTTTTACAGTGAACCAACTGAGTCTGAACCTGGAGACTACAAACGCCTTGTAGTACCTCAAGAAAACAGACAACAGTTCTTGCACTTAGCCCACAAGATTCCTTTAGCTAGTCACTTGAGCTTCAAGAAGACCAAGGAAAGGCTCTCCCTCTACTTCTATTGGCCAAAAATGGGGGCCGAAGTAGATAAGTTTTGCAAGAGCTGCCATACCTGCCAAACTTCTGGTAAGGTTGGCGCCAAGAATGTGGCACCCTTAGTGCCTCTCCCAGTTGTGGGAGTCCCATTTGAGAGGGTAGGGATTGACATTGTTGGTCCCCTTGATCCCCCTACCTCCTCAGGCAACAGGTTTATCCTTTTTGTAGTAGACCATGCTACTAGATACCCTGAGGCAATCCCTATGAGAACTGTTACTGCTCCGGCTGTGGCTAAGGCCCTCCTTGGTATTTTTACCAGGGTTGGGTTTCCTAAGGAAGTAATATCCGACAGGGGATCAAACTTTATGTCCCACTACATGAAAGCCATGTGGAAAACCTGTGGAGTTACTTACAAGTTCTCAACCGCCTACCACCCCCAAACCAATGGACTGGTAGAAAGATTTAACAGAACCACGAAGATCATGATAGGTGCTTTAGAGGAACCCCTAAAAAGAAAGTGGGACCTTCTACTGCCATGCCTTCTCTTTGCTTATAGAGAAGTCCCTCAGGAGGGAGTAGGTTATTCTCCCTTTGAACTTATCTATGGCCATCCGGTCAGAGGTCCATTGGCCCTGATTAAGGAGGGGTTGTAAGGCGCTCCTCCCCTCAAGCCAGTCAGAGTGACTGACTATGTGATAGGTCTCCAAAAGAGAATGTCACACATGATGGCAGAAGCTAGTGATAACCTGAATGCTGGACAAGCTTTGGTCAAGCATTGGCATGATCAAAAGGCTAACATGGGTGAGTTCACTCAAGACCAGCTAGTTCTCGTTATGCTCCCAACAAGGCAGAGGGCCTTGCAAGACAAATGGATGGGACCCTTCAAAGTTGTGGGAAAACTTGGAGAGGTCAACTATCTGGTGGATCTGGGCAGACCCAGGGAACCTCCTAGAGTCTTCCACACCAACCGACTGAAAGCGTACATCTCCAGACCTGAAGTAGGAGCCTTGCTTCTAGCTTCAGCAGCAGAGGAAGAAGAGAGTGAGTCTCTCCCTGACCTCCTCAGAGGCTTACCTTTGGACGAAAAGATTGAAGGAGGAAATCTCTCTTCAAATCTGACACCTGAGCAACAGGAAGAGTGCAAATCTATGTTGAATCAGTTTGCCTCTCTGTTCTCACTCTCACCAGGCTTGACCCCTTGGGGACAGCATGAGATACTCACTGGTGACTGTCTGCCAGTCAAAAGCAGAGGATACCGAATGTCAGAAAATGTGAGAACCCATATCAAGGGGGAGGTCAAGAAGATGCTTGATCTCGGGGTAATAGAACCTCTACTAGTCCATGGTCTAGCCCAGTTGTGTTAGTACCAAAGGCAGGGTCCAAAGACTTGAGATTCTGTGTGGACTATAGAGCTCTTAATGCAGTCACCAAGACTGATGCCCACCCTTTACCAAGGACAGATGAGTTGGTGGATAAACTTGGTACAGCCAAGTACCTCAGCACTTTTGACCTTACGTCAGGCTATTGGCCAATAGCCTTGACAGACCATGCCAAGGAGAAAACTGCATTTTCCACCCCAGTTGGCTTGTACCAGTTTAAGGTCATGCCTTTTGGATTAAAACATGCACCTGCTACATTCCAAAGGATGGTAAACCAAGTTCTAGCTGGGATGGAGGACTTCTCCATGGCATACTTGGATGACATTGCAGTCTTCAGCCACTCCTGGGAGGATCATGTGAACCACCTAGGACATGTTTTGCAGGCTCTTGGACAGGCCAATTTGACTATCAAGGCAAGTAAGTGCCAGATAGGTCAAAGTAAGGTGGTCTACCTTGGGCATGAGGTAGGAGGTGGAGAAATAAGGCCTTTGCTCAGCAAAATTGAAGCTGTGCAAAATTGGACAACACCTACTACTCAAACCCAAGTGAGAGCCTTCCTAGGCCTCACTGGGTACTACAGGAATTTCATTGAGAACTATGGGACCATAGCCTCTCCACTGAATGTAATCTCCTCTCCAAAATTCCCTAAAAAGGTCAAATGGAATGAGGAGTGCAATCAGGCCTTTGAAAAACTGAAGAAAGCTCTTTGCCAAGCTCCAGTATTGAGAGCTCCTGACTATCACCAAACTTTCATTGTACAAACTGATGCTTCCAATGTAGGTATAGGTGCAGTTCTAAGCCAACTGGATGAGAAGGGTAGGGAGCACCCGATTTGCTTCATCAGCCGTAAACTGAAGGATCCTGAGACAAGGTGGGCAACAATAGAAAGAGAATGCTTTGCTATTGTGTGGGCACTGAAGACGTTTAGGCCATACTTGTATGGTTCTACTTTTGTCATTCAGACTGACCACCAACCCTTGAGATGGTTAATGCAAATGAAGGGGGAAAATCCAAAACTATTGAGATGGTCAATCTGCCTGCAAGGGTTTGATTTCACCATTGAGCACAGGTCAGGGTGTCACCATCAAAATGCTGATGGACTCTCTAGGATGTATGTCATCGACTAGAGGTATGAGGTTCATCCAGGAGTGGATTAAATCCTCCTGTCCCTTAGTATGGGGGGGGCGAGTGTTAGGGAGAATTCTCTGTTTAGGCTGAATTTCCTAACCTAGTGAGTCCCCCAGCAGCTTTGCTGGATTTTTGGGGTTTATTTTTTTCTCCTGCCAAGAGTGAGACTCTTTTACCCTCACTCTTGGGCATGATTTGAGTGTGTTTCTTTGAATCTAGATGTGTTTAATGGGCTATGGGGTCTTTTACTCCATAGGGCTTCATGGGTTTTTGTGATGTGTGTTACCCAGCACCCTCAGTGCACTGACACAGGGGTGTCATAGTGACCCCCCAGTATAGACTCCATACCCTGGGACTGACTACTGTCTCCCAGGGCATGTAAAGTCACCATTGACTTTACTAGTCTTAAATTCTGAACAGAACCAGTACAAACCATCATATTGTGGACGAACTGGCTGGGGCAATTCAATTGCCCCGGGGTCTGTTAGTCGAGGGGGCACATCTCCGTCCCCCCTGATCGAGTTTTGGCTGGTGGCAGTGGATACTACTTTTTATATTCAACCGCGAATATTTTCCTATGGGATTTCCCATTGTTTTAGGCTACTATCTTTATTTAATTATTTACGGTAGCCTCGAACATACCGTCGGTTTATTTAATTAATATTAATTCTCCGGTTGGTATTTTTTGCCAAAACTTGATTCTAAAATGGCGTTTGTGTTCTCCTCTGTGACTCCAACCCAAGTCGAGCCCTTTGTTCCACTTTTTGGCGGGCTTCTCCACAGAAGCCCTCCAAAGTGGTGCCACTCTGTCTGGGGTACTTAGGACGGGTGGAGGGAAATTTAGGCACCCTGGACTGAGTTGCCTAGGCAACTCAAGTCGCACTCCATCCTGATTGGCCCAAGTGGTGAGCCAACTGGCTCACCACTTAGCATGTTTGAGTGACAGCTAGGCTGAGTGAATGGGGGTTTGCTGCATAAAAGCAGGGCTTTGGGGACTGGAACTTCAGAAGTCGCCACAGGACCTAAGAATCCGACGAGGGAGAAGCTGAGCCGACCTGCCACGACACCACGACCGGTGGAGCCCTGCTGGACCGTCTCACCACTTTTTCCCAACGACAGAGGAGATCTCCCGCCGGAGAGTCTTCTTCCTTTAACTGGTGGGGATAACCAGTTTCACCGTCTTTTCGCTTTCCCGACGTATCTCGTAGCCGCCTTGCCCGTGCCAAGCACCCCGGCAACCGGGATACCACATTTTACCACGACCGTGAAACCAAGGTACCACCTTTAAACGGAAAACTCTGCGGATGGTTTCTGCCCTGGTAGTGCAACGACCTTCATCTTTCCTCCAAGTCGAGATCTTCTCTTCCCCTGGACGACGACGCAACTTGCACACACTACCAGGAACAACTGCCACCGCTGGAGGATCCTTCCCACTTAAGGTACCGTGTCCCGCCTGGCTTCCCTTGCTACGGACTGTACGGGCTAGATTTAGCCCCCGGCTTTCGAACCTGGGTTAGCCTGGGACACCTTGGCTAAACTTTTCTAAGCCTCTCTAAATGCTTTTCTGAACCCTCTGCAAGACTTTCTAAGCCTAGTGTAACTGTGTGATCTTGGGGGCATTTGAGCTCTGCTCTCTCTAAGAGTGGGCCCAGCCTTTGGACTTTGGCTCACCAGTGACTTTTTGCTCTCTGCCTTGCTAACAGTGTTCTGGAATCGTAGAGTGGTGTACCTCTTCTTATTCTGTCTTTTTCCCTCCCTTTTTCATAAACTTATTAGAGTGCAATCTAGTTAAGTGCTCACCTCTGTATGAAAATAAGTGGTGTTTTACTGTGATTTTCTAATAGGGAAAAAGGGGTGTATATATCATAATAGTAACTGTGTTTAGAATATTTTACAATAAGAGTGCTGTAGTGTTTCAACTGTGTGTTTTTAAATAAATAATTATATACTTTGATACCAAAGCTCTGGTCAGTGTTTGCTTGTATTATTGTATCTGAGTGCCTATTGAGTATACTTTGCATACTGCCTAACTCTTCTTGAGGGAAGTCTGACTGCTCAGCCACAGCTACCAGGTAAATCTGGGTGGTACAGACTGCTACCAAGTGGGTTTACTGCCAACACCTGTAGTCTTAAATCTTTTGCAGTGGTCCCTAAGGGAACTGCACATGTTTCTGCCTAACAACAACTGAGAAATGACAGTAGAAAGGTAACCTACTTTGACAGTATTTAGGATATAAGATATAGATTTATAAAGGCAGGAGTTCTAAGTTTAGCTGGTGGCTGTGACAGTGCGCCAAAGTGCTCAATCAGCAGCACACCTTGTGAATGTGCACTGTGACACACTTCTCTGCAGCATAGCTCGCCCTTTTGTTGCAGATGGTCTGATGAGGCATCATAGGGATATATGAAGTGGTACTAAATGTTCAACAAGGTAGGTTTACCGGTGAAACATGGGCCCCCGAAGCCCCTGCAGTGTGGGGAAACCACTGTGCCATGTCCTGGGGGAGCGTCCAGACTCCAGAGGTTTCTGAAAGAAAGGATTTCACCACGGGATGAAAGATCCATTCCCGCTGTGTAACCAGAACATTTTTTGTTACGTAGGTGCCCCCTCCAGGGATGTCATTTCACCAAAATGCCAGGGGTCGCAGAAGTGACATCACACGACCCTTGACCTCTGATGACATCACAGAAAGGGATGTCATTTGACCCTATCCCAAAGTGACATCACAGGGACCGATGGAACACGACCTTTCACCTCTTGATCAAACAGGAAGTGGCATCACATAGCATTAAAAATCCTGGACAAAGCAGCTTACAGGCAGATGCAATACTTCCTGGAAACTAATGGCATTCTGGGTAAGCGTCAATCGGGCTTCCGCCCAGGTCATGCAATGGAATCCACACTACTAGATTTAAAAATTCTACTATGCAAAATTATCGATGAAGGGAAACCAGCGCTACTGCTCCTCCTCAATTTATCTTCGGTGTTTGACCTAGTGGACCATAGGACCCTCTGCAAACACTTCACTACCGCAACTCACTTCTCACCCAAAGCCACCTCCTGGATCTCCTCCTTTCTAGAAGGGAGAGCCATGAGAGTGTTCTCAGACCAGGCTTGTGCAGCTCCTACTACCATAGAGTGCGGAGTCCCGCAGGGCTCATGTGTCGCTCCTACTCTATACAATATTTTCACAAAGTCACTATTTGACATCCTGGATGCATTGGGCATAGTTTACACAAACTATGCCAATGACAATCAGGTCATCATCCTTCTCACCGGCAAGTATGAAGAAGACTCCAGAACACTTGATGCGGTTTACGCCACAATCCAGGCCTGGATGGCGGATAACAGACTCTGTCTAAACAGACCCAAGGATACTCTAAACAAACTCTACTCGCAATACACCTCCTTCACTGTTGACAAAACTCAGATTCCGGTTTCTGAAGCCGTCAAGAAACTTGGTGTCTACCTGGACTCCACACTCTACATGTCATGGCAAGTTAACGCTATTGCATCCTCAGCAGCTGATCAATGAAGTCAAACCATTCGTCTCGACACAAAACTGTCTTGACATAGCGAGATCCACGACAGGATCACAATTAGACTACTCTAATGTCCTTTTAGCAGGCACCTCAGCAACAAATGTCAACAGACAACCAATTATTCAAAATAATGCACTACGCGCTGCCCTCAATATACAAAAGAGGGAACATGTTTCAGCTGCTAGACGCTCTGCACACTGGCTCCCTGTAAAAGAACGCATCTTGTTCAAGACTCTTGCCATCACGCACAAATGCCACACATACAAAGCCCCAGTATACCTTTCAGAGAAGATACTCAGAGCAGTCTCAACCAGGCCTACCAGGGCTCATTACGCCAACCTGCTCTACACCTTGGGGTTAAGCGCGCAAATGCGGGTAGTGCCTGCTTCCCCTTCATTGCCTCCAAACAATGGAATGCCCTACCACCCTCACTCAGGAATGAACCCTCTCACTGTTCCTTCCACAAAGCCTTAAAAACCTGGTTATTCATCTAAGACACACTCTCACTATGCAGCCCCAATCTGCCAACCCGATAACCCCTTTGCTTAACTCATGTAATATCAAATAGCAGTTTCCAGGTTCGATTGGAACCGTATGAACCTTTGATTTCGCTATGCTATATTCTCACGCCTTGGATGTTTTGTATGCACTTCTGCAACTAAGGGCTGCTGGTGCGCTTTATAAATGTAAAAATAAATTGTTTATAAGTACACTACGAAACATATGGTTACGATATCACTGTAAAGTGATATACATTTATACAAGAATGGATCACCATATGTATAATTAATATCAGCGTGCATAGGCCCATATTACTAAATTACTTTTAATGCAAGCAGACGTCCAATGCCAAACAATAATGATGTGTTATTATATAGCATACAATATTACCTGACCTGTATTGGCAATCATTTATCAACCTCAGCAGGATGAAAGGCCTTGTTGACCTTGCCAGGAGTCGAACCTGCAACCTGCAGATCTCACACACAGTGCAGCAGCGAGCGCTTAACCCACTGACCTATATTAATGGCTATAGCTATCAGAAAACCAACAACTTCAAAAACAAAGAGCCACATGCTGCTGGCACAGCCCAGGAGCCTCAATTTAATGTAAAAAAAAAGAAAAGGAAAATAATTATTTTTGTTTCTTCTTTTTAGGGGTATCAAGGGAGACATCAGGAGTCGCAGGTGCGACCCCTGGCAATCCCTAAATGACGTCCCTGGCCCCCTCTGTGCATGTCAGGAACAAGGGAGAAGGGAGTTCCTGCTTCCTTGTTCCTGTCGGCATGGCACTGCTCCGGGAGCTTGGCCGTATGCCTGCCTGGGAGAGGAGTCCCTCGCACCGGCAGCATGTAAGAAAACCAATACTTTTATTTAGATGTATGTGCGAGCATTCGAGCAAGGGTGTTTTCATGTGTATGATGGATGTATGAATGTGTGCATGTATGGGTGAATTATGCAATGTAGTATGTGATTGAGTGAGTATATGCTGTATGGTGGCTCTATGCGTCCGTGTGACAGAACAAGTGTTTGGTGTATTGTTGTCGGTATGATTATCAGAGCGACTGAATGTTGTGGGGGATGCAGATTGTCAGTGGTGTAGCTGGGACAGAGGGGCGAAGCTAGGTGTCCAATAATGTGGGTGCCCTGAATATAGGATTAGACGATGCCTCAATACAGATGACATGTTGCATCCATAATGGAATTAGAAAACAAGCCCTACATTGTACATTAACTGTCATTCTAACAAGCATTTAGCACATCTGAAAATATTTAAATGAACATACACTAAAAACGGTTCAAATCCAAAACATGATTTGGGTGGAGAGATGTTCTCTCACCGGTCTGGTGTTATTTGACAGTGGTGTGGCTGGGACTGAGGGGCGGGGCTAGGTGTCCAATTATGTGGGTGCCCTGAATATAGGATGCTGACTGCTTTGCTTAAAGAACTAAGTGCATTTTGGGAACATAAGAATGGCCACCAATTTATCAAACATGTCTGTGATAGTCACTAAAATGTGCATTCCTTCTGAGCATGCAATGCACAATTGGTATGATGCTATTTTCATCTGTCAGAATAGTCATCATGACAGTAAAATCCTTACAAAGCATGAGACTTATATACAGCTTTGTACTGTTTCAATGTTTCAGTTTGGGCTGTCCTGATGAGCAAAGGATTGCTTCCAGATGCAGTTTGTGAAGGCGATATTGTTGCAACATTGAGCCTCCAAACGCACTGCATTCGGGAGACTTGCGGCAGTCAGGGGCTGAGAGCTTCGTCAACTTTGGGGAGTTTGGGCCATGGGTCCATACTGAATGGTGCTCCGGCAAGACAATTTTGACCAAAGCGCTGCTCCGTCTTGTTCTGGCCCAATTAATTCCTTGCGTTTGTGAGTGAGTTTTTGCTGCGATGGCCATTGAGGAGCTGATTTTGGTGGGTGGGTGAAGGGCGGGATTTGATGGCAGGGAGGGGAGGGGTTGGTGGGTTGCAGGCAGAGGGTGCATTTTTGGGCATCCATCCATGAAAAGGCAAGCTTCAAGCAGGATAAGTTATTACCTGGCTAGACTGGCATTTGGGTGCAGGCAGTCTAGACATTTCTTACTGTGGCATGGCATTTTTTAATGGACAGTCATCCATGATTAAGCAAGCATGAAATGTTATTACATGCTAAGTCTTATTACGTGAGTAGGCGGACAGACTGGGCATTTTCTTTCTCTGGTATGGCATTTATTATTCACATAAGGGGCAAAGCCAAAATGATGTGTGTTCTCCCATGGGAACTTTGTGGGCACTAGTGCAGTCAGAAAGTAAATGTTTTCTTACTGTGGCATTGCATGTTTTACTGTCATTCAAGGCAAAGTCAACATGAGTATTCTCACATGGTGGTGCGGGGGCTGAGCAAGCACTTTGTGCAGCACTAGTAACATGTTTTCTTCTTCTGGCAGGAGAGATTTATTGGCATTAAGGGCAAAGCCAACAAGAGAATGTTCATACATGGGGATACTAGCAGAGCCAGCATGAACATGTTTTCTTATGGTATCATAACTGTGCATAATATAGAGTTGGCTGGTACATTTGGGTGCCAGGACTCAGGAACCAGGCGCAGCCTGCTTGTTTATGTGCTTGTTAAACATTTAAGGCGTGATCAAAAAACATACTTCTAGAGCAGTGCAGGGCATTTCCCTGCTGCAGCATAATCATCATGCACATTGTACATGCATGGGAGTCCAGGCATGCCTGGAGTGTGGTGCAGCCCATGCTTTGTGCCATGCTGGGGGTGTGGGGGCTACTATGGCTTACAGGGAGGCCCCTCCATTTTGTGTTACGCTACTGGGTAGGTTTGGTCTTAAAGGATAATGGATGTGCAATCTGAGGTACACTCAGTAGTTGCATGACCACTGTGGTGTTTGTCCATTTGGCATTGCAAGGATGGTAGGGGTTCTTCCGATTGAACCGTGTAGCACACAGGCACTCTACTTTGTATGCCTGTCACCGGTACCTGGCGGCTGTTTGCTTCAAATCCACCCCACGGGCGGAGGACTACATGTTTTCAAAATGTCAACTGGAAGGCTCAATGTAATGTCATGTAAGACTGTCTTTTCTATACTTCAGTGTGCAACACAACTTGTCAGCACCTGGTGCAGAAATATATTCTGTATGTGGGGTCCTCTAATCTGCTCTTCTGTTCTCTTCATATATTTCAGAGTGTGGGATATACACAATTCACTCACCCAGGAAGGTGAGGTAGAAATTCGGGGACTACTAAGACATTGTTATATATTTATACGTCCATTTATTTATTACTATTTAATTTTCTTGTGCATTTTTTAAGCGCTCACACAGCCTGGGGGCATCGAGGCGCTGTTACAGGAAAATGTCTCTTAGTTGCGTATTTATAACGTGCTTAATACCCAGAGGTTTCTAAGCGCGGTTCCGGGGATCCAATCTTTGTTGCTCCGTGTCGTCTTGTTTCCAAGGTGAGCACATTGCCGGTGAGCTCTCCTCCCATTTGTTTGGGCTATATGTGGTGCTTGCACCACCTTTATGCCAAAACTATTGTATTACAGTACAGATAGGGAGAAATGGCATATGAGGAGGGAAAAAGAGCTTATAGATGTTTTTTTGATATGTGCCCACCCATCGACTGCCCATGGACCATGATACTGCCAATCCCACCCAGTTCCTGCCCCTCCCCACCCAAAGCACCTCCTCATGGGACCTCTTTGAGCTCTCTTTACTCGAGCCTTACCATCAAACGTTGTGCTCATAGTGCCTGCCAGTGTTTTTTCAAAGCAGTCTCATGAGAGTTAATGACTTAATTGGAACTGTAAAGCTGCTACTGGTAATAGCATTGTCTTGAACAGATATGCTTGCTACCACTCAATGTATAAGCTCTATGCATGTCCTTCACTGCAGTCCTGTTAAAAACAAGCATTGACAAAGCCAACAGTTGTGGCTTGTGTATTATAAGTATTGGGCATTTGCCAGACACTGCTATTAGATGTCCAGGTACTCGCACCATTTTGCACCTGCTACCGTCAAATGTCAGTTAATACCACTACGCCAGTGCTTGGCAAGTGCCTTTCCCATACCTTCACAAAAACCCAAACTGTTGGCATTACCAATGCTTGTTTTAGTAATGCATGCTGCCATGAGGGAGTGGCATAGCCAAGATTGTCTAAAAAGTGGGTCTATAAGCTAATGTAGTTGGGTCCACCACAGTGACATTAACATCTCTAAATGCCAACACAACGCTGCTGAGTGGGTATTTACAGAGCTTTGCTTCGCCTTGCCCGCTCAGTCTCTTCCCTGTCTACGCCTCTGCAATGAGGCCAGCCCAGAGGAATGTTTTTTCTTGAGTTGTATTGAGTTTCCCTCCCTTTCATATTATGTGACTTCGTCAGCCTCCACGTGTTTGTAGTTTTTGGAGTGTAATAATCTTCTCGCTGAAAGTGACATTTTGGGCGCTCTGCATTGAAAATCAACTGCTCGGGGGCAAACCTCGTTAAACACCGATGTCTCCGCAAAAGTGCACAAAGGCATCAAAGTGGAAGAAGCATAATTACTCCTACAAAGGGAAATGCAGTCAGGCCATTACAGTTGTCACTTGATGTGAGGGTAGGGATTAGCTCTGGGCAGAACCTCCTTCAGGGCTGTCCTTCAGGCCAATTATGACATTTTCAGAGTATGGCGGCTCGCGTGACCATCAAATGAGACGCTGTGAGCAGGCAAACCCACCTGGAAAATTAGAGTGTACGGATTTGGAAAACCACAGCAAGGGACTTTTGATCCAAACCCTGAACATGTCAGGGATCATCGAGACGCTATTACACAGGCAACAATGCCTCACTGCCCAATGTTCTGTAAACCTTATTGCGCATCACGAGAATTAAGTGGGGGTCGGCGAAGGGGGGGGGAAGGGGGAAGGGGAGGGAGAGAGATTGATTCTGAATTAACACATCAGAACGTTTTGCCGACAGGTGTCTTTATCGGTGTTGATGCTAATTCCTGTAGTGCAATTGGCATTGTTGAAAGTTGGTTCTGTTGTGATTTTTTTGGTAATTGATTAGATGTCTAATTGGAAAAGCTAGCTGAGCTGCAATTGAAGCACTTTCATAAGTGGGTCGGGCAGTGATAAGGAGGATCCAAGGAGATGGAAAGTCACCGGATGTGAAGGACCCTGCTGGGGTTTCGAACAGGCAAATAATTCTGTGTCCACATCGAGGCCCAGTCAAGATATGGATGTGGATGCCACGTTACCCAACTATGAGGTGCTGGTAAATTTGGTATCCCTAGTGAAAGGAAGCAAGGGCAGGAGCCAGGGATGTCATTTCACCAGGGGAGTTGCTAGGTCTGGATAAGACCCGGGGCTAGGCTGATGTCGGAACTGTTGGGACTGGGGGCTAGCTAGTCTTTTAGCTGTAGCTCCTGAGATTCTATCCGGGGCTACAACCAAATGATCAGGGGCTATAGCCCCCTCAGCCCCCCTCTAGCAACGCCCCTGCATTTCACCAAATTGCCTGGGGTAGCGGAAGTGACATCACACGACCATTGACCCCCTGATGACATCACAGGAGTGATGGCATTTGACCCCACCCCAAAGTGACATCACGGGAAGCGATGGAACACAAACGTTCACCCCTTGACAAAACAGTAAGTGGCATCACATAGCATTGCTTCTAAGTACACTTCGAAAAATGTGGTTACGATATCACTGTAAAGTGATATACATTTTATACAAGAATGCATCACCTTATGTATCATTAATGTCAGCACCTATAGGCCCATATTACCAAATTACTCTGAATGCAAGTAGACATCCAAGGCCAAACGATAACGATGTGTTATTATATAGCACGTCCGCTTCAGCGCTTCATATAGAACAAATATACATACAATATTACCCAACCTGTGTTGGTACTCATTTATCAACCCGGATGAAAGGCTGAGTTGACCTTGCTGGGAGTTGAACCTGCAACCTGCAGATCACAAACACATTACAGCAGCAAGCGCTCAACCCACTGAGCTATCTTAACGGCCATAGTTATCAGAAAATCAGCCACTGCAGAAACAAAGAGCCACATGTTGCTGGTCACAGGCTAGGAGCCACAATTGAATTTACAAAAAAAGAAAAGAAAAAAAAAGTGTAACTTAAAAAAAAAATGTTTTAGGGGTAGCAAGGGATACCTCAGGGGTCGCAGGTGACCTGCCAGGAGCAGATGTGAATCCTTAAAGCTGCTCTAAAAATGCAGCTATGCCTTGCTGAGTGTGTGTATGTAAGTACGTATGTGATGTGTAAAGGGTACACAGCAGGAGGGTTAATGGTTGATTGTCGGGGTAGCAGGGTTTGCTGCAATGGGAAGAGGGAGCAGTGTGAGGCGGGGGAAGGGGTGTAGGAGTGGGGGAAGAGATGTAGGCTTGAGTGGAGTGATCAGCAGTTGGCAAGATGGCGAGGGGAACATAGCTTGCCCTTAAGGATGCCCCTCTCTGAACGTGGAGGACCCTTGAACAATGAGAGCTCTGGATTAACCCCTTTCTTATACAGTAGAAATCTAAACACAGGTGTCCTCTGACATAGGTTAATTGTGGAAGAGTGCAGAGCTTTTTAGTTCAGCCCTGGCCCGGTTCCTATTTAAAGATGAGTGGAACGAAATTTGAGGATTGTACACTGTGAGTTAAATTCACAGAATGGTGTTCTTTTATTTCTACTATTGTTCATAGTGTGTGATGGACTAAAATGCACCATATCAGCTGAAGAATTGTAGGCATACGATTGGCTGGAAGGCAGACAAGACAGTTCCACCCAATCATTATTGTTGCATTCCTCTGAATGATTGAATTTTCCTCACATCTGATTGGCTACAATACGAGGTCTCTTTAATTGGATAGAACTTTGTCCTATTAAAAAGGCTACCTCTGTGGTATAGTGGCCAGTTTTTCACCCAGCCTGGTCGTATGTCCTATTTGGGTGTGACCAACGTAATGTGTTATGTTGAGTAGGATGAGCAACGGAACACAAAGCTTTGCTTATTGAGGAATGGCAGAGTTCACGATTAGAACTTATCCTACAGGCCTTTGCAGGAAGGAGCGGGTGAACATTTAAGTGCTTTGCGCGCAGAAGTTAACAACTAAACTTCAAGTGGTCTGCGACCAAGCTGTTGAGAGGTGGGTGAGGTGAGGTGAGTTGTTATTATATTGGCATTATGAGTTTATCCCTGGGCTCTCGTAGGGAAACAGGGCCCAAAGCCTCATCTTCCTCGAGCATAGCCTGGCAACTCCTGCCACAGTGAATTCAAAGAGTGGATGTTGATTCCCAGGACCGTGCATTTTGAGGAGACTACTGGGGGTTCTGCATGTTCTCTCCCCCCAGCCCCCCCACTGAATACCTGGCTACTTAGGAAGCTTTGACATCTGGCTGTTCCATGTTGATCCATGCAAAGTGAAGGGAGATTTGATGTATGGGGGGATATGATGGACACACCCCAGTGACTGAATCTCTGATAGCAGTTCTGGTGTGGCATACTTTCCCAGGGGTGCCTCCCTGGAGCAGTTTGACATACAAAAGGCATCATCCGGTTGGGTCTGTTGTGGGAAGGGTACACAGGTGGTTGCGCAGGGGAGGAGTTAAGATATAATTCCTTAAGCTATAGACAAACGATTCGTTTGAGAAAAGTGAATGCGCAGATATCAGAGCCCAACATTAGGAGAAAAGAATTTCCTGAAACCAGGGAACATAAGAGAGACAGAGAGAAGGATAACATCTGTGAGGGCCCTGGTCCAGTGTAAGACAAAATACCAGGCCGGAAATGAGCACTAATCATAGAAAATTGGAGAAAAGACAAGTAAAAGGGGGTCCTTGCTCGAAAAGATTGGGGACTACTAGCTGGGAATTTAAGTGATTGGGGGAGCGGGCAGTTGTTAAGCTCCACTCTCTGTAACTCACCCTTCAAACTACTGGGGGTAAACTGCTGGGGCATGTCTTGGAGAAAACGCTGTCGGATGAAAGCAGAACATTTCCTTGCCACCTACGACGGTTGACCCAAACAACTGAGGTTGGAGGAATCAGTTCAGCCGAATACCCCATCGCCTGCATGTTCCCTTTATTTGGGAGATCCGGGTGTGGCAAACGTTTAAGAGATGTGGGCAACAGATTTGGATTAGGTTTAAGACAGTTCTTCCCAATGAAATGCTGCTATTAACTTTGGGTTGAATAGGTCAGAAACAGCCAGCACATGCTCCAAGCAAACACAGTATAAATAAAGGATAAAAAGGTCAGCAGCTCAAAACTTTCAATGTCAAAGATACTCAAAGTAAGCTTGCTGGTACCATTTTTACCATACCGGCAAACTATGAGTTCTGCTTGCGGGTGCCTTTGAGACCTGGCGGGCGGACCAGCACCCGCGAGCTGAACATGTCGGATGCACCGGCACCATTCTGAATGGTGCCGGTGCATCCAGCCTCCCCATTCCCATTGAGTCCTATGGGGCTCAATGGGAATGGGGAGCATTTTTTACCGGCGCCCGGGAATGGCCAATTACCGGGTCCGGCAGGCCCGTAATGACCCAGTAATTGCCCATTCCCAGACGCTGGAAAAATTTGCAAGTTCAGCGGCAGCCTGCTGGTTTTACCTGCAAGGCTACCGCTGAACTTGTAATGCAGCCGCAAGTTTTATATGCCTGCAGGCTGGGGCATTCCTAATGACTTTGACAGAAGATGCTGTGGGATGTTTTTACCCATGCATCCAAGCCCTACAATAAAACTGTGCAGTACTGGCATGGAAAACATCATGATGGCCAGAACTCCCCAGAGAGTGCACAGGGAAAACATGAAGAATAGGCTGCCACCCATTTTTGCCTATGTTGTGAGCACAGGAGGGCACTGCCTAAAACCACCAGTGGGCTACACACACAGTAGCCTGAAACCATTGGGAATGGCAATGCTGATTGCCAAAAAAGCAACTCAGAACTGTGGGGAATTAATTTTCTTAATCCCAAAAATGGTTGCATTACCAGTACTCACCACTATCAGAAAGCCGGCGTTTTAAAACCACCAGACTTTTGTGTAAAACTGAACAAATGAAACAAAACCAGACCAAGGAAAGACTTGCTAAGAGGTGGATACAACGTAAAACTATATTCCGAAATGACTTGAAGGAAGTAATTATTTAATGTATATGTAAAAATTGTCAGTTTGATTTGAATGCAGGGAGTTGAACAAAGGCCTGTCCTGGACTCAGGCAAATGTTATATTGGGGGGCCGTAAAAGTGGCTTCCTCTTAGGGGAAACTGGGAGGGGCAGTGCCTCTGCTAGCAGCTGAGTTTGGGGTAAGTGGATAAACCAGTTATTCCACCCTGTGATGTGGGAAGCCACACCCCTTTTTTGACCAGAGCATAATTTTAAAAAGATAGATAACTCATAGTGCGGACTTGTCAGAATTATATAAGTAATATCATTATTTTTGTGATTTTTCTGTGAACATTTTAAGAGGCGTTAGGACCCTGTGGTGTATTCTGGGGGGTTGCTAGCAGAAAATAGGGTCTCACTCCAAATGTCTGCATGTTAAAAATCTGACACTTCATCAATTAATGTCCATACTCCTTGCGCACATGTGTGTAATTTTGGGTAAATGTCCGATATTGCAAAACCAGTTAAGAAGCGCAAAATGTTGTCATTTTTGAATGCAAGCCCCCAGGAAGATCAGAGGCGGACAAGCATGGACCATAAGGAATATATAATGTGCACATGTAATTTCAACAAATTGTATATCTGGGAAGGATGGATTTGAATCAAATATAGATTTGTGGGCAAACTGACCAGGGGAGGATCCTCTGACCCATAAACAGACTTCATCATGCTGACAATCCATTTCCTTCCCCCAATCATGGGAGAGGGGAGAATTGGGCCAATGACAAGTAGAGAGGGGCAGGCTTAGCTAGGCCCAGGCACACACCCATTTTCAAAACACATAAAAAGAGACTGCTGGGACAGGTAGAGAGATTCAATTCCATTTGCATCCAGAGATCCAGACTTCAAATCCATCAATCTCCAAAGACCAGAAATTTACTTCAGAACTTAAAGCAAGGGCCTAAACCCTCAAACTGAGAACTCTTCTCAGTAGGCCTCAGCATCCTTAAAATCATTTGCAGCTATTCCACAGCCGGGCGAGCTGTTTGAATTCTTTTGCCAAGAACAATTGCCAGAGACCAGACCAGAGATCCAGAGTGACCCAGACCGCTGTGAGCAGAACCAGTGACCCAGATCGCTGTGAAGTGCCGAGACCAGAACCGGAGTCCAGTCCAAAACCTGACCAGATCCGTGGCGAGGCCCATTCCTGCACAAAATATCTTGTGAGTACCTAGCAGAACTGTGCAGAACCAATCTCTTAGTTAAAATAATCTAATCCAAACTATTTTAACCTAAGTAGAACTGCCTCCTAGAAATCGTGTCATCTGTCATTTTTAAAGCTGCACAAGTGTCACCTGTCAATTCTGCAGCTGCAAGCTGTCACCTGTCATTTTGAGTTTACTTTAAATCCGAAAAACGACCTTTACAAAATCGTTCATATCTCTGGAACCGTTTGTCCTAGGAACTTGGTTTAACTTTCCTCTGAAAGCTTAGAATCTCAGCGAACCTAGAACCGACTTGCTTCTCCTTATACTTATGCCGTAATCACGATTCACGCACTCACAGGTTTTGCCGCGATTTGTGATTTGGCCTGATTTCTTTACCTGTAAAAAGATAGCAGCTTTTTGCTTTCCTCTGCTAAAAATGTGTTTGCCTCTTAATAACCATCCCTGAATCATTGCTTAAGTGAGCCTAAGCTCATCCCAAGTATCTCTCACTCACCCTGAACCTCTTAAAGGGAATTAAAAGCATTTTCAGCATATTTCTCACTTCATTGCCACCACATTCAAAGCACTTGGGCCTGTGTTTTAAAACTCATACTGGTTTTTTCTAAGCTTGCTGGGGTGGGAATTGAATTTCGTATTGTATTTGATTGCATTCCTGAGAACTGTGTGTGTCACTTCCATCTCCTTCCATTTCTTACATTGCATAGGGGAGGGGGGTGAATTGCCAGAGAAAAAGTGATTATCTTATCTTTTGCTAAAATCATATCAAGTATTTCTGTACTGCATTTTATTCCTCATTGCTTTTCCCTTGAAATCATAAAAGTATTTTTGCTACTTTATCCATCCTATACTAAATCCTCATTGATTATAAAGAAGCGTGCTAGTGTCAGATTACCCATTGTTGATTAACATTATATTTATAAGCGCGATATCGATTATTAATTTATTATAAAAGCGTGGTATCTATATTTTGTTTTATTTCTCAAAAAAACCTTTTAAACTTTCAAAACAGAAATACTTCTTGGCTCAGTGGGGTCAGGGGGATTCTAAGAGAGGGGTGTTATATAGGGGTAGTCATCCAGAACTCATGAACTGGACATAAAGATATATCAATAAGGGTTTCCATTCAGTATCCCAGACTAGGCATTGACTTAGCTGTAGTGTTGAATTGAATCCTCTTACACATTGGGGGCTCGTAGCCGGGGATTCCGGATTAGATCTATCACTTGTGCAGATTAATACAGTTTGCTAACTGACAAGATACATACATCCGGTCGGATCACCACGCTGTGTTACGCTGTAAAGCACTCCTCAAAGGAACGCTCTAAGGAAACGGTCTGTTTTGCAAAAATAAAATACAAACTTCTGTAAGTCAGGAAGGAACTCAAATTCCAGAATGACGACACTGGTAGACATCAAAATAGCCAGAGAGCACTTCTTACATAAGCTATTTGTGAGAGGTGAGTGGACTCATCAGGACCAAACGGTCTGGTTGCAGGCAATCGCGCAACAGGTCACTCAAACAGGGTCAGATATATGGGGAGATCAGGGTCCCCTACATGTGGCCCTGAGTGAACTATATATGGCCCCTAAAGCCAAAGATGAACATAATAAGATTGCCAGGATAGCGGCATATTTGTATCTATATATGGGCCATACAGGACAAATGTGCTGAAGGCCAAGATCTGGCAAATAGGCAACAGATGGCGTTAGAGAAGGCCCAATCTGATCTGAGGCTGCTCAGGAGCCAGAAGTCAGAAAATGACAGCAGACGGTACATCACTAAAATAAAGGAGGATATGGATGTGCTGCAACAGGAAAAGGCGGACCAGGATACCAGATTTCTGGCCTTGCAGAAGGAGTACCAAGAAGGTTTGGACTCCCTACTGCAGAGCCAGAAAAAGCTGGAGCAACAGTTAGACTTCAATAGGGCATGTGCTGAGCAGGTAGTCACCCTGCAAAGCCACCTAGATAGAGAGAAAGAGGAAAGCAATAAATTGATTCTGAAAGACCTGGAACCCAGGCAGAGTTTGATCAGGAGCGCCAGAAAGCTGGTGCCTTCCAAAGGCAAAGGGACGACCTGGCGCCACAGATGCAGGCTCTTAGTCAGGAAAGGGATACCTTAGGCCAGGAAGTCTGCCACTTAAAAAGGAAAATGGAAGAAAATCACCTATCCCTCCAGGGACTGGGTGACCTCCAAAAAGAACACCAGAACTTGTTACAGCACACCAGGAGCGTGGAGGATGCTCTGGCAAGAAAGGAGCAGGCCAGTAGGGATGGGACTGAGGAGGTAACCCTCCTGCAGCAGAGACTGGCCCAGTACTCCAGGACCAATCAGGAGGCACAGAGAGAAAATGAGGCTCTCTGTCAGCACAATGATAGGCTCCAGCAACAGGTAGCGATGCAGGAGAGACTGATAGAGTCTAGTAAGGCCTTAACTGAGGAACTGAAAGCGCAGGCTCTTGCATTGCAACAGGAAGCAGGGGCGGATAGAGATGAGGTTCGCTGGGAAAGAGAAACTCCTGAGCATAACCTCAGGAGCCCTAGTACCAGAGGCCTTCATCTCTCCCAGTCCCTGGACTCTGCCACCCCCATGTCCCCTCACGCACATGAGCCCAGGGCCACGGGGGTGGCAGATTGCAATCCAGCTAGAAGTATGGGGCTCATAGGCCAATACCTCCCAGGAATGGATGGGCGGGTATCCGGGAATGGGCACCCAAGCACAGTGCAATTTAGTGGGGAACCCCAGGAGAGTAGGCCCATTAAGGGCATCCTGAAAACCTCTGCACAGTTAGGTCAGTGGGGGGGGGGTATCCATCAAATCCTGGCAGCAAGGAGGGATCTAAAGACTCCTCTGAGCATTACAGGACACAGGAGACTAGGTCCCCACATTCTGCCAGCCATTCCCAGGCTCGCAGAATCCGGGAAAACCTGGAAGATCAGACGGGCACCTCTGGGAGCAGTGCTTCTGAGTCAGAGGATGAATGGACCAGGGTTACCCGAACCAAAAAGGCCAATAAGGCAAAAAGGGCCTTGCTTAAGGACCCATTGAAACAAATAAAGGCAATCAGGAGTGTCATCACTCCTTTTCATAAGAACGCCAAGTATTCCGTTTGGAAACACTTGGAGCTCTATGAGCAAATGATGGAGACTTTCCATTTGAAGGACAGCAGTATCTGCATCCAGTATGTCAAATGGACATTCTCCCCAGAATACTCCAGTTTCTTTGCCGGGCTGGAGGACCAAAATCATTTAAGATGGTCCACCTATAAGGCGGCCATCTTGAAACATTTTCTGTTCACAGAAATCCTCAAGAGGCTCGCAAGGCAGCCTACAATTTGCAATGTGGGGAGGATCAGGCCCTACAAGAGTTTGTGCAAGAATTAAAACGTGCTTTGCGCAGACCACCAGAAGGGTGCGCACGGATAGCAGAGAATTTATCAATACGTTTTTCCATGCCTTACCCAAATACATAATGACCCAGCTCGTGAGAGATTTTTATGAGAAAAGATCTTTAGACTGGGTCATTGAACAGGCTACCCGGATCTATGAGGTGCAGAAGCCCATCGAAAATAAAAATAATGCGCCGAAAAACCCCAAAACCAACAGCACCCCTGCTGCTGCCAAGGTGGCAGAGGTAAAGGTTGCCCCTGTTTTAGATTTGGAGACAGGGGGGCCTAAAAACCTGCCTGCACCATATAATTCACAGCCCAGAAGGCCCTAGGGCCAGTCACAGACAGGGAGTCGAGGAGGTAGTCCCACAAATGGGGTCCCCCGCTCCCCTGACTATGTAAGTCCCCGCTACAAGGGAAACCGACCAATCCTGGGTTATGTGTGGACTCCTCCAGCCCAAGGGGGGGATCTAGCCAAGCACCTAACCCAGGGAACTTCCCTCCCAACTTCCCACAGGAGGGGAGAAATTCTCCAAATCCTGGGCAGAACTTTTTCCCCAGGTATCCGTCCAATTTCCAGCCCCAAAATGATCCATCCTTCTTTCCCCAATTCCCTGAGCCCAGACAACCTAATCTGGGAGAGGGGAGGCCAAGGGTGGAGGGGTACCAAAATCTTCCCAACCGGGGGTACTACCAGAGAAGGGATAGCTACCCTTCCCGGGATCAGCCCAGGGGAGAAAATAGAGCCCCGTATCAGCCTCAGCGGGTTTCAGAACTTGAGCGCCAGGTCCAAAATAAGGCACGAGATCTGGGTCACATACTGAGGGCTCAACAGAACCCTCAGATGAGCATGCCACAGCAGAATGCCCCAAACCCTGGACTGGGTGCTCCAGAACAATGACGGGGGCAGCACCCCGATAACCCACTGGTTCCCAGGGAGGAGGCACAAGGGGAAGGGGGGTGTAAAGCCTTGGAGGAAGCCTCCTTCCCAACTTGTAAACAGCCCCTGGAAAACCAGGAACCGGAAACAAGATCTCCTACCCCAGAAAGCCTGCCTCCCAAGGAGCAGAGGGGGTGGGGGGTAGGAGAAACAAAGGACCCAAACAGACCCACTTTGTGGAGGAGGTACAGGTCTTCCAATTTGAGAGAGGGGGATCCTCAGAAGATCCTGGGAAAAGGATCTTCTCCTTCAGAGATGGGGGAACTCCTCCCAAGGAAAAATGGGTCCCAAGGGACTCCAATCCAGACTGGGGAGATGTGGAGACTGAGCTACCGCCGCCCATCATCTCATCCCAGAACCGACAATACCGAAATCCCCTGGTTCAAACCCATCCTCGTGACTGCCTCCAAAAAGGGGGGGGGGCGGCCCAGAACCGGAACCAGGGGAACCCACAATGGCTCTGATCTCCAGTTGCCAACTTTTTCTTTCAGATTCCCAAGGCCCTCCACAGAATTCTGCCCAAATCTCTTTGCTAGCAATGTCGAAAACCAGAAAGTTAGCCCACCAGTTGTCCAAAAATGTGCATTATCTGTGCCCCCTTGAGGAGAAGGAGGGAAGATACTATGCCCCGGTACAAGTACAGGGGCAGGGTACAATTTTGGCACTGGTGGACACTGGATCCCAAGCTACCCTTCTGTCCAAAAGGGCCTTTGAGGAACTAAATGCAGGAAGGGGGGAGAATTACCAAATTCCTCTCACCTCTCTTCCTGGACAACTGCAGAACTTTGAAGGGAAGGAAATTCCCGTTGAGGGGACTGCAGACTTGGACAAGGTGAAACACCCGGTCATAGTAGTGACTCCAGAGGGCACCCCTTGTTTACTAGGGAATGACCTCCTGAGAAGGTTGTCACCCCTAATAGATTGTGTAAACAAGGTCCTCTGGACCCAGACTAGCCGACCAATAAAATTAAAACAGAGTGTCAACCATGTTAGTTTAAATGGCACCTGCCACATGGTTGAACAAAAATCTGACCAGGTAGAATTTCACTTCCAGAACAACCAAATTCCAGACGTGACAGTAATAGCAGTAGGACAACAGACTGGTGATGGGGGGTCCTCTCTATTTCTGAAAATCAGCCTTCCTTCCAGTTTAAGGTGGTATTCCACACTGGAAGGAAACACCCTGAAATTCTTTACTAATCCACAATCAGAAACTCCCACTCCTATAGTCCAGAAAGCTGTGAAATCAGCTCAGAGCCTGGCTGATATTCAGCAATATGGAGAGCAGTTGTTCATCCCTGTCCAGTTAAATGATGGGAAGGACTCTGTTCTCACTCGAGTGTGTGTGAACAACGGTACAAGCTTCATCAGCGAAGCCATGTTCCGCCAACTCCCAAAAGATCCAACCATTCCCACATTCAAACTGATAGACAAATGGGAAATAGACCTGGAAGCACCTAATCCCAAACATCTCCTGCCAAGAAGGTGTATGCTCAAAATCTCCATTGGCAACAAGAGCATAGTCCATAATTGTTGGGTCGTGCGAGACGTCACTGCCGCCTTTTACTTAGGCCGTGACATTCTCAATCGCTTTGCCATTAGTTTGGACCTAATAAACTTCAAAGCTTGGTCCCGATTAGCGGATAATCCCATGGGCTTTGATGATCCAGAAAAAGCATTTAGGTCAGCTCAATTGCTACCTTGTGAAGTCGCCATCCCTGAAAGGACCCGACAATTCTCCCTGGAAGTGAAAGTTAAAAGAGGACAAAAATTGCAAAACCCTGATGCTTATATACATCTAAATGCTTCTCTCCAACAGCAAGGGTTGGGGGTAAACCCAACTCCATTAGTCAACATAGAACATGACACCATTCCAATAGAGGTGGATAACAGCGACTTAAAGAGTATTACTCTAGCCGCAGGCAACATTATTGGAATGGCGGTTGATGACCGACATTTCTCCATTGATTTAGGAAATGAACTGTTAGGACCGATCCCCAAGGACTGTTTTGACAGTGACAGTGAGGACAATACGACACCAGACAGGATTTTCACCTGGCATGGGGGGAACTTCCTGGTGTACACTTCTTGCCCTTATGGTAAGGAAGATGTAACTTGTGACTTCAGGAGGGATGAGGTGATTTTCCAGGTCCATGAGGGCTGCCTTTCCCACCTGAAGCCTCCAGTCCAAATCAGCACTCTGACCAGGGACTTCTCCACCCAGCTGGAGGAGGCCGCTGAGATAGCCAAACCAGAAGTCTTTCCAGGCTTCAGGCAGATGGCGGAAGAGAGGGTCAACCTAGCTGATGCCTGTGTGACTCTGGAACAGAAGCAAAAGTTGAAACAAGTTTTCTTGGATTTCCAAGATCTCTTTGCGGTAGACTCATATGACTGTGGTCGCACCGACATCCACACCACAACAATTCCCACGGACCCTGGAATGACTCCAGCGTTTGTGAAGCAATATCGCTTGCCTCTCGCATCCATGGAGTCCCTTACTGAAATAATTAAGATCCTTGAGTCCCGGGGAATAATCCGTCCAGTCCACAGCACTTTCAATAATCCGGTGCTGGAAATATTGAAGCCAAACGGCCAGTGGAGACTCTGCGCCGACCTTAGGGAGCTCATCAAATGGGTCCATACTTCCCGATGGCCTCTGCCCTACTTTGACCAAGGGCTGGCCCAGATTCAGGGGTCGCAGGTATTCACAGCAATAGACCTGACCAATGGATACTGGACCGTGCCTGTCAGTAGGGAGGACCAATACAAACTGGCTTTTACCTTTGGGGGCCAGCAGTACAGATGGACCCGGACTCCCTTCGGATACCTCAACTCCAGCAATGAATTCAACATTTTCCTACATAAGGCCATGCCCGACCTGGGTGCGAGGGGTAACCTGGCTTATGTAGATGATGTCCTCATCAAAAGTTCATCTGTGGAGGAACACATAGCAGAGATCCGTTATGTTCTGACACAGTTGAGGGCTGCCGGAGCAAAACTTTCCTTTCTGAAAGCACAGTGGTGTAGAACCCGTGTTAATTTCTTGGGGCATGAGATTACTCCTCAGGGTCTCTGTCCCCAAGAAAAGAAAGTGGAAGCACTCCAGAAACTGAAAGACCCCACAACTCTGTGGGAACTAAGGAGCCTCCTTGGACTGACTAATTACAGCAGAAAGTTCATTGAAGGCTACGCAGAGATCACTAGACCCCTGATTCATCTCTTGAAGGGGGGGTCAAGTGGGAATGGGGTCCAGAACAATCTGAGGCGGTAAGACAACTCAAAAGAAGCCTCTCACAAGCTCCTTGCCTAGCTTACCCTGTCAGAAACAAGGAGTTCTTCCTGGAGACGGGGTTCTCTAATATGTACTTGACGGCAGTATTATACCAAAAGCATGACAAGGTCAATAAAGTAATCTCCTATGCGAGCAAAACTTTATCCTCTGTGGAGGAAAAATTCAACGATTGTGAGAAGGCACTCCTGGCAACGGTGTGGGCATTGAAGAATTACCGCCCGTTTATCCAGGGGGAACACATCATAGTGGAGACTCCACACCAGCCTCTGCAATATCTCCAAAGTGACAGAATCCGGGCCGGAAATGTGAGTAATTCCCGAATTACTTCCTGGATTCTGTCAATGCAAGGCTTTCCTGTAGAGGTCAGATATGGCCAAAACAAGAAGAGTCCCCTCAGGCAAGGTCTGGCTGACTTGCATGATTGTGCCAGAGAAAACTGTCTCGAGGACGAAAGTCTAAAAATCAAGGACAACATGGAGGCATACCTTAATTCCCCACACAAAGTCTTTGAAGAAGACAAGTGTGAGGGAATGCCCACTGTCTATGTGGATGGATGCCCGTACCATGTTGACAACAACGGGGAGAAAGAACTGGTGGCCGGCGTTGGGAATGCCTGGATGAAGGAGTTTCCAGAACCCTCCGCTGGATACAAAATTGGTCCCCGAAGTAGTCAGGTGGCAGAGTTGATGGCTGTGCATCAGGCCATCCTCACTGCTGTCCAACATCAACTCCACGAACTGGTTATCACTGATTCGGATTATGTACGGAACGGGTTCGTGGAGCACCTGGTTAATTGGAAAACCAGAGGCATGTTATGTGCTAATAACAAACCCTTGAAACATGGGAAGTTAATTCAAAACATTGATGATCTGGTCACCTCGAATGGGATGACATCTATTGGAAAAAGATCAAGGGTCATTCCAAAGTAGAGGGACCAGACAAAACTGGAAATGACTTAGCTGATCAGCTGGCCAAAACTGGGGCCATCCAAGGGGATCTAATAGAAATAGAGTCCCTATTGGGGGAAATCCAGGTCACTGCTATCACTAGGTCCCAGACAAATGCTCACAATGATCTTTCAACTGCACAATGGAGTAAGGAGACCCCTGATGCTGATTTAATCACAGCTCAGAAGGGGGATCCAATTATTGCTAAGTTTTACCAACACCTTGAGGACCCTGAGAACTTTCCCCTGACGGATACCAATTACATTGGGAAAGAGGACCTAAGAGTGTTGATGAAATGTCCAAAAATGTTCCGAATCCAAGACGGTTTGCTGGTAAGGAAATCCAAAGCTGGCCATGATCAGTGGGTGGTTCCTACCTCATTCCGAAGCCTGATGTTAAGTCACGCCCATGATGCGGCCACCGCCGGTCATAGGGGGTTTCACACAACACTGGAAATCTTAAGAGAGGTTTCATACTGGCCACACATGGGGCAGGACCTCGACCAATACTTGAAGGGGTGTCTTGTGTGTGCACAATTTCAGCCATCATCCCTCACACACCGTGCGCTTCTCCAAAAGAGGGGGATGACACGGCATAGTCAGATTTTCAAATCGACTTTGTAGGCCCTGTGATTCGCTCATCTAGAGGAAACACGTACATGTTGACCGTTACATGCTTGTTTACCAAGTGGGTGGAATGTCTCCCGGCCCCAAATTGCAAGGCAGAAACAGCAGCTGCCCTGATGATTAACCACATCGTTTCCCGTTTTGGTCTACCTCAAAGGATTGAGTCAGACAGAGGTAGCCACTTCACCAGTGAAGTAATGACAAAGATGTGGGAGATACTGGGGGTTAAAAGAAAGCTACACATTGCTTACAGGCCAGCTTCTTCTGGAGCAGTGGAGAGATATAACCGAACCATTGTGAGCATCTTAAAAAAGTTTGTGGCAGATTCTGGGCCAAGTTGGGCTATCCAACTACCTCTGGTCCTAATGGCCATCAGATCTACCCCTTCATCTGCAACTAAAATGTCACCATTTGAGTTGATGACGGGACGCAAGATGGTGCTTCCCCAGCATTTGCTCTACAGAACCCAAGAGCAAACGTTGATAAATGCCTCCACAATCCACAAGTATGTGGAGAATTTAAGGAAACACCTTCAGCATGCTTTTGCCTAATTTGAAATTATAGACAAAATCTCCCCTGTTGCATACAAGATCCGCATCCCCAAAGGCAGTTTGGCGGAAGGGGCAGACAAGTGGATACATATAAATCAGCTAAAGTGTTGCCATCCCAGGCACACTCTGCAACAACTGGAGGAGTCCTCTGCAATACCAGAGGGGGCCGCTCCAGCGTAAGTCAGTTCAAACTCTAAAATATTCCACATATCAAAAATATAGTAACATAATGCAAATGTGCCCTGTTATATATTGTTTTTAAAATCAGACTGCAAAATGCATTTGGATGTATAAAATGTACATGTTCGCCGCACCATTAATAGTGGTGGAAAAATGTCTAGGAATGTGTATTGGCGCTTTGCTTTATCATCCTAGGAGAGATGAAACCATGGAGACTGGCCAAGGAGGAAGATCCGGAGGCCGGGAGCAGAGACCCTAGGAGCCCGGGGTACCGCCCAATCCTCCCATCAGGACCAGCAAGGAGAACTGATTGATCGACTGGAGGGAGGAAAAGATGCTGAACTGTGCCACCTATGGAATTGGAAGAAGAGGAGGCGAACATCCCAGATCTTGCGAGTTCCATCAGTGAAAGGACAGAATGGCCATCGCAAGAGGGGGGGCTTGTGGGATGTTTTTACCCATGCATCCAAGCCCTACAATAAAACTGTGCAGTACTGGCATGGAAAACATCATGATGGCCAGAACTCCCCAGAGAGTGCACAGGGAAAACATGAAGAATAGGCTGCCACCCATTTATTGCCTATGTTGTGAGCACAGGAGGGCACTGCCTAAAACCACCAGTGGGCTACACACACAGTAGCCTGAAACCGTTCGGAATGGCAATGCTGATTGCCAAAAAAGCAACTCAGAACTGTGGGGAATTCATTTTCTTAATCCCAAAAATGGTTGCATTACCAGTACTCACCACTATCAGAAAGCCGGCGTTTTAAAACCACCAGACTTTTGTGTAAAAATGAACAAATGAAACAAAACCAGAACAAGGAAAGATTTGCTAAGAGGTGGATACAACGTAAAACTATATTCTGAAATGACTTGAAGGAAGTAATTATTTAATGTATATGTAAAAATTGTCAGTTTGATTTGAATGTAGAAAACTGGGAACAAAAAGTGACATTTAGCTGAAACCTGGCTTAATGAAACTGGAGTCTGCCTGACAACTACCCCCGACAGGAGTTGAAACGGGATCAACAGTTGTGTTCCCTGCCAGGCCTGGCTGCATCCTGAGGTCACATGGCCCTGTTGATTGAAAGGGGAGTGGCAGCTGGGGACTACAGGGAGTTGAACAAAGGCCTGTCCTGGACTCAGGCAAATGTTATATTGGGGGGCCGTAAAAGTGGCTTCCTCTTAGGGGAAACTGGGAGGGGCAGTGCCTCTGCTAGCAGCTGAGCTTGGGGGAAGTGGATAAACCAGTTATTCCACTCTGTGATGTGGGAAGCCACACCACTTTTTTGACCAGAGCATAATTTTAAAAAGATAGATAACTCATAGTACGGACTTGTCAGAATTATATAAGTAATATCATTATTTTTGTGATTTTTCTGTGAACATTTTAAGAGGCGTTAGGACCCTGTGGTGTATTCTGGGGGGTTGCTAGCGGAAAATAGGGTCTCACTCCAAATGTCTGCATGTTAAAAATCTGACACTTCATCAATTAATGTCCATACTCCTTGCGCACATGTGTGTAATTTTGGGTAAATGTCCGATATTGCAAAACCAGTTAAAAAGCGCAAAATGTTGTCATTTTTGAATGCAAGCCCCCAGGAAGATCAGAGGCGGGCAAGCATGGACCATAAGGAATATATAATGTGCACATGTAATTTCAACAAATTGTATATCTGGGAAGGATGTATTTGAATCAAATATAGATTTGTGGGCAAACTGACCAGGGGAGGATCCTCTGGCCCATAAACAGACTTCATCATGCTGACAATCCATTTCTTTCCCCCAATCATGGGAGAGGGGAGAATTGGGCCAATGACAAGTAGAGAGGGGCAGGCTTAGCTAGGCCCAGGCACACACCCATTTTCAAAACACATAAAAAGAGACTGCTGGGACAGGTAGAGAGATTCAATTCCATTTGCTGCGGAGCATGCTGACCGACGACTTCACATCCAGAGATCCAGACTTCAAATCCATCAATCTCCAAAGACCAGAACTTTACTTCAGAACTTAAAGCAAGGGCGTAAACCCACAAACTGAGAACTCTTCTCAGCAGGCCTCAGCATCCTTAAAATCATTTGCAGCTATTCCACAGCCGGGCGAGCTGTTTGAATTATTTTGCCAAGAACAATTGCCAGAGACCAGACCAGAGATCGAGTGACCCAGACCGCTGTGAAGTACCGAGACCAGAACCGGAGTCCAGTCCAAAACCTGACCAGATCCGTGGCGAGGCCCATTCCTGCACAAAATATCTTGTGAGTACCTAGCAGAACTGTGCAGAACCAATCTCTTAGTTAAAATAATCTAATCCAAACTATTTTAACCTAAGTAGAACTGCCTCCTAGAAATTGTGTCATCTGTCATTTTTAAAGCTGCACAACTGTCACCTGTCAATTCTGCAGCTGCAAGCTGTCACCTGTCATTTTGAGTTTACTTTAAATCCGAAAAACGACCTTTACAAAATCGTTCATATCTCTGGAACCGTTTGTCCTAGGAACTTGGTTTAACTTTCTACTCCTTATACTTTTGCCGTAATCACGATTCACGCACTCGCGAATTTTGCCGCGATTTGCGATTTGGCCTGATTTCTTTACCTGTAAAAAGATAGCAGCTTTTTGCTTTCCTCTGCTAAAAATGTGTTTGCCTCTTAATAACCATCCCTGAATCATTGCTTAAGTGAGCCTAAGCTCATCCCAAGTATCTCTCACTCACCCTGAACCTCTTAAAGGGAATTAAAAGCATTTTCAGCATATTTCTCACTTCATTCCCACCACATTCAAAGCACTTGGGCCTCTGTTTTAAAACTCATACCGGTTTTCTCTAAGCTTGCTGGGGTGGGAATTGAATTTCGTATTGTATTTGATTGCATTCCTGAGAACTGTGTGTGTCACTTCCATCTCCTTCCATTTCTTACATTGCATAGGGAGGGGGTGAATTGCCAGAGAAAAAGTTGTTATCTTATCTTTTGCCAAAATCATATCAAGTATTTCTGTACTGCATTTTATTCCTCATTGCTTTCCCTTGAAATCATAAAAGTATTTTTGCTACTTTATCCATCCTATACTAACTCCTCACTGATTATAAAGAAGCGTGCTAGTGTCAGATTACTCATTGTTGATTAACATTATATTTATAAGGGCGATATCGATTATTAATTTATTATAAAAGTGTGGTATCTATATTTTGTTTTATTTCTCAAATAAACCTTTTAAACTTGCAAAACAGAACTACTTCTTGGCTCAGGGGGGTCAGGGGGATTCTATAGGGGTAGTCATCCAGAACTCATGAACTGGACATAAAGATATATCAATAAGGGTTTCCATTCAGTATCCCAGACTAGGCATTGACTTAGCTGTAGTGTTGAATTGAATCCTCTTACAATGCATATGTTAATGTTAAAGTATTTTTACAGTGCACCATCACCCTCGGATTTTTTCCCTAGGTGCTCAGGCGGATCTGCAAACCAGAAGGCGGGGTGGGTTAGTCGGGTGAAGAGGGAATAGGAAAGTGAGAGAAGTGGTGTGCTGTTGGCAGCTTCAGTTCAGTTTTCACCATGCGCTGAGATTTGGTGTGAATATCGGACCGATGCAAGACCTCATGTGCTGTAGGTATGATATGATATGATAGGTTATTAATAACGCGCTTAATACCCAGAGGTTTCTAAGTGTGGACCCGGGGATCAAACCTGTGTTGCTTTGTGTCGTCTTGCTTCCAAGGCAAGCACGTTGCCGCTGAGCTATCCTCCAGAGACTGGTCTGGCTTATTTGTTGTTGTTGCAGTGTGGTGAAGTGCATGTAGTTTGCTGAGCGAGATGATGGTTGTGTGGATTTCCGTGTGAATTAGGTATGCAGAGATTTGAGCATAGGGTTAGCGGTTATATATCTTAGTCATTATCACTCTTATTCTATGGATCCGATTGTCCTATAGGTAGGTACATTTTTCACTTTCCTTTTCTGTCTGTCTATTTGTTATGAGTGATGGTGTGGTGTGTTCCGATATGTGTTATATTGAGCATAGTGCATTGGGAAGGAGCATGTCTTGTCCCCCCCTCTGGTATTGGTCCTGTAAATTAGCGGTCACCCACTTCCTTGCTATCTATTTCCGTCGGTGTTCCTTTGGTGCCTATGTGTAGTTTGTAGGCCAAGGTGTTATTGATATATTGTCCTTGCCCTTTCATCACTGATCTATCGGTGTTTTAATTTATGGTATCATTCTTTCATACCTATATCTCTGTTGGTAATTTGATATGCCGAGGGTTGTTCATAAGGTCTATTTATGGGCGATGGCCCTCACAGATGTAAATTCGTAGCTATTGGCTTTGACACTTTCTGTTCTCGAAGACGGAAGTAATCTTTCGCTGAGCCCCAATTTGAACGCTAGTCTCCCTTGTCTTTCCCCCTGACCTCACTTGCTCACCGATTGGATCTCAACCTTGGGGTTTGCTTTGACAAGGACCTCAAAATCACTCAGTTCATCATGATCACTGTCACCACAGCCAGACTCAAGCTCCTAAATATTAGAAAAATATGACCATCTCACAGACCTCTTAACTCAAGCATTTATCATTGATCTGCTGCTTAGCAAACCTGAATAGTGTATGGGCTACCTCTTGGTTTACCCTTCTACAGTGTGTCTCCTTCAACAAATTCTTCAACTTCGCTCTATGCACCCTGTTTTATATTACGCAGACTGCTCTCTGCCGCTACCTCTTATTATCATGCCAAATGGATGACACTGGAAAATAGCTAGTCATCTTTACACCCATCAATGGATTTGCACCCACCTCTTGCTGACTTCATCTCAGTCTACTCTCCTTTTTAAATACTCTGCTGCTCATCTCTTCACAACCTGTCGGTCCCCCTGTGCTGTTTCCCACATTCACTCCTTTTCCCCACTTGACCCACTACACTGTAATACTTACCCTGGGCCATTAAACCCATCTCTTCAGTGGAGCTCTTCAAAATATGGCTCATACCCTACCCGTTAGTGATGGAAGGACTCCCTCAAACCGTTTCACTATCCAGTCCATATAACTGCCTGACCTAGCTCTCCTGCATTCTGCCCATTCTGCAATTTCTAAATGTGTAATTATTGGCCTCAGGCTGTCCATAGTAAAACTATTGTTATGTCTTCCAGTCCCTGTCCCTGCTATATGTTATCGCTCTTACCACTTCACTGCCCGGTATGTGTAATGCAATCAGGTAATGCTCTTATGTAAAGGCACCATACTGTAGGAATGACTCCACTCTCTGTCATTGCCTACTTTGTAGATTATTTGTGTGTAGGATGGAGTGGGGAAGTTTCAACTGTATGGATAACTTGTTCCGGAGGCACCGTACATAGCAGGAAAAGGGCTGTTTTCGAGGTTTTTCCCCTTGCAGTTCTTAGCTTTGATCCTGGTGGTGTTGCGTCTGGTAGTGTGCTGGTCTTCACTAATGGTGAGTTCTTATGCAAGGCAGGGTGGTGTTTTAGTTGTTACCGCTTTGTAGGCGAGGCAAGCTGTCTTCAATATGATGCATACTTGAAGGGGTAGCTAGTACATGTCCTTGAGGATGGGGTGAGTTGGTTACATTTTCTTAGTCCTATGATGCCGCTTGTTGGATAGCTTTCAGATGGGGCAGGGGGGGCATCTGGCACATTTGCAAGTAGGGCTTTGTTCACATTCTGGTGCGAGAGGACCCGTGTTTGGACAACTTTTCTGAAACTCGGGCGGGGATGAAAGATACAGATTTACCATGCTTGGTGTATGAGGGGTTCCCTCGCATTTAAACAGGCTCCTTTAAAAACATGGTGTAATACTCAGCAAAGCAATTGTTATTTTTATTGACATGTTAGGGCTCATCTTGCTGTTTTTACTTTCTACTTTGTTCATTATTACTGACAGCATTACTTTTCTTTTATAACATACCAACAAAAGTACACATTCTCTGAATGGGTTCTGTAGACAGATATGACACTCACAAGCCGCACACACTTCACAACACTCACAACACTGCAACAACACATAAACTGGAGCAACAGCACACGCGGACTGACACCGATCCAATACCCGCACCAAAGCTCAGCACCCGGTGTATACCGAGTTGAAGCTGCCAACAGAACACCACTCCTCTAACTATCCTACTCCCTCTTCACCTTACTAACCCATCCCACCTTATCGTTTACAGATGCGCCAGAGCGCCTGGGGACCAATTCCGTTAGTGACGGTGCGCGGTACAAATAACTTTATAATTTAACATTAACATTTAACATCAATTGTTGAAAATGAACGATCCTGTAGGTCGCTGTTCCGATTCACTTATCGCTTGATCTGTTTTGCACCTTGAAGTAAACTGCACTGAGAATGAACGCTGGCTGATATAACCCAGAACAGACGCTGCGGGGAGACGAGAGTTGGTGTACGCTGCATACTGGGACCTTCTGTGCTCTCTCCCAACCTGTGGCCTCATGTTTTATTCCTCGTGTCGCGGACAGTCCTTCCACGACCACATTGCTGTTTTGCTTCGCCAAGCCACAAACTCACAAACACATTTTGACTTTTGCTGAAATCTGGGGAAATGGGTGGTGTGTCAAAAAGTCACATAGCCAGTAATGTTTGGAGGGTCCTAACAGGTAACTATGCAAAATGTGGTGCAGATAGGTGAAACTGTGTGGAAATGTATAAGGAACAATGCTTCGCCAAGCCACAAACCCACACATTTGGACTTTTATTAATATAGATTTTTATTATGATTTGTTTACATAAACGTGTCTCATATGGTCACCCTTAATTAGAAGCTGCCCATTTGACACACTGTGCACTGTCCACTTATCACAACTGACACTAAGGTGCTATATCTTTTTATAGGAATATATAAAGATGCCCACATAGATATTTGAACCTGTAAATGAAATCAAGATAATGAAGCTTGCCATATATTGTAGAACCCTTCTTCCTGTTTAGCCTGGACCAATATTTTCACCAATCACCAAGGCACATTACAATCAGGAGGGTGATATCATTACTTTTAATGTAAAATATTTTTTTCGGCCTCTTAATTTTTACCTCTTTGTTTTTACAATGGGTGATTTTTGTTGATTATTTTAAAATTAAACCCAGGCTGTGCGGTTCCATTTGATAATGTAGATGCAAAAAGGCGGTGGGACAATAAAGTTGCAGCAAAAAGACTGTGGTTTGCTGTGAGATTATCACTGTGAACCTGCAGAGGACACCCCCACAACCCCTGTTTTTTTCTTTCTCCCTCCACCCCCAAGGCAAGCTGGGAAAAGCTCTGCTACCCTCACAAATGTTCACCATACATAATGTTGCCATAGCCTTTCCCAGTGACTATATGTATGGCAACCATTGGTGTGGGGGTAATATTACCACCGGCTGTGGGAGGAAACTGAGTGAGAGAAAGTAAGGATGATATTAACTGAGGACAAGGAATGAATAGGTTGAGCTAGTTCGTGCTAGGAATAGGGCATAAGAGGTAGAGTGACAGTAGAAAATGTTAAAAGTTGTCATTAATTGTAGGGGTTGTAGAGAGCGACTGAGCCTAAGTCTGGAATTCAGTCTCGGGAGTGTAGTAAAGATGGGGTGTGTGCTGATATGAGGGGAGAGGCATGTGCTGGAAGGGAGGGTTGAACAATGGGTTATGGGTTTTGAGGGGGTGAGATTATAGATACATGACTGGGAACTGATGTTTTAGACAATGTCAACCAACTCTCATCCTCCAACATCCATTCTGCTTTCTTCTGTGTATGGTGCTGTATGGCCTTTACTCTGGAAAGAGGATCCAGAAGGTTGTCAGAGAGAAAGGCTAGATTAGGAGTATAATGTTATTGGTGATAGAAAAGACACAAGCTTTGTATGGGAAGTACTTTAGTGGAGGTATTGATGTTAGAGTTGAATATTATTTAATACAAACATGTTTTTGAACAAAAGGAGTCTGATTCACTGGTGCCATCATCAAGGGGAACCCACTGAAATCATTTTTTTTTTTTTATTTTATTTTGGTTGGCTGAAAGAATTCAACCTTTCAAAAAAGTTCTTCATTACAAAAAACATTAATTTTTCCCAATTTTACAATTTTACAATTTTACAATTTTACATATTTCATTTTTACATAATTTGTATCAATTTACCAATTTTACGATTTTTCAAGCTTTCCATAGCCTATATGCATATTTGATTGATTTGTTACATTTTACAGATTTGTTTCAGAAGTAGTAAGCAATGTTCTGTTCACAAGAATAATTGACAAATAATGTTAAAAGTTGAAACTAAAATAGATAAACAAAACCCACATATATCCTAAAGTTTAAAATACCTTTGTCAGTTGGCCATAGGCGATAAATTGCGAGGTAATATCATTTTTATAAATTGCGTTAACGCGATGTGAATGGCAGTGCGATTGCTTGTCATTAATATAATCCATATTTCATATGATGAGCGATCACTGTATAATTGTAATACATTACAGAAGTAATGTTTTCGTATGCCACTCAAAGCCGGGCAATCCACTACTAGGTGAGCTAAGCACTCTAATTGTGTAGCATCTTTACAGAAACGGCAAGATGTTTCAGTTTTTAGAATTACACCTCTTCGTGCTAGAATTTGATTTGTGGACTGTAAATTCAAACGCAATCTTAACATTTCGGAACGAACATGGTGTGATGGAGACTTTAAAAGATAATAGGCCATTTGTTTAAGCTTCTTGTGAGGGAACAAATTTCGATAAAAATCTACATATTTTTTACATAGTTCGTGGGTTGCATTCCAATCATGCCAATACAATCTTTTTTTTGCTAGAACAGGATTCTTAAGTAGCAAGTCAATTGAAACGTTTGCACTGGCTAGAGCATTAATGATTTCTCTTGTCCACTTATTAGGGAAAACATCATTGGATGCACAAATATACATTGCAATTGAACCCAGCATATTATTAGTTTGTATACCCAAAAGACATTTTCGATAAAAATTGCAAAATTTCCAAAGAATTAGACCAAACAGGGAGATACTACCAAGTTCGTACCTTAACATACACAAGGGAGTACACAACGGTAAGCACAAAACTGTTTTCCAAAATTTCCCTTCAAGTCGATCCCAGTAAGTTCTAGATTGAGGTAACAGAGTTTCAGCTCCGTAGGATAGAATCGGGACAGCTTTTTTGATTGAAAAAGGTTACCACATGCACTACAGTGAATTTGCCATACTTATATAGAATTATTTTGGCTTGTGAGATTAGAGTCATGACTTTGGCTTTTACATAATCATCATAAATTTGATTTGACACAGAGCCAGAAAAAGGTAATCCTAAGTATTTATAACTTGGTACCGTTTGTAAAGGAACTTCGCGCAAAAACCACTGACTTCTCACCATTTTTGTGTGCCTTTTTCTTTGACAAATCACTATCTGAGTTTTGTCCACATTGATAGTTAGATTGTTGGAGTGAGTATAAGTGTCCAATTTATTCAAAAGGTTCTGTAATCCGCTTGGAGTTTGCGAAATAAGGACAAGATCGTCAGCATACAAGAGCCATATAATTTTTTGGGCTCCTAGTTTGGGAGAATCTGACAATACTTCTTCAAAGGAGGACCCAATATCTAAGATGAAAAGGTTGAAGAGAGTGGACGCCAAGATGCACCCCTGTTTTAATCCTCTCATTGTATTAATGTTCGCAGACAACAGCCCATCAAGCGATAGTCTGACTTGCATTGTCGTATTCGAGTGCAATTTTTTGATTATAGTTAACAATGACAGAGGACAGCCATAGCTCTGTAATTTCTGGAATAACAATGATCTATCGACTGAATCAAAAGCTATCCGGAAATCGACAAAAATGCCATATACAGGGGTTGATTAAGTTCTGCATATTTGGATTTTAGCATATTTAATGTGATTAGATTTACTGAAGTGCCTAGCCCTGCAACAAAACCAGTCTGGAATGGGTCTCTTTTAAGCTCATTTAGGGTCCAATTATTCAATTCTTGCAAAATAATACGACTGTAAAGTTTGCCAGGAGCGTCTAATAAGGCGATGGGTCTATAGTTCTGTGGAAGACACCGATCACCTTTTTTATGAATTGGTACAATCAAAGAGTGAGTCCATGATACCGGAAGCTCTTGGGATTCATTAATGTGCTCATATATATGATATAGGATTGTTGACCATATTACTGGATGTTCTTTAAAAATTTTGTTTGATAGTCCGTCCGGACCCGGCGCCCTAGACTGACTTATTTTATTGATAAAGTATAGGATGTCAGATTTATCAATATTAATATGAAATCGTTTGTGAGGGGCGGAACTTACAGGAGATTTGCAATCAGGTGGATTGGCATAGATTTTAGAAAAATAACTAATCCAGCTTGCTTCTGGGACACTCTGTGTTTGTGACTTTATTTGCACCGGGGAAACAGCGCTGGTCAGGACTTTCCAGATTTGGGCAGTATTGCTATCACGAATATTTCGTAACATCAATTCACCATCTTGTTGAAATAATTTACATCGATGGCTCCTCCGCCAATTCCTATATGATGTTTTAATTTGCGTCAATACTGTAAGCCTAATACTCAAAGGAAGTTTCATGGCTTCTCTTTTTTTATGGCGAAATTCAGTTTTCTTGCTTTTGGTTTCCAGGTCAAACACATGTGATCTTCTAAAGGTGTAATTTTTCTGTATCCTATTTTCTGAAAAATGATGTATTAAATCATAATAGGGAACTGGGGTAAGAGGTGTGTTATTCCGTGAGTAACAAAAGGCAGCTTGCAGGGAAGTATTGAGGTTATTTAATTTGTTTTCAGTCCAAATAATGCGATTCAGCTGATTGGAGACTGTTAGTTGACCCAAATTCACCATCGTGCTACGGTTGGTTTTCGTCACTTTTGAAGCCCACTGTAGCGTGAGCAATCGATGATCACTATTTGAGTTTGTTACAGTGTTAAAAGAGTGAATTTGTGAAAAAAGTCTGTCATCAACATAAATGTAATCAATTGTGGCTTTTACGCTGCCCTGTTGCCACGTATGAATCATCTCACTTTTGTCAAATTTACTCTCATTCATCATACAAAATCCTCTCGTGAGCATAAGTTGTTCCCACAATTTACAATTTGAGTCCCCCGATATGTTCATCGAGGGGAGGCAATGGAGATTTAAATCACCAGCAACAACTGTATGCTGTATTTCTGGAACAAGCATGATAAAATCCAACATGGAAGCAACATCACCCAAAAACCTCCGATTATCAATGCTTTTGTGGTTCCAGTAGAGATTAACTATAGCGTACAAGGTTGAGTCAATTGACATAACAGTCAATTGCGTAAATGGATTAGGAATATAAGAGAAGATTATGCTGATATTAGAGCTTAATTTAGTTGCTGTAATAAGGCCAGCCATCGGACGGCCTCTCTTTCCCTGAAGAGCTGGCAGAAAATGAATTTCATGGTTGTTCCATAAGGGAGCAGTTGTTAGCCATGTCTCTTGTAAAAGAATCACATCGTGATTATTTAAGATGTTTTGTGTGTTATTAACCAAATGATTAAAACCACGAGTGTTCCATGAGACCAATGAGATATATCTTTCCTTCTCCGCCTTGTACGCAAGTTAACTCCTGGAATCGCAATTACAGCAGCATTTGGAGGGAACCTCCGTTATTACATCGCTATCTGTGTACACAATACCCTTATTAAGTTCCCTTATGGCAGAATCAGTCCACGTTTCAGCACTAAGAGAACCATTAGATGAATTCGTTGGGCCCATAAGTAGTATGAATCCCAGTGACAAAAGTTGGTTTTTTGCTTCCCAGATGAGATTTCTGACGACTCTTGACGTCAGCCATAGGCATGCCGTACTAACTGAGTTGTCATTGAAAAACTCAACCTGTGCTATGTCTGCAGAGCCAATGTCTTGCAATAGCGGAATATCAGAGAACACCTGTAATATACTTTGTCGGTTTAGCACATATTGCGGATATGGGGCTGGCCGGCATCCCAGTACTAGTGCAATGTTATTATCCTTTGCTACTTTGGATTTCAAAATTGATTTACCTGGGAGTTTATTAGAAGTATTTTGCGCAACTGTGGAAGTTTGTTTAACTACAGAAGAGCGCAAAGTTTTTAACATGGTGACAATTTCATCATTGTGGGTAGCCAAAGGAGGAGGCGACTCTATTGCTTCTATATTTTTATCGCATTTGAATGAGACTGAAGGTTTCGATGATGAATATTGAGTTTGAAAATTATCAGTTTTCTGTGATTCAAGTGAGGGAGCTTTGAGTAACGGTGCTGCAATAATTCTGCTCATGTACGCATCAACATCCTTTCTGATTTCAGCACGACAACTAACAAGCGTTTCTTGTTCGTATTCATCTTCATTCACTAAAGAGGGTTGAGAAGCGCCTGCTACATTTGTTTTAGATTTCTTAATACATGGAAGTTTAGCTCTTTTGGCGGAGGATAAATTCGCACTGGATTCTGTCATTGCCAATGGGTGATGTATTTCCAGGCCAGCTTGTTCTTGTTCATGGCTATTGACTGCTTTAATCAAATTATCTAAGGGCTCATAGGGCGTTGCAGATACTTGCCCTTTAATCGCAGAACCCAATTTATTTTTACGAATTTGGCTTAATTGTGAATACTTTTTCGTGATAGCACAGGCCGTTTGTTGACTATGTTTATTTGGAATAGTCAGCATATTAAAGAATTGTTTTGAGCTTGTTGGCGCCTGTACTTCGTTTTTTTTAACATTTTTAGTTTTTTTGACAGTCTCAAGATTTTTCCTTTTTTGCTGTGTTATTTTCCCAGATGAATTGGGTTTCAAAGTAGATTGAGTCATCTTTTTACAAAATATTGTATAGGGCTCTGGAGTTGGTGAGCTGATAGAGTCATGCTCTGTCTCCTTTTCGTTAACAGCAACAACCTCTCTAATCACCTGTCCTATGTACGGCAAGGAACACAGTATGCCGGAGTTGTCTATGGTAATTGGAGACAGTTGGTTCTCTAATTGGGCAAATAAATTTGATACTACTGGAGTACTTTTCGATTCATTTGCAGACATAGTAATTGGAGCCATAACTGATGTCATAGTGGCAACAGTAGCCATTTTGGTTGGCATTAAGGCCAACTCAATTGGACTGTTCGGCGGAACATAAGGCTCTTTACTTGTCAAGTGTGGAGGCGCTCGCCATGTTTCTTGCTTAGCCTGCCAGGCTAGAACAGCTAGTAATTGGGCACCTTGTACATCCAATTTCGTATTCAGTGTATTGAACAAAGTAGTAATAGTTTGTAGCGTTAAATTAATTGCTCCTAGGGTTAATTCGATTATATTTGGTACATTTGGTGGAGTTTGAACCTTTTGCGTAGGTGAGCTCTGCCGCGGAGTAGGAAAAAGAAAAGAGGAGGTGAGATTTGATTTCGTATAGCCTCCATTTGAGTACAACTTGGGGGAGAAGGAAAGATTAGCAAGTGACTCTTGCATTGTGAAATCCGAGCCAGGAGAGGGTAAGTCAATCACTGCTACATCCCCCAGCGTTTTGGCTAAGACAGGGCTAGACTTTGTATCGGAAAGTAGCGCCAATGATTCTCCTCTTAATACTGTGCTGTCCGATAGAGAGACATGCAGAGTGGTACCACAGCCCGCCTGGTTGTGGTTTGCTATCTTTGGGTCCTTAGAGTTTTTTAGAGAAACACTCTGCGTAACGCAGTCAGGGTAAAAAAAACGTATATCTTTAGTCCTCGGGTTTTGTTTCAAGGCGTTAGCGACTGAAGTCACAGCGCGCTTTTTTACTTTAGAGTTCTTTGGCACTTCTGTATTAACTGTACACGGAGTTGATACGCAAGGCACTGCCCAAGTTGATTTACCAGTACAATTTAGGGACGGCCCTTGGATTGGAGGCATGCCCGTGCGAAGTGTATATAAATTACGTTTCATGATATTTTATTTTAATAACAGTCCCGTACCTAACAAGGTCTTTGAAGAAAAATTCCACCAATTTGCACTTCCACCAATTTGGGGAGGCGCAGACTCTCTCTCGAAAGGTAAACAGCAATCGGTATTGCTAGCGATAGTCCCCCGGGCTCGCTTTGCCCGCGACGCCGCGGCGAAGCGGCAAAGCGGGACTTTCTCGGGACTTCGCCGGTGCGCGCGCGTTTCCTCTTAAATAGGCACGCCCACACAAGGGGTTACAGAGCCTAAATATAAAAGACACAATATAAATATATGTATATATAATAAGTTAACAACTTAATGACAATACTCTGCTGATCCTGAAGGCTTCACCTTATGGGAACTGTAGTTGTTTTCAGTAACAGTTCTTCACGAGCAAACAATGCTTCTCAGGAAAATAGCAGAGAGCAGCGGCAAAGCGGGACTTTCTCGGGACTTCGCCGGTGAAATCAACAAATTCCTGAAGACAATAATGTGCCCATCTAAGATTATTAACATCAATTACCCTTCATACTGTTTCTAGATTCCCACAAATGAGGCGTTACACTACCGCCAGAATAAGAATGGATGAAGTAGTTCATGCAGAACTTGAATTTTTCTAATTTCAACAGAATTAGCCGAGCTGAAATGTTCAAACTATTTCCAAGGTTAAAAAATAGTTTTGCTCCAGCGCGACCTAACATCTTTATAAAGGCAGGTGAGTCAAAACTAGAAACACTCAGTGGTTGGTGCTTGAAGAGCGAAGCACAATATGTTAGAATTCTGG
This sequence comes from Ambystoma mexicanum, assembly GCF_040938575.1. NCBI lineage: Eukaryota > Metazoa > Chordata > Amphibia > Caudata > Ambystomatidae > Ambystoma > Ambystoma mexicanum. The sequence goes on along the minus strand of NC_090935.1, from coordinate 635,106,103 downwards.
ATAGTTAGGGAACACCATTTGTTTAACTATAGGTTAGTTTAGGATTAGAAATAGTATAGGTTAGAGTAGAATTGCATTGATATTGGGACTTTGGTAGTTTTATGGAATTAGCATAGACACAATCATGAGGATTATTTTCTTATTGTAGTTAGAGGAGAATGCCAAAGCTGTATTGGGCAGATGTTTCCATTGATTGTGTAGGAGATGGCTAAGTCTGTGTTAGACACACGTGTCCCTCTTTGTTGGAGAAGAAGGCTACAGCTATGTTGGGACTTATGAAGTTTGTTGGAAGATTAGAAAGCAACAACTGTGTTAGGCAGACATCTAATTTGGAGACCGAGGAGAAGGGCAAAGCAGTGTGAACTGCATGTGTGATTCATAATCAGGAGACAAGGCCAAATTTGTGTTAGGGATATACGACTTTTGTTTGCAGAGAAGGCCAAAGCATTGGTAGATACCTGTATCTTTTCTGTTTTAAAAGAAAGGCAATTCGGTGTCAGACAAACATATCTTTTGTTGGCAGATGTGACAAATCCAAGTAATTCACCCCTTCTCCCCAAGAGGGAACCACCCCTTTTGAGAATAGGGAGGGGAGCCTGCTACACAAACCACTCCCTATGGGATTGGGCAAATGGGATCTCACTGGGGTGGTCCCCTTTACGGGACAAGTACTCTCATAGTTTCAATCTGTTCAATCTCTCTTAAACTCCATGCCCAAAAAGGTTGTTACATACATGCAGTTGATCACATTGCTAAAGAAGTGGGCCCTTTAAAAATGCTAGTGTGGTTGCTGACCCCTGGGTGAAGCTGAAAGTCCATGACCAATGGGACTGTGTCTCTTGTTCCAATGCAGAGCCTATAGGGAAAAAGCTTTTTACCTGGAGGGCAAGCAGAGCCACAGCGAAAGAGGATGAAATCCAGAAAGGAGCCAGCAGCCAAGAGACTGCGCATGGATGGAGACACTGCACTGCTCAGAGTCCACGTAGCCTGGATGGAGGACCACAATGCATACATCACATGGGTGAAAAGACGGTACAACCTTGTCGATTCCAGGAGCATTGGTGATTCCTATCCTGTGGTCTCAGAGAGAGAGAGAGAAAGAGACCTCACAGCAACCAGTGTGGCCGACCAACAGGGCCAAACCACAGCACCTGAGCAAAGAAGGAGGAAGCTGGCAAACCCAAAAGGACGGTTTGCACCCAGAAGGAACAATCGCCTCCCCCAACGATGGAGCCTGCAAGAACACATGTATGCGGTCTGCAGCAAAGATTGGGATAAAGGTAGCTAAGCTCCGCAAGACGCCAAAAGGGAATCCAAACGCTAAGCAAGCGGAACGAATACAAAGGGGGCCCGGTGGATTTAAAAACCTCCAGAAACTGAAAAAAGACCAAAAGAGGGGGAAAAATAATTAAAGACCAAGGAAGGGTATGAACCCAAAGCATATTCCCTTTGAGGGGTGATCGAAAACCAGAAAGAAACAGAAACAAACACAAGTGTTGTATGTAAAAGTCTCCTTCCTCAAGATAAGACCCAGGAGGGGGCTACTACAGACCAAAGAGTAAGCAAATCTGCCCGAGGGGGCTAAACCCTATTCCTCAATAGGGAGACTTTGGCCCAAGAGGTCAGAGCCCAGTCCATTTTACAACTCACAACCACACACAGAGGGTGGTGAACTGTAAACAGTTGTATGAACCAGAGTCCGTCGGCCCCAGTGGGATCAACAACAAATACCAATACCTACATGATATTCAATCACCCTAGAAGAGTGGACAAAGAACAGGGCAAGGAAAGTTGAAGGATTTCCAAGAGCAAGTTTGACAGTTGAGAGTGGAACAGTCAGAACTAAGACACTCATTGTGGAGGATCCCAGTAGTTGATTATTTGCATTCTTGTTACCTAAAATGAACTGGCAATTTGTTTGAACTGTGCAAGAAAGCAGAAGCCTAGCGAGCTAAGGCAGACATTATTTTCTTTTAGATTTTGTATGAAACTTTAGGAACATGTTATTTTGTGTGAACTGTATTCAAAGACGAGAAACCTGGGAGGTCAAGATGGACTTCCTCCATAGACATTTCTTTGGCAAGGGGGTCAAACACCAACCAGCAGAGGTCAAGGAAGGGAAACGGAGAACCACTTCTCTAGGCCAAGTTTGTCTTGTTGTTATCTAGTGATAGGGACAGTTAGATAAGGATAAGTTTGGACAGAAGACTAATTGTTGTGGTTTGACATCCTGACAAGCACTGTTTGTTGTTTTGTAGATTAGGGAACTACCACGATAGCGATCGGGCCAGTTGGGGATTTTTCTTTAAGTTTAATAAAGTCAAAACTTGAACCAACATGTCCAGTTCTCCACCTTCCATCTCTGATTTACCACACGAAGAAGAAGGACAAAGCTGTGCTAGGCACATATCTATTTTGTAGACGTATAAGATGGGCCAAGCTGTGAGAACCCCAATTCCATTTTTTTTATAGGTGGAGAAGGCACAAACATTCTTAGGCACAAGTGTATTCTCTGCAACCTGATGTGCTCTCTCCACTTGCCTATGTGCGGTATAACATTCTATTTCGATGGCTTGCTTCTTCCTCTCTTTCACGACACTTAATGCTTCGCAGTCTTCTATTCCTCTCCCCGCATTTTCCCTCTTTCCTCTCTCCCCACCCCTCACTATATTCTATGCACTTACCCTCTCAGAATTATCGTCAGACCTAATATGATAATCGCTTGTTTGTTTCTCTCCCTCGCCCTCTCTTCTTTTGTCAATCTCCAGCACTATCAGAAATGTCATCAGGCCTAGTACGAAAGTTACTTGTTTTGTTCCTCCCCCTGCTCTCTATTCCCTTACCTTTTGTCATTCCCCTGCACTACCAGAAATGTCATCAGGCCTAGTATGATAGTTGCATGTTATGTCCCCCCCTCTCCCTCACCTTTTTGTCAATCTAAAGCACTACCAGAAATGCTGCCAGGCCTAGTACGATATTCGCTTGTTTTGTTCCTCTCCTTCCTCCCCCCTCAATTCCCTCACCCTTTGTCATTCCCCTGCACTACCAGAAATGTCATCAGGCCTAGTGTGATAGTTGTTATTTGTCTCATATCCTACCACCCCCTCCCTCACCTCCTTATCATTGTCAAAGCTCTTGAACTATCTGAAATGTCGTCAGGCCTAGTACGATAGTTAATTTCACAGTCTTAATGTCTCAAGGCCTTGTAAGAATGTAAATGTATTTTCCCTTGCTCCCTCCCTTGCCTTGAAGCGCTTCGAAACACATGTGTGTATAGGCACTATACAAATAAACTATTAATATCAATATCAATATCAATATTTTGTTGGTGGAGCAGGCCAAAGTAGTATTAGGCACCTGCCATTGTTTGTTGTGAAGATGATCAAAGCTGTGTTAGATGGTAGAGATGCCAAAGCAGTGAGAATCCCACATGTGTTTTATAGGCGAAGACGACCAAAGCATTGCTAGTCACTGTAATGCTTGGGCAGGAAAAAGACTGATATGTAGTGGAAATTTCTCTTCTGTGAAAGGATGGTGAGCTAAAGACTCTGGTTGAGACTCTAACCCAGGATATAGGCCGGGAGTAGAAAAACTCCCAGAGCCCCCTTGTTTTTGCATATTAAGTACCTTTTGGTTTTCACCCTAAGTTACTAGGGTAATCCAGACGTGGAACCCTTGCTCACCGTCTTAGAGAGGCACAGCTCCACCTCACTGACGAGGCCCAACCAGGCCGAAACACTTGTCTGAGGTTGCTGTTGGTACTCTTGTTCAGAAGAGAATTGCCAGGCATTTTGGTGCTGGACTGCCCTTGGGCAGGACAAAGACTGATATGTAGTGGAAATTTCTCTTCTGTGAAAGGATGGTGAGCTAAAGACTCTGGTTGAGACTCTAACCCGGGATATAGGCCAGTAGTAGAGAAACTCCCAGAACCCCCTTGTTTTTGCATATTAAGTAGCTTTGGGTTTTCACCCTAAATTACTATGGAAATCCAGACGTGGAACCCTTGCTCGCCGTCTTAGAGAGGCACAGATCCACCTCACTGACGAGGCCCAACCAGGCTGAAACACGTGTCTGCGGTTGCTGTTGGTACTCTTGTTCAGAAGAGAATTGCCAAGCATTTCGGTGCTGGACTGCCCTTGGGCAGGACAAAGACTGATATGTAGTGGAAATTTCTCTTCTGTGAAAGGATGGTGAGCTAAAGACTCTTGTTGAGACTCTAACCCAGGATATAGGCCGGTACTAGAGAAACTCCCAGAACCCCTTTGTTTATGCTTTTGAATAAAACGTGGCATCTGTGTGCATAGCATTTTGGGTGCTCCCAGAGCCATAATAGACATTTTCTTCAGGGCTCAGTGAAATCTGCACGTTTTCTTCAGGCCTCAGTGAAGCTGCAGTTGATGTGAACTCATAACGTGGTTTGTATTATTCCACTGGCAAACATGTTTTCTTGCTTTTGCATTGCTTCAAGGACTGTTTTGAAGAAGGTGCCAGCTGCTACTTGATAACGTTGCAAGGGAATCTTGCAAAGCTAAAGAAAAGTTATGTGGCTGTTTTCACGCTTTCATGAGAAAGGGAAGTGTTTTTCCTCATGGGGTTGCCATGAATCACTCCGGCCTTGGGCACATGGCAACTGTCAACAGGTAGAGACTTTGAAAGCCATAAAGTTCTGGAAAATGCCATCATGCATTTTCGATAGCTTAAAATGAGCGGCACCAGAATGGTCAGAGAGAAAACTTCTTTGGAAGAGTGGTCACACTGGTTCCATGCCCGTTGATGCAATGATCTGTCTTTGCATGCCTGTCTGGGAGCTTTCCAGTGAAGTTCTGGTGAGATGATGTGTTTTGCAGTTGTGTGTGATGTATTTTCTCTAAACTACTTTTATTCATTAATTTACTTATTTTGGTGGATAAGATCCATTTGACAGTTTAGATGGGTGTTTGTGCATATAATTGCCCTCCAGTGCTTAAGGTTTCTTCATGTTGTGTGCTGGGACTGTGAAATATGTTCTGTGCACTTTTGAAGAAAACAGTCACAATGCTAACTAACATTTATTCCATTCCATTTTATTACATGTCACTCCTTGCCACACCATGTCACACAACAGCACACCATGTCTGCCTTAAGTGAATCTGGTGCATTAGGAAGAAATACAGTAGTGCATGAAACACTGTCACACCTGCATCCGGGGACAGAGGAGAAGTTTTGAGAGGAGGAAGAGGATGAAAAGAAGGAGGAGGAGGAGAAGCCACACGTTGCCACCACCATTTGAGGCACAAGTGGGAGATGAAATTACATTACCTCAGCAACAGAAAGTGAAATCCACAGGTAAAGAAAAAGAAGTGATTTCTGAAAATTCTCACCTCTGATTTCCTTTGAATCAGATAACAGTAAAGAGCATGACAAAGATTAAACTCAGACTCAGCCCCCACTGAGACTGAGAGACATCTTCTTTGACATGAAGAGGGAAAATGGGAGAGTCCCTTTCCCCCATTCTCATCCAAACCATGGCCCAGGACGTCACAACTCAAGCACCCCCTGCAAGGGGAATTTGACCCACTCACTTCTGCACCAGACGTCAAGATCCACTGCGGCCACACCCCACATGGCCAGGGAGCCTGCCCACTGATCAAACCACGTGTGGGAACCTCAGGTGGAAATGACGCCGACTTTATGGACCAACTCGATTAGAACAGAAACCACAAAACGCCATCATCGTTAGAGATGCCATGACGACGTAGCCAACAGAAAAAGAACACACATTCCGCCATGAACGACAGTCACACACACACCAACCTACATGAAGAACATACTCAGTACTATGACACAGAAGACAGTGTACACCCACAGACAGGGCCACCTACAGCACCGCAGAAACGCAAGATGCCTGAAGAGCTTGTGTATATGCTTGCAGACGATTTCTCGCCACTAACGTTATGAACACGCCACCCTACATATCTACTAATGCAGTTGACCCTGTGTCGCCCCTTCTGACCCCCATGTTATGGATCATGTTCCGCCACCCAGAAACTAGGCCCAGGTAGACCGCAAAGCAAGAGTCCCCAGGCAGAAGCTTCTCATACAAAACTGTAAAGCGCTGATCACGCAGAACGAGCCCCAACGAGAGCCCACACCCAAGGCCGCAATGTTACACCTGCCACTGCTAAACGCTCGCAAGAGCCGAAATACAAATCAAATGCTCATAATTCTGCTCCAGCCACGGTCCCGCCACACGTGACCAAGCCGACCTGATACGATGCCAAGCCTACAGGACAGAAGAACGCTAGGGTCTCACATCTGGGACACTGTCTGCAACAATAAATTGACAAATTGGACACCAACAGCGATGGGAAAGACATGCACACCAGCCAATAGTCAGACCTATCCATTGTCCGCTACTGACACATAGTCACACATTGTTCCCAGCACCAGGTACACCGCAAGCTGGGAACAGCGATGGTCCCAGGCTTGGGGGCTCGCGGATGAACCAATCAGAATACGAGGGGCGCATCATGACGCCAATGTGGTCTAGCCAATCATCAAGTGTCCCCTTGTAACCAATTTGTTGTAGCAATTGTTAGGGATGGCCCAAGCGTACCACCTGACCCTTCCTCACCCAATAATACCCTTTCCTATAGGGAACTATACTAACCCTTCCACTCGGGAGCCAACCCGAAGTGGCGTTAGGTTTTGGTGCTAGTTTTCCCAGGTGACGCACATAGCGTGGCATACAATGGTAAAAAGGGCCTCCGAGCCCACTAATGACGAGAGCCTCCCTGATGCATCTGGTTATGAGTGTTCATCCCTGCCGCAATAAACAGCAGTATCTACCTTGCTCTTGTGTGTGCCTCATACTCCTTTTGGGACGCAGGAGGAGTTGGGGCCTCCCCAGCCCTGGAGGTCCGCGGACGGCCCTGCCGGCCCCTGGGAATTCACCCCGACAAGTTGGAGGCACTGCTGAGATCTGTTTGAGGTCTACCTAACCTAAGGGCAACCACTACAAGGCCTCTTGCGTCGAGGTAGCCAGGCAGCACAACCCACTCTGCTGTTGCCCCCTTTTGAGGACTACAGGACTAGCGCGGAACTGCGAGACGACCGGACAGTGCAATCCGGAGAGTGGCCATCAGGAGCTGACTTGAGAGGTATCCCGCCCGCGGTTGGCGAGTGTCCAGTCGTGGTCCAGACGAGGGGAGGTGGCAAGCAGATTGGGAGGGGTGCCCGTGGTCGAGCGGCCCCAGCGCACGAGGACTTGATGTGAGTATGGCGCACACAACCAGCAATGTAATGTTGTGCGGGAGGGGGGAGGAATTGTAACGAGGGTGGTGGGCGGTTGTTACAGTGTGTTGAAAAAGATTTTGGTTAATAAGCAGCAATAGATGTGTGAAGTGTAGCGGGACAGGCATGAGGGCTGTCCCCTATAGCGCCACAGAGCGGATTGGGTGGGGCTTCGCGCACCCTCGTATGACTGGCGAATCGCGCTAATTGGTCTAGATCGCTGACACCTGTATAAGGGAGGTGTGGCTTTCCTATGAGTTGACGTTGTAGATCAATGATTAGATGAGGATCCCTACTAGTTGAGTGTTTTAGCTCGGTGGGTAGATGACGTATTCCTGCAGGAGGTAACTAGATTGTTTCCCAAGTGCGGAAGATAATTGGCTGGTTAAGCCCCTCTAGAGAGGGGGCGTATAACACGCGAGGCGACGCAGCATGCGCAGACCGATGATAATTGTTCAGTGATTGTTGATTACTCCACTCCAGACGAGGTGGGAAGACAGCTGTGGGGTTAACGGGGAATAAGAGTGTCAAAGATATTGCACAGTCATTGGTTGTGTAATTGTACGTACCGGTAACATCTTGTAGAGGTTGGTGACGTCACCCATAGGGCTTGTATAGGACACAATAAACATCTCGTTCTCATCCAGGGGTGATCGAGACAAGGAACCACGGTAAGGGAGGGGTGAAGGGAGAGAGGCGGCCGCGCACGGAGAACGCCAGCCTGCTTTCGACAAGAGGGGTGGGAGGGGATAAGGAAGTATAAAAACTGCGCGGGTAGTGAGGACGGGGAGGAGGAGGAGCTAAACTGAAGGTGGGCCAAATATCGGCAACACAGGAAGGTGTGCCGGCTCAAAAGCTCAAAAGCATGCTACACAGGACATGCACCCGCAGAGTGCTCCATGCGCCACGTCCGAAGGGGACCATAATTGAACATCGGGAGACAAGAACAGCAAAAGCATTGTAATGAGAATTTGCCTTCCTTTGCAGCGGACAGTCAGAAGTCCCCAGTTTACGGGGCCAGGTAAAAAGGGTGATATTGAGGAAAGCAAAAGTGTAACATGTCCACGTACTATGGGTTGGGGGCGGGAGCGGGATTAGGGCTCAGAGCAAGCGCTTTAGTCTCCCACTTTCAACATATCTGCACGATATTAACACCACACAGAGAGAAAATAGTAAAATATAGCATTGAGTGGACACAAGGAACAGACAACAAACTAAGGGTACCATGGCCGCCCAACGGCAGCTTCAACACATTTACCCAACACTCCCTGCTGACATATCTACACAACACATACAAAGGAAAGAAGTTAGCAAGTCATTTAGAGATCTTCGATCTCTGGAAAATGTTCCAGGAGTGTGCACCAGGAGTACCAGGGATGTTCCCAATGCAGGGGGTAAAGGAGGAAAAGTAGGTAAAGGAGGAGAAAGTGAAAGGAGGGGACAGGGCTACGACACCAAAAAACCCACCCAGTACTGAAGAAAGTGAGGAAGAGGCAGAAGGATTGTTCTCGGTATCAGAGGTAAAGGTGAAGAAGGAAGAGGCAGAGGAAATACCGATAGCTAAAGTAGTAAAGAAGGAGGAAGGGGGTTGTATCCACTAACAGAGCTGAGAGAAGCAGCCCGCTCACAGCTAACAGCAGCTGAGGGATATTCCAACCCTGCATACAGCCCACCGCCATACGCGCCAACGGATGGTTACCAAAAGGGGGCGGGGGTAAAGAGCATAGCAGAAACAAAATTAAAAGAGGCAAGCACGGGGGGCGGACCACAGGCACTGAGAGACCTTGCAAACGTAGGGCCAGATGAATGTATAGCAGCACAGGTGCTTCTGAAGCTACGGGGGACGCTAATAGGGAAGGAGGAGGGTGCAGTGAGGAAGGTAAGTAAGGAAGTGACGGACAACCTACGGACAGGGCAAGGGGTAAGTAAACAGGTGACAGGTCAATTGTCACAGGACGAGGAAGAGAGGTTGGAGGAAAGACTATCAGAATTAAGGGAAGTACGGAGCGCACTGATCAGACAGTTCGAGCAGGAAGCGCGGGAAAGAAAGAAAGAAAAGAAAGCAAATAAGGATGAAAAAGTGAGGGTGAAGGAACAAGAGGAATAAGGGAAAAAGGAAGATGCACGGATAAGAGCGATTGCGGAAAGAGCGACACGCATGGAGCAACGGGAGATGAGAAGGAAGGAGGAGGAGCGATAAGAAAATGACAGGGAAATGGGACGATGGAAAAAGAAAATAATATCAGAGAACGCGATAAAATATGAAGAAGGGAAGGTTATAGAAAACATATTGAAAAGAGAAGGGGGAATATGGGGAAACAAGCGAGAGGAGGAAAAGATATTAGGGAAGGTGAGCAAGGAAGTAATGGATGAACTATGGAGAGCACGAGCGGAAACAGGTGGTGAGGTAGTACAGAAAAAGAATGAAGAAAGAGGAGAGAGGAGGATAGAGCACGGGGTGAAAAAGTATATGCGTCAGGATAACGAAGTTGTGACAACATCAACACAAAGGGCTGTGGAGAGGGGAGGTGAGTACATAATAGATTTAAAGACAGTAACGGTGGGGGAAAAAAGTACAGAGTGGGGATTGACATTTTCAGATGGATTTTGAAGCTATGCACACTCAAGGATTTTCTGGGGTTCGAGGGTTGGTTCCCTTCACTGATAACATCTTCTTATCTGTAGGAGATCATGTTATGTCCCTCCCACTGCTATACTCAAAACAATCACCAGTGAACATACTAGGGAGAGACATTATGAGCAGGCTGAACATGACCATCTCCTTCACTGAAAAGGGAATAGTTTGCTCCACACCGGGCATTAACATGCTCACAGCACGCCAGATACTGCAGGCTTATTGTGGCAAGACAGTGGCCAGGGCAGAATCAGTAGATTGGGACATCTTCCAATGCGGAACAGACATGGCAATAGCATGGTTACCAGGAATTGAAGGGAACATTTGGAGGGGACCAGCAGCTAACCTTGTCAGACCCGAAACACCTGCTAGTGAAAAGGAAGGAGCCATGATATTAGTGAGCATTGAGAGCATTGTGGCAGCCACAGACTATATTGCAGTGCATGCCCAGGATAGGGAGGGGAGGGCACAGAGAGCAGTAATAGCACTAGCTGAGGGATGCCGACTAACACAGGTATCGGATGAGGAGCTCTTCTCGGACGATAATGGAGATGGAGAGATGGTGTTTGAAATGAGCGTCAATATTTGGTTCAGAGTGACATACAAAGAAGTAGCACAGAAAATGGCAATGGCACTAGAGGCACCAGCCATTAAAGAAGTGCCATTTTATGAGGATGACCTAGCAGCAGTACCAGCGTCTCTATGGACCACCAACCAATATGATGTAGGTTGCATAAAAAGCATTGGAGGAGTAAAGATAAAGTTGAAAAAAGGGGCAATGCTGCCCAGCGTTAAACAGTACCCACCATCAAAGGAGGCAGATGAGGGGCTATATGAAACAATAACCGCCTTAGTGAACCAAGGAATACTGGTACCATCAGAGTCCCCGTGGAACACTGCGGTGTATCCTTGGCGCAAGGCAAAGGGAGGGTCCTGGCATTTCATCCAAGATCTAAGACCCCTCAACCACATTGTAGAAGCAGAATACCCCACAGCAGCTAGCCCAGCCACTTTACTGTGTGGAATACCAGCAGAGGCATCACGGTTCACCGTAATTGACCTCAAAAACGCCTTCTTCTCAATACCTCTGCACCCTGACTCACAAGATCTAACAAGTTTCACATACCGCAATACAAACTGGAAGCACACAAGGCTACCACAGGGGTACTGCGAGTCACCATCCATCTTTAACAGAGTGATACAGATGGATTTGGGTAACATTGACATGGAAAGTATGGTGCTGCAATATGTAGATGACATTATCATCTGCAGCACCACAGAGGAGAAGTGCAGGAGGGACTCTGTAAAAATGCTCACAGCGTTAGCTGAGAAAGGGTACAAGGTAGATAAGGAGAAATTGCAGTACTGCCAAGAACAAGTACTATACATAGGCCAGCTCATCACACAAAAAGGAAGAAACATTGCACCACAAAGAGCACAAGCCATAACCAACACACCACAGTCACAGACAGTGAGAGAATTACAGCAATTCTTGGGCCTATGCAATTGTTGCAGGGCATGGGTTTTTGACTACAGCTCATACATAGGACCACTGCTTGAGGCCCTCATAGAAGCACAGAGGGGGGAGAAAAAGTTGGGATGGACAAGAGAAATGAGGCCTTCAATGAACTGAAACATGCCATCTCAACTGCACCGGTACTAGCCACACCAAACTATGAAGAACAATTCTACATATTTTCACATTGTGACACAGCAGTAATGAAAGCAGTACTGACACAAAAAAAACAAGCATGGGGCACAAGCCAGTAGCTTTACAGCGGACATTTGGACCCTGTAATGTTGGGTAATTTCCAATGCGAACAAAGCCTGGCCGCAGCAGCATTTGCGGTAGAAAAATCATCCTCAATAACAATGGGGTTCCCCACCACACTGTACGTGTAACACACCCTTTTTGCAATATTGAATAAACCAAAATCCACATTGACCACTCAAAGGGCAACAGGTTATGAAATAATACTATCCAGACCTGAATTGAAAATTGTGAGGTGCAGTAACGTAAATCCAGCACGATTTATAGCAGAGGTAATGGAAGACGGCAACTACACTCATGACTGCACACAGGCCATCAAAATTTACTCAAGCACAAGGAAAGTTGAGGAAAATGCCCTAGAGGGGGGTGAGGTAATGTACATAGATGGGTCCTCCACAATTGACCAGAGTGATGGGATAAGAAGAACAGGCGCAGCAGTAGTATGACAGAGATGATTGGATTTATGTCCCAGTAAAATGCGTCCAGTTACCACAACACTATTCAGCACAAGCAGCAGAGCTAGTAGCACTGATCTTAGCCCTCCAAAAGAGCAACGACAAGAGGGTGACAATATATTCTGACAGTGCATACGTCACATCAACAGTGCACTCAGGGCTGATAAAATGGCAACAAAGAGGGTTCAGAAGAGCAGACGGCACCCCGGTTCAGCATGCTCTATTACTTGCTGTAATAATTGAAGTAATTGAGGATCCTAAAGAAATAGCCCTAGTGAAATGTCAGGCCCACACTAATGGGGATGATCCAATATCAAAAGGGAATGAACCAGCAGACTCACATGCTAAACATGCTGCATACTTTGGCGAGACATGGACCCTCCCAGAAAAACAAAAAGATAAGGGGGGGGGGGGCAAGTCAGATGTTGATGAAGGATGGGCACACACAAACTCAAATCTTGGAATTACAGGCAGCAGCACCTATGGCAGAAAAGGAACTATGGGTCAAAAGGGGATGCACAATTTCCTCCACAGACGCATTATGGCGACAAAACAATACAGGCAAAATAGTGATGCCCCTAGCCCTAATAAAAACAGCCTTGCCCCAAATACACCACCCCACCCACACAGGAAAAGAAGTGATTGCAGCACGGATAAAGGAAGCCTGGTTCTGTCCTGAGTTAAATTCACACGTTGCAAACTTCATTAGCAATTGTCTCAGATGCCAGCAATTTACGGCCAGTCACACGCTGCAAGTGATCAAAGGTACTATACCCCGGCCTGAAGGACCCTTCCTACACCTACACATTGACTACGTTGACATGATCAACGTATGTCAAGAGTACAGATACATGATTGTATTTGTATGCCCTTTCTCCAGGTGGATCGAGGCCGGTCCATGCTCCCATGCAGACACCTTCAGGGCAGCAAAGTTTCTGGTGAGGGAGGTGTTCCCGAGGTGCGGATAATGCGAAGTGCTACAGTCTGATAATGGCCCACACTTTGCCAATGAAATGTTCCAACACATAACCGCACTCTTAGGTATAAAGCATTAATTTGCATGCGCGCATCACCCACAAGCAAATGGCGTCTGCGAACGCCTCAACTGCCTCCTAAAAGAAGAAATAGCGAAAATTCAGCAAACAACCAAAAAGAGTTGGCTTTACTGCCTCCCCCTGGTCCTGTTTGAATTAAGAAACAGACCAGGATCGGACCACCACCTCACACCCCGCGAGGTGGTGACCGGACACCCGATGCACCTTCCACTCACACCACCTTTAAGAGCAGTAACTGATTGTCATTCTGCGCAAAATGTGTTTGGTGAAGAAATGCATTTATATGTCTTTTCCTTGGTTACTAGTGTTGCCTTTATCTATCAACAGATTGAAGGGACACGTGGCGGGTCGAAGAACAACCAACAAATGAAGGACAGGAACAACTTGCACAGTGGACAGTAAAAGAGGGGGACCAAGTGCTACTAAAAAATGTCATTAGGTGGTGGAACAGCCCCCGTTTCACCGGCCCACACCAAGTGGAAAAAACTGCCCCTAGAGCTGTTAAACTGAAAGATAAAAACGTGTGGTCCCACCTCCATGACATCAAGCCCTACAAAGCACAGACCCCCCCGCACGTCAACGAAAGGGCCAACGCATTAGCAATGACAACTAACGACAACAACGACACAGCCCAGACACCAAACCCCCCTAAAGATGTAAATGACCAATCACCCTTAGCCCACCCCTTGGTCACAAGACGCCCAGAGTAAAGTAAACTCCGCCCAGCCACCACCCAATGTAGAACATTGACTGATGATCATCAACGTACACCACACTGTGTAGACACGTACATGCTCTCTTCTTTTTTTGTCTCGCACATGCAGGTACGGAACAGTAAATGTTGTATATATAATGCAAAAAGAAGGAAATATACGTCACTAATACATGCGTCATTGCCCAGAGGTAAATGCTGCCCACGGATGATAAAACCCCAGAAGCATTGTCACAACAATTTGTTTACGTTTTAAAAAGACCAAAACACTTAAGGAAAAGAAGAATACACGTGTTTTATAACACGTTCCTTTTGATAATAGAGCAATCTTTCCCACACCTCCACGAAGCATTACCCGCCCTAAGAAATAGGACGGTAAGGAAAGCGTGGAAACAGCTTTTCGCCTGGGCATTGAACGATTATCTGATAGGGAGGGCTTGAATAAAAGATACTAACAAAATAGCGCATAGTTTTGAGAAATTTTCAGGCGGGCATCTATACCATGTAAAAGAAAAGTGGCTGCAGGACCGCAGCAAAGGTATGAGAGGTATGCCAGTGAGATTAGCAATTGTATTAAAAAATGATAGGGATATTTTTCATCACTGGTCTACTTTCTGCCACTGTCTGGCAGGCACACTATGCTTCCTATGTTATGGCATCACCCCCTACTAACACACCCCCCACCATGGCTGCAACAGGTACAGCGTCAGGTGGTACAAGTAGCACAAGAGACCACATAAAGAGAGATAAACGTAGTGTTTCTATTGATACCCACGGGGGAGACACATACCTTACAGAATCCGCACATGTCTCAAACAACATGTGGTACCAGCACATGTCCAGAATTGGTAAAGGCATAACTAAGGACAACTGCTATGTGTGCTTGTTGATCCCATAAGCCATGAGCACATCAAGAACATTTGTGTCAACGGAGGTACCTGCAACATCAGTGGAGTGCTTGATATATTTGGCCCTGTTCCAAACTTGAGGACGACTTCAAGTAAGAAAAGCAACGCTAAGATGGAAATCACGAACAACGTACCCCTATGAAGATAACTTTATCAAAACACTACCCATGTACGACAACTACTGGCAGCATACGCAAGGACTCAAATACATGATGGATGGAACCAACAAAGGAGAAACAAAGGCGGTCACCTTGAACTACCTACCATGCGAATGGCAAGCACCAGAAGTTGCTGGTGAACCAGGATGCTGGGAAAGACCACTCATATTAATATATGGCAAGGTACATACTTAAGAAGGGTCGGTGGAAGGAGTTGCAGGAAGTAAAATAGTGACTTTGGCAAAGTCATCGGTGATGACTGTTCAAGAAGAGAACGACAAATGTTACACTGAATGGACGAGGAGTGCAGCACTGGTCACATGGTTGGATAAGGACGAGGAGCCGATAGCAATACTTGCACTCACAGCACCAACACTATGTTACCAACATGACGGGGAAGTTGATGTTGGAAGAAATGACAGTTGCAAAAGAACAATAAAGATTCCAGAGGGGGTGCTGGAACAGCAGTATTGATGGATCACTATTGGGCTTGCGGAGCAAAAGCATTCCACAGCCTGCCGCCGTCGTGGAATGGGGTATGCACTATGGTACACATCAACGTACCATCATTGGTAGTGCCACAGAAAAAGATCAACATGGGGAACTTCCCTAAGATGGACGAAGGGAACAGAAGGAAGAAGAGGTCAGTGAAGACAGGAGAAGACACACAACAGGACGACACGACCAGCCTGTCCAGAGTGAAAAGACAAGGAGAACCACTGACGGGGAAATACCTATGGGGAAGGTCAGAAACAGCTCTCAGTGACATCCCACCAGAACACATACTGTTTAGCAGATCGGAAATGTTCTTTTCCTCCATAATACATCCAGGGATGCAGGCATATGCAAATGCGAAGTGGCTCCAGATCACAAAGTGGGAGCTGATGATGATGATCAACTCCACCGTTAATGGATTCAACGCACTAACGCAATAAAAGAGGAACTGAGGGCAATCCGCATGGTAGCTCTTCAGAACAGATATGTGCTGGATCACCTAACAGCAATGGAAGGAGGTGTTTGCACAAAAATTGGGAGCTCGTGTTGCATGTTTGATACTGCCAACGGCGAGGACAATGGCATGCTTTCTGAGGCAATTTCACAGCTAGCAAAGATGCACGCCAAAATGGAAGAAGAAGCAAAGGGAGTGAACAAGGACGGCAGCTGGTTCTCTTACATGTGGTCCTGGATGCCATCCTGGCTCTCGGATGGTCTTAAAATTGTGGTGGGATGCATAATATTGGGAATGGCTGCCCTGATGGGAATGAAGATATGGAAAGCAAGATCAGCACGCACTACTCAAGAAATGATAGAAATGATCGGCATGCACGCCTTGATGCCAGCTGAGGACGACAAACACACAGACATCATTATAAAGGAATGTGAATGGCTACGCCAACAGATAATAGAAGCAGACATGTATCCACCATCAGTAAAAGTAGAGAACCCAAGGAACCCGAAAAGTTACGTTGGAAAGTGGGTTATTGCAAACCCGGTGGAGGGTGCATATATATGTACTGGTCATTTGAAGATCACGTAAACCAGTACGGACACCTGGCAGGAATAACAAAGGTATGGAGAGTACACAGAGACAAAAGAGTGGATAGTTTTGTGGTCGACAAGTCGACCAGAGGGGGGACTGAACAGGAAAAATGGGAGAGTCCCTTTCCCCCATTCTCATCCAAACCATGGCCTAGGACGTCACGACCCAAGCACCCCCGCAAGAGGAATTTGACCCACTCACTTCCGCACCAGACGTCAAGATCCACACCCCACATGGCCAGGGAGCCTGCCCATTGATTAAACCACGTGCGGGAACCTCAGGTGGAACTGACGCCGACTTTATGGACCAACTCGATTAGAACAGCAACCACAAAACGCCATCATCGTTAGAGATGCCATGACGACATAGCCAACAGAAAAAGAACACATGTGCCACCTTGCACATCGGTCACTCACACACCAACCTACACAAAGAACATAATCAGCACTATGACACAGAGGACAGTGTACACCCACAGACATGCATCGTAGTTATTTTCCACATAGGCCATCTACAGCACTGCAGAAAAGCGAGATGCCTAAAGAACTTGGCCCTCATTAGGACCCAGGCGTTAAGGGGTTTACGGCGCCGTAAACGGCGCCGACCCTTAACGCCTGATTCCAAGGTCCCTTTGCGGGATGGTGATTTTAACGCCTGCTTTTTGCAGGCGTTAAAACCCATGCCGCAAAGGGACCTTGGTGCTAATTACGCCACCGTAATTTACGGTGGCGTAATTAGCGCCTTTCCCCATTCCCATTATGCCCTATGGGGCAAAAATGAGAATGGGGAAGGGTAAAATGGGAAATGGGGATTTACCGCCCCACTCACCTTGGAATGGGGCAGTAAATCCGCCAACCACCATGGCGTAAACATAGTTTACGCCATGGTGGTAAGGGTACGACCCATGCGGTAACTTACCGCCTGGGTCGTAATGAGGGCCCTTGTGTATATGCTTGCAGACACTTTATCGCCACTAACGCCATGAAGACGCCACCCTACATATCTACTAATGCTGGTGACCCTCTGTCACCCCTCGCGACCCCCATGTTATGGATCATGTACCGCCACCCAGAAACTAGGCCCAGGTAGGCCGCAAAGCAAGAGTCCCCAGGCAGAAGCTTCTCAGACAAAACTGCAAAGCGCTGATCATGGCGAACGAGCCCCAACGAGAGCCCACAGCCAAGGCTGCGATGTTGCAATCTACATGCCAAGCTCCCCGTGCCAAAGTTACACCTGCCATTGCTAAACACTTGCAAGAGCCGAAATACAAATCAAATGCTCATAATTCTGCTCCAGCCACGGTCTCGCCACACGTGACCAAGCCAACCTGATACGATGCCAAGCCTACGGGACAGAAGAACGCTAGGGTCTCACGTCTGGGACACAGTCTGCAACAATAAAGTGAAAAATTGGACACCGGCAGCAATGGGAAAGACATGCACACCAGCCAATAGTGAGACCTGACCATTGTCCGCTACTGAAACATAGTCACACATTGTTGCCAGCACCAGGTACACTGCAATCTGGGAACAACGATGGTCCCAGGTTTGGGGGCTCATGGATGAACCAATCAGAATATGAGGGGTGCATCATGACGCCAATATGGTCTAGCCAATCACCAAGTGTCCCTTGTAACCAATTTGTTGTAGCAATTGTTAGGGATGGCCCAAGCGTACCACCTGACCCTTCCGCACCCAATAATACCCTTTCCTATAGGTAACTATAGCAACCCTACCACTCGGGGAGCCAACCCGAAGTGGTGTTAGGTTTCGGTGCTAGTTTTCCCAGGTGACGCACGTAGCGCATCATACAACGGTAAAAAGGGCCTGCGAGCCCACTAATGATGAGAGCCTCCCAGATGCATCTGGTTATGAGTGTTCATCCCTGTCGTAATAAACAGCAGTATCTACCTTGCTCTTGTGTGTGCCTCATACTCCTTTTGGGACGCGGGAGGAGTTGGGGCCTCCCCAGGCCCAGAGGTCCGCGGACAGCCCTGCCGGCCCCCGGGAAATCACCCCAACAGACAATACCACAGATACAGAGGGAATTAAGGAGATAGAACAAGAGGATGCAGGCATTGACAAAATAGTGCAATTAATAAGTGCAGCACTCTGCATAGAAGCAAGATCATGCACTAACTGTGTGCCAGAGCACAGTATTTTCCCAAAACAGTCTAAAGAAAAACATGTTAGCTGAAGCACAGCTTTATAGCCAGTCACATCATCACTGTCATAAACTCTGTCTACAGCACCCATACAGCATCCACTTGAATGATATGATATGGTATGGCATTTATAATGTGCCTATACACAAGTGTTTCAAGGCGCAACAAGGCAAGGGAGGGGAAACAGAGGGAGATCAAGAAACTATAATCTTACTAGGCCTAATGACATTCAGATCACGCAAGTGCAGGGAGGTGTGGGAGAATGGACAAGTGCAACACAAGGCTGCTCATTGAGCCTACCCCAAGTTGGCAGAGAGGTTAGGACCTGTTTCTGTCATCAAACAAAATTAGGTGTGTCACGTGAAGGAAGTGTCTTGCGAGGGAAGCCTGGAATCAGTTTGGCCACCTCTTCTCCATGTGCTCACATGGAATGGAATCATCAACATAATTGCAAGAGTCAACAGGTCAGTCTTCCTGTAAACTGCACTCAATGGACAGATTTATCCAGTCAACAGTCTCCTTTCATCCATGCGTATCCTGCTAGAATGCTCCACTGCCTTTGACACAGTAGAACACCCTTCCCTTCTTCAAAGGGGGCTCCCTTGCATTTAAGGACACAACCCTTGAGATGGCTCCCTCCATCACCAACTCATGGAACTCCTTCTCCTCCACCCCCTCCCAGTAGGTGTTCCCTAGAGATCAGTCCTATGCCCCCTCCTCTTAACCTCTATGCCTAATTATTTGTAACCTAATCTCATCTTTTAGCTTTCAATACTGCCTCCTTACTGATGACAGTCCAATCCTCATCTCTGTTCCCACATTCATCCATGCCATCACAGATCACATCACCAGTTATCCCACACCGAATTACTATGCTAAATGATGCTAAACTTCTCCATGACAGAAATCATCTTTCTCCCTACCTTGAATTCCAACTCCACTCTACCATCTCTCATCTCCCCACCCCACCCTGACCTCCTCTCTCTGTCACCCAAGGTTCACAACATTGGGCTCCACTTTGACAGTGAATTTAGACAACAACATTTTATCACAACCACGGTCACTGCAGCCAGGAATACAAAAAAGACAAACCCGCCCCCATGTTCGCTTACCAACACCATGCTGGGTGGCTTTCAATGCACAGTCACTCTTTCTTCAAATCCCTACTCCTATGGATGATCTTGTCCCTTATACCCTCATCTCTCTCTATGCCCCCTCTTGATGTTTGAGATCCTCCATTTACTTCAACTTCTATGTGACTTCAATGTCATGCCTCCTTCTCTTTCAGCTCTTTCTCTCTACTTATTCCCCTCCACAGAAAGGCTCTTCCTCCAAGCAACACTCCTCTGCCCCAGTTCCCCCGTTTTAAACTGAGCCTGAGATCACTTCCCCCCACCCACAATGTCAAAAAATGTGTAAATATGTCAAGTAACTGCTCAAACATAGATCATGGACATGGGGCCTGTATGTTTATCTTATTTATGTTCAGCTCCTTGCCTCTGGCCCAGCTCTCTGTGCCACCTTTTCACTCTGCACCATCATCGCCTGTTTTACTTGCAACTATCACATATAATACACGTACCCTTACACAGGGATTGGCTTTCCTCTGCTTTTGTAACTTATGGAAGTTATTTCTCCTTGAAATGGCCTCCTGATTGTTCAATAACTATAAATAAATATAAATACATTTGCACCACTATCCCGCACAATTACTCAAAAGATGTAAACAAGGACTGATGGAACGACATCTTTTTCTGCAGATCCCCTAGCATACAGACAACTTCCTTTGACCTTGTTGTGCCAGTGCACCATTGCTGAGGCTTTTGAGCATGTTACAAAATACCACAAAAGACACAAAAAGCTATCGCTATCCAATGACAACCTTAACGTCATGTTGGCAATATATTTATTGGCTTCGGTTTTTGGCTTCTGTTGGCTCCCTGATCCACGCTGGGAAGTTTTGGCTCATCACTACTTCATGCAAACGTCAGTACCACTCCTCAATTATCATGTTCTGTTAATGGTGGTACTGGCACTGTACCACGGTATTGTTAAGTAATTCCACCTTATGATAGCCATGTGGATCAGTGCTTATAGTTCAGATTTCATGGCAAACATTGGACACTGGGTTATCTTTTCCTGTACCTGTCATCAGCAAATCCCGGACAATATCTGCAGAATGTAATATGCTAGCAAGCCATGATGTGTATGGTAGGTTTTGGCATCAACTCAGACAGGAAAGTTGATCTCGTGGAGAAAGTAAAGATGTTGGGCTATGTTGGATCACTCCCAGTTATTTACAACCAGGCTTTGTGGCAGCAGGTAATGGGTCTAATGTAGTGTCTCTGAGGATAGGCAAAAACATGCAACTGCCTTGCTTTGCCCATGCCACCCATCTTGCAGTGAGCCACTTCATAAGCCAGTTCCCACCACTTGATCAGATGGAAGGTGTGGCCCAGAGGTTCTGCACCCACTTAAGCTGCTCCTACAGTTCCCACAATATGTTTCTAAAATTGCAATCAAACTACATCCTTTCTTAAAACCAGTTAAAATCTTCAATACCAGCTCAGTGGAATTCAGACCTGCCTATGCCAGAGTGTGTGCAAGAGCAGTGCAATACAATGGCTGACAACTGTCCTAGCAACTGGAAGGTGTCGATATAATAAGTACACATTGGTAAATGTTGGATAGGGCTGGATAGTTTATTGCAACCTTTTGAAGAGGCCACCCAGCGTGTTAGCCTGTATACTGTGAAACTGAGCAAGGTGCTGCCACTCATATATATATGATGTCATTAAAACTATCAAACATAATGAAGGAACATGGCATGTCTGGCGATGCAGAAGCAGGGAAACTGGTCATAAACTGCTCTAGATCTCAAGACAGGATCCATGCATTGTTGGGGTTAAGGGGGGTATCAAGCACCTCCTGTCATTATTTCTTGACCCATTATTTAAAGTCAAGGTGGCGGCTTTAGATAGCATGTGCATGAGGGTGGGAAAACACCAGCGGGGTTTCATTTGCAGGAGGGCATGCTATCCTTGTGTAAGAATGATCCAAAGAGATGCTTAAAAGCCCAGATAGAAGAAAAGAGGCCCTTAGGTCTGGGGCCAAAAACTCATGTCTGGACCACCATGCTGAAAAGTAGGTTGCTGGACCATGCACATCATTATCTCCAACATCTGACACTAATTCAACGGGCACCATACAAGTGTTCGTACTATGCAAAAGCATAAGAGGATGTCTGCCTCGCTATACTATCATGGCCCCTGCAAGAATTCAGCAGGCCCACTGCACATCACATTTTTTAATCGTTATTTGAAATGTAGGTGTTTTACTATCAACCACTACTATAGGAACTATGTTAGAGTGCCTATAGAGAAAAGGTGGGGGCAGTGGGAGGCATAAGCGAGCTAACTGCACGGGTAGTATAGCACAGTGGAAGCAAGACGATGCAGAGCAACACAGGTTCGAATACCGGGTCCGGGCTTAGAAAGATCTTCGGTATTAAGCGCGTTATAAACAAAACTATTATCTTTATAACTAACTCAAAAAAGTATCTATCACAACAAAGACACATTTTATCCCAGACTTTACAAATGCAGTGTAAGAAAGAAAGTTCCAGACTTGGACGACACATTAATTAAGCATGGATCCAAGTAATTAAGTCTATGATTTGATGTTAGGCACTAGCTGGATGATTCTGGCATGACATTGGTATCTGTTAGGGAATTCTTTCCCAAGGAAGATTTTTTTTAGTCGTATCATGAATTCCAGATGGACTGGTTGCAGTCTGATCTCATGGGCTTTTGTGTTCCACATATTTGTTGCTGCTTCTGCCAGTCTCTGCTCTCCAAATCTCTTGAGTTTAGAGGATGCAAGTTTGTTCTCTGAGCTTGATCTCAGGGATCTGCGTGGGATGTATTTGTTCAGGTGATCTGAGAGGTAATTATGGCTTGCCTTCTAAGTTTCTGTCCTGGTGATGCAGTCAGTGTAATTTTCTGACCGCTTCTGCTATGTGGTCATATTTGTTTAATCAAAACCTACTCATTTCTCCAATGGCAGCCTATGTAGTATGTGTGAATATGTGTACACTGTTCATTGGTTTTCATAAATTGTTTTTTCTGATGCAAGGCTCATTTTCACATAATACTCATTACACCTTAAAAAAATAAAGCCTGTAATCTCTTGTGCATGGTTCAGCAAGGTTTGTCTACATTCCATTTGTATTTCGTTTCCATCAAGCTTGTGCATAACTGATTCCAGGGTGTAGGAGCTCTTTCGTACACAATAGATGTGTAGCCACTGTTTTCCAGCTCTGGTCCAAGCAACGGCGTCCACCTTCCTCATACTGGACCAGGGACAGACCCAGACGACCCACCACCCCTACCCCTAGGCCAGCCGGCAGGGAGGGGTGTTGCACCTCAAAAAGAATTGCTGTTTACAGGAGATGGGCTTGACCCTGAGTTCTTAGATTATTAACTGCAAACAAGACACCAGAGTGGATGTCATAGTGATCCCGATGGGGTGCCTATTTATTGTATAAAAAACACATATGCATTTTTAAACATTTCCATTCCCTGTCCAACCTTTCCCTGGCATGAGTACAAACTAGACAGGCACCGGCTAGGCCAGCCCAATGTTCCTTGGAGGGGACTCTTGGCCTCTGATACGACAGACCCCGTCCTTAACTTCAGGTATCAGCCACATGGAGTGTGAGGTCAGAGGATGGCCTATGTGGTGGTCCAATCTCCTTAGGTGCCCTCAGCAGGCTGCCACGTCCTCCTACTACACCAGGCCAAGGTTCCTCTGCTATATTCCCTAATAACCTGCTACACCTACTTAACTCTTAAGCTACATAACTTTCCCCCTAATACTTTCCCCAATTCTCTACTCTCCTACTTAACAGTTGCACACACATATATATATATATATATACATATATCTATATACATATATATAAATATTTACACTACACTACGGAACATCTAATAAATAAATATGCGCCTTTAAATATGCATACATATATACATTGACATAGAGCAAATATACAACAGATGAAACATTATAAACAGTATTTCACAATGGGGTGACTGCTACAGTCAGTGACCGCCTTCGACTACCTTTCATGTGTCTGTGCTGGTGTCCCCGGCACTGTTACATTCTTGGGCTGGCTGGTGTACTGTAGGGAACCTGGCCCCGGATGTTATATGAGGCCTGGCCCACTCCTGTTCTTTCTTCTGGGTGGCCCCATCCACCACGTGGGGCCTCCCAGGAGCACTGTGCTCGGTGCTGTCTCCTGGGTGGCCCCTAGTCTTACCCCTCCCTGCTGCTTTTGTGGGGGTCCACATGCTCCCATCGACGCTCTTGCAGTCCTTTGGCATGGCGGCCACCAAATCACCACCTTGCCTTCAGGAAGTGTTTGCTGTGCCGTAGGGATGCTGCCTCAATCACTGCCTCACCACGGCACTATGTTAGATTCAGGCAGCGTCCCCATGACAATAGGGCATGCCCTCAGCCTTCACTGCTTCCAGGCCCGAGACGAAGGGGGCAAGTCACTGGAGCTTTACCCAGCCAGCTCCCCTGAGGCAGTCTCTGGCTTTTCTTCACCTGTGCTGCCCGACAGAGCAGCCGGGTCTTCCTCCATCCAACTCTTCACCAGGGCTGGCTGGCGATCCAGTTTCAGGCTTTTCTTCACTACTCATCACCCCAGGGAAGAGCGGGCTTACCCATCTTCACAAACCCGGCCGCCTGACATGCGCAGACAGGGAAGAGTTTTAGAAAGGGGCTGCCTTGCTGGTCACGCGGTGGGCCCACAGCAGGGCATGGCCAACCAGTCTGATTTATGCTGCCCCGGTCACGTGGCCTGTACTGGGCTGTTCATCTTCAGCATGGGCAGCCCATACATGCTGCCCAGGCCCTTTTCACAACTGGACCTGTCCAGTCTGGCCAATACCTGCCACTGCCCTGGGGTGGCTGAGCTGCTCCTGCCAAGCAGCTTTTCCCCCTGGATCACTCTCTTGGTGGGTGAGCTCCATACATGCTGACTAGCGCCTGGATGCCTGGGGGACAGGGGGGGGCTTGAGGCCGTGACCCACCAAGGGGTTATCATTGTCTTTTCCCCCCTCTCTGGTTTCTGCTTCTTCTCTCTCTCTCTAACTTGTTTTGTTAAGAATACATACCGTAGTCGGTACATAGGATGATCAACAACTCAAAACCTAGCGCGACAGGCATTTTAGTAGGGGGAAAGTCAATCAAATGAGCTCATACATCAAGGCACAATACATTTAAAAATTGAGCATTTCAATGCTTCCTGTGATATATAGGCGATTACGAATCGTCTGCCTTGATCAACTTCCTAACTTCTTCTATGGCACCATAGAGGGCAAGTTGGCCATCTCATTTGTATGGTCAGAAACTGTTAGACTGGATTTCTAAACTCTGCTCTGGTAAACAGAAGTTTAGGAGGCCACCCTTGTATTGAAGCAGTGGACACTTCTGGGATGATAGCCAGACCAATTCACGGTAGCTTGGAAAGCAGTCAAGGCTAAATCCCAGGAGGAGTGAGGGTGTCTTTAATGAGCACACAGAGGGAAATACCAAGAATTACCATTAGACAGAAGTATATGAAAATGTACAATTTATTAGAAACCAAGAATAAACACAAATAAATAATGAAAAGTAATAGCAAAATACCACACAAGCAACACACTATGTAAAATATATACAGTCACTGGAGTCAATGCAAAAAAGTTATAAACTCCACCAATACCTGTCAAGGAAAAGGGCAAACAATCATTAGAAAATAGAAAACCCTAACTTTATAAGTCCAACCCTATGATGAATGGAGCCGTGTGCTTAATGTTCGATGTGCGTGTAAAAACGCTTGGTCACGCGTACAAGTCACAGAGTACCTTTCTAAGGAGTTGTGAAAGTTAGGGACAGAATTCTGAAGGGTGAAAAGAGGTTCCAAGAGTCAGGGCAGGATCTGCTTCAATAAACAAAGCTATTCCCAGCTTTTGGGGGACTTTAGGAAGCATAGGCTACCGAAGCCAAAGCAAGGACCACAAGGAATCTATTGAGTGTAAAATGTTATGGATGAACAAGAGGCCACCGGTAATTGGTTTCAGTACTCAATGGCCTTAGCTCGGTTTTAGCCCAAACTTGACAGGTCTGGAAGGGGTTGTCAGAGGTTCAATTTCCCACCCTCGGTCTAGCTTCAAAGGGCACAGGCACTGCGTGTCCGGTTTGCAACAGGAGCTGTATCTCTCGATTAGGTTGATTCACAAAGAAAACACTGATGCAGCTGGTATCAGGGCACAAGAAGAAATGCGGAAAACCACATACAGTGACACAGAGGCACCCAAATATCGCAATCTGACACAACCGACATCATTTGGCGAAAAGGTGCTTTGCAGTGCACGTTCGGACTCCGTAGTTTTTAGGTAAAACTCGATGCAGCAAAGCTCTTGCAAGGGTGCCAAGGTTTGAGCTGGACAGTCCACTGGATGGCCCAAGAACACTTCCGAACAAACTCTTTTACAGGGCAACCAAGTGGCATTGAGAGTGATTATTCCCACTACTCCAAAGGTTTGAATCACCTTTGCAGGCCATATGAGATCAATCACGCAAAGCAGGGCGCTACCGAGTCAACAGCGGGTTCTGGGTGCCATCTTTCTTCAGCTCATCCCTGGATAGTCCTTTGTTCTGCTTGGCTCTTCCCGATACTTGGCTCCATGGAAAGATCAATTCGGACCTGTTGCTGATCTGTGGGTCTCCATTCAAGACCCCTCCTCATATCCACAATTCCGTTGAGTGCTTGCACCCGGCCGGCCAATGAGAAGATCTGCTCCACTCACGCACACCAGCAGTGGTCCAATCAGGGACCACTGCGTGCTAAAATGAATTTCAAAACTCTGACCCAGTGGGCAGAAATTTAGGAGGCCACCTTAATTTAGTGGAACTGGGGAACCTTCTTGACAAGGCAGACCAATCATAGTAGCTTGGCAGATGGACAAGACTAAGGGAGTAATTACGAGGTAGGAGGTAACCATGCCGCTATTAGCGGCATGGCTACCCCCTTACCGGGTACCGGGTCCGGGTTCCTTGAATGAGGAATTACCGGGCCATTCCGACCTTGGAGGGCCCGGTAATTCCTCATTCAAGGAACCCATCCCCATTCGAGCCCCCATAGGGCTCAATGGGAATGGGGAGGGTGCTAACAACGGGCCTGTTAATAATCGGCCTGTTGATAGCACCCTGGTCTGCTCGCGGGACCCGTTAAGGGTGCCTGGTAAAACCTGCAAGCAGACTTGTAATGGGGCGGTAAGGGGTTGACGGCTATGGCACCTTTACCGCGCCGTTAACCCCTTAACGCCCAACTCGTAATGACCCCCTAAGTCTCGGGAGGGGTGAGCGTGATCTGAAGCCCACAATTAGCACACACAGTAAAACTCCACAGAATATGCTTAGACAAGTGCATATAATAAATACATATACATTTATTATAGGCCTTAACAATTAAACACAAATAAACCACATTAATATAAAACAGTTACCACACACGCCTTTCACTGTTTAACATATATACAGTTATGTTTCACCTAATGCAGTAAAAGGGAAAACACAGCAAAAAATGCAACAGAAGGGTATGTTAACACAAATATAGCATTAGGCAGTTCTTCGGAATCGATTCCCAACTTAAGCAGTCCAGCCCTACGAAGTGGGAAGCCTTATGCTCAAAAGTACAGTAGTGCGTTGAAAGCACGTAGTCATGCGTAATGAGAGAAAGCCGGTCCTCTTCAGGGAGCTGTAGCAGTTCAGGAAGGGTCTTGAGGTGATGAAGAACAGTGTCCTACTATTTGCGGAGGGTCTACCCTTGCAGTCAGACAGACTTTGGGGTTTCGGTAATAGCTAGGGTGCGCAGGCTAGCCCAGCTAAAGTGAGTATCTTTTAGGGATTCTGGTGCATAAAGAACTATGGCTATGTCAGGGGGCCACCAGTAATTGACGCAAGTACTTCCCGACCCTCGACAAAGTCTGAGCCAAACTTGGCCAGTCTATGTCTGGTCACTTGAAGCTTTAACCCCTGCAGTTGCACTTCGCTCTGGCTCTCAGCAGATGAGGAACGGGACGATCGTCTGTGGTGGGACAGTAGCCGTTTCTCAGCTCTTGGTGAAGAAATGAGGACAGTTCCAGTGCAGCACTTCTAAGGGCACAGGCGGGCAGGCAGGCAAGGTTCCTACAATGACTGTCACCACAGTAGGGTGACACAGGAACCGCAAATGCACGCAGCATGGCACACTCTCTTAAATCATGACCAGGGGAGCTAGGTCTATGAAATATTGCGTGAGAGGGCCCAGGACCACAAGCTGGCGATTCCTTAAGTCTCAAGTGTCAACTCGGGACGACGGCGCTTCTAATCCATACCACATGGTCGAGCTGGTCAGTTCACTGGATGGCCGAGGAACACTTATGATGAGGCTCATTGGGAGCATAATCAGGTGGTGCCGAGAGTAGTTGTTTTCACTACTCCAAAGGATCGAAGTACTCTTGCAGGCCTTCAATGATTGATGCAAAAATAGGGGTCAGATGGGACAACAGCGGGCCCAGGGTGCCAAACCTTCCAGCACGACTCCACCAGTTCAACGGGTCTGCTTTAGCATTTCAGGATACTTGGCTACTTCTGTAGTTCAGTATGAACTTCAGGTGATCAACTTGGAATGGATGCAGAGCCCCTTCTCTTATCCAAGATTCGTTTCGCGCTTAAATCTGGGATAACCAATCAAAGATCTGCTCTTTTCTATGATCACTAGACGTGGACCAATCATGATCCACAGTGGTCCCAGTCATTCAGGCATACCAGACATACTGGCACCAGTAGTGTGGTTTGGCACCAGACCAGACCAGACAGTCCAAATCCTCTTCCTGGGCACTTGCACACGTGATATGCAGAAACCTGCGAAAGTTCCAGTTTTTGCAGGAGGCTGCATGCCCAAATATGGAATTCTGTGGCGGTTCAAACTGGGGGAAGGCAAAGGGACAAAAAGGCCAAAGGACAGAACAAAGGACTTTGTGGTACGGCCATTTTCAGCACTGGCCACAGTCTTGAGCCAAACGCGGTAAATGCAATATGGTTAATTAAAAAGAAGTAAAAATACTATAAAAGTAAACTGCATCCACCAGTTTGTCCTAGGCACACTTGTACAACCACCAAAAAATCCTTACAGAGTGTCTAGAGTCATAAAACAAAAGGACCCCTACGCAAGGTACTGTAAGGTACTTGGCACATAGATAAAATGTTACCAAGAATTGGCAACATTGTCAAAGACTAAGGGACACATAGTTTCCTAGTACTGACAGTCTGAAGGATGTGTCATTTTCCTCATAACAGATGAAAAAAAGCTCAGAGGAGCGCAGCTGAAGCCTGTGCTCCACTGGAAAAAGTCAGGTTAGATAAGCCAAACAAAAGCAAAACGTTCAGGGGGGGTCCCATAAATGGAAGGAAAATTGCACCTAAGTGAAATCTTTCCTAACACTTGCCCCTCCCAGACCAAAGACAGGGGGGAATTAATCCACCCCTCGATGGGCCTCATGTTCAGGTCGACTAAACATTCTGGACAACCCATCAGTGTTGCTATGTTGGACACCTGGCCTGTGCTCAATAATGAAGTCAAACCCTTGCAGGCTTATGGACCACCTGAGCAACTTTGGATTCTCTCCCTTTATGTTCATTAGCCATTTTGAGGGCTTATGGTCAGTCTGCAAAGTGAAGTGGGTCCCATAGAGGTAGGGTCTCAGCTTCCTTAGGGCCCACGTGACAGAGAAACATTATTTCTCAACAGTGGAGCACCTGAGCTCTCTGTCCTTAAGCTGGCAATTAATGAATCCAATTGGGTGTTCCTTGCCTTTTTCATCTGCCTGTGATAGTACAGCTCTTATCCCAGTGTTAGAGGCATCTGTCTGCACAATAAAAGCACGTTCGTTCTTTTTTTTATTTTTATTTTTATTGCGCATTAGTTTAATTACAAAACTTTTAGCACACCTGTATTTATCAAAAATATAAAATAAAAAAACAGAAAGGAGGCTTATCTTATAATTCTCCATAAAAACCTACATCATCATCTAAAAAAGCATGTTTGAAGTCAGGGGTCCTAAGAACAGTGGCCTGTCACAGTGAGTCTTTTAAACTTTGAAGGCCTTCTCACACTCCTCAGACCAAGAGAACTTCATGGGTTTCTTCGGAGTAGTGAGAGTAGTCAGAGGGGCAGCTATGGTACCATAGTCTGCCATGAAATTTCGGCAATACCAGTGAGGCCTAAAAAGACTCTCACCTGAGTGTAGTGAGGGTAGGCCAGTCGGATGTATACGAATAGCTTGTATGAGAATTGATTGCGAGTGAACAGCTCGCGTGAAAATTGTCCGAGAAGATAACTGTTCTGTTAAAGTAAACACAGAAAACTGAACTCGTTAAATACAAAGAGACATTAGAATATGTATGCTTAGCAATATTCAGCCTTCAAATGATGCAGACAAATGATACATTTAATGTAATTACAAGTGCGCGTTCAATCAGGAAGGAAACAAAGGGCCTCATTACGGCTTTGGAGGTAGCCATGGCGCTATTAGCGCCATGGCTGCCTCCAAAATAGTGTCTGGGTCCGTTCTGGTGGAGTGGGAATTTACCGGGTCATTTCGCCCTAGGCGGACCAGTAAGTCCTCATTCCAAATGCCATTCCGCATTCCCATTTGAGCCCCCATAGGGCTCAATGGGAATGGGAAAGTAGCTAATAACGATACCGCAATTTGTGGTACCGTTATTAGCGCCCTGGTCCCTTAGCGGGACCAGTAAAGGACGTGTGGTCAGACCACACGTTCTTTGAGGCTCCCGCTAAGTGACCTCGGAATTGGGTGGTAAGGGATTACCGGCACTAGTCTCCTTACCGGTGCATGGTATCCCTTACCGCCCAACTTGTAATGACCCCCATAGTGTGAAATGCAAGTACGTGTAAGAATCGGGACCTCCGATTAGTAGCGCGCATATATAAAGTCACTTTGTATATGTCTGCGTTCCGAACGGGAGCAAGAAAAAGCAGGTTTGCAAACGTATATGTCAATAACTGTACAATTTTAAGCAACATTTCAATTAGGTGTCATTTAAATACACAGAATAAAAAGCAACCATACCTTCACTACATGCGAGAGGTGTCTTTGCAAAGAGCCAAATCTTGCGAGAACATGATGAATGCAGATATACAGAGGCTAACCGGTAAACAGAAGCCGTTACGTCTTTGAGGGAGATAGTTGAGGAAAAAAGCACATGTTTGGACACCGCTCAAGCAGCAATTAATTTATTTTAAGTACTGTGAACTAAAAAAATAGATTATTTTTCAACATACAAACGTTGGGAGAGAACGTTACAAGTGGAATCGGAAATCCAAATAAATAATCTGAAGTAAAAAGAGTACTTATTTAAAGGTGAGTAATATTGTGAAATGTTGTTATTGTTGGCATAATATGATTCTGTATTCAAGTTTTATTTAGTTTAAAAACGTGTAAAGCCATGATTTAGTAGCTAACATCTAATGTGTCATTTATGAGGGAGAATTCAGTTAATTAAAAAAATGGAGAGAGCAGAATATGTAAAATCTGAAAGAGGCAAATATCAACTGATTCATGAAGGATATACATTTAATCTGGAAAGATTACGAGATGAAAAAGATGGCGGGAATGTATTGAGTACTAACAAAATAATTGTAGAGGAAGAGCCTGCACAAAAGGAGAATTTGTGCAACACACAAAATCATAACCATGAACCAAATGTAACAAAAATTGAGGTGAAAACTAGCTATATGAATTTTTAAAAAAAATTCAAAAACAACGCAGGAACTAGCTAACAACTAGTGTGACAAGTGCTGGGAGAGTTACCACCATATTTAGCAGGAGCAATGGCGTGTGGTAAATTATTTAAAAAACAAGTAAAATACCAACAACGTTTAGTGAGTAAAGTGCCAAAAGTCTCCAAAAAAGTAAATGAAATTGACATACCGGAAAATCTCACTAAAATGATTCAAGGAGATCATGGGCCTCATTACGAGTCCGGCGGTAACCGTGCCGGAAAAACCGGCAGGCTACCGCCGGACCTGTATTCCCATTCCGCCTCTGTGATTCCCGGAATCACTGGGGCATTACGACACCGGTGACCAGGGAATTCCGGAGGCGGAATTCTGTAAGTCCCCATTCCCATGGAGTCCCATAGGACTCCATGGGGATGGGGACAATGGAAACACTGGTTCCGTCTATGACGGAGCCAGTGTTTCCATTTGCGCCTGCAGGCGGGTGCTGTAAATCCCACCAGGTCAGACCTGGTGGGAGTGACACCTCCCACCTGCAGGACTCTTAATCAGCCAGTCCGGAAACAACGGTGGCTGCGGTTTTACTGCCACCGTTCTTTCCGGACCTGCAGGGTCGTAATGAGGCCCCCTTTCTTATACTTTGATAGTGGAAATCAAGAAAACAGATATATGATATTTGCTACAGAACAAAACTTGACAAGACTGACATTGGCCAAAAATTGGATGATGGACGGGACTTTCAAAACATGCCCAAAACCATTTAAGCAACTATACAGTGTACATGGAGAGATCAATAAAGATTTTTTCCCGCTACTATACATTCTGATGAGTGAAAAAGGTTACAGAGAGATTTTTTACAAAAATTAGAGAAGGGTTAACAAATCCATTGGATGAAAACAAAACCTGCAGCATGGACTTTGAAATGGCTGCAATAAATGCAATCACGCATGTATTCCCCAATATCATTGTTCAGGGTTGTTATTTTCACTACAACCAGGCACTATGGTGCAACCTACAAAAACATGGACTACAGAAAAAATATTGCTCAGATAGTGAGTTTCAGCATAATATGCACAAACTCTGTGCTCTGGCCTTATTGCAAAAAACAGATGTACTAACCAGCTACACAACATTAGTGAATGAAACATATTATAAAACACATGACAAGGAACTGGTAGACTTCCTGAATCATTATGAGGACACATGGCTAGGTGCACAAACCCGTTTGGTTGCAAAGTGTCGGAAATCAAAATAGAATACTGGATCTGTTACGAATCAATATTGCATGAGTCCCCCAAAACGAACAACAGACTAGAAGTTTGGCATAAATGCCTGAATGTGGCAATGGGGCATGCTAAACCAACTTTATGGAGGTTCCTTAACGTATTGCAAATGGAACAGGGAATGCAGGAAAATGCAATTATTCAAACACTGAGTGGCATGAATATTAAAAAAAGAACCATTTAGGACGTAGCTATTTCAACCCTAAGAATGAAAGCCTCCATCCTATGTATGTGGAACACTTTGGGGGCTTGACCCGGCCTCCTAAGGTCCACTAAATAGTTCACCTCACCCAGCTGTTCCACAACTATGTAAGGGCGTGACCATTTATCCCATAGGGCTCTAGGCCTTATAGGGTTCATAATCAGGACTTCTTGGTCTGGGGTAAGTGAATAAGTGAAGCATTCAGGACATACCATTGTTTTACCAGAGCTTGAACAGCCTTAAACTTATCACTGGCCTGAGCCATCAGGAGGACCATTCTTTTCCTTAACCACAACACATAAGCCACTACATTGGTAATGATAGAAGGAGAAGGGAGCTCCCACCCTTCCTTGGCTGTGGCCAGTGGTCCCCTTACAAGGTGACCAAAAAGAACCTCAAAGGGGCTGAAAGCAACACCCTTTGAGGTACCTTTATGTAGGCCAAGAATAAGCATTCCACTTTATCCTTTGGGTTTCTTCCAGAGCCCCAAACATGCTCTTGAGAGTCTCTCATATAAGCCTCTCATTTGTGGATGATAAGCAAATGAAAACTAAATCAGAACAATTTCAGTGTGGCTAAATTCAAAAGCAGCTGATGCCAAATCAATACAGTTCTAGTGTGGTGACTTTTGAAGGCAGCAGAAACTAAATCAGTAGAGATCAAGTGTGGCTACATTGAAAATCAGCGAGAACTAAATCAGTACAGGCCTAATGTGGCTAAATTAATAAAACAGCATATGCCAAATCAGTACAGTTCTAGTCTGGTTAAATTCAAAAGTAGCAGGAACTAAATTAGTACAGTTCTAGTGTGCTAGTGTGGATAAAACCAAACGCAGCAGGAACTAAATCATACAGTTCTAGTGTGGCTAAATCAAAAGCAGCAGGAACTAAATCAGAACCATTCTAGAGTGGGTACATTCAAAAGCAGTGGGAACTAAATCAGTACAGTTCTGGTGTGAATAAATCAAAAGCAGTGGAAACTAAATCAGAAACATTCTAGTGTGGATAAATTCAAAACCATTGGGAACTAAATCAGTACAGTTCT